>NC_088685.1:107012737-108262737 GCF_028017835.1 Emys orbicularis
TTAGACTCAAAAGTCTTTAAATTTTGTGATTCAAAGCAATTAAAAAACTACAAATCAGAATATAGCAAGTGTGAAAGAGACTCACAAAAATTCTCCATAAGACCATTTCATCATTAACACTTATTCTTCCACAATTATAGACTGAAAACTTTAGAAAGCAACTTTCTGATCTAATACAGATTGGGAAAAAAGCAGTTCTGGTCACTGCAGCTTTTTGAGCGACTAAAACTAACTGGGAATGTAATCAGATCCCCAAGTTGTGAATTCTGGTAATAGAAAACACACCATCAAAATAGCGGATATAATTTTGCTATATCCTGCAGTTGCTTCCCCCAAACTACCATTATCATCTCAGTCTCATCTGAACTGATTCTCAATAAACTTGCTCTCATGTATGCCCCAATCTCCCCCAGACAGTGAAACAGACATTCTTTGGGCTATACAGGCTGCAGACATAAATTTGGGTGTCATCAGCATATAGAAAGCACTTCAACACATCTCTGACTAACTCTCCTATTGGTCTCATATATGCATAAAAAGGTTGACAGCAAAGACCATCCACATGAAAGAGCTCTTGGGGCAGAACAATTTCCCAGCATCATTCCCTTGGGTTCACTCCAAAAGAAAAGAATAAAGCAATCTGAGGCTAGGTCTACACTACAGCGGGGGGTCGACCTAAGATACGCTACTTCAGCTACGTGAATAGCGTAGCTGAAGTGGCGTATTTTAGGTCGACTTACCTGGCTGTGAGGACGGCAGCAAGTCGACTGCTGCCGCGCCGCCGTCGACTCCGCTGCCGCCTCTTGCCGCGGTGGATTTCTGGAGTCGACGGCAGAGCGATCAGGGATCGATTTTATCGCGTCTTCACTAGACGCGATAAGTCGATCCCCGATAGACTGATTGCTACCCGCCGATCCGGCGGGTAGTGAAGACGTGCCCTGAAGCCTATCCAGTCCTGCTACAGTCTGAGGGCAAATTAACACCTCTTTGGCATTGAAGGCAGCTGAGAGCTCTGATAGTATCAGCAAGGACACCTGATCTTTATCTGTCTCCAGGAGATTACTGACCAATGCAACAAGGGGACTGTGTGCCGTACCCAGCTTGGAAGCCTGGCTGACAAGTGTCAAGGAAGTCAGAAGCTTCAAGTTGAAATCACATTTTTTGAACTTTGTCTTCTCTAACATATATACATAGCAACATATACAGTAACTCCTCACTTAAAGTCGTCCCAGTTAACGTTGTTTCGTTGTTAATCAATTAGGGAACATGCTCATTTAAAGTTGTGCAATGCTCCACTGTTGCGTTGTTTGGCTGCCTGCTTTCTCCACAGCTGGCAGCCTCCCTAAGCCCCCCAGCGCCTCCCACCTGCCAGCAGATCCCACGGATCAGCACCTTCCCCCTCCTCCCCCCGCCCCCTGCCCGCAGCAAGCGTTTAGGAGGCAGAAGAGAGGGGGGAGGAGCGAGGACTCGGCGCGCAGGCTCCCCCTCCCTCCTGCCTCCTAAACGCCGCAAGCCAGATGATTGCCCCAGGCAGGAGGCGGGGGGAGAGGAGTGAGGATGTGGCGCACAGGCTCCTCCTCCCTTCCGCCCCCCGCCCCTCCCCCCCGCCTCCTGCCTGGGACAATCAGCTGGTTTGCAGTTCTGGCGGGTCAAGGGTGGGGGCTTGGGGAAGGGGTGGAGTGGATGGGCCAAGGCTTGAGCCCCCTGCCCCCGGCAAAGTCAGTGTCTGTGTTTGCAAGAACAGCAAGAGGAGCAGCCGGACAATCCATCCTCTTCCACTCTCTGACTCCACCACCTCAACCAAGCTTCATACTCAGCAGTGATGACTGTAGTATTAAATTGTTTCTTTAAAATTGTTTAAAAAACTTATACCTGTATTAAATTGCTTGTTTAAAATGTATATAATGTCTTTTGTCTGGCAAAAAAAAAATTCCCTGGAACCTAACCCACCCCCATTTACATTAATTCTTATGGAGAAATTGGATTCGCTTAACGTCGTTTCACTTAAAGTCGCATTTTTCAGGAACATAACTACAACGTTAAGTGAGGAGTTACTATACATTTAAAAACAAAACACTATAATCCTACCAAAACAAGATACTCCACTGTCCACACCTCTCCCACTGGGGAGAGGATGAGGGAACAAAAATGTATGACAGATGTTAGTCACATTGCTTAATGTGCTACTGGAAGGTGCCCAGATACTACAATGACGAGAATAGTGTTTGAACCTATATAAAACAGAATAAAAGAGAAGACATTGTTATCTGTGGAAGATGATGCGTCACAGCATTTTCAGTAATCTTAATGACACACAGAAGAATAGACACAGGTGGGTAACAGGAAAGACTGCAGGAACCAAAGTTTTTAAGCAGAGGCTGAACAAATGCTTTCTTAAAAGTGATGAACACCTTGCCCTCTTCAAAGAAGATGTTGACAAACTCCACGAGCAGATAGTGTAGTTCTTCCCTATTGATCTTCACCAACCATGAGCATCAAGGATCCAAAGTCAGGGTGTCCTATGAAATTCTCCAAACACAGTCAGTGAGCGACACTGGCCAAAACTTAAGAAGAGAGGGCCTAGCATTTGTGCCTTTGAGATATTGCCCTAACTCCCTGGAATGCAGGCAGTTTGGTCCAAAACCAACTGATTAGAGTGGAAATGTCTGTGCATCAAGAAATGGCCTTATAATAGGAGAGACTCAAATAAATCACTCAGTAAACGTAGCTCATATTAACCAGGCTGTCCACAACCCAAAACAGAAGTGCTGAGTGAAAATCTGCAGTATTTTTTCTCTGCCTCCCACACAGTCATGGACATAAGAACTCAGACTTCAGAGTAGGAGGTGATGGCATTGTATCAATGCTATGGATAAAAAAATCCAACCCAAAATCTAATCCAGAGTATGGAGAGCCATGAGTTGAGACAACCACATGTGACAATCTGATAGTGGCTCTCACTGTCACAGGAGGGCAAAATGCCTGAAGAAACTAAACAGCTGGGGTATCCCTAAACAGTGCACCACACCAAATCAATACCTCAAATCCCCACATGCCACAAAACAACCCAACAGCCATCCCCATCTATTCTTCACCCTCCAAAATGTCATCATCTTAAAAATACATCAGCATAATATCCCTATACTGTATGCAGTGTTATTCTAGCCGTCTTAGTCCCAAAACAGTAGAGAGACAAGATGGGTGAGGTAATATCTTTTTAAAATATCTTTAAAATATAGAAGATAACAGATACTACCTCACCCACCTTGTCTCTATAATATCCCTGTTCCCACTCTCCCCTTCTCTAAAATACTATTGTTGCCGATACTGAGCTGGGAGGTGGGGTTGTCTCTCTTAAAAAGAGCACTCTTCTACCTGTACAAGTTAGTCTCTGTGTGAAGAACAGCAGAGTATGTCTGGCCAAGGCCACTAGAGATGGCTGAAAAATGGAATTTCCCTCTAATGGGAAGTTCCAAAAAATTTTTTTTTTTAAATTTCATCTCAAATTGAGATGAAAAGTCAAAATATCTTGGAATTTTTTGTTAAATTAAATATTCTAAAATATTTCTTTTCAATAAGGACAAAACATTCCATTTTTACTTTGTTTTGACTTTTACATTATAATTTTAACAGAAAAGTCCAGTGAATTCAAAAACAAAACAATCTGATCTTGTTGAAATTAAATATTTCAACAATGTCCCATCAACATTTGGACAATATATTCAAAACATTTGAATTTTGTCAAATCAGCATTTTTTCCGATGGAAAAATATTCCACTGGCAGATTTTTGAACAGCTCTAATTAAGAGTAACCTCCACTTGAAACTAAGGGAGGCTTTTTAGATAGGAAAATAGCAATTATGCAGGTTGGCACTTTCTTGTGACAGTGGAATTAACTCTGAAAAGTACCATCAGAGATGCAATGACCAAAAGTGAGTAGGTTCATGGGTTTATGTTGCATCTTTAAGAAATCCCCACCATCTGATGCCTAGCTGGAATACTGATTCACTACAGCAATATTCAGCAACATTCTGTGGAGAAAGAAATAGCCCTAGTAACAAAAATGGTATTTTCGCATGTGTTTGCATGTGTCTTAGGAAGTACAAATGGAAAAAAAAGTTTTATAACAGATTGTATAACAGATGTATAAACATCCTTTTCTCTATGCATGAATTTCACTGGCACTTTAAATGCATGTATAAAATGGAATGCCATATTATGTGAAACAATTTTATAGTTATATATGTTTTAGAAATTAATATAGAACAATTTAATGGCCTCCATCATATCAAATGTCACTTTCTACCAACCTTATTATCTAGAATGATGTGTCAAGAGTGTTCCATTAATATGGATTTGAAAGTGAGTCCCTGGCCACATGTCCCAATAGGATGTTTATATTATCCAGATCCTGATAAAGTAGCTCTGATTAAACAGATTGACAGGGAAGACTGTCACCTACAGAGACTATATTGTAATATATATGCAAGTACTATTGGCTAGCCTTGACTTTGCATATCTCCTTAGATCTTACAAGATCATAGCATAAGGCAACAAAGTGGCATATACAACTAAACCAATGCACAAAAGGCAAATAGAAATTGAATCTCTTCTCTCCCATCCTACCCCGCTGGAAGTCAAAGGCATATTTTCCCCATTGCTAGGATGACTTTCAGTTCATTGTCCCCACTGTCCTGTATCACAGTGATTTACCTCGAACACTGGTAGTAACATGCTCCTTCAGGGACTAGCAAATTAATTCCTAGGTCAACTGCAAAGTGAGCAGGTGATGAGGCCACTATACCCTCTGCTACCCAGGCAGCAAGAGATAGGGCCCAGAGAACTGAACCAGGTCTCCACCAGAGCGCTAAACTCAGGATCACCAGAGAGGCTCGATGCCAAACCTTTTTAATAAGAAAGGCAGTTGAAGTGTTCAATTACTCACTATCAAAGTACTCTGAATACATCCATTAGATTGTTTCCCCTATAATAGTGGGGGGTGGGGAGAGATCATGGATTTGATTTGCCTGTGAATCAGCAAGCTATTAATTACCAACTTTCCGTAGCTCAAAAGAAGTATCAAACTGGTGTCCAGCTGCCAGTAGGAGTACTGCATAATTAATTCCCGATTGCAATGTTGGCTCCGACTCAAACGCCTTCTTGAACCTAGAAAAAACAAACACACAAGTTTACTTTCTAAATAATGCAATCTAACAAGGAGATAATTATAGGTTTAGGTACTGTAAGTGCTTAGCTTCCGTTTGCACAATTAGAACCATCCATGCAAGTAAAAATATTATACTGTTCTCCACTCATGCTTCCTGCTTATTTTTAGGAGTACAACATTTATATATCCTTCTCCCATTTCTCTCTCACACACACACTCACTCACTACCCCCACCCCCCAAAAAACCACGTTAAGACTAGTATTTAAAATGCAAAAGCTGTTGAATTTTGCCTGTTGAACTTGCTGCTTGACTTACAGAGAGCAGTCTAGAACTCTAATGAGATCAGCAAACAGACCCTTAAAGTCAAGATGAGTGATGAAGACTTAATTTGCTCTTTACTTTGATCATCTGTCTTTACTTCTGCACTGTGAGACTGAATGAAATGAGGAAGGAAATATATGCTAGCAAAACATTTATTTATAGTAAAATACAAAAAAATCCTCCCACCAGCCCCAAACTCATTAACTAGAATGAATAGCTTGGTTGGCATAATCACACTCAGGCCTTTTTCTTGCTTTGCTTAGTGCTACAGCTGCTTTGAGGTTTGGAATCCTTATTTCTCTACTGATCTTTTGTGCTACCTTCATCATGCAATGGACAGGAAAAGAGAAAAAAAAAACTGATGAAATAATTAGAAGAAAAGGGGAACAACATTTTTGTTGTTGTTGTTCCAAATATATAGAAGCCTGTTTGTAACTACAACTCTGGACTTCTAAACAGTATTTCATTTCTTCTACACAACACTGTCTAAATATGCCCAAGTTTGACCTGTATACCCTTAGTTCTTAAAAATGAAAATAGCTGCTATGCATCTGTTTAAAATGTAGAGACACCCACACAATAAACGGGATAAAAGCACACAGACAAAGGAAATGCAAATTAACCTAAGCAGAGAATCTATACAGGTGCACCCACCATCCAGAACCTAAAGATTAGAAAAGGACAAGACAAGAGAAGCAAGGGAAGATCTTGTTCGGACCAAATCAGCATAGCAGCTACTTTAAAAAAAATGCATTTAGTACTTGTTGTAGGAGTTGGCGTAAAAGTCCTGAAAACTGAAGTCTTCTATTTATATACAAGAAAGACATACCACAGGCAGCGAAAATATCACTACACTTCTTTGTTAATATGTTTTAACCGTGGCCTACCCTGAGAGATCAATTCTGAGGATGACTGAGTTTACTTCTGTAACTGTATTGTCATTCTTTGTCCTTTCTCTGTTAAGTGTGCCAATTAGTGTCAGCTGTGGTGGCGGCTTTTGTAAAGTGCATAAGGAAAGTGGATGAGGCAACCAGACCCTAGCTCCTTTTACAAAGTCCTCACCCAGTCTCTCTTTTAGTTCTGGCAATTCTGTGGGCATCAATGATGTCATATGTACCGACGTCTCTGCCTGTTAGACCTCCAAGCCCTGTTCTACCCACAGAGTGGTATCAATATAACTAAAGGTGTAGTTTTATACTGTTTAGTTATAATCTGTATAATCTTTGTGTGGGGACACACTTACATTGGTTTAAACCTGACGCAGGGCCGGCTCCAGGCACCAGCTTACCAAGCAGGTGCTTGAGGCAGCCACGTCCAACTGTTCGGCGGCAATTCGGCGGACGGTCCCTGACTCTCGCTGGGAGCGAAGGACCTCCCGCCGAATTGCCGCTGCAGATCGCAATCGCGGATTTTTTTTATTTTATTTTTTTTGTTTGGCTGCTTGGGGCGGCCAAAACCCTGCAGCCGGCCCTGACCTGACTTATAGCAATGGAGCATGAATTAATACATTTACAGATGCAAGCTAAACTGAAATAACCTTTTTTTGAACAGATATGGTTCAAACACAAAAGTTGCACCAGTTTAACTAAGCTGATTTAAGTTAAATGTGTACAACTGCTGTGTGTATGCAAGCTTTAAATATCGCTGGTTGTGCCCACACAGAATTGTGAGCACAAAGTTGCACCCCCACTTATTTTCATCTGCAAACTTTAGGTGCAAAGCAGGAGGTCAGGTTTTAAAAATCTGTATCTAAAGTTATGACACCACATCAAGTGAGGCAATTACAAATGCCACCAAGATAACGAAAGCTAACATTTAGGAAAAAGTTACAGAACTGACATTGAATTAGAGAGGTAAAAGAGCAAGGATTTGGATAGAAAAGACTGATTTATTGGCGGATCTGATTTACAATATCAGTAAGGCAATAGTCTGACAAAAAAAGTGTCAGTTAATTAACCTGTTATCGCTATTCTCATATTTATAGGAAAGGTTTATGTCCTTCCATCTTTTATGTTAGGAAAGGGTACTTCCTTCCCTCTTTATTTCTCTGGAATAGGCCAAACATTTTTCACACTACTAGCTGGTTGTAAAAATGATTCTTTGGCTTTTAGCTAGAGGAAATGTGATTATCAACACACACACGCAGAGCTTTTCACACAAGCATCCAGCACAATATGATTTCATTTTTTCCTCCCACAGAGAGAACAACAAAATTCTGGTTTATAAGTCATAATATACATAATGTTATAGCTACAGTAACAGTGGCATCTCTAATGAAATCACTATGTACAAGTCTGCCTATTCTTTCCTGGATGTATCATCAGCATTTCTACTACTGTGTATTAGAGAACAGACCCTCCTGAGCTATTGAACCAAAGAGTGAGACAGTGTTTAATATTCTTTTATGCACAGGCAGGTAATTAGCTTTACCACTGACTTGCTTTGTGATCTTGGAGAAATCACTTGACTTCTATGTCCCAGTTCCCCTGTAAAATGGGGATAATAATGCTTACTTCAACATAATTAAGCACTTTAAGATGCCTGGAATTAAAAAGCTCCTTAAGCGTTAAATATTATGATTAATTAAAAACAGTTTGAACCTATTGGCTGCTCTTAGGTTAGTTATGTTTGAGCCTCTCACTGCTTCTCTTTTCATAGCTATGAATGAACGAGGAAAAAGCAAATAATTTAACAATAAACTCAACATTATTTATACTACTTCACCCATCATATTGCCAAGTTTTATACTCAAGTCTATAATTTTATCTACCTTAACATCACCTCACAAAAAAAAAAGGTGGGGGGCATTTAAATGACAATCTCGAAAAATCTCATAATGGCCATGGCTCAGAGGAATTAGTGAATGATATTTTTTTTTAAAAATCAAAAGTTATGAGCTGTATTCTTACTTTCCAATGTCATTTAAAGATTCAGTAGTAGTCACATATCTGTAATGTATTAGAGGTGTTTAAAAACTGAGATTGTTTAAACATACTTCTATCATGAACTGCCCCCTGCACTAAAAGTATACAGAAAATATAGAAAAAAGAAATTTGCTGTTAAATTCTCAACTGCACTTACACACACACACGCGCGCGAAGACTGGAAGCTGGTGGTCATAGGACCAGAACTAGAATCTGATATAAAGAACATGCACAAGCTAAGCACACATTGTGTACATTTACAAATTAATTGAAAGGAAAGAAGCCCACGATGGCAATAATCTACAATTGAGGCTGATACCTCAGTATGCTCCTCTCAGCAACTAAAAGCTCAACAGACAAAATAAGGGAGACAGAGCAATGATCTATTCTCATTTAGTGAGAGCTCTCAGTATGTTCAGTATGGTATTAAACTACAAAACCAGAGAAAAACTCAGTGCCTGTCCCCAAATTAGTCAGACAGTACAGTCCAGGCACACAACACACAGGACAATCAGTAGTATTTCTTTCTATTTAGTGTAGTGTAGGCATACTACACTGATGGTGTAACCGTTTTGTTGTCATGAAAATAGGACAGCCATGCTAGTCACAAGCAGGGAAGTCACAAATAAGTTGAGTGGTTCACCCCAGCCAAGTGTCGATATTATGTTACACCACACCACATCACACCAACACACATTCTATCAGTTATGTATCATAAAATAAACACTCTTGAATTGAGAGTTTTTAATTATTTTGAGACCATTTTTGCTCTCTCCCCACTGGGACAACTAGATTCCCTTAGTATCATGAGTCCAAATTTATAGACCTCTGAAGGCAGGGCCGGCTCCAGACACCAGCGCAGCAAGCAGGTGCCTGGGGCAGCCAAGGGGAAGGGGCGGCACATCCGGGTCTTCAGCGGCAATTCGGCGGTGTGTCCCTTGGTCCCTCTTGGAAGGAAGGACCTGCCGCCAAAGTGCCGCCGAAGAAGAAAGCGGTGCGGTGGACCTACCGCCGCCGATCGCGATCACTTTTTTTTTTTTCCCCCGCCGCTCAGGGTGGCAAAAACCCTGGAGCTGGCCCTGTCTGAAGGAGAAGAATATTAGAACTAATACTTTTAATACACCTTTAAAAGTGACCTAAGGTAGCTTGTCTATACATAAATATCATCACAGTCTGATATTTCAGGACATTCCTGGGGTAGATTCAAATATTGTTCATCCCATTGGAAAGCAAAGAAATTCACCTTTTCCAGCGGTAGAAAGCTCCCACTTCTAAACCTACACAGGGTCACTGATTATCAGCTCTCAAACCGGTCAGTGGTCCAGGACTAACTATCGCCCATCCTGGGCTTCAGATTACAGCAATTTAGGGGGAAAATTCCACATCTTGGGGGAAGAAGAAAGGAAAATTCCTAAGGTGAGGGCTATTTGAAGCTACTCAGCGGTAAAGAATGTTATAATAAGTTCCTGGAGATGGATTTATGGACAGAGGACTCACTCACCCCAATGAATAAACTATGCTCATGTGATAGAATAAGAGCTTTAATATGGTCATTTTAGAATTGTAAATGATTGGGGTTAGTGCTGTAATACCTTCTTTGTGAAAAATTAAGCCTTAAGTAAGATTTGGTTTTTTTAATCCAAAGAGAGACAAAGAGCAAGAACACTTACCAGGATGTCCCACTGTCTCTGCTTTCTATGTCTGTAAAGCCAGAGTCCAAAAACATATCTTTGTAGATTCGTCCCACCAGGCAGTACATATCTGAAGCTACCTGAGTTTCATGTTGTACCAGGGGTATCATAATTTCTAAAGCTTTCTGTCTATCTCCGGGTAGATTTCGCCTATTAAAAAAATACACAGATGAATATTTCCACTTAAAACCACTAGAGTAGTAGGGAAGAACTTCCCAAGATTTTCTTACACTGCATTGATACGCACATACATTTTTGGCTGGTGAAACACATCTCTCAGAACCAGGCTATGGACCTTTTTCCCCTTTAGGGAGGGCCACTTTTTTGTATCATTTTATAAACTCTCTCCAACAACATACCACTTTGATCCAACTATTATTTTATGAGAAAAAACAAAAGCAAAAAACAAAAAACAGCTGCAGTTCTCAGATTGCATGATAAGAAACACTAAGCAAGTGCACGCTCTTTAATGTATTAGGAGGGAAACAATTATTTTTAATTTGGATTGTAAGGTCTCTTGTCCCCCTCTATCTTTCGGGCATAAAATGAATACCCAAAACACATCAAATTCCCAGGAAAATAAAAACAAAAGGACTATGGGATAATATAGCTCAAGAAAAATATTTCCTATGAGTACACAACATACTATGAGCATTAGATACTTCCTGATGACTCATGGTTTGGATACTAATCTTCACTATCAAAGTTTTAAAATTTGTTTAAATATGACTTAATTCTGCAATGAAATAGCAAAATGGTTCATTTCTCAGCACAGAATATTCTCAGTCTTCTTTGGTTTTGCCCATTTGTTTGGTTTTTGGAGAACTGTGTAGATGTCTAGGTTTACATGGTCCAGCCTCAGTGCAGGGAGCTGGACATGACAACCTTTTGAGGTCCCCTCCAGCCCTACATTTCTATGATGCGTCCATTAAAGTCAACTGGCAAAAATCCCATAGGCTTCAATGCGAGCAGGATTGGGACCATCATAAAACAGAACAGGAGTACTTGTGGCACCTTAGTCTCTAAGGTGCCACAAGTACTCCTGTTCTTTTTGTGGATACAGACTAACACGGCTGCTACTCTGAAACCCATCATAAAACAATCTCTACTTAAATGGAGATGTAATAAGGGAATATTCTTGCCTTTGTGAATTGTATCCTGACTTTGAATCTGCATGGTTGGGATTTGCATCAAACATAAGAGATCAATAGAGGGAAGCAGATCATACTTTCAGCTATGTCACAGGTTAATTTTTAACTACAAATGCAACTGAGTCCAAAGAAAAGCATGTGCAGATCAGAACAGTTAGATTGCTTCAGCAGTCTGTTAACTAAAGAATCATGCAATTTTTTTTAAGGCCTTCACCACTAGGATGGGAGTTTTGCTCAAGTAAGAAATTAGGCCCACAAAGAACACCGAGAAAGAAAAAAGGATAGTGGACTTTCAAATACAACGGGTCATGTTCATGCAAGCCACATCACTCCCAAGTTTTGCCTTGATATCTAGATAAGGACTTATTGCAAGTGACCTTCAAAATATTATTCTCACATCGGAGAGATATTTCTTAAAAGCCACATATATCACAGAGCTCTGTTTTCTCAATGTTAGAAGTTTAGAGACTAAGGACTTTAGGCTTGTGAACAGAACTTAAAAAATATTGATTGGGTTAGTTCAAAACTAAAAAGTTTCTCCCCCTTTAAGCTAATCACTTGAACTCTGTATTTTTAGGATTTTTTTTTTTTTAAAAGCCAAAGCAGGTGTTGAATGGCTTCTCAAAACTGCATCAGCTAAATCTGCAAAAACAAAACAAATATAAAAATACATCAACAATCATTTTTCACACAAGCTCCCTTTCTATAGCAGCTGTGCAAACTCCTGATAAGGTGAGCTAGCCAAAAAGCACATTGTCCCTGCAATGCAAACCACTGACTTGAAGCAACCGTCAAGCTGCTTAGTATAGGATTTGGCACTGGACACCAAATCTGCTTCCTCCATGGTACTCACAAGAGCTCATGAAATGTGGCTGAAAAAGAAAGCTACACAGCAGGATATGTTTAAATTAAATGGAACTAAGTGATGTCTAAGTGTTCAAAGAAGAAAAAATATCTGCAAAACAATGAACTGCGTTTCAGCAGACAATATATACAACTTTCTGGAGCACATAAGTACAGTCGGCTATACACCACTGTGCACTCAGCCAACCTATACAATTGTATTGACCTGGTAAGAAAGCAAATAAATAAACTCTGATCTGTGCACAGAAACTACACAGATTCTCCACCTCCCAAGCACCCCTATTCCAAATTTCAGCCCACCTGTCTCCCCCTTCATTTGGGTCAGCCAGAGTGGGTACACTGCCATAGCTCTATGGCTGTTGTAAACTCCATAAGTGGTTCCAGGATGGAACAGCGGTTGGTTTCCCTTTTTGTTGTTTTGTGCAGACTCTCCCATCTCTGCTTACTGCTGATGAGCAGTTGGAGGCTCCTGTCTCTGACTGATGGTTGTGGGCAGTTTATGTCTGCATTGCTGTTTTGACCTGTCAGCAGCAGGACTTGACCAATTGTTCAGAGCATTCCTCATCCCATCTTCTCATGATCACCACTGGTGTAAAGAGAAAGGGGGATGTGTTTGGCCACTTCATCACTTTTGGCTGAGCTCCATTATATAACTGTTCATTCTCAGAGTGGGAACTGGGCTGGATAACCCCTCTAGATTTCTCAGTGGCTGGCTATTAGTCTGACCTGGTTGACTGTCTATAACTTGGACTTCATAGGACAATGAGCAAAATCAACAAAGCATGAGAATATTTTGTGTTGAGAAATTAACCATTTTATGCTTTCATTGCTCTCCTCAGACAGAGGTCTCCACTGTGTTTTTCCTTTGGTTCTTTCTTCCACGATCCACACCCTCCTAAAAACTTGTTTCTGATTGATTCTGACCAGGAGCTCCTTCTTAATAGCGACCAACACTTAACACCTCATTTCTAGACTAGACGTGAAGGACGCTGTTTCTTCCACAGTCAACATCATTGCTACTTGCACAAATATTAAGTAACACTTCCAGAAATCTCACAGTCACCATTCAGACTAGGCTTATAAGAGGAAACACCTCATAACATGAATCTCCCTAAAGGGAGAACGTTAACACTGAGCATGAGCAGAACCCTCCTCACTGACTTAAGCACACACAATAAAGCGTGACCATATTCATGGCTACCACTAATTCCAGTTGAATTTACAATCTGGAGAAAGAAAAAAGGTGAAATTATATCTAAACACCTTTCTAGCTACTGTTCAAAAAGTATGTCAGATATCTTCTAAGGCTCCATCCTGCAATCAGAACTGCAAAGGTAGATCCTAACAACTGTGAGGAGTCCCATTATAGTCAATGGAGCGTGCATGGCCATAAGGGTCTGCCTGAGAGGGCCTGGATCTTTTCCTCAGGCTAAACAATGCTAGACAGCATTCATTTCCTACAAAAATAATTGTCCCTAATTTTTCAGCTTGTCACCTATAATATCTTCTCACAATTATTTTAATAGATGGACAGTTCTGAATCTCTTTGATGGGGGAATACATGGTGTTCAAAGCTTGTTGCTTTTCTCTGATAATAAAGGCTGATCTTAGCCTTTATTGTTATGAGATTTTCTATATTTCATGTGAGATATTCAAAAAATGCTCATAGTTGGCCTAACTCTGTTCTCATGGAAGTCAATGGTACAACTCCCATTGACCTGAATGACAGCAGAGCAAGGGAGCAGAGTTCCTTGCTGAGCTCTTTTGAAAATACCATTTTAATGTCTTGTTCAGTGGCCAGTATTTTTCTGGACTGTCATGCAAAAAATCTTAGTTTCCTGTTTAACCCGTAAAAGCCATATATAGCACAGCAGATGGCATATTATCTATGAGCTAGCAAACAGTGCGAGGGAGATGAAAAGAAATTTTTAAAAATGAACTAAATCTTCTGTCTGATGTTTTGCTTTGCTTAAGGTGACAGGAGGGTTTACTTTTTGCACCCCATTAGCATTACTTATCCTTCTGTCCCCTGACATGGGAATAGATAATATTTAGACACGAGGCTGTCTAAACCAGTGGGATTGCTACCATGCTGTACCTCCAGCACCCTGACAAAATTATGCTGCTTATTAATTTGAGTGCATTTTACGGAACATTTACTTGGCCTTTGTCCCACCTCATATTTTCTGTTTGTACAAAATCAGGTGTGGAAAGCAAAGTTAAATGCTGATTTACACACATGGTAAGACAAACTGAACTCCCACACTGAAGGAGGAAGAATGAAGAAGGGTGAAATGGAATTTGAGGGCACAGAAGGGGAAGGACATTTAGTTGAAAATGAAATTCAGAGAGTCCTGAAAATGCTTCAGTGCAATATATGGGACTAAGACCAGTGTGAGAAGATTCCAGAAGGGGGTCTTGCAATGGGATCACCATGCCCTGTGGAGAGTTTGAAGTAAAACAATAAATCAGATTATTATTTCAGATTTCTCACAGAGGAGAAAAATTATTCTTACCTGTTTAGTGCAAATGCATAATGAAACTTCACATGGTGATGGGAGGCCAAGTCAAAGGTAGGCAGCTTTTCTAAAGTTTCCACCAATTTCACAATGGAATCATAATCCTTCCAAGAGAAGGGGAGAATAATGAAGTTGTCAGTGCTTGCTGCCAGAAATGTCTATATAAACTCTGCTTATAAATTATGGATTTGCAATTTCATACAGAGAGATCTATTATGAATTCATAATAGGCTTTATGGATTTCAATTTCTTCAATCTCATGTTATGATTGGTGTCGTACTCCACCTCTTATTATAAGGGGACATGGCACTTAACCTGAAAATCAGTGAAGTCATGTCTGCTGAACTACATAAATATAGATTCATATATTCTTCCACAGAACTGGAGCTTTTAGCATTTATGTCCCACTGCTGTGAAATTGGCTTCAGAGGGTGAATCTGTATTATCTTTCACATTAAGACAGACATATTATGCGGTTAATTGTGTTTGAATTATAAAGTACCCTCGGGCTCTTAGTGAAGGTTACTGTATAATTGAATTTAATTATTATTCGTCCCTCAATCTTTAAAAAAAAAAAGTCATAATACCCCAGAGGCTCATGAACTTAAGAGATAGTATCACTTCATCTACAGATATACATTTAAAAACCATCATTAACCTATGATCAAGCATATAATTAATTGTAAAGAAGCAACATATATAACACAACAAGCAGTCTGTTATTAACCCCTGCCAAGTGAGTAGATGCACACACTATAACTGCAAAATAAAGCAACAAAGCATCAGTCAAAAAAAAATGTCATTAATTTTAATAGTGTCTATATCTTTTACATTGCAGAAGAAGAAGAATTGAAACAACGTATTATTTCTGAACAGCAAGGTCATACCTGAATGTCTCTGTAGGACAGCAGCAAATTTATTATGATGTCCGCAGACAAGAGTTCAATATTATCCACTCGCTGTCGTATCCTTGCCAGCTCTGCAGCTAGCTCTTTGCCTGTGTACAGGTTGCGGGCCTTCCTGATATCATTAAGAATGGACTCCCGGAAATATTGGCTACAATTAAACACATTGTTTTAGACATTTGGGGCAAGGACCGTCTTATGTTATGCGTTTGTGCAGTACCTTAGTACAGTGGGGCCCTAGCTTATAATTCAATACGAATAAATAAAATAAATATTTTTTAAAATAGTTAAAATAATAGTTTTAGAATACTTTTAAAAATAGTTACTTTCATTCAATTCAAATTATTCCATGGAAAATGCTATAGAATTTTAACATCTCCCTGAGGAAACCTACCACCAATATCAAACTCATCCGTAAAAATGTGTGTGTTTCATGGGAGGAGATGAGAGGAGATCTTACCTTGAACTGGCCTGTGCCACCTTCAAGAGTTGAATGAAGCGATCCACCAAAGGTAAACATATTGGCCCAAGGAGCAATTCAAAACTGGGCTGCATTAGCTCTGTTAATCCCTTCATAAAACTGCTATCACAGCAGTACACTTTGTTATGTGGGGTTATCATATATGGAACAAATATGTAGTTACCAGTGCACATCTGTGAAAACACGATGCAATAGTTAAGACAGTTATTTCTATATTTATAGGCCTCAAGTTAGAAATAGTTAATCGCAAAGAGTGAAATCCTGGCCCTATTGAAGTCAATGGGAATTCTGCCATTGACTTCAACTGGGTCAGGATTTCTCCTAAATGGTTTAGGATTATGCAATTTAATTTTCAGATGGAAGATGAGGCCACCTGAAATATATTCTTTTTGATTTCTGAATTGTTTTCATAAAATGGGTCCTTTTAAGGGCTTCACTCTCACCTTACAATAGTCAGCATATTAACTTATCAGAAAGATTCTTCTAACTACTTTAGTAGCCTGACAGCGTGCCCCATGCATCCCCAGACCATCAGCTTAATTCTAAAGTGGAGAGCGAGGTGGATTGTTTTCAAAATGACTTATATTGAAAAGGCAGCAGTATAACCCTCTGAGGACTTGGTACACAGTTTAAGTCAGCCCCATAGATGTTACAAGCCATGAACATTGTAAGCCATTTGCATTATCTTGAGATAATTATGTGAAGATAACCTCCTATGGACTGGAAAATTACTAAAATAGTTTAGCACACTAAGCTTTTGACATCAAGAATTAAAATTTCCTTCTGTGTTGCATATTATATCTACATATATCAATGGATGAAAGCTATTTTTTAATCAGGCTCATCTAAATTTGCCTTCCAAGTTGAGAGGGAGGCTCCTTATAGTAATACTAGTATGCAGAATGTGTACTATATGCCAGGGGTTCTCAACCTTTTTCTTTCTAGGTCCCCCTCAACATGCTATAAAACCTCCAGGACCCAGTGGGGGTGATTGGGGCGGGGGACTCGGAGATCTGGGCCGGGCGGGGACCCTTAGGCATAGGCATAATTTGACCTCTATTTTGCGGGGGGCAAGAGCTGGCGGGGCTCTGGCCAGATACCACACAGCAGGCCCCAGGGAGGGAGTGCCACCTCCACCCCCTGACTCACCTCAGCAGGCCACCCAGCCTGTCTGGGTTGTGGGGAATGGCAGGCACAACCAAAAATTATATCTCAAAGGTGGGGGACTCAGCTCAAAACGTTTGAAAACCACTCAGGGTGCAGGGAGGGGGGTATCTAGGGGCTGTGTGTGGGCAGGGGGGTAGCTCACGGTGCAGGGAGGGTGTAACTAGGGGCTGTGTGTGGGCAGGGGGGTAGCTCAGGGTGCAGGGAGAGGGGTAGCTAGGGGCTGTGTGCAGGCTTGTGAGGTATCTCAGGTTGCAGGGCGGGGGTAGTTAGGGGCAGTGTGTGGGCAGGGAGGTAGCTCAGAGTGCAGGGAGAGGGGTAGGGTAGGGGCTGTGTGCTGGGAGGGCTCCCCCTGCAGTGGCTGCTCCCTGAGGGCTCTGCCGGCCCCGGAACTGGGTCCCCACACCCAGGCAGCTCTTACTGGCTGCATAAGCAGTCAAGGGGGGCTGGAAGCTGAGGAGCAGCCACAACCCCCCGGCACCAGCAGCAGTTGGGGGAATGCCACGGCTGCCCACTCCATGGCACCACCAGCCAGAGGAGCAGCTGCCGCACACTGCTTGGCTCTGGCTTCCCACCTATGACCTGGCCAGAGTACAGGGCCTAAGGGGGGCTGGAGGAGAAGAGAAGGTGGGGGGTGGAGCTGCCCCCCGGGACTGCCCCTCTCTGGGTAAGGCACTGCAATTTGGGGGACCAACACCCTTGTGCCCCCCCCAACTCTGCCATGGTCTCAGGGCTTCTGCCCATGCAATCGCCGGGGCTTGGGGCTTCAGATCGGGTCGGGGGGCCCCTGGGCACCTGGCTTCAGCCCCGCGTCGCTCCCAACTTCAGCCCCGGGGGAGAGGGGCGCCAGGGCTCAGGGAACCTGAGGGGTTTCAGACACAGGGCCTATGGCCCCCCTGAAAGGGCTCACAGACCCCGCAGGGAGACGCAGACCCCCCAGTTGAGAACTACTGCTGTATGCCACATGCACCAAAGAAACATGTGTGCATAGATAAGCATGTTGAATGTCTGCATTTCTGAAAGACCACCAAGGGACTCCAATGGGACCAGGATTTCACTCCAAGTTTGTATTCCTTTAACTAGTGAATTGGACATCAAAGCAGCAGGGCCACCTTTACGAAGTAAACTGCATGGGTTCCTGCAATTTTGTGCCACAAACGCTTTCCAAGGTTTAGTGGCTCACAGGCCAGCCCGCTCTCCTTCTTCAGCAGTGGAAGGAAAGGAGATGTCAGATCACATATACCCTCTCTGGTAAAATGGGCCCCAGGCTGTAGAAGAATGACAAAAGCTCAATTTTCTTGGGTTCATAGATTCCAAGCCCAGAAGAGACCACTGTGATCATCTAGTCTGACCTCCTGTAGAACACAGGCCATGGAACTTCCTCAAAATCATGCCTACAGCAGATCTTTTAGAAAATATCCCATCTTGATTTAAAAATTGCCAGTGATAGAGAATCCACTATGACCCTTGGTACGTTCTTCCAATGGTAAACTATTCTCTGTTAAAAATTTACACCTTATTTCCAATCTCAATTTGTTTAGCTTCAACTTCTAGTCACTGGATCGTGTCATACCTTTCTCTGCTAGATTGAAGACCCTGTTATCAAATATTTGTTCCCCAAGTACTTACAGACTGCAGTCAACGCACCCCTTAACCTTCTCTTTGTTGAGCTAAAAGGATTGAGCTCCTTGAGTAATAGTATATCACTATAAGGCATGTTTTGTAATACTTAAATGCTTCTAGTAGCTGTTCTCTGAACCCTCTCCAATTTATCAACATTCTTCTTGAACTGGGGACACCAGAACTGGACACAATATTCCAGCAATGATCACACGAGTGACCAACAGAACCTCTCTACTCCTACTCAAGATTCCCCTGTTTATGCATCCAAGGATTGCATGAGCCCTTTTGGCCACCGTGTCACACTGGGAGCAGATGTTCAGCAGATTATCCTGGGAAGCAGTGACTCTGAAAAAGACATGTTTCTGAACATTAAATTGCTAGTTTTATCTGTATAAATCTGTGTTGTGTGTACATAAACTCTGGTTTGTAAACACAGTTTAGGAAATTATGTTTGAAAATTTAGCCCATTATATTGAGAAATGGCATGAGGCAGATGGTACGATGGTGGACTCTAGAAAACCCTAAGAGAGAGACTGACTGACTAAGTTGGGCTGCTGAAAAAGTATCCAATACCTTACTAGACATTATTATTAGTACTAAGTATTTTCCAGGTGGGGTCCCAATGTGTGAGGCACTGCACAAACACAGTCTGAGGGTACGTCTTCACTACCCTCGGCGGGTAGTAATCACACTACGGATCGGCGGGTAGTAATCGATCTATCGGGGATCAATATATCGAGTCTTAACGAGACGCGATATATCGATCCCCGAACGCGCTCCCCGTCGACTCCGGAACTCCACCGGAGCGAGCGACGGTAGCGCAGTCGACGGGGGAGCCGCAGCCGTCGATCCCGCGCCGTGTGGACCCCCAGGTAATTCGATCTTAGATACTTCGACTTCAGCTATGCTATTCGCGTAGCTGAAGTTGCGTATCTTAGATCAATCCCCCCCCCCAGTGTAGACCAGCCCTGAGACAGGCCTTACCCCAAGCACTTTACAATCTAAATAGACCAGAGAGACAAAAGAGGGGAGGGGAAACAGACATACACAGGTGAGTTCAGTGCTGAACCTGGACTACTCCCAGACCAATAAGCTAACAACCAGACCACCCTGCTTTCTAGGATTATTATCTCTAGTCAACAAAGAATGAAGGTACAGAGCAATAAAGTGATTTGCCCAAGGTCACACAAGAAGTCAGTTGCAGAAGCTCTCCCGAATTACAAGCCAATATCTGAACCACATGACCATTCTTACTCTCAACATCCAGCACTGTTCCTTCTGAAAAACAAAATTTAGCAAATAGATTTTTTTTCTACTTTTTTGCCCTTCATTTACAATCTTAAACTAAGTGACCTTCTAGGCAGTCTGGAAATATTTAACTTTTCGTCCCAGACTTGCTAAGTACACCTCTACCCTGATATAACGCAAGCCGAGATAACAGAAATTCGGCTATAACGCGGTAAAGCAGCGCTCCGGGGGGGGGTGGGGGCAGGACTGCGCACTCCAGCGGATCACAGCAAGTTCAATATAACGCGGTTTCACCTATAATGTGGTAAGATTTTTGGCTCCCGAGGACAGCGTTATCTCGAGGTAGAGGTGTACAAAGTTTAAATTCACTTAGAGTGAAAGTCACACCCAATTCAGATGGCTTGTGCAAGGCCCCTGGCTCCACTTCTGACCCTAACTGAGAGCCTGAGAGGGGTTCTGTGATGTGTAGGGGTCAGGGTGGATAAAAATCAATGATTTATTTTTTTTAAATCGGTTTTTATTTAAATTGGATTTTTTTGATAAAATGCTTTTTGAGGAAAATGTATCTAAAGATAGTTTTAATTAAGATATCTTTGAGCTATAATGTATCTCATCATGGAATAGGGATTATAAATTCTAATGCTATAGTATGAGACAATATAGTCATGTAATGTTTAATAAAAGTTTTGTAAATGAGTTCAAATAGTTCATGGATTAGGGACCCAATTTTATGGAGTTCCACAGGCTTCTGTATAGATTATTTTAGGTTAATCTTTCTATCTATCCAATGGGATTCAGTGCTCAGTCTAGAAGATACCATCAGAGATAGTTTTGCAGTTCTCAGACTGTGGATTTATATCTCCAGAGGTAACATTTTTGTTAACAGCAAAAATGTTTTTAAATAAATACATAATAGATAGAAGTGAAAAATAACAGACCTCAACTCTATTGTCCCTCTGCAAATTTGTGTACACAGAGTCAATTCCTTACCTCTCTCTAAAAGTGCAAAGTTTCAAAAAGTTAAATGAATAGAAGATTGTTGGGGGCGGAATAGATCTGGACAAGGAGAAGAAGTCTGGAGATAAATGTGAAAAGCGAGGGAAATGTGCTTGTTTTGTTAAAATATTATATGTTTGCTGTTGAAGAAAAAAATCCAGAATACTTAACGTTGTTGCTTCAGTTAAATAAAACAGTTTAAATGTCTGTCTGTTGATGTTCTCCTCCTAATACAGCCTGGCAAGAAAATCCTCCAAATATTAATGATTAACCTGTTGAACTGGAGATAGTTCGCCTCCCAATGACGTCATAAATATCTGCTTCAATTACCTTTGGTAAATAAAATAACCAAACAATCATTCATTTTCTGATATAGCTGTAAAACTAATCGAAAAGTTTTCAAAATAAATCACTGTTTAAAAATGTGTAGTGTGTACCTTCTAAAAATGAAACCTACATCTATCTCTGAGTTGTGAAGAATATGTATTAAGGTTATAACAACCAACAAGAATGCACTTGTATGTAGAAAACCATGATTAAATTGAGTCTTCCTGACTAGTGATTTAAATCATGATTTAATCAAATCCACCCTGGTAGGGGTTTACATGGGATGAATCTAGAAACCTCCATACAACTACAAACCCCCTAGCTGAACACTTAGGTCATGATCCTGCATTTCACTGTGCATGGGCACAGCAGGGCAGTGGTGCACCCATGAACAATGAATTGCAGGACCAGGGCCTTACAATATTTAATCAGCAGCAGTGGCGAGCAAAGTTTTGCAACCTAGGGGTGATGGGTCATTATTGGGGGTGGCTGCATTCCTCTGCTGCTGCTGCTGCCTCCTCCTTGCCCCATCGAGAGGGCACCGACCACCCACAGCAGCACCTTCTGCACCCGGAACCACAACCCTAATCCCAGGCCAGTGCAGAAGGGAGGCTCAAGGGTAAAGGGAGAAGGGGAGGGGTGTGCCAGATAGTAAGCCTGCCCTGCACTCACCCAGCAGCAGTAGTTCCCGCCCCATGGGCTAGCTCCCCACTCTGGCCATTGCTGCTTGGCACACAGGGTCACAGCGCCACTCAGGTTGGCCCGGCTGCCCCCTGTCATGATGGAGTGGTGGCCAGGCCAAATTTGAGTGAGTGGCATTGTGACATGTGATCCCTTGCACCATGTTGCAGTGCCCTGAGCAGGGAGTCACACCGATCCCTGTGTAACAGGAGCCTCTGTTCTCAGGTGACAAGACATCACATACACACCTAAAGGCCACGGGGGCGGGAAGGGGGTCACTGTCTTGTTCTCCCTATTAGCTCCACCACTGAGGAGCAGCCAAGGAGTACAACAAGCGGAAGCCGAAATGGCTTTTATTCACCAGAGAGCTACAATCGCACCCAGCGACTGCAGTGCAGACATACCCATAATGCTAATGGACGTACCCTCTTGGAAAGGTGGGGTGCTTTAGCCCAACAGCCATAAATGAAGAGAGGAAAAGAGGTTAGCCAGGCATAACGGTTAACCTTTCCCCTCCCTCTGCTCCAGTTATGGGAGAAGGAAAGGCAGCAACTGGCCTATGGCCAACACAGGAAGTGAAGGTACATCCTACTTCTAATTAACTGTCTTTTCTTAGGAAGAGTGTTGGGGAGACAAAACTAGGAGAAAGGCTTATGTGGCTGGCAATTTATTCTTAGGGTATTTTACTTCCTGATGTTTATTCAGAGAATTAACCAAAAAAAATTAAATAAAAATAAAACTGTGACTAGCTTGTGGGGAAGATTCTGAGACCTCTGGGACATTGTCAAGCAGAGTTTTTAAATAAAAAACAACACTGGAAAAGGATGTTTTTCAGCTTTTGAAACCCACAAGACTCAAAAGCTCATTCTGGTATGATTCTTGGATCACCTCCAGAAATAGAGTACTAACCCCTTCATAACCTTACAAACAGGAAAGCTGCTCTTTCTTTAGTGTATCTGAGTGCTTTTCATTCATTTTTGATCAACAGTTCTTGAGAACCCAATCCTGAACTCACTTTTTTGCACGAATATAATTTTGAATGGAATAATAAAGCAAGCAAACTTGTAGTCACACACATTTTTACTGTTAAAAACAAAACAAAACAAAACAAACAAAAAAACTGTTCAACTTGCACTGCCTTGAAATGAAATATAAATTTACTTTCTGGCCCTCAAGAAAGAAGCAAGCAAAGAATACAGAAAATTGTTAGACCTGAAGAAGAGCTCTGTGTAAGCTCGAAAGCTTCTCTCTATCACCAACAGAAGTTGGTCCAATAAAAGATATTGCCTGGTCACCCGCCTTGTCACTACTGACATGAATACGACACAAGGCCCAGTTCTCAATTACACAAGTGCCCTTTCTTTGCCACTCTGGCATTGTAAAGGAGCCGTTAAAATGGGTAGAAATGGCACCCCGACAATACAATTGGACTAAAATTCCATTTTCCAATCAGAGAGACAAGGTGGGTGAGGTAAAATCTTTTATTAGACCAGCTTCTGTTGGTGAGAGAGACAAGCTTGTGAGCTTACACAGAGCTCTTCTTCTGGGAAGCTTTCCAATCAGCTCTATTTAGAATCCCATCATTACTGAAGTCAGTGGGACTACACACATACAAAGATATGCACATGCATAAATGCTTTGCTAGACTGGGGCCAAAATTTTCAACACCTTGCAGAATCAGGCCTCTTATTAAGAGATTATCCATATTGCTGTAAAACAGGGTGTATTTCATCAAACCAGTCAGACTAATTAGAAAATGGAAGCACTAGGAGGAGTCAGTAATGTGTGAGCAAATGTTTATTGCCTAGTGACTAAACAAGTGATTCATTCAAGTGTTTTAAGTGATGTCTTTTTATAATATCCTTTCACAGCTCACTGCCTACTACTACACAACCTTCAAGGCTTATTCTCTGAGCATTTTTCAGATTAAATCTAGTACCTAGAACTATGCAAACTATCAGAAGACTTTGTGTTGCTCACAGCTAGAAGTGTCTGTATCCAACACTCCTTTTTGTCTTGCTTTTTCATCCCTTTAAAAAAAAAAAAAAAAAGCCCCTACTCTGTTTCTTTAAGATACAATAAAAGTTCCTGGTATTCACTTTAATTACATTCTGAATGTTAGAAGGAGGAAAGAAAATCTACATTCCTTTCATTATTCACATCACATATAAAGCCTCTTTATCCTTCACACAGGTTGTTCCTGCATAGAGGGAATGGAAACTCGGTACAATCTGATTCAGAGATCATGTCTTCTTATGTGATTGAAAGCACATCACACAATGTGGGCACTACCATGTTCTAAATAAAGAAAAAAATAGTTTATTTGGCATGCTGTGTGTCAATGTAGGAACTGACATCCTAGGGAAGGGGGTAGGGGTTCCTCCCAACAAACCCACAAATTTAGGAGGATTCACCCCAGGCAAGAGGCAACCTCAACCACGGTCTCCCAACCTCTTGGGTCCCTGACAGCATACCTTCTAGAGGGATCTCCTAACTATCAGCTATCTCCAGGATCTCGCCGGAGGAAAGGGGGAATCTGCACAGGAGGAGGAGTCTTCATTAACTTGCAATGCTTTGCCTTATGGGCTGAGAGAATCTGCTAGTGCACAGCCAACCAGCACAGCCAGAACCCCCCAAATTTAGCTTTTTATTTTCATCTGAGGGAAAAGTTGCCAACAGTCTTGGTAATAGGAACTACTCTCCCTATGGGTTCACTCACATTATGATTCACTTCAGCTTTCTGCAATCCTCCTGCTGGCTCTCTTGAGGCATATCTATGATTATTTCAGTGTTTCTGATGTAAATTTGTCAAAGACAGCAGCTCTCTGACTACACATGGTGCCGTGTGTGACAGATGGCATAACCCTAAAACAAGTTATTAAACCTGTTTTCCCAGAGAATTTTCAGTAATCAAATCATCTTACCATGTGTTGATGGTACAATGAATACAAATACACAGTATGGGCGTTTCTACTCCCACTGAAGCGAATGGGAGCTTTGCTATTGACATGAAAGGGGACAGAATTGGACCCAAGACTTAAAGTCAATTAAAGAGCAGGGCACATTAAAGATATCAGGAATGACCTATAAATCATGTCCCACTTTCATTCGGTGTCCAGATTTAAAGGTACATTCTCACCTTGTATCACACATGAAATTATCACTGTGCATTTCATATGTGGAATAAGGGAAGAATAAGCCCCTTAGTCTTTATAAAGCCTTGGGGTGCCACAAGTCCATATAGGAGGACTCAGTATCTGATTTTGATGGTCTCCACTCCAGATTTCCTCATAAAAGAGTCCTAGATTCTTCCAAGGAGAACCCAGGTAACAAATAAATCAGCCAATGAACTCAAAATATCAAAGAGTCAGCAAGGTTTACTGATCTAAATTCACATTACTGAACAAATCAAAAATATCCTACTGTATTTACACAAGGTTACACCTTTCCCTTCCTTCCCTTACCCTCCCCCTTTCACACACCCCGTCTCTCTTATATATATATATATATATATATATATAAAAATAAAATTCAAAAACAAACAGCGGGTCGCACTACCTATTATTTAGGTTACCCAACCCTTCCTGTCACAATATCCTGTTTTAAGGTGCTTATAACGTTGCCAATCTTCAGCCATTTGTGATGAAATTGTGCAGCCTGGGTGGGATCTAGCCGAGGCTGATATATATTATATTTTGAAAACCTCAGCTAATAGTTGAGCTGTCCCCAAAGATAAGGCAAAGCTGTTGTTCTGAAGTGTTAATGTTCCGGTGCCCCCATGCCTTGGAGCAGGGGCTTGAAATTTGGTAGGGAGTGGGGCCCTTTCATTGGGGATGTGTCTGTTGCTGTTCCCACGGGGGGGAAAACACCCAAATTTGGCCAAATTACAAGCCTTTGAAAAATCACAATTCACTCATGCTCAGGAGAGACTTCTTAGAAGATTCCATCCTCACTGAGCAGGGTTGAGCCTCTCACAGCTCCTAGCACTGAGCAGACTGCATGCACCATCCCCACAGAGCAACTGAGCATGCTCCCTCCAAGTTCAGTTACCTGCACAGTGTGGACCTGCTCTGGGAACAAATCAGGGTTATGTAGTGAAGGAGACTGTTGTCTTTAGGACTCCTGCTTCATTTGTTGCAGAAGACTGAAGGTGTTTAGTGAATGAGATGAGGATTGCAGGAAGAGAAAGGGCAGTCTTATGAGTAAGGCAGCTGAATGCAACCCGGACGGGGAACTGGATTCTACCCCTGATTCTGCCATAGAGTTCCAATGTGATGCTAAGCAAGTCACTTAAACCAAACTTTCCACAGATGGTCACTAATTGTGTGTGCCTCAGTCTCTGGGTGCCTGATTTGAGACCCTGGGGTTTGATTTGCAGAAAGCTGACCACTCACAGCTCCAATTGAAATCAACAGGAGCTGTGCTTTGAACATGTAAAGTGCTAACTACTCTGAAGAATCAGGTCCTACGTGTCTCAAATTGGGCACTCAAAATCAGCAGATACTTTTGACCTTAATCTTTGTGGCTCAGCTCCCCATCTGTAACAAGGGATAACAGCACCCCCACATCTCACAGATTTCTGAATCACTCACATACTGAAGTGATAAGCACCACAGAAAAGCCTATGAGGAAATTAATGACTCTGTTGTAAGAGCAGAATTAGAGCAGTGTGCAGTAAATAATTCATTGAACAATGAGGAGAAAAGATATTGAACAGTTGCTCATTAAGTGAGCACTGAGGTTATAGTATTTTATATATCACCAGACTTGCTACCACTGACCACCTGCTCGCCTCACCTAGCACAATGGGGCCTCAATATATTGATCATGGCCTATGGCACTACAGTAGTATGTCTATTATAAATAAGATAATGATAATAATACCGTGGTTGTCATTAAAAATGCAATAAATTATCCACGGTTAGCACTGTGTGGTATCTGCAATACCACATTAACATTCCTTTACTTAGATACCTCAGCATCAAACCACCTGCCCCACAGGAAAACCTGTGGCAGGGAACAGTAATGGAGGATGACTTTGTGAGCTAACTCTCATAGGCTTCCCTCCCAGATCATTCTGTCAGACATAGGATGCAGAGCTGGTGGAAGCTGCCCATGCCTTGTTCCAACCACTTTTTGGCCTGCCACAGCCCAGACCAGCTCAGAGAAGGCAATACAGTGGGATCAGCATGCCCTGCCTGCATGCTGTACTGAGAGCCAACAGGCCAGAGCAGGCAGCCAGGTCAGCTCCACAGGACTGGAGCTGCTGTGGATGAGAGTGGGGCAGGTTCGACAACTTTAAATGGTGCACCATCACCCCAGGTTTCAGAGGATAGGTGGGGATTATAAAAGTTCCCCCTTCCACTGTGTGGAAGACACCATGGGGGCAGCCCCCAAACCCAAACCCATTCTACGGTCAGGTTCACCACCCGGAGGCCCCACACCTCCTCAGCAACAATGGGTCTCTGGCATGCCCCGTGCCAGATCCCTCACACCAGGGCTCCATTGGAGGAACACTGCCAGGGCTTCCTAAGCAATCCCTCAGGACATGCCTTAAATGGAGGCTCTGCTGTCACGGAGAGGAGCTGTGGAAAAATATTACAGTCACAAACTATATAACATTTCCACTCATAGCTCCCAGGGGCCAGTGGGGAAAAATGTACATCCTTTCTGGCCCACCCTGGCCTCTCTATTCCCTAACCCTCTCCCATGTGGATACCCTGAACCTGCCTTTTATGGGGTCCAGTGGAAGGGAGTAACACTGCCACAGAGGTGGTTAACCCTCCTTTTGTGTCGAAGGTTGTTCTCCTCTCCATCCTGCACTGATCTTAGAGGTGATCAGTCTAACAATTATTGTCTATTTTCATATACCTATGGAAACTGCTGAGATTATTTATTGCTTCAATATAGTGTGAGGAGGGGGCTTAAAACCTATGGGATGCTCAATGATTCTTTTCTTTATCAAGGAGCTATTTCATGAGTTTTGGTAATATCGGTAATTCTGGTAATATTTTTAGAAATACTGTACAATTACGTAAACATTTACATAGCTTAAGCTTTGTTTGACTCAAAACATCCACATCACATCAACTTTTCACATATTCCAATTAGAACTGAAATAAAAGTCACTCATATTGCCATTAACCTGAACAGCAGTTATTTGTCCCCATAAGTAAAATGTAAGCCATAGAGGATTGGATTAAATAGAAATTGACCAGCTAGCATAAGCAAAGTGCAGCCTTTATGCCAACATTTTTTTAAAAACAGCATCCCTTTTAATAAGAATTTTTAGAATGGCTCCGCTGGCTGCTTTTTTGACCTCAAAAACTATGCTTAAATGCATAAACATCAAAATAGCTCTCTTCTATCAAACCACCTTTGTTTCTAAGGTTATTGCAATATACAGAATAAATACTTTTGTTGTTTTCAAACTTTATCCAGTGGATAACTGTAAAATCACATTGTAACAGGAAATGACCATTTGCGGTTATCTTCCCCTACTCTGCCCACAAAAACTTTGCTGTCGTTTAACCTACCGGTATAATATTGGCTATTACTCTGAAGGAGAAAATCCTGTTGCAACAAAAAACAAAACAGCTGGCAATGAATTTTTGTAGGAAGACAAAGTTCAAAAGAAACAAACACCAATTACTTATGACACACACATACACACACCTATTTTGCAACTCATTTAACCCCTTGGTGACAAGGTATCCTGTTGTTCCATTGCTGGAAACATATGTATGTTACATAAAACACCACGCACTAGCGTTTCAGGGAATGGAAACATTTTTTCAGATAACTATTCATATGCTTCAGTTCAATGCCTAATAGAAGATCCTTTATATAACTACAACTTACAAGATCATTGCCCTGTTCCATTCATTACCTCTGAAGCATCTGGCATTGGCCACTGTAGGAAGACAGGACACCAGGCTAGATGGACCATTGGTCTGACCCAGTATGGCTGTTCTTATGTTCACTGATTTATCTTTCTCCAATTTATTTTTTAGTCCAATCTTAAAGCACTGTACAAACAGTGACTTAAACAGACCTCATAGACCCTATCGGGCAAGAATTATACCCACTTTATAGCCAGGGAAACGGAGGCACAAATAAATTAAGGGGAAGATTTTCAAAGACACAGTGTTTAACTCCCACTGACAGTAAACAGAAGCTGGGCACTTAACTGCTCTTTGGAAATCCCTCTCCAAGTGACTTGTCGAGGTCACGTAGTAAATCACTGGAGGGGTTGTGAAGAGAACCCAGATCTACTGACACTCTCCCCTGTTCTAAGCACTAGGGTTTGCTTCCTCACAAAAAAGAGGTTTCTAAGCACACCCAGGTAACATCAATAATCCTCCAAGGACACATTTTATATAGTATTTATAGAAACTGGGTTTTTTTAAAGCCAGATGACAAGTCCACCATTCTCCCTTCCAATTTAGATGTAATATAGAGCATCTCTTAATCAGAGTAGTAATGTCAAGTTACCAACCTTCTTTCTGAGTCTCAGCAACTGTCATATAAACATTAACAGGCAATGTTTTCACATTAGTCTACTCTATGTGATACTGCCTGTTCATTTCCTGACAGCAGGGTTTCCTCCATTTATTTGCCTTTTCATATCCAGGACAATCAGCCCTTTACCAAAATGTTTGCCTTTAAAAACATTCTTGCAAGCTAATTCACAGCAGAAATGGCATTGCTCTCAAGCCTATCCTTATTTTTAAATGCCTAAGTGATCATTTAGTCCATTTTTACCTCTGGAAGATGTGGGAGGATCTTTTTGTCGCAGTGATGTCATCAATTCTCAGAATGCCCGCACAAGCACTTTTACAAGAAGTTAAAAGAAAGAATTTTTACCTGTCATTCTTTTCAATTTCTTAACAGAAAATGATCAGAAAGTCTACTGCTACTTTAAGTTCAGTTTTAGGGCCAAATTCTGCACTGATTTCTCTGAGTCCTCTTAGAAACCATGCCAATTTTCTTAGATAAATAAATTTATCTACCTAAAAAGTTATCTCAGTGTTTGCAGTAGTCAGGAAAATACAAGGGAAGATTGCAGCTACTGAATTTATCTATCATCTGAGGTAAAATTGGCAAATTCCTAAGATTAAACACTATATGCCTTAATCAGGAAAGCCCACTCAAGTAAACAGGATGGAATGGGTGTAAATGAAGAGGGTTTTGAACAATATTTCTGTGTCAACACTGTTATAAAAATTAATGGCCTAAAACCTGGCTATCCTCTCAGGCTCCCAGGGCAGTATGTCTATAACATAAGGAAAGGAAGATTTACAAGGCAATTCCAGAAAATGAATGGATCCTGAGCAGCATACGTGTATAGAGCAGGGGTAGGCAACCTATGGCACGCGTGCCAAAGGTGGCACGCGAGCTGATTTTCAGTGGCACTCACACTACCCAGGTCCTGGCCACCGGTCCGGGGGGCTCTGCATTTTAATTTAATTTTAAATGAAGCTTTTTAAACATTTTAAAAACCTTATTTACTTTACATACAACAATAGTTTAGTTATATATTATAGACTTATAGAAAGATACATTTTAACGTTTTCAGAAGGTATTACTGGCACGCGAAACCTTAAATTAGAATGAATAAATGAAGACTCGGCACACCACTTCTGAAAGGTTGCCGACCCCTGGTATAGAGCTTCAATGGCTGGCAACCACAGAGCCAGAATATCAGATGAACAGCGCATCTCCAGCACTCTCAATTCCTAGTCATTTCAATGGAAGTCAAAGGAAATCCATACCACAGGCCCTCATTTTGTAAGAAAACCTTCTGCAGTCTCCTCATCTTGTTTCTAGAACAATCTCACCAGATTTCCTTTCCCCATTCAAGGAACTGATACTGCCCCCAAATACCCAGAAGAAAAACAGTTCATTAAGCAAAATTTCCTGTCTGATTTACCCCTTTCACTGACAGTTCTCCGCTGTTACTTATCGTCCATTTACATTCCAGTGATGACAATGAAATGCAAGGATGAACTGGAAACATTCAGCAGTAAATCAAACTGTTAATTAAATTTTAAACATACTGCATAATGAATTTAGTATTATAAAATCAGCATATGATCATTTTATCTTGTTGCCCATACTAACGGTTGTCCACCTACCACATGTATTATTAACCTGCCAATGCCACCTGGCAAGTAAGTCTGCTCAGAGCTTTGTACTGAGTAACATTAGTTTGATCAGACCTGGTCAACCCATGCCTGTTAGGTCTGTGCTGATGTATGCACAGCAGCAGAGGACAATCTTTTACTCTGCAGCAGCAGATCCAGATCAACTGCTGTTGCAGGGAGCCAGCAAGAGCCAACAGTCAGTGCAAGATGCTCTGTAATTGTATCACATCTTTCCTGTGAAAAGAGGGAGTGGAAGTCCCAGCCTCTGCACAGGAATATGCAGAGCAAGTGGATGGGAGTTGGGTGAGTTTGAGTATGCATGTATGACAAAGAAAGAGAGAGAGAGAGAGAGACACACACACACACACACACACACACGATGCTTGCGGTACCGTGTACATACTGCATACAGTTTTTACAAGCAGGAGGACAACACTGCATGTGTTTAAACCAGTTCTGGGGAAGAAAACTAGAAGATAGGAAGAAGAAATTAGGGGGGAAAGACAGAGAAGAGAGAACAAAAACATGGTGGCAAAGAAAAGGGGTGTGTGTGAAAGAAAAATAGGAGAGACAGAGAGGAAAACACTATTGAAGGGTAGAGAAAAGGTAAGGGGGTGAGCATGCTACCTAGCAACAGGTTTATGAAATGATGTATACAGTTTGCTGCTGGGAGTGCAAACATTCGGAATTGTAGTTCAACAGAAATGTGAAATAACTATAATGGGAAACACAGTAGGATAATATTAAATGATCCAGGCAGGAAACGGGACAGTATAAATAATATTAAGTGGGACAGAAATCCAAATTTAATTAAAATTAAAAAAAACCTCCTACTTACATTATTCTTCTGGCAAATAATTTCCTGTAAAAATAAAAATGAATATTAAAAACAGAACTTGAACAACCTTTAGAAGATTTATGTGTTTAATACTGTTGGGCACCGATAAACATTTACAGAAGACCTGGAGGGTAGGTGTTATATTTTCATTCTGTCAAATTGCTGTAAATAATAAGCATCAGCTCTGCAGAGACATTAAGTATTTAGATCAGACGTGGGCAAACTACGGCCCGCGGACCACATCCGGACCGTGGGACCATCCTGCCCGGCCCCTGAGCTCCCAGCCGGGGAGGCTAGTCCCCGGCCCCTCCCCCGCAGCCATGCCGCCACGCGGGCCGCGCTCTGGCCCACCGCTCCCGCTGGGCAGCATGGGGAGCACAGCTGGCTCTGGCCGGGTATCGCGGCTGCGAGCTCCTGCTGCTGGTAAGGGGGCGGGGAGCGGGGGGTCCTGGGGGGCAGTCAGGGAGGAAGGGGCGGTTGGATGGGGCGGAGGTTCTGGGGATGGGGAATAGGGAGGGTTGGGAGTGGGAGTCCTGGGGGCGGGGATGTGGATAGGGGTCGGGAGGGCAGTCAGGGGACAGGGAGCAGGAGGGTTGGATAAGGGGGTGGGATCCCGGGGGGCAGTCAGGGGCAGGGGGTCCCGGGAGGGGGTGGTCAGTGGACGAGGAGCGGAGGGCATTTGGATAGGGGGTGGGAGTCCATGGGGTCTGTCAGGGGGCGGGGGTGTGGATAGGGGTTGGGGCAGTCAGGGGACAGGGAGCAGGGGGTTGGATAGGGGGCGGGGGTCTCAGGAGGGGGTGGTCAGGGGACAAGGAGCAGGGGGGTTGGATGGGTTGGAGGTTCTGAGGGGGGCAGTCAGGGGGCGGGAAGTGGGAGGGGGTGGGGGCCAGGCTGTTTGGGGAGGCACAGCCTTCCCTACCTGGTCCTCCATACAGTTGTGCAACCCCGATGTGGCCCTTGGGCCAAAAAGTTTGCCCACCCCTGATTTAGATATTAACAGATCACTGGAACTGTGGATTTAGCTTACATTTTCTTCATCAAAGTGCACACTAGTCGTCCTTGTCCCTGCCCTAAGGATGAATGCCATGCTAATTTGTGAGACATTTATACTCAACAGGTATCATTTCTACACCGTCTGTAAAAGAGACTGTAAAACTAGCGTAAATGGTAGTTTAAATATTTTTACAATATTCCCAAACTGCACTAGTAGCGTGAATAACTGAGAGCCAGTCCGACCACTTACTACTTGAGTGGTTTGAAATTTAATTTGTACTAATATGTCTCAGGCAAGGGGTGTGTGAAAAATTCCCAGGGTAAATTTGACATTTTATAGTATTTTTAAAAGATTGATCCTGGAGCAGACATGGTTTTGACACGGTAACCCACTATGGGTTACATATTCAAGGCTTCTTCCTGCACACCCCATTGATAGTCTGCTTGTAAAACCACGTTTGAACCCTGATCCTGCTTCTATAGGAATTTTGTTATCGATTCCAGAGGAAGCAGAATTAGCAAATGGCTATTCAGTGTAGCAGTCCACACATGCTTCACTGGGTAGCACTGAGCTTATTCATCTCCATACTAAAAATGGAGGGGGTGTCAAACCAATGGTCTTTACTTCTCAGGCTGCACATATAAAACAACTATACAGCAGCCATGTTTAGTGCTGTAGGGATTCGCCTCAGGCAGTTACTTCCAATGGGGTCTGAAGTCAGGGATGGACTGTACCTGCACATATAGTCCACTACTTTACAGCTGTCAACTTGTCAGTTTATCCCCACCTGCCCTACAGCAGGATTTTATTTACTGTTTTTTGTTGATGCTTGTTTGAGCTGCAAGTTGCAGGCTGCTTTCCCAACATCTGGGTAATTATTTTTAAAATGGTACTGAATTCCTTCTCCCATACCCAAAATTTAAATTTAAAAAATCCCAAATTTAAAAATATGGGGAAAAAGAGGCAAGAAAACCATAATTACACAAAACCATGTGCTCATACATCACCGCTCTTCTAACAGCTGATTGGTGAAAATGCAAGGGGGTGCGCATCTTATTGCATAGGAATCCCTCCTGAGCCACATACACACTTCCATAGCTGTTTTCCAGACCAGGAACCAAAGTAGCTAGGGAGTGGGGCTTTCCATTGTGAACAGGATTTCTCCTGCACACCACAGGAAGCCCTGCTTTTTGTTTTTAAAAATAAATAAATAAAAAGCAGTAACAAGTCCTATCTAGCCAACTTAAGAAACATAAGGGCTTGTCTACAGAATGCATTAGTCCACACCAGAGGGATGTAAATTCTAATGCACACTAGTGTGTCACAGGCTAACTGACCCATGTGGACCCTGCTGGCATTCACTGAAATCTCACTAGTGCGCGTTAACATAGTATTGTTTGAAACGGCGCTATAACAACACGCACTAGGGAGATTTAGTGCATGCCAGCAGGGATCACATGGGCCATTTAGTGTGCAACACACTAGTGCGCACTAGAATTTACACCCCACTAATGCACTATGTAGAGAAGCCCTAGCAGTACAAATAAACCTAGAGTAAATCATTAATCATTAAGTATTGTTATAGAACTTCAATAGGTTACCCAGTAGTGAAGCCAGGTTTGGAGCAGTGGTGGAGCTGGGGGGAGGGCAATGGGCCATTGGTGGTGGCACCTTCATTTATACCTATTGGCTTGAAATGCACCAAACATACACCTAAAGACTCCCACCATCATTAGTTCCGCCACTGAGGTTATCGATTAGCAGGAGGTTTTGTAACTGTGTAAGGGCCTACACCAGAGCCTACTGAAGTCAATGCAAAGATTCTGAGAGAGGAACCATAACAGAACCTGATCTAAAATAGCTAAGAGATTTGTTGTACTCTTGCTAACTCCTATTAAGGGGAATCTTTCCATTAATTATGATGGGCTTTGGATCAGGCCCATTGAGGGAGGAATTTGGACACCTGTGGTCTAGTCCTATAAGCCTTATGCATACTGAGCTCCTGCTGATTTTAATAAGAGTCCTGCACATGGAGGATTGTGGGATCAGGCCCTTAAAACTATGAAGGGTGGAGTTTTCAAAAGTGTCCAATTCCCACGGAGAGTCAATAGTTCGGCATCTGACTCCTTGCAATGTTTTTGAAATTCCCATCCTTATGATTACTTATGCAGTACAGTGGACAATGAGGCCATAGTAAAAGGAGTAATAAAATTGAATTCAAATAGCTATTTTGTCATTAGATTTTTATTTTGAGGGCACAGACCAATACACTCTTGTGTTGAAAAGAGAAAGAAAGAAAGAAAGAAACTTACATGAAAGAGGCTGCTCCTAAGCAGAGCCTTCCTCAGCAGTGTACTCTGAAACTTGCATAGTAGACAAATATTTCTCACTATTTATAAACTGAGAATTATATTTTAATTTAAATAAAACTTGTAATTAAAATGGGTATTTATGAAACTTTCTGGTAGCCACAAAAATTGTTAGTAAGTGACAGGTTATAAACACTGACTTCTCAGTGACTAAGTCATTTTCTGGGTAGTTTTAACAGTGATTTTGACAATCAGAAGAACACTATGCTCAAACAGAAAGTATACCAATAAGGTAGCTCTTATGTTTAATAATAAAGCAGGCTAGAAATTAGCTTAAAGAGGGATGTGCTGTCCAGTGGATTAACACAAGAAGAAAGTTCAAAATGCTAGTTTTATTCACAAATCCAAGGGCACGTCGACACTGTCCCGCAGTTCAAACAATGGTGATGTGAACAGCAGTGTGCACCAAAATGCTGCGCTGTAACTCTCCCCATAAGGGCACTGTGGGTACACACTTCAAGGTTCCTAGTTTTTGTTAACACAGTCCTCTTTAATGAGAGCTAGGAACCTTTTAGTTCATGCCTGCAGTGTTCAGACAGGGAAGTTACAGCAGAGCACTTGGGTGTGCACTGTTATTCACACCCCTGTTGTCCAAACTGTGAGGCAGTTAGACATGACCTGTGTGAGAGGGTTGGGTAGCCTCGTCCAAGTTTACAGTGGAGTTCTGCACTGGTTGGATATGAGACATTGGTGTAGTTCCAGAACTCTGGCTGCAGTGAAGATTCATCAGAGGCAGTATTATTCCAACTATATCTTCTATACATATGCAGAAATCAACAGTGGCTAAGGAGCCAGCATAAATATATATTAACAAAATTCTAATGTAAGATCATTTCTGCAGAAGTTTTAATGGCATGATGTTCTGGGAGAAGGGGTAGTAAAACTAGAGGACATGGTAAATAGTGTGACTGCACTAGTAGTTAAAAGGTGCTGGAGCGAAATACTGTAAATAATGCACAATATCTACATGAGAGGCGGTCTCTGAGCTGTTTGTGCAAAGCAAAGAGGATGGGAGCAGTGGGTCTCCCATCACATAGCGAAAACTATTAGTCCTTGACATGAAAGAGTAACAAATAGCAAGTAATAATGTCCAGTGCTACAAGCTTCAGACATTATATCCAATCAGACTTCACTATGTCAGTCCACCACATGATGGTTTTCCACTACAAGTCTCAATTCTAGTTAATATGACATGCACTAAGAGGTCTCCAATGACTGTGCATGGCCTGGAAGTTTCCTTTCTTAACAAGGGCCATTGGAAGGAACCTTCCTTTGGTCACAGGGACCAAGTCCAGAGGTAAATCTGTACTGTTGTGATTTACTTTTTCATCTGGCTTAGCAGCATGCAAATTGCCCCATCTTAGACTTTCATAGGCCTGCTTACCAAGGTTTAATTTACACCCCCTTCCTAAGGACCTCTGATTTGGGTCCGAGGCTTCTGCAAGCCTGCAAAGACAGGTACTAATCTAAATTTCCATTTTTAAATTAGACTTTGGGAAATTTTTAGAGATTCACTCTCTGCCCAAACAGCTCTGCATCAGGCTTATCGGTGATGTATCATGTGAAGTAATGGTAGTAATGCCTTTATTTTCTGTACATTGCATCTTTACATTTATAAGAACTTGTGTGGCGGCAGCTATCATGTTGTTTCCAGACTTCCTAATACAGAGTGGATGCACTCACTGTACTCTCAAGGATATTTTACTTTTTTAATTGGCTGTTTTCCTTAATCTACAAGGCAAGTGCACGCGGTTGCACTCTGCATTTGGCAAGATATAATATGGAAATCAGGATGTGATTCATAGGTTCATAGACTTTAAGACCAGAAGGGACCACTGTGATCATCCAGTCTGACTTCCTGCAAAATACAGGCCTTAGAACCTCACCCAGTAATCCCTGCATCAACCCGCTAATCTAGAGCATCTCTTTTAAAAAAGACATCCCAAGTTGATGTAATGACTCCAAGTGATGGAGAATCTACCACATTACTAGATAAAATTGCTCCATTGGTTAATTACCCTTACTGTTAAAAATCTGCTCTTTATTTTTAGTCTGAATTCGTCTAGCTTTAGCTTCCAATCTTTGGATATCATTATGCATTTTTCTACTAGATTAAAGAGTAACGGACTATTAGAAATCTCTTCCCCATGTAGGTACTTGCAGACCACGATCAAGTCACCTCCTAATTTTTTCTTGGATAAACTAAACAGACTGAGTTTCTTCAGCATGTCACTGTTTTCCAAACAAGTTTTCCAAACTTCTAATCATTCGTGTAGCTCTTTTCAGAACCCTTGAATGGTCTCTGCATTATCATTAGTAATCTGAGTCTATGTTTAGAAATATGCAAGTGTTAAACATTTTCTTGAGTTACCTTCAATGACTGCAGAGAGTCTGCATTTGTATCACAGTAGAGGATAATGTTGTTGGCCATACTGAAGCTCTCTCTGACTCCCAGGTGGTAGAATAAGGAAGGCTGACGGAAAGCGTCACTCATCTCCACCACTGCAATATCTGCAAAAAGCAATAACAGAATAACCGTAAGTCATACAGTTCCGAAAGGGGAGTACCTAAGCTCTTCTCCTCCACCAGTTGTTGTTTGACAGAGTCTGCATTTTAAAGACGGAAATAAAGAACAGGAGGGTTTCCCCCTTTTTAGTTATCACAGCTGAATTTTCAGTACATAACCAGCAGGAAGTGGTTTCTCTTTACAGCATTTTTTTTTTTTTTTTTTTTTTAAAGAAAGCAGAACTTCATTTCACTAACTAGAAAAGGATAGAATGTCACTGAACAGGAGATAATGGAAAAGCTCATTTTGAGCCTTGCACAAGCACAGGATCTATTTGCCTATCCTATACATGATTTGTGATTGTGGAAAAAACTAATGATATTTTAACTTGTACATTAAAATACTCAAAATGTATTTACTCTGGGAAAGATGTACAAAAAAAATTGCACTGTATCAGTCTCGTTGCATGATAAAAGATAAACCCACAATCTCTGCATTTGAAATTCTACAGAACAATCTACCTTTAAAATTCAGTGCAGAAGAAAGTAAAAGACAAGAGAGACAAAGTGATATATATTTATTTTGATTTATATAAGAAGAGGGAGGAATCCCAAATCCCTAGGTACCCCAACACAAATTACAATGTAAACATAGACCTTGACCCAGCCAACAGGTCTGTGCATGCAGAACTCTGCTCATATGAACAAAGTAAAGCACATGTGTAAGTGCTTGTAGAATGGGGGCCACAGTCCTTCCAGGCACCTGTACACCCAAATCAAGCGCACACAAATAAATTAAGTGCCTAAGCTGATGCATCCCCAGCTTCACTTTTCCAAACTTATAGCAATGCCATGACCAAACAAAAATCAAACTACAAAATTCATTAATTGCAGCTCACATTTATGAGGATGTTTATTAAATCAAGTAGCTCTCTTCTCCTGCAATACCCTTGTGGAGTCAAAAAATGTACTACATTAAGAGAACTGACTCATCTCTGCTTCTCACGCACACACCATCTGTCTCTTGCACCCACCTCACTTCCTCCTCGAGTCAGCCAAAATATATGGATTTTAAAGAAAAAAAAGAAAGAGTCAAATGGGTTATGTAAACTATTGGTTGTTATAAAGAATCTGCTTTCCTTTCAACCTCCATGATTACCTGAGAGAGGTTCTCTTTTAGAAGCTTCAAATGTTTTGTTTTCTTCGAGTGAATGGGACTGAAAGCAATTCTCTATCCATTTACATTTTCTTTCAATTATAGTCTATTACAGCAAAGAAGAACAGAAATGTAATACGCAAATATTACCTCTCGCTCTCTCCCTCTCTTGCACACACAAATATGTACCATAACATTAAATGGGAAGGGGGGGCTGGAAGAAGAGAGCAGGAGAGAGAGGGGAAAGTGTAACAAGAGCCGAATAAGTAGTATGATAATGCCACTGTACGTTATCTCTGTGTGATTATGCTTCTTTAAAAAAAAAAAAAAAAGTTACACTGCAGCAAGTTCTCCTTTTAAAGTATTTTTTTTAACTATTGTTACTCATGTCTGCGAGTGTCTGACAATTTCTTGCAATACCCTTGAAAAACTTTATTGCACTAAGTTAAGGATCTTTGGAATCTATTGTATTCAATGCAAAGGTTATGTATTATTCTGGGCCAGGATGATCAAAGGACTATACTGAACAATGTGTCAGACAAGAATGACCTTTTGGAACAAAACGTCAAATGGAATTCCTGGGAAATATCACGGGGAAGGTGAATACAAAGGCCTTACATTGGTTATTCAAAAAAACCATCCTTTTGAAGCTATGCCCTGAGGAGAGAACCACTGTCTGATTTATTCAGAGATTCATAGATTCTAGGACTGGAAGGGACCTCGAGAGGTCATCGAGTCCAGTCCCCTGCCCGCATGGCAGGACCAAATACTGTCTAGACCATCCCTGATAGACATTTATCTAACCTACTCTTAAATATCTCCAGAGATGGAGATTCCACAACCTCCCTAGGCAATTTATTCCAGTGTTTAACCACCCTGACAGTTAGGAACTTTTTCCTAATGTCCAACCTAGACCTCCCTTGCTGCAGTTTAAGCCCATTGCTTCTTGTTCTATCCTTAGAGGCTAAGGTGAACAAGTTTTCTCCCTCCTCCTTATGACACCCTTTTAGATACCTGAAAACTGCTATCATGTCCCCTCTCAGTCTTCTCTTTTCCAAACTAAACAAACCCAATTCTTTCAGCCTTCCTTCATAGGTCATGTTCTCAAGACCTTTAATCATTCTTGTTGCTCTTCTCTGGACCCTTTCCAATTTCTCCACATCTTTCTTGAAATGCGGTGCCCAGAACTGGACACAATACTCCAGCTGAGGCCTAACCAGAGCAGAGTAGAGCGGAAGAATGACTTCTTGTGTCTTGCTCACAACACACCTGTTAATACATCCCAGAATCATGTTTGCTTTTTTTGCAACAGCATCACACTGTTGACTCATATTTAGCTTGTGGTCCACTATAACCCCTAGATCCCTTTCTGCCGTACTCCTTCCTAGACAGTCTCTTCCCATTCTGTATGTGTGAAACTGATTTTTTCTTCCTAAGTGGAGCACTTTGCATTTGTCTTTGTTAAACTTCATCCTGTTTAACTCAGACCATTTCTCCAATTTGTCCAGATCATTTTGAATTATGACCCTGTCCTCCAAAGCAGTTGCAATCCCTCCCAGTTTGGTATCATCCGCAAACTTAATAAGCGTACTTTCTATGCCAATATCTAAGTCGTTAATGAAGATATTGAACAGAGCCGGTCCCAAAACAGACCCCTGCGGAACCCCACTCGTTATGCCTTTCCAGCAGGATTGGGAACCATTAATAACAACTCTCTGAGTACGGTTATCCAGCCAGTTATGCACCCACCTTATAGTAGCCCTATCTAAATTGTATTTGCCTAGTTTATCGATAAGAATATCATGCGAGACCGTATCAAATGCCTTACTAAAGTCTAGGTATACCACATCCACAGCTTCTCCCTTATCCACAAGACTCGTTATCCTATCGAAGAAAGCTATCAGATTGGTTTGACATGATTTGTTCTTTACAAATCCATGCTGGCTGTTCCCTATCACCTTACCACCTTCCAAGTGTTTGCAGATGATTTCCTTAATTACTTGCTCCATTATCTTCCCTGGCACAGAAGTTAAACTAACTGGTCTGTAGTTTCCTGGGTTCTTTTTATTTCCCTTTTTATAGATGGGCACTATATTTGCCCTTTTCCAGTCTTCTGGAATCTCTCCCGTCTCCCATGATTTTCCAAAGATAATAGCTAGAGGCTCAGATACCTCCTCTATTAGCTCCTTGAGTATTCTAGGATGCATTTCATCAGGCCCTGGGGACTTGCAGGCATCTAACTTTTCTAAGTGATTTTTAACTTGTTCTTTTTTTATTTTATCTGCTAAATCTACCCCCTTCCCATTAGCATTCACTATGTTAGGCATTCCTTCAGACTTCTCGATGAAGACCGAAACAAAGAAGTCATTAAGCATCTCTGCCATTTCCAAGTTTCCTGTTACTGTTTCTCCCTCTTCACTAAGCAGTGGGCCTACCCTGTCTTTGGTCTTCCTCTTGCTTCTAATGTATTGATAAAAAGTCTTCTTGTTTCCCTTTATTCCCGTAGCTAGTTTGAGCTCATTTTGTGCCTTTGCCTTTCTAATCTTGCCCCTGCATTCCTGTGTTGTTTGCCTATATTCATCCTTTGTAATCTGTCCTAGTTTCCATTTTTTATATGACTCCTTTTTATTTTTTAGATCATGCAAGATCTCGTAGTTAAGCCAAGGTGGTCTTTTGCCACATTTTCTATCTTTCCTAACCAGCGGAATAGCTTGCTTTTGGGCCCTTAATAGTGTCCCTTTGAAAAACTGCCAACTCTCCTCAGTTGTTTTTCCCCTCAGTCTTGATTCCCATGGGACCTTACCTATCAGCTCTCTGAGCTTACCAAAATCTGCCTTCCTGAAATCCATTGTCTCTATTTTGCTGTTCTCCCTTCTACCCTTCCTTAGAATTGCAAACTCTATGATTTCATGATCACTTTCACCCAAGCTGCCTTCTATTTTCAAATTCTCAACGAGTTCCTCCCTATTTGTTAAAATCAAGTCTAGAACAGCTTCCCCCCAGTAGCTTTTTCAACCTTCTGAAATAAAAAGTTGTCTGCAATGCAGTCCAAGAATTTGTTGGATAGTCTGTGCCCCGCTGTGTTATTTTCCCAACATATATCCGGATAGTTGAAGTCCCCCATCACCACCAAATCTTGGGCTTTGGATGATTTTGTTAGTTGTTTAAAAAAAGCCTCATCCACCTCTTCCACTTGGTTAGGTGGCCTGTAGTAGACTCCTAGCATGACATCACCCTTGTTTTTTACCCCTTTTAGCCTAACCCAGAGACTCTCAACACTTCCATCTCCTATGTCCATCTCTACCTCAGTCCAAGTGTGTACATTTTTAATATATAAGGCAACACCTCCTCCCTTTTTCCCGTCTATCCTTCCTGAGCAAGCTGTATCCATCCACACCAACATTCCAATCATGTGTATTATCCCACCAAGTTTCAGTGATGCCAACAATGTCATAGTTGTATTTATTTATTAGCACTTCCAGTTCTTCCTGCTTATTACCCATACTTCTCGCATTTGTATATAGGCATCTAAGATAATGGTTTGATCTTTCCTCCCAGTTTTGTCCTGACCCTCCTTTCTCTCTGCCAATATAGCCCACACCCCCTCTCATTTCCGACCCATCTCCCAGGTCTCCATGTTCCCCACTTACCTGCGGGCTTTGCTCACCTGTCCCCGTCGAACCTAGTTTAAAGCCCTCCTCACTAGGTTAGCCAGTCTGTGTCCAAATAGGGTCTTTCCCCTGATGATTAGCTGTTCCCGAAGGGTGGAGGAAATCAAAGGCTTATAAAGAAATAGGCTGATCTGAGCAGTCTTTGTGCTAGTTCTGAGCTGAGGCTGTGAACTTGTCATCACAGAAAAACACATGGATGGGTTTGAAGAATTAACTCCTATCAGAGCCCCTGCTGGAGTTGGGGGTGAACTCTGGTAAGCTTTTCAGCATGCATGTAGTTTCTTTTATTGTTTTTAATATGTTTTCTCGGTGATGCTTTCACCTAAAGAATACAAGAGGTTGCTTAGAAAGAGCTGTGTGTACCTTATAACTGCAGGCAATTACGCTGTGTATAACCTCTGGAGAGTAAGCAAAGCATAGCTGCTGACCGGTAGGCTGTCTGGCTTGCAGTGGAACTGTGCAGCATGGGAAAAAAACCTGGTAAGGAGGGTGAGACGTGCATCTCCACGCAAGAGAGGTGATGACTGGGAGCCAGAAGCCTAAAAGTGGGTGTCCTCGATGGACCACGGAGAGGAAATACAGGTGGAGTTGCTCTGAACTGTGACAACGTGAGTTTATCTTGAGCAATTTTAAGCTATGGTATACTTTTCTTGTCATGGTGCTAAGAGGGGAATTTGAGCAACTTTCCATTATGTTTAACTCTTAAATTTTACAAGATGGTTTTGAAACTCTTATGGAAAAAAAGAGTAACAGAAATAATATAAAATAAGAAGAAACAAAAATAATTTCAAAGCACGCAGGCTGAAACCAGACAAAAAATATGGAAGACATTTGAGATCATCCTTTGCGAGCACTGCTTAAATCTCATGTTCTCACGATCATGGGAAAACACAGTCTATAAGAACTCAGCCCATTAGAGATTAAACTCATCTTGCTTATCATTTTGCATAGCAGCAGTTTATGAGCGAAATAGATAGCATTTTATGAGCACGTTATCTCTGCCATCTGAGAGTATTATTATCTTCTAGCATCAACAAACCTCCCTCAGGAGAGAATCCATTTCCTGCAGCCCTTCGAGCAAGGAACAGAGAAAAGCCCCAACCTTTGGCAATGTTTTGCTGCAGGGGATCTAAAGCTTTTTCCTTGCACTGCCCCCACGCTGCTACCTCACTCTTGGTGTCACATGGCCAAGTGCACTCCCACTCGGTGTCTTCTTCCTGACACTCTCAAATTAGGGTAATACATAAACACAGAGAAAGCTGGGCCATTAGAAGGAGGTGCAGGTATAGGTGTGGGTGCGAGTGTAAATTTCACAAAATTTATGGCAGCATCCTCTCTTATCTATATCTATGGACTTACATAGCTCTCATCACCACATTATAAGAGTGGCTCCCAAGTATTTAAAAATAGAAACAACCATCTCACTCGCTTTCTTCCTGACTAGCCTGTAAGAGAAATAGCTTGATTAGTTTATAGGTGTACGTTTGGATTAGGTTATAGGTTTATAGGCTTGGATTATGTCTGTGTACGAGAGAGAGAGAATGTGTGTGTTGTGTGTGTGGAGAAATTATTGGGAGAAAGCTAGGCCAAAGAAATGACCTATGGATTTAGTTAGGAATAATGTGAGGCCTATGGTCAATCCCATCTCTTGCAGGAGTACTGTATGTCCGTATTCTAAATCCAGCTTCCCGGAAGTTCTGTCTCCCATTTTACAGGCTTCTGCAGTGTAGCTGTCACAGGAGGTCTTGGTTAAGAAGGGAATGGAAATCTCTCTAGTAGATGGAGCTAGTCCAGTAGTTGGAACTCCTGGATATCAGGATAGAAACATTGAATTTTACTTTGAATTCAATAAGGAGTCAGCACATGGAGTGCAGAACAAGGGAATGCATTCACAGCAGTTTGTGTTGCTAAGCAGACAGACTGCTGTATTTTGTAGTGGATTTTTCAGGCTTCATTCCTAGATATAAACTGCAATAATCTTGCCAAGAGCTCACAAATAGGTGGATCGCTGGACGCTGGGACCAGATCTGCGTCCAACGGGATAAGGAACAATTGTCTAATAGCATACATACCCTGTCTTGTCCATCTTCTTCCACAGACATCAACAGAGCAAATTCCTCAAACCAGGAAGGGATTGGGGGTGAATCTAATGATCAATTTCTAAATTCGTTATAAAGACCTTCTCATTTCTGTAGTGTGTGAACGGGGATTTTAAAAAGCGAGACTAATACTTGAAGGGCCAAATCTGATTCTATCGAATCCATGACAAAAATTTAGTTGGACCAGGATTTGATCTAGCCTACAGATTATATTGGTCATGAGTATATAAAATGCCAGAACCTCATTTGACATAGCTCTGTGACCGTGGTATTCTATCACTGCCATCAAAAGAAGAAATTAATCCCTTTAATGTACTGTTGCAGTAGGGGACCTGTTTATCTGTCTTCCATTGACTGGAAAGTATTGCTTTACAAGTTATAAAGCAGCATTTCAGCAAAGGTTACTGTAATATTTACAGATCTGCAGTGAAGTAAAACCGCCTTTCAGTCCATATATCAAAATATTCGCACTTCCCCTTTAAGGGGAGAGAAACCATAATATACGGGTGAAATTCACCTGTGGTATGAACAGAAGACAAAGTCTTCTCAACATCTAAGCCCTATAGAATCATAGAAGATTAGGGTTGGAAGAGACCTCAGGAGATCATCTAGCCCAACCCCCTGCTCAAAGCAGGACCAACCCCAACTAAATCATCCCAGCCATGGCTTTGTCAAGCCGGGCCTTAAAAATTCCACCACCTCCCTAGGTAACCCATTCCAGTGCTTCACCACCCTCCTAGTGAAATAGATTTTTCTAATATCCAACCTAGACCTCCCCCACTGCAACTTGAGACCATTACTCCTTGTCCTGTCATCTGCCACCACTGAGAACAGCCTAGCTCCCACCACTGAGAACAGCCTAGCTCCACCCTCGTTGGAACCCCCCTTCAAGTAGTTGAAGGCTGCTATCAAATCCCCCCTCACTCTTCTCTTCTGCAGACTAAACAATCCCAGTTCCCTCAGCCTCTCCTTGTAAGTCATGTGCCCCAGGCCCCTAATCATTTTCGTTGCCCTCTGCTGGACTCTCTCCAATTTGTCCACATCCTTTCCGTATTGGGGGGCCCAAAACTGGACGCAATACTCCAGATGTGGCCTCACCAGTGCCGAATAGAGGGGAATAATCACTCCTGTGCTCTTGTTGGTGCCATGGCTGGCAAACCACTCAGGAGGTTTCTCTGCACATCCTGTGTATTGCAAAGGGAGAGAATCTGCTCTGGCCCCAAATAGGCTAGTGAACAGATTGAGTTTGGGGACAGGCGTGGGTAACATGTGTGGGTGAAGAAAGTGCAGTGGAGGATGTGCACTGCAACCCCACAGTCTGCCAACTGGCTGTGGGGAAAAAGGGCAAATGCTATCCCTCGCACAAAGCCAGACCAGTGGGGCTTTGTTCAAAAGGCTGAATTTCATTCTCTGGATTAAAAAAAAAAAATTGATCTGGCTACAGGTCACTGATAAAGGGTAACCTTCTTTAAAAACCGGGAATGATACTATCTTCTTTTGTAAAGCATTTTCAGATCAACAGGTAAAAGTGCCATGCAAAAGCTAAATATTATTGTTTGCTAGTTAGCAAAGTAAAAACAGGCACCAGTCAAAAGAGATGAAGTGGGGGGACAAGACTATCAGTGTTACTGGGCAAAAAATGCCTACACTATAAATACTATCAACTGAATAATTGTACCTTCACAAGAGAAAGTTATTTACCTAATAACAGGTTTCAGAGTAGCAGCCGTGTTAGTCTGTATCCGCAAAAAGAACAGGAGTACTTGTGGCACCTTAGAGACTAACCAATTTATTAGAGCATAAGCTTTCGTGGGCTACAACCCACTTCTTCGGATGCATATAGAGTGAAACATATTGAGGAGATATATATACACACACATACAGAGAGCATGAACAGGTGGGAGTTGTCTTACCAAGTCTGAGAGGCCGAGTTGGTAAGACAACTCCCACCTGTTCATGCTCTCTGTATGTGTGTGTATATATATCTCCTCAATATGTTTCACTCTATATGCATCCGAAGAAGTGGGTTGTAGCCCACGAAAGCTTATGCTCTAATAAATTTGTTAGTCTCTAAGGTGCCACAAGTACTCCTGTTCTATTTACCTAATAGTAACTCGAGGTTCTTCAAGACGTGCAGTCTCTATCTGTATTCCCTTGCGGGTGCACTTGTGCTCCATGAGCCTGGAATCAAAGAATTCTTGCAAGCAGTGTCTGCTGGTCTGTATATGTGCCCTTGCTCTTCTTGTGCTTCTAAAAGAGGGTGTAAAGAGCAGAGCAGACTGACCATGTCTCCAATTCCTTCTCTTCTGCAAATCGAGGTATGAACTGAAGCAGAGGGGAAGGAGGGCAGGTAGTGAAAAATAGATAGGGACCACACATCTCAAAGAACCTCCAGTTACTATAAAGGTAAGTAACTTTCTCCTCTTCTTTGAGTGCTGGTCCCTATGTGCATTCTACTGTGGGTGACTAACACGCAGTACTCAAGTAGGAAGAGGGAACGAGGATACAGATGGCAAAGCTGTTTGAAGAACCAAAGGATGCATCAGAAAAGGAGTCTCCAACCAGAGCATAACGTCTTGAAAACGTGTGGCTCAAACTCTACGTAGCTGCCCTGCAAAATGTCAAGCAGGGGCACTTCTTGAAGCAATGCCACTGAGGCCACTTGTGCCACTGTAGAGTGCGCCCTTACCCCATGAAGGGAAGGAAGTTGTGACAACTGGTAGCCGTGTAGGATACAGCCGGAGATCCATTTAAAGATCTTCTAGGAAGATACAGCTCAACCTCAGACTCGTTCTGCAGTGGCAAGCAACAGTCTAGATGATTTTCTAATTGGACAAGAGAATGAAGTCTCCTCTCCTCCTCAGATGCATGGGGTTTCAGAAAAAAAACAACACAAGTCAATTGCCTGGTTTATGTGAAATTCTGAAACTACCTTAGGGGTGAATTTTGGATATAGTCATAACAAGACTTTGTCCTTATGGACTATGGTGTATGGCGTATCTGCCACGAGGGCTCCAAGTTCACCTACCCTTCTGGCTGAGGTGATGGCCAAAAGGAATTCAACTTTCATTAACAGGTGAGACACAGAACATGTAGCTAGTGGTTTGAAAGGGGCTTAGTGAGTGCCAAAAGTACAAGGTTCAAGTCCCTGTGAGAAGTTGGTTTCCTTATTGGCAAAAAGGTTCTGATTAGGCCTTTCAAGAATCTGCAAGTCAGCAGAGGAGTGAAAACTGAATAACCATCTGATTGCAGAGGACACACACACAGATTACTTCCAGGTGGACTCATACAGAACTGAGGGAAGACACCAGTTGTTTTGAGAGAGAGAAAATATTCAAAAATGAGGGGAATATCTGTTGACTCTGGAAATATGTGTTTCTGCTATGCCCAGATGAAGAAACACTTAAACTTGGCAAAGTCACATTTCCTGGTAGAATCTTTTCCGATATTAAGAATGGTTTGTAAGGCGTCAAAGCAGAAACATTTTAGGCTTGACACCCTTCCAAAAACCAAGTCCTGAGATGAAGTGCTTTAGGCTTGAGATTCTTGATCCTGCCACTCTCCTGGGTCAAGAGATCAAGAAAGGACTGAATGGTGATTGGTGAATGAGATGACATTGGTAGTAGATCTGGGAACCAAAATTATCTGGGCCAGTTGGGGGTGATGAGAATGACTTTTCCCTTGCCCTCTTGAATTTCCCGTAAGTCCCAAGGTAGGGAAGGCATAGCTAAGATAACCTGACCAAGGAAGGAGAGCATTGCCTAGGGATCCTCTGGAACAGTATATACTGCATTTCCTGTTTGTTTGGGATCCCGGCAAACAGATCCCAGATGATGGTTCCTCATTGAGCAAAAATACTGTTCACTTCTGAATTGTGCAATTCCCACTCGTGATTGATAGCAAAACGTCTGTTGAGGGTGTCTGCCAACACAGTATGAGTTCCTGGAAGGTAAGCTGCAGACAGGGTAATTAGATTCCTGATATACCAATTCCATAGGGTTTCTACTTCTACCACAGGGAGTGGATCTCATCCCTCCCTGTTTGTTGATGTAAAAGATGGTTGTCATGTAGTTTTACATTATGAGGACATGGTGAAATTGGATGAATGACCGAAAGGCTCTGCAAGCCTCTTGGACTGCCCAAAGTTCCAGAAGATTCATGCGCATCCTGGTCTCTTCAAGGCATCCAAGTGCTCTGTGCCATATGGCTGTCCTTGTGGCCCATAGCCTAAGAAGGAGGCATCTGTAATTATCATCTTGTCTGGTGAGGATAGGAAGGGAACACCCTCACATAGTCGATAGGGATCTTTCCACCACATTAGTGATGACAATACCCTGGTGGGAATTGTTACCATGGTATTCATGCTGTGTTTGTTTGGTGAATACACTATTTGAAGCCACAACCGTAGGCAATGAAGGTGCCATCTGGTGAAGGGGATAACATAAGGGCATGAAGTCATGTACCCCAGGAGAAAAACACGAGTCATGATTGGTGCACCAGAGTTGCACATAACCTGGTCTATCAGATTGTTCCTGGAGCAAAACCTGTCCCCTGATAGATAAGCTCTTGCTGTGACTGAGGCCAAGGTCGCTCCTGTGAGGTCTATAGTTTGTGTCGGACTGAGGATAGACTTCTAAGTTCACACTGACTCCTAGAGAGGATAGGAGCTGAAGCATTAATGAGGGCAACATGTAGGCTTGTTGATGTGTCCTGGCAATGAGAAGTTGAGATAAGGGAAGATGGTGAAGCTGCTTCATCTGAAATGAGCTGCTACTATCAGGATGACTTTGGTAAAGATCCTGAGGTCAGTGGTAAGGTCAAATGGGAGCACCCTGTATTGAAAGTGGTTGGGGTCCACCATGAATCTGAGAAACCACCTGGGGGCGCGGTGAATGTCCAAATGAAAATACCCATCCTGGATATCAAGAGCTGTAAACCAAATGTCCTTTTCCAGGGATGGGACTATTGATGCCAGTGAGACCGTGTGAAATTTCAGCTTGTGAATAAAGTGGTTGAGTTTGCGGAGCTTGAGAATGGGTCCCCAAACGCCTTTCTTTTTGGGTATTAGGAACTACATTGAGTAAAAGCCTTTTCCCTGGTGTTGAAGAGGTACCAGTTCTATTGCTCCTTGCTGCAGGAGAGATTCCACTTCCCGTCAGAGAATCCCCTCATGAAAATGGTCCCTGAAGAGGGACAGGGATTGGGGTTTTGGAGAGGGTAGGGAAGTAAACTCAACTGCAGAGCCGAAATGGAGAATGTCAAATACCTACTTGTCCATTGTTATTACACTCCAGTTGCCCCCCCCCCAAAAAAAAGAGTGCTAGATGAGCCCCAAAGAATATGTGGGAATCAAACAGTGGTGACATCACTGGTGGTTTTCAGCTCTTGAACTCCTGTCAAAAATATCTTTTAGCTAGGGAATGAGGTTGAGATGGCGTTGTTGACACAGGAGGTGAAGGGAAATGAGATTTTGCACCCTTTGTCTCTTACAAGGTGGACCATAAGTTAGCTGATGATAAAACTGTGAGTCACCAGACTAGGTTTGTAGGGCTGCCTGTGAGATTTCCTCGTCAGAGCAGGTATATATCGTCCTAGGGAGTGTGGGGTGGCCCTAGTGTCCTTTAGAGTGTGTAAGGACTCATCTTTCTTTTCATTGAAAAGATGGGCTTCATCAAAGAGCAAGTCCTCCATGGTGTTCTGGACCTCCCTGGGAAATCCTGAAGCATGTATCCATGACTCACGGTGTATCACAATGGCTATTGCCATTGATCTTGATGATGTGTCCACCACATCAACCTCTTATTGAAGTATGGTTCTGGCCACCAGCGTACCTTTTTCAATAAGAGCCTGGAATTGTGCTCTGTCTTGCTGTGGTAATTTGTCTATAAAGTCTGTGAACTTGGAATAGTTCAGGTAGTCATACTTAGCCAACAGCACTTGATAGTTCTAAACTGAAGGCTAGTAGTTGGGAAGAAAGGTCTTCACATCAAGTTTAGCTGTCTAGCCTCCTTGGCAGAATGAGTGGACTTAAGATGTAGCTGTCTAGATCTCTCTGCGGCAGCTTGAACAACTAGTGAGATAGGAGTGGAGAGTGGGGTTCATGTGGCTAGGTGTATGCTCTAGTAGGTTCCACAATAGTAGAAGTGCTATTCAACTGGAGCTGGTAGGTTGCAGGATATCCAAGAGTTTGTGTTTTGGGTCCTGGATCCTAGATCTCCTCTAGGGAGATCCGGACAGAGGGTCTGTGGATATGGATTCCCTCGTATCAGAGTCAAACCTAATGGTGGGAGGTGCACTCCATGTCAAATCAAACCAATGTACAGGAGGGTCCCTTAGCTTGGATCCAACTGCGGTCTCATGGCCTTCTCCATGAGTCACTTTTGATCCGGAGCTCCAGCAGGGTGAAAGCAGCAGATATTGCACCTAGCCACAAGATGTGCTTCCCTGAGACAGTACAGGTAGCGTTGATGGTTGTCACTGAGTGAGGAGCATGGACAGGAAATAGTTTTTGAAGCCCAGTTCTCAGAATAGTCCATTATCTGTTACTGAGCATTGGGGTGAGGCAGTTCCCTTGGGGCAGGGAATCTATTTAACCACAAAAACTTTTCTAAAAAAAACTTACTAAAAGCCATTAAAACTATTTACGAGATACACTACAGGCAATCTTTGAAACATTTACATACCAAAGAATAATGAATAAGTAGCAGCTCCCGACGCTGGAAGTTCTAACGCAGGCCATGCAGCATTAAGAACTAGAAAGGCAGCCCTTTATGCCCTCGGTTAGAAGCACAAAGAGGGCAAGGGTGCGCGTGTGGACCAATGGACATTGCTTGTAAGAATTCTCTGACTCTGGGCACATGGAGCACATGGACACCCACAGTGGAATACACTTAGGGACCAGCACTCAAAGAGCAAGTACAGAATGTTGCTATTTACACAGGCAGTGCAGGGCACCTGGCTCCGGTTGCCCTGGGAAACTAGCATCAATGTGCTGGAATCACAGGCAATCTGCTTGGCCCTCCCTGCCTGAGAAATGCTGCAAGGTCAGTGTACTGTGTCAGATCAGTGAGACAAATGGTACGCAGTGGTGTACCATGAGCAGGGGGCACTGGCAGCCCTCAGCTCCTGCAGAAGCCCTCTGCCTAGTTCTTAGTCAGAGTCTCACCTTGCCTGCCTCAGAATGGTCTACCTCAGGACTAAGAGAAAACCATGGCACATTGGCTCAGCGGGACTCCCCTACTTCCAGGGAAGTGGAGCCTACAACCCCAGGTATTCTAGGAGATTAGCCAAGGACTGGGACATCTGGTCATCAACTGGCTCAAGTCCAAGATGTCAGTAAAGTTTTGCAGACTGTTCTCTGTGATCTTTGAACAGAGCCCTAGGGAGGGACCCATTCACTTGGGATTAGAGCATGGAAAAAGGGCTATTGCCTCCCGTATTTTGCTGATTCCTACACGTTACAGAAGGTCAGACAGAAAAAGGAGGGCTACTTAGAGGAGACTGCAGAGTACCTGTTACAGAGCACAAAGCAGTCAGCTTCATTTCCCACTCCAGTAACTTCTTTCACTGAGGACAAGAGAAGGGCAATTATGTTTATTCCTGCTCCCTTTAACCCTTAAGATTTACTGATATGGTTCAAGGGGGGCCTTTAACTGTATTCTCTGCAAATGCACATTTCAGCAATTTCTGAAGGATGAGGATATTTGATCCCATAATATTGGCTATTATTATGGCTATGCAGGATTTAGGTACTAATCCTGCATAGCCTCCTTGGGTAAAATTCCTATTAAAATCAGTGAAGTTCTCTCTAGAAAAGCGTACAAAGGTTGGACCCTAATGAGGTGTACACCTGAATTACATATCTAAAGCTCTAAAAGATTGCAAATTTTTTATGTATGATAAAATAGTTCACTAGGAAGGGTGAACTCCCATTACTGTGTGTAGTGCTGTTTGCCTTTGGCTATAATCAGTACCTCTAACTGCTGAGAAAGTGAATAATGAAATGCAAAGTGACCAAAGTTCATCTCCCACTCATTCTTTTAAATACAATAGTACAAGGAAGAACCCGTCCAAGTTACTAAACAAATGCTGCAGGGTAACATGTTATATTCTATTATACATACACACATCTTTTGGCTATAAGCAGTGTACTTCAAGAGTGAAATTAAAAATAAATCTGCAATGAATACATCTATGTGCCCAGATTATTTTCTGAATTTATCTTGTGCTAAACACATGACTGTTGTCTTTCATTCACCACGCTCTAATTACTCAGCTAGGACAAGAGAAAAGTCAGCAGTGGAAACTAATGGAATACCAGAAGAACACTTCGCTTTTATACAGAGTAAGAGTGGGTTTTTTTCTTTTTTCTTATGTAGGTCTCTTTGTTCAGGGATTAAATAAAATGACACCAAGCTCATTAGATATAAAGATATCTACAGTAAGAAGGAGGACACGTGACAATATTTGTTTGGGTGCCCAACTATGCCCCTCATTTTAGGTTTTATAACTTCAGAGGTTTCAACGTGCAATTAAATTTGTTATTGAGAAATCTTCTGGGGGTGGAGGAAATTAAAGTGTCCTATGTCTACTTCAACATCTCCATATCTGCATGTGTCTGGCAGTGATTCTATCATGATACTTATGAGAAAATCATTTACATTAGCCAAAAAAACAATTCCTTCTAAAATAGAAAAGTTGGTTTTGTTGCTGGCTCATTCCCTCTAGTGCTGCTGGAATAGAAATACATCCCTGAAGCAGATATTTTCAAAGCTTACATTCATCCAAATTAAAAGCAACACTGGATGAGTGCATTAAAAGCAGTTACAAAGATTAGCTACAAAAATTGTCACTATTAGACGGCAACAGGAACAAAGTAACCAAACCCAGCACATTACAGATTTGGAGAACTGATTAGGTTTTTTTTATTTTTTGAAGAGCTATTTTCCTATGTGAAATAATCAACCAATACAAAAATGCCCTGAAGATTACAGTTGAAGAAACCTCCATGAACTACAAATATGAAAATTGGCAAGCACTAAGTGGAGAGATCAGTAAATTAGGGTCTATAGTATCCAGAAGAAAAGCAACATGGAAACTTGAAAAGCTGCTTGCAAAATATTTATTATACATACCAGTAGCATTTTACATCACATCCTGCCTTTAACCCCAAAGGCTTTCTAAGTGCTTTACAAAACCATGAGCAACATTTCCCCCAAACTTGTGTGCATGCACAGTAGTGGGAGAGAAGTTGCAAGGTATCTTCTACACAAATGCATTCCTAAGCACACTGTAAGCATAACAGCTGTCCATGAGCTCAGTAAGGGACTGCATCTGAATAGCACTGCTTCTCCAGGAGCTCCAACTCAGGTAATGCGACTCTGATTGCTTCTAACTCTGGTAGTGGCTGAAGACCACATTTGACCCAATATATAAAGGAATCATTTCACCCAGCACAGAAATGCATACATCTCTGGGATATAGACTCTCCTTCTAACCCTCCAGTGCTTGTTCATGTCCTGTGGATGTCATATCTTAGTTTAGTGGATGAGCTCTTCAGGGCAAGGACATAGGCATGGGGTGGGCAAACTACAGCCCGCGGGATTGCCACCTGTGGTGCCACGGGCCCCACGCTGCTCTCAGAAGTGGCCGGCACCACTTCCCTGCAGCCCCCGGGTGGGGGGGCAGAGGGCTCCGTGCATTGCCCTTGCCTCCAGGCACCGCCCCCCACAGCTCCCATTGGCTGGGAACAGGGAAACGCGGCCAATGGGAGCTTCGGGGGAGGTACCTGGAGGCGCGGCAAGGGCCTCGCACACGGAGCCCCCCGGTCTCCCCTCCCCCAGGGTCTGCAGCGCTTCCTGGAGCGGCGCGGGGCCGGGGCCAGGGCAGGCAGGCAGGCAGGGAGCCTGCCTGACCCCGGTGCACGCCACTGCCACCCTGGAGCCGCTTTAGGTAAGTGGCGCTGGGCCTGAGCCCAAATCCTGCCTGCACCCTGCCCCCCAACTCCCTGCCCTAAGCCCCCTGCCTGCACCTCGCACCCCTCCTGCACCCCAACCCCCTGCCTTGAGCCCCCTCATACACCCGCACCCCTCCTCTGCCCCAGTCCCTTGCCCTGAGCCCCTTCCTGCACACCGCACCCACTCCCACACCCCACACTCCCTCCTGCACCCCAACCCCCTGCCCTGCATACAATTTCCCCACCCAGATGTGGCTCTCGGCCCAAAAAGTTTCCCCACCCCTGACATAGGCCAAGATTTAAAAAAAACAAAAAACACTGCCCCCGCCCCCAACAAATCAGGTGTCTGAAGTTAAGTGCTTAAATCCATATTTAGGCACCTAAATAAGTTACCTGATTTTGACTCCAACAGGAACTGTTCAGTGCTCAGCACGTTGAAAATCAGACCACTTATGTAGGTGCCTGAATATGGACTTAAGCTCTGAATTTTAAAAATGTTGGCCATAGTCTTCTACTTGTGTGAAAAATACACATTTATGGTGCTACAAAGAAATCAAACTTCTAATGTTTCTTGTTATTTTAGCCACCCATAGTGGACATTACACTGTTAAAACATCCTTTAAAAAACACCCTACTTCCTTGATATGCACAATAACCTGAAAAAGTCATGTTTCATGTTTCCAAGCATATTGAGATACATTGGTATTACTAACAAAAAGGTGTAGCCAATTGTTAGACTGCACTTGCAGTTTGTTCTTAAAAATATTCAAGAGACCAAATAACTGAATGTAGCCAAATTTATTGTTCAAAGACAAAGTAGTACAATACAAAAAGGAGACATACATACCCTCCTTCTGGGAAGCAACTCTTATCTCATCTCTTACCCAAACTGTGTGCTTCGAAAATATGCATTTAAACTAGCTATATTTATAGTATGGTTTTACATTGTACAAAACTCTCTACATGGCATTAAAATCCAACCCACCAGCTTACAACAGTTCCTTAGTCGTTGTTTTGTTCTGTACTTTTCTTATCTCTCTTTTGGATAGAACATTCTAAACCAGTTGCCCATGAAGGTACCTGTACTACTACTAGGACATAGAACAAATGTATCTTGCCTTTGACAAGTTCTTCATTAGCTAGTGCCAACGCTGACTTCCGTTTTGCAGTATACTTAGTATGACAGAACAGAATTGTGGAGAAAGCACAGTACATTGTTAAACTTATATGTATCAGCTAACGGTATGTGGATGATCATAGCAAGAGTTGGCACAAACATTCCATAACCTATTGTTGTTTACATTCTGATATTGCATAGGGTCCCCAATTGGGATCAGGGCTTCATTGTCCTAGGCATTGTACAAACATAGAATAAGACACTGTCCCTCACCTGAAGAGTTTACAGTCAGTTTAAGAAGATGCAACAAGTAAGTGTGACCAAAAATAGGTGGGAACAGGAAGGAAGGGCAAGAAAAGAATACATTTATCTAGTCCAATAACTGAACAGGTGAATAGTTGTATCTATCTGAGTAGCTGATTGACAGCAGGGGATTCTATATCTGAAGAATCACACAAGAGATCAGTCCTGCATCAATGGCATTTCAGTGTCTTCAAAGGCCTCTGTTTGGACAGCAGGATATGTGTGTGACAACTAAGAGGTCAGTGTTCAAGGCGATAATGATGACACTTTTATATGGAACAGAAACCTACCTGTTAAAACAGCTGAGGAGAGGAAACTAAATCGTTTTCCATGTCAAAAGTTAGTGTAATCTTAATATCCATTGGTTTGATTTTGTCACAAACTAGGAGATACTTAGACGATCCCAGAAAGTTGCGGTCTTTCACCAGTTGAGAACAAGAAAAATGCAATGGTGGGTTCATGTCCAGCATGCAGAAGAGGGTATTCTTTTACAGAAGGTTTACAGAACTGAGGTTGAAGGAAGTAGGGTACAAGGCTGACCACGAATGAGGTTGGAAGATGCAATTCTGAAGGATTTAAGAAGCCTAAATCCTCCCATACTGACTCTTGCCAAGGGAAGATGACTTGCAAGGAGCCATTCAAGATGGAAGCCCATTCTACACACGACCATGGCTATATCATAGTCAGATGGATCTGCTACCTAGTCCAATATGCTCCACACTACCTTTTTTTCTTTAATGTGTTAAAAAACAAACAAACAAACAAACCTGGCAGTGGTTTTATCAGTCCAGTGCTGACTATATTTTAAATAGCCACACCTGAAGCGGAAATCAATAATAGTGATTAAACACTCAGTATATCCTGTATGGTGCCTGCAGTGCTGTCTCCACACAAGATCATCTGTGAACAATTATTAACAGACTTGCATGCCAGTCTTTCCCAGTAGGTATCACCATGCTCCTTAGAAACATTGGTGTAAATCAGTTCCTTGCAGGTTATCCAGTTAAGTGGCCTGGAGCAATCTGATTCCTGCTGTGTTCAGGGAAAAGTTACTCAGAGGTGAAAGTAAGCTGGTACGCCCCAGTATGGCATACAGACAAGAGCCGGTGCGCCATACCGGGGTGGCCCGGCTTCCTAAGGTGGCAATTTAAAGGGCCTGGGGCTCCCAGCAGCAGCTGGAGCACCAGACCCTTTAAATTGCCGCCAGAGCCCCGCTGCTGGAGCCCTAGGGTAGTGGCAGCGGGGCTCCGGGGCTCCTGCTGCCTCTACTGCCCTAGGCCCTTTAAATAGCTGCCGGAGCCCCGCTGCCACTACCCCAGGGTTCCGGGAGCTATTTAAAGGGCTGGGACGGTAGAAGCAGGGGGGTCTGCCTAGGTCCCAGTGCCCTCCAGTAATCAAAAAAGTAACTTATTTATAAGCAGTCTACATGCATTAAGGCCCACTGTGCCTGGACTTATCCTAGTGAAACAGGCTTCCTGTTCCCAAGAGTATCAAAAATATATATATAAAAGTAGTCATTCTAGAACCCAGAGTCGCTGTATGTCACAGGCCAGCAGCCTTCATCCAGGCTTCTGTGCATGGCAGGTGACCATTTTGGATTTTGTTTCAAATGCAACTTTAAATAATCCAGATAAAATGTCTGCCCAACTACTAAGAACATAGTAAAACACAATATTAAGGCCAAATGGATAGACCTTAGCACATGGAGTGCAGACAGAGGCATGGAAGAAAATGTACTATCCACTCTCCATCCTGGACAGTGAAATGTTGAATTACTGTACGGAACATTAGACCATCAGGCCTTCTTAAAGAAGGATGTCAGGAGAAAGTCCACCTCTAATTTTGTTTTTCCTATTGGGCAGTCGTGCCCAAACTTCTCCTGTCGCGTCCCCCCTTACTAGTAATGGAATCTGTCCAGGCCTCCACTCCATTAATGCACAGTTGGCTCAGGAAGGGGCTGGGGCTAGAGGGGGAGCTGGCCTGTAGGCAAAGAGGGAATGAGAGCAGAACTGGGCTGGAGGTGGAGCAGGGGGCAGAGTGGAGCTACAGCTCGGGCTAGAGCTGGGCTGTGTGGCGCCCCCTCCCCATTCCTCCGAATCCTCCCAGGGGGGTGCGCCCCGCAGTTTGGAGGATTCACTGTGCTAGATTTTACAATTACATGGGAAGACATGGCTCACGTACCATGCTTACAGCCTAAATTAAGACACATTTGTCACATTCACTTGTTACAATAGGAGAGAAAGAGGAGGAAGGCAGAGGCCAACAATGTGCACAGCTCCATGGTTCCAAAGCATGTAAGAGTTTGGTTTTGTTCAGAGAGGGGCAAATCTGTGTGTCTGTCTCAGTGGGGAGGTCACGTCTAGCCTACCTATCCTTAGTATTTATTTTTTTTAAGGGGCAACAGCAACGTGGGACCTGATTCTTAAAGGACAACTCCGTTATAATAGGTCAGACACAGAACTGTCCTAATACAGACAACCTGCCAGACCAACAGGATGAAAAGGTAGTCATGGTAATAGCTTGCATGAGCATAGAACTAGATACAAAAGGAAGAAAAATCCTCATGCTCTCTCATTAGCATCAGAGAACACAGACCAAAGGAAAGCAGCACTCAGGGATATCAACAATGCGCTGGCAAATTTGTACCCTGTAAAATCTGGGTTGGTATCACAGTGAGTGTGATTTAGTTAGTTATTTAAAAGAAAGGCAGCAAAAGCGTTCCAAAGTAGCTGGGAGAACTCTGTCTGTTCTGTCAGGATGGGGGGGCTGCTGCTATCTGCATGAAAGATTAGAAATTCCTCCTTGAAAACATACGGAACAGAACCTTCTACACAAACTGCAATTTTCTGTCTTTTTACTATAGCTTTACTATACATACTGTGTGTGTATATATATATATATATACACACACACACACACACACACACACACACACACACACACCTCTACCCTGATATAGCACTGTCCTCGGGAGCCAAAAAATCTTATCGCGTTATAGGTGAAACCGCGTTATATCGAACTTGCTTTGATCCACCAGAACGCGCAGCCCCGCCCCCCCGGAGCACTGCTTTACCGCATTATATCCAATTTCGTGTTATATCGGGTTGTGTTGTATCGGGGTAGAGGTGTATATAAAAAAAATACACGCCACTGCTGCTGCCCCTTTATGACTCAATTCTGCAAGATACTTAACACTCTGGCCCCAATCCATCAAAGCATTTAATCACATGCTTAACTTCAAGCACAGGAGTAGCCCCACTGATTTAAAGAGTAAATTGCACCATTGCAGTAGGTGTTGGCTCCAGTATAGCTACTCTGCGTATCTGCCTAAATGTAGACTAAAATACTTCCTGCACCTATGGAAAATCCCACAGGAATGGGGAAGTGCCCAAAAAACTCAGCAATATTGAATTTGCTAAATTTTGAGGGATGGTAGGGGGAGGGGAATAAAGTCTCTTGGACCAGGGTAGGGAATTCAGCCTTGAGACCTTCTGGCTCCAAAAGGAACTCGGGGCCCAAACCTGTGCACCAGGGCCATTTGAGAAAAGGATGCAGATTAGGAGGCGGCAGTTCTGATCCAAACATGCAGAGGGAGCTCGCAGAAGAATACTTTTCAATTCCCTGAAGTCCGGGGGACAAATATTTCCTAATCCAGTGCTACCAAAAATGGTTTTAAATGTGAGGCATTCATGTAGTGGGGAGGACAGATAAGGGAATTGTGCTCTTTGTGGTGAGCAAAGAGACAGCTGGAACACTGGTGGGAAAATTCTTCCCAGACTTCAACAAAACCATTGATGTAGCAGCATTCTGAGTGCACTGTATATAGACTTTTGTTTATTAAATGTTTTAACTTACTAATTGTCATTTTAAAAGTTTCTACCCTAAGGAAAACAAATCTGCTATAAATAGGGTGACCAGATCTCCTGATTTTATAGGGACAGTCCTGATTTTGGGATCTTTTTCTTATATAGGCTCCTATTACCTCCCACCCCCGTCCCAATTTGTGACATTTGCTGTCTGGTCACCCTAGCTATAAATAACACAGCATGTCAGGACACTCTTCCCAAGCCTCGAATTAAAAAGGACTGACCAAAGGAACAGTATGAACCCAATATGCCTGACTTTCTTTAGACTCATAACCTAGTACTATCCTTTACCCAAATTTGCAAATCAGCAATGCATCAATTGCTATTGTGCCTAAGTATCAGGGGATAGCCATGTTAGTCTGTATCTACAAAAACAACAAGGAGTCTGGTGGCACCTTAAAGACTAACAGATTTATTTGGGCATAAGCTTTCGTGGTATGCATCTGAAGAAGTGAGGTTTTTACCCACGAAAGCTTATGCCCAAATAAATCTGTTAGTCTTTAAGGTTCCACCAGACTCCATGTTGTTATTGTGCCTAATATATTCCCGGGGCAGACCCCGGGGCTGGACCAAGCCCAGCAGGGGTCATCAGAGCTGATCTTTCATTGGGCTGGTTTAGCTTCTTGCTTGCTGTCCTCTTTGGTCTGAAGTTTATTGCAAACCCAGAAATGAGAGCTAGTAGAGATTTACCTGGATAGTAAGCTTGTTGGAGACTCTCTTTTTTGTGCTGTGTTTGCACAGCACAGTGGGTCCTACCACAATATAAATAATCAATAAGATAATAGTGCTTTCTGGAAGAAAACAAGATCTGCTAGGAGTGCACAGATTTATAGATCAACACTATTCACTAGGCTTGATCCGAGAGAGATAGCGTGCACTGCAAAATAGAAACAACATAAATGGAGGGGGGAACAATATAAATAAGGAGAACATAAGAACGGCCATCAGACCAAAGGTCCATCTAGCCCAGTATCCTGTCTTCCGAAGTGGCCAATGCCAGGTGCCCCAGGGGGAATGAATAGAACAGGCAATCATCAAGTGGTCCATCCCCTGTTACCCATTCCCAGTTTCTGGCAAACAGAGGCTAGAGACACCTAATAGCCATCGATGGACCTATCCTGCACAAATTTATCTAGTTCTTTTTTAAACCCTGTTATAGTCTTGGCCTTCACAACATCCTCTGGCAAAGAGTTCCACAAGTTGAATGTGCGTTGTGTGAAAAAATACTTGCTTTTGTTTGCTTTAAACCTGCTTCCTATTAATTTCATTTGGTGACCCCTAGTTCTTGTGTTATGAGGAGTAAATAACACTTCCTTATTTACTTTCTTCACACCAGCCATAATTTATAGACCTCAATCATATCCCCCCTTAGTCGTCTCTTTTCCAAGCTGAAAAGTCCCAGTCTTATTAATCTCTCCTCATATGGAAGTTGTTCCATATCCCTAATCATTTTTGTTGCCCTTTTCTGAACCTTTTCCAATTCCACTATATCTTTTTTGAGATGGGGCGACCACATCTGCATGCAATATTCAAGATGTGGGGGTACCATGGATTTATATAGGGGCAATATGATATTTTCTGTCTTATTATCTATCCCTTTCTTAATGATTCCCAACATTCTGTTAGCATTTTTGACTGCTGCTGCACATTGAGTGGATGTTTTCAGAGAACTATCCACGATGACTCCAAGATCTCTTTCTTGAGTGGTACAAGCTAATTTAGACTAATTTTATATGTGTAGCTGGGATTATGTTTTCCAATGTGCATTACTTTGCATTTATCAACATTGAATTTGAATTGAGCTTTTAAGTAATATAATACCTGATGTTGCCCTTTTAATATTTCTATTTTGTATGTAGAGTGTTTTGAGAGTTTGAAGCAAGCTACTTCAACAAATTTAAATAAAACAACATATTGTGAGTTTTTGGACTCCACAGTATTAAGATGCAACCTATGCCAACATTTTATATTTTTCCCAAGGTACAAAAACTTTGAAAACAATGTTATTTTTAACCAAGAACAGCAGGAACCTATTTATGATTACAATTGTGAACAGGATCCCTATTGCGGGATATTAAGGAACACAGGCTATTAACTTACATCTGCTACACTATATCTTGAAAATCAATGTGTTTCTATCATTCAACTGGTACACTGTCATTACTACACACATATTAAAGCTAATTTCTCCCATCACATTTTTTTATACAGAACAGGAAGAAAATTTGCCATAAGAAAAGTTCAATATTGTCTAAATTTTTCAATTTTCTATCAGGAAAAAAAGAAACAAAAATATTTTATTGTGAGTCAAGTGGAACTGACTCGAAATAGTATCATGCCTCCATTCTCCTCTATGGGTTGTGCTGTGTAGCAGGATTACATCTCCTAGGATGTACTAGGGTTTCCCTTCTGAGCTGCTGCAGTGCATCATGGGAGATGTAATCCAGCCACAGAGCCCAACAAAGAGGAAAATGGTTGCATGAGGCACAACAGTAGATCAGGAAGCAAAAATCAGAGAGGATGATCTAGCCCTAGCCAGAAGACAATTAATTGTTTTAAATGTTGAAAGAACCAGAAGATTTGAAATGATTTAAAGAAGAATGACAGAGCCTGAACCTGCAGTTCTTCTTAATCATATAAAACTCCCACTGAAGTTCACGGAAGCTTTGCCAGAAAAAGGATTGCAAGATAAGACCCAGAAGGAATAAAAGAAGATGCTAGAGGTATTTTTGTCCAGGTGAGAGACACCCGCCTGCAGAACTTCCCTAAGGTACATAACAAGGTACAACGGCAGACTTCTAGATACCAGTAGGACTTGCACAGTTCAAGGGTGTGATTTTCAAAAGCATTCACCATTGGCCTAACACTGCTCCCACTGAAGTCAATGATAAAACTCCCATTGGATCCAAACAGAGACCAGTTAGGCCAATGCAGAGCACCTTTGAAAGTCCCACCCTGAACGTGTCTATAACTAGAGATAAAAGTATACATAAGGAGTTGAAACAAAATCTTGAAAGCAACAATGGATTGGGAAGCACTCCTTCATCTTAACCATTTGTCAAGAATTAGTTTTCTTTCTACTTCTGCCCTTTGTGTAAGTATCCTGTATTAGAATAGAATCAATTTCACTAGAACAAAAACTCTTATCTCTGCCAAAGATTTGAGAATGTGTATACATCAGAAGAACTTTCATGAATTAGAGTAATTCATTTCAGATGACACTGCTTTGAAGTAAAGCAAACAAGACCTTTTTTATTTAAAATGCCAAGAGAGTAGTTAGTTGGAAAGCTAACCTTAAAACATGTAAACAGACTTTATTATTATTATTTGGAAACACAAATCAATATACAAAACCTGCTTGGAGCATGTTCCAGTAAAACGTGATTATCTCCAGGGCAGGAGGTAAATCACTCAAAGTAAAACAAATTGTCTCATAAAGAGATTTATTTTGCTCTGTGTTGGAAAAATCTAGGCTCCAATCAGTTCATTTATTTGAGGTGTTCTCACACAGAATCATTGCACGTTTTTCCTAGCCTTACCTGTCAAATTATAATTTTCTAGTGAGAAATGCCACAATATTTAGAAAGGTGTCAAAGGGAACTGAATTACACATGTCACCTGCCATATAAGAAATGAATTCAGGACAATGCCTTCTATAAATAGGCAGAATATATTTTTTGTTATTTGAAAGATTAAGAGGAGCTAGAAGGGTATGAGTAGAGATAATACATTATTAGGTTAGCTACATTGCTAGTTGAAAAATTTCTTCGGGAGTTATAACCACGCAGTGCATGTTCTTTGATGGCAATAGCTGCATCAACAGAATTTGTACCATCTTTAACCCACGCACAGACAGCTCTACTCAACAAGTATGCTGCAGTTGATGGAAACCTAAGTGAAACTTCCAGGAGCCTGGGAAAAGGCATTCCTAGTGGGGTACTCAGGATTATGGAACTAATAATCCCTAGAGGTCAGGATGAGCTTGATTTCACTGGACTTCAGGTTGCCCTGTCCTCTCAGCAAGTTCTTTCCTAAAGCTCTTGGCTCTGGGTTGGTTATCTAGGATTCATGGAATGCGGAGTCTTCACTCTTCCCTCTCCTCTACAGATCACAAGCTCCCAAACAGCAGGACCTAAATGCAACCCTAGCTACTTCAAAATCTTGAGATGAGCTCAAATACAATGTCCCTCAGTTGAGTCTTAAAGATGATATGCAAATGAAAATAAATGGGGCTTCTGCCAATGGTTCCTGAAGCTTTACTGTCAAAGAAATGAAGGGGCAGACCAGGTTGCAGGGCAGAGGCACAGAGAAAACTCCCATCAAGGACAACTCGGCCTTATATTTATTATCAGATTGTAAGATATGGACAGCATTTCTGCCCTCTAGGCTGTGTGCCAGATCTTCAGCCCGTGTGTAGCGCCACTGAAATAAATTTATACCAGCTGAGGATCTGCTGCCTGCATCTACAACAATTGGCATTGCATAGAAATCCTTTGTTGAAAATCTGGCCAGAGACCCATGCAAATTTGTATAAAATTCTGCACTATAAGACTTTTCATCTTGCTTCTCTGACAAATTGATTAGAAGAATTTAACATCCTTTCTCGCTGATCTTCCTCAGTTTCTTCCTGCAGCATTTGTTCCCACTGTGTTTTAATTTTGGCCAGAGTGGCTTTTGGACAGATATTTACTAAATCAGCCTGTAAGGAAAAAACAAAGTGTTTTGATTCTCTCAGGTTTCCAACTAATAATGCATGAATTTTCCCTATGGCTACAGCAATAAATCCACCATCTCTAGAATGTGGATTCCTTATTACAAATGAGTATCTATATGTAATGCCAAGAGATGCACATTGCTCTTTACTCACTTTACCTTTTACTCAGGCTACATTGCATGAAGTATTAATGGAGTACCAGAGGTATACAGTACTCATCAAAATAAGGGTACATATGTACTAACATATACTAGGAGAATACACAAATATTTTTATAATATTAAAAATTCAGAATTGTGATCAAGGTGATTTCACAGTTTATTTCATTTGATGAAAAAAGGTCTCACTTTATATTCAAAATCTCATTTCCCATTTTTACTCCCAGATGTACTTTGTTCCTTTATAAAAGAAAATGCCAAACTATGATTAATTGCTTGCAAACCCTGAAACAGAAAACAATCCACTGCAGTAATCTCCATTCTCCTCTCACTTATTAATTTCCTTATTTACAAAGGAAAAAACCAGCAATAATAAAGAGAAGACAGAAGAATACAGTAAGTTATTCCCATCACTTAGGACAGTATGAAGACTCCAATAGCCGAACACATGATGTCGGGGAGAGAGTGGGAAAAGAATCCTTGGGTCTGGTCATGTCTTAATACACCTCTACCTCGATATAACGCCGTCCTCGGGAGTCAAAAAATCTTACCGCGTTATAGGTGAAACCGCGTTATATCGAACTTGCTTTGATCCACCGGAGTGCACAGCTCCCCCCCCCCCCCCCCCAGAGCACTGCTTTACCGCGTTATATCCGAATTCGTGTTATATCAGGTCGCGTTATATCAGGGTAGAGGTATATTTATTTCTGTTGTGGTAATGCCCAAAGGATCCAGTCAGCCTCAGGACCCCACTCTACAAGACACCCGACTGTACAGACACAAGTAACCTTGCCTAATGACACACAAGTTAAAAGACAAAAGCCATTTCAAATTCAAATGGCCAAACCTAAACTACTGTAAAAAGAAGGAGCTTATTACTAACAAAAAGAGGTAAACCCTCACTGTAGTCAGCGTGGTGCATGAAGTTTTACACAAAACTCAGATTTCAGTGTTGCCAGCGCTTGTGATGTTTGGTATTTTTCTTAAATCCCCAACTCCTGGAGTGGAGCAATTACGTGAGAATCTCAGCTTCTATTTAAAAGAAGTATATCTTTAACCCTCATTTGGAGAAAAACTTGAAAACATGAACTCATGGCAATGTAATGCCCAAAGGCTCAAAGAAAAGGGAAGGAAAAAAAACCCAGAAGGCAAATAAGAACCCAAAATTTATAATTATTTTTAAATCTCATCATTCTGGCGGTCTGACTAATGATTTTTGAAAGCTGGTAACACAGCAGCTTTAATGGAAGTAGTACAGCTAAATCTTTCCCGACTCCTATAATCTTAAAAAATGACTAGTGCATCTTTGTTGCTTTTTTGTTTTTCCTTTACACAGCAAAGGCAATTTTCATCAAATTTCTCTACATCGATGATTATGGGCTATCTACAAGTCTTGACCCACATATAGATTTCAGAGGCCATTAACCTGATGCATATCTCCTCACTTTGCCTAAGCGGAGCACAGATGACAAGACAGCACCTTGTACTGACAGCTTTGTCTGTCAGACAAAGGGCCTAAGGAACAGCCAGAAAAGAGAAAGAGGGAGATTTTTGCCTGAACAATTTGGCAACAGTTTGTTTGCACTAGGTTTGCTACAAAATAGATCTGGACATTCAGTTACCACATCAACTTTCTGGATTTTGTTTATTATTTTTTAAACATTAGCTTTCTGAGAAATGTTTGTCAATTAGTGAAGCAACCTTAAATCTCACACCAGATCAACACATGCTTGAAATTGTCAGTATCCTGCAATTGACACTGTCAGTATCCTGCAATGTGTCACTAAGCTAACATTGACTGCCTAGCCTTAGAGGTAATTGCACTAGTGCATCCCACAACAGAAAGCGGATATGACTCATTTGAACTAAATTGTTAACACTTGGGGTAAAGGCAGTTAATCTCTGCAAGATTAGCTTAAGCAGGCCTGATAAACAGGTATGTATTTGCTTTTCCCGTGGTATTGCCAAGTAGTCATTGACAGCAAAGATTTTAGTTTTCTTTAGTGTCAGTTGTATGGCCAAAAGCTATAGCAAAAAAAATAGGAAAGTATTTACTCGTTATTTACAGAGTAAAGAGTACATAGCAATCAACGCAAACATTCATATCACATCTTCAGAGCCAAATGGCAGTATAGTATGCAGAAATGACAACCAAAAGCGGGTTTTAGCCCATGAAAGCTTATGCCCAAATAAATGTGTTAGTCTCTAAAGTGCCACAAGAACTCCTCGTTGCTTTTATCATAAAACTGCCTATCAATTAATTTAGAATCATGTTAGTAGTGTTTACAATAGTTTAATGCCTAACCATTCTATATGATATTATTGCTTTTGTGCATTGTTTCTCTACCTGTTTAACAGAAAGGGCCATGTCCTTTCAAATTTAGCTTAACAGCACAGAAGATAAACCATATCCTACCCACATCCCATGATCAAGTGTGACCCAGTGAACAGGTCACTGGACTGAGATTCAGGAGACATGGGTTCTATTCCCAGGTATGCTAACAGTGAGAAAATCACTTTAAACCTTTCTGTGCCTCAGTTTCCCTATCTAAGGATCCCGATACTTGCCTCATTTACAAATAGCTCTAAAATCTATGGATGAAAAGTGCCAGAGCTAGTTTAACCCCAGAAATTGACAGTACTGCAGTCAGCCATTTTGTGTGTCCAGCCACTGCTAGCTGAAAACCAAATACCATATAGCTAGGAATAATCTTAGGCTCTGAGAGACAAGGCCAAACAGCTACATGACTGCAGTTTCACTAATCAGAATGGGAGTATGGGACAGAGAGTTAATGTACCATGAGAATGGAAGAAATGTTTGGACAGCCGACCTTGGTTCAGTGCCCCTGACCTATAAGTTTTATTGTTATGACCAGAAATACTAGAAATGCGTTGATAAGAGATAATGAGTAATTTGCTGAAATTAGGAGAATTGGTGACCCATTAGGGGTTACTATGGTGACCCACCAGGAGTCACTATGAGTTATGTGCATCGTTTAAGTTAGTTATAAAAGATTAAGCAAAACTATACACTTTGGAGAAGTCTGAGGAAGGAGCTGACAAGGAGCTGTCCTTTGGGCAAGGAGCTGACACCTAAACTCCCCAGCACCTGGACGGAAGGAGGGCCCCGGGAAGCCTGGTTGTTGATTACTTGAAACCATCTCAGACTTTGGGTAACTACAATGTTTGGGATGCTCTGAACCTACTGCTACAGCATGTGTGTGTGTGTGTGCTTGAGACCTAAAGAGTAGTTTTAGGTAAAAGCACTCTTGTTTGTACCAATCATTTATCATTTAGCTGTATCCCCATTGATTTATTCCTGACACCCCCTGGAAAGAAACAGTTAAGTTAGCACTGCTTTGGGTTCTGAAAAACCTGGGTAACACTAGGCATTATTATCGTTTATTTCACCTCTACATTTGGAACTGATGCGACCACTGCTGGAATACTGTGTTCAGTTCTGGGGCTCAGTTCAAGAAGGATATTGATAAATTAGAGAGGGTTCAGAGAAGAGCCAAGAAAATTATTAAAAGATTAGAAAACATACCTTATTGTGATTGTGCTCTCTGAGTCTATCTATTTAGTTTAACAAAGAGAAGGTTAAGGGGTGATTTGATAACAGTCTGTAAGTATCTACATGGGGAACAAATATTTAATGATGGGCTCTTCAATCTAGCAGAGAAAGGTATAACACGATCCAATGGTTGGAAGCTGAAGCTAGACAAATTGAGACTGCAAATAAGGTGTAAAATTTTTAACAGTGAGAGTATTTAGCAATTGGAACAATTTACCAAAGAGTTGTAGAGGAGTCTCCATCACTAACAATTTTTAATCAAGACTAGATGTTTGTCTAAAAGGTATTCTCTAGAATTATTCTGGGGAAGTTCTATGGTCTGTGCTCTACAGGAGAGCAGACTAGATGATCACAAACCCTTCTGGCCTTGGAATCTATGAATTATCCCTCACTTGTGCATCTTCCTCCTAAGTAAGATAGAGCCAAATTCAGTGTCAGTGGAAGCAAGGCAACTCCTTTGGCTTGAAGGAGAGTTGCACCCAATTGCATCAATGCTGAATATTGCTCTGAAGCTTTAATCCACAGACAATTTATTCCCCAATCTAGCAATATCAGCTTTCAGAACAATTTAACTGTCCAGCAAACTCAGCTTTCAGAATAATTTAACTGTCCAGGTAAAAATCTCTGCTACAGGGGTAACAGAACTGTAAATGTAAAAATGTGTGTGTGGGGGGAAACAGTTTAGGATTATGATATATCACACAAGGACTACACAGAGACACTTCACCACCTGCCCACAGTGTCTCCCATTCTGGACAGCTTTACATTTTTATAAGCAAGGAGATTTGTCCAAAATAAAAATATATAAACCCACACTTGAAACCACAGAACCCAGGTTCTTTTTCTGCTATTTAACGTTTATTGACAATAACTTGAGCCCAAATTAAGCCTCTAAAATGTTGTTCAGTTCTTTTACAACACACCCACTTCCTTCATCTTCCACATTATGGTCTAATTATAAGACCTTCTGGTATAGCATTCTCACCACAGAGGAACCCTGATAGACTGAAATTAAATAGCTGCTAAAAAATACCAAATCCTTTATGCGTATTGGAATGGACAGATATATACTTAGTTGTGTCTAGGGGAGTGCAGGTCAAGGATGATTTGTTTTTAAGATAATTTTTGCAAGATACTGAAAATTTAACTAATAATAATTAATTCTACTATTGGGGGTCAGCATTTCCCCATGCAAAGTGAAGACTCAAGGAGAATGTACAGTCTATACCAGACATTACGAATTAATGGACAAATCCTGTACATTGCCATGCAGTCCAATTAACTGAACTCTACAATGGGGAGATTATGGGGGAAAGATTCCTCTTGCAAAGCAGCAGCAGATTGTTTCATGGTGACCACCAAGGCCGTAGATCTGCAGTTGCCTCTACTAACACTGTGGTCACTATGCTCAGACATGTCAGTGGTGGGGGCCAAAATAGCAACCTAGACAGACATACATGACCATCCGAGCCATGTATTCACAGATTGACTGTCTGTAACCCCAAGTCCCACATCCATGGCAGCCAACAAGCAACCCCTATTGAACTGTGCTGTGTGGCACACACAAGGTTTGTGCCCTCCTTCATCCCTGCATGCAAGCTCCCTCAATTCTACCTCCAATACAATGCAACACACACTAGTTTCAATGCATTATAATTAGGGCCCTACCAAATTCACAGTCCATTTTGGTCAATTTCACGGTCATAGAATTTTAAAAATCGTCAATTTCACGATTTCGGATATATAAATCTGAAATTTCACAGTGTTTTAATTGTAAGGGTCTTGACGCAAAAATGAATTGTGGGAGGGTCACAAAATTAATGTAGGGGAGGTTGCGGTACTGCTACCCTTACTTCTGCAGTGCTGCTGGTGGCAAAGGTGCCTTCAAAGCTGGATGGCCAGAGAGCGGCAACTGCTGGCTGGGAACCCAGCTCTGAAGGCAGAGCCACCGCCAGCAGCAGCAGCATAGAAGTAAGGATGGCATGGTTTGGTATTGCCACCCCTACTTCTGCACTGCTGCCTCGGTCAGCAGCCACCACTCTGCGGCCGCCCAGCTCTGAAGGTAGCCCAGAAGTGCGGCAATACCGCAATCCCCTAAAATAACTTTGTGACCCCCCTGCAACTCCCTTTTGGGTCAGGACCCTCAATTTGAGAAACGCTAGTCTCCGCCAAGAAATCTGTATAGTATAGGCTAAAAGCACATAAAAGACCAGATTTCATGGAGGGAGACCAGATTTCACAGTCCGTGATGTGTTTTTCATGGACATGAATTTGGTAGGGCCCTAATTATAATCATCTATCATTTGTTTGTGGTGGTTCCCAGATGCATAAGAAGGCGTAGTCCCTGTGCCAAAAAGCCCACACTTTAAGGATCCAGGGCCCTCAACTCCTGGAAGGGAAAAGAGGAACAAAATTTGCTTCTAAGATTCAGTAAACTAATGCAAACTACAAAGAAATTTTAACATTAAAAGTAAACCTATCAGGATTAGGATTGGCTGGAAAATGTATGTCAAAATTATTTTGATGGAAAATTAAGTTTTTATGAAAAGTTTCTGCTTTCCACAGAAAGCTTCAATATCTTGTTGTCAAAATTAACACCTGAAAACCAAAATGCCACGATAGTGCCTCATGGGAGTTGTAATTTGGAAGTATAAGGCAGTCATTCTCCTCTATGGGCTAAATTGTTAGTCTGGACTACATCTCCCATGAGGCACCATAGTCAGAGACTTCTATGATGCCTTCCTCCCGTCTCCAAGTGGAGAGAATGTGGAGCATCATGGGAGATGTAGTCCAGCCAGAGAACCCAGCCCTGAAAGAATGGAAGCATAAGACACCCAAACTACAACTCCCATGAAGTATCATAGAACCCTTTTGAATTGAAATATTTTGCATTTTCATATTTTGCCAAAAAGTTTAAATTTTCCATGTAAAAAACCCTATTTTCTGACCAGCTCTAATCAGAATCGGGTCAGTCCCCTCACCCTCATTGCCCAGTTTGTTAGCCCGCTTCATAATGCCACCAGTGTGGTCGGCTTGTTCTCACATCATACCATACCAGTTATTTTATACTTAACTTTTGTTTCAACTAGGCACTTCGTTCTTGTTATTTTTATAGAACAATGAAAACATTCCATGTGGTTCATAGCTCTGACCTTCTCTTTAGAATGCACTGAAAGATAGTATTTACCCATCATCCTATACCATTCCTTCTTTATATTGCTGTAATTTATTGCCTATTTGTTGTCACTACAAGTGTTTAACATGGTTTTCCTGTTGGAAGCTTTTTCCATCTGAGACTGGCAATATAAATCAACACTTCTCTGAAAGTTCACAAGTCATATATTCATCAGAATCACTACACTATTTAGGGTTGGGTGGGGAGAAATTAAATAGTGTCACAGTACTATAAAAGACAGCACTTCAAGGTCACAGTTTCATAGAGCAAGCTTTCAACATATTAAATACAGTTACATGGCTGCCTGTGTAAAAACCACCAGTCTTATGTTGCGCACAACTCCCATGGAAAATAAATGGAAGACTTGCAGGATTCCACAAACTACAACAAACTTTCTTACTTTAATGGGGAGACTGAAGCAGAGTTTATTTTAGCCAGAATTTAAAATACACCAGAATATGAACAGGAAATACACACGTAGATATAGATAAATATAAAATGTGTGCATATACCTAGGAAATTCTCGGATAGAGCTTAATGTACTGGTGTGACAACAAATACTAAAACAGTTCATAAAAAGATATACTTCTATAAACACACACACACTGTGTGTGTGTGTGTTTATTTATATCTATACACACACACACACACACACACACACACTATATTTTTCCCCCCCATGGACTATTTTAGCATTTGTTTTCACATTTGTATATTAAGCTCCATTCAGAATTTGAGTACCTAGGAGTTTGCAGAGAGATATCAATTTAGTTTTATTTAATCTTCATATTAACAAAACTATTTCAAGATTAATCTGAGCTTTGCTACTGTATCCTTTATAGTTATAAATCAGAGAATCTGAGAGATAGTCATTAATAAGCCAATTCTCCCATCCCGTTACTAAGAGAATACAATTTATTCTTCTGCTACTCTGACAATGTTGTGAAAGCACCACATTGAGTTCTGCATCTCATGTAATTTGATTTTATAATCTACTTCTCCTGCTCATCACTACAATTACAGATAAAAGCCTCAATATTACCTTTAACAAAAGGCTCTCACATCTGCTGAAGTCCTACTATATTTATTTGCTTGCATTTCAGATTTGTGCAGATTCAATAATTAATATAAACTCTTTTCCCAGTTTTGTAAATCTAATGCAAGTAAATGCCATTTGATTTTCAGGTCTGTTGAAACCGGACACTGACTGATTAAGACAGAAAGAACGGTAGTTCTAAAAATTTCAACTTATACACTCTTTCTTGTGATCTATTCGTTTGAATCCTGATGATGGTCATAGAGAATTTTGCAACTAGTAATAAAATATGATGGATTTCATTGAGGCCAGCTGGCAGACAGCTATTCTTGAAGAAAAAGTTGAGAAACCAGACAAAGCATCAATTTATCAGCATACTGCTCATTCATACACAAACACAATAGGAGATAGAGCAAGACAGAAGTAATTAAACAAAAGAGACTGGAAGTTTTCCCATTTACACATCCATCTAGCACAACCCATGACAGAGGAGCAGGAGAGCTCTTGCCTAGAATTTAGTATATTTTAAAAGCGCCACTACAGTATTTTGGCCCTACCCTAGGGTTGCGAGGTGTCCGGTTTTCAACCGAAACGCCCAGTTGAAAAGGGACCCTGGTGGCTCCAGTCAGCACCATTGACAGGGCTGTTTAAAGTCCACTCGGCAGCGCAGCGGAGCTAAGGCAGGCTCCCTGCCTGCCTTGGTTCCACGCGGCTCCCGGAAGCAGTGGCTCCTACACATGGGGGCAGCCGGGGGCACTGCATGCTGCCCCCACCCCAAGCGCCAGCTCTGCATCTCCCATTGGCCGGGAACCGCGGCCAATGGGAGCTGCGGGGGCAGCACCTGCAGACGGGGCAGCACACAGAGCTGCTTGGCCACACCTCCATGTAGGAGCAGGAGGGGAAACATGCCGCTGCTTCCAGGAGCTGCTTCAGATAAGCACCACCCAAAGCCTGCACCCTTGATCCTCTCCCGTGCCCCAACCCCCTGCCCCAGCCCTGGTCCCCCTCCCACCCTCCGAACCCCTTGATCCCAGCCCGGAGCACCCTCCTGCATCCCAAACCCCTCATCCCCAGGCCCACCCCAGAGCCTGCACCTCCAGCCAGAGCCCTCACCACCCCCCAAACCCCAAGCCCCTGCCCTAGCCCGGAGCCCCCTTCCACACCCTGAACCCCTCATTTCTTGCCCCACCACAGAACCTCCACCCACAGCCCAGAGCTCGTACCCCCTCCCACGCCCCAACCCTCTGCTTCAGTCCACAGCCCCCTCCCATCCTCCAAACCCCTTGGCTCCACCCCCCACCCCAGAGCCCCCTCCTACACCCCAAATGCCTCATCCCTGCCCCCCCCCCAAGCCCACACACCCAGCCGGAGCCCTCACCCTCTCCCACACCTCAATCTCCTGAGCCAGCCTAGTGAAAATAAGTGAGTGAGTGAGGGTGGGGAGAGCGAGCGATGGGTGGGGGATGGAGTGAGCAGAGGGCGGGACCTCGGAGAATAGGTGGGATGGGGCAGGGCCTAGGAGGAGGGGCAGGGCAGGGCAAGGGTGTTCAATTTTGTATGAGTAGAAAGTTGGCAACCCTACCCTACTGAATCAGGTGTAAGTAGGGATGGGATAGACAGAATTTAGTAATATGAGGTCTTCACTTTCTTGATTCTCTGTGGAACTTTTCTGCAGTGCAGACCTTCAATATTCTTTTTAGTAAGAAAGTGGCTCCTCCCCTGTATTCTTTTGAATTAGGAGACACTCCAAAGCTTGAGTGGGGTTTTTTACCACGTTATATCACCTTGCACCTAAAGATCTCCAAGCACTTTACAATATTAAGCCTCAAAATACACCAGTGAAACAAGTAAACTTTATAGAATAGCTTTCTAGTTGTAAGGGTATCTTTGATGCTCTAGTTTATGCTGGGCTGTCATGCAGTCTTTCACATATTTTACTTTTGGGGGAATTCTGCGCCACTGTGCATGTGTAGAATTAATTCCTCTTGCAGATTTCTTTGCTTCTCCACAGAAAATGATGGGGAAGCAGAGGGAAGCCTCAAGAGCAGTCACGTGCCCCTCCTCAGCAGCATGGCCATGTTGTTTCGGGCGCCCAGAGCAGCTTGCAGAGATGTAAATCACTGCAGGGGGAGGGGGCGGGCAGGAGACACCCTGGCTGGTGGCTCCTACCAGACGCCGGGCTCACATGATGGTCCCAGCTAAGCTAGGGGTGGGGGAGGATAGAACTTCCTCTTCTCCTGAAAGAAACAGCCAGGGCAGGGTCAAACCCACAAACCTCCCCCAGCTGCAGGAAGCTCTGCAGCCCCCCTCCCCCCACACACACACACTTCTTGACCCCATCGCTCCTCAGCCACAGGGGGAGCAGTCACTATGCAGAGAGCTGCTCCCCCATCCGCCCAACACCCGTGCATCCGGACACCCCTATACCCAGACACCCCCCAAGCCTCACCCCCCCATACTCAGAACTCCCCACCAAGACCCCTGCACCCAAGGCCCCTGGAGAGCCTCCCCCACAGATTTGGAGCTCCCGAACCCAGACACCCCCCCCACTCAGCCCCAACCACCTTCACCTGGACCCCTCTGCAGAGTCCCATTCCTTCTGCACCCAGAACCCACCCAACAAGCCCCTGTGCATCCAGATCCTCCCACACCTGGACACCTCCCCCAGCTTGCCCCACACAGAACCTTCTCACCCCACACCTGGATCCCCCCCACACTCAACCCCTCTACACTTGGATCCTACCGGGCTGAGCCTGCTTGCACCACACCTGGATCGGGGCCAAGGCTGGACAAACGTGTGAGCCTTGTGAGACTCTGTCCCTCTCACTTGGTGTACCTGCCATGAAGGAGCAGAGCCCTGGGGTGTTTCTGGGGCAGGCCTAGCCCTTGCGCTGTGTAAGGATCTGGTGCAACCTCACCACCGAGTCCATGTCCTGGGGGAGGGCTGCAGGGTGATCTCCCACCTCTGCGCAGCCAGTGGCCTGTGCTCCCCCATGCCATGCTGGGGCCTCCACATTTATTTATTGACAAATAAAATATGCAGAACTTTAAAATATTGTGTGCATAGAATTTTTTACTTTTTGGCACAGAATTCCCTCAGGAGTAATATTTTATAGTGTATATACGTCCATTTTCCCATTGTTGTCATCTCCCCTCTGATTTGTGATCAGAAATTCTTCAACTTTAATGCTCCCTTTTTCAAAGTCAAAACAAGTTCAGACAGCAATGATGAAATGGAAGCAACCAAACCACTCACCTTTCAGGCTACCTAGTCTTAAAAAAACAACACCACAGCTTTCTGTTCCTGCATTCATGAATGTATTCTTGTAATAGGCTGCTGTTGAAGTGAAAGCCTTTTACAGTCATGTCAACCCCTTACAGAGATGTGTCCTCCCATAGCAAGACATTCATGCAGCCTTGCAATATTCTACTCGTCACACAAGTACATGTTTTTTGAACAGGTCTGGTTTTTCTTTAGTACTTTCTTCATCATCATAAGGCTAGAAAAGTAGGTTTTGTTATGGGGGGAGTAATTTTCATTATGATTTTTGCAAGACTACTGTAAAGGCTTTAAATAAGATGGATGTTACAGGATTAGCTCTCCAAATACCGAATTAAATATTAGTAGTAGTGAAGCACCAAAGTGTTTGGTTCTGAACAAAGCAAAAAATACAATGGATCTCATGAAAACAGATATGTAAATAATCCAGATAAACATAACAACCATTTATTTTTACCCAATGTGATCAATAAAACCTCATTAATTATTTTGTGACTGCACTTCACACAGGGATTCAAATGCAAAGTCTTCCTTATGATGCTTGAACCTGACCAAAGGCTATTCCTAGGGAGGCCTGGAAAGTTTCCAGCCCTTTGTTCCTGGTATCTGGCAAACACTTATTAGTTCCAACTGTGGATTGGCTAAGTGTCCATGCAGCAAGCAGCTTCTGGTCTTCTCCCTGGATGCCAAGCATGCCACCTCCACAAACTGCATGAGCTCCAAGAAGCAAGAGACCAAAGGCTGCTGTTGGGAATGGAGATCCAGGTTGCAACACATAAAATGCCAAGTCATTGGGCCCACTCCTGCATGCCATTTACTATCAGTCTGCATGTGTCTAGGTTAAAACTAATCCAACATTAGATACATTTGCACAGTTCCTGTGTGTGATGCTAGGACTTTTGGGGGCATAGCCCATAGCTCTGCATGCTGAAGTAAGCTGAGCTGCTGCATGATTCCATTCCATTGAATTGTGGGGGATTTGTCTGTCCTTCTGGGCACACAGGAGGAATGATCAATGCTCAAATAATTTATCCTGAGCCCTCACTACAAAATGGGCAAATTGCCAACCCAAGTGAACGTCTCACTCAGGCTTTAGCCTAAGCCTGAGACAAGCCAGAAAGCCAATGCTGAAAGCACCACTAAACTTGTGTGAATGGGCTTTGTTTGTGTGGACAGGACCCAGGTTACAGGAAATGCCCCAATAAGCATCCTGGTTAACTCTGCAGTGAAGAAATACCCAACTGCTCACTCAACCAGAACACATCATCTTCAAGAGCCATCAGCTAATTCAGTCCTAATAAGGTTCCAGAGTGACTCCCAGAATGGGTTTGGGACCAGATTCTTTTTAAAGCTATTTAGGCACCAAAAGATACTGATAAAATCGCACTAAGTGCCTAGCCGTATATTTTGGTGCCTAAATATCTTTTAAAAATTTGGCCATTGCTTTTTAAAGGGATGGTTTGAAGGGTGGGGAGGGCAGAAATTCAACCCTGGCATATAGCTCTGCATCTGCTAATAATAAGCAGCTTTTATTGACTTAAACAAGAGCTACACTTGCTTGTATCAAGGGATAAACTTGTTTTTAGAAGTACTTGTTCTTTGTGCCCTTAATGTCTACAGAAGAACGAATGAAGATACTGTGATGTAAATTACCAATGTTTATCTCTAGCTGCGCTTGGGCTGCAGTTCAACACAAATTATTATGGACTTGTGACAGGTGCTTCCTGATATGTTGGCTCATGGAAGCATTCCCAGCCATGGAACTGAACTCCTTTATTGTCGTCAGAAAAAACACCTGGATTGTCCTCTGATTCTTTACAGTAAGAGGACACTTCACACTGTTGTTTCAATGGTGTAGACAGAAAGAACAAGTACTTCTAAAAACAAAGGAATTGTTCAGAGTGGTTGAAGGAATTACGGCCAAGAGAAATTAAATGAAACTAAGCAAATAAAATGAGCTCATACTGTAGGATAATATTCCATGAAAGTATGCCATAGCTTTACTCTTTGAAACAGAACAGTGCACTGGAGAACTCATTGCAGAGAACAGTCGTGCATTGGCTGGGATAAGGATGCTAAAAGATCTATTAGGTCTTTTCACTCTCTTATTTGCTCCTTTTAGATCTACATAGGAATACACTGCCCTCCTCTTCTAATAGAATTTTTGTATTCTGTTTTATTTTCATTTGTTACAGTTATTCAGGCTCCTTTTGTATTGTGCTTTTATATTTCATAAACATATTTAAACTTAAAATTAAAAAATGAAGTAAACATCTCAGTATGATTGTAGTAAGGTCAGGAGTCATTTCCATCTGCCACATACCCTTGTCAGTCACAGCTAGAGAAGAGGCAACAGCAGAGTGTCAAAATCGTTGGGGGGGGGCAGGGGGGGAGAAGGGAGTCTGTTCATTTTATGTTACTCCTGAAAGTAAAAATTACTGTTGCAACTAGCTTTGCCCAGTTTTCTGGGAACTACATTTTAGGGACTCATGCTGATAATTTTATGGCTATACTGAACTTTAAGAGGCAGCAATAGTTCCATGGAGCAGCACTTCTCTTGGCATTTTAGTATGTAACAATGTATTAATAAAGGGGAGGGAAATATTTCATACATCATGCTCAAATGCCAATTCTATTATGCTATTGCACTTTACATGCTCACTGAGATTTGGCCTTTTCTATCTCCAACTTCTATGATCCAATTAGAGTCTGAATCTATACATTTTACTCAAGGATCTCAGTTGTATCCACAGGAGATTTGATTGACTAAGGATTGCATGAACAGGCTTTACTGACTCATCTTTATGATTATTAGAATAGTGCCTGGAGACCCCAACCAAGATCAAGGTCCTTTTGTGCTAGCTGGTACAGTGCACACACATAGTAAGAAACAGTCCCTGCACTGAAAAGTTTACAATCTAAACAAAGGGATGGGGTGAGGGAAACAGAGGCATGAAGAGGCAAGTGACTTGCCCAAGATCACACAACAGGCTAGTGGCAAAGCAGGAACATTCGTCATCTGATTAGAACAATTAGAGCTGGTCAAACAATGGCAGATTTATTTGTGAATAACTAGTTAATTTCTGAAAATCCCAAATTTTGTAATATTCTTCACAAGTTACCTGACAAACTCTCACAGTAAGCAGGCAAATTAAACTGTGGGCCTACAGTATTTTTAGATCCATCTTTGAAACAGACTGAGTTAAACCCAAATAAGTACCCCTTTTTCAGAAGTATATGGCATTCTGTTCTGAAGCACTTGGACAATATCTATATTTTATGCTTTAGGATGTATCCTAAACTGTCCACAGATTGCAAATCCCAGTCTAAATCTTAAAACCAAAGGGGCCTATTGGAGTCTGGAGTTGGCCACCCAACTGCCTTAACCCTCTCTGGAAATCCCAGTCTAAAATGTTATCCATCTTCATCTCTCAGACTCACAGTTCAACACACAGTGGTTTAGTGACTTTTACAACTGGGAGCTGATTTCTCCCAGAAGTGATTCTTCAGACCTCCATTTCTCTTCTCTGGGCTCCATCCCACCTTAACCAGACCACTTAGTTAGGCAAGTAATCGGCCTGTACCCATGACACCTAGCAGCAGCAATAGTAATGTTTTGTGGGGATATGACCTGAGTCATCAGCTCTACTCTCCACAGCAATAGTGTTATTAGTTCTTTCAGTCACTCAGCATCTCTTGGTTCTAACCAACTGCAGCAGCACAGTGTGGTTTAGTGTGACCTGTCTCAACATGAGTCCCATTGATATTGAGTGGGAAAGGGTTGGTGGTAGGGTAGCCAACCCTCCAGGATTGGCCTCGAGTCTCCAGGAATTAAAAATTATGTCATGTGATTAAATCTCCAGGAATACGTCCAACCAAAACTGGCAACCCTAAATGGGGGATGGTTTATGGCAGACCTTCTCAGTCCTGAAAATTAACAAAAACAATAATACTTCAGGATAGCTCTTTCTGCCACAGACCCTGTAATCAGAGCGGTTATTTTAGCATGGCCTGTCTCGGCATGGCTCCACAGAGCACTGGCAGTGGTTCAGCCCCCTCCCCCTTTTTCCATCTGCTGCAGAAAAGACCATGTTCAAATACTAAATATAGCAATGTAAACAAATGCTGCATAATCACAGGTGGAGAGTCAGCATTTCAAATGTCTGAAACTTTGCATCAGTAAAATAAAATCAGGAAGTAGAGAGAATTAAACGGTGAGAGGAGTAACTGCAAACTTCCATTCCATGCTGCCTCACTTTGAGAGCTGGTAGTAATTACAACTCGGGTGCTGTTTTACTGCTACTATAAATAGCCAATATTGTGGGAAGCATGTATTTTTATGCTGAGAAAAACAGTAAGTCAACTGCTAGGAATTAAGAACATTAGTTCTTTGGATTTCAAGGACAGAAAGTGAGAGCTGGTGTGTCATTAAGTGACAGAATTCCAGGAAAGCTTAAACTCAGATACAAATCATTTATTGGCCAATTTTCTGGATAAGCTCTAGTGTCAGTAGTATGCCAAAGAAGGAATCACTGGAATTTAGTATCTCCTAAGGTAAACAAAATACTATCAGAAAAGCAGCCCAGGAATTTAGATCAGCACTGATTTTCTTCACTCTGATGTCCTTGTAAAGACTTGCACTGTGCAATCATAGCAAGCTATGCAAGGTATAGAGGAAATGTTGCACAGATGTTGTTATACATCTTCCAAGCAAATTCAGCTTCACCACATGACTGTACTGAGTCTCTGAAGATTTGCTCCTTTATGCCAAATTTCCCCAAGTAAAGTACATTCCAGTACTGCTTTTAAGCCATGGGATTGACACCAAGTTTCCAGCCAAAATCTGTAAAAGCTACAAGACCACTGCTACTAGACTAACTCAATTTTACTTTTCTAGCTGTTAGTGAACTCAACTTGCTTTATTCATTAGTTGCCATTATGGGGGAATTCCTTCCCTGACCCTCACTCAATACTGGTATGCAGGGCCGTCCCTACCTATGGTGGTGCCCTACGCAGCCTGAGCACCTGCACCCCCCCTGCGGAGGGAGCAGCCGGTCCGTGGGGTGGGGGCTAAGCTCAAGGCCTGCAGGGCCACAGGGGCAGGAGCTGTGGGGGGCAGCAGCAAGGCAGGGAGTCCCAGGGCAGCGCAGGGGATTAGCGGGGGAAGGGGTGGAATGAGGGCGGAACAGGGGCAGGAAGAGGTGGGGCGGGGCAGAGCAGGGGCAGGGGTCGAATGGGGGCAGGGTGGGGGCGGAGCAGGGGGGCTGGCCGGGGGATGGGGCTGGCCACTGGAGCAGGCGCTGCCTACGCAGCATGCAGCTGCCTAGGGCACCACGAAATTTGGTGCCTCAAATTACGTGGTGTCCTACGCAGCTGCGTATTCTGCGTATGCCTAAGGACAGCCCTGCTGGTATGTCTGATTAGATTAGCTTGCACTGGAAGTATCAATATTTAATTAACACGAGAAACTCACTACTGCCGAATATTATTGAGCCATACAATTTATTAGGATTAAAAGGAGGACTAGAGACCCAAGAAGAATAGTATTTGCAATTACATTAAAAGTTTCAAAAATAAGCAGCTGAAGCCAGGAAAAAATTCCAGAGCAATACACTCACAAGGTCACAATGAGATACTTGCATGATGCAAAATACACATCAGTCAAGTTGTTTAGTCTGTGGACTTTATTAAAGTAAATGACTCTGTATAGATTGAATCCCCCTGAGTTAGTCACTATATAATTTATCTTCGTATCTTCCATCAATTTTTCTGCAACTTTGGGTATAAAGAAAAAATCTAGATATTACATTTCCTATGTAAATAACATTACCATTCACTAAAAAAAGTAAATATAAGTTAAATGTAATCAGAAAACGTTGCAAGGCGAACAAGAAATAGGAACACAGGATTTGCCTTACTGCATTAGCCCAGTGGTCCAGCTAGCCTGATTCTGCAAGCAGCCAAGTACCAATTCTTTCAGAGGAAGGTACAAGAAACCCCATCTCTCAGTGTAAGCGCAGTGTGCCCAGCCATTTGATAGCATCGTCATCAGCCAGGTGAAGAGCTAGTAGCCCGCTGTCGAAGTAAGTCAGCGGACACTTGTGAAAGATATGCAACATAGTCTGAAGTGGACCGCATCCACACTGCAGCTCGTTAGAGAAACCCGATTTGAAGAAACCCCATCAGGGACCATAATGGAAAAACCTGTCCCTCAGGGAAGTTTCTTCCTAACCCCCTTCAGTTTGTTTTTGGCTTGTGCCCTGAAGCATAAGGACCTCTAAGATTTCTCACCATCTCAATCCAAGGACAGTACATAGTACTTATCTTTAGAGTATAAAGTATTTTTATAAAAGCATTTTTGAAAGACCTTCCCCCCCCCAATAACAACAAAACCAAATTGCTTTCAGCACATCTACCCAATTTATTTTGCGAATCAAGTGAATATTTAGCCCTACTCTGCAGTGATTTTAAAATACAAACATAGGAAATTGTCCCATCAATGTAAAGGAAACTGCATTAGGCAAAGCACATATCCTCACCTGGGTTTCTAATAATGGGCCTGATAGTGCAAGCACTCTGCACTCAGACCTCACCTCGCCTTTGAGGAACTTTCATTCACGGAGAGCATGCAGGGACAGGCCTGATACCTTAGATTATTGAATTTTATCTGTTTTTCTTTGTATGCTCTTTGTTTACATTTTGCTCTTCATTCAGCTAGACTGTGAGGCGTTTGTTCTTATGCAGCATGTGTAATAATAAGTGACTGTGTAAAGAGCTCCACAGCCAACAATCAATCCTAATTTTCAGTCTTCTAAAATAAATAGGTAAGCAAGACTAAATGAGTCATTTACATGAGCTAGATATACGCCGTGGCTAGTCTACTCACTTATTGCCTGATTTTCAGAAATGCGCTGAGCACTCATATACCCCATTGTAGTCAACAGGATCTCTAGGTGCTGAGATCTGGCCATTATAATGCATAATTATTTCATTTTCTACAAATTTCCTTTTCAGTTTAAAAAGAATCATTTGGAAAACCTTATGTTGGTATACTGCATTTTTGGTTTATATATTGATATTTCTCCATCTTATTGTTTGTTGATTTTACCCCCATGTGTATATGCCTTCATCTTTTAATTCATGAAGTACTTCTGCACTGCTTGGCAATTAAGCTGAATGAAGAGAACTTGGTATAACTCAACTACAGTAATGCAACACTGCTTTAATCTAGTTTGAATGTGGTCTTTCTAGACAACCTGAATCCATAATTCAGCTAGTCACTCCCAGGTATTAGTTCAAATACACATCATAATATGTCTGTGTTTTACAGAAGGTCAGACTAGATTATAATAATGTCCCTTCTGACTTCAAAATCTGATTTTGGGGGCGGGGGGGGTGGTGAGGAAAATGGTAACCTCAATACACGTACTGTTCCCAAATACTCATTATACAGCTATTAAGGCTGATTTGGCACTCATTACTCAAGCAAAGCTCCTGCTAAAATTAAAAGGAACTTAGCCTGAGTAAGGAGGAATGCTGAAGCTGCTTGAATGCTCCAGGTATTAAATTAAAACTCACTTGTTGGGTGTAGACAGTGCTAGCGTCCCAGCATTTACCAACTTCAGTGGAATGCTAGGCAAAGATGGCAGAACAAGACTATTGTACATGTGGTGCTGATGACTGGTGTTTACTTCTGACACTGGATGCTACTTAATATTCCTCCAAGTTCTCAATGGGGGTGATAAGCGAAAGTGCAGAAGTGAAACTACATCAGAGATCACCTAAAATTCAAACTATTCTAAAAGGCCGAGACAAACCATTAAGAAAAAGAAACAGTGTTACCCTAAATAAAATCTCCTGCTTAAAATTACAATTGATTTGTATGTAGCGCATTATTTGTGAGGAGTATTACCCCCAAAAATTATTAGAGGCCTGATCTTCCAAATCTCTGCTCAGACAATTAGGCAAAAATCCTCAAAGGTATTCAGGTATTAACTCTCATTGGGAGTTAGGAACCTAAATACCTTTGCGGATCTGGATCTTAGTCCTTACTGACACAGGTGACTTCTTCTTTATTCACATAACTGGCCCGTTGACTCCAATAGGTTGTTTTCTGTGCAGTCCTCTCTGTCAGATTGCACCATTTTCATACATTATATATTTTAAAGGGACTCTCTCAAAATTAAAAATCATGATGTAAGCAAGTTTCTTTACATACATAACATACAAGTTTCTTATAACCAAACTAGGGAAACACAACCTAGATGGAACTACTATAAGGTGGGTGCATAAATGGTTGGAAAACAGTTCCCTGAGAGCACTTATCAGTGGTTTACAGTCAAGCTGGACAGGCATATCGAATGAGGTTCCGCAGGGATCAGTTGTGAGTCTGGTTCTGTTCAATATCTTCATCAGTGATTTAGATAATGGCATAAAGAGTACACATATAAAGTTTGCAGACGATACCAAGGTGGGAGGGGATGAAAGTGCTTTGGAGGATAGGATTAAAATTCAAAACTATCTGCACAAACTGGAGAAATGATCTGAAGTAAATAGGGTGAAATTCAATACGGACAAATACAATTACTCCACTTAGGAAGGAACAATCAGTTGCACACATACAAAATGGGAAATGACTGCCTAGGAAGGAGTACTGCGGAAAGGGATCTGGGGGTCATAGTGGATCCCAAGCTAAATATGAGTCAACAGTGTAACACTGTTGCAAGAAAAGCAAACATCATTCTGGGATGTATCAGCAGAAGCATTTAAGCAAGACATGAGAAGTAATTCTTCCCTCTATTCCACGCTGATTAGGCTTCAACTGGAGTATTGTGTCCAGTTCTGGGCGCCACATTTCAGGAAAGATGTGGACAAACTGGAGGAAGTCCAGAGAAGAGCAACAAAAATGATTAAAGGTCTAAAAAATATGACCTCTGAGGGAAGATTGAAAAAATTGGGTTTGTTTAGTCTGGAGAAGAGAAGATTGAGAGGAACATGATAACACAGGGGTAGGCAACCTATGGCATGCGTGCTGAAGGCAGCACGCGATCTGATTTTCAGTGGCACTCACACTGCCTGGGTCCTGACCACCGGTCCGGGGGGCTCTGCATTTTAATTTAATTTTAAATGAAGCTTCTTAAACATTTTAAAAACCTTATTTAATTTACATACAATAGTTTAGTTATATATTATAGACTTATAGAAAGAGACCTTCTAAAAATGTTAAAATGTATTACTGGCATGCGAAATCTTAAATTAGAGTGAATAAATGAAGACTCGGCACACCACTTCTGAAAGGTTGCTGACCCCTGTGATAACAGTTTTCAAGCAAATAAAAAATTGTTACAAGGAGGAGGGAGAAAAATTGTTCTCCTTAACCTTTAAGGATAGGACAAAAAGCAATGGGCTTAAATTGCAGCAAGGGCTGTTTAGGTTGGACATTAGGAAAAACTTCCTAACTGTCAGGGGAGTTAAGCACTGGAATAAGTTGCTTAGGGAGGTTGTGAAATCTCCATCATTGGATATTTTTAAGAGCAGGTTAGACAAACACCTATCAGGGATGGTCTAGATAATACTTAGTTCTGCCATGAGTGCAGGGGATTGGACTAGATAACCTCCCAAGCTCCCTTCCAGTCCTACAATTCTATGATTACAATAGCACCTTAGATTATGAAAAAGTGTGTGTGTGTGGGAGGGGGGATGAATTGAAAACATCTTACTTGTCACGATGTATGTATGCTCTTTGCTCCTTTCTCAGCTTGGGCAATGAAAAAAAAATCAATTAAAACGGTTTCATTTTCAAATTCTTAGTGGTGCAAGGTGTAGGTTTCAAGCACTACTATATTTTAGGCCAAATTTAAGTTGATAGTATCCCTTTAAATACAAAGAACACAGTTCCATATGAAAATCACATCATTTTAAGTCTAATTCATTTTTGTCCTGAGTCCTCCTGCCTTTCATTCCCCCTATTTACATTGCTTCCTGCCATTTTTATTTCTTTCTTTCAGACAATGAAGATAGTCTGATTATGTTCTCATGCACACCAGCTCAATGCTGCTGTCACTGGGTTTAACATAGTAAAAGGGAATGTTTAATTCTCCATAATATATCATTTAAATTGGAAGCAGGAGAAGAATGAAAAAAACATTTGTATTTGTATAGGGCCAAATCCTAGCCCCACTTAAGTCAATAACAAAACTCCTGTTGACTTCAGTGAAACCAGGATTTGACCAACTATAATTAATAAAAAATCTTTTACACTAAACCAGGGGTCGGCAACGTTCGGCACGTGGCTCGCCAGGGCAAGCACCCTGGCGGGCCGGGCAAGCACCCTGGCGGGCCGGGCCAGTTTATTTACCTGCTGACGCGGCAGGTTCGGCCCCCACTGGCCACGGTTCGCCGTCCCGGGCCAATGGGGGCGGCGAGAAGCCGCGGCCAGCACATCACTCGCCCGCGCCGCTTCTCGCCGCCCCCATTGGCCCGGGACGGCAAACCGCGGCCAGTGGGGGCCGCGATCGGCCGAACCTGCCGCGTCAGCAAGTAAATAAACTGGCCCGGCCCGCCCGGGTGCTTACCCTGGCGAGCCGCGTGCCGAACGTTGCCGACCCCTGCACTAAACCTAAATTTCATGCTTGAATTGTTCAACCAGCTTCCTTTCGTTACTTCTTCATTTTAATTCTGACAGAATTTTAGGCCCATTCAGTAATTGCAATAAATTAAGCTTCATTAATTGTTGACTAATTAGATAACACCAACAATGTACAAGGCAATCACATTGCTACCCTTTATTGTTGCAAAGATAATCTTTCAAGTCAAAGTGCTGACATCTTCTCTTCCTGTCCCCAGACAGAATGCTTCTGTGCCTTTGCTGGTTTTGCCAAAGGGTAGCAGAGTGAAATTAACAAATCTAGTCAATTTCATGGCTGCTATTCTAACCCATGTAGAGGTCAATGAAATTGTCAATAATCAGGTCAATTTCATACTAATTGGAAAAGCAATAAGAGCAGCAAGCTGCAGCTGGAATTCTTCGGGAAGAAAGGAAGTCTCATAGTAGTAGGGCTAGATAAGGACAAGAAAAATAAAGACACCTCCCTTGGCAGTAACCCAGAGGCTCTGAAGGAGGCATACAATGGCAGGAACATTTCCTTCCCTTGGCAGCAGCTAGGAGATTTTAAGTGAGAAAAGTAAAAACCCCAAGAGCCTTCCCAAAAGCTACTGACTGTTGCAGCTTCAAATTATCAGACACCTTGCATCCAGAGGCTGATACATAAGATGGTGTACTCCAGAAAAGTTCAGAGACCGCATTCCATAGGGATGGGGGGATGGGCATCTGAGCAGAGCATTACCCAGGGCCTCATTTATGGGGTCTCCCATTCCTATCTTTCAGAAGTGCATCTAGATACCAGACAATTACTAACTGAATTAGTTAGTAAACCTAAGATTTTTTGAGCTATTTTTTAAAAATAAATTAGGTTAGAGATGCATGCCCCTATGGACAGTATTTGGCTTTTGCTGCCATATAGAGCAGGGGTGGGCAAACTTTTTGGGCTGAGGGCCACATCTGGGTGGGGAAATTGCATGCAGGGCCGGGGCAGGGGGTTGGTGTGTGGGAGGGAGTGCAGGATGTGGGAGGGGGTGTGGTGTGCAGGAAGGGGCTCAGGGCAAAAGATTGGGGCAGAGGAGGGTTGCGGGATGTATGAGGGGGCTCAGGGAAGGGGTGCGGAGTGCAGGAGGGGGCTCAGGGCAGGGGTACAGGAGGAGTGCGGACTGTGGGAGGGGGCTCAGGGCAGGGGGTTGGGGTGCACAGGATGGGTGAACGGTGCAGCAGGGGGCTCAGGGCAGGGGGTTGGGGTGCAGGAGGGGTGTGGGGTCTACGAGGGGGCTCAGGGTAGGGAGTCGGGGTGCAGGAGGGGTGCGAGGTGCAGGCACGGGGCTTAGGGCAGGGAGTTGGGGGGCAGGGTGCAGGTGGGGTTCAGGCTCAGGCCTGGCGCCGCTTACCTAAAGGGGCTCCGGGGGGGCAGCGGCGCACACCGGGGCCAGGGCAGGCTCCCTGCATGCACTGCCCTTGCTGCGCCTCCAGGTACCTCCTCCGAAGGTCCCATTGGCCGCGGTTCCCCGTTCCCAGCCAATGGGAGCTGCGGGGGGCGGTGCCTGGAGGCAAGGGCAACGCACAGAGCCCTCTGCCCCCCAGCCCAGGGGCCGCAGTTGTGCTGGCCGCTTCTGAGAGCGGCGCAGGACCAGCAGCGCCACTGGGGGCAATCCCACGAGCCGGATCCAAAGCCCTGAGGGGCCGGATCCAGCCCGAGGGCCATAGTTTGCCCACCCCTGATATAGAGGCAGAATGACATGGTATATTTCACAGTACTTTGATTAAATTCATATAAATTATGGCAAGGTTTTTACATTTATATAGCTTTTGTTCAAAAGCCATCAAAATAAGTAGGCAAAAGATGCATTACCTAAGTGTGCAATTATGCTATTATATGCCAGAGTTCCAACTGCCAGAACTAAAGGAGCTCACTTTCAAGTCTGATCTCTCATCACAAGAGTTTCTATCCTGAAATTCTGATGCCAAACCTAATATAATCTGAATTTGAAAACCTGATGCAGGCACATGAGGCTGAAGGGAAAGTGAATTTATCATTCTATAATCATAAATACTGGAATCTCTTGATAGTCCTACAAGGGAATAAGCTGAGAAATTGAGTGGCAATTCCAAGGTTTTACCCACTCCAATGTAGCAGGTTGTTTTGGTACCCAAACCCTTTATCAGCACATGGAGACAAAAGGGGTCTACGTGGAACCTTTTTGCCTCCCTACTGCCATTTGACACCACAACTCCTCTGGCAGTCAACTGCCACCGTCTCTGAGCTCCCATCAAGTCCAGGTTCCACAGGATGGAGTGGAGGCCACACAAGTTACTGCAGGCCCTGCCACCACCCACCAAAGCCTGTGTGGTGGGGCTTGCAAAGAGCGATGTGTGTGCATGTGCACGTACATGTATGTGTAAGGGAGCATGCAGTGGAAGTGGCACACCATCCAGCCAGGATATGCAGGTATCATCTTACCTCTACTTGCAGAAGCAGAGGGGATTACTGATACCTGCTGTTACTGCACTGGTTAAAAAAAAAAAAAGAAGAAGAAAAACGTTATTGTAAACGTTTTAGCTAACATGTTCCAAACACATACAGACGTGGTCAAAACTTAGCTCCAAATTCTCTCGCAGTCAGACTGCTCCCTCCTTTTGTAAAATAAGAGGAAAAGAGCATTTAACATGATCATTCTGGTTCTATAAAGTCTTTATGACTCTGATAGGCCGTTGCTATTTCCCCCCATTTACCTTACCCATTTGATAACAAGAAGCTCTGGATGGCCTTGTATATGCAAATCTTTTTTGCCAGTGGAGCCAGACTGATTATAGCAGATAGTTTACTGTACACACTGCCAGCAAGTCAAATAGTTTCAAATTTGCTACTGCAACTGTAGGTAATTCATGGTAGAACACGGAGTTCAGGGACTTTCTTGGCAACTGTTTTACTCTATATACATAGTTCTGTTTAATCCCGTCTGTCATGAATGTTTTATGCAATTGATATATAATGTATACACTTCCATGCATACAAATATAAAGACTATCCCAAATTTTGGTTCAGCACAAAGGTATTGTTGAAATATTCACACTGGACCTAATTTTCAAAAGTTCTGAGCTCCAGCTGAAGTAAATGGGAACTGCAGGAGCTCAGCACCTTTGAAAATCAGGCCCAGTGTGCCCTGGTACAGTAGCGGGGACAATAGTCAAAACACACTATATGGATATTTTAAATTGTGCTCTGTAAACAACCAGTGCTCCAAAGAGCACTGCCTGGTGGTTTGTCGAGAGCTGGCTTAATATTATTAGTCCCTCCTTCTTTTCCCCCAAATCACATTAAAGGAAACTATTTAATGTGGTTTAGCTAATATTATTTTTTTCCATGTAAACAATGTGGTGGCCTGAGGGATATTATTTAAGCACCAGCGAAAGAGATGGTGATCCAAGAAATAAGCTCTCTGTCAAGACATGGAACAAACCACAAGCATGTCCAAGAATCTGTTTTAAACTATACTGCCATGTGATAGCTCAATAAAAGAATAAAAACACCAAGAAAGAAAAGCTTTGTAAGAATTAAAATACTATGTAAGGCCCTGATCATACAGTTACATCGGGTGGACCCTTATTCCCATCCAGAGCCCTATTGACTCCACCCCAGCGGAATATGCAAAACTCAGGTAGGCGCTCACTTAATACAGAATCAATGACTAGAGTAGAAAATTGGGGGGCACTGACTAAAAGGAGAGGAGCCACTAACCAACTAATGTGGCAGAGAGTGAGACAGTGACACACTTTCTACTCCAATGTCCCAACTACCAGGAAGTATGAGAAAGGTATTTCCTGAAACTGTCAGGAATAATAAAAAACATCTGATATGAAAAACTGGGCCTGACCCTATGAGAAAAGGGAAGAGATGGCATTGTGCTACATAGCAAACTGCCACCAGTTCAGGAGTGGCCAGGGATGACGGATGGTCTAGGAAATGGAACCTCAAACACAATGTGTAACCTCAGTCTGAGTGGGATGCACCTACCCCATCAATCACTTGTGGGGAGTCTGTCTTTTGCCGACACTGTGGTAAGGTTTGTATAGCATGTCATCCCAATAAAGTGCCATTGAATTGAGTTGACTCCACTGAAGAAAATGTGAAATGAGTGCTAGAGGTAGTAACTGACACATTACACCAATTGGGTCAAACTTATGTCTGATATGGACCGCATGTGGTATGTTAGCTAAAAACTCCGGGCAGCCCCAGGACAGGGGTGACACAGCCCCTCACTGGTCTGGAGTGCACCCCAGAATGTCACACCCAGGAAAACAGGTAATCAAGTAGGTGACAAAAACATCCCACCACTCTTTGAAAGAGCGAAGCAGAGCCCTGGCAGTGGCTCCCCTGGGGAGCTGTACACTGTGGGCTCCCACAGGAAGCAGAGAACTAGGGCCCACGCCAGCCAGCGACACCGGGGCTGAGGGGCGAGAGCTGCGGCTCCCTGAGCGGGCTGCTGCCCAGGGGAAGGAGAGAAAGAGAAGGGGAAGCGAGGCAGGGGCAGGAAGCAGGGCGAGAGGCGATGAGCAGGGGCCGGTCGCTCACCTGCGTTGTAGAAGCGGTCCAGCACCGTGGTCTCCCCGAAGTCCAGCTTGGCGAAGTGCAAGGTCTCCAGGGAGGCCCCGACCGCCTCGCACGCCTCCCGCAGGCTCTGCAGGGCCCCGCTCTCCGCCGCCACCAGGAGCCCCTGGCTCTCCTCGTTGATCACGTAGGACACCGTGGTCCTCCTGGTGCAGCCGCCCTTGGCTCGGGCTCCAGTCCCCGCCACGGGGCAGGCAGCGCCGCTGTCCTCGTTCCAGTAGGTGCCGGCTGGCGGCGCGGCCGGGGCGGGGAGGAGGCTCCGGGCGCCCCCGTCGGCCCCCGTCGCTCTCCGGCTGACCCCGCCGAGCCCCTCCTCGTGCAGGCAGCCGCCGCCCGGCGGGCTGGGCACCGAGAAGCTGATCCCCTCGCTGCTGTCGCTCATCCCTGCGGAGCCCCGCGCCGCGTCCCCGGCTCTGCTGGTGCCGCTCGCCGGGGCTAAGCAGATGCCATGCTGCGCCGCCCGCCGGGCTCGCCCTGCCGCCCTATCCCTCGCCGCCGGAGGCTCCGAGTCCTGCAGCCCGCCGCTGGGCGGGGAAAGCGGAGACGGTCCCGGCTTAGCAGCTGCCGTGGTCTCGCAGAGCCGGGAGGGCAGCGCAGTCCCGCCGGGTGCCTGCCAAGGGCACCATTGCGCGCCCCTTCCCCCGCGCGCTGGGCTGGGCTGGCTTCACCTGCAGGGAAGTGACCACCTGGCGAGCGGCTCTGCTGGCAGCCGGGCACAGCCTCTCCTCGAAGTCACTGCACTTCTTCGCCCGCTCCTCCCCGGGCAGACGCTCCTCCTTCGCCTCTCGCCGCCAGCGCAGCTCCCTCCGGCGGACTGGCTGCCCCGATCAGCTCCTCCTCCAGCGGCAGCGCACAAACCACTTGTGGGATTGCTGCTGCTGCTGCTAGCTACTATGTATCGCCGCTTGAGCCAGCTATGGCTGCAACCGCAGAGCGAGCACCAACCGCACCGGAGGCAGCCCAGAGCTGCCCGGCTCCTCCCTTATTCCCGCCCCTTGCCCAGGATTATAAAGAGCCGCATTCCTGCGCTGAGTGCTCAGAGCCGCGCCAAACTTTAGGCAGGGTTTGGTACGCAACGTCGCAGGCTCTTTCTTGGGTTCGTACTAGCGGTTGATTCGCTTCTTCTCTGCACAGCGCTCTCTGCTGCTCCATTCTGTGCTTGCTCCTTTGGATTTGTTGGGGGGCGGGTGCTCCTCAACAGATCTTGGTTGGGCTGCATTTGATTTTTTTTTTAATATTAATTTCAGTGGATCCTATTATTTTTTTATGTATCAATGTAAGTTTTCAGTTGTAGGAAATGTATGGGAGCGAGTCAGCCAATAATTATTTAACAATAGTATATGGTGAAAAGGGCCGGCTCCAGCATTTCTGCTGCCCCAAGCAAAAAAAAAAAAAAAAAAGCCGCGATTGGCGGCGGCAACTGGGGGGGGGAAAAAGCCGCGATCGGCAGCAGCAGTTCAGCGGCAGGTCCTTCGCTCCTAGAGGGAGTGAGGGACCTGCCGCCCCCGAATTGCTGCAGGTGCCGCCCCTCTCCCTTGGCTGCCCCAAGCACCTGCTTGTTAAGCTGGTGCCTGGAGCCGGCCCTGATGGTGAGATTCAAAAAGTGAAAGCTGATAACTAGGGCCATACCAAATTCACAGCCACAAAAACACATCACAGACTGTGAAATCTGGTCTCCCCCTGTGAAATTTGATCTTTTGTGTGCTTTTACCCTGTTCTATATAGATTTCATGGGGGAGACCTGCATTTTTCAAATTGGGGGTCCTGACCCAAAAGGGAGTTGCAGGGGGATCATGTGGTTATTTTAGAGGGGGCTGTGGTATTGCCACCCTTACTTCTGCACTACCTTCAGAACTGGGTGGCTGGAGAGTGGCAACTACTGACCAGATGCCAAGCTCTGAAGACCACACCGTGCCACCAGCAGCACAAAAGTCACGGTGGTAATACCATACCATGCCACCCTCACTGCTGCCTTCAGAGCTGGGCGGCCAGAGAATGGCAGCTGCTGACTGAGGACCCAGCTCTACAGGCAGCAGCACAGAAGTAGAGGCTGCAAAACCATACCATGCCATCCTTACTTCTGTGCTGCTGCTGGCGGTGGCTCTGCCTTCAGAGCTGGGATCCCGGCCAGCAGCTGCCGCTCTCCAGCTGCCCAGCTCTGAAGGCAGCGCCACTGCCAGCAGCAGCACAGAAGTAAGGGTAGCAGTACTGCAACCCTCCCCCCCCCCACACACACAGAGCGCTCCTTTTTGGGTCAGGGCCCCTACAATTACAACACCGTGAAATTTCAGATTTAAATAGCTGAAATCATGAAATTTACTATTTTTTAAATTCTATGACCATGAAATTGACCAAAGTGGACCATGAATTTGGTAGGGCCCTATTTATAACCATGAAAACACAGATTGTATATTTTAATGTGACATTGACAAAGTAAATCATGTTCTCAAGCAATATTTTTCTTATATCGCCGATCTGTAAATTTTGGTCAGTATGGATGAAAATATTTGTTTCAGGATGTGTGTTTGTGTACAGTGAAATCAACATTTACTGATAAATATCTAACCCTTCCAGGCCTACATATGTCCAAATATCCCATGTCACACAACACATGTATCATCTGGTAACACCGCTCATTTCAGCTTTAGAAAAAAGGAAAAGCTAATGAACATCAGCCTTTTCTAGCTGACATCTTTGAATTAGCTCACTCTGTCTCCTAAGACAGACATTTCCCTCCCTTTCACATATACCTTTGTATTTATCTTAATCCTTTTCTTGTAAACTATCAGAAATGCTGAATTATGAAAACAAGCTTTAATATATATTAATCTTTTAAAAGACTTGCTTAAAGAGGCAGATATATCTAGGCCTCACAGCTTTGGTGGTTAAAAAACATTCTACAAGAAGCTAATAGAAATACAGCTTCAATAAAAGAAAAATTCTTTGAGAAATACATATTTATTTGGAGATATGCATTTCCCTGCTGTGTTTGCAACTCCTAAACATTGAAGCATAGAGAGTCTAGTGCAAGAGAACCAGGCACTGGACCTGACTATAACAGAAAGTGAAACTAACTAATCTGCTTTCATTGCTCCCACTGAATGCACAACAAAAAGTGAACAACATGAACAGTGCCAATAATGATACTTTTCACTTATGGCAGTTTTTCATTGTTGATACAAAACAAGTATATACAAGTAAAAATAAATTTCCAGTTAGATATTCTTGGGTTATTGGCCAAACATGCAAAAGCCTTACACTCCATTTGATGGCATTTCTCTGTGTGTAATGCAATAATTTCCAAACACTGCATCCGATCAATTCCAAATTCCAGGGAACATTCTCAGCATTAATGGGATGAACCCTGTTGATTCTGGGGGAGCCCTTGCCAGCTGTTAAGCACAGCCATACAGCAAGGGCCGGTGCAACCATTAGGCAAACTAGGCGGCTGCTTAGGGCACCAAGTGGTTGGGGGTGGACAAAAGCGCGGTCCGGGGTGGCGGTGGAGTGGAGGTGAGCTAGGGCAGGGGGGCGCGGGGAGGGCCGCCTGCAGCAAGTAAGGAGGGGGCGGCACACAGGGGACCCGCTCCGCACCCCAGCTCACCTCTGCTTTGCCTCCTCCCCTGAGCACGCCACCCCGCTCTGCTTCTCTCCCTCCCAGGCTTGCGGCACCAAACAGCTGATTGGCGCCGCAAGCCTGGGAGGCAGGAGAAGTGGAGCAGCGACGGCGTGCTCAGGGAGGGGGCGGAGCAGAGGTGAGCTGGGGTGGGGAGCTGCCGCACAGCTCCCCGGGCCGGGGGGGTGGGGAGCTGCCGTGTGGGGGGGCGCCTCAGGACAGAGGGGGGGTGGGGAGCTGCTGCAGGGGGGGCGCCTCAGGGCGGGGGGGTGGGGAGCTGCCGCAGGGCTCGGTGAGGGGGTGGAGCAGAGGTGAGCTGGGGTGGGGAGCTGCCGCACGGCTCCCTGGGCCGGGGGGGTGGGGAGCTGCCGCGGGGGGGGGGGCGCCTCAGGGCGGAGTGGGGGCATGGAGCTGCTGCAGGGCACAAGGTGGAAGTTTTGCCTAGGGCGCGAAACATCCTTGCACCAGCCCTGCATACAGCCTCCAGCACCACTTCTGAAATTGTCTATAGATCAAAGCAGAGCTAGACAAAGAAATGCTATAGAGTTGAGAGTAAGGCCTTCGCAAGCTCAGCCAATTATAGCCCCGGTCCTGCAAATACTTAAGCATGAGCTTACCTGTACCCATTTGGGGCAGGTAAGCTGTAATCCTGTACACTGTAATCCTGTACACTGAAGTCAATAGGTGCCTTGCTATTGACTTCTGTGGGCACAGGATCAGGCCTCTGACTACTCGTGTGAGTAAAGTTAAACATTTGCAGCATGGGGTCTATCTATGTTAGTTGTACACATAATGACTAGATAATTTATACTGGTTTATAGTGGGTTTAAAAATAATGATATTTATTAGAAACCTCTTTTTACAGCCTGCAGGGCCGCCCGGGGGGGGGGCGCAAGTGGGGCAATTTGCCCCAGGCCCCGGGCCCCACAGGGGCCCCCACGAGAATATAGTATTCTATAGTATTGCAACTTTATTTTGTGGAAGGGGCCCCAGAAATTGCTTTGCCCAGGCCCCCTGAATCCTCTGGGCAGCCCTGACAGCCTGACATTATTTTTGAGCACTTGGGGTTGGCAAGCTAGTCTTGAAATGACTGCTAGCAGCACATTCTTAGTACAATAGGTATGGTTTTGATGGTTTGGAAATAGAATTAATTTTCATATTTCAATGTGTGCAGAAAAATAATGGTTAACTTCTAAAACATAACACAGACATAGAAACAGACCAGAATGTTGAGATACTTTGGTAACCCTGTTTGCTCTTTGCGGGTCAACCCCTTTTTGGCAAAGATTTGCGTGGCAGATACTTTGATTGATAGCACAAGGGTAAAAGAAATGGGAAGAAAACAAAGTGGAGAGCAAATAAAGGAAAAAAGTTAATATCAGTTAATCTACAGTATAAAAATTTTTAATGACTTGGGTGATAGTCAAAAATAAGTTATTTGTAAAAAGAACAAAGCAATGTTTCTACAAAATGCTGAGCTTTCATGCAGAATCACAAGTGAAAACACATTTGTCAAATATAAAGGGAAATCATTTACTAAAAGGAGGAAAATACATGTTTATTTCATTGGTCTATTTTATAGATCTGTGCCCACTATTTTAGTATTAATACCAAAATCCCAATCCAAATCCCACTGAATCAATGGGAACATGTCTATTTAATTTGGTTAGAGTGGGATCAGACCCTAAATTGATTGAAACAATAATTAAAACACAGATTAATATCATGCAATAGGGACAAATCAGCTATATTTTCATGCCTTTCAATCTGTTAGAATTTCTTGAGGTGATTTCACTGGTACTAATCATGTGTTTAAAGTTAATCATACGTTTAGGTGCTTTTCTGATCAGGGCCTAGATTAGGGAATGATATTTGTCAGAATTATTCTTCTTTACTTTACAAAAAAAAAAAAGGTACTATTTACTTTTTTCTAGTCTTTCAGCTGTTTGATTTTTCAAAAATAATTGTCAGTAGGACAATAAGCTTGCTAGTTAGCTCCCTAAATACCTTAACAATAATATAATCTGGACCAGGCAATTTGCATATGTTCACACTGGCCAAGTATGGGAATCCTCTGGCTGATTGAAGTCAATAGCAAAACTCTTATTGACTCTAATGGGAGCAGGACTGAGTGGTTAGATGTAAGATGTTCAGGGCAGGGACTCTATCTCTTTGTTCTGTTGTTTGTACAATGCCTGGCACAATGGGGCCCTGAATCTTGATTGTGGCCCTTGGGAGCTACTGTAATGCAAATAAATAACATTTCCAAATTATTCTCTGTATTCTTCTTGCGAATGACAGATTTTAAAAATAAGCACAGTATCTCGGCCAGCCCTTTAAGAGCCCACATTAATGTAATTTTCTTTACTTATAAAACCCAATACTACAATATAAAATAACAAGTTTAAAAAAAAATCATCCTGAAAGGACTAGAATCTAAAATATTGGCATAATAGGCAGAATTGTTAAAGTTTTTTCAGCAAAAATTCTATAATGGAGTCCTAAACTTCCTGCATTTCCACTGAAAATTGATCCAATGAAGAATGATTCATATGTCTAAACCTCTATAATGTTAAAATCCAAAAAGGCATATGTCAGGGCAGATTTTATCAGTTCAGTAAAGAAGTGTAACTTGATGTATAACAAACAAAGTTTATGACAGAAACCACAGAGATGACTTATCCGTCAAAGCCAGTGGTAATCAGCTAGGAGTCAAATAAACAGTATTTCACACCCCTAACCAACATAGCTATGCCAGTAAAAGCACTAGTATAGATACATTTATATCAGCAAAAAAGTCATTTTCCCCGTCAGCATAGTTTATTTTGTTGAGGGAACTGCTATAAGACATACCAGCAAAAACACTCTGGCCAGTACGAACTGCATCTCCACTAGAAGGGTTTGCTAGTATAGCTATACTAGCAAAACCTTTCTAGTGTAAATAAGGTCTTAGAACATGAGATGCCATAAGATTTTATATAAATTTGGGATTAGAGTTTTTATTACAAAGTCTTCTCTCATAAAGCAGCAAAAAGGAGCATGCAAAAGTGGAGTCCAGTCTGGTCCAACTAAACAAAAATCAGGAATTTACAGATATGGAAATCAGGAAGACTGGGTGGTTTTGAAAGATGTACCCAAGGGACTTATCCAGTCTTACCTCAAGGAATTTTGGATCATGTCTCAAACAAGCAAAGGCAATTAATTAAACAAGAATAGTCAATTAGGTCATAAAAATGAAATATATTCATATTGTTCTAGACTAAAATCTACAATCAGTAGGTCCCAATGGAAAACTTGGAGTACCCTTTATAATTGGGCTTGGCAGAATTTGATTGTTATTGATTTATAATTTTGACAGGTAATAATCAGATCAATATTTTTAACTTTTTTATTTTTATCAATTTAAATATTCAGTTTCAGGAAACTATCAGGGATACGACAACAATAATTGTTTAATGATAGATATTGAGATTCTAAGAGATAAAGCTTTATAACTGAAAAAAACGAACAAGTTGTCAACATCACATGTCAAAATATACAAAGTAAGTATCTTTACATCAAATAAATTCTCAAGCAGCATTTTTCTTACTTTGCCTATCTGTAAATTTCTATTATTATTGATGGCAATATATTTTTCATGGGTTTATGTGAATATGGTGAAATTCATGTTTACCATCATTCATTGATAATCTAATCATAGAATATCATCTAGTCCAAACCCCTACTCAAAGCAGGACCAATCCCCAACTAAATCATCCCAGCCAGGGCTTCGTCAAGCCTGATCTTAAAAACCTCTAAGGAAGGAGATTCCACCACCTCCCTAGGTAACCCATTCCAGTGCTTCACCACCATCCTAGTGAAAAAGTTTTTCCTAATATACAACCTAAACCTCCCACACTGCAACTTGAGACCATTATTCCTTGTTCTGTCATGTGGTACCACTGAGAACAGTCTAGATCCATCCTCTTTGGATCCCCCTTTTAGGTAATTGAAAGCAGCTATCAAATCCCCCCTCATTCTTCGCTTCTGCAGACTGAACAATCCCAGTTCCCTCAGCCTCTCCTCATAAGTCATGTGCTGCAGCCCCCTAATCATTTTTGTTGCCCTCCGCTGGACTCTTTCTAATTTTTCCACATCCTTCTTGTAGTGTGGGGCCTAAAACTGGACACAGTACTCCAGATGAGGCCTCACTAATTCCGAATAGAACTGAATAATCATGTCCCTCGATCTGCTGGCAATGCCCCTACTTATACAGCCCAAAATGCCGTTAGCCTTCTTGGCAACAAGGGCACACTGTTGACTCATATCCAGCTTCTCATCCACTGTAACCCTTAGGTCCTTTTCTGCAGAACTGCTGCTTAGCCATTCGGTCCCTAGTCTGTAGCAGTGCATGGGATGCTTCCGTCCTAAGTGCAGGATTCTGCACTTGACCTTGTTGAACCTCTTCAGATTTCTTTTGGCCCAATCCTCTAATTTGTCTAGGTCCCTCTGCATCCTATCTCTACCCTCCAGCGTATATACCACTCCTCCCAGTTTAGTGTCATCTGCAAACTTGCTGAGGGTGCAGTCCACGCCATCCTCCAGATCATTAATGAAAATATTGAACAAAATCAACCTCAGGACCGACCCTTGGGGCACTCCGCTTGATACCGGCTGCCAACTAGTCATGAAGCCATTGATCACTACCCATTGAGCCCGACAATCTAGCCAGCTTTCTATCCACCTTATAGTCCATTCATCCAGCCCATACTTCTTTAACTTGCCGGCAAGAATACTGTGGGAAACCGCATCAAAAGCTTTGCTAAAGTCAAGGAATAACACATCCACTGCTTTCCCCTCATCCACAGACCCAGTTATCTCCTCATAGGAGACAGTTAGGTTAGTCAGGCATGTCTTGCCCTTGGTGAATCGATGCTGACTGTTCCTGATCACTTTCCTCTCCTTTAAGTGCATCAGAATTGATTCCTTGAGGACCTGCTCCATGATTTTTCCAGGGACTGAGGTGAGGCTGACTGGCCTGTAGTTCCCCGGATCGTCCTTCTTCCCTTTTTAAAAGATGGGCACTACATTAGCCTTTTTCCAGACCTCCCCTGATCACCATGAGTTTTCAAAGATAATGGCCAATGGCTCTGCAATCACATCCACTAACTCCTTAGCATCCGGCCCCATAGACTTGTGCTCGTCCAGCTTTTCTAAAGAGTCCTGAACCACTTCTTTCTCCACAGAGGGCTGGTCACCTCCTCCCCATGCTGTGCTGCCCAGTGCAGTAGTCTTCCAACCCTACTTATAATCAATAAAGGAGAAGGAGTTATTTATGAGAATGTGCCAACAGTCATAGGGGATCCTGCATGTCAAGTGGGACTACCCCCACTGGCCCAATGCAGGGTTGGTACACCCCACCACACAATCATCAGGACTCCCTGCTGCATCAGGCAATTTCAATGAGGGGGACTCAGGACCCCTGTCAGGGCCCAGCAAATACTCAGTTTATGCCTCCCAAGCCTCTTGGCTGGGGCAAACAATAGCAGTTGGGGGCTCTAACCCTCTGGGCAGGGCAAAGCAAACAACCTCTCTGTGGCTGTAGCCCCCAGTAGCCACACAGAGGTGGGGGCAGGGAGAAATAGGGGAACCCAGGCCCACTCTTCTCCACTGGGTTCCAACCCACAGCCCTGTGAAGCCAGGAAATTCCCGGTTAAAGGTTCAGGCATTGGCTTCCAATACATTCCCTGGGTCACTTCCTAGCACAAGACTCATCTCAGGCATCTCCCCAGCTAGCAGCAGCCAGTCAGTCTCCGCAGTTGGCTAGTGCTCTGCAGTATAGTCCAGGTCCACAGCTCAGAAATTCACAAGCACCTCTGCAAGAGCCTGCAGCACACATCCTTCCTCCTCCTCAACCAGCCCAGACTGAACTAGGCTTGGGCTGCTTCTTTTTTATCTGTCCCTTCCACCTGGAGCATGCACAGCAGGGATGAGGGGGCATGGTTTCCAGGACCCACAGTGATTTGTCAGGCCCTGTTGGCCCAGGGCGGGGTTGGTACACCCCATCACATCAACTCCCAAGCCTTGACACCAAAGGATTAGACCAAATACTCAAAACAGTGTTTAAGTATAGAACAAAGGTCAAAGAAAGACTGCCAATCATTTTAAGTTCTATAGGGATGCAGCTAAACCATTTAAGATTATGTAGCCAATCAGCAACATGACAACTATGGGTACTGTGATATTATGGTATTTGGAAAACTAGGTCCTCAGACTGACTCAGTAGGGAGTTTAAATCTCTTCAGAGGAATACAAGATCACTTTTCTACCCAAATAACTCTTATAAACATATGATGGAGCCTTTGAAATCTTTAAATAATAACATCTATATGAAAACATCAGTAATTCGTGCAACAGATGAGGAAATAATACAATTTTAGTTAAATATACATGACCAAATAAATAAAGTGATCTAAAATTCCTTGTAATTTATCAATAACTGGCCTGGCACCAATGGCTCTACTGTTAATGTTGTATTAATCATTAACCAGCACACTACATTAGACTGAGGAAATTGAATTAAAGAGTATGCACTAAATTGTATATACTTGCCCTCTGCTATTCATCTGTTCCTCTTTATACAGTAAGTCTCACACCCCTTCCCAGATTCCTCCCTCTTTTTTTCTACTCACAAGGAACCGTACCATCTTCTCACATCTTTATGCACCTTTAATCCCCCCCAGAAAAGTCTCTATCCTAATCCCTCACACTTTCCATTTGGTAGTTATCTTGCTTTCCCCCAGGACTTTTTGCGGCTGCCTACCTAGTTCCAGCTAGCTGCTATCCACTCCCACTCTCTACTGGTTACTTCCAGACCCAGTGTTGCGAATTCTTGTGATTTTATCATAAGCTGTAAGATATGTGGTGTTTTGTTTAGAGTCTTATGATTACATGAGAACCTCAGCATTAATTACAAAAAGGAAGTTTCTTAGTTTCTACTAGTAAAGGAAACAGAGAAAAGCTAGACAATGTGAATCCTAAAGGTTTAAAAACTAGAAGGCAAATAAAAGATCATCATAGTAGCTGAGTGCCTCACAATCTTTAACATACTTAGCCTCACAATGTGCCTGTGAGGTAGGGAAGTACTATTATCCCCATTTAACAGATGGAAAACCTAAGCCCAGAGAGATTAAGTGTCTTGTCCAGGCTCAGAAAGGAAGTCTGTGGTGGAGCAGGGAACTGAACCCAGCAGCTAACCCCACCTTCCTCTCTGACCCCACTTGACATATTCTGCCAGCCAACCCAGTTCTGTTGCCAACTGTTGGGTCAAAAAACACTAGCAGGTCACGCTGGGGGCTCTAGTTCAAAGAAGAGGAATCCAAAGTGTCCCCACTTTGGGGATTGGTCCTGCTTTGAGCAGGGGGTTGGACAAGATGACCTCCTGAAGACCCTTTCAATCCTGATATTCTATGATTCACTTCCCCTGCTGGTGGAAGTTCTCTCCTTGGCCTAGAGATCCCTACTTGCCATTCTTGCAATCAACCAGGCAGCTAGCCAGTTTTCTAAGGATTAAATGCTACATAGTTGGGCAATAAACCTATAGAAGTGCGGTTGTGTTAAGTAGCATGGGGCATCATCAAGCTATTTACACATTTTAGTTTGTGAGCATGACGAAATCTTTCAATGTTGCTTAGGAGTTTTTCCTGGAAAAGTGGAATCTTAATTTTTAGATAGAACTTGTCTGCCACCTACTGATCATTTCTGAGAACATTTTTTTTTTTTTTGGTTGGCTGGTTGGTTTGCTTGTTTTTACTGTTGAAACACTGTTGAATCTGTTTTAGATATTTCCTCATAAAATGCAGTTGTCAATGGTTATGCTTCATGTTGAAAATGATCAATTAAGCAAACGTTTTTGTTGACTTTTAGATAGCTAAAGAACCAGTTCTTGATTTACATATCTTTTCAGAGATTGGGGAGGTAAAAGCAGTAGTGTTTCTTTACTAGTTTTGTTTGTATCTCCTCTTTCTGTTTAAAAGTACCTTTTGCTTTAGTTGTTGATGTTGAGTAATATGTGTCTCTTCAAAACTTTCTGCATCAGCTGCTTTGGCTTGCCAAATTATTTTGCTTGTTGCTGTACTAGAGCCGGATCATGCTGCCTAGGTCTGCACACAGATCTTTTCAATTTCACAGGAAAATGGGGCTCAGGTACTCCTGTGACGCCAAGTAGATTTTGTGGAAACCATTTTGCATGATCTGGGTCTTAGACTGTGGTCAGGATGGAGACAGGGAGAAACATGGGCAGGCTAGGGGAGTCTGAACAGTGGCCTGATCCAGAACCTATTGAAGTCAATGAGTCTTTCCATAGACTTCAATTAGCTTTAAGTCAAGCCTATTGTTTTCCCTCCAGACCCAGAAAAATTAAGAACAAATGATAATATAGTCCCAGACTTCGTTATCTTTTCCACAGAGCCTTTTTCCTCTGTGTTCAGTGACCAAAGGAACACCCTGCTAGCCATACTGCCAGGGAACCAGGGTCATTGAGAGTCAGAGGCAATATGAAGGCACAGGGGTTTTACACAAGATGGCTTTGGCCTCCTACATGATCCTGGGATCTGTCAGGTTTGGAGGCAGGTCTCTTAACCTTTTGTGTATGCATGGGAGGAACCCATGGGATGATGTGTGTGATCTCAGCAAGGACCTTCAGAACCTCCTCTCACAGGTTTTTCTACGGGAGAAAAACATTTGAGCCTATGTTACAATGAGTGAGGTTCTTTTTCAGGATTATCTTGTACCCCTCTAACTACCTCTTGATCTCGTGCCTATTAAATGTTCTCTTTGCAAGATTTTCCTGGAAATTTTGGCCATTCTCTAGGTGTGATGTTTTCAGGATCACTCAGACTCATAAACAGTTCTGTCACTGCCTGCCCGTAACCTGGGGTGCCTTAATGCTGAGCTGCTATGGCTCAGAGCCCTGACACCAGTAGCCTGTCCACAAGCACAAGGTCTCATCCAGGCTTCCATCAGTTACACTTTGTAGGGTGACACCAACAGCTCTTCTGGTCTCAAGTCTCCCCAAATCCATCCACCCCGAGTTCTTAACTACTAGATACTTGGATTTCCCCCCTCTGGTTTGTCACCCTCAAAGGCATGAAACTAGTCCCGCAAACATCAGCCTGCTTTGCCATACATGCTCCACACAGCGTGCACTCCAGAGACCTACTTGGGTTAAAAATAAACTAAAAGTTTATTTAATAGAAAAAACACAGATTCAAAGATGAAATAGTAAGGGAACGCGAACACATACAAGTTACACAGAAAATAAGTATAAAGACACAATCTCAAGCCTTAAACTTTCAAATTAGATAAAAATCTCTTTTCTAACACAAGTTACCTATCGCCTTTGAACAGTTTCCCAGAGTACCCCCTTACTGTAGCGGGGAATCCAGCATTTCATAGAGAGCTTCCCACTTAGATATTGTCCTTCAGTTTCTGAATAGATTTCACTTCAAACCCCATCTCTTTTAAAAGGATTTGTCATTTTTTCCCCTTTCTCTCAGGCTATGATGTTTCATGGTTATTCAGAGCAGGGGCAATTCCCTCTCAACTTCATAGCCAGTATATCTCAATGTCTTGCCTTCTCATTCTGTAATGGTCCATCATTTGTCTTTTCCTGGGTTGTACAATGCTAGGTTCCTGGAGCTAATCTTGTCAGGTTGAGGAAGCAGCCCCTCCCTGCCTGATTGTCCACCACCCAGCTGAGAGATGGAGCTAAATCAGTGGTTCTCAAAGTTTTGTACTGGTGACCCCTTTCACATAGCAAGCCTCTGAGTGCGACCCCCCTTATAAATTAAAAACACTTATTTATATATTTAACACCATTATAAATGCTGGAGGCAAAGCAGGGTTTGGGGTGAAGGCTGATAGCTTGCAACCCTCCATGCAATAAGCTCGTGACCCCCTGAGGGGTCCCAACCCCCAGTTTGAGACCCCCTGAGCTAAATGATAGAATCATAGAAATGAAGGACTAGAAAGGACCTTGATAGGTCATCTAGTCCAATCCCCTGCATTGAGGCAGGACTGAGTATTATAGACCATCCCCTTAAAAACCATGTTGGAGATTCCGCAACCTCTCTAGGTAATTTGTTCCAGTGCTTAACTACCCTGACAGTTAGGAAGTTTTTTCTAATGTCTAACCTAAATCTCCCTTACTGCAATTTAAGCCCCATTACTTCTTGTCCTGTCATCAGCAGATAAGAACAACAATTTATCACTTTCCTCTTATTCTCTAGTTTGTCTATATCTTTCTCGAAGTGTGGTGCCCAGAACTGAACACAATACTCCAGATGAGACCTTATCAGTTCTGAGCACGGAGAAAGAATTACTTCTCATGTCTTGCTTACAACACTCCTTTTAATACATCCCAGAATGATGTTTGTGATCCCCCCCAGATCTTTTTCTGCAGTACTCCTTCCTAGACAATTGTTTCCCATTTTATATTTGTGCAGCTCCTTCCTAAGTGTAGTGTTTTGCATTTGTGCTTACTGAATTTCATCCTATGTATTTCAGACCATTTTCCCCATTAGTTAAGATGATTTTGAATTCCAATCCTGTCCTCCAAAGTGCTTGCAACCCTCCCAGCTTTGTATCATCAACAAACTTTATAAGTATATTCTCTATGCCATTATCCAAATCATTTATGAAAATATTGAATAGAACAGGACAGACCCCAATTCTTAACTCTCACTATTTTAGCCTCAGATCCTACCCCATTTACACTGATGTTTGCTATGTTAGTCATGCAATGACTGCTAATCTTTTTGGTGAAAACTGAAACAAAAAAGGCATTTAACACTTTGGCCATTGCTGCGTTTTCTGTTATTGCTTTCCCTCCATATTGAGAAAATATTGCAGCATAAATTATGACCAGTTTTATATATACACATATACATAAATTCATAACCACAGTATGTATACATTTCTCATGATCATCAATTTCAGAACATTAAAAGCTTTCATAAAAGACCTTACTTCGTATACATTTATACTACAATAACATTGTATATCAGGGGTAGGCAACCTATGGCACACGTGCCAAAGGTGGCACGCGAGCTGATTTTCAGTGGCACTAACACTGCCCGGGTCCTGGCCACCGTTCCGGAGGGATCTGCATTTTAATTTAATTTTAAATGAAGCTTCTTAAACATTTTAAAAACCTTATTTACTTTATAAACAATAATAGTTTAGTTATATATTATAGACTTATAGAGCGAGACCTTCTAAAAACATTAAAATGTATTACTGGCATGCGAAACCTTAAATTAGAGTGAATAAATGAAGACTCGGCACACCGCTTCTGAAAGGTTGCCGACCCCTGTTGTATATAATCAGTTGATTCAACTGCTTATTTTTTACGGTTCAAACCCCCTGTTCTCCCTTTGGGGTGTTTGAATCCTGATTATCACACCAGGTAGAGGACATGTCTAGTGCAGCAAAGATATGGCTTTTATGATTGTTTCCTGGTTGTGCAACCTCTTTGCAGAACTTTATTATATTTATCTTTCTACTGTATATGCAAAATCAGTTGATGAAACTTCTTCAACTCTTTGATGCACTAGTGGTAACCTGTCCATAGAGTAATGTGAAAATTGCTATAGCATAATAAATGAATGTTGACTTGGGCCTTTGTATGGTATTGTTCTGGTTCCAAGCTCAATGTTGCAAGCTACACATGCTTTTTAAATTTCAGTAAGGATTTCGCAGTCATTGAAGGTGCTACCTGAGAAAACACCCACCAAGCTCTGTTTTGATTTACACGTTAGATAAACCCATTGACTTACTAGGATTAAGTAGCATGTCCCCTTTTAATAGGGTTTCAGGACAGGAGCAACTACAATAAAGAGTTCCTAAAGTCCTCACCTCAGGAGCCTTCTTCAGAGCTCCCAAACTTCAGAGGTCACAAAACAGTCTCTCAGAGTATATCTGCTCTACAGCTGAAAGATGTGATTCCCCGCATGGGCAGACAGGTTCACACAATACTCCATTCACGCTAGCATGCTAAATATAGCAGCATGGATGTTGTGGCACTTGCAGCGGCTTGGGCTGAAAATGTTACAGTGTAAAGCTACAGGGGACATAAAGAGCCTGATTCTGAAAACATTTACTACTACCCTGCATACTCTCAATGATGTCTATCAGGCCCAGAGCCTGTATACAAGATAGCTCCTCAGCTGGTATATGCTGGCACAGCCCTAGTGAAGTTAACAAAGCAAGGCTAATTTCACCAGCTGACGTAACTTTAAGGATAAGTAGATTCATATTAGATTCCAAGGCCAAATCATCTAGTCTGACCTCCTGAATAACACAGGCCATAGAAACTTCCCCTAAATAGGTTGGGGAGCTCACGGAAGTCAATGGGACAGTTCACATGAATAAGTTAAGTATTTGCAGGACTGGCCCTAAAACCAGAGCAACCCCTGGAGGAGGTGAGCGCCCCGTACACTGTGTGCTTCACACTCCTCAGACCCGCTGTGATCATAGAATCATAGAATATCAGGAAAAAGAACATGAGTACTTGTGGCACCTTAGAGACTAACACATTTATTAGAGCATAAGCTTTCGGGGGCTACAGCCCACTTCTTCGGATGCATAGACTAGAACATATATTGAGGAGATATATATACACACATACAGAGAGCATGAACAGGTGGGAGTTGTCTTACCAACTCTGAGAGGCCAATTATGAATGATTGCCTTTAGCTCTCATAAAGATGAGGAATTATTTTCTTGCAGACCTGAAGCAATATGATGTTCAAAGAACGGCATTGACTTTAAGTGGGTTTTGCTGACCAGTGACTTCTTAAAAACTCTCTGTCTGGGGTTACAGCCAATTTCATTGCAGCTCTGTCTTCTGCCAAGAATAGTATTTATCATTGTAATTTTCTTATACAGTGTAAAGAGCATAAACTAGTCATTAGTGGCCAGGATAGGTTCCTGGGTCAGTGCTTTTGTTCAGTGATGTGTGGCTGCTGGTGAGTATTTGCTTCAGGTTGGGGGGTTGTCTGTAAGCGAGGACAGGTCTGTCTCCCAAGATCTGTGAGAGTGAGGGATCATCTTTCAGGATAGGTTGTAGATCTTTGATGATGCGCTGGAGAGGTTTTAGTTGGGGGTTGAAGGTGACAGCTAGTGGTGTTCTGTTATTTTCTTTGTTGGGCCTGTCTTGTAGGAGGTGACTTCTGGGTACTCGTCTGGCTCTGTCAATCTGTTTTTTCACTCCACACAGACCTGTCCTCGCTTACAGACAACCCCCCAACCTGAAGCAAATACTCACCAGCAACCACACATCACTGAACAAAAACACTGACCCAGGAACCTATCCTTGCAACAAAGCCCGATGCCAACTCTGTCCACATATCTATTCAAGTGACATCATCATAGGACCTAATCACATCAGCCATACCATCAGGGGCTCGTTCACCTGCACATCTACCAATGTGATATATGCCATCATGTGCCAGCAATGCCCCTCTGCCATGTACATTGGCCAAACCGGACAGTCTCTACGCAAAAGAATTAATGGACACATATCTGACATCAGGAATCATAATACTCAAAAACCAGTGGGAGAACACTTTAACCTGTCTGGCCATTCAATGACAGACCTGCGGGTGGCTATCTTACAACAGAAAAACTTCAAAAACAGACTCCAACGAGAGACTGCTGAGCTGGAATTGATATGCAAACTAGATACAATCAACTCAGGATTGAATAAGGACTGGGAATGGCTGAGCCATTACAAACATTGAATCTATCTCCCCTTGTAAGTATTCTCACACTTCTTATCAAACTGTCTGTACTGAGCTATCTTGATTATCACTTCAAAAGTTTTTTTCTCTTACTTAATTGGCCTCTCAGAGTTGGTAAGACAACTCCCACCTGTTCATGCTCTCTGTATGTGTGTACATATATCTCCTCAATATATGTTCCATTCTATGCATCCGAAGAAGTGGGCTGTAGCCCACGAAAGCTTATACTCTAATAAATTTGTTAGTCTCTAAGGTGCCACAAGTACTCCTGTTCTTTTTGCGGATACAGACTAACATGGCTGCTACTCTGAAACCTAGAATATCAGGATTAGAAGGGACCTCAGGAGGTCATCTAGTCCAACCCTCTGCTCAAAGCAGGACCAATCCCCAACTAAATCATCCCAGCCAGGGTTTTGTCAAGCCGGGCCTTAAAAACCTCTAAGGAAGGAGATCCCACCACCTCCCTAGGTAACCCATTCCAGTGCTTCACCACCATCCTAGTGAAAACGTTTTTCCTAATATCCAACCTAAACCTCCCACACTGCAACTTGAGACCATTACTCCTTGTTCTGTCATCCGCTACCACTGAGAACAGTCTAGAACCATCCTCTTTGAAACCCCCTTTCAGGTAGTTGAAAGCAGCTATCAAATCCCCCCTCATTCTTCTCTTCTGCAAACTAAACAATCCCAGTTCCCTCAGCCTCTCCTCATAAGTCATGTGCTGCAGCCCCCTAATCATTTTTGTTGCCCTCCGCTGGACTCTTTCTAATTTTTCCACATCCTTCTTGTAATTTGGGGCCCAAAACTGGACACAGTACTCCAGATGAGGCCTCACCAATGTCGAATAGAGAGAAATGATCACATCCCTCGATCTGCTGGCAATGCCCCTACTTATACAGCCCAAAATGCCATTAGCCTTCTTGGCAACAAGGGTACACTGTTGACTCATATCCAGCTTCACGTTCACTGTAACCCCTAGGTCCTTTTCTGCAGAACTGCTGCCTAGCTATTCGGTCCCTAGTCTGTAGCAGTGCATGGGATTCTTCCGTCCTAAGTGCAGGACTCTGCACTTGATCTTGTTGAACCTCTTCAGATTTCTTTTAGCCCAATCCTCTAATTTGTCTAGGTCCTTCTGTATCCTATCCCTACCCTCCAGCGTATCTACCACTCCTCCCAGTTTAGTGTCATCTGCAAACTTGCTGAGAGTGCAGTCCACGCCATCCTCCAGATCATTAATGAAAATATTGAACAAAATCGACCTCAGGACCGACCCTTGGGGCACTCTGATTGATACCAGCTGCCAGCTAGACATGGAGCCATTGATCACTACCCGTTGAGCCCAATGATCTAGCCAGCTTTCTATCCACCTTATAGTCCATTCATCCAGCCCATACTTCTTGAACTTGCCAGCAAGAATACTGTGGGAGACCATATCAAAAGCTTTGCTAAGGTCAATGAATAACACGTCCACTGCTTTCCCCTCATCCACAGAGCCAGTTATCTCCTCATAGAAGGCAATTAGGTTAGTCAGGCATGACTTGCCCTTGGTGAATCCATGCTGACTGTTCCTGATCACTTTCCTCTCCTTTAAGTGCATCAGAATTGATTCCTTGAGGACCTGCTCCATGATTTTTCCAGGGACTGAGGTGAGGCTGACTGGCCTGTAGTTCCCCGGATCGTCCTTCTTCCCTTTTTTAAAGATGGGCACTACATTAGCCTTTTTCCAGACCTCCCCCGATCACCATGAGTTTTCAAAGATAATGGCCAATGGCTCTGCAATCACATCCGCTAACTCCTTTAGCAACCTCGGATGCAGCACATCCGGCCACATGGACTTGTGCTCGTCCAGTTTTTCTAAATAGTCCTGAACCACTTCTTTCTCCACAGAGGGCTGGTCGCCTCCTCCCCATGCTGTGCTGCCCAGTGCAGCAGTCTGGATGCTGACCTTGTTCGTGAAGACGGAGGCAAAAAAAGCATTGAGTACATGAGCTTTTTCCACATCCTCTATCTCTAGGTTGCCTCCCTCATTCACTAAGGGGCCCACACTTTCCTTGACCTTCTCACAGGTGGGGGACCGAGCCAGTTGTATATGAGGCAGGAGGCCAACATGGGTGAAGGTGGAGGATGATGGTAGGGTTGCCAGCTTTGGTTGGACGTATTCCTGGAGGTTTCATCAGATTACGTAATCTTTAATTAAAGATTAATCATAGAATATTAGGGTTGGAAGAGACCTCAAGAGGTGATCTAGTCCAAACCTCTGCTCAAAGCAGGACCAACACCAACTAAATCATCCCAGCCTTTAACTTTCATTCCTGGAGACTCCAGGACAATCCTGAAGATTTGGCAACCCTAGACCTAGATGATGGCGCAAGAGCAAAAGAGGGAACAGGTGATAAGGCGGGGGAGAGGATGCCAAGCCCAAGTGAGGAGGGGGGCAGGGATAGCTCAGTGGTTTGAGCATTGGCCTGCTAAACCCAGGGTTGTGAGTTCAATCCTTGAGGGGGCCACTTGGGGATCTGGGGCAAAATCAGTACTTGGTCCTGCTAGTGAAGGCAGGGGGCTGGACTCGATGACCTTTCAAGGTCCCTTCCAGTTCTAGGAGATGGGATATCTCCATTAATTTATTTTTTTAAATTTTCAAGTCAAGGTCCTAGAGAGGGCTGGGGGCGGGGCTTAGCCCTGCCTGTTGCCCCTGACAACAGCCCCTCTGCGGCCCCTCCAGGAGCTAGGCAGCGTCTTGCCCAAACCAAAGATGGCGGCGCCGCGCCCTCAGTCCCGCCCCTTTGCTGGGCCGGACGCTTCCCGAGCGGCCCCACGTGTGCGCGCGGTGGGGCTAGAGCGAGGGGGACTCGCTTCTCCCAGCCGGGGCACCCGGCTCCGCGGCCATGAGCGGGGCCGACGGGGGCGCTCGGCGCTCCCAGGCCTTCCGGCTGCCGGGGCGACACGGCTACGCGGTGGAGTTCTCGCCCTACCTGCCCGGGCGCCTGGCCTGCGCCGCCGCGCAGTACTACGGCATCGCCGGTGAGGGAGGGGCCGCGTTTCCCCCCCATGTTACCCTCCCTGGGGGCTTGTCCTCACCCCCCCCCCCCCCGCGGGCTCTCCGCCTCTCCCACCCCTCGCTTATTGCGGGGCGGGCTGCAGCCCCGGCCCCCTCTCGCGCCTCCCCGCCCAGGAAGCTGCAACAGGAGCCCTTGCGCCCCCTCCCCCTGAGCCTGCCGTGACACCCGCTGTAGCCCCGCGGGGCCGTGGTGCCTGAGCTAGGTCGGGGGACATGCCAGTCCCTACCGAGCTCTGTGGCATCAGAATGTCTCCTCCTCCCCCCAGCCCCTTTCCGTCTGTAACGCTCCCTGCTCGGCCTCCCCTAAAGTTTGCGATCTGCTCCGCGTTACACCTTGCATGGGCTGGCGCTGATCTTTGCAAACAGACCTACATCTGGATAACTTCCATGCGCCAAAGTGTGTTTGGGGCCTGTGTTACTGTGCAGTGGTGTTTATCTCCGCCCCTTGCTTTGAGACCTTTGGCAACTTTGACTCCCGAGGAATCTTAACCGTTTCTTTCCCCCTCCTCGGTGCTGCTTCCAGAGACAGCGTTGCTGCTGCTGCTGCCTCTGGAGTGCAACTACTGATTAGACCAGTCAATTCTTAGTGTGCGTTGTGTTTTTTCTCTCTCTCTTGCCCCAGTGGGGAGAGAGAGGGCGGAGTATGTGCACTAGGATCTTTTGACCTGTAAGATGCTGAGCTGAAGAGTTATTACACATTCTCACTTCAGTTTTGCTATGTTTGGAGGAAGCAAAAGTCTATGGTTACATAGACTACAAATATTTTATAAATACATATAAAATGTAGGCTGCTACTGATTTGGGGGTTTTCTAATTCTAGTTAAAGGGGTACTGTCATCTTTAAACTTGTGTATTGCAGACAAACACATTTATTCTGCTAATATGACGTTAGGTTATTGAAAGTCAATAACTTTGAAAGTCTGTCAGGGATGGTACTTGGTCCTGCTGTGAAGGCAGGGGACTGGACTCGATAACCTTTCAAGGCCCCTTCCAGCTCTATGAGATAGGTATATCTCCATATAATAAAGTGAAGGGGTGTTTAAAAGCCAATTTATTACTTATGATTTTTGAAAGGATGTTAAGAAAAATTATAGTTTCACTTTAGTCCCAATCCTGCTAACTATATGTGTACACCTTTTAAAGTCAGTGGGCTACTTTTGCATGTGAGTGACAGGACTTGTACAAGTATCTGCTGGCATTACCTTTTTCGGCTTTTCAAACTTTGTTTATCGGTTAAATTACATTCTGAACTGTTCATCTACCTTAAGAATGTTATGGTGTTTACGGGCATTTGCTACCTACAAATGATAACTTGCAATGTCTAATAAACATGGGTACTTTGTAAATAGTGTTTTAAAACAACATGTAGTGTTTTCCTGTACAGCAAATACAGTACAGAAAAATAAACATCACTGTTAAAATATAATAAAAATAAAATGCTGCTTGTTTTCATTAACCTAGCCCATAACGTCAATTAGGCCTGGTCTACACTAACCCCCAAATTCGAACTAAGGTACGCAACTTCAGCTACGTGAATAACGTAGCTGAAGTCGACATACCTTAGTTCGAACTTACCGCGGTTCAGACGCGGTCCACACGCGGCAGGCAGGCTCCCCGTCGACTCCGCGGTACTCCTCTCGCCGAGCTGGAGTACCGCAGTCGACGGCGAGCGCTTCCGGGATCGATTTATCGCGTCCAGACCAGACGCGATAAATCGAACCCGGAACTTCGATTGCCAGCCGTCGAACTACCGCGGTAGTGTAGACCTGGCCTTAGGTACAGAAGGAATGTGCTGTATCAACAGTAAGCCAGCCTAGAGGCCCCAATCCTGCAAATACTTAAGGATACACATACTTTTAGTCACATAACTGGGCCTACTTATGCATGGGGTAGTTATGCAGGTATTCCTTCACAGGTTTGAGACTGATGGGCCCAGTCTTACTATCTTGAAGTCATTTGATGTTTTGCCATTTCACTTAAATGGAAGTAACATAACTGGGACTATTTTGCTTGCAGAAAAAAATAAGACTATTAGCTGAAGCCACTGAGATGTAACTACGGCATAGCAGTGAAGGGAAGACCATCTCTATAATAGTTTAGTCTCACATGGTCTGTAATAGTTTGGTCTAATTTCAGTTGCTGGGTGCTTGGTGGTCAGGAGGTCAGACTTGGTAATCTGGTCTTAAACTCTAACTCTTTCATTCTAAACTTCCTTGCTGGAATTAAATTTCTCTTCTGGGAGAGAAATGGTCTGCTTAAGAGAAAAGCAAAGCAAATCTTTTCCATTTAACCAGGCATAACAACATGAACCACTGGAAAAAAGTATAAACCCTGTATTGATGGGTGGAGCTAGGTGGCCCATTAATACGTCCAATAACATGCACAAAACTCAGAAAAAAACATATTTAAAATAAAGTATGTTGTGGCAACTAGTGTTTAGCAAACCAGAGGAACTGCTTTTGAATAGAAAATAACTTATTAAAGTAGTAAAGGGGAGGCATTTATGTCAGCCTTGTGTAAGATTTTTGTTGTTGTTGTTGATTTGATGTCAAAAAAGGTGACAGAAGCTTTCTTGCACATTCATGTGTCTGCAGTTAACGCATTTGTACATGCAAATTGGGCATTATGTTGCTAACTAGGCATTTTGATGTTTAAGTACCTATTTGTATGTACCTACTTTGAAAACTTGGCCTTATCTGGCTGATTTAAGAACAGCTCTTAGGCAATCATTTTGTGTGTATGGATCCATGATGGGCCTTAGTCATTGTAACACTTAGCATTATGGCACCTAACTTTTAGGCACCTAGAAAATCATAGGAACAACACTGTGATCTGCAAAGCAGAATTAGACACCTAGGCTTCCTATAGAACGAATGGGGAGAGAGACACTCCTAAGAATGTGATCCACAAAACCAGCATGCTAGGCAGGGAAGTGCCTAAGATAGCTAATGGAAGATGCCAAGGAGAGGTGTGTGTGCTACATCCCACTCCTCTTATGGTGATAGGTGCCTAAATCCAGTCTGAAGGGAGGTGCCTACTTCTGCTTGTGATCCATCAACAGGATCCTGCCACATGTAGTCAGACAGCTTAGGCACTCCTTGTAAAATGAGTTCGTTGTCTGCCTTGCTCCATTCAAAACAGTGCTTTGATCGCTGAGCTGTGGGCAATTCTGATGTGGGGCTCCCTCAATGTCTCTTGTTGAAGCTGTTCCACTGTGGGTAGGGTGACGAGATGTCCAGATTTTATAGTGACAGTCCTGATATTTGGGGCTTTGTCTTATATAGGCTCCTATAACCCCCTACCCTGGTCCCAGTTTTTCACACTTGCTGTCTGGTCAACCTAACTGTGGGTAAATCATTAAATAGTCTTTGGGCTACAGGGGGAGAGAGTGTGAATGACTCCTTAGCCTGGTGATTAGGGCATCCACCTGGGAGCGGAGACATCCAGCGTCCAGTCCCATTGCTTCCAATAATTCTTCCATTATTTATCCACAGTGGAACAGCTTCAACAGGAGATATTGAGGTTATGGGCCAGGTTAATGAAAAAACAAGCCACTTTTTATTTCTAATTATTTTAAGTTGCACTTGTTTTTCTGTATTTGTTGTATAGAAAAACAACGTTGTATAGAAACACTATGTACAAAGTACCCATATTTGTCTATATTAGACACTGCAAGTTATCATTTGTAGGACCTTCTACGTGTAAACAGTAACAATACAATTCTTAAGGCAGATGAACAGTTTGGAATGTAATTTAATCACTAACCAAAGTAAAGTTTGGAAAACCCAAAATGTAATGCCAGCAGATACTTTTGCATGTGAGTGACCTGACTCATACAAATAGCTGAACTGAGTTCAATAGGTGTACTTATGTACATAAAATTACTCATCTGTCATATCCGAATATCCCATAGCTCAGTGGTTAAAACACCCTTCTGAGTGGTTGGAGACCACTATTCAAATCTTTAACATGGGTGTCTCACAACCCAGGTGAGGGCTTAACCACTGAGTTAAAAGTTATAACTAGGGCCCTACCAAATTCACGGCCATTAAAAATGCATCATGGACTGAAATCTGGTCTTTTGTGTGCTTTTACCCTATACTATACAGATTTCATGGGGGAGACCAGTGTTTCTCAAATTGGGGGCCTGACCCAAAAGGGAATTGCAGGGGGGTCACTGTACAGCCATTCTTTCTTTTGCGCTGCCTTCAGAGCTGGGTGACTGGATAGCAGTGGCTGTTGGCCAGGCGCCGAGCTCTGAAGGCAGCGTCCCGCCAGCAGCAGTGCAGAAGTAAGGGTGGCAATACCATCTCGTCCCACCCTTACTTCTGCGCTGTTGCCTTCAGAACTGGGTGGCTGGAGAGTGGTGGCTGCTGACTGAGGGCCCAGCTCTGCAGGCAGCAGCGCAGAAGTAAATGTGCCCATACCATACCATGCCATCCTTCTTCTGCGCTGTTCCTGGCAGTGGCTCTGCTTTCAGAGCTGGGCTCTCAGACGGCAGCCACCGCTCTCCAGCTGCCCAGCTCTGAAGGCAGCGCCACCATCAGTAGCAGCACAGAAGTAAGGGTAGCAGTACCACAAACCCCCTACAAGAACCTTATGACCCTCCCGCCCCCACAACTCCTTTTTGGGTCAGTACCCCTACAATTACAATGCCCTGAAATTTCAGATTTAAATGGCTGAAATCATGAAATTTATGATTTTTTAAATCCTATGACTGAAATTGACAAAAACGGACCTTGAATTTGGTAGGGCCCTAGTTATAAGGTGATCACCAGCAACATCACCACCTCCTTCCAGCCAGATTTTGAATGGGCTCCAATCTTGTAGGCGTGCTCAGAGGCCACCTGTCGGATCAGGCCCCATACATGATACAGGCGGCCGAATGCGTGTCTTCCCTCAGTTTTTGGTTCACTGTGAAGCTTAGGCAGATAAGTGTCCAGATGCCTAGAGAGAGGCAGTAATGCATATGCTCAGAGGCAGAAACTTAGGCACATGGGAACTTTTCTACCTTGAAAACATAGGAGTCAAGTTAGTTTAGGAGCATACAGGGCTCAGTGGGAGTTTTGTGCATTGCAGTGGAACCAAAACTGGGACTTAGGCACCTTAACCTGAGGCCTGGTCTACACTGGGGGGGGGGGGGGGGGGGAGAGGAGGAATTGATCTAAGTTACACAACTTCAGCTATGTGAATAACATAGCTGAAGTCGACGTACTTAGATCGACTTACCGTGGTGTCTTCACTGCGGTGAGTCGACTGCTGCCGCTCCCCCGTCGACTCTGCCTGCGCCTCTTGCCGAGCTGGAGTACCAGAGTCGACAGGAGAGCGCTCGGGGGTCGATTTACCGCGTCTAGATTTGACGCAATAAATTGACCCGCGCCGATCCAGCGGGTAGTGAAGACATACCCTGAGACTTAAGTGTTTAAATACCTTTGTGAATCCCACCCATAATGTCTAATCTTCACAGTATGCAATGCATGGTATTCAAAATACTCTTTTGGCCTGTAAGTGCAATACCTCCATTCTCCAGACTTTTTATTCATTTTTTTTTCTTAATGTAAGCCTTCAATTTATGAATACAGCACAGTTGTATTAGAGTTTAGTTTATCTTTGTTTTATTGTTTATAACACATATAATAAAGGGAAAAATGATATGCAGAGTGAATGTTAGGTGGTCTCATTGTAAACCTTATTAAACCAAAATAGCTCATATATTTTTATATCTTCAAAGGCTGTCCTGTTAGGAAGTTTTTGTTCTATCCAAATATATTGTTGGATTCATAAGTTGCTTACATATTGTCAACATATCCCAAAACATTTACTGATTTCCTCCATTTTTTGCTTCTGTTTCATACAAAGGCCATTTATATTGTTACTTTTTAATGAGATAGTGAGTTGCAGATTCTACATCTGCCCCAGACTCCCTGACAATTTTTCCCTGAAACTCCTTCCCAACCAGATTGTCCTATATTTACAAAATATTTTCTCTCTCTCGGGAAAGACCCTCTCAAACAGAGGAAAACTGACTATACAGAGGCAAGAGTGAGTCTGACTAGAATTAAATAGTATAATATACAAAATAAATTGGATGAAAAAATTATAGTACTCTTAGCAACTGCCTTCACAGGCACATCCTAGCACCCATGGGGAGCTCTGTTGGATCCCTGTGCTGCGCTTATTACAGGATTGTAGCCTTACATCTTTCTTGTAAGAACAGCATGTTTAATAATATTCAGATAGAAATGTGATACTTTTTTCCCCACTTTGATAGTATCCCTGTCATATAGGAGTGTTTTATCTGAATTCCATTTCCTTAGAATCAAATTCCCTACATTTCTTAGTTCACCCATAATAAGCTTAATTCTTATCACATTTTTCTGTAGTATTATCCCTAGTATATTATAAAAGGATCTATATAATCCCATACTGATCTGTGTTTGCAACGTAAGGTTATTCAAAAGAAAATATAAAAATGCTTTCTTTGCAGTGAGTTGTCCCTTTTTCCCATTTTGCTGTTAGAAGTATCGAAAACGGACACACAGGAAGTAGCAGAAGGGCATAAATAGAGCCAAAGAAGCTATTTATAAGCACAGCTAATTGCGCGGGTCCCTCTATCAGATTCAGGTGCCTTCCACATTTGCACTGTAGTATAAACCATCACAGTGCATCATAGTTTCCAGTGGATTTAAAAAATTGGCTCTGTTGCACTGTGCTGTTCTTATTTTTTCAGGTTGTGGAACTTTGGCAGTGCTGGAACAAAATGAAGCTGGGATTTGTCTTTTCAGGAGGTAACAACTTTATACGTTTTTAATGGGAAGTATTTGTTATAGAACCTTTAGTGGATATTTTGGTATTTCTATTAGTAATAAATAATGGCTGTATGATATATTCAATATACACCTCCATTACTTAGGTACAAAGATCTGGTTATATTATCTGGCTTAAAATATTAAACGGTATTTTTAAAGTTGACACCATCCTTAAAGTAAGCCATTTAGGGGCAGCAGAGTGGTGCAAGTTAAAAGCAGTGTCTCTGGCCTAGCTTATTGTTGCATGTTGAGTCTTGCTGCCCTTGCATTGCTGCTTGGACCCAAAACTTTTCACTGAATGGGTTTGAACGAAGCGGGTACCTGTGGAAACTAAACTTTGTAGGTATTTCCCTATTGATCTTTTCTGGGGAATGGTGATACCTCTGGTAGTTCTTTTTAGGCTATCTCCTCTCACAGCTCAGCAATGCCCCACCTAAAAACTTGTGGTGCTCTGACTGTAAGAGAATCGTTGACACAACTTGAAACATAAAGCTGACCATTTGGACTTATCTGAGATGAGAGTTTAAATAGAAGTATAATAAATTACCTTACTCTTAGATACCAGCAGATATTTTTTCAGTTGGTAATTAGATAGCAGGCTACTTATAGCAGTTAAATATTGTACTGCTACTGCTGGGTATAGTATTATAGTAATAAATGAATATTACTGGTTCAGTAATGTAAGTACTTTCTATCCCCTCGTTGCTTGTAGTGGGAGGCCCTATGTTTCTTTGTTAAACCTTGGAGGACTGCTCCATGTTTACCACTCCCACCCTGGAGACTCTGAATTACGATCAGCATCCTTATGTATAAAAAGGACTGGATGGGACTCTTCTAATCACTTAACAATGTTTTGCTGTCAATCAGAGTGGTCACTATAGATCAATGAGTGGCATGCCCTTCCTTCAGTGAAATAGAAGTAGAGATTGACTTGGATATTTTGTTATCTTTGTTAGTGATAAATAATAGCTCTATGATATATCCAAGTTGGCACTACCTCTGTAGCACTCCCATTTGCTCAGGAAGGTTAGGATGGAAATCAGATCTCAGTCTCTATATGAAAGGTGATGGTCTCTGGCTCTCTTGTGCTGACCTGTTCTAACATAAATTTTTAAAAACTTTCAAGGTATCATCAGAATTTCTTCTAAAAAGATTCTTTAGAAAGTCAAACATACAAAAAATTAATATGTTCAGAATGTTGTAAATTAAAGAACATGTTGATTAATCTTTGAATATAACCCAACCAGCTATACAGTCATTTCTCATAGATGAATATCTTGATTGCCTTGGTTTAGTTTTGACTGGAACGATGGCCTGTTTGATGTGACATGGAGTGAGAACAATGAACATGTGCTGGTGACTTCTAGTGGGGATGGATCTCTGCAGATCTGGGACACTGCTAACCCCACAGGTCCACTGCAAGTCTATAAAGAGCACACTCAGGAGGTAATAGAGGCAAACTTAAAAATGTTAATGGCCTACTTTTTTTTTACTGCTTGGATTATTAAAGGGCTCACTTGCAGAATCACTATTGGAAAGTGTTTTTTCTTTGCTTGGGGTTATAGCATGAATTTACAGCTTCAAGACTGTTGAACATGAGGTAAATTACATATTGTGTTTATAAGAGATGACATTTGGTCACATAAAATTAATATTTTTTAGAAATATTTCAAAGACTTTATTCTCGATTCCTCCAAGATTAGGTTGGGGAACTCATTCAGTAGAATGTGGCATTGAACAGGCCAAGTCTCAACTAGAAGGATGGTGTCTGCAGCAATGGTACCATGAAGGGTGTAAAGTGAGACATTATGCAGATCCTCAGGACTCTCTTCATAGTCAGGGTGGGAAAAGGCAAGAGCCTTCAAATATCTGTGAGCCCTAGTCTCAGAATACTGTAGTTATTTGTGCCCATTAAGCATAAAAAGGAATCCTAAAACTATTAATATAACATGCCTAACCTGAATTTGTTTGTGTGTGTACACATCTCAAGGTTATAAAGAAGGAGGAAGTAGCATCTATTTAAAGTTGGACACTTTCTCCCTCTTTACTTATCACTGAGAGTGAATATAAATGATTCCTGTCGTTTTTACAAACCATTAAAACTGAAATATCTCCTTCAACAGTATTTTACCTCATTGTGTTTTTAGGCTGACTGTTACTCTTTTAATTATTTGGCTCTCAAAATGGGGAATAGGTGGAATAACTGTAACCTCTATATTTTTGGCATGTCACAACCCTGAAGTAGAGGCACATGGGAAGGAAAAGTCATGTAACATTATGAACTCAGCCTGCAGAAAGGAGTGCTAGACTGCTACGGGGAACCCGTTCAAAGTGATATAATGTACTTTGGGTGGGAGAGGCAGATAATTGAAAATCTTTCTAAGGGACCTGCAAAAGAGGTGACCCACAATGGGTCCTGTTGTGTTAACTGGGCCTACAAATGTACCCTAATTGCAAGCTCATCTTTAAAAGTGACTGAAAATTCATAAGACCTATAACAAATGTTGATGGGGGAAAAGTGCAAAAGCGGGACACAGTGCACTAATTCAGTCTAACAAAAGGCCTGCTGATATAACTCAAGGATTGTGCTAAGATCATGCTTGGTAAACAGGAGAAGTGTGGAACTGGAAATCGGTGAACCAAAATTGCTGTATTGGAAATTAGGCCTGATTGATGAACAAAATAATGAAGGGATGGGCTATTCCACCATCACTCCCTTTTGGGTTCCTGAAAAAGGGACTTTGGGGGCAGGGGGAGCTAATGGACTGCAGTGCTGCCTGACTGAAAGATGAGAGATGGGGAAGGGGCAAGCTTCACCATCATGGCAGCCACTCCACTATTTCCTGGGACCCCAAACCTTTATTCTCATCCTGAAGGGTGTCCTGACAAGACTGGGCCAAGAGAGGCACCCAGATGACTCTGCCACCTCTACTGGCTCCAGCTGAATCCCAAACACCACTTGAGATGTGAGACTTTTTGCTTTTCCTTCTCCTTCCTTACCTTATTTCTTCTCTTTCCTGTCTCTCTGCTTTTTTATTTCTCTCTAATAACACTCTTGCTTAGCCAGCCAGGACAGCATATTTTGCAACACTGCTGTAAGCCTGTGACCAGAAAGAGGCAACTTAAAGCAATCACCTAAACAGCCCAAGACTTGTTCAAGTTTGCCAGGTCTTGAAGTGGCTGATAAGACCATGTGCTGTACCTGTGTTTTTTCCAGTAATGAGGTTGCAAGTGAAAACATCAGAGACAGAAGCTGCATTTTCTGTCTTTACTATTCTTTTCTCTCCCCTTTGTGTATGTGTGTTTTGTCATCTTATGAAACGGGATCAGACTTTAATAGCTCCAGCCATCTCAAGTAACTTCTTCTCTTTCCCCCCAAAATAGTTATTACCATCTTTGATACCATCTAAAATCCTGTCAATCAAGGGGTGTATTCCTTTGAAAAACTCTCTCCAGATAAAGTAAAGGGAACAAGGGATGTTGTTAAAATGAAAGCCTTATTTAATACATTTCATTTCAAATGCTTTAGCTTTTTCTTTCTTTTCTATATCTCTGATAAAAGGTTAAAAGGATTTTTAATGATGTTTGCCATGGGATTAAGCAGGCTGAGGTCTCTGCATGTGAAACTCCAAACCTTGTTTAAAACAGTTAAATGTTGGACAGTGACTGGGTTATGTTACATCTTTAACTCTTTGGGTCCCTATATTCCATCTGAATTAATACAACAGGCCCGAATGCACAAGATTTCGGGCCCACTGTTTAAATGGAAAAATTGTGACTAGCATGGATCTTTATATTGGTCTGACTAGCCTTACATTACATCTATTGACAAAATTAAGACTGAATTGAATTTTTTTAAAGACTAACAGATTTATTTGGGCATAAGCTTTCGTGGGTAAAAAACCCACTTCTTCAGATGCATGACTCTATGCATGCATGGAGAAGTGGGGTTTTTACCCACGAAAGCTTATACCCAAATAAATCTGTTAGTCTTTAAGGTGCCACTGGACTCCTCCTTGTTTTTGTGGATACAGACTAACACAGCTACCCCTCTGATAGTTGAATTTTCTTAAAGATAAAATACTACAATATCAGAATTTGTTTCATATTTAGTAACATCAATTGGTATATATTTATAAATATTTATACCTGATGTAGCTATACTGGGGGGAATCTTTCTGAGGTGCAGAAATCATTAGCTTGTGTGGTTCACCTCTTTTTGCAAGGCTGAAACTCCTACGAATGAATGATTGCCTGTTAGCTCTCATAAAGATGAGGAATTATTTTCTTGCAGACCTGAAGCAATATGATGTTCAAAGAACGGCATTGACTTTAAGTGGGTTTTGCTGACCAGTGACTTTTTAAAAACTATCTGTCTGGGGTTACAGCCAATTTCATTGCAGCTGTCTTCTGCCAAGAATAGTATTGATCATTGTAATTTTCCTATACAGTGTAAAGAGCATAAACTAGTCATTAGTGGCCAGGATTAGGAAGAAATTTTCCACTATGGGCAGATTATTTCATAATTGTACCGTATGCCACTTCAGAAACATCTGGTACCTACTGCTGTTGATCAGCTTGCAGATCAAGTTTAAGATGTGACTGACATGAATGATGGACAGTATTCAGCAGCCAGTAGCAATGTTGCATTTCACTTCACAGCAAGGAGAGCTAACATGTTTTTACATCCAGGAAATACCAATGTACATTTGCTGTCGATGTATGTTTTAAGTGTGATAGAGTATGTCCAGTATAAACTGAAGTAGAGAAGAGAGGGTCATAGCAGGAGGGAAGACAGTGTTTTGAACTGTCAGCATGGAATGACTCCCTGGGTAACGTCAATATTTGTTGCAATGGCAGGGTCAGGCTGAAAAAGCTGCAAGAGGGAACAATGTGTCAAGTCTCTTAAGTAATATAGGTTTAAATAATGATTTGAACGGCACTACCATGGATTAAAGCATGGAACTCTGTTGTCTTGCTTCTGGGAAATCCAGAATGTTGACGTATGTCCATCTCTATATAAAAAAGTAATTGACTAAATGTGTTACCTTTCAGCACAATTTCTACAAATTGAGGAAATCTCCAGTTAAGCAACATTATCATCCACACCAACCACTGTGCACGGGCCTTACCATTCAAATGCACTCAGATTTCTAGCTTGACAATGAGCTCCCTTTCACTTTGAGCATACAGCCACCTATAATACACATATCCAGTTACGCATTAATAAATTAACAACTTTAACACCAAGATTAAATGTATACTACCCATATATTTTCTACTTAACTAATCTGAGGATGGAGTTATGATTGTGCATGTGAGCAGAGGTGCCGACTTTCTAATGTCCATCATTGGAGATTTTAAAGAGCAGGTTAGACAAGCACCTGTCAGTAATGGTCTAGATAATTAGTCCTGCCATGAGTGCAGGGGACTGGACTAGATGACCTCTCAAAGTCCCTTCTAGTTCTATGATTCTATGTGCCGGGGGGAGAGGGGGGAGTTCCCATCCAGCCCAGGCCCCGCCGCCACCCCACCTCTTTCTGCCCCATTCCGGCCCCCTCCCCCTCAATGCCTCCTGCACACTGTGGAACAGCTGATTGTGGCAGGCAGGAGGCGCTGAGAGGGAGGGGGAGGCGCTGATCGGCAGGGCCCGCCGGCAGGTGGGAGGCGCTAAGGGGAGGGAGAGGAGCTGATCGGGTGGGCTGCGGGTGGGTACTGGAGCACCCAAAGAGTCGGTGCCTATGCATGCAGGTGTGATTGAGGAACTGGATACACAAATGTGTATATTGTGGATGGGTGTATAATGAAAGTGAAAGGGAATTAGTTGTGGTACTAAACCCAAAGAAATTTCAACTGTTTGCTGACTAGGGATGTAGTTTTACATAAGAACAGCCATTCTGTGTCAGACTAATGATCCATCTAGCCCAATATCCTGTCTTCTGATGGTGCTGGATGCTTCAGAGGGAATGAACAAAACTGGGCAATTATCAAGTGATCCATCCCTTGTTGTCCAGTCCCAGCTTCTGGCAGTTAGAGGTTTAGGGACACCCGGAGTGTGGGGTTGCATCCCTGACCATCCTAGCTAATAGCCACTGATGGACCTATCCTCTATGAACCTAGATATGAACTTTAGATATGTTTGTCTCTTTCTGGTATGAAACTTGGCTAATATCACATACTAACGCCTCAATATAGGTTAGGCCTCAACTGAAGTATTGTGTCCAGTTCTGGGCACTGCATTTCAAGAAAGATGTGGAGAAATTGGAGAGGGTCCAGAGAAGAGCAACAAGAATGATTAAAGGTCTTGAGAACATGACCTATGAAGGAAGGCTGAAAGAATTGGGTTTGTTTAGTTTGGAAAAGAGAAGACTGAGAGGGGACATGATAGCAGTTTTCAGGTATCTAAAAGGGTGTCATAAGGAGGAGGGAGAAAACTTGTTCACCTTAGCCTCTAAGAATAGAACAAGAAGCAATGGGATAAACTGCAGCAAGGGAGGTTTAGGTTGGACATTAGGAAAAAGTTCCTAACTGTCAGGGTGGTTAAACACTAGAATAAATTGCCTAGGGAGGTTGTGGAATCTACATCTCTGGAGATATTTAAGAGTAGGTTAGATAAATGTCTTATCAGGGATGGTCTAGACAGTATTTGGTCCTGCCATGAGGGCAGGGGACTGGACTCGATGACCTCTCGAGGTCCCTTCCAGCCCTAGAATCTATGAATCTATGAAAGTGGAATATTATGAGATTCAGCTATCAGGTGTGGAAAGAAGTATCCTTATTTAGCGAAGGAGGAGGTGACTTGGGCTTGAATGGTGTCCTTGTAGTGGGCTATCTGCAGATCTCATCACTGGAGGAAATATTCTGTATAAAATATGACAATGAGAAATGTGGAGATAGGAACCTATCTATTTATGACTCTAGTGTATGGTATTTATTCACAAAATGGAGAATTAGAGAATCAGTGCTGTCCCAATAGGTCTGTTTTATTTGCCTCTCCCTGCCGCCTCCTCTTTTCCATCAGTATTCTTATAACATCCTTCTTGTTTTTTGTTTTAATTTTTTGAAAGCTGACAAACTGGGGTGAGTTGTGGTTGAAGCACATAGGGATCTGTAGTATAATCACAGTCTATAACCTTAACAGCCTCAGCAACATTAGTAAGTGCTCCTGGTTGATGAGAACATTTAAGTGTTTGTGAGTTCATAACTAAAGTTTTGTATAGTAATGTGAGGGGAATGGATGTGTTGTGTGTACTGTATTCCCATATCTGTTGGAGGCAGAAAGAAGTTCCTTGTGATGACGAGTCCATTATCAGTGGAAACATGCTGTTTGAGCATTAGAGTACAGTTGAGAAGTGGGCTATAATTTGGGATTTTCTTGCTTTTTAGGGTTTTTGAGTGAATATTGCATGGAACCTATCCTACAAATTCTTGTTTGTGATGTGTGTTTAATATTAAAAGGATGATTTAATTTTTGGAAAAAAATACCTCTCTATAGCGTAGTATCGTGTATGTTCTCACTTTTCAAAATCTAAGCAATCATAAGTAGAATCAAAATTAAGACAAAAATGTGGGCTCTCTGATTGCATCCATTTGCTTAGCAGATAGAGCCAGAATTTATTACATCAGTTCAGTTGAACAGATATTGTGGCTTAGAGCAGTGGTTTTCAAACTGCGGGTCACAACCAAGTTGTGGGTTGCGGAATGTAAGGCACTGGGTCACGGTGACTCTGGTCAGCACTGCCAACTGGGCCGTTAAAAGTCCCGTCGGCGGTGCTGCCCGGCTAAGGCAGGCTAGTCCCTACCTGTTCTGACACCCGCTGCGTCCTGGAAGCGGCCAGCAGCAGGTCTGGCTCCTAGGTAGGGGAGGCCACGGGACTCTACCTGTGCCCCGAGCAGTGGATCTGCACTCCCTTTGGCTGGTTCCCGGCCAATGGGAGCTGGGGGGCGGGGCGGGGCGGTGCCTGCGGGTGAGAGCCACGTGGAGCTGCTTGCGCACCTCCGCCTAGTAGCTGGACCTGCTGCTGGCCACTTCCAGGGCGCAGTGCAGTCCACGGTGCCAGGACAGGTAGGAAGCCTGCCTTAGCCTCCCTGCTGCACTGCTGACTGGGAGCCGCCCAAGGTAACCCCACGCCCCAACCCCCTGTCCCACCCCTGAGCCCCCCCAAAACCCAGAGCACCTTCCTGCACCCCCAAACTCCTCATCCCTGGCCCCACCCCAGAGCCTGCACCCCCAGCCCAGAGCCCTGACCCTCTGCTGCACCCCAATCCCCTGCCCCAGCCCTGAGCTCCCCCCAAACCAGGAGCCCCCTCCTGCACCCCAAACCCCTCATCCCTGCAGCCCTAACCCCGCATCCCAACCCTCTGCCCCAGCCCTGAGCCCCTCCCACACCCCAAACCCCTCATCCCCCTGGGTCGTGGGCATCAACAATTTTCTTCAACGGGGTCGCCAGAAATTTTTTTGAAAACCACTGGCTTGGGCCTTGGCTACACTTGCAGCTGTACAGCGCTGTGAGGTAAACCTGTCTTCGTACAGCTGAGTAGGGAAAAGCGCTGCAGTCTGTCCACACTGACAGCTGCCAGCGCAGTGGCGTGGCCACACTTGCAACATTTGCAGCTGTGTTGGGAGCGGTGCATTATGGGCAGCTATCCCAGCATTCATGTGGCTGCAACATGCTTTTCAAAATGGATGGGGTGGGGTGGAGTGTGGCAGGGAGTGTGGGGGGAGAGAGAGTGCTTTTTGGAGCGTCCACACTCTATTTTGCAAGTTCCGAACTCCCGGACACCTGCTCATTCATTCATTCACTCACTCAAAGCAAACAGCAAACTGTTTGCTTTTTCTCTGTGGTACGAGCTTTGAAACCGGCACTTCCGCATTCCTGCAGCTGGTCACAACAATGGAGAGGATTGGCCACTTGAGAAGGTGATTAGTACAGCGCTGCAAGCGTTTACACTCACACCTGTGAGTCGTAGCCACTCCGCTGTATCTCTTATGCTTCTCGGGGAGGTGGAGTGCCTGCAGCGGTGTATCCAGGGAGATACAGTGCTGTAAGTACCCTGCCAGTGTGGACGGGGAGTGAGTTACAGCGCTGGGGGAGGCTTTACAGCGCTGTAACTCGCAAGTGTAGCCAAGGCCTAATAGAGGAGTACTGACCATTCATTTTAATATGCTGCATTGTCCTTTATACCAAGGCTGATACAGTAATAACATGCTAGCCAATGATACTTTCAGATTAAGCAGCGATAGCTGGTAGACATGATTGATTGCAGCATTCACCTGCTTTGGTATTGAGGAAAATCTATAATTAGAAACAGGAAGAAAAATACAAAGTGTATTGTCATGGTTTTCCGTATACAATAAGGACTAAATCATGGTTCCCTAGGGTTACCATATTTCCACAATCAAAAAAGAGGACACTGGGGGGGGGGGGGGGAGGAGCCCTACCCCTGCCCTGCCCTGCCCCACCCCCATCCACTCCCTCCCACTTCCCACCCCCTGACTGCCCCCCTCAGAACCCCCAACCCCCCCCGCTCCTTGTCCCCTGACTGCCCCCTCCTGGGACCCCTGCCACTAACTGCCCCCTAGGACCCCACCCCCTATTTATGTACAGGCGTGACTACCTGCCCTTTCCTGGTTATTATGCGTGGCCAGTCCGCATCCATATCCAGTAATTAAATAAACTAATAATTTAAATTGGAATTTCATCCATTAATAAGTATTTATTATATAATTAAAACCATTCTATTGAAGGACAGATATTAAATAACACTAAATAAATTAATGTTCAAAACAATATTAAAAATTTGAAAATTTAGAGCATGGAAACCAAAATAGCTAAAATTTAGTTTTGGCAAGATACACGGAATGGAAACTCCGGGATCTTTACCTGTCACTGAATATAGCCATCATACCAATAGTGGAATATAAAACAAGTCTACATATACTCTCCTTAAAATTTTTACTTCTGTCCATTCCCAATAATTGTAACAAATCATTATTACCTTCACTCCACTTGCCACGCGCCCCAAGCACAAAACCAAAGAAGTGAATATTTTTACCTCCCGTTAAGTTTTTAATTTCTTCCTCTAACTCAAGATAATAAGCCACCTTCTCACTGTGGGCTTGTTCCAAACTTCCAGCATTATCCTCCCATCGCACTGTAACATCAACCACCACTGCTGTATCTCCTTTTATAAATATAATATCCGGCTTTCTTAACTCACCCTTACTATTTCTCAAATGGGGCTCTATCATTGCCTTCCACCCTAATTTACCAACCTTATCTACAACTGCAGACACTACTCTATTATGCCTTTTTATCCTAGCATTCTTAGTCTTATAACATTGTCCTGAGATATGGGGAACAGTCTCCCGCACTTTACCGCACCATCTACAAAGAGCATTCACACCTCCTCTTCCTCTTGCTAATGTCTCCCTAGTAGGATAAATATTTGCCCTAAGCTGCAATACTGCGATATACGCTGACGATTTAACTTTACTAGAATTTCTAAAAATCGAATTACTAATTAAATCATTTTTAAAATATTTTATCCCTATTCCCTGACATCTCAGTTCCGACCATCTTAAAAATTCCTCTTCCCTCCATTTCTTGGGATGAGATGTTACTGCACTAAATGACAATATTTTATCCACAAGATTTTCTCCTGCATATAGATAAGATAGGTCCATCCAATCATCTCTCGAGACAATATGTCTCCTCCATTTACGAATTAACATATTTGGGATTTGCACACTAAACTTAGTGAGAGCTAAACCACCATCCCTACCTCTAGAATAAAATATCCCATCTGTGGTACACTGAGGTAAATGTAAAATCTCTTTAACTATTTTTCTAACTAACACATCAAGCTCGTCTAAAAGATTAAAAGGGGGTTCTATTAAAAGAAGATTATAAAATAGCTTCGGTAAAATATATGTCTGTAAAATTAATATTTTTTGGGCCGGTTTTAATGGGGCCTTAATTAAATTCTCACTCCAATCTTTCAATTTTTCTTTAAGTACCGGTCCCCCTACACCTATCCAGGGATCTATTCTAGCTCCTAAATATTTTTCAAAATCCCCTGGTTGAACATATTCAATCTCCTCTGACCCTATCTGCCAATTATCCTTAGGATTAACTACATAGGTTTTATGTTTAGTTAAAATATGAAAGCCTTTCGTTTTCTTCACATTAACAGAGAGATTAGTATTTTTACAAAACTCCTCTAAAATACCCAAATTTTTAATCATTCCTTTATATGAGCTACTTAAAATTGCCACATCATCGGCAAAAGCCAATGACGTGACACCATTGCCCTTAACATAAAAACCACTTCCTTCTACTTCTAATCTAGTTAAAAGGGGATCCATAGCAATATTAAACAAAATTGGGGACAACGGGTCACCCTGCTTGACCCCCCTCCTAATTAAAATAGACTCAGTAACTTCATCTCCCACCCATACCCTAGTTGTGCAATTATCATAAAGGTCCCTAATAATATCTATAAAATGTTCATCTATACCAAATCTTCTCAACCCGGCTATTATATGTCCGTGTCCCACAGAATCAAAAGCTTTAGCCAGATCTACGAACACTATTGCAATTTCATTCCCATTTCGTTTAGCCCCTTTAATCAAATTATCTAATATAGCAATATTTTCCTCACACCCAGGGGCGGATATAAACCCTTTTTGTCTACTACATATCTTAACTGTTTCCACCAGTCTTTTTGCTAATATTTTGGTATAGATTCTAATCCAAACTGACCCAATTGTCAATGGTCTCCAAGATGTTAACTTCTTCATTTCCTCCTCATCTTGTGTCTTTGGTATTAAAATCGTTCTATTTTTCTTAAATTCATCTGGTACCTGTCTATTTAGAAACCATATATTAAAATTTTTTGTAAGTATTAAGGAGTCTAAATTAAAAATATCCCACAAATTGCTCACTTTTACTTTATCTGGGCCAGGAGCACTATCTTTTCTTATTTCTCTTAAAGCTATTCTAATCTCATCCACAGAGATCGGACTCATTAATATATCATTATCCGCATTCTCTGTGGATGATGGCCACCCTATCATATTACCATGTCCAATTGTTCCCAAAATATTCACATAGTATTCCTCAATTTCTTTCATAGGGATAGCACACTTAGCCTTATCTGGCTCTCCCATTATAATGCGAGTCAATCTTCTTCTATCCTTATCAAATAATTGTTGATAGAATTTATACTTAGCTTTCTTTGTAGCATATCTCCTAATTGCATTAAATTGCTTCCTTCTCCCCTCCTTTCTCATCTTCCCTTTTCCTTTATTCCTCAACTCTATTTGACTTTCATTTCTAGGGTCCTTTCCCTCTACTAATGAATAACATAATTTTTCCAACATTGCCCATCCGAGAGCTTTTGTTAAATCCTCCTTTAATAATCCTTCAATTTCCCCTAAACTATTTATTATTTCTCTTCCCTCCCTACTTTGTTTTCCCCGTTTACATATTTTCTCCACTAAATCCACTTCTGGATGTCCTTTTAGTGGGAAAATCCTCTTTCTTGGGGGTGGAATTTCTAATATATTTACTCTAATGTCCTCTACCTCAGTCACTTCCTCCCTATCTCCTGTTACCACTAACTTCTTCTTTGCTAATTCTCGTCTTTTATCTGATATTTGTTTATTCGTTTTGGTCCTCATCTCGCTCTCAATACATTTATTTATATTCCTTTTCCCAATATATTTCCTTTCCAACTGTATAAGCTGCGCAACCTCATCTTTGGTCCATATACGAGATCTAGTCGATCTCTCTTTGATCTTACTTTTAGCAGCCATATCTTCTTTTCTTTGCTCATTCCTCACAGCAGGGTGTCTATGTCTACAGTGTTGGCTCAATCCAGATCTAGTATGAAAACCAAGCCCACAGACCGAGCACGTATGGCTCTTCATTGGGGTATCCGCCTTCTTGGGTATGCACTTGGGGTAGTGGCAAGCTATATTATGATATTGAGAAGATTTTCCACATTTACTACATACAACTCGTATGGCTTTACTTTTATGAACCACATTAATGTGTTTGGCCCATTTACCAAATGTTGGTAATATCTGGGGACATATTGGACAATTAAAACTATCAACGGGATACTCTAAATAAAAAACCCCATCCTTCCACGAACTACTTTCTAATATATTTATATTACTACCAGTACTGTTAAGATCCTTATTACGATCCCTATTAAAATCAGTACTTGGTCTAAAACTATTTAATAAACTAGACCCATTAACTAAATGAGCATTAAGATATCCCAATTCGCTAACATATGGATCATCAAATGTACTTAAATACTTAAAATCTGGATTAAAACTTTCCATAGTTAAATCATTAAAAGTGTCCCTTGTAAAAACCATCGGTAAGATAGATAAAATCTCCTCACCATGATCATCACAAACAGTCTCCTCTACCTCCTCTCCATGCTCCACTGGGAGGACTTGATTCTCACTCTCATGCTCATGAGACTTCATTATAGTCCACACCATTTTATCCATTGGTCCAGCGACCCTAATCACACCCCTAATATATTTAACACTGTCAGCCGGGGCATCAAAGCCAACAGCGGGGGCGTTATTAACCCGGTCCAGCGCCAATCCGGTATAAAAATATAAATTACTTTTTTCCATAGCTAAAAGATTTACCCTTCTCAGGGGGAAACTAATCCTTTCCAGGGGGAAACTAACCCGTACCTGGGGGAAACTTACCCTTTCCAGGGGGAAACTAACCCGTGCCTGGGGGAGACTACCCTTACCAGGGGGAATCTAACCCTTACCAGGGGGAGTCAACCCGTACCTGGGGGAGGCTACCCTTACCAGGGGGGCATCCATGTGGCACCATATGGGGCTGCCCAACCCCGTCCCACACCCCACTGAATGTGGGATGTGGGTTCGTCCTCCGCAATCCGCCTGGCTATCCAAGCCAGTTACCGACTCTCACCACAAGGAGGTAGCGGTTGGACTTGCAATCCAGAGGCTTTCCTCAAAGAGGGGTCCCAAACAGCATAATGTCGAGCTCTAACGGGCGTGTGAGAAAAGGCTCAGATCTTGGTAGGGGTTGCCCCTATTGACCGGGCTCACACCCACCCCCACCTCACCGATAACCCATTCTCTCACTACCCTCAGGCAATGTTTCCGTCCAAGCCCGACAGCTGAGAGGGTCCAGAGACGCATGGAGAGCCATTAAGAGAGCCTCCCTGCTTCTTGTCCCCTGACTGCCCCCTCCTGAGAACCCTCCCACCCTAACTGCCCCCCTAGGAACTTACCTGTCCCCTGACTGCCCAGAACCTTATCCACACCCCCACCCCATATTCACACCCCTGCCCCCAGACAGACCTCCGGGACTCCCATGCCCTATCCAACTGCTCCCGGCCCCCTGACAGGACCCCCAGAACTCCCGACCCATCCAACCCCCTCGGCTCCCTGCCTGCCTCGACCCCTCTCCACACCCCCGCCCCATATCCACACCCCCTCCCCCAGACAGACCCCCGGGACTCCCACTCCCTATCCAACCACTCCCCGCCCCCTGACAGGACACCCCAGAACACCCGACCCATCCAACCCCCTCTGCTCCCTGCCTGCCTCGACCCCTCTCCAAACCCCTGCCCCTCTGACAGCCCCCCCGAATCCCCGACCCATCTAAACCCCCCTGCTCCCAGTCCCTGACTGTCCCAACCCCTCTCCACACCCCTGCCCCCCTGACAGCCCCCCCCGAACTCCCGACCCATCCAACCCCCCCTCCCTGTCCCCTGACCAGGGCCGGCTTTAGCAAGAGCCCAGGAATCGGGCTGCGTGCCGGCCGGAGCTCCGGCTGGGGTCGTGGGGCTTGGGGCCGGGCCGGAGGTGCTCAGCCGGAACCGGGGCCGCCGTCCTGGGGCCTGAGCTGGGCTGGAGCCGCCGGGGCCGGCGCACTCAGCCGGAGCCGCCGGGGCCAGCGCCCCGGGAGCCGAGCCGGGCCGGAGCCGCCGGGGCCGGGGGTGCTCGGCTGGCGCCGCTCGGCCGGAGCCGGGCCGGCGCCGCTCGGCCAGAACCAGGGCTGGTGCCCCGGGGCCCGAGCCAAGCCGGGCCAGAGCCGCCGGAGCCGCTTGGCCAGGGCCGGAGGGAGCCGCTCGGCCGGGGCCGGACTGGGCCGCGCCGCACCTTCCCGGAGCCCTCCTCCTCGCGTCCCCTCCCCCCCCCCGGCCCCAGCTTACCTGCTGCTGCTGCCTGCCTGCCCCTGCTTGTTTTCAGACTTCCCGCGAACATCCGATTCGCGGGAAGCAGGGGAGGGGGAGGAGCAGGGGGGCGGAGCGTTCAGGGGAGGGGAGGAGGGGGAAGTGAGCTGGGGGAGGGGTGGACAGCTGCGGGGCCGGGCGGCGTGCTAAGGCTGCAGGGGATGGGGGAAATCCGAATGTATGGTAGCCCTAAGTTCCCTGTGCAAAACTGAGTAAAATGTCTTTATGCAAGCGCTGCAGGCTAGAGACATAATGGTATATTACTGTTAAGTTTTTTCTTTGGATCTGTAATTTAATTGATTAGCTGCTGTTAGCAATACTGCCTTGCATTGAATTCCATTTGAGGTCTGTCTCATTTCCTTTTTAATTTAATTATATTTTTTTAGAACTTAACGCACTCCACAGTCTTTAGTATGCTTATAACTTTTCTAAAAGGGCACGTTACATTTATCTGTTGTTTTTATATTACACAGTTGCTTATTTTCCAATGACTTCTCACTTATACCAACCACCCCATGAATCCTCTTTATGCTTCCCTAGCCACTCCCCCTGGACATTGCTTTTGTTACCATCAGCTCGATCCTTCTCTATTGTCTGAATTACTGTCAGATTAGCTAGATAAAAAGCATTATCCTCATTAGGTGAGCTGGTGGATGTGAGAGCAACAACACACAACTAGATATGGGATCCAGTTATGACAAGCCTCAGGAGGGGCCTAATGAGGCACAAAGCTGAAGTCTGAAACCACCTGAGACTTGTGGGTGTTCCAGTGTAACCTTGCTGCTTTGAATTTTATTGCTGCTTTAGTTTATTAAAATAAAAACACTCTGCAGATAAAGAATTTGGATGCATGAATTTTTTGTTAGACAGTTCAGTTATGATTTAATTTATTTTATATTTATGATAGTGTCCATGGTTTCCAAACAGGAGTAGGGCTCTATTCTGTTGGTGGTTGTATAAAAATGTAGGGAAGATGTGATCACTGCCCCTAAAAACTTGCCTCTCATTCTCCTCCTCTTCTCCATGCCATTTTATAATTGTAATTCTACCCCTAGGATTATTATTAATTCTGCTGCACCATCTGTTTTTGAAACAAGAGTTTTTCAAGCAACTTCTTGGTTTAACAGGGAGAGCAGGGAGTCAGGGACAGTCAACCATGGGTTAGAAAGACCGTGCAGGACACATGGGCTGACTGTTTACTCTGAGATAGGGAAAAATTAGATCAGTTCTTATAAGTGGTGCACTAAGACAGACCAGATCTTAATAGGAATATAATTAATATTTTCTGGTAAACATGGATAGACAATGCTTTTAAAGATGACTGACTGCCTTCTTAATCCATTTCTGATACTTTTAATGAATGCTGCCATTGAGTTTTATAATGTCTTAATGTTAAGATTGGCAGGAATCAACTTCATCTTCCAAATAAGATTCAGTCCTCCCACTTCAAGAAGTGTAAACAATTTTAATATAAATGCACATCTTTATTATCAGTGTTATTCTCCTTTCAGCCAATTACTGCACCTCATGAATAACCAGAACTAAATTAATTCACTGATTTACTCCAACGGGGTTGAAATCTCATTGGAATGCCTATTTGGTTAAGGTTTTACTTTCCTCTTCTCCTTAGCTGATATGTATCAACTATTACTGGACATACACAGATGAGAATTAAGGTTGAAAACTGTTATCTGGAAATTCTGAAAGTTAGGGTTTCTGCTGCATTCTTAGTCCTTCCTCCATTGCTCAATCCAGTAACTTCTGAGGCAGCTGTAACTGTGTGTGGGGGGGGGGGGGGCGGGGGGGACAGAGAGTTTGGATATAGAACTGATCTAGGCTTGGTGGTCGCTTCCCCCATCCCTGCTTTACCCACTACTTCGATCCCCCACGTGGCCACAATGGCCTCTTGGGGGGCACCACATAGGATAGGAGCTCCCCAATCTATCCAGGGCAGAGTCACAACCTCCAGGAGGCAGGCAGACAGATAGGCAGCTGCCGTGGCTGGAAGTAGCACATCTCCCTTTTGCAGAGGCTTAGGGCATGTCTACGTGGTATGACATGCACTAGAGGAGTATGATTTCTAAAGAGCTCCAGTGTGTTGGCCCCTGTAGATCCTGCTGGTGTGAACAAAAATTTCTCAGTATGTGTTAATGTAGTGTTTCCTGCACTATGTTAATGTGGGGGGAGGGATACCTCAGTGGTTTGAGCATTGGCCTGCTAAACCCAGGGTTGTGAGTTCAATCCTTGAAGGGGCCATTTAGGGAACTGGGGTAAAAATCTGTCTGGGGATTGGTCCTGCTTTGAGCAGGGGGTTAGACTAGATGACCTCCTGTGGTCCCTTCCAACCCTGATATTCTGTGATTCTAATGTGGACTAGGGAACTTTTTGTTGGATCCACGTGAGCCAGTTAGGGTGCAACACATAGATGTGCTTTTGGAAATCACATGCCTCTTTTGCACATGACCACACAGTGTAGACAAGCTCTTGAGAACCAGCTTGGAGAACTTTATAGCATTTCCTTTTTTTAAATTGTGAGTGGGTACATGCTCATTTCCTTTTGAGAAGGGGGATTTTTCTCTGGGGGTGTGTGTTTGAAAGGAGGGCTCTTCAGGTCAGCCACTGTGGGGCAGGTTGGCTTGGACACATACAAAACATAGGGGGATACAGGAACAGTTTGGAGAAACTGGTAGGTATTTTTTGTTTTGTTTACTAAGTTTTGTGTCTTAACACTTTGTTCATATATCCTCTATTGATTTACTGTTTGACTGTCTTGTTAGTTAGATTGTAAGATCTTCAGGGCAGGAACATTGTGTTTTGTGAGGCATCTAGTGTATCTTTGGTTTTAGTAGGATTTGGTATGTGTACCATTGTCTGGTACACATTAAAAGCATGAAGATGTTGCTGCAACAGGAGTTACCACTGGCAGTAATACACATATCTGGGTATCATCTTTGTATCCCTTTTATACATAAGCAATAAACACCTTTGCTAATCTATTTACAAGAAATCAACACCTGAATGAAGAACAGCTGGCTCAAACTGAAACCAGGATAGGTTGAAATGATACTGATTGGAAGGGGGAAATGCTTTTAACTTACTGGAATGCTGATCTCTCCTCCCATCAAAAGCATCTGTTCCTTGTTCATCAAAGTGGTGTGAAAGCTTAGGTCCCAATGGATCAATCGTTAACCCTTATAGTGACCATGGCAAAAAATTGCTTTCTTTCCACTTCAGCTAGCTAGGAACTTTCATTCCCTTCTTCTCAGATGAGGTCCAGCAACAGCTATATAAATATTTGGCAACACTAGAACTGGATTATCAGGATTCACTATAAAATCTCATACACACTAGAGAATTGAATCAATTGTGTTGCACCAATTTAAGCACAGACTTCTTGTGCAACTACCCTAACACCGAATCATATTAAGAATACTTGTAGGTTTGTTCCACCTTCCCATTAGCACTAAACTGATTTACTTTCAGTGCTTTTTGGTACCTATCCCTTAGTTGGTGTCAGAACTCTCAAAAGTAGATCCACAAACTGGTGGGTAGATGCTACCATTTGTGACTGGTGGACTGTTGGACAATAGCCAGAACTAGTTGAACAGTTTCAGCTATCCACACTGTTGTTGAAATGATTCAGAGTGCAATGGTTTTTGGTCCTGCTGTAGCATAGTCTGCTCCGAACAGCATATGGTTACTCATGAACTGTTCTGGGTGCTTTTGTGTGCGGATGTGAGGTGTATTACAATGGATGGAGGGAACAAACTGCTTGGTACCACAGTAAATGTACTATCGTAAATGTGTCTAGTGTAGACAAGGCTTAAGAGAAACTGAAGATGGAAGCAATGTAGACTCTCCAGTTTGTGTAGAGATCAGTGATCTCAGCAGGCCAAGCTACCATAAGAACATCACCACTGGCGTTATTAACAGTCCCCAAAATTAAAAATAGTTTGAATGTACCAGTAAATGTCCTCAGTGTAGACAAAACTAATGTGCTCTGCACTGGCTCATGGTTCATTTTCAATGTCTATTCAAGGCCTTACTCCTTATCTTCAGAACCATTAATGGGTTGAGATCCAGCTATCCAGTATATCTGTATTTACTTCTGTATCCATTACCTACCAGGACAGCTATGCTTTTCTGGGACAATAGAACTAACAAAACCTATCATGAAAGATTGGAGGTAAAGTATTTTCGATCTAAGGATCTCAACTGTGGAATAAGATACCAGAAGAGATTAGACCGTTTTTAGAATACACTGCAAACCCAATTTATGGTGATTGGCTCTCTTGGCCGACGTCTACACTACGAGCTAAGGGTGTGATTCCCAGCTTGCATACACATACTCGTGCTAGCTGTCATTGAGCTAGCGTGAGTATAAATAGTAGTTGTGTCTACAGTACCATGGGCAGCAGTGGCATGGCTTAGCTGTGCTGAGTACAAACCCACTGATTTCAGGTGGGTTGTACTTAGCGCAGGAACAAGGGGCTGAGCAGGACTTTCTTGAACAGAGGGATGGGAAAGACTGGGACTGCCAGAGCAAGGAGACTGTTATAAGGCATGTGCACAAAGCAGGCAAATTAAGATTGTGTGTTCAACCTTAATTGCAGCATTTCCTAGTTTTTTGGGTGCTTGACTTTGAAACTTGAACTTTCTTCTAATGTAGTTTTTTATATATAACATGAGAGAGAAGAGTTTCAGAGGTATCAAATTCTATGTAATGATTTCAGCTTTTAAATTTCTCTATTAAACATACCAAGATGTTTCCAAACAGGCCAACTATAAAGTTCTGTTTCACTTTGAGTATATAAAAAATGAGAGATTTTTGAATTCTTGAAGGGTACGTCTACACTGCAATTAAAAACCCATTGCTGGCCTGTGCCAACTGACTGGGGCTTGGGCTAAGGGGCTTTTAATTGTGGGATACACGTTCTCGTTTGGGCTCCAGCTCGGGCACTGGGACCCTGTGAGGTGGGAGGATCCCAGAGACCAGGCTGGAGTCCAAGCTGGAACATCTCTTCCACAATTAAATAGCCCCTTAGCCCGAGCCCCGTGAGCCTGAGTCAGCTGGCCTGGGCCAGATGTGGGTTTTTAATTGCAGTGTAGAGATACGCTAAGAAGTGACTAATGAATCTTTCCACAACAAATAAATAACACAACTCAAACTTGTTTCCTCATTAGTCCTAGTTTTAAGAGGAATTGTTGCTGGGTATTTATGTACAACAAAAAGCAGAACTCATAAAGAAAAAACTGTTTGAAATATTAAATTTAATTTTCTGCACAGTTAAGTGGCTTCATGACTGCTCTTTAGTTCCAGATGTGCACATTTCCAGCTGATTGTGATACAAACTAAAAATCCAGGTATGCTTTATGAAACTCTGGCTAGGCAGAGTATCAAAATTGGATGTTTATGCTGTTCTAAACTAAGCTGTTGTAATATTTATAGGTTTACAGTGTTGACTGGAGCCAAACTAGAGGAGAACAGGTAGTGGTGTCTGGTTCATGGGATCAAACTGCCAAACTGGTATGTCTGTTTTTTATAGAAGGTCAGCACTGTGATTTGTTTTGGAACTTGTAGTTCTTAATTTGTGTGGGGAAACGGTGTCCTCTCTTATGCAGTTTTCTGTCCCTTCTGCTTTCCTCTTTACTTAAACTGATGCTGTCATTTTTTTAAAAAATTTGGCTTGCTGCATTGCCCTTCATATCTGTACACTTTCAAAACACATGAGTTCTTTCAATGATGTGTGTTAAAGGGAAGATCCTGCAGTCCACCATGACATAGAATTCCCAAAGAAATCCCTGGGAGATTTTGGGCTAAACTATTTGTAAGATGGGGCCTTTAGACAGATACGTTTTTAACTTTTGTTTCTAATAATATAGAAGCATGCATGCCCGTTAGCCCCAAAATATCTAAATAGCAGAAAGACCAGACACATTTCAAAGGATAATTGAAATATTTTCAGTTTTGTTGGGTGCCCAGATACTGTTTGATGGACACAGTAAAAAATATAATATTTATATCTATCTATAATATAAAAATATTGAGAGATTCTGATCTCTTTGCATAAAATTTTTTAGTTTCTCTGTGAATGCATATGTGAAAACCTCTTCTTTTTATTGTACAGAAACCCCAGTAGAATAAAAGTGTACATTTTAATAGCCTCCTTGGAAAGTTGTGTTTAGCCCAAAATAAATAATTGATTTAAATATTGCTATTCTCCACCTGCAGACTTTTGTTTTTCATTTTATTTAGTGGGACCCAACTGTGGGGCGGTCATTATGCACTTTTAAAGGCCACGAAGGCATCATTTACAGCACTATATGGTCTCCGCACATCCCAGGCTGTTTTGCATCTGCCTCAGGTAAATATTATAGTAAAATGGCATTCAAGTCAAAAGAGCCTGCATTGTATTGAATTATTTCTCACTTTGTCCAGCAGATGGTGTTGTGTATCATATTTTTTAAAATGGAGAAAGAAAAGAGAAATGTATAGCCATGGAATGGATTTGTAGGTTCTGTTGTGATCCTTAAATCACTTCTGTTGGTTTCTCAACTGGGATCAGCAGTTATCTAGCACTTGCTTTCACTTCAGTGATCCTGAGGCAGTTTTTCACACTATTGCATTTATACAACTCCCCTTCCCACTCATAATTTTTTGTTTTGGGCTGCTAAGATGTGCTTTATGCTTTCTTGTATTTTCTGACATATCTTTAAAAGACTGTCTCCAAAACCATGGTAGCAGTAGACCATTTGCCCTAAAGTATGAGACCTCCGTTTAAGATACACGGTATAATATACTAATATGTATTGCTGTGCCCTGTCCTCAGGAAAGAAAATCCGCAATTTTACTTTTTCTGCCTCCTGCCAGTTTTGTAGATCCTGCTGACTAATACAAAAAAAAATGCGTTGAGTCTCTTTGGGGCCAAATTAAGGACTGCAAAGTGATAAAATTAAAAACCTGCAGCTGGCCCAGGTCCGTGGGAGGGTCCCAGTGCTCGGGCCCAAGCCGGAACATCTACTCTGCAATTAAATAGCCCCTTAGCCCGAGCCCGCTGACACAGGCCAACTGTGGGTTTTTAATTGCAGTGTAGACGTACCCAGAGTTGTCATATGAAAGAAACTGATGCACTCAGAATACTGTTAAATCTCCCTCTTTATATCCAAATAAAATATATGATGTTCTACTGAATAAATTAACTCCATCAATGAAATTGAATAAAAAGCAGAGGGTTTTATACGGAGAAGTATCCTTCAGTTTTTTTATTATTTTAAATCTTTACAAAATGGCTTTACAATGGTAGACATATAATGGAGCTTTTCATGCCGTTAGTAATGACACATCCATTGCTATTCTGTCCAGTAAATGAACAACTCTGATGGTTTCTTGCTCTTAAGTCCAAATGGCATTTCCTAAAGCATCTCAGACAGTGCATTTTCAAGGTGATCACTTCACTTTTTGGGTGGTTAAAGGTATTTTGCCCTTACACTCAGGATAGAGGATGGTGTTGGAGCCAACTGACGTCTACTGTGGCACTAGGTCTTCTCCAGTTGTGGTGGTGGAGGAGAATAGGAGACGGGGATCCTCATTTTAGATTTTCAGGATCCTCAAACTTAATAACAGAAATAAAAGGTCAATAAACTTTGTTTCACTAGGAACAAGTGCTGGCCTGAAAACTTGTCACACACAAATTTTGACCAGAATAGGGATGGAAGGGAATACTTGAACTTCCTCCTCTGCCTGTTTTTTGGACCCCTTCTCTCTCCTCCCCTGCCCCCCCCCCCCGCCCCTCTTCAGCTTCATCCCGAAGCTGAAGTGCTTTAGATGAATCATTTGTGTGATGCACACTCACACACACCATGAAGTTTCAGAATTTTAAGTCAGAAATTAGTTTCATGTCCCAACGTCTGTTGCTTTTTACGTGTTAGGAAAATGGTGTTCTCTATGGTTAACAATTTACTTATTCCACAATTTAAACAAAAGTTTAGTCCTGATACAAACTTAATTAACTTTGAAGTGTTTTGTTAAGCATTTGGCACTGCTATGGAAATAGATAGAGGACAACTATTGTACACTTCTTTTCCTCTGCATTTCAGTCCTCTTGGGGGGGAAAGTGAAAATAAGTTTGTTCTTATCTAGTCTCCTTTTGTGAATGCTGTGAGGGTGGGGAGGAAGGTTCACTACTCAAAAAAGGCCCTGGGCTGGACCAGTGAGTTTGTTTCAGGTCTATATTGAGACTGAGTCCTATATCAGCTGCCTGAGAAAGCTGGAACTATTCTATATTTGGCTCAAGCTGATATTGTTAGTTCCTTGGTTCTAGGGATGATAAATTCATTTTCAATGTATTATTTTTCTTTTAAGAAAATGGGGGAGGAGAAGGAAAGAAGGGGATCCCTTGCCATGCTGAAATATAAGCCAAATGAAAAAAGGAATGCTACCTGAGAAATATTTAGTTTGATTAAAAGTCCTCAAATTAAGTAAGTCATATCAGTGTGCAGCAAGATTCAACTGGTGTGGAGTGGACAGGAGAATGGAGTATGTCTGGCTGGTATTTCAATTACATTAACGTTTATTTAGTAGCTAATATACTTGCATTTCACATTTTGAAAGATGTGTGAGGCACTTCACAATGTTGCTATTATTCTGTGCAATGGTTTGTACTCAAGCTGGTTATTTGATTGCCTCTTACCTGTTGTTTGAAAATATTAACAAACAGGAGCTGTTAATTCAGTGTATGTAAATAAATTCTATTCTGATGTCAATAACAGTTTCTGAGCTGATAAAATAAGCTGGGAGATCAGGTGGACGTGCTGCATCAGCTCAGGGGCCCAATAAATGTCTGGCTGACATCGAAAGACCAGTCATGTGGAAAATGTGATTAAAGACATGACATAAATAACAACGGCCTGATGGCTAAAAGGGTTTAATGACTCATTGTGTCGTTTGTCCAGAAGGTCTCTCTTTCTACCTGGAGACCAAAGTGATGACTAGCACATAAAGAAGGTGCTGAATGCACACATCATTAGCTTATAGCCAAATGTAAATCAGTGCAGCGCAATGATCCTCAACCACTGCAGAGCAATAGATCGTGCCTGGTTCTTTTAGTTCACTATAGAATCATCCTTTATAGAGTCAACAAATTCTTATTGTCCTTTTAAATTTGCCAGCAAGAGGAACTAACAAGTATCTTTTTTTTCTAATTACATAACAGTGATGCTGTCCAATACTGCACAGCATTGGTAACTTGGAAATGAAGAGTCTGTTCTGTACTGGACAAAGCCCAGCAACGCTTAGCATAATAGCTAGCCTTTATCTTCTACGACTTCAATTTTAATGCTGCATTCATGTAGATATAATTAATGCAGTCATTACATTTATTGGGTAGGGTAAGCACTGACTGTTTTCATTACAGCTTTAACAAGTCATGAGTGCAAGGGAAAGAAAAGATTGTCTCAAGTAGTATATGCTCTGCAAGATTCTCCCTCATTCACCCGGGTTTTAGCTCCATTTATTGTAGTCTTTCCTCAAGGAGTCATTTTGCAAACGCAGGATGGAAAGTGCTCTGGTGCTGTGAGAAGGGTTTGGTCTTTACTGTGGAATTTGCATACATTGAGAGAGAAGGTTTGGAACTGCAGCTTTTCTGGTTTGAGTGAACAAACAAATTCAGTCTGCATACTTTGTAAACACCTGTGTTCAGCACACTTTATGTATGAGAGTGTGACAGCATTATTACCCTTGTATGGCATCTCTGACTGCATTGTTCTTGTCACCAAAGAGTAAGGGTGGGGCGTCTGTGTTTGAGATTTACCTTTCTGAAAATGTTAACATCTCTTACTAGAGTCTTTGAAAACATTTTTTACTAACCAGATTACGTAACCCAGAGGTTCCTAAACTCTGGTTTCAGAGAGCAGGCTGGTTACATGGTGTAGGCTCTTCTTTTTTTCAGAATCTAAGCCAGGAGTGGGCAAACTTTTTGGCCCGAGGGCCACAACAGGGTATAGAAATTGTATGGCAAGCCACGAATGCTCATGAAATTGGGGTTGGGGTGTGGCAGGGGTTGAGGGCTCTGGCTGGGGGTGCAGGCTCCAGGGTGGGGCTAGAAATGAGGAGTTCAGGGTGCGTGAGGGGGCTCTGGGCTGGGGCGGGGGAGCGGGGTGTGTGGGAGGGATGAGGGCTCTAGGGTGGGGCTGGGGATGAAGGGTTTGGGTGTAGGATGGTGCTCTGGGCTGGGACCGATGGGTTAGGAGGGCGGGTGAGGGGCTCAGGGTGCATGCTTGGGGCAACGCTTACCTCAAACGGCTCCCGGAAGCAGCGGCATGTCCCCCCTCCAGCTCCTACATGGAGGCACGGCCAGGCGGCTCTGCTGCACTCTGCCCTGTCCGCAGGCGCCGCCCCTGCAGCTCCCATTGGCCACGGTTCCCAGCCAATGGGAGCTGCGGGGACGGCGGTTGGGGTGGGGACAGCGTGTGGAGTGGAGCCCCCTGGCCGCCCTACACGTAGGAGCCGGGGGGGAGGGGGGGACATGCCGCTGCTTCTGGGAGCTGCGGGGAGCGGCCCCAGACCTTGCTCCCCAGCGGGAGCTCAAGGGCTGGATTAAAACGGCTGGCAGGCTGGATGCGGCCCGCGGGCCATACTTTGCCCTCCCCAGTCTAAGCTTGCAATAAAAGTTAAAATATGTAAATATACTTCCATGCAAATAATTGTTGTAGTATGTTATGATTGCAAAAAGGGGATGATAAAGTCCCAAGTGATCATGAATGAGAGGGGAGTGGTCTGCAAGATAATTTCTCTGTTAACATGTGGTTTACACCATGAATGTTTCTGGACCCAATTTTTGCTTGCTAAGCCATCACATTCTCCAGTCTTCAGGTGTTTCTATCAAGAAAGAAGATGTAATAACAATCAGATTTTGCTTTATTTCTGCCCCAGAAGTGGCTCCCCAAGGCAAAACAACCCTTGGACAACCACATTTAAATTCCAGGATATTTGGGTTTACCCAGTTTCCAACAAAACCAAAGTGTGACTCAAATACTTGTGGTGATGGGAAGTGAGGCAGACATAAGTTCCTGAATAGATATATATTGATACGCTTATATTTTATTGAAAAGGCTGCCTTCTGCTCATAAAATTAGTGCTCTTTTTGTTTACTTCTTAGAAGTGCCTTGTGCTTATTTATAGGCATTTAATGTGCTAAATATAAACACAAATATTGCCACAAAGTACCTTGAATGTTTGTATGGTATTGGGAGATTGAAAACTTTTAAGAGGGGGGAAAATAATATGCATTAATTAGCATGTGTATTTTCTGTACATAGCATGCCTTTAAAAAGCAAAATATATAATTTGGCAAATTCTAAGTGCAATACTGATTGCCACTTGTACTACAAGCTATTAAAAATACATAATTTGCTTGCTTGTGTCAAATCAAATGCATGTTAAAGTGAAGTGTGCATATTCATTTGAAATATTATCTAACTACATGTCAATTAGTGTGTCTTGTGCTAAGTACGCTTGATTAAATGAATTTCTAATTTTGCAAGCTGTAGGGAAATATGATACCAAAAATGTGTGGCCCTTTATTTATAGTGTGTGCCAACCAGGATAAAGAATTATCTACAGCACTTAGTGGCTATAAAGTATTCTCAAGTAAAGTATTCTATGGTAGAGATTGTCAACAGGTAAAAGGGTGTTTAAAAGTAGAGCAGGAAAATACATTTACTTTTTTTCAGAGAGGAACAATGTACAGTAAGATATTTGAGAAAGATCAAAACTACTTTGATTTACTGAGATTCTTGGCATACGTGAAGAGCATTTTGTCTCAGACTGAAAAATCTAAATTGAAGACTATGGATTTCTTGCAGTCAGTTGTGTTTAATTACTTTCTAGTCTTTGCTATGTGAAAATGGGCCTCATGCATATATTATAGCCCTATTGAGTGACCTTAATTAAAGCTATATATATCCTAACATTTTTCATTAATACTTTGCTGGATCATCTGTTCAAATTTATTTCTTATGACTGAATAAAACCAATTGAATGATCATTTTAAAAGTCCCTAGAAGGATTGTTTTGAGAGTCAGAACACTTTGGGTTCTGCTCTTCGCTCTATCTTAGGGTTTTTGTGTGAGTTTGAGCAAGTATCGTACCCTCTCTGTGCCTCAGTTTCCTCATTTGTAAAAACAAGAATAATACTTACCACCCTTAAGCTGTGTTGTGAGACTAAATTAATGTTAAGTAGTGATCTTTGGATGGACAACACCATAGTAAATGCTAAATTCTATTTGAGTTTTGCTGAGATACTGTACATGGATATTTGTGTTTAAGTTACCTCTTACTGGTAACTTCTTCCTTCAGTGGATTAAAGCCACTTTTATCCAGTTTGTTCCTATGTAGTGACCAGTTATAGTAGGGTCAGATTCCTGACAGTAGTATTTACCAAACCAGTTTCATTATTTAAGTAAAAACCTTTCAGCTGAAAGTATTTGGTTCTTTGAAAACTAATTTGAAGCTGCATTAGCTGGACTTCAGGACAGTTATTTTTCATTAATCTCTTAAGTTTCTAGCCTTGCTGAATTGTGACTGTTCTGTCTCAGCACAATCTGGCATTGATTGCGCTAACTGGTTCTTGTCTTGCTGGACTTTATGTACTGTGGGTTATAGGTTTGGGTGAAAAACACCCTTTGACAAAAAGCCAGCATAAAGCCTGTGCACCATTTAAGTCTAATGTAAACTTTAGTTCCTTAGTGGGACTGATGTGATATATATGCATTTGCCAGCTCTATGCACGGGGGTGAAATTTACACTTGTGTTTGTGATCTCTTTTTAGGAATCTTTGGGTGAGTGCGTAGATGTTTAATTATCTTCATTTTTTATTTTAACAGGTTTATAAAATTTAAGGTGAATCAAGTAGTGTGACGGGTTGTCACAGAACCCCCCCTTGGGAGCTGCCACCTGATGTGCCAAAACTACTTCTACCCCTGCCTTCCCTGCCAGCTCGGGACCCCAGCACCCTGTCTTGCTGAGCCAGACACTCCCGTCTGCTCCAGCAAAGACCCAGGGTCTGAATTACTTGCCCCAAAGCTGCAGGTTTACCTGAAAGCAGTTAACAGAAGTGTTCCTGTCTTTAACACTCAGATACCCAACTCCCAATGGGGTCTAAACCCAAATAAATCCGTTTTACCCTGTATAAAGCTTATACAGGGTAAACTCATAAATTGTTCGCCCTCTATAACACTGATAGAGAGATATGCATGGCTGTTTGCTCCCCCAGGTATTAATACATACTCTGAGTTAATTAATAAGTAAAAAGTGATTTTATTAAATACAGAAATTAGGATTTAAGTGGTTCCAAGTAGTAACAGACAGAACAGAGTAAGTCACCAAGCTAAATAAAATAAAATGCACAAATCTATGTCTAATCAAACTGAATACAGATAATCTCACCCTCAGAGATGCTTCAGTAAGTTTTTTCCTCAGACTGGACACCTTCCAGGCCTGGGCACAATTCTTTCCCCTGGTACAGCTCTTGTTCCAGCTGAGATGGTAGCTAGGGGATTCTTCATGATGGCTCCTTCCACTTTGTTCTGTTCCACCCATTTATATATCTTTTTCATAAGGCGGGAATCCTTTGTCCCTCTCTGGGTTCCCACCCCCTCCTTCTCAGACATCAGGTTAAAGATGGATTCCAGTTCAGGTGACATGATCACATCACTGCAAGACTTCATTGCCCACTTGCCAGCACACACGTATACAGGAAGACTTACAGGTAAAACACAGCTATCTGCAGTCAATTGTCCTGGTTAATGGGAGTCATCAAGATTCCAAACCACCATTAATTGCCCACACTTTGCATAATTACAATAGGCCCTCAGAGTTATATTTCATATTTCTAGTTTCAGATACAAGAGTGGTACATTTATACAAATAGGATGATCACACTCAGTAGATTATAAGCTTTGTAATGATACCTTACAAGAGACCTTTTGCATGAAGCATATTCCAGTTACATTATATTCACTCATTAGCATATTTTTATAAAACCATATAGACTGCAACATCACAAGTAGAATACATAGACAAGTCTGTGTTCAGTAACCACCCAACAGACCAGCAAAAATCTGTTGCCTAATAGCGGTGACTTGTTACTAAAAGTAGAATGAATGAATGAATGAATAAATAAATAAATAAATAAATGCATTTTTATTGGAAACTTTTGAGAATCTTTGTGTTTGCTTAATATCGGAATGATAATAAGCGATGACCCTTAATGAATACAATTGTACTTGGTATGCTTCAAACAGTCTTTAACCTTGTTCTGTCCTGTCCCGTTCTGTTCTGTCCTGTCCATCTTACAAATGTTTATCAGCCCAAGGTTTGTGTTTTATTTGTGAGTCCTTCTACCTGCAACTGAGCTGGGGAAATGGGGAGCCAGTTTTGGCTTTAGTGTTGACTCTTCCATTGGGCAAAGGGCTCAGTAGTAAGGTCGCTTTATAATGTACGGTATTATTTTTCCTCTCTGAAGTAGTGCCATGCATTGATAATACTGTTTCTGGCAGGCACCAAATCTGTGTATGCTGCGCTGTGTTACCTCCGGATTACTAGGTCAAAAATAATGGCTATTTCATATGGTCAGGTATAATTTATTTTACCACTAGGGAGATTGCTTGTATTCTGCTGAAATTATTGTTGGCTCAATGGGCTAGTTTTCCAAATATCTTTGGCCCTCAAAATGCTTCTTTGATTAACTGTAAAGGTAATGGACCAAACTATACATGTATTTGTGTATTGATTCTCTTACAAAAATGTAAAGTGTCTTGTCAAGTAGTGTGGGTTGCAAAATGTAGGCTACCTCTTAAAATCTGTATTATCTGATGGAAAACATCTTTCAAAGATAAAATAGCTTTCTCTCTCTCTCTCTCTCTCTCTCTCTCTCTCTCTCTCTCTCTTTTTTTTTTTAAAAGGCCCATTACGCTGCTGTACAGCCAAAATGCTTCTGAAATAAATGTAGTCAAACTTTACTAATTCTGGGTCACTGAGACCGAAAATGATGCTTAAAATTGTTGATTGGCTCTAATTTTCAAGATATGCTATTGGGTCAGTACATACGACCCTTGACTTGGGAATGGCGGAGGATAAGTGAGTTATAAAGAGAAGGGATCTCAATTTAAACTAGAAATGACTAAAATACATCTTTGACTGGATCTATGAATAAATCTATGACTGGGTTTGGACAGTACTTGCTTTTTAGGCAAAACAATGAATGATGCAATCTGAAGCTGGTATTGCGTCATACATGATATGAATTGCATCATGTTATTCCTAGAAGTCATGGATGATGCAATCATAACGAAGCTTACATCACTCTGCTGAACAAATTGCCCTATATCAGCTCTAGAAATCATACAGTGTCGTGCTCTCTTATTTGTCAGTGTTTGATTTTGCAAAGGGACACATTTCTGTTTAGCCAAAGTGAGCAGAGATGCCTCGTACTTGTGTGAACAGTGCAGATAACTTCTGCTATGTTTGTGGTGAAGTGACTTTTGCATCACAAAAGCACAGTATAACCACTATGGTTAAGAAAGCCTATCACCTTTATTTTGGCTGCAAAATTGGAGATCAGGACAAGAGGTGGGCCCCACACATATGCTGCAACACTTGTGCAACAAATCTTCGCCAGTGGTTGAACAGGAAAAGGAAATCTATGCCTTTTGCAGTGCCAGTGATTTGGAGAGAGCCAACAGATCAAACCAGCAATTGTTACTTCTGCATGGTGCCTCCAGTTGGGAAAGGTGTGTCAAAGAAGAAAAAGTGGACTGTGCATTATCCAAACATTCCATCAGCTATACGCCCAGTACCCCACGGAGAAGGACTGCCGGTTCCTGATGCACCAGAATCATTCTCACTTGAGTCAGACGAGGAAGAGGATGAAACTTCTGGTCCTGAACCATCAATGTCACAGGACCCACATTTTCTCCCATCCTCCTCCTCTGAACCACACCTCATAACACAAGGTGAACTGAATGACCTTGTCAGGGATTTGGAACTACCCAAGAGTAAGGCAGAGCTGTTGGGCTCCAGACTACAGCAGTGGAATCTCCTGGCAGGTGATGTTAGGGTTTCCATGTTCCGTGACTGTCAAAAGGATCTTGTCCCATTCTTCTTCATGGAAGGTGATCTTGTAGCCTGCAACAACATCGATGGTGTGATGGCAGCCCTCAACAGCGTTCACGATCCAGATGAGTGGAGACTGTTCATTGATTCATCGAAGACGAGTCTTAAAGCTGTTTTACAGCATAATGGCAATGTTTTGCCATCAATTCCAGTTGGTCATGCAGTCCATATGAAGGAAACCTATGACAACATGAAACAACTTTTGAGGTGCATAAACTATGACCAACATCAGTGGCAGCTTTGTGGCGATTTGAAGGTTGTTGCTCTCTTGCTTGGTCTGCAGACTGGATACACAAAGTACTGCTGTTTTCTCTGCGAATGGGATAGTCGTGCAAGAGATTCCCACTACATCAAGAAAGATTGGCCACTCCGACAGTCATTGGAGCCTGGGAGGAAAAGTGTTCAGCATCCACCACTTGTTGAATCAAGGAAGATTTTGTTACCACCCTTACACATCAAGCTGGGTCTGATGAAGAACTTTGTCAAGGCCATTGACAAAACACAAGCAGCTTTCAAGTACCTCCGTGGAAAATTTCCAAGGTTAAGTGAAGCTAAGATAAAGGAAGGTGTCTTTGTTGGTCCTCAGATTCGTGAACTTCTTCGAGATGATGCATTTGACGATGCACTGCGTGGCAAGGAAAAGACGGCATGGAAAGCCTTCCAGTTAGTGGCAATAAATTTTCTCGGAAACAACAAGGCAGACAACTACAGGTTGTTGGTGGAAAACCTCCTCAAGGCATACAAAAGCCTTGGTTGCAACATGTCACTAAAGATACATTTTTTGCACTCTCATCTAGATTTTTTTCCACCGAACTGCGGAGCAGTGAGCGACGAGCACTGCGAGCGATTTCACCATTACATTGCAACAATGGAGTAACGCTATCAGGGCAAATGGAGCCCATCAATGCTTGCAGACTATTGCTGGACAGTGACAAGAGATGTTCCATTTAATGAATACAAGAGACAAGCCAAGAAGCGCCGAGTAGACACTGAATAAGGACTAAACTATGTACATAATAGTTTTTTGCCTTTTGTTTCATAATAAATTTTATTTATATAACCCTTTTGCTGATTTTTAAAGTGTTACATAAACAGGACAGGTGAAATATTATCATGTAAAGCAACCATAAACACATGAAAAGACCTAGGTTTACAATTTATGATTAAAACTCTACTATCTACACAATATACATAGACATAAAATGTAAAAACTTAAATATCTTAGAAACAGTAGCCAATCAGTTGTTTTAATTGTCATATTTGAATTCGGCACATCAAAATACATAATAAATAGCACATTTTATCTCTGAAGCAGACGACTTCTCAAAAATTGTAGACCAGTGTTATTATATCACTGAGAAATCTAAAACCCAAAATGAAATGTGTCCCACTACAGCAAGTAAAATTAGTAGGGCAGGAGCTATTTGATCACATAATCTTCAGTGAATCCTGCCTTATGTAGTGAGAACCCTGTGTGTCACGTGTTCTCTGTAGACATACTCTTAAGCCCTTTTGAAAATTTTACCCCATATCCTTGTTACAAAACCTACTCAAATTGAGAAAGTAACAGAGGGTGCTAGTGATAAAACAAAGCTAGGTGTTAGGTTTGATTATCTTGTTAATTAAATGATAAAACCCTAATCATTTCCTGTGTGTCTCTCAATGAATCTTGTGTATAATTAGTCATTCTTGTTTGGACTGTAAGTGATTCATGCCAGGACCTATGTTTTGTAGAAGGCCGAGCAAATTATTGTCACTTCAAATCGACCAGTACAAAAAGTATTTCAGAGTTATAATGGGAAAACTCCCTGCAATTACCCTTGGCTCACCAATGATTCCTTTGTTTCAGGTGATCAGACTTTAAGAATTTGGGATGTGAAGACGCCAGGAGTCAAAGTAGTGATTCCAGGCCACCAGGCTGAGATCTTGAGCTGTGACTGGTGCAAATATGACGAGGTATAATGTGTTGTGCCAAACTACAGTCAACATCCCTAAATGAACCACTTTTCTTAAAGAGTAAAGGTCTTTTACTGCCACATCAATGTCTCTTCAGCTCTATTGATGTGCGAGTAACAATCATGTCTAGTGGCTGATTAGATTATTTTCAGTCACTAACATCCCAGAAGAGTCATTCCCAGGGATAAATGGCATAGGTAGGACTCAATCTTTGGTTACACTGTTAGACAAACACTTGCATAGTTTACAAAATTGTTTCTTGTGTGTAAACATATTTGTAACTTACATTTCCATTTTCTTTTTAGACCTCATAGGCTGTATTTTAATCACTGCAGTTTAATAGTCATCCTGTTCTAATGTGTCTGCATGTGTGTTTGTTTTGTTTTAATAATCAGAATTTGCTAGTAACTGGCGCAGTTGACTGTAGTTTGAAAGGTTGGGATTTGAGGAATGTCCGGCAGCCAGTATTCAACCTTGTTGGCCATACCTATGCTGTAAGGAGAGTAAAAGTAAGTTTAGTTCTTTGACTTACCCTGTCAATGGACTCCAATTTCTATTAAAGTGTCAGTGATGCAAACAGTATATATGTAACTAAGAACTAGAAATAAAGAAGCAAGTAAGCAGGTACCCAAGATTTTTGCTTGTTTAATAGTTCACAGACTAGTTATTCTCAGAGTCCTTCCTAATGGGCCACACATAACAACATTTTGACATTCAAAATAAGTTTTTGGGGTGCTGTGAGAGAGAGTGGCTTCAAGGGATGATCTTTTCATTGTAAAGGGCTCCACAGAATGAAAAACGTAAAGAAAGCCTGGTCAACTTAAATTCTTCATGTAGTTTCAGCTGAAACTACTATACTCCCTCATTCCTTTCTTAAATTGTGTTGTTTTATGCTTCTTTCCACTCTAGAGATAGCAGCATTTGTGTAGAATAAGGCTTAGACCTTGCTGAGTGTGCATTTGTGTGTGTATAGAAGGGCTTGAGGAGCCTTAGGGGTGAAAAGTATCAGAGGGGTAGCCGTGTTAGTCTGGATCTGTAAAAAGCAACAGAGAGTCCTGTGGCACCTTTAAGATTAACAGAAGTATTGGAGCATAAGCTTTCGTGAGTGAATACCCACTTTGCATGTGTCTGACGAAGTGGGTATTCACTCACAAAAGCTTATGCTCCAATACTTCTGTTAGTCTTAAAGGTGCCACAGGACTCTCTGTTGCTTTTTAGGGGTGAAAGGCACTAATAAGGAGCAACAAAGCCACCACAAAATTAAGCTTGCAAATGAGTTTCCATTATAAGCCCAGTTTTTCCTCCCTTTCTTGCCATTGGCCTCAAAATTGGTGGGTTAGTACTGTAGCAGAGGTAGAACCTTCCCCTATCTCCCAGTTTGAAGTGAATTAGCTCTGAACTGTGGCACCCTAAAAGTAGAGGGGTTCAGAATTTTCAAGTTTATTTTCCTTCCCACTTTGTGGCTGGAAAAAACTACCCAAGCTTACTAGACTCTCCTAGTTGATATCTAGTGCACAGCTCTCAAGATTTTTGACAGGTTCTTATGATATTAAATAGTAATAGCACTATGGCTCATCAGCTCTGATGAGTTATTCTTGATGAATCAAGAGCTCCATGGAACATATGTGAGATCATGGGGACAATGAGCCCCCTCTTTTGTTGCCTTCAAGTCTCCTGCTCTTACTGTTCATGCTCCTGAGGCCCATGGGAAAGGAGCTTTCCTGCAGACTATAGGAAATTTGGGGGGGGGGGAATGGAGTGACGCAGGTGTCCTTGCCTTTTCTGTGACCCGACTGAGGTCTACAAGAGGGGAGACTCCCCAATGAGCCATAAGAGTTTGTTGACCCACCTCACAGATCGTAGGAGGTTCATTGGGAGCCACCTCTAGGTCTCCGTGAACTTCAGTACGTGTTTGTCTTTGATGAGCCCTGTTTGGGCTTGTCAGGAGGCGGGCTAGCTTATTTTGTCTTGTAGGAATTGGGGTTTGCATTGTCCCTCTTTCCCTCCCCCTGATTTGATTCTTAAGTCTCACAGTGGAGGAGATGGCGGGGGGAGGGAAGAAGCTCATGGGGAGGGAGTCTTCATTAGCTGGACACCCCTCTCTGGGGCTGCAGTACAGCAGAAAGCAAAGAGAGACCATCCTCTTTGCTGACCTTAAGCCTCCTGCCAGCTGCACATTCCAGCCCTTCTTGTGGATGGTAAGAGGAGAGCTCAAGTCCTGTGGACATGAGGAGGTTGATGTGGAGTCCCACCCCCATTCACCTCCTAGCCACTGCAGGAAGGGAGCCATGAGCTTGGATTCCCTCTCTAGGTTTTCCTTTGAGAATCAAGGGAGATCTGCTGCATCAGGATTACCCCTCCATGGTGGATGAGAAGGAAATGTGGTTAGCAGATCAAGGGAATGCTTTTGTCTCCTCTTCCAACACCATGACTACACCTCCACTCATTTTCCTCTCCTCCATCCCCACACCCCTCAATATACACCTGCAGGAGCAGGTCTCCTCTTTGGCAGATCTTGGGACCATTTAGAAAAGGAAATTCCACACATACAAATCTTTAAAGGTAAAGTAAATTACCAGGCACGTCAGTGATTAGTATGTGTACTACCTTTCAGGGATTTGAGATTTTTGTTAGAAACCTAGGAAATTCCCTGTTAAGATGCCAGAGCTGAGATGGGCAGTTTTTATCCTGTTTCTCTTCCCTCTTTGTTACAATTTTTTGGACGTACTCATCTCCACAGTCCATGGCAGAATTTAATCTATAATATGCCCTGGATTGTGGGGAAATGTATTAGGCTATTTTGTGTAATTGCCAGTTTTCAAACTTCACTCCAATCTTCTTAATTAATAAAGGAATTTCAGGACAAAGTATGGCTGTGGTGCCAGCGAAATCTATCTTGAATGTCTTCTGAAGTGTGATACAAATTTGGGTATGTCTTGCTGTAACTGAGCTGGAAAAACCAAAATGGTCACACAGCTTTATGGAAACATTCTTTATAGCCCGAGAGAGCATTCAAAGTGTCAGCCCAAAGTAAAGTTTAATAGCCTGCTATATGACTATCTCAAAGGAAATACCTAATGGAAACCCTGTCAGGTCCTTAATTTATAGTAGTGCAGCTGGCAACCACTACAATGAAATGGATTCCTACCAGTATAGTGTAGCTGATTACATATTGTTTAAAGCATAATTGCTAAAGCTCAGTGGTTAAAGTAAGCAGCCTGTTTTGTTACAGGGTGTTGTGGTATTTTCCTAAGCAGTCTTAATGAAGATAACTTAATTATTATTTATTTCTGGAAAGTTGATAAATATGTACCTAAGGTTTTTGTGTTAAGTACTTTTTCTTTCTTTCTTGCAGTTTTCACCATTTCATGCAACTTTATTGGCCTCCTGCTCCTATGATTTTACTGTGAGGTACAGTGTCCTTTATTACATGCGAGTAGGAAGAGAATCTGTTTTTGATTGTGTCTCATATATAAGAGATGGGGTATGTTTGTTATGCCAGTAGAAAAATGTTCTAAACTGGGCACACTTAAGTGTTTGCTGTCAGGATTATTATTCATGCTTTCCATTTTCATGAGTTGGCTACAAATGCATGGATTCTTCTCTATTTAAAGGTTATCTCAGTGGCCCTTTATGAATTATATCTGCCCTAACAGATGCTGCTTGTGAACATTTTCCTACCATTATACTGAACAGGATTTTGTCCAGTTGTGATGTGGTTTTTTTTATTAAGAAGGTAGCAGCAACTGCTTCATTGAATATATTTGGGTAACTTATCTTATCTTTTTGTGACTTATTTATATTTAAACCTGTTGTGAAGGAAAACTCCACCTCCTTTTTTTTGAGAAAGCTCAGTCTTGCACGCTCTTTTTCAGTACATGGCTGAAGAACTTTGATACATCACAGGACTTTCATGATATTTTTAGGTTTAAACCTATTGAATTGTACAGTACAGTAGAACTTCAGTAACAATAACTTGGCTACATCAATAAAACTGATGGTGCTAGTAAGGCTTTTATAAGAGCACTGTAGAGAGGTGTCCTATTATTAAGACATCACTCTCTACAAGCTATATTTATTTATGATCCTATACTATGAAGTACCCCACTAAATACTTACATTTACCACTCAAGGGTGTGTTTTGAGGTGTAATTAATTTTTATGCTGTAAAGCGGATTGAAGATGTTATGTTTAATTACTAGGGCTAAACTTCTTCCCCTCCTCCTTCACCCCACCCCCCAAGTGATGTGGTAGAAAACTCTTCTAATTTTCCAAATTCCAAATTTTCCAAAATCATTCAAAATTTAAGTGATGCTTTAATTTAGATTGCCGGCTCTTTGGGTTATCTATTTTCATTATAGTCTAGCACGAGGGCTCCCAGTTACTGATAGGAGACCTCCGAAAAATAACCCCAATACAAATAATAAAAAACTATATGTTCTATACATCCTGATGTTGTTTTTCTAAATAATAGCATTAGCCATAGTCAGCTCACTCCACTCGACTCCATTCTTAGCTATAATGGTATTGATGCAGCATTGAGACACAATATTGTGAAAAGTTGCATCATGAGGCTGCAGTGTTCCAGGTACCATGAAAATCCAGTATATATTGAAACAACTTTACGGCAAGACCATTCTGCTGTACTGGAAATGCTGCAGTTTCATGTAGAGTTCTTATATTTTTAATACTGTTTAGGTCTTTAAGCTATTACCTTATTTCTTCATAATATTTTTATTAAACATATGTGGTTTGTGAAATCAAAATATGTAATCATTTACCAACTCATTCTGTCAGGACAGAAGAAGTTAAGGAGGATGGGAGCAGGGAGGAAAATATATACAGTCCAGAATAGCAGGGCAGTGTAATACAGTAAGCCTCTTAGCTGTTGTATACACCTCTATCAGAATAGTCACAAGGTAGGGAGAGGAGAGAGAAGAGAGAATAAAGAAAAGTGTAGGGTGAAGTCATCTTAAAATACTCAAAATAAAAACCAACATCACTTAATATATAGATACATTTAATCATCCCTCACAGAAGAAGAGAAAACCAAGATTCAGTACAGGAAGAGTGGGATATATGAGCTTGAAAAAGAAACAGACTTGAAGATATGATGCCAAATTGGATGAAAACTCCATGCTTTGACCTAGAAAACTAATAAGCAGTTTTATGAGTTAAGTTCTTTTTAACTAGGTTAACAGCAGGCTTCACTGGAGAGAACAGGCTTTCAGACCAAACTAATAACACTTCTACTTGTCTGGCAAGCATTTCTGAAACAGAAGGAGAAAAGACTGAGGTACAGAGTTCTTTTACCTCTTAGGTGGCTGGTTTGAATCCAGATCATGTTGACATTCATGAAAGGTATTTACTGTCTGGTGGCTGAAGCAATTGACAGTCTCTATCCAGTTCTTAATAGACAGGTGCTCATTGGAACTAACTGGCTTGCTTGTTGGAAATATCAGCAGAAGGGAAAGGTGGTCCCTTAAAAAGTTGCGAGATACTAGCAGTTAGTGTAAGGAAGCTTAAACCTCTGGTGCCAGTACTGTATCTGTTCTCTGGTTAGGATTCCACACGCTTATATTGTCAATAAGAAATTTTTCACCAATTCCAAATTTCATTTTGAGCAAAAAACTTCACTATCACAATGGCGGAGTAAAAGAGTTTCTGTGAACTGGTATGGAAAATCATTTCCACATTTTACTTTATGTATGAAAATGGTCATCTAAAAGCTTCAGTGTTTTATTCTGTATTTGTTTTGAACTAACAGCTATCTAAATGCACCTGGGACAGGAGGCTGAAAATTTGATAAACCTTAAAATTATGTACTAATTGGGGAGGGGAGAATTCTTCTAACTAGACTCTAGCACTCACAGTAGCAAATGCTATAATTTTGAAATAAAAAAAATCTAAAAATGTGTTTACCTTAAGGAGACCAATTTAGACTGAACTTACTTATATGATCAAAAAGTAATGTAACTATAGACATCAAAACCACAACATTGTTCAGAAACATTGTGTAGTTGCAAAACTCTGATATATTGGTTCACATTGAAAAGAACCATTGTTACAAAGAACAGTAAGAAATACAGTGTAGCCAAGCATACAGACCTTTTGTTAAGGAGGTTCTAGTTGTCTCCATAGTTAAAGTTGAAATGAGTTTTGTACTTAAATCAGGGGTTTGACTTCTTTCTTACATAAGAAAAATACAGTACATCCTTTCCAAAATTACAGCATTTACTCTGAGTATAGAATTAGAATTAGGTGAAGTTTGTTTTGGTGAATGGCTAATTCACCAAAATATGTAGTTTTGGTTGACCAATTTGCAGAACAGTTTTGACAGAACTGAAAAATTGAAATGTTTTGGTAATGTCAATATGAAATGGTTGGTTTTAACATTACTGAAACACTTCAGTGTTTTAGGGTGAGGTCACAAAATGGGAGGAGCGGGAGGTGGTGGTGCTTTCCTTATCACTTCTAGCCCAATTATTAGGGCACTCTTTGCTACATAGGTATCCTGTGTTTATTGCTCCCCTATGCCTGATGTGGAGAAAGGATTTGAACTTGGGGTCTACCCACGTTGCAGGAATGTGCCCTAACCACTAAGCTATGGATTAGTCTGGGGAAGTCTGGAAAGTCATTCACACTCTTTCCTTGGCCCAATGACTATCCATTGTCATTACGAATTACTATGGATAGTCTTTGGCCCAGAGAAAGAGAGTGAAAATGATTCTCTGGACTGGTGTTTAGGGCAATCATGTAGGATGTGGGAGACCCAAATCGGAGTCCCTGCTTCAATGACTATAAAAAGCAGAACAGTTTCAACTGGAGAGAGTGAGAGAGAGACTTGCCCTAGAATATCACATAGCCCAATGCAAGCTCCTGCAATGTGGGAGACAAGTTCAAATCCCTTCTCCATGTTGGGCAGAGGGAAGAATTGAACCTGTGTCTCCCACATCCCAGGTAAGAATCCTAACCACCGGGTTAAAACTTATAAGATGGGGAGTGGCGGCACCACCACCTTCTCCTCTAGGAATTTTATGAATCTAGTCCTCCTTTGCTTTTGTTTAAATACCCAGGTGCAAAAAGTAGAGTAAAACGAATCATTTCATTTGACCTGATTTGCAGTGCTTTCCAATTTGTTCATTTTTCTGAGAAATTTGAAAAAAAAATCATTTTTGGTTTGCCCCAAACAAAAATTTTTCAATTTTTTTGTAATTGCCAGCAAATCGAAAACCCCATTGCTTGTCCAGTTCAATATAGAATAAACTTTGAGACATTACAAGTAAATCTGATTGAGTTAAGACCATTTTAAAATTAAGAAATCCAGCACCCTATGACCTCTTTTGCCTCTAAATGATTTTTAAGAAAATCTTGTAGACTCCCGCATCTTCCCATTTAGCTAAAATCACAAATCTTATGAAGAGGTTATGGTTGAAGAAATTATTTTTAGGATTAATGGTAACTTTTTCATGTTACCCTCATAATTCAGCTTCTGTTGATGAAGAAACTGTTCTCTTCGAGAATTACATGAATTACCCTCTTTCAAAAAGTCTGCTATAGCCTATTGCTCTAGATGGGACTGAGGCCATGGGCTTCCTTTAGCAATATTGGCCATTGCCTCTATTCACCTGCTTCTCCCAGTGCGCTCTGGGCCTCCTGACAGCACAGAGGGCTATCATTTTCCCTCAGGGCATCTGGCTGCACTCTCATTGGGAACTGATAGGAGGCAGTGGTCATGATGAAAGAGGGCATCTTAACTGTGAGGACAGCCTGTGGCCTCAGGTCTGTTGAGAACAATGGGAGATGGTGGCCCTTGTCAAAGGGAATTGTTCTTTGAGGTTTTTTTGAAGGAAAAGATTTTATGCACTGGCCTCTGCTGACAGATAAATCGTCAGTTACAAAAAATAACAACCAAAAATGGAAATTAAACCTAAATATTTATTTAAAATAAAACCCAAGAGCTTCTCAATGGGGAGGGAGGGAGAAATGGGATGTACATTCCTTAGCATTTCTGTGGCATGTAAAGCAATTGGAAACACAGCTTCCATGTCTTATGTTCTGGCTGCCCTCCACTATTTCATTGGTGGCATAAAATAGTCAAAGTATACTTGTGAAGCTGTTCCTAAAAATTAAAATAAATGATTATTGCCAATGCCACATATTTAAATCATTAGAAATATCACCTGATAACAATCCCTTTTTTGTTTAGTGTTTATGTATGACATTTTTAATTAAAAGAAGGAAATTCCAAGACAAAACATTTGAGAGCGTACATATCAGGAATTTAGAATATTACAGGAATATTATAATTATCCCCAAAGTAAGCATTACAAACCAGGAAATTCAGAATGAAGGTTAATCTTGAGAAGTCTAACACATTAAGATATGAAAATACACTTGTAGGGTACCCAAACCACTTTGACTTACCCTGTAGTGACACCATGAGGGGGCAAAAGGTGTCTTAAAAATCAGTTTAATCTGATTTGATGTAATCAAAACTTTGAGGGAATGTATTGATTTAGTCAAAATCTTCACAGGAAATTATCAAAATGTTTTGTTTGGATAAGATCAAAGTGTTTCCTTTTGACGTTATCATTTTGACTATATTGTATTTCAAACACTTTGACGTTTATATTATATAATAGTCTAAATGAGATATTTTGATACGATTGAAACAAATTATGTTCAGAATATTTCCTTTGGTGGAAAAATTCTGAGACTAAATTTTCATCATAATTCAGGACATAACCAAATTTTAAAAACATAGAATTTCCAAAGGGACAGAATTCTGTCTTTTGACCAGCATTAATAATTAAGGGTGAAATATTACCAATGTTTTGGTTTTACATATGTGAATTTTATTGTTTACATGATTGCAGTTTAGAGATTATACTTGATGCCTGAATTAACTGTTGTAGCTTCTAAAGACTCAACTTTACCTAACTAATTTTATTTTTTATCTCTGCAACGGCGTGGGACCCACCTCTCACGACCGCCCCTTCTGGTTGGGTGTGTCTGCGATCTTTAAATAGTCCTGGCCCTGGTATCGGGCTGTATCCCACAGGGCTTCCTCCCTGTAGGCAATGGTTCCACCTAGGGCCATCCTTAGGATTTATGGGGCCCTAGGCAGTATTATTAAACTGGTGCCCCTCTGCCCAATGGCAGCCTGGACTCGCATGTGTATTTTAGATAAGGGTGGTCTTCTGAAGGATTTATTTAAAAACTATATGTCTGAAGATCCAAGCATTTAAGGCTAAAGATGACTACTCAGATTGTGCATCTAAAAATCTGTGCAAGGATTTTTTAGAGATGTGATTTTTATAATCTTCAGCAACACACTAATGAAATATTTTAAAGCAAATTTTAAACTAAGGTCCTGTAGACTAATATGGAGGTCATCTAATCCAACCCCCTTCTCCAAGCAGGACCAACCCCAACTAAATCATCCCAGCCAAGGCTTTGTCAAGCTGGACCTTGAAAACCTCTAAGGATGGAGATTCCACCACCTCACTAGGTAACCCATTCCAGTGCTTCACCATCCTCCTAGTGAAATAATTTTTCCTAATACCCAACCTAGTCCCCCACACACTTAAATTTGAGACCATTGCTCCTTGTTCTGTCATCTGCCACCACTGAGAATAGCCTAGCTCCATCCTCTTTGGAACCCCCCTTCAGGTAGTTGAAGGCTGTTATCACATCCCCCACTTACTCTTCTCTTCTGCAGACTAAATAAGCCTAGTTCCCTTACCCTCTCCTCGTAAGTCACGTGCCCCAGCCCCCTAATCATTTTCATTGCCCTCTGCTGGATTCTCACCAATTTGTCCACATCCTTTCTGTAGTGGGGGGCCCAAAACTGGATGCAGTACTCCAGATGTGGCCTCACCAGTGCCAAATAGAGGGGAATAATCACTTCCCTCGATCTGTTGGCAGTGCTCCTACTAATGCAGCCCAATATACTGTTAGCCTTCTTGGCAACAAGGGTACACTGTTGACTCATATCCAGCTTCTCGTCCACTGTAATCCCCAGGTCCTTTTCTGCAAAACTGCCACTTAGCCAGTCGGTCCCCAGTCTGTAGCAGTGCATGGAATTTTTCCGTCCTAAGTGCAGAACTCTGCACTTGTCCTTGTTGAACCTCATTAGATTTCTTTTGGCCCAATCCTTCAATATTTCTAGGTCACTCTGGATCCTATCCCTACCCTCCAGCGTATCTACCTTCCCCCCCCCAAGCTTAGTGTCATCCACGAACTTGCTGAGGGTGCAATCCATCCTATCATCCAGATCATTAATGAAGATGTTGAACAAAACCAGCCCCAGGACTGACCCCTGGGGTACTCCGCTTGATACCAGCTGCCAACTAGACATGGAGCCATTGATCACTACCAGTGGAGCACAATGATCTAGCCAGCTTTCTATCCACCTTATAGTCCATTCATCCAATCCATACTTTTTTAACTTTCTGGCAAGAGTACTGTGGGAGACCGTATCAAAAGCTTTGCTAAAGTCAAGATATATCACATCCACTGTTTCCCCCATATCCACAGAGCCAGTTATCTCATCATAGAAGGCAATCAGGTTGGTCAGGCATGACTTGCCCTTGGTGAATCCATGTTGACTGTTCCTGATCACATTTCTCTCCTCCAAGTGCTTCAAAATGGATTCCTTGAGGACCTGCTCCATGATATTTCCAGGGTCTGAGGTGAGGCTGACCAGTCTGTATTCTCCCCGGATTCTCCTTCTCCCTTTTTTTAAAGATGGGCACTATATTTGCCTTTTTCAAATCATCCGGGACTTCCCCTGATCACCATGAGTTTTCAAAGATAATGGCCAATGGCTCTGCAATAATATCAGCCAAATCCCTCAGCACCCTCAGATGCATTGCATCTGGCCCCATGGACTTGTGTGTGTCCAGCTTTTCTAAATAGTTCTTAACCCATTCTTTCACCACTGAGGGCTGCTCACCTCCTCCCCATACTGTGCTGCCCAGTGCAGCAGTCTGGGAGCTAACCTTGTCTGTGAAGATCGAGGCAAAAAAAGCATGGAGTACTTCAGCTTTTTCCACATCATCTGTCACTATGTTGCCTCCCCCATTCAGTAAGGGTCCAACACTTTCCCTGACCACCTTCTTGTTGCTAACATACCTATAGAAACCCTTCTTGTTACCATTCACATCTCTTGCTAGCTGCAACTCCAGTTGTGCTTTGGCCTTCCTGATTACACCCCTGCATGCTTGAGCAATATTTTTATACTCCTGCCTAGTCATCTGTCCAAGTCTCCACTACTTCTAAGCTTCCTTTTTGTGTTTAAGCTCACCAAAGATTTCTCTGTTAAGCCAAGCTGGTTGCCTGCCATATTTGCTATTCTTTCTGCACATCGGGATGGTTTGTTCCTGTGCCCTCAATAAGGCTTCTTTGAAATACAGCCAGCTCTCCTGGACTCCTTTCCCCCTCATATTAGCCTCCAGGGGATCCTGCCCATCAGTTTCCCGAGGGAGTCAAAGTCTGCTTTTCTGAAGTCCAGGGTCCGTATTCTGCTGCTCTCCTTTCTTCCTTTTGTCAGGATCCTGAACTCTACCATCTCATGGTCAGTGCTGCCCAGGTTGCCACCCACTTCTACTTCCCCTACCAATTCTTCCCTGTTTGTGAGCAGCAGGTCAAGAGGAGCACGGCCCCTAGTTGGTTCCTCCAGCATTTGCACCAGGAAGTTGTCCCCAACACTCTCCAAAAACTTCCTGGATTGTCTTAGTGTGTTTGGACGGGTTACTGGACCTATGAAGGTAGGTGTGGTGATCCTTGGATTTCTTGTACTTAGTTGTCTGTAGGGTTCCATTGTTGAAGTTGATTGTGGTGTTCAGGAAGCTGATACTAATGTGTGTGTGTTCCAGAGAGAAAGTTTAATGGGACGGGGGTGGTTGTTGAAGTTATGGTGAAAATCTATGAGGGAGTTAAGCCATCTATCCAGAGGATGAAAATATTATTAAGGTATATCATTGGTTTCATGGTGCATTTGTCCAGAAATTTTTCTTTAAGAAGAGGTTGGCATATTGGAGAGCCACACTAGTGCCCCTGGCTGTTCCCATGTTTTAGACCAAGTGTTTGTTGTTGAATGTAAAATTCTTATGAGCAAGGATGAAATGGATGAGGTGGTGGTCACAATTTCTGAAGTTTTTACATTACTGTTGCCATATCTGTCAAAGACTTCGATTACAGAACTAGTTTTGTCAAATCTCTTTAGGACCTGCCTCAAGTACTCAGCAGCCAATCTATTGAATATGTGGAATTTGCCTCCAGGCATCATGTGTATGACAGCCATGATGTCTCTGATGTACAGTGTCATTTCTTTGTTGCATGCTCTTAGCTCATGGATTCTTTCACCTTGAGCTTCCAGCTAATGCCCTAATTCAGCTTTGTCTGTTCTTCTCATTGTACCATCAGCATGGAAGAGGGACATAGGCACAGGTCCTACTGGGTGACTAAGAACAGTTGCCGTTGAAACATCTTTACATCTTGATAAAGATAGGGCTCTGCAGAAAACAATTTCTGGATTGATAGTTGCTATGATTGTGGATCTCTTGCCAAAATTAGTTTTGATCTTCTTGGCCATGTCAGCAAGTGTTCTGGGCTGAAGAAGCTATGTGTCCTATCAGAATCAAGTGCATCTCTCACAAATCTCTCCATTTGATCTTCACCAATATCTGCTGTTTTCAGTAGAGACTCTTGAACAACTGATGTTACACACAGTCCAGTAGATACGTTGATAAAACCTCTGTATGTGATTCAGGGTCAAATCGGTTTGTCATATAGTTGATTGGTTGGTAAGAGTTGTAACGTGTTCTTCATCCATCTTCAGTGCAGAGGCATGGACTAGTTTGTGGACTTTATCTTCACTACATCTTGTTAAGCCACTTCTTTCTCTCATGGCTTTTGCATATTGACAATATGAAGCTGCGTATTGTCATCTCTAACACTATGCATAAGTGTTGCTGAATTAAAAAGCTAGTTTCTCGAATATTTCAAAGGCTAGTACTACCTGCACAGGCAATTACAAATTAAAACCTTCTATCAGGCAGACTAGATGCTACATTGTATGTACAAAAGCTTACAAATGGAGAAGAATTACATTACAAATTCACATATATTTATATCTACACACTATGCAGTACAAACAATAGACATGCAATCTACTGCTACCAGTGCACAACCTTAAGTGTAAGACTGATCTGGTCAGCAAATTTCAGTTGAAAATATATAAAACTATTATCACTTGTCAGATACTTTGATAATTAAAATATGCAATGTGAAAACATTTCATGTTAGTATATTGCCAAATATTGATATTCACCATTTTTGCCACATAGTAAACAACTTCATTTCTGGGGAGGGGGAAACTTGCCCATGCAAAACCAATAAAAATATTTTAATACATTGTTTAGTAGCTTTGATCAATAAGCACTGCATTAAGGTGTTTAAATGAACTTAAACAATAACTGTAGTCATAGTCATGTTGCAGTGTTTCTGGAACTGCAAAAAGTGACGTTCTTATTTTGGGTGCCATTGTTTCACGTTGCCTATAGGCTTATGGCACCACTTGACAACTCCACATCATACCTCATCTAAAAATACATAAATAAGCTTTCAAATGATATAGGATGTGGGTGTATGTAGGTTGGGTACATTAAACTCCAAAAATATGGCCCTTTTTGGAGAATTGCCGCATGCATTTTTTAAAATCTAAAAAATAGAGGACATATTGACACCTGGTATGGGGTGGTTCAAGTCCATTTAAATGGAATACAATTCCGTTCCTGTACATCAGATAAAAATTTGTCCTTGAGAGTTGCCAAGGCTTTGGATGTGGAGAATATCGCCCTTAGCAAAATTATTTGTTTGTGTTTGTCTGAATATTATATCAGAAACATGGATACAAAAGTTTATCTCCAAACAGAGCTTTTGTATAGTGATTAATTCCACTGCTCATGAAGTAACGGTGATACAGGTACCTACCTTGTTGGTCTGGTGTGAGGTTTTTATTTTGTATTTTTTGAAGGAAGGGGAATGTATCTACCTGCCTACCTTGTATTTCTGAATTTATAATAATATGTCAAGCAAAAGTTGTTCATCGTTAAATGTTTCTGTCTCAGAACAATTCTCAATCTTTTTCTGTGAAGAATTGTCAACTTCAGCGACACTAATATTTTGTATTGAGAAGTTAGCCATTTTAAAGAGTGTAGTAAAACTAAATCTGCTATGACTGGTAGTTTTCATGTCTTTCAAAATATCTGCCTGTTCCCACGAGTGCCCAAGAAGAGGCAGAGCCAGGCCTTACCTGCCCGGCTGCCTCACTGCACATCTGGGCAGCTGCTGCTGGCAGCTCCTCCCGAGTGGCTCTCCTGGCCAGGAGTGTGGCGGGGCACTGCAGCAGTTCTGTCAGGGCTCCTTGCTGCCCGCCCGCACCTCGCCACAGCCCCGCCCACTCAACTCCCAGTCACGCCAGACCTGCATTCCAGATCATGAGCTGCGGAGGGAGCTAATCCCAACACAGCTGCCAGGCCCTTTGGGGCTGGAGGATCCGCTCACTCCATGGGAATGGGGCTGGACGCCACCTGCACGGGGCAGAGTGAGGACGCTCCGTGCAACCTCCCCTCTAGCCCTGTACTGGCACTGCCCTATAGCCTCCTGCTACCCCTCCACCCCACTGATTTACCCACTGGCACTGCACAAATGTCTAGTTTTGCCAAAAAAGTCAGGCTATCCGGGACAGAGCTTAAAAAGGGGACTGCCCCAGCCAAAACAGGATGTGTGCTCACCCCAACAAATAAGTGCCTAGTTATGGTGTTGGCTTTTTATTCATTATTAAGCACTATCACACAGAGCACAGAATTGTCTTCAGGTGTTAGTGTGCTAGATATAAAGTGATACAGCACAGTTCATTGTTTGTTTTAAAAGTGACCTATAGAATATCATAACTTTAGTATTCTATTCTGACTGCCCAAAAAAACAGAGTGAGAGTGATATTTAACAACATCATTAATAACTTTAAACTATTCTCTGTGAGAGACCTGCGATAATTTACTCACTCCCATCACCTTATGAGAGCCCATCAAGCAGTCTGCTAGTCATGTCACCCTCATCATTAAAGGGAGCATACACGGGAATGCAAGTCTGTATTTTCTCTAATATTCCACATCTTTCTACATTCAAAGTCTTTTACATCCTAAGGGATATTAAATAAGTTTGATAAAACTTTAGGGAGCTAGGCCCCATAGGAGAACCTAGGGATTTACCATCACCCATATAGGCTGTCTGCTGTTTCCTTAGGCACCCTGCACCTATTAACATGGTTTTCCTCAAATATACTTCATAGAGGACAATTCACCAAAAAAAATTCTGATCTGCTCAGAGCCAAAAATTCATAAGACGTGGGGAGCACAAATGGAAATCTGAGCAGGATGATTGCAGTAGACTGGGAATAACTGCTTATAATTAGGACTTATTTCCTTGTGTGCCTGTCACTGTGTGGTGCAAGTTCTAAAAAATAGTTTAAACATTAATCACTTTTTTACATTTGAACACATCTTTCATCTTAGCTCTTTGAACCATTTTTAAATCTTTTCAAACTCTTTCAAACCTTCAGATCAAAATTAATCTGAATATTTCAAATCAGGAAGGTTCACACATTATTTTTATGTTTTACTGTATATGGGCAAACCACTAAAATCTACTACATACTGTTGCTAATGTTTCTTTCAACTGAATTTGTGCTCTATTGATGACCCAAAGTTTGGGTGATGTAGAGAAGGCTTTCTAATCCGCATTGGTTTCCTTTATATTTCTAGGTGCAAATGAAAGTGTTGATTGTAATTTGTAGATCCTCTAGTTACCCTAAAATAGCCAGGTCCTAATTATGTCTACACTGCAATTAGACACCTGTGGCAAGCCCGTGCGAGCTGATTCAGACTCGCGGGGCTTGGGCTAAGGTGTTGTATAATTGCAGCATAGATGTTTGGTCTCGGGTACCCGAGCCTGAAAGTCTACACTGCAATTATACAGCCTATTAGCCTGAGCCCCACAAGCCCGAGTCAGCTGGCATGGGCCAGCTGTGGGTTTTTAATTGCAGCGTAGACATATGCTTGGCGATTGATTCTCCCTTGTGGTACTGCAGTAGTTGTGGTCAACCAAGACATCCAGACTGACAAGACTGCATTCTTCAGGGGCTTCCTTTTCACTTGGGCCTCAGAAGGGGATGATACGTGGGTCAATGGAGAAACTTTTTAGTGGATTAGGCGTTTCTCTTGTAAAAAGGATGGGGGGAATGAATTTTAGACTCATATATCCATAGACTTTAAGGCCAGAAGGGACCATCATGATCATCTAGTCTGACCTCTTGCACATTGCAGGCCACAGAACCTTGCCTACCCACTCCTGTAATCGGGGCCGTCCCTAGCTATTTTGGTGCCCTACGCAGCCCCCAGGCCTCCGCGGGGGTCGGGGGGAAGGGGGGCTGGCCACTTCGGGAAGTGGAGTGACCCGGCCCCAGCCTGCTCTGCTCCCCTAGCTCCCAGGCTTGGGGGGAGGGGGGAACTGCCCCGCAGCACTCGCTGGGGCCGGGTCGCTCTACTTACCGGTGAGTGCAGGCCCGACCTCTTCTGGAGTCCTCAGGGAAGTGGGGGCGGGGCTGGGGCGGAGCAGGGGTAGGGGCCCTAGGGAAGAGCCAGAGCAGGGGCTGGAGCAGCACCCAGCTGCGCAGGGCACTAGGAAATTTGGGGCACCAAATTTCCTGGTGCCCTACACAGCTGCGTACTTTGCGTATGGGTAAGGATGGCCCTACCTGTAATAGATCCATAGATCAACTCTGGCTGAGTTACTGAGGTCCTCAAATCAAGATTGAAAGACTTCAAGTTACAGATAATCCACTATTTACACTAGTTTAAACCTACAAATGACCCGTACCCCGTGCTGCAGAGGAAGGCAAAAAAAAATCACCCAGGGTCTCTGCCAGTCTCACCTGGGGGGGGGGGGGAATTCCTTTTCAACCCCAAATATGGCGGTCAGTTGGACCCTGAGCATTTCAGCAAGACCCAGTAGCCAGACACCAGTAAAGAATTCTCTGTTGTAACTCAGAGCCCTCCCTATCTAGTGTCTCGTTACCGGACTTCGGGGATATTTGCTACTAGCAATCGCAGATCAGCTATATACCATTATAGGCAGTCTCATCAGACCATCCCTTCTATAAATTTATCAAGTTCAAACTTGAAGACAGTTAGGGTTTTTTTGCCCCCACTGCTCCCCTTGGAAGACTGTTCCAGAATGTAAAGCACTTTAAGATAGTCATGCAATACATTTAAATAAATGAAACCTGTTAATGATCTCCTCTTAAAGTCAATCAATGCAGAAGTTCTCAATACTTCTTGAGTTAAAATTTCTAATGTGCTCAAAGCCACTAAACTTGTTGTAGTATTGGCTTACCTTGAAACACTGTGCAGAGATGATGTTCGCAATAAAAGGGCTTTCAGTTGGATATATTTAATCCTTTGCAGCAGAGGCATACATCCATAAATACACTCTTAAAGCTGGCCCGATACCAGCTTAATACCTTTTTTAAATTTATCAAGCCTCCGGTTAGGTGCTGGTGTGCAGTGTCTGTGCCTAATGTGTTGGGGAGCTGGAGCAGTTATTGTGAAATGATGCCAAAAAAACATAGAATACTGATTTCAGTTAAAGCTACAATTGACATTTTAAAGATGAATTTTGATGAAATGACAGTTTATAAATGGGTTCATCTCAACGAGTCCTGGAAAATTTCATATAGGGCAATGTGTGATTTCTGGTATTTTAAAGACTCAGAATGTGATAAAACTCCTCTTTAATTAATGCTGAATTTTTCTGACATCTCTCAGAAAGAAGCTATGGGACCAGAAGACAGTTGAGTTTTGATGTAACGTGTTAGAGATGGGCAAGAATCAAACCGCTACAGCCAAATACTCAGAACACTGATGAAGCTCAGATCTCAATCTGAACTTTGTAGCTGGCCTTTGTTTATCTAACAGCCTAATCTGAAGTCTTGATCCAAATCTGAATTTTGTGGCTTAAATTTAGTATTGTGTATGATTTACACAGAAAAATAGGAGGTGGTAAGTACAGTAATAGTAGTAGTTACAGTTTATATTTTGATTTCTCGTGTCACCTACATGTATTTAGCAGAATATTGTGTGCACACATAAATAGATACGGACACACTGTTCTGCCCAGTACATGTAGGTGTCATGAGAAATCTTAAATTACTAGTACACTTACCACCTCCTATTTTTGTCTGTCTAGATTGGCAATGGGGTTGGTGGATGGCTGTCTATCTGTTGATTATAATACGCATATTCACTATTCCTTTCTAATCGTTTATCTATGTTATGAGCATGCACAGTCATTTTGGTGATATTAGCAAGTGATGCTGCTGCAAACGCTACAGACTTACTAAAAAGTTAGCACACATCTGTTTGTGCACAATATTTTAGTTCTTTCATTTGTCTCTACATGGACTTGAAACAAATATTTTAGTACGGAAGTAAACATTTTGGCACACACACTCACATGTAACATTTGCTTAACTGATGTAAATTCCATGGACATCTTCCTGCCTATACATGATGCTATTCTTTGAGGTAAAGTTTGTTACAGTGACTGAGGTGGAATCTCTTTAAAACTTGGAAAATGTTGGCTGTAGACAGTCCTCATAATATAGTTCAGTAATTCAACCTCATAAGTAGATAGGGGATCGTCAGCCATCTGTGAAAATGAAATTTCAGTGAATGGCCACTATAATAATATAGAAAAATACAATCCAGAATGCTTGTATTTTCTATATTCTTCTGTTTCCTTAAATATTTTTAATTATTAATAGCCAGCTAAAAACTGACAAGTGGAGAAGATTTTATAAGTGAGGTTATTTCTGAACTATACCAACATCTGAAATAACCTTTCTTTTGGCAAGTGTATCAAACTTGCTTGTACAAACAAAAAAATTAGGGGGTTTTGTCTTTGTAGCTGTTACATCTGTATTTGTGATACAGATAAATTTAAACCTTTCACTTAGGCCGTGTCTGCATTAGGAAAATGATTTTGTTTCAATTAAGGGTAGAGCAGGCTTTCTGTAATGTGTATTTGAAGAAATTGGGAGTGTTAACAGGCATAGGCTACAGTGTTTTCTATAGGCCAGAGAGACCCAGCTCTGCATTTCTGTTTTACTTGACTTAATCAATTCAGCTGAACATATTGCTCATTTTTTTGAGTAAAGAATGGCGCATAAACCACCCACCCCGCTGAGCCTCAAGCAGCTTCACCTGGACCTCCCTGCAGAGCCCCATTTCCCCTGCACCCAGAACCCCCCAACAAGCCCATGTGCATCCAGATCCCCTACTGAACCACCTGTACCCAGATTGCCCCACAGAGAACACTCTCACCCCACATCTGGATCGCCCCACACTAAGCCCCTCCACACTTGGATCCTCCCGGGCTGAGCCTGCCCACCCACACCTGGTACGCCTGGCACAGAGTGACAGGCCCAGCCCTTGTGCTGTGTCAGGGGCAGGGGCAGCCTCACCGCCAAGTCCCTGTCTGGGGGAGGGGGAGAGTGGCCTGCAGGCTGAGCTCCCACCTCCATGCAAACAGTGGCATGTGCTCCCCACTGCCATGCTAGAGCTTCCACATATATATAATGACAAAATTTGCAGAACTTTAAAATACTGTGCACAGAATTTTTATTTTTTTGGAACAGAATTCCCTCAGTAATAGCAGGAAGCCCTCTATAGGAAGGTGATGGTCTGCCAAATGGAAGCATTTCTCACTGTGTTGCCAGAAGCATTGTTTGCTTCTGCAGAAGACTGGGATTTTTTGTATTACAGACTGTCCATCAATTGGTGGAGTACATTTAGCAACAATTAATGCCTTCCCTCGTCTGGTGGAGAACTGCTCGGTTTTCCCCAGTACTACAATAGGCATGGTTTTAAAAGGCATCATCAGAATGTTTCTGCCAATATCAAAATCTATGCCAGTTTGGGACCTAAACCTGGTGCTGTTCATGCTCATGAACCCACTATTTGAGCCCTTGACCACCTACTCCCTCTGCAGTTATCGATGAAGGTAGCCTTCCTCATGGCTATATCCTCTGCCAGGGGAGTAGGTGAGCTTGGGGCCCTTATGGTGGACCGGCCTTATTCAATCTTTTACAGGGACAAAGTATCGCAGAGATTGAACCCCAAGTTTATCCCCAAGGTTCCCTGTGACTTTAACTTGAACCAGACAGTTCACCTACCTGTCTTTTTACCTGAAACCTCACAAGAATAGGGAAGTCAAGAAACCCCACTTACTGGCTGTATGCAGAGCTTTAGCTTTTTCCCTAGGCAGGGCAAGGCCCTTTAGAATGTCTCCAAGGTTATTTGTCTCCACAGCAGAGAGGATGAAAGGAAAAGCTTTGTCTTCCCAAGGACTCTGAAAATGGCTTTCCAGTTGCATCCTCCTCTGCTATGTGATGGCAGAAGCCCCTCCTCCTCAGTCCATCAGGGTTCATTCTACCAGAGCTCAGGCTGCCTCGGTGCCTTGCAAGGAATCAGACTTCTGCAGATTTGTAGAACTGCACCTTAGGGCTCCATTCACATGTTTACCAGGCAATATTCCCTCATTCAAGTCTCAGAGAAGGATACTTCCTTTGGCTCAGAGATCCTGCAAACTGTGGTACAGAGATCTTCCTCACAGCCACCTCCTTGATGAACGTTTCTTGGGACCAGCCCTCCAAGAAGAAAGGAAGGCTACTTGCTTTAGAGTAACTGTAATTCTTTGGCATGTGTGGTCCCTGTAAGTATTCATGACCCGCCATCCTTCCCCACTGCTTTGGATATTTATTTGATTCATGGTAGAGTGGAACTGGAGATGCAGGTGGTCAGCCCTGCCCCTTATGCCCTCAGTTTGGAGCATGCGGTGTAGGGTATAGGCATGGACCAGCAGACACTGCTATTGAAGAATTTCCGGTTCCATGCACACAGAACACATGCACACCCATGGTGGATACCCATGGTGACAATGCATCTCAAAGAACTCCTGTCACTATATGTACGGTAAATGACTTTTCTTTTCCAGGGACAGTGGAGGATGCACTGTAACCCTTCCCTCACATCTGCCCCAGCTGTGGTGTCTTCATGCTGCTCCAGCAGCTGCATGTTTGTGCTGGTGATGATGCTTGAAAAATGAGTGTGTGTGTGTAATGTTTCATGTGTTGAGATGTCTACAGCACCCCTGAAATTGTGGTCTGTTAAGAGACAGGTTTTACAAACTATAAGAGCAGGAGAAAAGTTTTCATTACTAATTGTGTGTGAATACTCATAAAAACCCTTTAAAAATAGTCTGCTTGCAGTGTTTGCAACCTATATACTGAAACGTGCTAATGCATGAGACACAGATGTAACTGATGAACTATTAGAAAAAGTGACACTGAGTGGGTTATACTTATTGTCTAAGAATAGGAAGGCGCAGAAAGTAATCAAACTGCACAAATACTGAAAAGTAAATACGGTCTTAAAATTCTTTCAATTTTAATAATTGAAGGTGCTGTCACTACTGTGTAAGAAAATGTAACAGTTTTAACTTGTGTTCCTTAACTTTATTTAGCTTCTAAATATTGTTGAGGCTTCATCTTTTCTCAGATATTCAAGGTCAGAATGTGACTTGGTTAAATGTTATCTCAATAAAAATAGCACAACATGCTTTAAACCTTCAAAGCATGAATTAATTCTGTGAGATAGGTATTATTAGTATTATGATTATTACATCACCATTTTTAAAATTGGGGAAAGCTGAGCTGCAGAGTTCATCATCATCATTATGTTCCTATTACTCCTCTGGGTTTAGGGCAGTGACGAAGCTCCTCCACTCCTGTCTGTTTCTGGCAAGTCTTTCAATGGTTCCCCAGCTGTGCCCAAGGTTTTTCAGCTCGGCTTCCACAGCTCTTCGCCATGTTGTTTTCGGGCGGCCTCATTTTCGCTTGCCCTCAGGTGTCCATCTTATTGGTACTCTGGTGATGGAATCAGTTTCCATCCGAAGCACATGACCGATCCATCTCCAACGCCTCCTGGCAATGATGGTGCTCATATCCTCTTGGCTGCACTGTGTCAATAGATCTTGGTTTGAGATTGTTCTGGGCCAAAAGATACGGAGGATTTTTCTGAGGCAGGTTGTATGGAATGAAGACAGTCTGGACATGTCATACTTTCTCATTCCCCAGCATTATGCACTATAAAGTAGTGTTGAAAGTACATGATGATTTCCAGACTGTATTTATGCTCCTGAAGGTGTTCCTGGCTTTATTGATTTTGTTCTGGATGTCCTGGCTTGTTCCACCATCCTGGTTGATGGTGCTGCCCAAGAATGTAAATGTTTCTACATTGGTGAGAACATAATCCTCTATCCGGACTGGTGATGGTGAGGCAATATTAAAGGTCATGATATCTGTCTTATTGCGATTGATTTTCGGTCCAATTTGCTGGCTGAATGCATTGAATCGAGTTGTTTTTTCTTGTATGTGGTGTTGGATATGTGATAGGAGAGCAACATCATTTGCGAAGTGCAGGTCTTCAAGGGATGAGAAGAGTATCCATTTAATGCCTCTTGGCATGTCTTCCGTTGTACACCGCATTACCCAGTCGATGGCAATGTTGAAGAGGATTGCAGACATGACACACCCCTGACATACTCCTGTTTTGACTTCAAAACTGAGCTCACTGTGATCAACACTGCATGTAAAGTTGAAATAAAAGCTTTTGATGACGTTGATTATACGGAAAGGAATTCCATATGCCTGCAGAATGCGCCATAGGCTGGTCCTGTGAATGCTATCAAAAGCCTTCTCAAAGTCTATGAAATGTATGTAGAATTGCCGTTGCCATTCTAAGCACTGTTCTATTATGTTTCGTAGAGTGAAGATCTGGTCTGTGCATCCATGCCCTTTCCGAAAACCAGCTTGTTCTTTTCTGAGAACGCTATCAACTGCTTCTGATATATGCTGGACTATGATTTTACACAGTACTTTGCTTGGCACAGATAAAAGTGTGATACCACACCAGTTATTACAATCACGGAGAGTTCCTTTCTTTGGTTTCTTCACTATAATCCCATTAGTCCACTCATCTGGCACTTTTTCCCTTTCCCAGACTGATGTAAATAGAGGGGATAGATGCTGCTAATTTAGGATTTACCTTGAACAATTCTGCATTCAAGTTATCCTTGCCAAGAGCTTTCTCATTTTTTTAAGGATTTGATGGCTTGAATGATCTCTTCCTTAGTTGGGGTGTCTGTGTTGATATCAAGTTCTTCTTCTGCCTCGTGGATGATTGCTTCCTCTTTAGGTGGCTCCCTGTTCAGCAATTCTTTGAAATGCTCTGTCCAGCGCATTTCTTGTTGTTAATAGGTGTCCTTGTTTGTTCCTGATGAGTGTTTGTTGGTGTCTGCCGTTTACGACTGATAAGCCATGTCATTTTGTAGACGGTTCCTTGTTCACCACAAACAGCTGCATCCTCTGCTTGTGTTGCCAGATTATCAATATAATGCCATTTGTCCGCTCTCACAAGGCATTTGACCTCCCGGTGTGCCTTGCTATACTGCTCGTGGTATTCATTCTTCAGTTTCTGGGATTTTGTGTCTAAAACTTTTTTCTTCAGGGCTCATCTGGTTTCTATGGCATTCCCTGTGCTGGGTGTAATCCACTCCTTCCTTCTCTTCTGCCTGTAGCCTAGACAGGCTTCACTGCTCTGTTTATAAATTGCTGTTACTTTGTCCCACTTCTTGTTGATCTCCTCATCTGCATTCCCTCCTCTTCATCAAGGTCTGCAAGTGCTTGAAACCTTTTCTTTAAGTGCAGAACGAAGGCTTTCTGTATTTCAAGGGACTTTAGCTTGTCAATATCATAACGTCTATGTCCCTTGTTTGGTGGACCCACACTTCTCAGTTTTAGCTTGATGGAGGCTGCCACAAGGTGGTGGTCGCTGCCAACATCTGCACCTCTTCTCACTTTCACATCTGTCAGTGAGTGTCGCCATTTGCCATTGATCATGATATGGTCAATCTGGTTCTTATCTCTGCCATTTGGAGAACACCATGTCAGGTTGTGAATTTCATGATGTTCAAATAGGGTTCCGCCGATGACTGGGTCATTCATAGTGCAGAAGTCAACAAGCCTTTCTCAGTTTTCATTCATTGTGCCACACCGATGTCTTCCCATTGCTCTGTCGTTGTTTGTGTTTGTCCCTGCCAGCAGGTATATGGGATCTTGGGGAGCAATTACCACACAGGTGGGGTGCCAATTAATTTCTTTATTAAAGGAAAAAGGAAGTGGTGGGAATTTAACAATGAAATAGGATGGGATGGGGTGTATAGGGTGTTTACAATAGACAATGATGGGGGGGTGGTTCTAGTAAATGTGATAGGGGGTTTCAATAGTGGGGTACAATACAGTGGGGTACAATACAGTTGGTAACCAATTAACACTGAAGTATAAATGTAACAGGTAGCTAACAATTTCTATGTAAAGAGTGTGTCACAGCAGCATATAACCAACTAACAGTATGGGTAAAATGTGTTAAATAACCAACAACTTTAGGTAAAAAATGTGTCACAGTGGTGTAAATGTAAAATGTGAGGTGTATTAGAGAGAAAAGGGGTGACCAATGGGGTTTTATGCTAGAAAGAGAGAGAGCAGACAGGCTGCAAGTTTAAACAGCAGAGAGAAAGAGAGAGAGAGAGAAAGAAAGTGGTAGAGAAGTGAGGTTGGGGGATGGGGGAAGAGGAGCACGTGGTGGAGCAGAGGCCAAAGGCAGAGGGAGATTTAAACTCAGGGAGACACAGAGAGCAGACAGGCTGCAAGTTTAAACAGCAGAGAGACAATTATACAAAACACAGCAAAATCTTATCTATGATTTAACTTAACCAAAACTACACAAATTAGCAAGTAACAAAACACAATGCAACAGTTCTTTAAGCCTAACTTACAGGGTACAATGCAAGCAATTTTCTAAACCTAACTTAACTACAGCTATGCAAAATGAAATTACAACTTATCTAGACTAAAGGACAAAATCTAACCTAATGGGTGCACCTTATACTAGGGGTAGTTCCAGAGGGCAGAGTGGTGTGTGCCCAGGATACAGCTCCCAGGGGGGAGGGGGATTTAACTAGTGGTGGCTGCAAGCTGGCAGCCCAGGATACAGTCCAGGAAGGCACAGGCTTATTTCTAGCAGCAAAGGCGCTGCAAAGCAAGAAACAGATTACAGATACAGACCAAGGAGTTTAAGAGAGGTTTTAAGACACAGACCAAGGTTTAGCTTTAGTCTGTGTGCTGGGGAAACAGAGCCAGCAGCTAAAGTAATAAAAGTATAGAAAGTTTCACAGAGGGATTCTTACCAGTCCCCAAGGCAGCAGCAAAGGCAGAAGCAGCAACAACATCAGAAGAAGCAAGGAGGGCTCGGTACGGTCTTGATAATCAGGAGGTCTCTCAGGCAGCAATTCGTTTTTCGTGGGGGGGGGGGTGTTAAAAACGGGGGTACGCTCAAAAATAAAACGAGAGCGGAGAAAGGACCCCCCAGAACTCCTGGCTGATCAGACCAGGTAGCAATGCAGGAACCTTTCTGATGTTTGTTTCAAAAATGCCTGTTCTTAAAGGCAATCTCAGGCAGTTTCCCCACCAGTAATCCTGATAGGCTCCTTCTGTCACAGGGGAGGAGATACAGGGAAAAACTGCAGGTGAGCATAGAGACATGCCTGGGCAGAGTCCTGGACCATAGGCGTGAGTTCCCACCTCAGGACTCAAAAGCACATGAGGCCTATGACTCATGCCCAGGATCTTAAAAACACATTAGGTCTTGCAGCTCTGGACATTGCCTACCCTACACCGAGCCCAGGTTTAACAAGGTGATAACAGGACCAACCCTTTGAACAGGGCAGTAGTCCCACTTAGCACGTAGCACAAGTGGCCATCCCTTTGAGAAGGGCAATGGCTCTTGGTAAACAACTTAACAGCCAGGGAGGGGCGGCCACAGGAGGAGAACAAAAACAAAATGGAGTAAGGGGACAGCTGTAAGAAACAAAATGGAATAGGGGGAAAGCTGTAACAGACAGTGTTGTCCTTACCGACCTTGGCATTCAGGTCTGTCATGACAATAGTTAGGTCGTAGCGTGGTACTCTCTCTAACTCCGCCTGTAGTGTAAGGTAGAATTTGTCCTTTCCTTCTTCATCACTGTCATTTGTTGGAGCATAGCACTGAATCAGGGTGATATTATTATGTTTCCCTTTCAGTCTGGGTCTCATAAGTCTGCTGATGATGAATTTCCATTCAAGCAGGGAATGCTCCACTCTCTTCTTCAAAAGGATGGCAACACCCTCATAGTGTTGTCCATCATCCCGTCCAGAAAACAGCAAAGTTTCTCCCGAGGCTGTTGTTAATCTTCCTGATCCCGTCCATCTCCTCTCGCTGACACCCAGGATGTGTAAGCTGTAGCGTCTCATCTCTGCTGTGACCTGAGCTAACGTCCCTGTTTCGTACATTGTCCATACGTTCCAAAAAACAAGTTTGGTTTTTGTCTTGGTGTTGAGCACTTCAGTCTTCATGCCAGTGTCTTCCTTTCGGCTTTCACCACTGGCATTCATACAGGTCATTGACTCCTGAAGGCCATCGCACACGGTAATGGTCGATTTCTCTGTCACGGTTTCCGTAATGTATTTTGTTTTTTACGGGACAGGTTGTTAGCCCTGTGCCTAACCCCCAACCTGGAGGACCCGGGTATCTGTTTTGTCCGGCCCCTCCCCCACAGACCAATCCGGCATGTTTGAACCTCCCAGGAGCAAAAAGCCCCCACCGACACAGACTCTGGAGATCGTTAGAGCACGCAAGCTGCCCCGCCATGACAAAGCATGGACACCAGAGGACAAGAGCTGCAGAGTTATTTGCCATTTATCATCCAGTAAATTGCTACCAGCCAAGGTTAACTCAGGAGTTCATGGCTCTAAGTCCTAGGCCTGGTCTACACTACGACTTTAATTCGGATTTAGCTGCTTTAATTCGAATTAACGCTTGACCCGTCCACACAACGAAGCCATTTAATTCGAATTAAAGAGCCCTTTAATTCGATTTCTGTACTCCTCCTCGACGAGAGGAGTAGCGTCAAAATCGGTATTGTTAATCCGAATTAAGGTTAGTGTGGCCGCAATTCGATGTTATTGGCAATTAGATGTTATTGGCTACCCACAATGCAACGCTCTGGAAATCGATGCTACTACGGTAGCTTGGACGCACACCACCGAATTAATGGTGCCTAGTGTGGCCGAATACATTCGAATTTATAAAATCGGTTTCCTAAATTCGAATTATATAAATTCGGATTAATCCTGTAGTGTAGACATACCCCTATACTCAGGCACCTAAAGTTCATGTGTAATCCTGTGTTTAGGATACATTTATATTCAAGTAGGTCTGTTCAGAATATCTTCCTTAATTTCTATGAAACTTGCACTGGATTGTAAGGCTCTGAAATTGTATGTTATATGTGGTCTTTTGCTGACATAATTTTGTTATGTCAACAAAAGATTAATACTAACTAGACTGTCCTATTATTCTTTAAAAAGCTTTTAGCTCAGGTTTTGTTTTAATTTCTTTCTACATAAAATCTACAGCTCCCTCTGAATCTTAAATTTGAACTAAATTTAAAGAGAATGCAAAATGAACACAAGGAAGGCCACCACTAATTCTTAGAAGCTACAAGACTTGCTTCCTTATCTGTTTGAACAGACAAATTTAACAGTGAAATTGTTAGTTCTGTGCTTAGACGTTCTTTTGCTTCCATTTCCCTGTAAAATGAGCTGTTTAAATTGCGTCTCTGGTACTAGGAAGATGTAAAGAGGGTTGTTGCTATGGCTTAGCCATTGTGTCGATACCACTCTGCTCATTTATTACGGAAATAACACAGACAGGTTAAACAAACTAATTCTGTTAGCTCCACTGTTTGCTGTTTACCTGAATAGATCTGCTGAACCTACAGTCCTTTCTGTGTAACTAGCCCTGATGATTATTTCTCTCATTCATTATTATCAGGTCCACTAGGAAAAAAAAAACAGGGGTGTGGCATGCCTATTATAGAAAAACATAAGAATATCTCTAACTGCTGTGGGAAACTGTAATGTGTATAGAGACTGGCACTAGGTGCCAAACCACAATAGCCCAGTAAACCCTGCAGCCCCTGGGTTTTGCTGCACATTTTTCCCCTGTAGACAATACCGCAGAATCAAAGAAGTTTGACACTTTTTATTATTTTTCTGTCCTCATTATAATTTAGAGTCCCTCTTAATTTAGTCATCTGAAAATTTTATTAACATACTGAATGCATTTTTCCAGATCACAGGTAGCAATCTTTATGGTAACCCATTAGACACTGCTTCCTCACTGCTTCCTATATTTTACCTATTATTACTAATTTTTACTGCTTATATTATACCCAGTTTGGTTCATACCGTGTTTTGGGGAGTGACTGGGGTTAAAACCGTAGAAATAGAAGAGTTTAGAATTACTTTTTTCCCCAAAAGTTTTAGATGAGTGAATTATCAGTGAAATTAAAATTAAGTCAAATCATTTCCTTTACTGTATAATTCAATTAGAAAAATGCAATGGCATATTGTGTTTTATAGAAGTCTGCTCCCAAATAAACCTGAGGTCAGGAGCGATCAATATTTATAACCCATTTGTAATTTTCAGTAAACAGACAGCCCCACATCAGACAATGCAGAAAAAAAAATTGAGTTGTCCTGAAGTGTGTGTCATAGATATAACTTGGCAGATATTAAGAGGAATTGGATCTTAATAAAGAAGGCCAGCCTACCATTTTTTACAGATTATCTGTAGGGCAGATCATTGGTGCCAGCTCTGTTATCTCAGTTTCCGTAATGGGATAAAGAACATGGTTTTCCTTAATGAAGTCCTTATTTATGTAGATCAGCAGAGGGTTTTGCAGAAATGGGATTAATTATATTCCTTAAGTGGGTGGGTTTGGTTTTTAAAAGGTTCTGGCAGCATCAGGCATATCAGTATCCTGCATTATATTTTTTAAATGCCCTTTCAGTTACCATCAATGTTTGGTTTTTTGTTTCTTTCTGTAGATTCTGGGATTTTTCCAAGCCTAACCCCTTGCTGGAGACTGTGGAGCATCATACAGAGTTTACATGTGGACTAGATTTAAGCCTTCACAACCATGGTCAGGTAACAGATTAGATGATTTTATGTTTCACTTGTCTATTACAGCCAATACAATCACAGCTGAATTGCAGACTCCATCATGAGCAGCAGCCATCGGTTTGTAGAATGCCTCAGGCAAATGATCTGGCTGAATGCAGGTTAAAATAAAACACATGTAGTTCCATTTTTATTTGAGAAATGATTACTTGTCTGTAAATGGGGGCCTGGGAAGAAGTTGCAAAAGCAGACAGAGTTGAAATCCATATTGATTGCAAGTGGAAGCAAAAATTACTTTGATTTGGTAACGAGAGTACTAGAGAAGGTGCCAAGTTCAGATCTAGGGTTCAGACCTGCTTAGAGATGGGCCAATCATTAAATATTAGAATACTAGAACTGAACTTCTCCAAAGTTCAAGAATGCTTGGATGTTGCCTTTTGCTTTAAGCCCACCTCTAGAGGAGACCAAATAAATTATTTTAATTATAGAAATCCCAAACTTTAATGTCCTGGGGGATGAGATTTAGTAAATCAAGGCTAATCATTTGAGTATTGATTGTCCTGGGATTACTTGAGAGTCTACATCTGTGTAATAGTTTAGCAGCTAGAGTAAAGCCAAGTAAATTCACCCTTTGGCAGTGGATAATATATACATACAGATGGCATTACATTTAACTGCTCCTGAGTTTGTGCAACAGAAAAAGGGAAGTGATGGCTTATAGGTGACTCATATGCTTTGTATATATTTGGTTTTAATCTATCGTGTGACATCCAGCTATCATAGCAGTGAGTGCTGTAAAAATGCTGAAATAAAGAAATATGTATAATGAAGTCAAAATATGACTAAGAAGTAATTGAAATAAATCTTTGAAATGCACACACAGAATCTCAGTGGCTTCCAGTTTGAATATCTGTTGCCTCTCTCTAGCTTCCACTTTGAGCCTTTTCTTAATAATCTAAAGATTTGGAATGTGTACTTAAGAGCAATACTATTAGTACAGTTGTAGTTGTTTAAGCCAAGAGAGTGGGTGAGCTGTAGTGCAAATTGTATGAATCAGTTTGCTTTGTCAGAAACATTAAGGATACAGGGTTTATTTAACCAGACATGATTGGATTTTTTTACCCCCAGGTTGTATTTAGATCTCTCAGTGCTGAAATAATTGAAACCTGATTCTGTTTACTGTACAGCTGAGGCAGGTACAGCATGTTGCCTACCGTGCACAAATCAAATCAAAATGGTATTCTGATATATAATAAACATTATTTCTCCCAATATCCAAAATATGCTAGACCAAACAGTGAGCTGTTATTACCCTGTACAGATGTCTAGGTCATCTAACTTCAAATAACTTTTTTAGATCCTAGTAGGGGAAGGCTCATGGGTAATTGAGAGAAATATGCAAGATGAACAAATAGAATTCCCCCTTAGGCTCAGACTACACTAGGTTTTTACTTTTTGTTTACAAACTGTGTTTAAACATCCCTCCAACTAAAACAGCTTCTGACATGGTGTGGGCAGCTAGTGTCAGGGCAGGTCTACACTTAAGAAACTGCGCCGCTGCAGCATTTTCCGGCGGTGTAGTTAATCCACCTCTGCGAGAGGCGGTAGCTATATTGATGGGAGAAGCCCTTCCATGGACAATGATGTAGTGATATCTATGTATGTTTGTAGCATAGACCTGGCCTCAGTGAGGCCAAATGGTTTTAAATGTTTAAAAACCCATGAAAAGATTGGGTAGGGACTTTTATCATAGGGCCTCTTTCCCATACAATACTGTCCTTCCCTAGTTTTTTTTTCTGCTCATAGTCCTAGGGCTTTTTTGAGGCTCACCTGGGTATATATTTAGACACCACTTAAAGGAAAGTGTCCTTTAGACTTGAATTCAGACTACACCGTGGAATCACCTATGGCTGTTCCAAAACTCAACAAAAACATAGTAGCAAATTGAGTGGCTGTGTCGTTTGTCTATACAGAGTTCAATGGGTCTGGCTTCAGAGGAGGCCTTCTGGCATATTCTATTCTAGAGTGGGACTTCATTGTTGAATACCCGTGCACGGGGTGAATTTCACCTATAATGAATAGTAGTACTATACATAATGGAAATAAGGCACATCCTACAACCATATCATGTTCCAACTCATATCATATGGTCCCTCTCTTCTTCTTTGGTTGGTTTTTGTATTGTGATAGCTCTTAGGAGCTCTTGTGATGAACCACGATCCCATTGTGCAAGGTGCTATACAAAAACAGACTGAAAAGACAGTGGTGAGCCCATCTGAACTAGCTAAGGGATGTGCCAAATGTCATTTTGTTGGGGTAGATTGTGCCAAGGCAGTTGAACAGTTGAGCTTGGGGCAGGTTATATCAACTAACAGGGGAGGTTCACACTATGTAAGCCTTTCAAAGAAGTAGCTGTTGCCACCAGGGAAGTAATCTTAAAACTTGTTAGGGGGCAGCTTGATTGAAAATCAACAAAATTTTGTGTTTTGCAATTTGAGCGGGACGCTGCGATCATGAATTAGTGTTTAATCAGCTCTTATTTGTGTGACTCAGAAAATAGCCACAAATAGCAAAATTTAAAAGTACAGCTACATTGAACATCCACTTCATCTTGTCATGACAATGAAATTATTTCTACAGGAGTATGAAGAAATAAGAGGAATATTACTTTGCATATCATAAATTGCATGAAATTGTGGACTTTTGTTGTTCTAAAGCTGCCTGATGCTCAAGGCAAACATGAGAAAAATGAAAGCCCTGGATTTGTTTGAAAGCCTTTCTTCATTTCCATGCCTACTTATCAGGTCTGCTCTGCACACCACAGAGAGCACCCGCTGCTGTGTGTAAATGAATGCTTTCTATTGAGCGGGTTCTTTCTTTGGCGGCTGTCTGAGAACAGGATGAGGATTTTAAAAGGGTTTTGGGGGGAATCCCTTCAGCTTCTCTTTACTGGATCTGTGAACTATGAGCTGCAATTAGTTTCCAAAATTGCAGTCCTGTGTGATTTTTAAAAGAACAATGGTGGTAACCATTTTCAAGCACTGATTACAGGAAGAATGTATTAAACATATTTGACAGCAACATATCAAATCAGAACAGGCCGTTTACAATGTACAGTGCTGAAAAGTACAACCTGGGGATTAAAAATGAATATGAAGAGGAATAAAAACACAATACTCCAATTTGATTTGTCATCTAAATGCAGGATCAGGCCTGGAATTTAAAATAGCTTGCATGCAACAGGGCACACAGTGTACATGCTTGATTTGCATACTTGTTTATTATGGTTGCATGAATAATCGTAATTCTGTATACAAAAGGATAGATGTCAAGTGGCCACTTGTACTGACAATTATGCATTTGTGCAAATCTAAGAGGTGTGGGAGCCAGATTCTCTTGTTTACTCCAGACCTTTTGTGCTGTTGCTGCTGCATTTCCACAGTTGTGGATTTCCCCAACACAGGTCAGGTGACACAGATCTGGTTCCTCTTCCACCCACTCCGTACCTGACATAAGGAGTGTATCAAGATTGAGAGATACATGGTCAGAGTGCTGCTGTGCTCCAGCTAGAATGTGGCTGCTTAAAAGCCATAGCTAGCCTATGCTGATTATGCCTAGAGGTCTGGTGAAGAATCTGGGCTTGGGTCTGAAAACCTTTCAGCTGAATGGGGACACTGTTGATCACGTGACACAGAATAGCGGTTTTTCCTGGTGTTCATTTTCTTTCCTTCATCCCTCAGGCTGTTGTGCACTATACTACACACCAGCTGGCTGCATAGGTGCCGCCCTCCTCTCCAGAAAAGGGATTGCATTTCGGTGGGATTGTTTGCTTATAATTTGTGAAGTGCTCTGGGCTCCTGCATAAAGGGCGCTATACAAATAATATTTTGCACTGTTCTGTAAATGTCTTCTAATTTGTGGGACTTGAGGTGCAATATTTAATTTAATTTTAAAAAAAATCAGAACAAATTAGAACATTTGTGGAAGTGACATTGTCAGGTTAAAACAAGCAGGCCCAAGTCATGAAGGCGAAAAGGCATGTGACAGCAGGGTGCAAAGGGAGCAGCAAGGTCAGAGGAATGGGCATATGAAATGGGAAGCAGGTAGATATGAGAACTGGAGATATAGAATAGTATTTTTTAAGCATTTATGAAAATGTTACCCATATTCACGTGGTGAATTGTGGGTGCTTCTAGGAGTTTGAATTTCATATGGAAAGAGAGTCAATGAAGGGGTCAGAGAGGAACTGGCATGGTCAGAGTGGCACAGAGAAGTTCTGATCCATTTTAAAAGAAGTCTTCGAAGAAAAAGAGAACCCTCCCTACCCCCTGTGCAAATACTCCCTTTGTCATCTCTATCAGACGGTGGAAGGCTCAGCCACCACCAAGTTTCTCCCCTTTGCCAATGAGAGAATGGATGGAAAAGCCCTCTGCCAAATATAGCTATCTATAATACACAATCCAGGGTATCTTTGGCTCTGTGTATGTTGTTATATGTGTCTTACTCTAATCTCTCTTCTCCAAAGAGGGATTGGTTTTTGAGGCAGGCTACAAAATTACTCCCTTTGCACTGGCCTATATGTAAAGTGGGCTCCATTATAGCTAGGGAGTGAATATCCAGCCTGAGCTTTGTAATAGTTTCTGTAGAAGGTGGGGTCCATGTAGCTTGTTAGGATTGCCACGCTGTTTTTGTTTTTAAACTCCTGCAACTTTCTGTGGATGCGCATGCAGCTTGATGGTCAACTCCTCACAATGAAAAGAGACCTGCTTATTTTGTTCTGTCTTTCACTGGCAACAATATCTGAATGATGCTTACTCTCAGGGGCATAAGGCAGTTTAATGTATGTGATGGTGATACAGTTCTTTGCTGTCTTAGATGGCACTGACCCTCTGCAATAAGAGCATATAATAGTTTCCCTCAAACATTGCCCCGTATCTGTATAGTTATAAGGATTTCAAGGTCCCTGTAAATTCCACCATAAATGCAGTTTTATTGATAACTTCACTGAGGAACAACCCCAAAATGTAGGTCAGTACCCCGCACTGGCAACGAATAAAGGCCATTGGAGGCTGTAAGTCTAACCTTTTTGCTCACTGTGTCATGGATGACATAGAGTAGAGGTTTCCCCTGGTGTCCATTTCCTTTCCTCCATCCCCCAGACTGTTGTGTAGGTACAAGTTGTCTGAATGGGTTACTCCCTCCATTCCAAAGCATATTTCAGTGGGATTGTTTGCAAGTGGCCTCCCTACCAGCCACTCAGAATGGTTGCTAACAGCCACGTTCAAGTGTTTCAGTACTTATGGATGGCTGAATAATGGCTCTTTTGTAGAAAGAAGGTCATTTTTTAGGACCAAATATGAATTTAAATGGTGTCTTCAGTGGAGATGCTGTATTAGGTGTTCTGTTTGTATTTACACGAATCCTACTCTGGTCAGAGGCATTAACTAACTGTTGTAAAGCTGGAATTGTGTATTGTGGAAATTTTACTGGAAGATGCATAAACTTCCTTTGCTCCTTTTTTTTCGTTTGATTGGTTTTTGGGTATTTTTGTGTCTTGTTTGTTCTTTCTTTGTACACATAAGTTGTGGAATTTAGATGTTCCACATGACTGTTGAAGCTATCATGCCCCTAGAACAGGGGTGGGCAAACTTTGTGGCCCAAGGGCCACATCTGGGTATGGAAATTATATGGCGGGCCACGAATGCTCATGAAATTTGGGGTTGGGGTGCAGGTGGGGGGGTGAGGGCTGCAGCTGGCAGGGTGGGCTCTGGGGTGCAGGAGGGTGGGACTGGGGGGTTCGGAGGGCGGGAGGGGATCAGGGCAGGGGCTTGGGGCACTGGAGGGGGTCGGGGCGCAGGCTCTGGACGGTGCTTACCTCAAGCAGCTCCTTGAAGCAGTGGCATGTCCCCCCTCCAGCTCCTATGCGGAGGCGCGGCCAGGCAGCTCTGCGCACCGCCCCGTCCGCAGGCTCTGCTCCTGCAGCTCTCATTGGCCTTGGTTCCCGGCCAATGGGAGCTGCAGGGATGGCGCTTGGTGCGGGGGCAGCGTGCGGAGCCCCCTGGCTGCCCCTACACATAGGAGCTGGAGGTGGGACATGCTGCTGCTGCTTCCGGGAGCTGTGCAGAGCGGGGCAAGCCCTAGACCCTGCTCCCCGGCAGGAGCTCGAGGGCCGGATTAAACGTCTGAAGGGCCAGATGCGGGCCCTGGGCTGTAGTTTGCCCACCCCTGGCCTAGAAACCTTTCACGGACTATATCTTTCCTCCCTCTTATGGCCATTCTCAGCCACTTCTTTATACCTCTCAAGGCATTCCAGGTAAAGTTTTACAGTTTGAAATGCCTTGAGAGAAAAAGATCCCATTTTTTGTTTTAATTTGTGCATGGATTTCTTGGCTGGCTTTCTTAGTTGTTATGAATGTTATTGGTGAATCCCTTTGTAGGCCTTTGCAAACATCCCTTTTGTTTGGGTAAAATTCATCCTTGTGCATAAGGAACCAGTGCAAGGCAAGACCTTATGTGCAACTTGCCCCCCCCCCACCAGGCTGCTAAAATGAGACTTAAGTGGTACATAGGCCTTGAGCTGGCCCTCTGACAAGGGTAAATTTCACCCTTTGTCATTTCCTATTTTTAAAAATTCTTGGTACACCGCTACCTCGATATAACACGAATTTGGCTATAACGCGGTAACGCAGTGCTCGGGGGGGGAGGGGCTGCGCACTCCGGTGGATCAAAGCATGTTCAATATAACGCGGTTTCACCTATAATGTGGTAAGATTTTTTGGCTCCCGAGGACAGCATTATATCGAGGTAGAGGTGTATTTTTAAACTGTCCCAGTATAGGTAGTCTTTCACCTGTGAAGTGGAAGGGTTAATATCAGCACATTAGACCTGAGTTTTGTGAAAACTATAGTTGCTACAGCCATAATAAAGTTCTGTGAAAGCTATAATGTCACTATACTGGAAGGGATTATCATATCAGCAGTCAAATATTTTCATCTCTTTGATTTTAAAGTGTTATGAAAAGTGACTTCACGGATCACCTTCTTCTTCAACAGATTTTTCACCTTGTATGTGTGTTCAGAGTCATCTGATTTAGTGACTTAAAAGCTCTGACTGCTTTTTACTTTGGTTAACCATGCTGAGCCAACACCGCAGAGAGTAAGCTGGCTTCTGATTCTTTAGCAGAACTGTTTGCTTAGTGCCAGTGAGTTATACCTGTGCAACTTGATGGAAGACAAACAGGGTTTCATGAAGAGAATATTTGGCCTGTACAACTGTTAATTACTGGTGATTATTTAAAAAAAAAATGAAACCTTACTTGACTCTTAGATACAAAGATGGAGATTGCAGGGCTGGTGTTTAGGAAGCATGTTGTTTTGCTTGTAAATTGAATATATTTCATATGGAGTCACCGAGAAACAATAAACACGGACTCCCCACAGTGCCACTTTTAGAGTGTCATATGTCAGCATAGAATGGCAAATTAAAGTTTGGATTAAACCTTTCCACAACACTGCATTGATTTCATCAGTAACTAAAGGATGGACTTGGTGTTCTTTAAAATAGCTCTTTAAAGATTCCTTTCTTTAAGCTATCTAACTTTGCGAGAGTGCATCCATTGCTGAAAATAGTTTTGAAAGCCCTCTGCACTTCACTGCCAGACTTGTCTTTCAGACCTGCAACTCAGGCAAATTTAGACAGCATATCCTTCACCAGTAAGATGTAATAACTGTTGTGCTTAGAGGATTGTTTCAAGTCTACAAAATCAGCTCCCTGTTACATATTCCATATCAGATCAACAAAACAACTGCCTTCTATCTTTTGAAATAGATCCTAGCCAGTTTGTATAACGTTCCAGAGACTTGATCATGAAGCTAGTCAGTTCCTGTTTTCAGCTCAGCGCTTTGTGACACTTTTTAATGGTCTGAAAAACAGGAGCAATGCCCCCTCCAAATCTCTTCCCTTCTTGGGAGAGTAATACATTTCTTTAGCAATGTCTGGGACATTGCTATTTCTGGTCAGTATATATAATTTGAATCCAGATCTATGTAAGAACTTCTGGCCAGTTTTTTATTCCATATTCATCACAAATGATTATACAAATTAGAAACAATGTGTAGTTTGAAAAATACCACACACAAACTAGAATGCTTGCAAATGAATTTTTTTTTTATTTTTATTTTTTTGCAAAATTACAATATGCACCTCTCAATTTATGCATGAGGGTAGGGCTCAGTTACAGTTCATCTCTGATGCCTCTTGACCAAACGTAGGGTCACAGTAATGCTTGGGGCTTTCTAATCCAAGATGGAACCCCTTGTTATTTTAAACCAACAGATCCATACCTCAAACCCAGCAGGTTAAGAGCATGGGGGAGAGGGTTAGTGCCACATGGCAAGGAACTCCCTGGTACGTAGCAGTGAGTTTCAGCTTGCCTTACCAGCCCAGTGTACTCCAACTCACTGTTGTCATAACCTGCATCTCAAATGGGTCATGTGAAGTATTGTATGCGAACTGGTGAGACACAGGTGATTAATATCATTGTGAAATTTATGTTTTAATGCTGTGTGAGGAATTATGGGTACTCACTAATATTGTGCTTTAAAGTCTGATCAAAGAAAGGGAGAAAAAACGGTTTTCTCTCAGACAGGAGGGAAGACAGCTATCTACCTGTCTCCAGTGCAAATTAAGTTTGGTGGAATCAAAACAATGGAAGTCATATAAATCAGCAAGGGGATAGGAAGTCAAGGGGATGAGAAGAACAGCATGAGGTCTTCCTATGTCTAGGGACAAAACAACAAGTTTAGGAAGATATAAGAAGAGAGAAGAAGCTCTCTCTGCATCCATCATTGGACAGACACTAGGGGCCAAAGCTCTTGCAAGCTGAGAAAGATGGGCCCTTCATTCAAGGGGGTTGAAGTCTCTCAGAATTGAATATAAGTAAAAACTCAGCTTAGACAAAGATCTTTCACCTAGGAAGACCAGGGAAACCAGTATTTTGTACTTCTGTGGAAGGGCCTGACTGGGAGAATGTTAGCCATATCTGGGGGGAAAAATTGGTAAGAAATCTACCTTGGTCCAAGGCTGTCTTAGCCACTAGAAAGTGTATTTTACTTTTATTTGCTTGTAACCTTTTGCCTTTATCCCTTTTTCTTAAACTCACTTAAACCCTTTTTTTGTTAATAACTTGTTTTACTTTTAATCTAAACCTGCCTAGTGCTATTGAAGTGACTGCTAGCGCCGGTTAAAGTAATAAGCTGTGCTTTTGTCTCCTTAAAGGAGCAATGAACCTTATTGCTTTTCTAAGTGTTCCAGGAGAGGGCTGGACACTTCAGGGCAGACAGTTGGGGGGAAATTTGGGACTTAAGAGTATGTTGGGAGTCACCCTGTGTAACGATGTGGTTCTGGTGGGACCCAACTGAGAGTGCCAATTCAGGACAAATTGCTTAGAGTAGGGCAGTTACAGCCCAAGGCTGGGGTTTTTCCACCTCTAAGACAAACCAAACCAACCAGACAGAGAGGACTTTGATTTTACCCCACTGGCTAACCACAAGTCACACAAGCAATTGCTTTAGACACTCCAGTTTCCCAGTGTTACCACCAGTGCCACTCGTTATGGGGACTAATGGTTATGAAAACCAATGCCCCAGTAAAAGAAAAAAGGTTCTCTCGATCCCAAAGGACCAACCCCCAGACCAAATCAGATCTTACCCACAAATCATGCTGTTGCCAATCCTTTAGAATCTAAAATCTAAAGGTTTATTCATAAAAGGAAAAAGATATAGATGAGAGCTAGAATTGATTAAATGGAATCAATTCCATACAGTAATGTCCAAGTTCTTAGTTCAGGCTTGTAGCAGTGATAGAATAAACTGCAGGTTCAAATCAAGTCTCTGGAGTACATCCACAGCTGGGATGGGTCATTCAGTCCTTGGTTCAAAGCTTCAGTGTAGCAAAGTCCCTCCAGAGGTATGAAGCAGGATTGAAGACAAGATGGAGGAGCTGCAGCAGACTTTTATAGTCTCTTGTCATGTGGCCTCTCTTTCTTTCTTTGTTCCAAAGACAAGCAATTCGGGCACAGGGCAAGAAAAAACCTTAGTTCTGTCCATAGGCATGTTCCTGCATACCTTGCTGAGTCACAAGGTGTATCTGCCTTCTTTCAATGGGTCAGTTGTATAGCTGATGGTCCTTAATGGGCCATCAAGCAGGCTAGGCAGTGCTGATGCCAAATTGTCCGGGGTGTCACCCAGAAGCATAGCAAAAGTTTGAAATACAGACAGTATAGAGCCAATATTCATAACTTTAAATACAAAAATGATACATGCACCCAGATAGCATAATCATAACCAGCACATCACAACCTTGTCTTAGACACCTTACCTGACCCCCTTTATACAAGATCTGGTGCCACTACAGGACCTTGGCTGCAACAATGATCCATATGGTCCCAGTTCACGTCAATAACGTCACACTCTGCAAGTAGTATCCAAGGCTGGTGGAGATCAAGGTGTGGCTGTTGTGTTGTAGGCAGGCTGCTAGGGTCCGAGTGTTGAGCCAGGACTGCACTGCACACAGCTTCAGGAAACTGCATTCCTGTCTGCTGGCTGTTGGTGTCCAGGCTCTGAGCCATGGCACCAGAGCATTTAAGGCACCCAAGGTTACAGGGCAGGTGGTGAGATGACCTTTCACTGGTCTGGGTTGCACCCCAAAATGTTAGTGGGTCTTCTGCCTACCGTGATTTACCAAAGGTCAAGGGGAGTTGGAGTGAAGGCAGAAGTGTCACCTACTCCTTGATTCTCATTGTTGAAGAGATGGAATGGGGGTGGGGAGAATCGAGGGCAAAACTTCCTTTCATTCTTGTCCAATTATGGGCTAGAAGAAATGGTCACCTGTCAAAATAAGTAGCAGGACTAATAACCATCTTTATTAGCTTCACCAAACTTCCATCCCCTGTGTACGCAAGAGTGCTCAGGACCCTTTACAGATGTTTCATCATAATATAAATAGCCCAAAGAATTAAGCATAAAAAGACAGAAGAAATAGTACCTAGAGAAGAGGAGGAAGGAAAAGTATTGCAAATAGGAGTGAAAATGTAGCTACAATAACTTTTTTTAAAACCTGTTGTAAAAGAAGAAGTGATATATTTCTTCTTGAAACTCAGCAGGGCAGAGACAAATGTTTAGAGCTATTTCCACCTTTGAGTGGTCACCATGTAAGAGACAATTGCCTGTCAGCCTAAGATTTTACTGGAAACCCTGGAAGGGTATCTAGTGATAATCACTTCTGCCCTCCTGACTGTTGTTCAAAAACTTATTCAACTGTGGCATCGACATTTCTTTGCCAGGGTAAAGAAAGTAATTGTATCTGGAGTCTAATGAAAATACAGTGTCATTATCTAGATACATGCATATCTTGCTGAGTTTCAGTAAGAGCTTTATGTTTTTGCAGTTTTTAGTTATTTTCTGAAAAATAGTACTTGGTTATTGGGCTTGGGCGTTTAGTGCCACCTTAGAGTACAGCAAAAATCAACCACTATCTTGAAGGATTTTTCCTCTTTTCTTGATCCTAAACAGTAAAGAGACAGTATGTCATCTAGGTAATTACACTAAGCTGAATGGATTGCCCTAGGGTTCTGGAAAAGGTCTCCGTCTATTGCAAAGCAAGGCTGTAGTGATGAATAGAAGACAGAGGACCTGAAATAGATCAGCTAGTGGGACAACTGAAATGGCTGTGATAAATAAGAATATTGGTATTAAATGAGTTGGTGGAAAACAGCATTACTATCAGACATTAGGATAGACACTTTAAAGTGAAACAGTCATCCCGTGTTTTAGTAGTCAAACTATGAATTTCCAGTGAAGAATTAGTTTTCTGAGACTGTATCTGCCCAATTCATATTTTTGGCTTTATATGAAGGGGAATAAAGCAATGTCCAGTTCGATTTATCTTCTGCAAATATATTTGCCTATTCCAGAAAATTACCTGGCATGATATTTATACTGCAGCAATAATAAAAGTACAGTACGCTCACTTATGCACTGGGTGTTGCAACTTCACTGCTGAAACGAGAGGACTAGAGGCCATTGTGACAGGGTCCCCGGGGTGCAACCTGGACTGTGGGACAGCTGAGTCCTCCAAACCCACCAGCCTGGGCTGTCTCATGCTATGAGCTAAGATCAAGCTACAAGCCTCTGACAGGCACTGCACTTACACAGCTATCCACAGGTAGGGACACACCCAGCTGAGTTACATGAACGATCTCCCAGCCACTCATGAGCTTCAGCCAGTTCCCCCCTGCTCCAGCCCTACACCCCAGAACTGCACCATCTTGCACTGGTCAGAAGCCTGACCAGTGTAAACTCATTACTTAGTTGGCCACTTCTTCATAGGAAAGTGGACATGCACTTCAACCAAAACCAAACTGTTTTAGGTAAAATATAAAACATATTTATTAAATACAGAAAGATTTTAAGTGATTATAAGTAGCAGGCATAGAGATCAAAGTTGGTTACTTAAGAAATAGAATTTAGACTGCATTTCTATTTTTAACTTTAACATACTAAGCAAGATTTGAATCAAGAAGTTTCTCATCCTAAGATCAGATGTTACAGGCAGCTTACAATTCCTCAATACTCAGACTGGTCCCAGGCTGGAAGGAAGTGCAGTCTCCCTAGTTCCAAGTCTTTGTCTTCCAGGTGTTGAGGTGGGGGTGGGGGAGAGGACAAGTGATGTTACTGACTCTTTTTATACCTTCTTTCAGCTGCTAGAAAGATACTTGCTGTGACATGGGGACCAGGCAGTTTCCATTGGTCAAGCAGTCTCCATTGTGTTACATCCCTTCTCTAAAGAGCCTCTGGGATAGTGGATTCTTTGTGATCAACACCATCAACGCCTGTCTGACCCTCCTTTATTGCAACTGAAAGGCTGGCTGTGGGCATCTCCCAACCTCACAGCATATTTCAGTAGCACATATAGCAATACTTCATAACTTCACATACACCGATAGCATTTACAATCCAACAGGATATTCATGTTCAGCAGATCAAGACTTTCAAAATGACACCTCACAAGTTATATTTTGTACAAAACATATCATCATTATATGACAGTGGTGAATATGGGGGTTTCAGGGTGCTACTTTGAGGTACAGAGTGCCACAGACATTAACAAATGCATCCATTTTGTTAGATTGTGTTTGCATCGTGTAGTTGTAACAGTAATGGCTAACAGATGGGAACATTGCCACTTTTGGGGGGGGTGTGTCTTTTTCAGCTGCATCCTTCCCTCAGCAATCAGCATTCAGTGGAATATTGTTATTTTACAATTAACCTTTAATTATTCCATTTCTCTCTACAATTTGTGATGGCAAAAAAATTGATACAAGAGAACTGTATATTCCAACACATAAGCAACAGTGGTGTATTTGTCAGGTGTTCTACAGCATATCTGTACAATGTTAATGAAAGTGTAGTGAAAATAGCTGCCCAAAGCTAATTATTTGTTTTTTTAAAACAGTCGGAAGAATAAAAAAACCCTGCCGTTATACAGTAGCTTTCACCAAAAGATCAGAGCATTCTGCAGACTCTACCTACTGATATGCAAACTTGATCCAGGTCTGTTGGATTGAAGGCAAAGCTATTTCAGCAACATTGTACAGTAGCTTTGGGCTGAAAATGAATAATACTTTATATTTAAGCTTCTTGTGAACAGTTTGCAGTTTTGAACAGTGGCTCAAATAATCTCTTCATATACAATAAGATTACGTTCTATGGAATATCCTATTGAATACTATTCTAAGTAAGAATTAGATAAACCTGTATAAAAAATATCAGTAAGTTGGTGGTGGTGGGGTTTTTTTTTTTTTTTTTTTTAAATACTGAAAGAAAAACTTGGAGCACTTCCAAAATTATTGGGATATCTCCAACTGTGTACTAGGTACTTGCACAGTCACCAAATCTGATAGAGCTCATATTCTGAGTTATTCCTGTTCAGTTAGCACAAACACATAAGTTGTGGTTAAAGTTGCATTAAAAGCTTGATCAAAATTATTGTTAAATCAATTGTGACAAAATATTTTAGATTGTGTTGGCTTTCCCTCCCACTTAGGTTATAAAGCCATTGGCTTTATACAAACAGATTCAATAACCAAGGGTTGTATATTCACATCCTCACCAGATATTATGGTACTATTAATAAAGCAAAACACTTCACACAGTTACTCACTAGGGCCTTCAGTGGGACTGTTCATGTGCTTAAGTATTCAGATGCTCAAGTACCTTGCTGAACTGGGGCTACAAGAGCCATCGCATCCTCTTTCAAACTACAGTAGCTTTTATGGCAGCCATTTTAAGGGTGTAGTTTGTGTACCAAAAGCCTAATGAAAGTCACCCAGCTATTTTGGAACATAGGTAATCCCATCAAACATAGGATTCCTTGGATGATTGGGATGCCATCCATACATTGTTGTTCATTGTAAACCTACTGAGATATTAAATAAGAATGTCTTAGTTTAACTGTCTCTTGGTTTTTCTGACTTGAATTTACCGAAGCAAAGGATAGTTACTACTTTGACTTCATAAGGTTCTTCCTCTTTTGATTCACTAAACGTTAGAGCCTTGGAAAACTTTACATAAGATGTGGGTTGTTACAAACACAGAAACCCATTTAGTTGGCATATTTGTATTGAATAATCCAGTCAGATCACTCCACTCTTGAAATTAATCTCTATAGTCATGTCCACCAACACAATATAGAAATAATTTAGTTCGGTGCCGAGGTCTTACTTTCCATCATCTATTTTCGACTGTAGCACTTTATCATATTTAATTTGAGATGACAGAATGGCATTTTGTCAAACATATGTTCTGGGTTGTTAACTCAAAACTTACCATTTTGAATCTTGCTCAGAAGGTTCGCCCGTACATTGCTGATGGCAGATAAACACTCTTGGACTGAATTGAGACTTTTATTAAACTAGTTATATTTTAGGAGTTAGCAGATTTGAAATTCTACATAAGAACAGCCAGACTGGGTCAGACCAAAGGTCCATCTAGCCCAGTGGTCACTGCCAGGTGCCCCAGAGGGAATGAACGAACAGGTAATCATCAAGTGATCCATCCCGTCACCCATTCCCAGCTTCTGGCAAACAGAGACTAGGAACACCATACCTGCCCATCCTGGCTAATAGCCATTGATGGACCTGTCCTTCATGAACTTAGCTAGTTCTTTTTTGAGCCCTAAGTTCTTTTTTGAACCCTAAGATGATGGAAAGTAAGATTCAAAAATTCTGCAGCATGGTGTCCTGTCTTGAATTAGCTTTAGACCTCTAGCTTGCCTCTGAGATGTGTAACTTTAATAAACCTTTTCTTTGTGGAAAATTTGTTCTTTTTGCATTTCTATGTACATATTTGTACTGTACTCATCATAGTATGACACACATTGTGAGTAAAAATTTTAATAATCATCTAGTAAATAAGAAATGCATCAGTCAGCATTTTCTAACATAATTAAAATGTAAAAATAGACTCTGAATAAATGGGTGAAGCTAAAATTGCTTAACTGTATAAATTTACTGTGTCCTCATAGTTAGCAAAAAGAAGCACCAAAGTTAGTGTAAAGGCTATATTTAATTGCTAATCAGTATTTCAACTATTACCAGTGAGTGAGAATCAACCTTTCTTGAGGAAAATAACTGAAAAGTACAAATGCAAACCAGAATTCAAATTAGGGATTTTAATCAAGGGGTTTTGCTTGCTGATTTAAATCAATGATTTTAAGTCACTTTGATTTAAATCAGTCATCCCCGCTCTTTGCATAGAATTTGTTCATCACCATTTCCAACATGAGTTTTAAGTATGGACGTCACACTGCACAGGCAGATATGACCCAGAGTTATTTGCTGTAGGTTTATTTTCTTTTCCTAACTAGCTACATTTATGTACTATCAGAGAATATGAGCAAGTTGGGCAAAAGTAACCCAAGTGGTCCTAGTCAAACTGCCTTTTGTGTAGTCTCTATTTATTCTTACTATCACTAGATTAAATGGTTCTGTAACTATATTTATTCAGAGCTTGCTGCGAGATACTAATTAGGTTGATCATAGGTGGGGATTCCCCAGGGATTTTTCAGGTGCCATTCCATGTCTTGTTTCCTCTTGAAAGGAAGTATTGCAAATGTAGTACCAACCCATACCTATGGGAAGGATAAAAATACTTACTGTGTGTTTTATACAATTGCCATTCTCTGCACACCCTTCCTGGGAGAAATCAGATTTTTTGTGTGTGTGAAATTGTGGATGAACTGCAATACAGCAAAATGTTATATCACACAAGGCTCTGTTATGTCAAGTGAACAGACATAATGTCATGAGATTTTGTTCCGTTCTGTTTTAGGGTGTAAAGTACCTCAAATAACTAAGCAGTTGCAACCAATTAAGGAAATACCACAAATGAGCAGTAACCATGGAATGGGACAACTACAGTGTGTATCATACAAAATGAAGTTTGATTTCCAACTTTCTAGTGTGCACCTATTCATTCTAGTTTTATATTGAAGAACGTGAATTAGTTTTATAGCAAAATGGTCTCCCATTGACATCCCTGAGAGAACACGGCACTTTGAAGATACTTTTCAAAAGTTGTTTTCACCCTTGTTTAGTGGCTTGTATTCATAGGCCTTGTCAACTTTATTCCTCTTCAGATCTCATCTTATCTCTTACCTTTGCCTTCATTTCTTTGTCCCTTCACTGCTCTGTAACAAACTACGTATTATACATCATTCTGTTACATAGTTATTGATCTAGTATCTGGTATTGTTAGAGAATCTTTAATTGCATTAGCAAATCTAAAGCATTTTGTAATCTGATTTTATGAAAGTTTTTTTCCCTGTCTGTTAATACTGATTTTATCCAGTGCTGTAGATTCATACCAGACTTCATATTGTGATACTGCAAATCTGCACCAAAAAGGGATTTTAGGGGTTTGTTGTTTAGAAAGATTCAGACCAGCTTAGATTCTTCTGCTATATTGCTAAAGTTGGGTCAGTTTAGATGATATCATAGTCCTATCAGGTTAACGTGGAGCTCTCCTTGAAAAAGATGGATGATTGAATGGTCAGGGCTCTAACTCTGGTCCTTGGGAGACCAGAGACCTTCTATTTGCCGTTCTGCAGCAGACTTGTGTGTGAAGAACTCATGCAAATCGCTTTAGTGTCTCTGCCTCCGTTCCCCATCTGTAAAATGGGGATAATAGCACTTCCCTATCTTACACTGGTGTGAGGATAAATACATTTAAGATTTTGAGGCATTGAGATAGCACAGTAATATTGGCCATACCTGAGAGAGAGAGAGAGAGAGAGAGAGAGACGCCACCAGCTCCTTGTGGGGAGGGGGAGTGGCTGTGGATCCAAGCCTTCATGGATCTCCTGGTTCCTCTCCTGCCCATCCCCTACCACCGTCAGAGCCAGGCTATTTATGCTGAAGTTACTCTGCCACCTCCATGGACTAAGTGGTATATAGGAAAAATATGACCTTGCAAGCTCCTGCCCACATCCATGCATTTCATCCAACAGAAATGAAACCAGAATTAGTGTGACCCTTTCCGGGGTACCCAGGGTTGTGACGCACCTCACTACCACCTGCTCTTAGCGTGGGGAAGCCTTGTCTGAGCCTGCCATATGTCAGCTCTCTGACTCTCTGGGACACAGGCAACACAAATAGAGCTCTTTAGGCCTACACAGACTCTTCTGTCCCTCTGCAGGTTAGCAATAGGCACCCTCCAGTCCCCAGTTCCTCCAAGCATCTCCCTGGAGTGTCCAGGCCATGGTCCTTTACACACGTGCATTATTTGCAGACTCACTGCTCCCAAAGGAACAGTGCACCCCGCTTACCAGTTATACCTCAATCACCACTCCTCTTTACGTGCAGCACTTATATTGGCTTATAATGCAAACAAGCAAAAGTTGATTTGACAGAGTACAAACTCTAATGAAAGCAAGTAGGAGTATTGGAAACATGTAAAATATTACATTATATTACATTACACATAAAATAAAAACCTAGTGTGCGTTCCAGAATCTAGTGTACTTAGCTAGTTATTGTTATGTCTTTTAGAGCAAAAACTCACCTGCAGTCCTGCCAGCATAGAACAGACAGGCTTAGCTGTTATCTTCCCATTCATGTGCCATGCTGTCCTTTTTCCTCCTTGGTGGAAAGATGTAGGAGGGTACCTCTGCCCGCCACCCCACATGTATGTCAATAATCTATTGTCTTTACTTGTAAATGGTACTCCGCTCCTGCTCTTTTTTTATTTCCTGTAAATTTCCTCTCCAAGATTTCACAGTGTCTTGATTAGCATTTTGGTTCAGTATGCGAATAGACCTATATTGTGAAGGGGACAATACACAATGCCCAGCCAGGGAGACAAGTGCCTATTACCCCTTTGCCTAGAAGGAACTGGTCTGAAGCACGTTGCCTCCTGTTTTATCTGCCTTAACTTCAAAGCTTTGAGAACGTAATTTCCTGTAAAGATACATAATGCCTTAAATATTATCCATACACACATTTAGAAATGATTATGATGACCACGGGGATACTGGCTCTTGGTCCTGACCCCACATGCCACCTTTTAGTGAATTATTCTGCATAACCTGACCCGGGGATCCCTGTGCATCCTTTGGTGTTCTCTGCCAATTGGCACACATCCTGGGTCACAATTAGTTTTACAATTCGTTAGACAAGGTGGGTGAGGTAAAATCTTTTATTGGACCAACTTCTGTTGGTGAAAGATAAGCTTTTGAGCTACACAGAGCTGTTCTTCAAGTCTGGGAAAAGTACTAAGAGTGTCACAGTTAAATCCAAGATTGAGCAGACCATTTAGCATAAATAGTTAGCACATATTCTAATCTAAGGGACCATTCAAGATTAATGTATCCCTTATTTAGCTGTGACACTCTTAGTACTTTTCCCAGACCTGAAGAAGGGCCCTGTGTAAGCTTGAAAGCTTGTCTGTGTCACCAATGGAAGTTGGTCCAATAAAAGATATTCCCTCATCCACCGTCTCTCTAATACCTGGAACTGACATGGCTACAACAACACTGCATTTTACAATTCATGTCAGAAATTAAGGAATTATTAAAAACAAGCACCAATTTGAACCCAAACACCAGGCATCGTTTTCTGTACTTTGATCCTTCTGATTTTTGTGATCAAAACTACTTTTCCAGTAACTCTAACATGGACTATGTTTGCTTTGTAGGTGGCAGACTGCGCTTGGGATGAATTAGTGAAGATCTATACCCCATCATGTCTGGCAGCTTCTGTGTAGCTCCCCACTTTGCTCAGTGAAGAAAGAGAGCTGACTTGGTGGGAAGCTTTCTCTGCTCCCAAGAAACTAAACTCGTACTAGGTGTGTTGATAATGTGGCTTTAATCCTCATGTCTCTTTTTAAATACGATTTGTAGTTTTAACTGAAGATGTTATGCATTTGAAGATACATTTTCAGTGCAGCATGTGGGGACCCATATTAAGGATGGTTCAACTGTACACACAGTGCTTAAGGCAGCAAAATAATGCCTGGGTGATCAAAGGCTGGCGGGGGCAGACATTTTGCTGGGGGCAGTGCCAGCCAGGTTTGTCTTTGGGGGGTTACATGGGTAAACGTCTTGACAGTGGGAGATGTGAATCAGATTTCCTAATCCTGATAAAGAATAAAGACAAATGGCAATTTATTTTGAGATACTGGCGCTATTTTAAAAAAAAAGAGGGGAGGCGTATTTACTGTAAAATAATGCAGCATCAACTTGAGGCTTGTGTCACTCAGTTGATTTGATATTGATATGTTTTGCTCCAAATTCGTGTCGCATTATTTTCTTGTTAATATGATGAATGCTGTTGATAGACCGTTAATGTCACACTATAACAAGCTGCTTCCTTTGACCTTTTTGTTCACTGTTTCATGATGGCAGAAAAGATTATTTCCATTTAGTCTTTTTATTCCCCATAGGTTTTCAGATAAAAAGCTTGATGGAGGGTCATACCAAAAGAAATTCTGTTTTAGATTATGCTCAGAGATCACAAAATAGAGACACATTGTGATGGCAAATCCTCAAAAGAATTAGGCATTCTTTTTTTTAATGCTTATCCAAACTTCTTTGCGGCTCTCACACAGACATTGTAATAATCCTCATCTGCGTCAGACCCCTTTGCCTTCAGAGACTCCTTCGCAGGGCCCAGCACTTTCGGCAGCTTCTTTGCAGTGCCCTAACTACTACTGAACTCAAATGTTGTATGCTCCCAGGTAGTGTATCCCAGAGTTGGTGAGATTTGCATTAAGCCATGGCCAAATGTCTGAGGGTGCCCAATCTGCTGGAGCATTTGAAGATACAGGGTGGGGAGAGAGCATTCAGAGACGAGGAACTGGATCTTATTTCAGAGTTACAGGTAAAGGAGGAATGTGTCCTATTTTAGAGATAGGAACCAGGGGCTACTGGACAGCCATGCACAGATAGCTGTGCCTAGATTAGGAGGCAGGGTGAAATATTAAATTCTTTTCCACTTCTGAGATGTTTGGATTCTGCATCATTCTTATTTTTTTTAAATCAGGTGATCTGTTCCTGCATACCAAGCCCTGTAGCTGAATTAGAAACAAAAGTTTTGATTGTGCAGTGTTATAAAATATGACACAGATTTTAAAATCATGATGCTTTTTCATTTTAGGTGCTAAGAAATGAGACAACCATAAAGCTATGCTGCTTATAGCTTTTACTAGTACCATGGGCCATAAAACCCATGCCTATGCATTAAAATTGATTATTTTTAACCTTAACAGTCCTTTCCTTTCATCTCCCTTTTCTGCTTAATATTCAAGCAACATGTCCGAGTGGGTGGAGGTCATGGAATATCTGTATATATTGTGTGTAAGTATGGAGGATATTTTTAATCAGATAAAATATACTGTTATAGTACATCCATTTGAAAGCTAAATATGGAAAAGCCAGTATGAGGCTACAAACAATCTCAGCCTTTCATCTGAGTCGTCGTTAGCAGGATGAAAAGATGCTTTCAGTATGTAACCAGTACATCCAACAAATGGATTAAACTTTCACCTTAGCTACCTCCTTCCCCCCTTGTGCACTGTCTAACTTTCATTTAAGAGCTGCTGAGTCAAGATTTTACTCTCTTGAAAAATGTGTGACCCCAAAAGCTCAGTGTGGCTTTTAGCCTTACCTTATAATCTCTAACTGGGAAGAATGTGCTGTTATAAACATTTTTGCAGTGCAGTGAAAAATGTTTCTTTGTCAGTAGTGTAACTAATTTGTAATTTTCAGGGTATGCTTGCTACACATGTTCATTTTAAGAAATTGCTTTTAAGGATGACAGCGCTATCTTCTAATTCTTCACTAGTTATATTCAAAATAGACCTTTAAGTACAAATGTCTTGAACATTTAATCCATTCTTTCCATTTTTAAGGACAATTTTTAATTGTTAGTGCACAGGCTTTTTCTTGAATCAAGCAATATTGTCAATTTAAAAATAAAAGTGTATTTATTGCTCTAGTATGCTTAAATTAATGGCACACTGTGGTAAATAGTAAGTTGTTAGTATCCTTGGAAAGACTATTATACTTATTTTACCAATAACATCCTAGCAGTAGTGATTAGAAAGGCAAATACAATAAAAGTGTGCTTAGGGAGACCTTGTAATACTCCTAATGAGTAGTGCCTTTTAGGTGAATGGTAGAGATCATATTTTCCTCAACATTGTTGGAGACCCTCTTATCTTTTATGTAACTTTTTCTAATTGTATGTGTGATGGGTTCCCCCCGGGGTGCCACCTGGAACTGGGGTACCACTGAGCCCCCTGACCTACCAGCCTGGGCTCCCTCTCACACTGTATTGCTGTGACAAGCTGCGGCGCCCTCCAGCCTGCACTTTCACCAGCATTCACACAGGTAGGGACACACTAGCCGCAGATACACACAGGCTCTCTTAACCACCAGCTTCCGAGCCTGGGACTATCCTGCACTGGTCAAATCTGGCCAGTATATGGGTTTAATACCCGGTCTGCCTCTCCCTCAATGTGAAGAGAACAATGCACACTTCTGGTAACCAAGCAGAGATTTTCCCCAAGAACTCCAGTCAAAGCTCACTGGTTTAGATTAAAATAAAAACAAGTTTATTAACTACAAGAGAGAGATTTTAAGTGATAGCAAACAGATCAAAGCAGATTATTTAGCAAATAAACAAAAAACACACTAAGCTTAATATACTAAATAGATTGGGTATATGATATGAATTAGCAGATTCTCACCCTGAGACATGATACAAGCAGGTTGCAGATCCTTAAGGGGATCTTGCTTTATGGCTTGGAATCCCCAGTTGTTTCATACACAGGTGGGAACCATTTGTTTCAAAACTTGACCAGTCCGGTTTGTGGAAAAATACTGACATCCCAAAATGGAGTCCAGAATCATGTGGCCTGGTCACATGTCCTTGCAGTGTTAAAGCAGCCATTGCTTACAGGCTGGCCAAAGCACCTACAGGAAGGTTAAGCTATTCCACAGTCCATTGTCTTTGCTAATGGGCCCATTTGAAATACAGCTCCCTAGTCAATATTCATAACTTCAGATACAGAAATGATACATGCATACAAATAGGATAATCAGGTTCAGCAAATCATAACTTTTCCAATGATATCCAACATGCTCATCTTGCATAATATGCATAATTATGCTATGATCATATAATATCACTATGAAGAATATGGGGTGCAGTTTCACAGTATGTGACTTTGTTTTGATAAAGTAGTGCTATTTAAATCTGTTCTGCTTGTGCAATTGTGTGCCAAGAGTGCAAGTGTCCTCACTGTTCACTACTATAGACTGCCCTTCAGTTCTGGTGTTCCCCTACATGTTCCCTTCACAGTGAGGGAATATGATAAAATGAGGTTTCCTTCTGTGGTAGTAAGGAGGTTCTTGAATTCTACCACTCTCAAGGCTAATTTTCAGCTTTACTTTTTTGGGGGGGAACAGTTTCTACCATTTTCATTGCAGAAATAACGCACATTGCTGTGTCCACACATACACACACTTCACTCATTTGTGTGTGGTACTAAAACTTTTGGGGGCACATCCTATGATACTTAATGGTGCAGTAACCTGAGCCACGCTGATTTTTTCCCCAGTGAGTTACGTGTGTTCCCCTGGGCATATGGGTGGAATTATGGGGAAGCATGGGAGGACTAGCAGCACTCTAATGACACTAGGCCTGTGTCCACATTGCAGAGTGGTCGTGTTAGCTGACAAGTTGTGCTCTCCTGAGCTGCAACTGGCCAGCCACCTTGTGTTAAAAACAACACTGCACTCGATATTTTGTGTGTGGATACAGGTAGAGTTAGGGGCAACACCTGAGTAACAACTTCAAGTTAACTTTGCAGTGAAGACAAGCCCTGAGAGGCAGCACATGCTATTGTGAATTAAACATAGGACTGAGAGTTCCTGTGTTCTGAAGCCTTGAGCAAGCCACTCTACCCCCCTGACTTGCAGTTTGTTAGTCTGAGGCACCAAGAAGCATCCTCATCTGATATTGACGCCCCTGGCTGAGCCATTTGTTACACACACCAGCAATTTAGGTACATTAAATCCTGGGTTACTCCCATATGCCCTAGAAGTGGCTGTGGCAAAAGTGCTTTTTTCAGCTGCACCTGGTGAGAAGAGTGGGACCAATGCAGACTTTGTCACAATTATCCACATATTTGCCACCTCAAGATTAGATTTCTGCAGTGTGCTCTACATGGGTTTACATCATGAGACCATTGGAAAATGAAACTGGTGCAATATGCCATGGCCTACTTATTTAGTGGAATTTTCATGCCAAGAGCACATAAACCAGGGCTCTGGGATCTGCAGTGGCTTCTAGTAAGTTTCTGAATGAAATCCAGCATGTTAACCTATATAGAGATCCTTACCCATCTTGGCCTGTTTAACTTTGTGAGTTTGTGCCTCTCTTTATACTGGGCTGCTGACATTGAGCAGTGAAGGCATTTGAGCTAGAGCGTCTTTGCTATAACAGGGAAGGAGCTGCTGCCGACAGGACATTTTGTCTGAAAGCTCTTAGGTTTTGACCAGGGCTGGCTCTAGGTTTTTTGCTGCCCCAAGCAAAAACATTTTTGGCTGCCCCCCACCCCAGCGCTAGGCTCTCCCCCCCACCCTCATCCCCTGTTGCCCCAACCCTGGGCTCTTCCCCCCACCCCACCCTCACCCCCTGTTGCCCCAACCCGGGCTCTCCCCCACCCGCACCCCCTGCCACCCCAACCCTGGGCTCTCCCCACCCCACCCGCACCCTCTGCCGCCCCAACCCTGGGCTCTCCCCCCCCCTTACCCCCTGCCGCCCCAACTCTGGGCTCTCCCCCCCACCCTTACCCCCTGCCGCACCAACCTTGGGCTCTCCCCCCCCACCTGCACCCCCTGCAGCCCCAACTCTGGGCTCTCCCCACCCGCACCCCCTGCTGCCCCAACCCTGGGCTCTCCACCCCACCTCACCTGCACCCCTTGGCACCCCAATCCTGGGCTCCCCACCCCACCTGCACCCCCTGCCGCCCCAACCCTGGGCTCTCCCCACCCCACCCCACCCTACCTGCACCGCCTGCCCCCTCAGCGCTGGGCTTCCCCCCACCAGTGCTGACTCCGCCCACTCCCCCCTCACCTCCAGCCGGTCCAGCGCTGGCAGGGTCGGGGTAAGCAGCGGGGCTCCCGGGTCCCTCCAGCCGGGGCTCCCACCTCCAGGACCGGCTGGGACCGGGGAGGACAGAGCTGGGGGACCGCCCCGGCAGGGGGCTGAGAAGCCAGGGCAGGGCAGCCCCAGAGGGAGTGGAGTCCCGGAGAGCGGGATGCGGGCCCCGCACAGCAGCGCCCCGCCCTCTATGGCCCTGCTGCTTCTGGCCACCCTGTCACAGTCCCTGGGCGGCTCGGCCCACTTCGCCCAGCCCCGGCTGCGGCGCTGGGGGGCAGCCGCCCTGTGGCACCTGCAGGCGGCTCCGTGTGCCCCGAGGGGTGGCCCCCAGCCCAAGTGTCCCCCGCTCGGAGCCCACCCAGCCATAAGGTGCGGGCGCTGCTCCCCGACGCGAACCGCAGCGGCCCCAGGGCGCCCCCAGTGCAGGATGCGCTGCCGCTGCCAGGGCCGGCTCTAGGCTTTTGCCGCCAAAGCGCACACACACAAAAAAAGAGGCTGGCTGGAATGCCGCCCCTGAAAATGTGCCGCCCCAAGCACCTGCTTGGTTTGCTGGTGCCTGGAGCCGGCTCTGGTTTTGACACTCGCTCTTCCCTAGTCTTGGTCCATGAGAGCCTGAACCTTCTAAGTACACTGCAAAACCATCTTTTCCCAGAGGCTTTTTGGAGCGAAGAGAGAGAGAGACATCCACTTGGCAACAAATATTGATATTAAAGGAGTGAGAATGGCAGACAACCATTTGGGGTACAGGACAAACCAACGTTGAAAATGTACAGAGCAACAGCATACAGACAAAGGAGGAAAGAGGCCAAGGTGGAAGATAAAAGGTGGGGGAAAGGAGATGATGTAAAATTGGAAGAGAATTTTAAAAACAGTAGACATGAGAAAATGGTGTTGGAGTGGACAGGATTGGTGAGACAGGGAAAGAGAAGTATGAGGAGATGGAGGAAGGAAATAATCTAGAAAAGATTCAATGCTGAGTGCAATTGGTGAAAACCTGGTCCCATTGAAGTCAATGGGAGTTTTGTCCTGGATGTGGCCAGGATTTCACCCACTGAACTAGCAGAGTCAAGTAAGGGGTAAGATGAAAATAGAGAAAAATAGGACAGAAGGAGAGGCAAATTACAAGAGACAAATCAACATGGGTGGGGGCAGCCAAAGAATATAAAACACTGACGTATATCAGAAACTGAGCCAATATCAGAATATTCGCTTGGTGGATGGAGCTGGTGGAAGCAAAGCTGCCAGGAATGAAGATCACTTGACTTGCATTCAACTTGAAGCTTCCAGAAATTTATGTTGTAAAAAATAAACCATGTGAAAGCTGTTATAATTTATTTTTTGCTCATTATGTTCACACATACCTGTGTAACATCTTTACATTTTATTTCAAGGGCAAAAGTAACCTGTTTTCCCCTCCTGCAATTTCTCTCCATAGTTGGGTTTTGATGATTCTGCTTGTTTTCTCTTTTATTTATTCTAACTAGTTACCTATTTTAATTCTGAAATATTAATCTGCAAACCACACCCAGACCTTAATAGCTTCCTGGCTTTATACTCTGTGTGAATTTTGCCCTGCACCTCGTCCACTTTATGCAGCTATGATTCATATGTGACACTCTGGTGAATCTCCCTTCAGGGACTGGTCTAATAGAGGATAAAGAATCTGTTACAGCTACCAGCAGTTACTCTTGGTTCAGTGATAAAGCCATGTGCTTTGGTGCTGAAGGTCCTGTAGTTCTATTCCTGCTGAGTGCAGGTCACACATGATGTGGGTTTGGGGGGATACTTGCAGACATACAAATTGAAGTTTGGCGGTTACTATTGTCTTTCTATATCTTCCATTAAAAACCTTTGGCATCACTGGTTTTACTATCACCTCTATTGACAATCTCTAAATATTGAGCTGGATTTTTAATTATTATTTATGTTGGGACACAAGTATAAACTCATATTGAAATGTAAAAGAGATGGGTTTGGAAATTTCTCTTGTTGATGGCAAAGTCCTTGAGTCTCTGAATTGAAAATAAGAGATACTGAACTTCTTTTCTGCAGAATTTTCACATTCATGTAGAAGTGGTTTGGTTTGCTTTTTTTAATGCTAGTGAAATAAATCTTACTTAATAAATTGTTTTAACACATTGTGGGCTCCAGTGTATTAGGCACTGTAAAAGCCTATAAGGTTTATCCCTGGCCCCTAAAAGAGAAGACTAGTGAGCCCTTCATACTGATTTTGTTTTTAAATCCACGTTTGAGTTGATTGCATAGGATGACACTCGCAACTGCGGGGGATTGGGCCTTCTATGCTGTTGGTCTATAGCAATGGAAACCACTTCCTCAAGATACTTGAATGACCACGGATCCTACCCCCTTCGGAACAAAATGTAAGAGTTATACTAGTTTTCCTACAAGGACTTCCCTGAAATCAATAAACAAAATCTCCCATACAATGCTTCACAGGAATAGGGGGAGAGAGAGTAGACTTGATTTGGTGGTTTGTTTTTTTGTATGATTGCACACACAATATATGATGACAATTATATTTAAAATGTCTGGATGGAGGGGTGTATGTTCTTGTTTAGAAAATATTAAATTGTAAAGACTTCTATCTCTAAGTAAAAGTAACGCACTTCTGTTATCACCGACTTCCTTTCAGGCAAGTTTGAGGGAAAATAAGTTTTAAATCTCAATTGGGAGAACTATTGAACCCATGACAGCAATTATGTAAAAGTTCCCTTTTGAAGTGAGAACCTGTTTTGTTTTTCCCCAAGCCAGGGCTGCCCAGAGGATTCAGGGGGCCTGGGGCAAAGCAATTTTGGGGGCCCCTTCCATTAAAAAAAAAGTTGCAATACTATAGAATACTATATTCTCGTGGGGGCCCCTGTGGGGCCCGGGGCCTGGGGCAAATTGCCCCACTTGCCCCCCCTCCCCATCGGGCGGCCCTGCCCCAAGCAGGACATCATTGCTGGCAATGGACATTGCAAATCCAATAGCCGTGAAGCATTAACAGGTGTTGACAAATGATCAGCCATCAGTCTCCTCCATGCACATTGAAGTGTTGTTTAAATTGCACAAGTTTAAGGGTGGCTACAATATTTCCCAGCTTCTGTTAAGTGCTATGGTAAGTCTTTAGAAGGTGTTCCTTGTGCACACACAACCTCTGTCGAAAGCAATAAGAATTCAGGATCAGGCCCACGCTATATAACAAATAAGTGAGCTATTACAATGAAATTGAAGACTAACTTAGAGCCCTGAGTTCACCATTCCCTATTTGTCCACATTCTGTCCTTTCTCATACATTTTTTGTAAATAAAAAGGAAATATAAACTCATTACTGTGTTTAAAATACAAAATAAAAGTTTATTTACCATGCACCGCTAGCAAGAATATATTCTTACTGTTAGTGAATGAGATCTGGGCATGTATATTTTCCAAAGGCTGAAAATTATAAAGTTCCATCACTTTTCCTGACCCCACTGATTATTGAAAAAGTAGGTGTTGGGTAGGATAAAAGGTTAGAGCTTTCCACAGATTAAAGGTGATCTATTTCTACTTCAATTAACATTTAAAACCTTATGGAAAATCTTCTTGACTACCTCCGATCGTTCAAGAGAAAGGATGGGCTAATTTACTCCTACCAGAATTTTCTTCAAATTGTAAAGCTTCGCTTTGGATAATTTGTGTAACCATCAGTGTTCCCAATAAATATCTCTGAGATTGCCCTCTTTTTGAAGCGAGGCTATTTACCACTTGTCTAGTGAAAACAATTTATCATACTATATTCTGTATCCATCCCAGAGAACTGATGGTGGCCAAAGGATTAAATCCCTGTCCAATGAATGTCACTTACTAGATTATCTTCATGATTTCAAGGAGATAGAATTCAGCAGCATGTAAATTAGCTATTCTAGTGGGGACTCCATATGGCAACCTTTTATTGACCATTTTTGAACCATAAATCTTACCAAGAGACATGTAATTAACAAAGCATAGGAAGCCGGAAATTAGGGGAGGAACTGTAGCTTAAAACAGGTTTCAGAGTAGCAGCTGTGTTAGTCTGTATCCGCAAAAAGAACAGGAGTACTTGTGGCACCTTAGAGACTAACAAATTTATTTGAGCATAAGCTTTCGTGAGCTACAGCCTATTTCATCGGATGCATAGAATGGAGCATATAGTAAGGAGATAGATGATATGTATGTGTATATATAACCCATCTTTTCATGTTCTCTGTATATGTATATATATATATCTCCTTACTATATGCTCCATTCTATGCATCCGATGAAATGGGCTGTAGCTCACGAAAGCTTATGCTCAAATAAATTTGTTAGTCTCTAAGGTGCCACAAGTACTCCTGTTCTTTTTGTAGCTTGAGGGGTATGACTATCTGATGTGCTGACTCTTCCTAGAGAATGTAAAACTGCGAGTCAAGAGAAGAGAGGGATTATCAACAGAGAGAGGGTAATGCGTTTGATCCCACGTCCACTGAAGTTAATGGGGGGTCCGCTGATTTCAGTGGGCTCTGGAGCAGAACCATTATGCGTGAACTTTTTCCTTGGGCTCCACTGGATAGTTTAAGGGCAGGCGTTTACTGCCCACCGCTGTAGTCTGTTTTCATTCAGGATCCTAGCGGGTGAACCTGTGTTGATGCCCTGAATTCTAAAAAATCGTGCAAACCAGCTTCCAGCCCATACACTGCAGCACGGCGAGCCTGCTTTTGGTGGGCTTGAATTAATGGTTTGGCTGATGGTGTCATAAAAACCATCTGATTTAGTACTGAAGTGTATGGAGACCATGGGCAGTCAGAACTAGATTGTCAGTGTGATAATGCAATAGCGGATTAGATTTGACATCATCTGAGAAAATTCCTGATCTATTGTAACCAGCTGCTGATTTTCAACCGTCCGCGGATTAAAATGCACTGTTGGAAACGCCCTTGTACTAAATCTTTAATATGTTAAAGTTACAGGAACTAAACTTAAATTACTGTCGGGTCTGCGCCTTCCTGCTGATATGGTGCACATATTCTGCGCGTCTTTTATTAACGTGTTTTTTTTTTATTTAAAAGGTCCGACTGTTAGGTTAGCCTGTGGCGTGTTCCTTCAGAAAATACTGCCTTATGCGATTTTGAAAAGCACTCAACGACCTTTACAAGACAAATTAATAAAAATTTGCTTGGATCTGGTTAATTTTAGAAGACAGCTGTGCATTTAAAGGGGGGGGGACCTGCCTTCCACTTGCTTGGCTTTTACAGAGGGCAGGTAGCCCGTTTCTCCTGCACTTCCATAACACCTGGTTACAGATGTTTTGACTATAAAGTTCTTATGTTCTTATGTTCTAAAGTTAATCAGGTAACCAAGCTGCAACATGGTGCTGGGGAGGTGTGTTATGTCTGCACAGGGTGTAGCGGTTCCCTAACAGCTCGGGGAGATAATCCCCACCATGTGCAGTTTGCAGTTGCTCTTTCCAGCTTCCAGTGTCTGCTCGGGTACTTTGCTCTAAAACCTCCGGACAGGACTTTTCCCTCCAGTCTAGTAGAGAAGCAGGGCATCTCTCTGATCTATGTCGAACCGCCGCAATTCAAGGCGGGCTAACAAAAAGCCCGAGGTGGCGTTTCATAATGTTTTATTAGGTACTTAAAACTTTGTGTCAACAGCAATCACTTCTTCGGAAAACGCTTGGATTGCCGATGGGTTAACCCCTCCTGGCTGTATGCCGATTACACGGGAATATAAATTGGAGGCGCTTGAGTCGAGGCAGAAGCGAGATTGGCATTTCCTTCGGAGCCCCCCTCCATCGCCCCCTCCCACACCCTTTTTAGTGTCACTTACTGAGTAGGGAGGGGAGACTCTGTTGGTGTAAATTAATTCCACGCGGACCCTTCTGTGGGTCGGGTTTTGAGGCGCAAAGAATATTTGTGGGTGAGGAAATTGGGCGATTTCGTTGTTCCCCCAGATCCCACTCCCCCGTTTAAAGGGAGGAGGGGTTAGAGCCCCAATCGCTTGCCCCGTGTGGATGGGACAGTGTAAGGAGGGGGGGGCAGGCGCTGGTGCACCCCCCTGGCCGAGTGTTAGCCCCTTACCTTTCAAGGTATTGGCTTTTTAAAAAACCCCACCCGGCCAGCAGTGACTCATCCCCGGGGCCATGGAAGCGGTCAGGAAGGAGAATCAGCAAATGCAAGAAAAGGATCCCGCTGTAATTAAAGTAATGGGAAGTGCAGCGCGGGCACCCAGCCCCGCACGCGTCAGCAGGAACTCGGGCTCCTCTGGACAAGGGGTTTCCAAGGGCTGCGGAGAGATTCTCCATGGGATCCCCCCGCCCCCCAGATCAGCCCCTCCCCCGCCCTCCTGTCCCTTTGCTGCGAGCGAGCGGCGCTGGGATCAGTATCACTTGCCCGGGCGGGGGACCCACAGAGCGGAGCTGCTGCTGCTGCTGCTCCGGCGGCGGGAACCCGGCGGCGCCCAGGCATAACGGGGATCGCAGCCTCCCCCCTCCCCCCGGCAGGTGCTGCTGGAGCCCGGGCGCAGCGGGCGCAGACCGGGCTGCCATGCGGCTGTGCCGGGGCCGCGCGCTGGGCATCGGGGTGGCGGTGGCCCACGGGCTCTTCTCGGGCTCGCTGAACATCCTGCTCAAGTTCCTCCTCAGCCGCTACCACTTCGCCTTCCTGACGCTGCTGCAGTGCCTGAGCAGCGCGGTGGCCGCCCTCAGCCTGGCGCTGCTGCGGCACCTGGGGCTGGTGGCCCTGCCCCCCTTCGGGCTCAGCCTGGCGCGCCCCTTCGCGGCCGTGGCCGCGCTCTCCACGCTGCAGTCCAGCCTCACCCTGTGGGCGCTGCGCGGGCTCAGCCTGCCCATGTACGTGGTGTTCAAGCGCTGCCTGCCCCTGGCCACCCTGCTGCTGGGCGTCCTGGTGCTCAAGAACGGCGGCCCCTCGGCCGGGGTGCTGGGCGCCGTGCTCGTCACCACCTGCGGGGCAGCGCTGGCAGGTGAGCCCGGCCCCGCCCCGGCCTCCCCTCGGCCGGTCCCTCTCCGCCGCCCTCCCTCAGCCCATCGCCCGCACTGCTGTCTCCATCGCCCCGTCACCATCCCCCATCCCCATCGCCCCGTCCTCACCCCATCATCTTCCCTCCTATCCCCCCACCTCTCAGCCCATCGCTCCGTCACCAGCGCTGCTGTCCCTACCCACTCCCACCCCATGTCCTCATCACCTCTCCTCCCGTCCCCACCAACCCTTCACCCCATTCCCGTTACCTCTTGTGCCATTCGGCCAACCCCTCACCCCATCCCTTCTCTCCCATCCCTGTTCCAACCTCTCCAATCCCCCCCTCCATCCTCATCTTCCTCTTGCAGACCCTCGTCCCCCAACACACTCCCACCCTGCCACTCCTGTCATCCTCCTCCCTCTCTGCCACTCCTTAGCCCCTCTCAGCCTTGTCACCCCCTCCTTCCTACCCCCCTTAGCTCACTCGCTCCGCGCTGATCTCTCATCCCTGCTTCCCCAGCACATCGGCCCCTTTCCCCTCGCATCCCCTTTCCTCCCGCTCTCCTCTGAGCTTCCTTCCCTCGGCTTGGAATAGGTCAGTATGGGACTGTTATTCGGGGGGCAAGAAGGTTAAATTGTTCCCGACTCTCTGTGGCTTGGGAGCAGCGATCCCTTTGTGCAGGGCAGGTCTGGTGAACAGGGGGTGGTTTCCAGCTCTTCCCTTTACCTGGGGCTACAGGGACCAGCGAGGAGTGTCCCGGTTATACTGGTGGGCTACATAGAAATAGGAGTTTTGAGAAGGCGATCACCCTTGTCCCTTCTCCCACCCACGAGTTCTGCGCCCTTGGGAGCTGCCTGGCTTCTCCTTGAGAGGCTGGGGTAGATCGGAGGCTCCAGCAGGGAAGCCGGGGATCTGGAAAGGAGGCGGCAGCTGGAAGCTGCAACCGGGCATCAAGAGGGAAAGCCAAACTCTGCCCTCGGATCCTCACGCTTTACTTCCATTGACCGCAACGGTGACATCCCTGTGTGGGTTCTGAAGGCAGAATCTGGCTCTGCTAGGGACATGGCAGCACACGGATTTATGAACTATCCATGGAACCGGAATGAAAAACATACGGTTCATTTTGCACTGAAACCAAACCTTGGGCTCCTTCTCCGGACGCCAGAAGCTTCCTGCTTTATTGGAGGGAGGTAGGAAGGGCAGGATCTGGAGACTGAACACTGAAAGCTAAATGGCACGTCCCCGCTGGTACTGAGCTCTGGGGATAGTTTGAGGCAGAGACAGCAATACAAAAATATTTTCCTGCTATGATTATATATCAACTGAATGTTTCCTTTTTCTTCCTTCCTTCTCTCTTCCTTACTTTCCTCCCTCCCCAGCCCCCAAAAAGAGTGGATGCAAACTAATTTTGGCTCTGAGATAAAACTCTCTGTCTTGGTCGGATCTGGAGAATAATATGTTAAAGGGATGACTTTGAAATAAGGGACAGAGAGATTTTGTATGGGATGGTGACTTTTCATCTAGCTATTGGTCAGAAGATAGTGTAATTTAGGATAGTAATCAGAAATCATCAGTAACATTCGTTTAAACGGATGTTGTCTCTCTGTTTGGTCTTAAATAATGTCACAAATAAGAACATGGTTCCCCCTCCTTCTCATCTCTTTCTCTCTCTCTTGTAAATGCATTTTTCTTTCTGTCTCTTCTGGCAGGAGCTGGTGACCTGACTGGTGACCCCGTAGGGTATGTGACAGGAGCACTGGCTGTGCTGGTACATGCTGCATATTTGGTGCTCATTCAAAAGACAAGTGCAGATAGTGACTATGGACCCCTGACAGCCCAATATGCCATTGCTGTTTCGGCTACTCCTTTTCTCATTATCTGCTCCTTTGCCAGCATGGATTCCATCAACGTCTGGTCTTTCCCAGGCTGGAAGGACCCTGTCATGACATGCACCTTTATTGCTTGCATCTTGTTTGGCTGTGCCATGAACTTTACCACCCTTCACTGCACCTACATTAACTCAGCTGTGACCACGAGCTTTGTTGGGGTGGTGAAGAGCATAGCAACCATCACAGTGGGGATGGTGGCATTCAATGATGTGGCACCCACAAAGCTGTTTATAGCAGGTGTAGTGGTCAATACCTTGGGCTCTGTCATTTACTGTGTGGTCAAGTACATTGAGACCAGACGGCAGAGCAATTATGAAGACCTGGAGAAAGAAGCTAGAGAGGAAGAGGAGAAGGGACATGTTGGAGGCCAACCACCATTTGTAATGGAGGAGATATCCAAGGAGAAAGGGACTGAAGAGACAGCTGTAAAGGAATCAGCAACTGGGGATAGTCTGTGTGTAGAGGAACAGAAGGACAGCACTGTGGAGACAGCAAAGGTGCCCATTGTCCAAAAAGAAGCTAGCACTGAAGAAGTTAACAAGAGCTCATTAAAAGAGGCCTACCTTGGAGTATGGAGGTTGGTTAGGGGGACTAATTATATAAAGAAAGATTATTTAATAGAAAATGAGGAATTACCAACTCCCTGAAAAGCAGAATTTTTAAAATATATTCCTGGTTGAGGACACATCTACTTGGTTCCTTGTGTAGGGAGGGAGACACGATGTACATTTTAAGCACCTTTATAGGGTTATACTTTATACTGTTGTAACAGTGTAACAACATCCAAGCAAAGAGCTGTCCCACCCTAATTATACTAGTATAAAATCACAACCCTAACCGAAACAGTTAATTTGGTACACAATCTATGTGTAGAACAGGCCTTAAAGTTGGTTTACACTAAATGTAATTCCATTGTCTTCAGTGGAGTTACTCCTGATTTACAAAAGAGTGAGATCAGAATCAGACCTGAACTGTTGAGAAGCTCTGATCAGCAAAATAAGGATATCATCCTACAAATATTTACTACTTTGCAATCACCCCTCATTAAAGTTGGGTTTTGGATTAGACCCATGGAGCATCCTTCAGTGAAGTCATTGAAACTACTTAAGACCAGTAGTAAATATTTTCAGAATCAGGTTCTAGAGCAGTTAATTTGTTTTAGATTATGTCCATATATATTCGTGTGTGTGTGTGTGTGTATATATATATATAAATACAGATGAGTATGCAATAACATTTTTAATGTAGCATCCAGAAACATAACATTTAAATATATTTTTGGGAAAAGATGGTGTTCAGGGCTAAAGATGTATATGACAGAGCCTAAAATTGCTGAGCTGTTGAAGAAGTGGCACACAGAGCTGTATGCTGCACTTAATATACAACTGCACTGAAGTAATGAGAGTCATTTACTGTGATCTGAAATATCATGTTTACCTTCGGTTCAACCTTCTTAATGTATTTTTAAATAAATGCTCTATTTATTGTTTATAAAGTAAACTAATTTTAAAAAAATGCATTCTAGAATAATGGAAGTCGGCTTTTCTTACTGGTAGCTGAATAGTCAATTTTTTTGTAATCCATGCAGGCCACTGAACACCACATTTATTGCCAATCTGTTCTCACTGTGTTCAATATTTTGTGTCTATGGGTTAGGTCAAATACTGACTGCATCACAGCCTTAGATTTCCTGACATATAACACTGTTACCTGTTCGGCACATTTGAAAACATGCTGTAGAAAGCTATACGCATGCAATCATATTATAACACCTTTTCCACATGCCTGGTGGAAATATAATGGTTTGCTGCTTATTGTTCAAGTACGAAAGTAGAAACATATGGGAATTCTAACAGTATTTAACTGTTAAAAGCTGCTGTTACAATTTTGTACATTTGCATAGTCGGTAAAATGTGGTTATACTGTAGCTTGTATATAACTAATCTTGAGTGTTTAAGAATTCCCTCCATTAAAAATGGGGATTTGGTAAATAAAACTGAGTTTTCCAATGAAGGAGACTGTTGCAAAATAAAATAAAAATATTGCCTCATGCTGAGGCATGTTAATTGCATTAACAGAAGACTTCAATTAATCTGGAGAATGACACATGGAAATAAAATGCACTGCTTTACAGAAGCCTCCTGGTTTTCTTATTGCAGCTGTTCCAGGGTGCTCGTTTTTAGTTCACTTTCACAATTCCTGCACCTGTATCACTTCTAAATTTCCTTCAACATGTTACACCACGGCTGTAAGCATTGTCAGACATCACTGGTACAAGAATTAGGGGTATGCAGAGGAATACAAGAATTCCTAAGTGGCTGCTAAGCTGTGGAGCTTTAAGCATATGTTGCACTAGCCAGTGATTTCCCTGACCAAATCTCTAGGTTGATTTGGTAGCAAAACTGTCAATCTGCTATCAATTTAGAATTAAAAATTGACAAAACAAGATCCTATTTATCATTAATATAATAGTTAGTTACATGATAATAGCCCTATTATTTTCATTTTAAAATGTTTAATAAATATTATTTCTTTCTCATGACATCCCTGTGAGGTGAATTAACTATTATTTCCACCCTTTAACATTAGGCCAAATTAACAAATGGTTTAGTGTAGTAAAGATGTGAGTATCAGACTTGTGCAGTACACTTGGTGTGCTGATTATATTAGGGTGTTGATTGGGCATCTTCAATGTCCACAGAAATGTGCATTCAGAAAGCTGGAAAGATAGAAACTCTCCTTGTGCCACAGTTGTGATAATAGTGCATAATGACTTCTTTCAAAATAAACATTAATTTTTAATGTCAATACGCCAGTGAGCAACACCTGCTATAGCATTACAAAACAGGGAATTAATAGAAACCAGGCAAGGAAAGCCAGACTGGCATCTTTATTTTATTTGTTAAAAAAAATGATGCCAGATAAATGTGGAAGTGATAATATTGTTTTATTAAGATACATGTTTTTAAACTTATTTTTACTATAGTAAACGGGATCTTGGCTTTGCCTTTATTTCCAGAAGGAAAGTACCACTGCCTGTAAATAAACAGGTGAGGATGAAAGAAGATCTACTTTAAACATGTATTCACTTATTTATAAACTACTATAGATGTTCATGGTCTGTTTATTGCTATTGTTTAATAGCCTCCATTAACCAAATATTTAGTTACCTCTGTTTGCTGCAGGCAAAGGTTTAAGTACCTAGAAAGACAGCTTTTTTCAGCTCTGACTTTTAAATTAACTGATGGCAATTTAAAGTTTTGGTGATAAAAATCCAAAGCCAAAGATCCAATCCTCCTTACTTTCTCTCCCCCTATCAGATATATTTCCCCATATTGCTTTGATGTTTCCCCATATTGCCTGGTTTTTAATCTGAAACCTCTACAACCGCAGAGCAGTCAATCAACTTTGCCCATCAATTAGCTGCAATGTTCATGCTTCAATAGTTTGCTGGAGGTCATTGGAAAGCTGTTCACTTACTGCACGCTTGTTTCTGTAATTGAGGAGCATGTCATTGTTGTTTTTCTTCTCTTCCCACTCCCCGCCTCTTCTAATTCACTCTGGGGCAAATCCAGTTGCCAGTGCCCAGTTTAAGTATCTCTGCTGAGTGCTGGGGAGGGAGATCCTAAGGGAGAAATCATCCTCTCCCCAAGTTAGTGGAATGGCAGAGTGGACCTACCCCATTGACACCTTTGTGGCACTACATAGGACGTAGGTCTGAAAGGGACTTCACCCCTACTATGGCGGGAGGAAGGACTAAAGGAATCTTAACAGCAGATCCTCTGTTCCCACCCTTCTGCACGTGCCAATGCACTGATTCCCCAAGGACAGGGCTGGCAGGTTTGTAGAAATTTTGGTGGTGCCCAGAACCGTCCCCCCAAAATCCACCCCCCACCTGCCTAAGGTTCTGGGAGGGAGTTTGGGCAGGGGGAGGAGGTCTGGGGTGCAGGCCCTGGGTTGGGGATTGGGGTCAGCAGGGGTGCAGGCTCTGGGATGGAGTTTGGGTGCTGGGTGCAGGCTCCGGGCTGGGGCAGCAGGTGGGGGTGAAGGAGGGGGTGAGAGGTGCAGGATCTGGGACTGAGTTTGGGTGTAGGCTCTGGGCTGGGGCAAGGGGTGGGAGTGCAGGAGGGGGGTGAGGGGTGCAGGCTCTGGGAGGGAGTTTGGGAGCAGGAGAGGGTGTGAGAGAAGGGGGTGGAGGTGCAGGCTCTGGGAGGGAGTTTGGGGGTGGGAGGGGGTGCAGAGGGAGGGGGTGCAGGGGTGAGGGCTGTGGGAGGGGCTCAGGTCTAGGGCAGAGGTGCAAGGGGTGAAAACTCTGTCTGGGGCTGGGGATGAGGGGTTTGGGGTGTTGGAGAGGCTCAGGGCTAGGGCAGAGGGTTGGGGTGCAGGGGGTGAGGGCTCTGGCTGGGGGTGCAGGCTCTGGGGATGAGTTCAGGGTGCAGGCTGGCTGCCCTGGAGCTAGGGCCAAAGAAGAGGACTCCCCTCAGCCCTCTCCCTGCTGGCAGCAGTGAGCTCTGGGAGAGGGGCCCCCTCTGCCCCCCATCAGCACACTCACCTCGCACCACTGTCACTGCACATGCTCCTAGGGCCCCTCTCAGGTCCAGAAAGCCCCCTCGCCTCCCCTGTGGTGGGGGCGGGGGGGCGCAGCTGCCATCATGTGTGCCCCTCCTCCCCTGCTGCTGCCTCACTGGGGGTGAGGGATGGGGCTGCCCCTTGACCAGCATGGGGCAGGAGCAGTGACTGCAGGTGGGGGGGCCCTGTGCTGGTGGAGGGTTCTGCTGGAAAAAGGAAGGGACCTCCGAGACAGAAGGTCAGGGGCAGGACAGCCTGCTGGGGTATTGGGGGGAGGGATAGCTCAGTGGTTTGAGCATTGGCCAGCTAAACCCAGGGTTGTGAGTTCAATCCTTGGGGGGGGGGGGCATTTAGGGCTCTGAGGCAAAAAATCAGTACTTGGTCCTGCTAGTGAACACAGAGGGGCTGGACTCAATGACCTTTCAGGGTCCTTTCCAGCTCTATGAGATAGATATAGCCCCATATATTATATTAGTAGATGGGGGCACTAGGACCCTGCAGCAGCAGTTGATGCCAGGAGCCAGAAGAGCATAGTCAGCCTGGACCTGTAGGGGTGAGGCTCTGGGGGCAGCAGGTGGGGGCTGGGGTATGCTCACGGGAGGTACGAGACCCAGCCCCAAACATTGGTGGAGCCAGGCCCTGAATATTGCTGGAGCCCAGGCACCACAGGCCCATATAAATCATCGCCCCTGCCCATGGAGTTGGGCTATTGGCAAAAAAGGAAAAAAAGACATACAAGAGAGATCCAGCTCTGCCAGGCTCTCAGCAGCAGAACCTTCTTGTTTTCACTGCAGTAGTTGCCCCCCCCCCCCCCCCGCCCCTTTGTGGAAATAAGGGTAGGATTTTGTATTGTATAGATCAGGGGTCGGCAACCTTTGGGAAGTGGTGTGCCAAGTCTTCATTAATTTAAGGTTTCATGTGCCAGTAATAGGTTTCGCGTGGCAGACCGGCAGTGCAGGCAGCAGATGGAACCCCAGACCGGCAGGGTCCCAGCCTGCTGGCCTGAATGGACGGAACCCGGGCCGGTAGCAGGCTGAGCGGGGCTGGCGGCCGGGACCCCAGACCCAAGCAGGAAGAGCCACTCAGCCCGCTTCCAGTCTGGGGTCCCGGCCACCGACCCCGCTCAGCCTGCTACTGGCCTGGGTTCCGTCCATCCAGGCCAGCAGCAGGCTGAGCAGGGCCAGTGGCCGGGACCCCGGCTGGCAGCAGCGTGCCTCTAGAAATCAGCCCGCGTGCTGCCTTTGGCACGCATGCCGCAGGTTGCCGACTCCTGGTATAGATATATATCATAGTTATACAATCTGGGGGGAAATTCTTTGTAGTAAGAGTGATGTGCCAGTGAAGCTGTAAATGAAAAGGAAGGTGGTTGAAAACCAGCACTATAGTTATTCAAGAATTGGCTAGATAAGACATTATACTAGTTATTGTGGTAGTGCCTTGGAACCCCAATCGAGGGCAGAGCCCCATTGTGCTCAGCACTACACAGACAAGTAACAAAGATGGCTCTCTATGCTCCAGAAAGCTTACACTCTAGGTGTCAGAGAGCATGCAACAAGTGGACAAAATAGGGGTGGGTGGGTTGGGAGCATGAGTTCATAACCATATGAACACATTGTAGCAGAAACTCAGCTTTAGGTTAAAATTTTAGGACTCCCATCAACCTCAAGCTGTGGCTCAAGTTCCCATGGCTCTTAGCTAAGTGAACAGTAGAGACTAGGACCGATAAATTAATGCAGATTCCCATATGTCAATGCAGAGAAGTAACTGCTACATCTTCTACCAAGGCCTGATTCAGCAGTCTTCCCTAGTCAGCAAAGCACTTAAGCATGTGCTTAATTTTAGCATGTTGTAAGAGGGAGGTCCGGACTCACCCCTGCGGCACCTCCTGCTGGTCATCCAGGGAATTAGCTCACCAGCCTCTGGAGCACCCTCTGCAGGGCAGTGATCCGCCTTGTCCTCTGCACTGGCCCCATGTCCCTCCCAGGACCCCAGTGCCCCTTGCTCTGGGTGCTGCCCCCTGGCAATACCCACACACACACTAGGTCTCCCCTCCCAGGGGAACCCCCACCCACTAACCCCACCTCACCTCAGGTGAAGGCCACTCCCAGTCCCCATCTAGCCCCCACCCTCTGGGGCAGACTGCAGTATAGGCCACTCATCATCAGCAAGATTGGGTTTGGACCTGCTGCCTTGGCCTAGTCTTGGGCTGCCCTCTGCAACCCCCAGTACCCCCGGCCTTCTCCTAGGCCACAGCCTGGGGCTTTCCAGGCTGGAGCTCCCCAGCCCTGCTCCACCACAGGTACCCTGTCTAGCTCCCTGCAGCTAGGCCCTTCTCTCTCTGAAGGCAAAGAGAGACTCCTTGGGCTCTTGGGTCCCAGCCTCTTTATACAGGCCATCTGGGCTCTGATTAGGGTGTGGCCCATCTGCAGCCACTTCCCCCAATCAGCCAGGGTTTTACCTTGCCCAGCCCCAGCAGGGCTTTTCCAACCCCTCAGGGCAGGAGCGGGTGTCCACCCTGCTACACATGTGCTTAAGCCTCATTTACATCAGTGGGATTTAAGACCAAGTTTAAATGCCCTGCCGAATGGGGGGGCCTTAGTGAGCGGTTTGCTCGTGTGTATGTGTCTCATGGCCCTCAGCTGAATGCAATGTTAGGTGTAATTTATGGAAATTGCTTTTTTAGCTCACCAGGCAAAGGTTTGTGTTTTTGCAGCTGAAGGTCACAAGTCTTACTAACAATGGTACATGTATGTAGTTGGCTGATGACTGTGGTATCTCTCGCTCTCTCTTTCTCTGTGACTATAATTATTACAGCTTGTCCGTAACACAGAACTACGACAGAATCTGGCATATTTCAGCTTGTTTTAAAAGTCTGTCTGCTCAGGGGAATCCAGATACTATGGGAACAAATCAGCATTGGCTTAAACTGGCACCGATGCGTGAGGGAAGCTTGCACAGATTTTACCTCATCAGTGCTATTGTGTTCTTAAGGAAACTACATCCTCATGGGATAAGAGGGAAGGTCCTCTCATGGATCAGTGACTGGTTAAAAGATAGGAAACAAAGGGCAGGAATAAATTGTCAGTTTTCACAATGGAGAAAGAGAAAGAGCAGGGGTCCCCCAAGGATCTGTACTGGGACAGGTGCTGTTCAACATATTCACTAATGACCTGGAAAAGGGGGAAACAGAGAGGTGACAATGTTTGCAGATGATAAAAAATTATTCAAGATAGTTAAGTGCCAAGCTAATTGCAAAGGGTTACGGGGATCTCAGAAAATTAGGTGACTGGGCAACAAACTGGCAGATGAAATTCAACATTGTTAAGTGCAAAGTAATGCACATTAGAAAAAATAATCCCAACTATACATATATAATGATGGGTTCTAAATTTGCTCTTACCATTCAAGAAAGAGATGTTGGAGTCACTATGGATCGTTCTCTGAAAACTTCAGCTCAATGTGCAACAGTGGTCAAAAAGGTTAACTGAACGTTAGGAAATGGACATATTAGGAAAGGGGTAGAAACTCGGACAGAAAATATCATAATGCTACTATATAAATCCACGGTATGTCCTTGAATACTGAATGCAGTTTTGGTTATCTCAAAGAAGATATAGTGGAACTGGAAAAGGTTCAGAGAAGGGCAACAAAGATGATGAAGGGTATGGAACGGCTTCCATATGAGGAGAGACTGAACAGCTTAGGGCTGTTCATCTTAGAAAAGAGATGATTAAGTGTGTGTGTGAGAATATGATAGAAGTTTATAAAAGCATGAATGGTGTGGAAAAAGTGACTAAAGAACTGTTATTTACCCTTTCCCACAATATAAAAACCAGGGGTCACCGAATGAAGTTAATAGGCAGTCCTTTGAAGACAAACAAGAGCAAGTACTTTTTCATACAACGCACAGTCAACCTGTGGAACTCATTGCCATTGGATGTTGTGATGGCCAAAGGTATAACTGAATTCAAAAGGGAACTAGATAAGTTGATGGAGGACAGGTCCATCAATGGCTATTAGCTAAGTTAGTCAGGGATACATACAATCCCATGCTTGTGTAACCCTAAACCTCTGCCTGGCAGAAGCCGAGGGGGGTGGATCACTCCAATTGCCCTGTTCTGTACACTCCCCATGAAGTGCTGGTATTGGCCACTGCTGGAGACAGGATACTGAGCTAAATGGAACATTGGTCTGACTCAATAAAAGGCATTTTATGAAAAGAGGCTTTTTAAAAAAAAAAAATCACAGCGCCCTTTCCTCTTGGAAAAAAATTCTATTCCATTAATATTTTTTAGAATAAGAGATTTCTTTAAGAAGTGAAATTAAAACCCAATCCCCACAAATGGTACAGTGTTTGCTGAGCTTGCAAAAGAATTTGATGTATGGTATGGATTAGGTTGGTTGCCTCTTTATTTCCAGTGCTTCTGAAGTGGTTGGGGAGATTGAGATGTAAAGCTAAAGAACAAAGAATGAGCTCTGTAGTGTTGCTTTACTACTGTTAACCTTAAAACCCCTTTGGAACTCCAGAGCGTTAGCCTCACTTTTGAGCTGACTTGACAAATGAATCTGCCATTCTTACAGTGCAGCCCTGGAATATTATAAAATGCCAAACGTTTAAGCTCCAGCTAGATAAGGCATAACCAGCTCCGTCCCAGTACAGGGAAGACAGTGATGTGCATGCCATATGGGTGCAATGTGCTGTGAGAGAGAATTGCACAGCAGCCATTGCTCTACAACCCAGCATGAGGCAGAACCTGCCACCCCTTAAGGGTTAAGTGATCTCCTCTCATTCTCTCTCTTTCTTCATCCTTCCTGACCCCTGTGGTGCTTTTTAGGCTGTCAGCCATGACATCCTTCTCAATTACCTGGGACCATTTGCTGGAGTCTCAGAGAACTGGCCTTCTTGGTTTTGCTCCCATCTATCAGTGTCTTCACTGCGGTAAGTTGACAGCTGATGCTCTCCTGTTGACTCTGCTTAAGTACCAGAGTCGACGGGAGAGCGCTCAGCGGTCAATTTATCGCATCTATACTAGACGCGATAAATCGACCCCCGCTGGATCGATCACTTCCCGCCGATCCAGCGGGTAGTGTAGACAAGCCCTTAGTGTGTTTACGTGATGGAGGTTGTTATTTGTTAGTTTATATTTTGGGAGATAGGGGTTAGTTCAGTTGTATAAGTCATTGTATTGTTATGGCAGGTTTTACCCGGTGGCCCTGCTACACGGTCTTTCCAGTTTTCTTCCCGCCCCACCCTCCCTTTAGCTTGCAAGCAAATGTTCAATCTTGAGAAGACATGCTGTGTTTTTATTATGGAAGGTTCTGTGCAGAGGAAGTGGTCCTGGGTACGGGGAGCTGTATGAGCCGCAGGACTGTCTGTTCTCTGATTTGGGCTCTGATTAGAGTCCATTCTTCAGGCATAGTTGCTTCCTGGGAACTAGGCATTGGTGTTGGGCTGAGATTCCTGAAGAAGGGATTGCGTGTATCTCTGTTCCTGGACTGGTGTTTATGTATAAATAAAGCAAGTTACACCTAGAATATACCTAGACTCCATGTTGCTGTTTTTCTCCTCTACTAGAACATGATCAGCGAAGCCCTGAATTTCTGCTATAACACAGCAGAGGGCCGATGCTATGTCATAATGGGACACTGGTATCAAAAGGAGGGGCAATAATAGTTTGGATTTGCATCCATTGATTTATACCTTTGATTAATTGTTTAAGAGTCTAAAGTTGTTGAGATCAGGGCTTTCTAATAAATATGAAAAATAAAAATAAGGTGCCAAATTCTGCTGTCACACCAATGTTAATCCAGTAAGGTCAATGGAGAGGAAGAAGTTGACCCAGACTAACTGGCCCACAAGCTGTCACATTCTTTACCTATAGTGGAGTTATTCAATTCTTTCTTGTCTTTTGGCAACATCAAAGAAGAGCTTAAATGTCAGCATGGGAGAGTACAGTAATTCAGTCTGACTACTATAAGGTTAGTGGGATGCAATTAACAAAGAGAAAATGTATGCTACCAGTGAGAACTTGAGAGTAAGATATCTTATGCTGTGGAATATTCTTCTGTTAGGATAATTATTTGTTTGTATTGAGGTTGTGCCTAAAAACCAAGAATCAGAACCGCACTGTGCTAGGCACTGTACACATATAAAATGATAAAAGCCCAATTGCTTTTGATATTTAAAGCTAGAAAGGACAAAATCACTTGCAAATACACATCAGAAGGGAGAGGAACTGGATGATCTACTTTCTATAATTCTATGAAAGTAAATCCGTGAAATTGTTTCCAATCTGATCCTTACATCTGAAAGCCAAGTTATTCATTGCAAACAAGTTCCAAACACATGAGAACACATGGTTTTTGGAAAATAACGTTTGTTCCATGTATCCAACCGATCCCTTGATGCACATGGGGGTCACTAAAGCTGAAATCTACTACATAAAATAGTGAAGAATTAGTAATTACAACTCAAGATGGTGTGGTGTACAGAATGTTTTTATATGCTTCTCTTTCTATCTATATGATCCCTAGTGAAAAAGTCCAACAGTATAAGAACTGACTAATTAGTTTAACATTAGTTTGATTGTTTTGTTCATTATAAGTGAAACATGCATATGAAAGTTAAAAGATTGAGGGAGGGAAAGATTCCTTTAATTAATAATGTCACTCATTTGAATTCCAAGTAGCAATATTCCTAAAGAAAAATGATAGATCTTTCTTAGCTTAATCTTGAATCCCAGAGGAGCATAAAAGTTATTATTCATTAAGGGAATGACTAATGTGCTCCAACCAGATCAGGCATGGAATTGACCTGATATAGACAATTCCCATCTTGTTATGGAGGAGCAAATGTTTACAAACATTACTCTCAATAGTATCAAAAAGTGCAAAGCCTCAAAGCCACTACATGGTGCTCTTTCAAATCCCTCCTTAAGATCCTCATCTGCTGTCATGTCTACAGAACACTCAACAGCTCGGGTGGCTAGCCAAAGTCTTTGCCGGAGCCACAAAGTCCACACAGTTATTTTTAGCGTACTAGCTTGGGCTGTGCTAGTGCAAGTCGGTCTACCTGGGCTCTCAGACTCGCTCCCATCTGCAGTGGCCATGCAGACAATATGGAGATAATTGAAATCCCCCAGACATACCCTGCATGGGGAGGGATAGCTCAGTGGTTTGAGCATTGGCCTGCTAAACCCAGGGTTGTGAGTTCAATCCTTGAGGGGGCCACTTGGGGATCTGGGGCAAAATCAGTACTTGGTCCTGCTAGTGAAGGCAGGGGGCTGGACTCGATGACCTTTCAAGGTCCCTTCCAGTTCTAGGAGATGGGATATCTCCTATATTATATTATAAGACTTCCACTCAGAGGCGGATTAAGGTTTCCTGGAGCCCTGGGCCAGAGAAAGTGGGGGGCCCCTCCCCAACCTATAATAAGAATATAACAGTAGGGATCTATTATCGACCACCTGACCAGGACAGTGATAGTGACTATGAAATGCTAAGGGAGATTAGAGAGGCTATCAAAATTAAGAACTCAATAATAGTGGGGGATTTAAATTATCTCCATATTGACTGGGAACATGTCACCTCAGTACGAAATGCAGAGACAAAATTTCTCGATACTTTTAATGACTGCTTCTTGGAGCAGCTGGTACAGGAAACCACAAGGGGAGAGGCAATTCTTGATTTAGTCCTAAGTGGAGCGCAGGATCTGGTCCAAAAGGTAACTATAACAGGACCGCTTGGAAATAGTGACTATAATATAATAACATTTAACATTCCTGTGGTGGGAAGTACACCTCAGCAGCCCAACACTGTGGCATTTAATTTCAGAAAGGGGAACTATGCAGAAATGAAGAGGTTAGTTAAACAGAAATTAAAAGGTACAGTGACTAGAGTGAAATCCCTGCAAGATGCATGGACACTTTTCAAAGCCACCATAATAGAGGCCCAACTTAAATGTATACCCCAAATTAAAAAAACACAGTAAAAGAACTAAAAAAGAGCCACCGTGGCTTAACAACCATGTAAAAGAAGCAGTGAGAGATAAAAAGGCATCTTTTAAAAAGTGGAAGTCAAATCCTAGTGAGGTAAATAGAAAGGGGCATAAACACTGCCAAATTAAGTGTAAAAATGTAATAAGAAAAGCCAAAAAGGAGTTTGAAGAACAGCTAGCCAAAAACTCAAAAGGTAATAGCAAAATGTTTTTCAAGTACATCAGAAGCAGGAAGCCTACTAAACAACCAGTGGGGACCCTGGACGATCGAGATAAAAAAGGAGCACTTAAAGATGATAAAGTCAGTGCGGAGAAACTAAATGGATTCTTTGCTTCAGTCTTCACGGCTGAGGATGTTAGGGAGATTCCCAAACCTGAGCCGTCCTTTGTAAGTGACAAATCTGAGGAATTGTCACAGATTGAAGTGTCACTAGAGGAGGTTTTGGAATTAATTGATAAACTTAACATTAACAAGTCACCGGGACCAGATGGCATTCACCCTAGAGTGCTGAAAGAACTCAAATGTGAAGTTGCAGAACTATTAACTATGGTTTGTAACGTGTCCTTTAAATCAGACTCTGTACCCAATGACTGGAAGATAGCTAATGTAACGCCAATATTTAAAAAGGGCTCTAGAGGTGATCCCGACAATTACAGACCAGTAAGTCTAAAATCAGTACCGGGCAAATTAGTTGAAACAATAGTAAAGAATAAAACTGTCAGACACATAGAAGAACATAAATTGTTGGGCAAAAGTCAACATGGTTTCTGTAAAGGGAAATCATGTCTTACTAATCTATTAGAGTTCTTTGAAGGGGTCAACAAACATGTGGACAAGGGTGATCCAGTGCACATAGTGTACTTAGATTTCCAGAAAGCCTTCGACAAGGTCCCTCACCAAAAGCTCTTATGTAAATTAAGTTGTCATGGGGTAAGAGGGAAGATCCTTTCATGGACTGAGAACTGGTTAAAAGACCGGGAACAAAGGGTAGGAATAAATGGTAAATTTTCAGAATGGACAGCGGTAACTAGCGGTGTTCCCCAAGGGTCAGTCCTAGGACCAATCCTATTCAACTTATTCATAAATGATTTGGAGAAAGGGGTAAACAGTGAGGTGGCAAAGTTTGCAGACGATATTAAACTGCTCAAGATAGTTAAGACAAAAGCAGACTGTGAAGAACTTCAAAAAGATATCACAAAACTAAGTGATTGGGCAACAAAATGGCAAATGAAATTTAATGTGGATAAATGTAAAGTAATGCACATTGGAAAAAATAACCCCAACTATACATACAATATAATGGGGGCTAATTTAGCTACAACTAATCAGGAAAGAGATCTTGGAGTCATCGTGGGTAGTTCTCTGATTTTGTTGAACTGATCTCTAAAGAGTGCAGTATTGAAGTGTAGTCATTCATTTTAAAATTATGTCTAAATATTTAGTGTTTTAATATGAAGAATAAAACAAGATCTGAATTTAAATACCTGGTTCAATAACATTTTGCAATACATTGCTGTACATGTAAAGGATCCATGTCTATAGATAAGGAATGGTTCTCTTTATCTGGATTCTGCTTCTCTTCCAACTACAAGAATATAACATTTTCAAAAGCCCCTAAGTCACTATGGGTCCTTAATCCAATTTTCAGAAGTGCCATAGTTCAGTTCCTCAAAGGTGCTTAACCCCCATTCATTTCAAAAGAAGTTATGTGCCTAAATACCTTTGAGGATCTGGCTGTTAGGTCCCTAAGTTCCATCACGTTTTATTTTTTATGGCTCCTTTGGTGACGGAGGAGTCCGATCCTTGAGCCACAGGCTTGTTGGCAGATGTTGCAGGTGGGGTTGGAAGTCAGGGTTGGGGCGCAATTACTGCATGACCGTTGTCTTTCCTTTCTGTTCTGGTGTTTTTCTGTGACCAGGGCAAGGCGATTTCCCTCAAAAGTGGACGTTCCCTCTCTGGTGAGCCTTTGCCAGTTATCCCTGTCCTGGGCTACTGTCTCCCAGTGTGCGGTGTCGATGCCACATCTCTTGATGTTTATCCTGGGGGTGTCTTTAAAGCGTTTCTTTTGGCCTCCCCATTTCCTTTCTCCGTTGGTGAGTTGGGTGTATAGCAGTTGTTTTGGTAAACATATGTGCACATAGTGCCTGCTCCACCTCAGTTGGTGCTGGTTAATCAAGGCCTCAACACTGAAGATGTTGGCCTCTGTGAGGACACTGACATTAGTACATGATCCTCCCACTTTATGTTGAGGATCTTCCAAAGAAAGTGCTGGTGTCTCAGGTGTTTTCTATAGGTCACCCAAGTCTCACAGACGTAGAGGAGAGTTGGGATTACCACCACTTTGTAAACTAAAAGTCTAGTGTGTTCTTCTGATGTCATGATTGTTGAACACCCACCTGGCGAGACAGTCTGCCAAAGGCAAAGCTGGCACAGCGGATTCTATGCTGAATCTCGACGTCCATGTCTGCCCTCTGTGAGAGATGGCTGCCAAGATAGGCAAAGTATTCTACATTTTCCAGTTCTTCTCTGTCAGTGTAGATCTTCTTTTCTGGGTCTGATGATTGACCAGGAGCTGGCTGCTAGAGAACTTTTGTTTTGCCAATGTTCAGAGTTAGCCCTAGGCTTTTGTGAGCTTCAGAGAAGCAATTAAGGGCTGTTTGTAGCTCCTCCTTTGAGTGTGCAACTACAGCACAATCATCTGCGCACTGGAGTTCGATTATTGTTGCCAGTATTACTTTAGTTCTGGCACGGAGATGAGAGAGGTTGTAAATGCTACTAGAAAATAAAACTGAAGCCAATTGCATAATAAAAATAATTGAAGTACAGAAACCTGTAAGAGAAGATTGCATTGCTTCATCTAATATGTGGTTGTATTGAGTATTACTAATGTCTCTCTCATTAAATACATTATGCAACATTCATTAAATTAACAATTTCATATCTGATGATAGAGAGGTGAGCTAATGCCAAAAGTTAACAGCTGTAGAAATGAAATAAAGAAGCTATGGAAACATCCCTCACAATATCACTGCTCAGAAGGTCTTTAAATCTTTAAGCAAATGCTCTTCAAGTCTGTTTTCCATTGTTTTCAGTGGAATGCTCACACTAGGAATCACTTGGGAACCACGAACCACAAGCCAAATAGATTTATGTCTGAGGGGAAACCATCTTATTAACTTCAGCAACACTCTTCCCTTGGAAAAAAGTATGTGGCCTTAAGTGACTTTGCAGTTAGGAGAAAAAAATTAAATTACAATTTTTCAGTGGTTTCTTGTTTCACATTCACATTTGTTGCAAGCCTGGCTCATATTGGGCTGGGCATGATGTGCACCATTGTCACACCTGCTCTTTCTTTTCTCTTCTAAAGTAGGGGTTGGGGAGAGATTTTCAAAAATAATCAGCATTGGCCTAAGTGCTCCTATTGAAGTCAATGAGAATTTTACAGTTAGCTCCCATGGGAGCAGAGGTAGACCAATACTCACAGCTTTTGCTTTTGTAACAGACAAAGTGGGGAGCTCATTTATGTTATAAGGTGTGCATAGTACAAATTATCATTGAGAAATATTAGTCTGTAACATAGTTAAGCTCAACTTTCATCCCTGCACAACTTTGCCTGACCAAAACAATCAATGGGTAATTTCACATGCATGATCTTAGCCCCGGGTAGCATTTTTCTGAAAAGTGTCTGGGTATGTCTGCAAATTTGATCTTCTTCAACTCCTGCCTCAGTACTTTTGTCTTTGACATTATGGTTGACATTTCAGTGGTAATGTAATGTAGAAAGAGGACATTTTAACAATTTGGTATAACATAGATTACCTGTCTGGGTACCTTCATTGTAAACTAGTGTATATTAACTGAGCATTTGTCTAAGAAACAGTGGTAGCCCAATCATTAATTAGTACTGACTAAAAAGTTGGAAGTTGACTTGCATGTATTGTATACATCTGATGAGAAATACATACCCATGTTTTTAGGGTCTGATTCTTTTTCCTACTTACACCAATGCCATTATTGGTTTCAACTGAGTTATTCCTGATTTACACCCATTTAAGTGGGGGAAGGGTCAGGCCCAAAAGCTACTACTGGCTAGAGCAAGGGAATAAGCAGAGTTTTGCTATTGGTGGTGGTAATATATGTGTGTAAGAAGAGTCTCGAAGAGGGTATTGCAAGGTGAATTACCAAGCAGGTAGGAGCCAACGCTATGTTAGTCAATATGCTCCCAGTGAAAGCACTAATTTTCTTCCCCTTTCAATATTTGTTCTATTGATTTGAGACTGTGAACTTACTGAAGAAACATCATTGGAAATGACTATGGGAGGACTTGTTTTTGTGGTTTGCAAGTTTTATTTTACTCCTGTTTTCTTTTGTTATCGATACATCCTGGCAACTGTGCCTTTACACGGTGTCAGTCAAGAAGATGGCCATCACTGGCTTACAGCGCTAATTTGGATTGAAGGACTGTCATGCTATTCCTGGTCTCCAGCTTGTCATGTGGATCTTTTTGCTCTGTGGCAATAAACACAAAACAATGTGTGTTACAGTAATCTATGCTAACTTCCATATACTTTCAATCTGTAGGACTTTTATTAGTAAGAAGAAACAAGATAGAATAAACAATAAAAGAGAAGTAGGAAGGTCCAGTGGTTACGGCACTAGGCTGGGTTCTGGGAGAGCTGAGCTCAATTCTCTGCACTGCCACAGACTTCCTGTGTGACCTTGGGCAAGTCACTTAGTCTCTTTGGGCCTTACTTCCCCATCGGTGAAATGAAGATAACAGCACTGCCTTACCTCATAGGAGTGTTGTGTGGATAAATACATGAAAGGTCATGAGATACTCAGATACTATAGTAAAGGGAGCCATATAAGTACTTTAGCTCGATCTCCATGAGAGAGCACAGTGTGTGTGTCTTCTGTCACAAGTTGTATCTGAAAACACAAAATGGCCTCTGCAGCAGGAAAAGGGATGTCTCTCCATTCAGAGATGCAGTACACAGAAAGTAAGTTAAAACAGATTTGAGCTGCATACACTATAGTCTACATTTTCTCTGACTGAATGTGACATTAGAGGACATAAAGTGATGGCTGTAGAATGGAGAAGCCTATATCCTCCATATTAATCTCAACTGGCCTTCTGTTTGAGGCTGCCCACACAGTGGTGCTGGAACTAGGAGTGATGGTGGGTGCTGCCGGACCCCCTGGCTTGAAGTAGTAATAACAAACACCAAAGACATGGTTTCCATCATCAGCAACCCCATCATAAAAATTGTTCCAGCTCCCCTGTACCCACAGTGAGAGAACCAGAACTAGGCTTGAGTTGCAAAGTTTGAATCTGAACTTTATCTTAGAGTTCCAGGGTGTTTGGAGCCCTGGTTTTGGGTAGGACCCATGTGTAATGGAGGGAAGGAGATGTTTCACCTCATTGATCTCAGAGTTTCAGCAGCAGAATGGCACTGTCATATGCATTAATGAATACACTGAGAAAGCAAATTCCTTTCCAGCCACCTACACTCATCATTTCACCACTGCCTTATTATAGTGAAACCACCCCTCCCACTCCAAAGCAATGAGCATAGTAAAGCCTCAGACAAATGTAATACAGCCAGTAGCTTTTTCAAGGTACCTGACACTTGCTGTAATGTATTTCATTGTGGCAAGCACACAGCACTGTGCTCCAAGTCTTTGCTTTTCTATAGCCTTGGCTCTTTCACATTCTGCTTCTTCCTGAAATGTACTTGGTGTTTAAGAACCCCATAGGGCTCTTCTGCCTTCTGGAACAATGTGGCTATGCCAGAAATAATAGCTCCCGGTGAATCAAGGGGCACGGTGCTCTAAAAATAAAATTACATTACATTCGATTAAAAAGAGGCTATAAGGGACTGAGGCACTGACTGCATTTTGATGGTATACTTGAAAGAGTGATCAGTAGGCAAATTGTCTAAAACTATAGCTTCTTTCTGAGCACTAATGCAAATGATAAAGCTGACAAGACAGTTCCGAGTTGAATGCTGCTTACAGTACAGCAATATGGCATATCTAGAGCAGCATTAGTATTTATTTTACCAAATCATTTCTTCCCTTTGAATAAAGGTAATTGTAAGTGGTGACGCACTTTTGATTTATGGTCCCTTCCATGTGCAATTATTCTCTCGAGACTATGCTCTTCGCATTGCATTAGCTACATATGATTGAAGTTGATTTCCATCTCCTTTGGAAGGCATCTGGTTGTTTTTAGTTCAAATTGCTGCCTCTGCTAGGCTGAAGCTACATGCATGGACATAAAAGCACACTAGGACTTTTAATAAGAGAAATAATGGCTAGAGAAGTTCTGGGCTGTAGCCTGAACAACTGCGTTCCTCTGTGACAGGAGGGTGCCTGCAGGTCGATAAAGATACCTCATCTCTGTGGCCTATGTGTCCCTTAATATTGCTTCTGGGTATAATGGGTTTGGGCGAAGCCATAGTCTATTTAATCCTGCCTCAGCATGGGGGTGGGGGGGGGTTGGACTAGATGACCCCTTGAGGTCCCTTCTGACTCTACCTTTCTGTAGTTCTGTGGCACTGGTATGGTGGCCCTACCCCTGGAAACCCATGGCCTGATTCGAAAGGTACTGAGGCTTCGCTGCTCCCATTGGTTTCAGTAGGATTATGTGTGGTCAGAGTGTCTGATGATCAGGCCAGCAGTCAGTGCCATATGCTGGATATTGGGTGGTGGTTAAGGAAATGGTGGCTCAGACAGGCATTTAAAATAGGGTTTCTACAGGATTAACCACATGCAATCTATTTAGTAACATTGCCATAGTACAACCAAGTAAAATGACCATAGCTTGTATTCTTATCTTCCCAAGGTTGCCATCTAGATACATTCATAGCCTGAGCCCTAATATGGTATTTATACCACATAAAAGAACATGATCCTAGGGCTGCTGACTAGACTAGAAGTGGGTAAGAGCAGGCTTCTTATAGCTTCATGAAATTTTCCCAGTGAAGCTAAAAAATGTGCATTATCTTGAATGACTTTGTCTTTAGCTGGTCTTTCTAGCCATCAGAACCTTCCTTTTTTATCATTCCCATTGAATACCGACAGGTGCAAACACCATAGATTGGTTTACCTGGTCCATTGGCAAAATTACCATGAGGACTGGCTTACTGCTAAGTGTCAATGCTAGTGCGTTGTGAATGCTGCTGCCTCTTCTTTCCCTTGAGTGCTCGGGTGTGGTTTTTTGTGGCACAGCAGTAGCAGAAATGACAGATATTTGGTGCAGTAGAGGAACCTTTTGCACTTGCACAATAGTGCAGGTTGCATTTATTATCATGTTACTTCATTGGCCAACCCCTATGCCGTCAGCTTGACAGATTTGTTACTGGATCCTGTGTCCTTCTGCTGGAGAGCCATAAGGACAGGCAGTGGGGACCTGTAGCAGGTGTACATTTCCCCACGTAATGGCAATTCGATGTGCCAGCTCATGGGGCCCTGCAGGAACTAAATTCTGATCATGAAGAAAATAATGAGCTGACACAATGCTTGTGTGAAAACTATTAGCTGAGTAGTCTGAGCTGGGAATATGAAGTTCCATCGCCATAGCGAACAGATTTACCTATTTTTCTTCTCCTTAATTATATATTTATATATAGTGTGTGTGTGTGTGTATATATATATAAAATACACACACACACACATATATATATCTATAATGCACTAGTTAACTGTATCCATTCCAGCCCATGGGTCTATAGCCTACGTCTACTGTCTCTGGATCTTTAAGGGGCCATTCTCATATAGATCACAAGGATCCTGCTGTCCTATAACCTCCCTAGTGATATTTTTTTTTAGGCAGCAACTGCACCTTTATTATTCCCTTTGCCACAGAACAAATGCCTCCTACTGCTTCTGCCCCCTTGTCATTTGTTTTCTCCTGTGAACATAAAAAGTCACATCTTCAGCTGATGAGATGAAATAAGTGAGGGGGTTTTATGGTTGAGAAACCCAACAGAAATATTCAAAAAAATTAGACATAGGCTTTGATAGTCTAGAGCAGTGTTTCTCAACCTTTTTGATACCAGGGACAAGCTTGCTGCCTTCCTAAACTATGTCAAGGAGATCTTAGGGACAAGCACTGGTCCACGGACTGGCCATTGAGAAACACTGATCTAGATTAGTCAGTCACTTAAGCTGTATTTTGAATGATCATGGTCAGGTTAAGAGTCATGGGCCAAATTCCCCCCCCCCCCCCCCCAACCATGGAGAATCAGAAGGGAGGAGGCCAGAGGATTGTTCTCTCAAAAGGGAAGAAATTGGAGAGGGTCGTGGGCTGGGGGCAGGGATCTAGGGAAAGGCACTCTCAGGTCTATGCAGACAAAGCTATCACCATGTGCAGCTTCTGCCTCCCAGCTGCTCCACTGGCAGCACCATTGACAATTGGTGTTTGTGAGCTAGGGTGGGGGCAGTGATCATTAAATGGATGACATTTAATCAGCTTCCACTCCCTGCTTTCATAGCAAATGCTGTGAGGGCCTTTACCACAGACAACGATGTAGCCTGAATCCTCACCAAGAGGAATGAAGGAGCAAAAATCATTACAGGAAGCAATTTCAACCCAAGCCCATTTGCTATAGCTACTGGAATAGCTGCCAGCTGTAGCACAACTTATATTTCACTTGGGTGACACACAGCAGAGCTATCTCAGACCTTTCTGCGTGCTCAGTTAAGTAGATCACGTTCCTCCCCCTGAGTCAACAGTGAAGCAATTGGAGAGGGGGAGTAGTGTGGCTGGATGTGTGGGGTTTTTTGGAATAAAATGTAAAATTGAAGTCCTAATGGATCATGGTCTTTACAGACTTCCTTAGGCCTTTTGGCAAGGGTAGGAGTGTTAATCTTGGTGTCCTCACCCAATCCCACATCAGATGATTCTGAGAATCTGCCTGCTTAAATTCCTTTGTAGTTTCAATTAGATACAGTCGTCTTCTTCTCCCTTCGCTGACCTAAAGTGTTACCGTGTGCTAATAGCTGCGGTATTTCACCCCCAAGGTGGCTGCATTTCAGTGGCGTATGAAATGAGCCTTGGAAGCTTTAATGACTGCAAAGCAATTTGTGATGGACAGTACTATAGAAATGTATTGTTGCTGTCTCTCGCACGTACATACACACACACACATCAAGGCTGCAGGTACATCCCAGTGAGTGATCTGGGAGTATATTATCTTTCAGGAATGTTACCATTAAAACACACACAATAAATAAAGAGAAGCAATCCAGGGAATGAAGAATAAAGATACAAGAAACCAAAATTGTAACCCTATGGACATTCCTAGTTAAGGTAGCCAAGGTGCCTACTTCTGCCCTCCTCATTGAGGCCCCTCAGCCTCTGCCAAGGCCAATAAGGTTCCCAAGAGCATAGGAAATGGTTTTAATGCACTCCAACAAGACTCTAATGGGCTACGCACCAGGGAGGGGAGAGATTGAGTAGGGTGTCTGTGTGGGTGGAGGAGGGGTGCAGATGCCGAGGTAAGCTCCCAACAAGCATAATAAGAGTTGTGGTGGGTTTGGCCTGTCATGAGTCTATTACTGTATGCGGGAGGTGGGAAGATAATGAGCCTCAGAAGGTGTCTAGGAAGGGGCGAAATATTTCCCTTTCTACTGCCCTTCATAGTCCCCTTCCTCATGCTCTGCCCCTTTACTGCCCCCTTTCCTCCCTTCTCCCCTACTAGAACCCTCCATTCCCCCTTTCCCAGGCCAGTCCCAAGTTCAGTGTTGTCTCCAAACCACCCCTTCAACACACCTACCCTGCACCCCTCAGACCTTTCATAGGCAGGGCAGGCCCTAGGAGGTGTGCAGGAGGGACTGCTGGGGCTAGCGGGCAGCAGGACAGAACAGGGACCCATCTCCCACCCTGCAGCTCCCTGGAGTAAGTCAATTTAATACATTTAAAGTTTGTCATCATCTTCCACCACTGGGTCTCAAGGCAGGGTCCGGATTGGAATAAAAGCGTTTGATGATGTTTCTAGTGGTGGTTTCTAGTGGTGGTGCCCAACACTTTCAATGTATCAGGAATTACAAAGAGCCTGTATGATGCCACCTGCAGGCTAGATGGCAATATTCTCCTTTTCCCAATGAGAGACCTCGGTAGTGGGACGTGAGATTTATATCTGTAAGAAACAGAGCTGCTGCTTTTCTTTTTTGAAATGAAAGTTTCCATCTGCAGCTGTCATTTGATGTTATATATTAAGCTCCCCAAACCTACAATCCATAGCTGTGTCACAAATAGAAATGTTAATAACTTTTCGGATTTGTTTCTAATCAAGTAAAATTTGGGCCTAAGTGATAAAAACTCAGCGAGGGGAGTCCAATGGGTGGTTATCTTCCTGCTTCTTTCTGGTTTTGGCTATTGGTTATCAAAAGAGTTAGGCTATCTAAAGGCCGCTGAACACCTCTTCTTTTAGGCTGTCATAACGTCAAGATCCATTGGCTGACTTCAGTCAATTCACTCCATGATTAAAGTGCTACCATTACAAAATTATTTCTTTGTATAAGCATAATATTCCTAAGCACATGTCATGAGATATCTGTTCTGAAGCTTCCCTCACTTCTGTTTTCCTTCTCCCTTCATTTAGATTCTTCCTTCACCACAAGGGGGCAGCATCATCTTCTTGACTGCAGAAAGTTCTCGGCATAGATTTTGTACCCCTCCAGCCTGGCTTCACTGCTCACAAAGTGAGCATGAAACGTTACCCTGATGACGGAATGATGGCATGTTACATCTCACTTCGTACAGCAGGTGGAGAATCAGTCTTCTCATCTTCTGAATAGTGGTGGATGTCACATTTCTTCACTTGTCTCTGACTTTACATGAATCAAATATTTTTCTTCAACAGCACAGAAACGGAAGACAGCTTGGTATTCACCTGCTTAGGGAGAAGGGGCGGTAGGAGAGCCTTCCACATGATTAAGTCAGATACTGGAGCAAGAAGGGTTTCTTCCAGCTCTGGTTCAGATCAGTCCCCCTCTTCCACAGGAATGCCAACAAGTTAGGGAGAAAAATAAGGTAGCAGCCCCCGCCCCTATTGCATGTTGTCTGTATTCTTCTATTGTGGGAGTCAGGTTTGCTTCCTTGAGGAACAAACCCTCGGCCAGCACCCAAAATTCTCAAAAAGCTCTAATTCAGTTGCAAGATCGGGAGCTTGTTGCAAGAGTTTCTGGGTGAGTTTCTGTGGCTGTGCCATTAGGACTAGATGGCCACAATGGTTCTTTCTGGCCTTATAATCGGTGGACTCCCCCCTGGATTTTCGAAGACTGGAACTCTGGAATTGACCAGAGGCTCAGGGTCATGGGCCTCTTTCCTCACTCCTGCCCCCTCCCATCTCCCTAGCAGCACCGCCACAGCTCCTGGAGACACTTCTACTTGTGTCTGCAGGTTTTACACAGCAAAAAGCACCGGCCAGAAAAATTAAAAGGGAACCGAGAAGACTCACAAGTTCCCTTTTTGTTAACATTAAGTCATTGCTGGAAAGAATTTTCAGTCATTGCTGATGTGTGTTGGTCTTGAACAAGTCACCTAGAGAGGAAAGGCTCACTTGCACATGATTACTCCCCTGGGCTGTCACACGCACCATCAACAGTTGTGGTTGTGCTTGAGTAAAAGAAATTATATATAAAGGGAAGTATCTCCTTAAGCAGCAAAAAGGCACATGATAAAAATTAGCATGTGAGGTCGCAGAGGGTGAGATTGTGGCTTTAAGCCGCTCTCCAGGCTAGGGTGACCAGACAGCAAGTGTGAAAAATCGGGATGGGGATGGGGGGTAATAGAAGCCTATATAAGAAAAAGATCCAAAAATCGGGACATCTGGTCACCCTACTCCACGTTGGTGGGTGTGTGAGGAGAGTTTACACACCTACAGCAGCTCCCAGTGACACACTGCAATCCCTGCCTGTGCTGCATGTTCCTTGGCTAGTGACAGGGGTGGTAGCATTCTTTAACCCTATGGGGTTTCTAGCACTGCTGCCCGAAAGCCCTCCCCTCCCCCACTTGATGTGTGCCAGAATGCAAAGCCAGAGATGGTGTCTCGCTTTTTGGATGCCCAACTAGAGACAATTTAAAGGAGTCTGATCATCTGAGGGCAGGTGCTCAGCACTTTCTGAAAATCGAACCCCTTTATGGAGTCTTAACACTGGGCTTCTAAAAATTGACACACCCAAGCTCACCAGTGATAACATTTCTTCTAATGTTTATCACGCAATTATATTGAAACGGTGGGATTAGAATATTGTTTTAAAAATGACTCTCCAAACTCCAGATAAGTTTTTCTTTCACCTGGGGGAATGCTGCCAAAGGAAGAGGTTACAATGCGGTATGAGCACTGCAGCTATGAGCTCTGAACATGTGTATCAGGACAGAAATGAGTAAGAATGAGGGGAAGGAGCACACACACAATTTTAGGACTGTTGGAAGTTCAGTGGATAGGCCCTGCAATAAATAATATACAGATAATACTGCAATGGAAGAACAATTATCACACATACCTGCTCTTCCCCTTTTTGTAGCCTTCTTCCTTGCAAGGGAATGGCTAATGCTCTTAAAAGGGAAATCATTTGTTTATGGGCCTCAGGCAGACAACTACACTGTCTGAACAATACATTTGCCAGTTACATTGATTTTAAAATGTCCCTCAAGTGCTGAGGGAAGGGGACAGCAAATCCAGGAGGTAGCCTCTTCCACAGAGCACAACAACAAAGAAGAAAGAAGTCAAGGTTTCAAAGCCAGTCTTGACAAGCTGATATGGTCACTTAGTGTCAAACTGCTAGTAATGGCAGTAACCAAGCCCGGCACTTTTCAGAACACTTGGACCTCACCTCTGCCTGTGACCAAAGACGTTAAGGTCAGACGGCACCATCATGATCCTCTAGTCTGACCTCCTGCACATTGCAGGCCGCAGAACCTTGCCTGCTCACTCCTGTAATAGATCCATAACTTCCGGCTGAGTTCCTGAAGTCCTCAAATCATGATTTAAAGACTTCAAATTACAGAGAATGTCATTTACACTAATTCAGACCTACAAGTGATCCATACCCTGTGCTGCAGAGGAAGGGAACCCCCCCCCCCCCCCCCAGGATCTCTGCCAATCTTACCTGAGGGAAAATTCCTTCCCAACCCCAAATATGGTGATCAGTTGGACCCTGAGCATGTGGGCAAGACCCACCATCCAGACACCTGGGAAAGAATTCTCTGTAGTAACTCAGGGCCCTCCCCAACTAGTGTCCCGTCACCTTGGCAACTCTTCTTCAGCAATCAGCATCCCATGTAGGGAGGCAAATGGCAGCCTTCTGTGCTTTGCACTCAAGCTATTACTTAATAGCCTTGATGCTGCCTTCCCTGAAGTCAGACATTAGGCTCTTCCCAATGAGCCTGTGGGCCATGTGTCCACTGCATGCTAATCACAGGTTATGCAGTTGCAAGTTAGTCAATGTGTGGCAGCCCAACCTCCATATTGTCGAAGTAAGCATGCTGTAGTAAGCCCAAAGTCAGTCATGCTCTGGCTCCTTATCTGGCCCTTACAAGTACTACGGCTAACTGGGCGCATATCCTGAGATTCATTATACAGCTCCCTGCATCGCTTTGTGCTCATGTTCATAGGGTATTGTGGAGCAGCTTGTCTGCCCAGTGTGAACCAGGAACCTCTGGATGCGCATGGGAAGAAGGCATAGGAGTGTATAGTGGTACCTGAGTCCCCTGGGTTCACCAAAAGAATGTCATGTAAGGTCTCTACTGAAAGTCTGTGTCACACTGGTCATAACCAGTATGTATGGTGAATATGTGAGAACTTACGTATATATACTAAAAAAAATTGTTCTTTAGGCCTGTGGTTAAAGGCAGGTCATTCGAAGATAGTGTGTCTTGAGACAAACTCCTCTGGGCAGCAAGATGGGAGACACTTAGCTCCAGGGTGGCCCATTGTGTATTGTATGTCATACAATAGGAGTCTATTGGCATTCTACATCAAATGGGATAGCCTAATTTTGGCAATTAATTGATCTTTGATTATTAACAGGTAAATATGCCCAATGGTCTGTGATGGGATGTTAGATGGGGTGGGATCTGAGTTACTACAGAGAATTCTTTCCTGGGTGCTGGCTGGTGAGTCTTGCCCACATGCTCAGGGTTTAACTGATCGCCATATTTGGGGTTGGGAAGGAATTTTCCTCCAGGGCAGATTGGCAGAGGCCCTGGAGGTTTTTCGCCTTCCTCTGCAGCGTGGGGCACGGGTCACTTGCTGGAGGATTCTCTGCACCTTGAGGTCTTTAAACCATGATTTGAGGACTTCAATAACTCAGACATAGGTTAGGGGTTTGTTACAGGAGTGGGTGAGTGAGATTCTGTGGCCTGCGTTGTGCAGGTCAGACTAGATGATCATAATGGTCCCTTCTGACCTTAAAGTCTATGAGTCTATGAGTCTAACTGGACTTGAGAAGGAAAGTAACAGGAAGTGGTAAGCTGCGGGGGAGGAAACTTATCTTGAGGTAAACAACAAAGGGCTGTTCTGGTAAATTTGGGGTGTGACATCCTTCCTAGGAAGTCAATTGAATCTGTGAAAAAGAGATCTCAGTCAGGTTTGGTTGAAAACACTGGAGAGAACTTCGGGTCAGATAAAGGTCTTCAGACAGGATAACTGGTTGTTAAATTTAGGCTTTGAATGCATATTGTGGTGGTGGCGTATGTGTGACCATTTGTGTCCATCTCTCACACCGGTTTTTACTTGCATCTCTATTGTTCCTTAAATTAATTCCCTTTTATACTTGAACTCAAGTGCTGTGTGTGATACAGGAGCAGTGGGCTAAGGTAAAACTGGTAAACTGTGGTATGCTGTTCCTTGGGGAACAGAGGATCTGGGATTTCTGGGGGTATCCAGTGATCTGGGACTGGATACCACAGTGGGACATATTCAAGGGACTCAGGGCTGGGTGGGTGCATCTGTTGTCAACCTGCAAGGGAAGGCCAGGGCTGCTATAGTAGCCCTGAGGAGAATGCTTGAGTGGCTGACAGGCTGGTTGTGTTCGGGAGCTAGCACCCGGCTAGTACAGGCAAGACTCCCTTGTGCTGGAGGCAGGTGGTAACAAGGTGACTCATAGACATGGTGGGGATTGTGGCTGGATTGTGGATGTGGCCTACGCCTGGGAAATTCATTTTCTGGCAGGACCCAAAGCGGGGGTTGTGGTGTAGTGTTCTGTGCCAGAGGACTGGCTCCCCGCTTGCCCTAATATCCAAGACCGACAGCTGCTGCTTTTTATGGAGACAATGTTTCTTCTTCACACCTCTGCAGAAGCAGCTACCAAGGGACAGTGGTGTGTGTTTCAGAGGCTGCTTTTGGCCCATAGAAGACAGACAGAAGCTTACAAGCAGAAGCCTAACAACCGAATAACAGAGCTGACACTGTTTTTAATAGCAGACCTCACCCAGACAGACGGCTGCTTCTGGACCAGGACCACAAGCACAGAGTGGTGGGATCATGTCATGATGGAAATTGGGTGACTAGCAGTAGGCCCGGAACTTTTGAATGAGAAAAGCCACATTCCTGGAGCTGTCTGAGGAGCTCACCTTGGCCCTGGAGCACAGAACACCCAGATGAGGTGCAATAATGGTCCAGAAGCACATTGCTATCGCCATGTGGAAGTTGGCAATAACAGACTTTTACAAATCTGCTGGTAATCAATTCAGGGTAGGCAAATCAATGGTTGGCACAGTGGTCATAGAAGTTTGCAAGGCAATTAATGCTGTGCAGGCCCCCACTCTTGTAAAAATTGGAAATATTCCCAAAATTATTGCAGAGTTTGCACAGATGTGCCCCTTGGATTTGTCCCTCTGGTTCATGAGCCTGAATAAGTTTCTCAAAGATATCCCTGTGAAACTCCGTTTATCACGCCCTTATCTCATGATCATGGCATAGATACTCTGCCAGCAGCTTCTCCTCACATTCTTCCTCCTCCTTCCTTTGCTTCTCCTCACACTCTATGTGCTTTCCTGGTCTGATGGAGTAGTCCATAGGCACCTCAATGATTAAATCATTTGCTATCCTCTGTCATTCTGACCTCAAATTCGGAGACCTTCCAATGATATTGAGTGCTCTCCTAGTTGGCCTCCCATCCCTGGAGCAGTCTAACACAGTCTCACTTGGTCCTTACAGATAGAGGGAAAAGACATTGGTGAACGCCCATGACTCCTATAATTTCATACTCGTTGCTGGCAGCTGCAACCAATTAAGTAGCAGCTATCTCGTAAGAATGCCATTCTCTTGGCTGACTCTCTTGCCGAGCAAACTTTGGCCTGTGGTGAACCTTTGTAAAGCCGTTTTCTCAGGAAAAGAAATGGTGAGATGCTTTTACTTTTCAGCTCTCTAAAAAATGTCTTTTCAGGAAAGGCTTGTGGGCATGGGGTAGGGGCCAGCCCTGGGAGAGACAGCTGCAATCGTGATTATGTTGAGTCCAGCCCAGGCTGCTGTAACCCTATTACATAGTCAAATTCCAGGCCTCAGAAGGAGCTTTTCCATGTATACAAGAGAAATTGTACCGTGTCTTGTGACAGAGGAACTGATAAGCGACTGAAGAGGGACTGTAAGTTACAACAGTGACAGAGGGAGGCTTGCCTTACCAAGGACTCTCAGAGACCGCCTGGAACGTTCACTGAGTGAAAACTCTATATTTTATTACTCTCCAGGAATGGCCCAATATAAGCTCAGCAATAAACCGCCTTCTGCACTAGTAGGAGGGGGCCTTAGCAGGGGTATTTGGTCCTTGAAGGACTGTTATGGCAAGTTACATTTTGTCTGGGCTATGGCCAAAAAGGTTTTTACTTTTGGATTAATGCTTTTCCATTTTAAATTTTTTTACTGCATCCAGCCACTGTAAGCAGCTAGTTTGCAGGGTCTTTTCCTCTGCTTCTCTGCCATTTAAAACAGCACGGTCAGGGTATGGGGAATTGGGGGGGGGGTTGGATCAGTGTAATGGCACAGCATCGGCCCTCAACTTAAGTGCCAGCAAGAATTATAATGTAAAACCCATCCAAATATGTCACGGTATCCTTCATAATAATATCAAAGATGGCTGTGCCCACATTACCTGGCTGAGATGCTGTGTCCTCCCCAATGTTTCTGTTTGGGGCCCCTCAATCCCACTGGGCTCTCCTTGTTCCAGATTAAAGAAGAGTTTCCGACATGACTAGGAGATGATGTCCTTTTTGAGGATGGTGTCTCCCCCCACACCTGAGCTGTCTGTCTGGTGTGTGTGTGGGTGTCTTCACAGACATCCAAGTTCTGAATTTACACCTGTACTGGTTCCAAAGGTGAGTCCATGCTGGGATGGTGCTCTGTGTTTGGAGCACTGCTCAAAAAACACTCTATTTCATCATAAAACAGACAGGTAGCCAGGCCAGCAACAGTTTTCTTATGCTTATCTTTGGCCTTTTGGTACCTCACCTTGAGCCCCTTTATCTTCTCCCTGTACCACTGCCTGGTCCATTTGATCCCATGGTCAGCCAGCAGCTGCTGAGATGTACCATCATATTGTTGGAGATTCCTCTTTGAGGAATTAAAGTCATGGTTTTTGTTTACTTTGGCCCAAAGCTTCACCAAGACTCTGGTGTGATCCTTCAGCTGGTGGTTGCACTCTGATACATGGGCTTATTACTACGTATTCTTCTGCTGTACAAACACTGGAGATAACTGAAGCAGGAGAAACCACAAGCAGTGTGGAACTAAGGACACTAAGCAGAGGCATGTGAAGGTGGGTGACTTCCATTGAAGGGTCAGAGCACAGATAGATGGCAAGGTAGTATACAGGAATGGGTGCAAAGGGGCTTGTGGGAAAGGATTGGTGGACCATCATGTTAATTCAGGTGACTGGCTGTTGCTGCTCATTTTCACTACATTTACCTTAGGTTAGAAACATGCTGGGCAGACCTTATGCCTCAGGGCATGGTGGAGACCTCACCGTGCAGCACAGACAAATGCACGTGGATGTGTGAACGCAGAGTGTGTTAAGGGGAAAACCTGTGGTTGAACCCGAGTTAAGTCTGCAGTGAAGACAAGGCTTCGGAGACTGCTCCAATTAACAGTCCTGAGCCTCAAGTCAGGGTTTCTTTAATAAGATAAGAGAAATATTTTATGGACAATGGTACAGAGTTAAAAAGAAAATAATAAAATAAGAGATACCCAGAAACAAACACACTTGAGACAAAACACTAGAGAAAGCATCTCTAGTCTGACACTAAGTTTGGGTTACAGAGTATTGAAATGTAAAACATCTGAGAAAAAATCTTTGTCTCGTCTCCAGCTCCCTAGCTATCTACCCTCTCTCAGTCCAGGTTACATGCCCTTGCTACACATGCGCAAGTGTAACCAGAGCGCACTTTCTTTATAGCCCAGGTGTGGCTGTGTGAATAAGCATTCTAGCTAAATTACCATTATGCCATTACATCATTCCCCAACCTCATTCCTTTCTGAATACCAGCTTCAGCTCTTTCGTCTTTCTTTCTATGCTGCTACATTTTAATGTCAATCCAGCTGCTCTTAGGGATTCTCATCCTCCATGTTCTCAAAGGCTTCCCTCAGTTGAGTTTATTGGGCAGTGCCTCCAGGGTAACTAGCAATGCTGAATAGCTCACAGCTAAAGTAATAGGGTGACCAGATGTCCTGATTTTATAGGGACAGTCCTGATTTTTGGGTCTTTTTCTTATATAGGCTCCTATTACCCCCCACCCCCTGTCCCGATTTTTCACACTTGTTGTCTGGTCACCCTATAAAGTAAACAGCTAGTTGAACAAATAATACCAAAGAAATTACTTAGCTAAGAGACAGCAATTATAATTTGAGATCAGACATAGGTTTATACACAGTTCCGTAGGTTTAATGGAAAACTAAAGATCAGAGGTAAGTAAGATACTTGCCCACCGCACTGGGGTTTGTGAGACTAATTAACCTTTGCAAAGAGCTGTGAGGTTCTCTGTTGAAAGGTATACATTATTATTTAAATAATGGTCAAAATGACTGAGTGCACACATTGGTAGCATGTGTTAATTTGTTTTCTGGTTTTGAGTCATTCTTGGCATCTATGCCAACAATGCTTCAGGTAGCTGCAACACCTCCAATTAAATGAACTAGATGTATTTCTTAATAGAAACTACTTAGGTGTAGTCTCCTATTATTATCCCATATTCTTCTATACTCTACAGAAGTGCTAGATCCATGGTAAGGATTATTTTCTTAATATAGTGAGAAGACTAGGTAGAATTCACCCTGAGTGACGTTCCCTCTATTTAAGTACTCAGATACATTCTAACAATCCACCTTGTTAAAAAACAAACTGGAAAACTGATAAGCCCAAAACCCAGGTGGGAAATAGAATAAAGAGTCCTAACATGGGTAGGAGTCATCTCTAGGAAAGTGTTTTCTACTGAAAGCCCCATGACCTTCCCCCACCTCCCAGGTGGTCTTTGGACTCTGCTCTCAGCTGGTAGCCGAAGCCTGGGCAGTTTCGGACCCTGCTCCCAGCTCAGAGCCAAGGTGAGAAGCCACAGCAGCCCCCTGCCCACTCCCTGTTGGGAGCCGGGCAGCCTTCTCAATTTCACGGTTTGGCCCTGAATTGACAAGGCTGCTCAGCTCCGGGCATGGAGTGGCCAGTGGAGGCCTAGAAGCTGGGGCAGCTGGACCCTGCTCCCTGGTGGTGAGAAGTCCCAGACAGCTTCCCCCAACTCCTGGTGGGGCGTGAGGGGCTGAGAAGCCCCAGGCAACTTCCCCCAGCTCCCAGCAGGAAACAGCAGGGGCATGGGGAGCAGAGGTGGGGGGCAGCCCTCTGGGAGCCCAGGAGCCTGTGGGGCAGCCAGGTTCCCGGCAGGGAGCTGCCAGCAGAGTTGAGAGACTTGGCTCTCAGCTCCCCACACTGCCCTCTTTGGTTGGTGGAAGCGCTCCTGGTAAGGACACGCATCACCGACCCAAGGAGGGTAGTGTGGACATGCACTATCACAGTAATTACTGTAGTGGCTGTAAGTCAACCTAATATAGGTTTGTAGTGTAGACATACCCTTAGGCCTGTTCTACACTACAGGGTTAGGTTGAATTTAGCCATGAAGGTCGATTTAAAAATGAATGCATCCACACAACCAACCCCGTTCCGTCGACCTAAAGGGCTCTTAAAATTAACTTCTGTACTCCTCCCCGGCGAGGGGAGTAGCGCTAAAATTGACTTTGCTGGGTTGAATTTGGGTTGTGCGGACGCAAATCGATGGTATTGGCCTCCAGGAGCTATCCCAGAGTGCTCCATTGTGACTGCTCTGGACAGCACTTTGAACTCCGATGCACTAGCCAGGTACACAGGAAAAGCCCCGGGAACTGTTTGGTCAGCATGGCAAACTCAGCAGCACAGGTGACCATGCAGTCCCCCCAGAATCATAGAGCGTAAAATGTTTCTACGCTCCCCCTATCATCTCCGTCCCTGAGGCTATCGCAGATTAGAAGGCAAAAAAAATGCACTTGCGATGACATGTTTTCTGAGCTCATGCAGTCCTCCCGCACTGACAGGGCACAGCTTAATGCATGGAGGCATTCAGTGGCAGAGGCCAAGAAAGAATTAAGTGAGCGCGAAGAGCGGAGGCAGGACGCAATGCTGAGGCTAATGGGGGAGCAAACGGGCATGATGCAGCATCTGTTGGGGGAGCAAATGGACATGATGAAGCGTCTGTTGGAGCTGCAGGAAAGCCAACAAGAGTACAGACCCCCGCTGCATCCACTGTATAACCACCTACCCTTCTCCCCATGTTCCATAGCCTCCTCATCCAGATGCCCAAGAACGTGGGGGAGGCTCCGGGCACCCAGCCACTCCACTGCAGAGGATGGCCCAAGCAACAGAAGGCTGTCATTCAAACAGTTTGATTTTTAGTGTGGCTACAATAAGCAATGTGGCCTTGTCCTTCCCTCCTTGTCCATTAGCTCTTTTTTTTTTAATTAATAAAGAAAGAATGCATGGTTTCAAAACAATAGTTACTTTATTTCGAAGGGGGGAGGGTGGTTGGCTTACAGGGAATTAAAATCAACAAAGGGGGTGGGTTTGCATCAAGGAGAAACACACACAACTGTCACACCATAGCCTGGCCAGTCATGAAACTGGTTTTCAAAGCCTCTCTGATGCGCAGCGTGCCTTGCTGTGCTCTTCTAATCGCTCTGGTGTCTGGTGCGAAACGATCGTCTGCCGTTGCTTTCACAGAGGGAGGGGCGACTGATGACATGTACCCAAAACCACCCGCGACAATGTTTTTGCCCCATCAGGCATTGGGAGCTTAACCCAGAATTCCAATGGGCGGCAGAGACTGCAGGAACTGTGGGATAGCTACCCACAGTGCACCGCTCCGTAAGTCGATGCTAGCCACGGTAGTGAGGACGTACTCCGCCGACTTAATGCGCTTAGTGTGGCTATATGCAATCGACTGTATAAAATCGATTTCTAAAAATCGACTTCTATAAAATTGACCTAATTTCGTAGTGTAGACATACCCTTAGTTAAGCTAAATAGATTGAGCTCTTTGAGTCAATCACTACGAGGCATGCTTTCTAATCCTTTAATTATTCTCATGGCTCTTCTCTGAACCCTCTCCAATTTAGCAACACCCTTTTTGAATTGTGGACACCACAACTGGACACAGTATTCCAGCAATGGCTGCACCAGTGCCAGGAACAGAGGTAAAATAACGTCTCTGCTCCTATTTGATATTCCTCTGTTTATACATCCCAGAATCACAATAGCTCTTTTGGTCACTGTGTCACACTGGGAACTCATGTTCAGCTGATTATCCACCACGACCCCCAAATCTTTTTCAGAGTCACTGCTTCTCAGGATAGAGTCCTCCATCCTGTAAACATGTTCTTTGTTCTTTGGTGTGCTTAGAAGAGTGGGGACTTGACAACTGAAGCACCATGTCCCTGGCAAAGTGTGAGACTTCCCAGAGTCACTATGAATTGTAGGGCTTCACTAGGGAAAGCCCTAGGGAGTGACAACAGCTATAGGCTAACAGCTGCAAAACATAGGGGAGAAAGAAGAACTAGGTGGAAGAAGAAGGAGGCAACCAAAGGAGTCCTGGACTTATAGAAGAGTTTGGTTTGAGGGATGGGTGAAGGTTCATGCTTCTGGTTGTACAAGTTTTCCCATCTTTAGTAGCAAATGGATTCCCTATGCTCATATCTTCCTTAAGGGTAAGTTTTCAGAGTATTGCACAAGGCTTCAGTTGTGTGACTCCTGTAATAAGCAGCAAATCAGCATTGCTAAAACCCCGCACAACCCTTGGAAACCTTGTTGCTGATGGTCAGACTTGTCCACAGGAGGGTAGATGGGCCCCTAACTCTCTTATACAGGCAAAATTGTAATTGAATTCGATGGGCAGTTTGCCTGAGGAAGGACTGCAAGGTTTCCCTATGAAGGTTTACCTCTACAGCCAGCCCCCACCCCTTGAGCAACCTGTTGCAAATGTCAGGGGGTAGCTGTGTTAGTCTGTGTCCACAAAAACAACACTGGACTCTTTGATGTTGCAATTGGATGCTCCTCCCCCGCTTGCACAGAAGAAGCCACAACGGGGACACCACAGAAGTTACTGCTGCTTTTAGCAGCAGTGAAGACCCACCGTATTACTGACATGATGTCACTGAGGTTTAAACTCATGTAGGAGACTAAAGTCTGGATTCTCTGCTGTCTTCAGTTTCCACTGGTGCAACTGTGGGCAGTGGGGCGGGGAACGAACCACAACATTGAGGCTCCTTGATCCTGAGGCTGGTTCTGTGTGAGTCCCAGCCATGGACAGCCTGAGGGCTGCTCTTCTCTACATTGGCTGGCTTTGGCCCCCAAACTGGGGCTTGCTGAAGTGCAACCTCACTCTGCCCCAATACTGTGGGATACACAGGGGTGGCATATTTGCCCACCCACACCACACCAGCTCTACACCCAGTGGGGCTTCGTATACACTTGGGGAATTGTCAGCTGAGCAATCCCACCAGAATTCGGTCAGAGCAGTGACAGGGGGGTGGAGTGGGGCAGAGAATCTGGCCCCAAACAGACAATGTAGCAATGGAGGCTGGATGCTGGGCTGTAACAAAAATGGACAAGGCTGCCCAGAAATTTAGCTTAAATTCTCATCTATTTGCTCCTTTCCAGGCTTCATAACAGAGGGAGCACTGGGCGCTGAATAAGGATGATTTTGAAAGTCAGTGGCCGTTTGGGGGCCTAATGACCAGCTGTGCCTTTGAAAATCTTCCCCTTAGCTTCTGGTGACAATGGGATTTAAGTACACATCTCCCCCTTGCTGCATGAAGGAAGCTAAGCTATGCAGGGGGAGTGTGAACCAGCTGGAGTGAAGCAGTAATTAATCACCTGAGCAAGTTATTACTGTACCACATCCTTGCCTGTTCCCCTGTTATTCTTGGTCACCCTTTTGCTGGGGCAGGGACTTTAAATGTTTGCGAAGCATCTAACATGGTATAAAACCAACACAAATAATAATGGATTCCACTGGTTCAAGGAGACACACTTGCCTGTAAGAACAAAGTTCACAGTCCTAGGCATGAGAGTAACCAAGGCCCCTCTCTCAAGCCTGAGCTGGAGTTTTCCAGCTGTCAAAGCCTAGATTTTGTCGGGAAGTCCTGGGAATTTCTATGAGCTTTGGAAGCAGTTAGTCCTCTGGACCTTAGAGACTGGATTTGATGTAGGAATGACTGGATGAAATTCTATTGCCCGTGCTATGCAAGAGCAGATTGTGATTCCTTCTGGTCTTAGAATTTATGAATGCCATACATTTCCCACAATGGGATCTCTAGCCTGGGCCAGCTGCCTCTTAACCTGCTCCTGCCTCCTAGGAACACAGCACTGTTTGGGTAACAGCACTAACATTCCAAAGAGGTGCATTAGATACAACTAAAATCATTTGTTGTGCTGTGTGGGTTTCAGTTGCATCTATAGGGTGTCAGTGAGAACTGTCAACCTTCTGTGGTTTCCATCAGCAGACCATCCTCCCTTTCATGCATAGGAAAGCGACTGCTTGGCACCATGGGTCCTTTGTGATCCCTTGCTGGGGCAGTAGCTACATAGTAACCAAACTCCTTTCAAGGGATTGAAAAGGGTGAGGACCAGTCCTATTTCCCCAACACACCCATCCACTGAGCTTCTGCAAAAAATGTGTATATTCTTATACTCTGCCAACTCTTGTTTAACTCAGCCGTCCTTGGCAGCCCACCTCCCTGCAGCCGAACAACCATGGCTTGGCTCAGAGAATTAATTAAAGGGAGTCCCCATGGCTGCTTCTGTTATTTGGAAGAAGTCATCCTGTATCTTGGCAGCAGAAACCTCCATTGTCTCCTGGGCTTTCATATTGGCTTTGCTTCTAGTACACTACAGCCCCTGCTGGGCTGTTACACTGCACTGACATTACAACGAAAGGACTGCAATGTTAGCATGTACCTGATATAATGAGAAGCCTAATAGGTGTTTTTCCAACAGGCAAGCCAGGAGTTAAAAGCAGCAGTCCAATGTAGGATGCAAAATCAAGGATAGACCATGCCTGATGTTAATGGCTCAGCTTTACAGTCAGTATCTAATCATAAAGGACTTGAACCACAGGCAGGCACTAATCTGGCTGGAACAGTGAAAAAAGACCATTAACTTGCCCAGTTCATCTGTGTATTCATAGCTGAAATACTAATGTGATGTAATAGTTACAGCCATCAATCTCTCTTGGGTCTGCCAACAATCCACAGATCGTTAAATATAAATGCTTGTTAAGGTGAAAGTAGTTTGGGAGGGGGGTAGAGACATATATCGTGTCTGAAATAAGCCCTAACACTTTCCCTGGTAAAGAAAAAAAGGTTCTAACATTTTTTTAAACAGTACTTGAGTTTAATCTGATAATTAATGTTGGCAGGATGTAACCACAGGGGTTTTTGCTACTCAGTAGGGGCAGTGCTGTGGAAGGCTACAGAAATAAGGACAATTTTCTTCAGCTGATTCAGCAAGAGTATTGAAGAGCCCATCAGATTTTTCATTAATGACCTAAATAAAGTCACTAGATGCAATGCCAAGCTCCAGAAAGTCATGAAGAAAATGGGAAGGTGGCAAACTTGGGCAAAAAAGATTTCTCTCTTCTCATCAACACCTGGCTTCACTTGATTCCATAGTTTTCAACTCACTCTTTCTCCCATCCATTAAAAACATCAAAAGCCTACGGTGCAACCATCTAGGTCTATAGGTACAACCACAAATGCAAGGATAGGGTCAACAGCCTGTCTTCAAATGTGACATTTTCTTTAGGTATCCATTTTCCCTATGTGGAAAGATTCCCGATCTGTCAAAATTCTTTATGCTGTCACTGGCCTCCAGCATGATATTTTCAATCTTCAAGCTGTTATCCCTCCTCCCTCCTTTTAAAATAATTGAAACAGTTTTTTCTATTACATAGGGCCCTCATTTGGGAGTCAGGAGACCTGACTGGATTCTCCCACTGATCTGCTTTCTGACTTTAGGCGAGTCAGATCACTTCTCTCTGTCTGTCAAACCTTTCTACCTTTCATTTGTCTTGCCTATTTAAGTGCCGTTGAACTGATCTCACTTTTCATATAAAAGTGGCTTAGCCCAGCCTCAGTGGCTTTTGATTTTACTGTAGCACCAGTCACTGAAAGAGATGCTTGGTAGGTATTGGTGAGTCTATGGTCAGGCTAGGCTACAGTTCAGCTGTCTCCTACCTCGCTGCAGGTTTTCACGTACTCCACTGAAAAGCATGCAGAAATAAGTAGTAATCAAATCCAATTGGATGAAACAGAGCCATCTGCTGTGTATCTCTGGGATCAGAAGCGAGAGCATACACTACATTTACAAAACAAGTGTCACTGAGGTTGCTTGTTTGGTTCTTTAAATACATTTGTCAGGAACACTGATGTCAGTGCTGCAGCAGAAAACCTGGAGATAAATGTTAACCGAATTATGAGAAACAGGTCTGTCATCTTATTGATGAAAACCATAAGCAGTAAAAAGCAAGTAAAAACACTATACCAGCCAGTTAATTGATTGTGATTACTGTGGTTTTCCATTTACTGGAATATTTGGCTTTTGAACAGAAATGTCGCTGTCGCATCAGAAAAGAGCCTTCATTGTCCACTCCCCAGGAAGATGGGCATTTTAACATCATCTCCGGCACTTAAGATGCCAATCTTCTAAAGTAACTAGTAGTAACATTGCCCCATCACCTCTCAGTCTGTGCTTGGTAGGTAGGATAATCTTTTCTCACATATGCAATTGGAAGGGGTAGCAGGTATTGGAGGATAGCACTAAGTAACATCCCAGCTGATATTTCATTATGAGGCCTCATAGAAGCCCTTGGAAACCATTCTGTTAATAGTCTTTAAATTTTCTGAGTCCCCATTTCCTTCACTATGTTTTGAGGTAGATCTTTGTTCTACATAGAAATACCCCACCCATCTGCCTAGCACTAGTGCTGCAACGGTCATCCCTACAAACCAGGGTGAGGCAGCTGTGATCTTTGCTTCTGACCACTTTTCACCCTCTTTACTGCGAAGGGAGGCTACAGAGCTCGATCCCTTTTTGGTGAAAGTTCAGGGTGAGGCATGTTCTACTCCATTATTCCCTGACAGGCCATGGATAGGATGCATTGGGTCTGAGGCAGGAAGTGAAAGATCTTGCCAAGATCTCCCTTGAAATTAAACAGCAACAAAAGGAAGCTAACTTTACTATTCAGTGCTTAACCACATCGCTGGACTTGGGGGCGATGTCTTAAGAAAGAGGGTTACAACATCTGTTGCAATAAGAAAGTAACAGCATTCGAAGAATTGGCCCAAAGGGTGTATCTGCGTGTCTCCCTTTGCAGGATCAGGGTCTTAAAGACCAAGATTGGGCTTTTACTCCTGTGGTATGTCCCTCATTTTAAAAAGTGAGGATTTTTTCCAACAGAAATGGGCTTCAGTCAAAAGCCTGGATCCAAAAACCCCACACCCCACCCACCAGCCAAGGGTGTGAGAGAAATCTGGATCAGCCTCTAAAAAAATAATGGAAATGAAAAGCCAGGCTGTAACAGTTTCAATATGCAAAGTAGCTGGGAATTCCCTCTGCTGTTTGTGCTGGAACAGCTTGCCAGTGAATAGCATCAGCTTGCAACATGTTGCTTTTAATTTCACTTTTAATGATAACAAAACTGCTTTAGGGCCACAAATTTTATATATAGATATATGTAAGATTACAAATGTAAGTTCAGGTTACTGTGTTTGCAATTTAAAGGTAAATAAAACGCTATTAGCAAGAGAAGTGATTCCGCAGTTTATCATACACTAAACAGAAACATTACCTTCTATATGTTAAAAATAATCTTAAAACCTTATTAAATATAATGGCAAAGGGAAAGACAACAGTGGTCTGAAGATCAGATTATCTGGGGTTGATTTCTGGCTCCACAGCTTATCATACTTGCTATGTGTCTTCAGTCAACCTTCCCCTGCCCTCCGCTTTCCTGTCTGTAATATTGGGGTAATAACACCTTATTTAGAGTGGAGTCTTGATGATACTTTGTTTAATGTTTGTAAAGTGTTTGGGGATGCTTGGATGGAAAATACTATAGAATGGGGGTAGATAAACTTTTTGGCCCGAGGGCCACATCTGGGAATAGAAATTGTATGGCGGACCATGATTGCTCACAAAATTGGGGTTGGGGTGTGGCAGGGAGTCAGGGCTCCGGCTGGGGGCACGGGCTCTGGGGTGGGGCCAGAAATGAGGAGTCCAGGGTTCAGGACTGGGCTCCAGGGCAGGGGAGTGGGGGGCTGGGGAGGGCTCCAGCTGGACGTGAGGGCTCGGGGGGGTGGCAGGGGATGAGGAGTTTGGGGTGCAGGAGGGTGCTCTGGGCTGGGATCGAGTGGTTCAGAGGGTGGGAGGGGGATCAGGGCTGGGGCAGGAGGTTGGGGCGCGGGGAGAGGCTCAGGGGTGCAGGCTCCGAGCAGCGCTTACTTCAAGCGGCTCCCGGAAGCAGCAGCATGTCCCTTTTCTGGCTCCTACGCGGAGGCACGGCCAGTTGGCTCTGCATGCTGCCCCGTCTGAAAGCACCACCTCTGCAGCTCCCATTGGCTGCGGTTCCCAGCCAATGGGAGTTGCAGGGGCGGCGCTTGAGGCAGGGGCAGCATCCAGAACTGAGCCCCCCCTGGCTGCCCCTACGCGTAGGCACCAGAGGGGGGCCATGCCACTGCTACCTGGAGCTGTGTGGAGTGGCTCCCGACCCTGCTCCCTGGCTGAAGTGTTGGAGCGGGGCCCTGCTGCTGCTTCTGGGAGCCGCGTGGAGCAGCTCCTGACCCTGTGCCGTGGCTGGAGCTCCGGAGCTGGGCAAGCCCCAGACCCCACTCCCCAGCAGGAGCTTGAGGGCCGGCTAAAAATGGCTGGTGGGCCTGGCCCGCGTCCTGTAGTTTGCCCACCCCTGCTGTAGAAGGAGAAAGCATTAAAATCCATAATCAAATATACAAATACTGCATTTAAGGATCAACATTCAGAATAACCACAATGTATTAAACTGATAGAGTTAATAAAGATGAAGTTTCCTGATGTGTGTTGATATTTATTCAGAACTATTTCCATAGGGAATTCTGCTTTTAAAAAATGGCATGAGATGGCCCATGATTTGCAACGGGAAATAAGAAACCACAAGTAATTATCAGCAGTGCTTTTATGCCAGGCTATTGCCACCATGCTGACCTGCTTTTGATCAACTGCCACACAACATTTCTTAATGCCATTTGACGCATTTATTGTAAATCAATCCTGATAATTCCTGTTTATGTTAGGTGCTGCCGCTGATAAGGCCAGCACCTGCACAAATCACTAACATAAATGAGAATTGATTCTGGCACTGTGAACGTCACTGTGGGAGTCATGCTGGAGAACTATTTCTTTCTCAAGCTGTCATTGGACCGCAGGATCAGTAGTATCTTTGACCTTGATGAATGAGTGGTTGTAACTTTCACAAGGGAATAATTAACAGCCTGCCCAGAGTCAGATTTATGCCAATAGAACTTCTAGTCTTTTGAGTGAAGGAAGATCTTACACAGCCATTGGTAAGCAGTTCCAATTGTTAATTACACCTGCTGTTAAAAAAAAGTGTACTCTAATTCCAGTTTTAATATTTCTAGCTTCAACTTCCAGCCACTGGACCCTGGTCCATACTTAAAATTTAGATCAACCTAGTTAGGTCGCTCAGGAATGTGAAAAATTCACACCCCCGAGAGTTGTAGTTCAGCTGAGCTAACCCCCAGTGTAGACACAGCTAGGCCAACAGAAAAATTCTTCCGTCAACCTAGCTACAGGTGCTCAGGGATGTGGATTACCTACAGCGATGGAAAAACCCCTTTGGTCAATGTAGGAAGTGTCTACACTGCGGCACTAGAGTGGCATAATTGCAGTACCATATCTGTGCCACTGAAGTGCCTGTAGCGGAGACATGCTCTGGGTCTTGTTATGCTTTCATCTGCTCCTCTATTATAATGATATCTTCTCCAGATGTTGGTACTTATGGACCAGGATCAAGTTTCACCAATGCTGAATGCAGAAGTAACAGCACCTGCTTACTCCTATTTAATATTCCCCATTTATCTGTCTGAGGAATGCATTGATTTTTTTAATCTACAACATTGCACAAGGCGCTTCTATTCAGTTAGTTAATTCCAGTGACCCCCTGTCGCTGCAACTATGCTTTCATGTGAAAGTCTTTATTTTGTTGCTGATTACTTTGGCTTGATAAAAGCACCTAGCCTATTTTAATAAGATTGATTTAGGGTAATTAGAATGTTTAAGGGTAATATATGCACTTTCCTTGAGGATGTTAAAAGTGTCACCAATAATTTACTGCTACTGCATTGATGGAGATTGGTATAGCGACTGTGGCGTGGCTGATCAGGCAATAACAGTATTTCTGTTTTTCCACCATTGTTTAGATTGTAAACATTTTGGTGTAGGGACTATCTTTTACTAAATATTAGTACAACACTAATACAATGGGGCCCAAATCTCATTTGGGGCCTCTAAGAGCTTCTATAATATTAATGACTACCATAGATAATGTTTCTGCAAAAACAATATACAGTGGAAGTTGTTAATTCCCACAAAAAATTGGTCTTTTCTCCCCACCTCTCAGTAAAGATTTTATAGTAGAGGCAGTCATGAGTTTATTAAAGCTTGATCCAATTCCCAAGGAAGCTTACAGCAATCTCTCAAGCGACTTCAATGGGGGCTGGACTGGGCCTTTAAATAAGTCTACTTATTTTTACCAAAATATGTGAAATTTCCCATGGAAATCTGTCATGGCCCTTAGAATCCTTGTGGCAGAAGATGCCTCAGATTCTTTCTCTGCTTCCTTCCTATTTTTTAATGATTTATTCAGTGCATAGTGAGAAAAGCTTCCTAACATTCCCTAAAAATAATTGTTTTCAAGCACAGATAATTTGTTTTAATGTGTATAACATGAGGAAGACACCAGAATAATCCTTATAGAGCATCCTCTTTACAATACAAGTCTTCAAAAATATGACAACATAGCAGACATTAGATAATGCTGGTACAAATCCAGCCTCTAGGCCAAATCGAGCCATGATTTGGATGAAACAAATACCTTTTGAAGGTATAAACAACAATTTACATTTAACATTTAAAGTCTTGAAGGAAGCCTGTTCAGTCTTCCATTTTTACATGCAATCCCCATTGCTCCTTGAATTGCAGGAGATACGGTTCTTGGTCTACTGATGGCTCATCAGACGCCTGCCTCTTATAGAGTTTGGACAAAAGCCCCTCTTTAGCAGGCTGATCACACACTTCATGCTCAAATACTTCTTCATGTGCATCACTCTCAAAACTGGACAAAGTAGGTATATAAAGTCTTCCAGTATGAGGATCCCAATCTACTAATATGGTCTGTTCATCCTCCTCTTCTACCTCCATTGTCCCAGTTTGGTCTTGGAGGCTCTGTGTTATTGTTCTTAACTGGGGACAGTAAGACTGTCCTATTTTTTCAGTACCCAAATCAAGCTGTGGATCATCCAGTAGTTCCTCTGGTGCAGCAGCCTCCTCCTTCCAATTGAGTTCTTTTAGTTTCTGCACCGAACACATGTCTGTAACCTGCACATCAAGCTGGGGACAGTATGACTGTCCCATTTTATTGTCAGCGAAATCCCTCAAAGTGATCTGTGGCTCATCTAGCAGTTTTCTTGGTGCAGAAGACTTCTCTGCCAAACCACATTCTTTTAGCTTTTGCACAGGAAAAAGGTCTGCAGGCCTCACATCAAGTTCATACTCTACAACCCCTTCATTTCTTTGACCCAAAGCAGAGTGGAATCCATGTTGGCATATCCCATAGCGCTCAGAGTCAGGTAAAATTTTCACATCTTCAGAAGTATCAACCATGTGTTTCACTTCCAGTGCTCTTTTCAGAGGCTTATCATTGACTCTGCTTTCGTCATGAATGGAACTGCAACTGTGGCTGGTCCTGCCTATTAAATTAACGGTTTCCTGGGAAGTCTTGTACTCACCCATCATATTAATAGTGATGAAGTTAACCACTATTTTTTCAGAAGGGATAAAAACCCTTTCATCACATTTATCGGTGTAGTGCAATACCTGGAACAGAAAGACATTTTGATTAAAAAAAAAATACAAGCAATACCATCTAACTGCAACTTATTTGGCATCTACTTTTAAAATGTACCATTAGGTCCCATCTGGTCAGGGTTCAAGAGGAGAGGAAGGGAGAAGTACAAAATGGCCCACTCTCTTTAAGCAGCGACAAGAGGAGCTGTAAGTCCATTGGTAGGGTCATTCAGAAAGCTTCCATCTTAAGGCAAAGTTCGCAGTGCATTCAGTAATCAGGCTCACCTTCACATTGGAAGTTGTGGGTTCAAACACTGGACTGAGGGTCCAGAGATTTGTGTTCTACTTTCGGCTATGCCACAGAGTGCATTTGTGACCCTGGGGCAAGTTACTTCACCCTCTATGCACCTCCATTTGTAAAGGATTGCAAAGTACTAGTTAAATAATAGCTGTACTTAGGTTTCTTCCAGTTTGAGAGATATCACTGGTGTCTACCAGCAACCCTCATTTTAAGTACAAAGAACCTCTCTCCAATCAGCAGACCCTTTCAAATGCAGTAAGTGCAGCCACTGTAAATAAAATACACCCAGGGTGAAAAAAAACCCCAAAACCAGAAATCATGAAGCTGCCTTTTTTATTGTAAAAGTGTAGCACTTTAATGCTCAGTAAAATGAGAGACTAATACCACTAATCTGAGAAAGGTGTAGTGTAGCACGAAAGCTGTTCCAGAAAGTTCTCCTAATGCTCTTCAGTTCTGACTTGAAACATCTTGGTTATTCCACCTCCCCATGGCTGGAGACTCCCAATCAGGAGAGGAGTTTGCAGATGTGGCAAAATGGTGGTTGGGATATGGACTAATTTTCACTTGTTACTTAAGTCATGATTTTAACTCAGATGTTGAGAGGTGGAGGCTGGAGAAGATGTACCTTCATGGGGCCTGGCCACAGCAGCAACTCTGAACTCCCCTGAGTGCAAAGCCTGCCCTACGCTAGTGCCAATGCCAGTTCTGGTCTCCCCAGATGAAACTAGCTCCATATCAGAGGAAGGGAGTGGCCCAGTGGTGGTCCAAAACCAGCGCAATGGTTGCACTGCCCCATGGTTGAAAGTATCGCACCCTCCTGAGGCACAATCCCTGCAAGAACTCTTGTAAGATGCTGCACCTACAGCACCAACCCTGCCATGGTGCTGTAGGTTTAATCCCATCGTTCTCTCTACCTCCTTCAAACCCTCCATGCCATCCTCTGTCACGGAGAGAGAGTTAACATCACAAATGAGAGCTGGTCCACACTGCAAAGGTAGGTTGGCTTAACTATGTGGCTCAGGCCTGTGAAAAATTTCCCACCCTGTGAGATGTAGTTAAGACAACCTAAACCCTGTGAAGACACCGCTAGTTGACAGAAGAATTCTTCTGTTGACCTAGTTACCATCTCTCGAAGAGGTGGATTTACTACAGCAATGCAAGAACCCCCCTGTCGCTGTAGTACATGTCTACACTACGGTGCAACTGCAGCTGTGCTGCCATAGCATTTCTAGTGTAGACATACTCTGAGTAAGGTATTTTTTTATGATGGTGCATCAGTGTTTGTGCAACTTGCTGTGCAATATCTAGGAGATAAAGTTCTTCTTTTAGGGATTAGAAATGAAACCTCCCACACCCCACCCTATTCTTTTAAAGATATTTTTTTAAAAAAAAATTGTTAACATAATAAAATGAAAGAGAAAAACTTGTAAATGTTTTTACATACATCTTTGGGCTATCTAATTAGTAGTACAGTTGGATGCTAGTAGAATAATATACAAAAGCAGACCTAACTGAGATTGTACTGATTTGAAATATGCTAAAGTTGAAAGTTAAGTAATGTGCCCAGTGCAGACATGCTAAATCCTCCAGAAACATAATTAAACAGTGAACTGGAGTAATATCTAGTAATTCTCCAAGACAGCATCACTATTTAATTTGGTCTTGACTTTTTGCATTTTTAATTCTCTTCTCTATTTGGTGATGAATTAATCCAATTAATAATTTTTGCTCATTGAATCCTCTCCATAGATCTCCCTGGGTAAATATAGAAATCTTGCCCTCTTACTAATGGCATTTGCCTCAGTGCACCTTAGTCCTTGCTTACAGCAATGACCCTTTCCAAGACTAAGAGAATAGTTCCATTTTGATGTTCAGTAACTTTGGGCATCTTTTTAGGAAAGACTGCCAGGCTGTCATGCCTAACACAGGCACAGCTGTTAATATAGGAAATACAGAAGAATGAGTAAAATTAACACCCAGCATGTGATGCTCTTTTCTTGATATGAGTGGGACTTAAGGCACTGATCCTGCAATATATGGCATGCAGGCAGGCTGTAACGCTCACATGGAGGCTTAGTGAATTCAATGGGGCTCTGCATAGGTGCAGTGTAAATGGCAGGACTGGGGCCTTAGTGAGTAAATGAGGAGCACTTACCAGGTTAGCCGGATGCTTTTGCTTGCTGACATGAATATACCTGTGCACATAATAGCCTGCCATAGAGATAATGAGGCCTGTTAAGATGATGGGCAGAATACATCCAAATACGATTGTTATAGTCTGCTCTACTGTTGGGTCTGTTAATAAAACAGAAGTTATTGCATTATGTAGTTTACTTCTTAATATTATGAGCTGTCCCAGGCACCTGTCACGCTGCTGTCTAGATGGAGGATGTGAGTGTGCTGCATTCAGGGATTTTTGGCATCTGTAGGGGATGAAAATGGTGACATTTGATCCAGAGACCAAATTTTGATAATTCCACTTGTCTTTGCAGGTGGAACTAGCTAACCTAACTCACCCTCACTGTGAGAAAAAATGCCTATTGAAAGAACAGTATTAATCCTGATTTCTCTCGGATACAGAACCCCTTTTCTTCCGAGAAAGGATTGTTTTACCCAAAGACCCCAGCTTCATGCAGCAGAGCTGAACAGTCTGCTGTGTTTCCTGCTGCTATTGGTGTAGGCATACTCCTGAATGCTCTGGATTTGAAGACTGGGTGGGTAAGGAGGGAGAGAGAAAGAGCGTGCACGCACACAAACGGATTCCGGAATCCATTAAACTGCAACAAAGACCATAGGGCTACCGGGGGAAAGAGAATAGAAGGTGATGAGCTTTATGCCCTGAGGAACAGCCTGCTCACAGATGAAGTCATGTCATGTGAGCCCCAGTCAGTAGGACCACGTGTGTTTTGCAGCCAGGGAAAAACATTTTGGGAGATTCTTCATCAGTACAATGGATCAAAATCTGGTGGGGGAAGAAAGAAGGGGAAACTTTCCAAAATCAGGACTGCTTCTTTCATTTGGCACCCTAGGCAGTTCTTACCTGCACCTGTTCTAGAATTTTCCCTGTTTTAACAAGACATATAACTGTGATAATCTCAAACTCTGATCTAAGTTTCATTCTCTTCGCATGTTGCAGATTTGTACATACCTTTCAGAGTAGCAATGCAATGTTCTTTGGAAAATCCACTGAGCAAAAGTGGTGTTGTAACATATGTCTGTACATTGACACAGTAAACTGTATTGGATTCCAACCGGGGCACAACCAGTGTATTGTTTTTAACAGAGAAGACCCACTAGAAAAAAGAAGATGGTAACTTTTATTTAGAGCCTACCCTAAAACACAGATGATGGATTTTATTAAAACAAATAAAAACAACTTGGAAAGAGCAACATTCTAACCATTATTGTGAGCTAGACCATGAATCCTAAATTATTTCCATTTTTCTGAACACTAATGAAAACAGAATTAGTTATTACATTACCTCATCTGAGCATTTTACCTTCTATTTAATGTAATATTCTGTAACGTTACTGACCAATTCCCCCTTTACAGAAAGGAGAGAAAATGGAACACTACTAGCATATACTCAGATGGATATTGTGATATACAAGAAACATCTCTCTGGTCTTTCTGTAGGGCGTCCTAACAAGGTCCAATAAGGTTACATTTAGTTTTCATTTTAGGTAAACTCATTGAGGCCAACCCTGCTTCTACCAGAGTTAATGAGAGTTTTAACTCTGACTTAAATAGGAACAGAATGAAGCCCTCTCACCTCTCTATGGGCCTGGAAAGCTGGACCTTTATTGAACAGCACTGGTGGAGTCCCACTATGTTAAAAAAGCAAACTGTGACGTCAGAGGAAAAAAGGCTGCCAAGAATGTCTCGCCATAGTTCATCTGTGGAATAACTCCAGCTTTTAGGCATTTTAAAGAAACAGCATTATATTAATATGGAGCAGCTGATAGGGTAGTATAAAGAGTCATGGGTGTAGATTGGTAACCGTAGTCATGAATGGTGAATCCACAAGTGAATTATGCAGAACAGCTCAAATGAGTATTAATAGAACCTTCACACTACACCTTTTATTCTCTACGTGCCACATGTTACAGGAAGACTGCTTAAGACACGTGTTCAAGTTTTACAATACATTTTTTAAAATTAGGATAAGAGTTTGTTAAACTCTGCTTGTTAAACTAGGTGCCCGATTTTGGAGGCAAATTAAAAATAGCGATTACATGTAAAACAGCCGCAAAAGAGATCTAAAAATAACTTTCCTATATATAAAATTGTTATAGCGTCATTGGCCAATATTTTGGCACTTTGCAGGGCTTGCACCTAATGATGTCCCCTTTGAAAGTTGGGCATCTCCCCTCTCCAATGATATAATGCACCTGTTTCTAGCCCTGCAAAACTGTGAGAAATTGGACCTGGCCAGTAACTAAATTTGCTTATCCTGCACTTCATGGCATTGTAATTTGGAAGAGGTGTGAGTGTGTGTATGTAGGGAAGAGGGGGTGGTAGAAATATTTTTATAGCAAGTCATTGTTTTTTCTTATGTGCCTGCTTGAAGCTGCTCCATGATTTGGAATATTAGATTGAATCGGGTGAGATGGATTGGTGGGCAGTGTTCAGATGTGGTGGTCAAAGGATGTGGTTTATCACACAAGTTTTACAACCAGATGTGTGGCATTGTGACGGTGTGGACTAGACCAGAGGGAGGCTTCAGGGTCCTGCCACACTTGTCCCAGGAAAAGAGCAGTGGAGAGGTCCTCCAAGCAGGCTAGAGTGGCTGCAGAGAAAGCAGCCAATCAGGGTTCAGGAGGGCCCTATAAAAAGGAGCTGTAGCGGCAGAGACAGACAGTTTCCTGCTGGAGTTAGAGGAGTGCAGATGGTGCTCCTGGCTGGTTAAAGGAAACTGCAGGACAACAGACAGCTCAGTGGTAGTATGGACTGGAGAGCTCCTGGCTGGCTACTAGGCCTGAGCTTAGAAGAGCCCTGAGCTAAGGGTAAGGCATGAGTGAAGGGTGGGGCTGCAGGGAAGTGGCCCAAGGAATTGAAGGCAGTTTTGCTAAGGGGATGTGGTAGTGCACAGCTGCTATTCTTAGAGTCCCTGGGCTGGGGGCCTGGAGTAGTGGATGGGCAAAAGGCCTACATTTGGACAGCAGTAAGCCCCCAGAAGGAAGTAAACTGTCAGGAGGCCCTGGTGGAGAGCTAGGACCAGAACAGACTAAGAGGGCAAAACAATTGTCTCTGAGGAGGAAGCCCTGGGGGTACGGCCTGGTACCAGGACCAGGACTGTTTAAAAAAAAAGATGATGCATGTGGCCAGAAAGGGGCATCAGCGAGAGGTGGGTGCCATGCCTTTACAGGCATGTGCAGAATTATATTTCAATAAATGTGTTAGCATATAAGCCTGTTTGTCAGCCTGAGATAGAATTTTGGGTTTGACTTTTTGATATTCTTATATCTTGTACTACTATGTGTGAAGAACAAAGACACTGTGTGTTGCATTTCCCACAACCAGATGGGGCTTTTGGTACAATGAGAAGAAATAAGGGATAGAGCAGTTAAAGTATTACAGGGTATGGTGGGAGTGTAATACATGAGCGTACACTGGAAGGCTGCCTGGCTCTTCTCTCAAGGCAAGGTCAAGCAACCAGTTGGGAGGGGCAAGCGGGAACTGGGGGGGGGGGGGGGGGGGATAAAACACTAAAAGACCAAAGAAATGCCTGTCCCTGACCTTAGCACAACCTGCACTTCGGAGTTCTGGTCTTCCGCTTTCGGTCTGCGTGACTAGAACCAGGGGAGAGGGTGAAAGAAAAGCCCTCTAACAAAATGAAGTAAACCAGCTATGCTATTACTTACAGTGCAAGTTCCATAAACATGTGAAAAGATTTAATATGTACTGTTCTATCGCCTTTTCAAGCTTACCCTTTTCTTTGTTTTTTTGTTGAGTACAGACACATTATATTGCAGGCCAGAGTAGACTTGATACAAAGATATAGATTCCTCTTCAGGGGTTCTTTTCCATTTCTCAGGAGCAGTCAGAACTATTGATATGGATTTTTCAGTGGAAGACACAGTAACTGCTGGTGGATCAATTTTAGCTGGAAAGATAAGTTTATATACTTACATAAAGCAATTTCAGACAGCAAAGGTAAATTTGATATGACTACTATGATATTAAAATTTCCTAAACTGTGGATGATATTAAGTTTCATTATAGATTTTGGGGACTTAACTGTAACTTAGAATAATTCCTTTTATATTGTTAGAAATGCATTATCTGGATAAGCAACTAAGCCTTAATATCAACAGTGTGGATACTACTGGATTGGGAGTTTGGGTTAGGAATCCTTGTGCCTAGCAGACTAAAAAGCCTTGAAATTTACGACTTGACTTATGTCAATGTGCATAAGATTTCAGCTTGCTAAAATGAGCTAAGTTACTGGGAATTTCTGGAGAGCACTCAGATTGTCTGTCTGGCGCAGATGAGAGACACGGCATTATATGTTATTGTTATGGACGCTGCCTGGTTAGTAGGAGCTATAATGGAAAAGTATTATTATGGACTGCAGAACATTTTTTCTTCTTAACGTGTTCTCCAAACCATACATGCACTGTTGCCAGCTTTTCAAGTAGAGTGAAGTATTACCATACCTTCAAACACTGGCCACCTGTTATTCAGCACATAGTAGATATATTTCCAAACATACTTAATATGCAATTGGCATAGAAACTCAAATTCTTATCAGATACACTCCAACTAGTTCTGCCAATAGCAAAAACAGTTTTGACATGCTAGGAAATAAAAGTTTCTTCCTTTGCACTTGAGGATGAGCATGCAATGTTAATGTTTCATGATGTAATCACAGCTATGAACCCCTAACTTTATTGTCTTTCCTTACTATCAGTGAGAGGATTGAACCGTGCAGTTTCTGTCCATCTGGAACAGTTGCCACTGAAAAAGGCTTTTACACTTGCATAGTATTGGTCTTCGTGGTTATAGGTTTCATTGGAGAGGTCACACCGTGTTCTACTGATGTTCTTGCATTCTGACTTTTTAATCCATTTACCTATGCCGTATCTGCATGAGAGAGAAAAGAGAGCTGAACAAGAACCATGGCCAGAAACATAGTAGTCACCTGGTAAACTGCACATATGAAGAACAGAACTTTCTGCTCCCAAATCTCAGGCAGCTACCATTTGTATTGATGGAGATTTCCCAGTAGCGGGTTGTAATTACTACGGGTTTACATCTTCTTTATAAATCAGTGCAATACAATTACTTACCTGCCATCCACCAGAGGGCAGTAGTGAACATACACACTAGTTTACAAGCTATATTCCAGAGATGTAATTAAGGGTGTGTCATTGCTCCCCTGACAAAATCCCTATTTTAAGGGGTTATCATTTGGATGCAAAACACATAAAAGAAATATGTTTATATGACTACAAAGTTCTGCTCCTTGGGTCCTGTTTGTCAGTCTGGTTGGGCCATTTTGTTCCCGAAACCCAGCTTAGCCAACCACTTGAGGATCTCACTACACTGAGGGAATGCTGATGCTACAAAGGCCCAGACTCAAAAAGGTACTTAGATGTCTAAATGCCAGATTTAAGTGCCAAAGTCTGTTTTAGGCGGAGATTCACAAAACTCCCACCAAACCCTGTAGGTGCCTAAACTGACTCAGTGCCTCAATTTTCAGGGTAAAAGTTCCCTGGATGCCTACATTTCTGCCTTTGAGCGCACACACTGCCACATTCCTCTAGGCATCCAGATGCACATTTGAGAGGCTGTCTACCGGATCGGGTCCCATTCAAAAATCTGGCTGCTGGAGGAGCTTATGGTGCCGGCCTTGCAACTTTTAGCACAGTGGTTAGTACACCCAGCTGGGATGTGGGAGACCCAGGTTCATAGGTGCTGACTTTGTGGGTACTTTGGGGCTGGAGCACCCACAGGAAAAAAAAAGGTGGGTGCTTAGGACCCACTGGCAGCCGCCCTATCAATGCCTCTCCCTCCCCTCAGTGCCTCCTGCTCGCCGGCGGACCCTGCTGATCTGTGCCGCCCCCTCCCTCCCAGCGCCTACTCCTCCCTCCCAGCGCCTACCGCAGATCAGCTGTTTTGTGGCATCAGGAGGTGCTGGGAGGGGAGGGGGGAGGAGCGAGGGCGCAGCGTGCTCGGGGAGGGGGAGGAACTGGGCAGGGAAGTGGTAGGAAGAGGCGGGGTGGGGGCGGAGCAGGGGTGGGAAGAAGCAGGGTGGGGGTGGGGCATTGGAGGAAGGGGTGGAGTGGGGGCGGAGCCGGGGGAGCACTTCCCGGCAGATTAGAAACTCGGCGCCTATTCCCAGGTTCAATTCCACGCCTCAGGCAGAGGGGGAGAAAGGATTTGAACTTGGGTCTCCAATCTCTCTAACCATTAAGCTCTGGCATATTCTGATAGGGATCTCGGTCAGTCTCTCCTGTTGAAGCTCTTCCACATATTTAAAGAGCCATTGGGCTGGGGGGGGGGGGGAGGAGAGAATGGCTGTAGCCTGGTGAGCATCACAACACCTAAATACCTTAGTGACTCTAAGACAAGAAGCCTATGCTATCCCTCCAGCTAGCACAGAAAGCCAGGCCAAAGGAAAAGGGGCATGGCATGGATTCTCTTATGCCTTGTTGCTGGAACAACTCCTGGAAGCCTTTAGCAAAAGGCTTAAGTACAGCAACTTGCAGGTGGTCTGAATTTGGCTTCATGTTATGACAAAGTTATTACAGTAAGGAAGGGGTAAAGTCACTTAGTAGCAGGGGGGTAAGACAGAAGCATTGTCCATCATCAATATTATTCAAGGGCCAAATTCTTCCGCCATCATTCACATTGAATAGTATCTTACTACACAAGTGGTAACGGTGCTTCTTAATGTGGGTAAGCATAACCATACTATGGCCCTAAGCCACATTTTTAGTCATTCTGGGTCAGATATAATCCTTCACAGATAAAGGCCTGATTCTGATCTCACATATATTGATTTTACACCAGCATAATTCCATTAATTTCAATAGAGTTACCTCTAATTTCCAAGTGTACATGAGATCAAATTTGGGCCCTTAGAAAATTCCAAAGAACAGGCACATTCTACCTTCCATCAACTACCATATCCCATGCACTAGTGTTAACAATTTACACAGTTCCTCTATGATTTGGATCCAGCCTCTCTATGGCACAATGTCCCTTCATCCCTTCATCTCTTATCTCCGCAATGCCCCCATAAACTCTTATTTTATACCCTTCACATATTCTGTCCTCACACTTCCTTTAACTGAGTCTATACTAAGTAATAACAAAATACATAGTTTCAATTATTTATTTTTATTTACATCTCCAAGCCCTGATTCATTCTCAAAATTAGTTTTCCATCCCTGCCTTTGCATAAAGGTGCCTTTAAATAAGCTACCAGAAAGGGAAAAGAGACAATTGGCAAACTTACATCAAATACTTCACCTTATAGAGTACTCCCTCTCCTAGTTCTTCTGGTGGTGACCAGTGCAGGATATTCTTCAGGTTTTTAGATTCAAAATGGACATTTCTAGGACTGGGCAAAGAACAGTACAGTTCTGCTGGAAAAGAAAATTAAAAAGGAACAATATCACTAAGAATCGCAAAAGACATTTGCTCCAAAGCAAATTTGTTTATTTATTTATTTTTTTAAAGAAACCCTAAAATGTGCAACATTTTTTTTTTCCTGCCAAAAAGCAGAGCTGTATTGGTCATGAAACCTGGATTATTTTCTGAGTTGTCTCATAGGAACTGGATCACACAAGAGGTCCACCTAGTCCAGTATCCTGTCTCTGATAGTGGACAGCACCAGACATTCAAAGGAAAGTGTAAGAACCACAGAGTATGCACATGTGGGATAACCTGTCCCTCCTACTAGATCTCACTCTAATCTTTAATAGTTAGAAGATGGCTTAAACCCTGAAGCAATTATTTCAACCTATTTGCCAGGCAGGCTTACTGTTCTGTAATCCTCTGGAGCCATTTTAACCCCCCTGGAGCCTTTTTAAAAATATGGGTTACAACTCATTCTGGCTCACTGAAAAATACAGGTTAGAGAGTTTTTTCTTTTATTTGCAGTCAGCTATTTCCCAAAATAATATTGTGTGTGTGTTTTTTAAGAGCTCTGTGTAACTCAAAAGCTCATCTCTCTCATCAACAGAGGCTGGTCCAATAAAAGATATTATTTCACCCACCTTATCTCTCTAATTGTTTGCTTTTGTGAAACAAAACTATTCTACCTGAAGCCTGTGTGGAGAGTTCCTATGTAATAGCAGCCTTTCTTGGTTAAAAGAACATTGTTTTGAGTCATGCTGCTGCATACCCTTATCAGAATACTGCTGTAGACTACGATCTCTTATTTTATTTTTATTATTACTACTGAGACAGGCGTGATCCAGAATTGTCGGCTTCTAGTGTACAGTTGCTGTGATAGTAATAATTTTGTTACGTTATTACCTTTAACATTACTCGCTGACACTTTGTCTACACTGGAGCTTCATGGGCAAAACTTCAAGTGTTTTACCTCCTCCGCCCCCACCCGAACAACAAAAGTTTTGCCGACGAAAAGCGCCGGTGTGAACAGCACTTTGTCGGCAGGAGTGATCTCTGCCCTGGGGCTGCCCAGCTGATAAAGCTGCTGCAGCTCGTCGGGATGGAATATTTTTGTTGGCAGGAGAGCTCTCTCCTGCTGACAAACAGCAGCTACACAGCCGTGTCGCTAAAAGCTGCGTAATGCAGACACAGCCTGAGGTTACAGTCAAGATTCTGATCTTACTTACACAGGTGTAGAGCTGTATATCTCCATTGACGTCATTTATGTCCCAGACATAAATCCGACCCTATATTAGCTACAGGAGTGTTACTCAGCTAAATTACTACTCATTGAGCCAGTTCTTGAAATAAAGGATTAAACAAGGAATTTAGTTTTGGTCTAATATGGGCCTCAGTTCAGCAAAGTACTTAAGTAAGTGCCCAACTTATAGCATATTTCCATGTCAATGGGAAATCTCACATGCTTACATTCCTTGCTGAATTGGGGCCTTAATGAGGATATCATAACCAGGGGCCAAACCGTGCACCCTTTACTTACAACTCAATCCCATGTGCCTCCTGCTAGGAGTATTGTTTGACATCACTGGAAGCTGAAGGCACTCAGCAACACTTAGGATCAGGCCTGAAATTTCTGAAGTTGGACAACAGCACAACTGTCTTCTTTGCATTATCTCTTGTCATAAGTATGAGGCTACAAGAGCATAAGAGGGAATTAAAAAAGGGAATCTGTGGCCACTCTGGACTTTTCAAGGCCCCCTAAACCCATCCTCTAGGGATGTAGTTGTAGTTCTTCTTTAGCTGAACAAAGAACCAGAGGAATGAGGAAGTAAAACATTATAATGTAATGAACAACAGGAACCTAACAGAAGGGTTAGTCCTTGTGGTGAAACCTGACCTTGTTACTGCCTTAAATGGCCTTAAAGAATTATTTGAAGTTTATTTCAGTATCATTAAAATATTTATTCTCCAGATGTGTAACACTTAATTACAATTGTGGCACTGGTCTATAAATCAAATCAATGTCACCACTGGTCCCTTAACTGACTTCTCTCACCTTAGGATTTCCTAGGGCCAAACTGTAAAAACGAAAGTAGGAAATACTTTCTAAAAATCAATCTGAGAATATTATATTGTTGCAATTCTACTGGGGCAGAGTTAAGGTTACTGCTTTTATTTGAAAGAGACTTTCCGGTTTAGGGTGGAAATATAATCTTAACTCTGAATTTTCTAGTCTTCAAAATATATATAAACATTTTTGAAAGGTAATATACAGTCAAAACACTGGTATGTGCCTGTATGCTTAACTTCGCCTTATAAATATCCTCCACAAATTTCTTGATTAATGTAGCCCCTTTTGGCCTGAACGGTAAGCCAATATTTGGTGCCTTGCACGATTGTTGCAGATAGGTAGAGAAATTAATGATATGAGTTATGTATTTCTTTGGTGCAATCCTGTATATTTACAAAGAATGTACACAAAAGCCAAGTACCCTTAATGCAGTAGAAACAAACCAACAGCAGGCAGTTTCCTGGCTCTCTCTTTCCGAGTCTGCCTCTCTAGTAATTTCTGTGCCCAAGAAGCGTCTCTGCTCCCTCTCAGGGCCACACTAGGGTTGCCAGGTGCCCAGTTTTTCACCAGAAAGTCCAGTCGAAAAGGGAACCTGGCAGCATCTGGTTAGGTGTACTGACTGGACACCTAAAGTCTGGTTACGGAGGGTGGGGGGCACCGAGTCATCAACCTGCACCAGCCCATGCTCAGCTGGAGCTGCCTCCTACCTGCATCTCGTGGGCAGGCATGCAGGCTCTGCATCAGGCTGCAGCTCTGGAGCAGAGGGAGCCCAGCAGGGTGGGGAGAGGGAGAGGATCCAGCTACGAGGAAGGGGAACGGGGAAGAGCAGCAAGTGACAGGGGGAAGGGAGTGAGTGAGTGAGCAGAGGCGAGACCTTGAGGGAAGAGGCAGAGCAGGGGTGGGATGTCAGGGGAAGAGGCAGGGCAGGAGCAGGGCTTCGAGGGGAAGACACGAGGCAGGGTGTGATTGTCATCAATTAGAAAGCAGGCAACCCTGTGTTACACTCCTGACTGCTTAGCTTGCTTTCTGCTGGCTGCTTCTTGCTTTTTTGTCTCTCACACACATATCTTACAGATACATGAGCTATAGGATTATTAGGCAACCACTCCCATAGAAACCCCTCTTAATCTTCTAGGGTTACCTTTTGCTCAGGCCTTGTGTGGTGGCTTCTAATGTTTCCAGCGTTCTCACAACATAAAGAGGCAATTAATTGCTCCTTCCATTTAGCCTGAAAGAAAGGTGCTTAGGACACTAGAGTGACCAGACAGCAAATGTGAAAAATTGGGACGGGGGGGGAATAGGAGCCTATATAAGAAAAAGACCCAAAAATCGTGACTGTCCCTATAAAATCGGGACATCTGGTCACCCTATAGGACACCCACTTGTATTTAGCAGCTCTGTGTTCTTATAGATCAAAGACCTGCTTGATGGTTGCCATTATCACCTTCCAGCATAATAAGAACAATCAGGGATGACCTGGTTTGGACAAAATAATCATCACAGGTAGATTTTTGAAGATACTTAGGTGCCTTACTCTCATTGAAACTCTACCTCTCAGTCACAATTGGCCCTAACCCTCTTATTGAAAATGCCCATTTCCACCCTCCACCTTCCCCTCATTGTCTGGTGCTCAAACCCCAAAGTCCCCAGCTTCTCTCTACCTTTGAAGATCATAGTGGAGCCCATCAGGCATGATACAGTCATAGGCCAGGTCTACACTATAAATGTACATGGGTTGAACTACATCGCTCAAGGATGTGAAAAATCCACACCCCTTGAGCAACGCAGTTCTACTGACCTAGCCTCTGGTGTAGACAGCCCTATGTCTATGGGAGGGCTTCTCACCTTGACATAGCTACTGCCTCCCATGGAGATAGATTAACTATGCCAACAGGAGAAGCTCTCCCTTTGGCAGAGTAGCATCTTCACTGAAATGTTACAGTGGCTCTGCAGCGTTTTAAGTGTAGATCTGCCAGTAGTTGTGCTGTGCTACTGTTTCTTTCACATTTCCCAGCACTCTGATGCATTCTTGTTAGGTCGCATGTCTGATGGCGAAGCTCCACAGCACACAAGATTCCAACAATCAAATGCTACTTGCCCTAGGTCACCCTGTCAGAAGCACAAAATGCACTCTGCATGGGTGGCATGTCCAATAGGCTGGGGAAGGCTGTGCCTCTCCAAACAGCCCTGCATGGTCCTGCCCACGCTCCCCCAAAACCCCCTCCTGCTTGCCCTTTCCCCCTTGGCCCCAGCCCAGGCAGGCTTCTCCTCTTCAGTGCTGGTGGGGCTGGGGCTAGGGCGGCCAGGACTTGGGGTGGCTGGGGCCGCCCAGCGCTGGTGGGTCCTGGGGCCGCATCGCCCAATGCTGGGGGTGGGGGGAAGGGGCTGGAGGTGCTGGGGCTGGGGGGCCGCACACCCTGTGCTTAGGGGGTTAACGGTTAAAGTTGGTTAACGGTAAGCCCAATGCTTACCGGTTAATCGTTTAACATTTTACATCCCTACAGAGGATCAGAAATTATATCCAGATGAAAAGGAAAAAACCTCCTGACCAGGGGAACCAAAAAAGCTGCACAAAACTGGAAAGAATGATTAATATGCGAGATCTGCATCAAAAACACCAATATACATATCACTGCAAAGAAAAAAAAACCAAAGCCAGCAATAAACTAGCTTGCTTGCTAAAGACCATCACACAAGCAGGCTACCTCACTGCAGTGAAATGTATAAAGCTAAGGCAAACTCTCAGCAAAAACAGAACCAGTGACCACAAACTAGAACTGAAAATTGGGAAGCAATCTTACAAAAGAGCAATTGTGCAACCTATGTAACAAAGGACAGATTGAGAGACAGAGGCACTTTTCACTCCAATGCTCAAAATATGAGGAAGTGCAAGAAAGGGATTTTCTCAAATTACCTGGAGTCAGGTGTCAGAAGAGACTTCTCACTAAAAAGCTATGAAGAAAAACTTTGCCTGACTCCAGAAGAAAGACGGCAGACATGGCATCAGACTGTGAATCAACCTGCCACCAGATCATGAATGGATGCCATTGACAAACAGACACCGGGGATCAGACTCCAAACATGGTATTAAGACCTATCCTAGGTGGGTTGTAAACAAGTTTGACATATCCCAAGGGGTCAGCTAGTCTTTTAAATAGCATATTTTGGCAACACTTGTATACTTGTCATGCCAATAAAGTCTCATTGAATTGCATCAGATAGAGGAAATCAGTTCTTGTTGCAGACACAGGCGATACCAAAACCTATGGAAGTCAAGCATCTGAATTTTATTTGCCTTCCTGAACTTTTCGGAGGTTCATCACTACATGAAAATATTTACATTTTCCCAGCATATTTATACAGCAGATCTGAGGCACGTATTTGTTTACTACACTAAAATATCTTTAAAAAATATACTAAGTGTCAAGGTGGGGGTTTCATTTCACGTTTTGCTTTCCTCCTCCCTCCGGTGTGGTTTCTGTGAAGTGAGGAGTACTCAAGACAGAGACATTGCCTCATCTGCTGCAGGCGATCTCAGTGAGCAAAACCCACAGAACTTGCAAGAGAAGGGCTTTTCTTTAAAGAAAGTCGCACTCCTGCTCCCCTTGAAGTCAATGAGAATTATACCATTGACTTGGAAGATGGAAAGATTAACTTTAATTTACACATTCAGGTAATGCACTGGATTGGGATTCAGGAGATCTGGTTTCTATTCCTGTTCTTGGCCCTGTCCATATATGCCATCTAAATTAATACAACAGTGCCATAGGAAAGTCTATAGTAATCTAATTTACAATTATATTCCAAGATTTCTATTGAAGTTAATTAGCATATATAACTCATTCATTAGCTGCTTATTTCAGTTCCTGTCTTTAAACACACATGTTGAGCTCAATTACACCAGTGAGAATCAGGAGTAAATCCACAGATTTCAATGGGGTTGCCTGCATAACCAAGATCAGAAGCTGGTCATATACTCAACTTGACCAGATTCAGTACATACATAAAAATGTTCTATTTCATAGGAAATGTCTGCAATGACCTTTATCACTTTCCATCATAATAAAGCCACTTTCTGTATTTCTCTTATGAATGAAGAAATTTGGAGCTGCTACTACAGTGCAGTAGAGACTGTGTCTCCGTGTTTGTACAGCACTCAGCACAACAGTCCCTGACGGTGAGCTCTGGATAATGATACTATAAATATTAAGTCATAATACCACCTTACATTTCAGGACTCTAAGGCATAAATGAATTAGAAGGGAAGAACAAATACAGAATAATAAATTTAACCACATCAAACAACAGTCAAACAATGACCTTAGAGTAAGCTACTGCAGAATTATTTAAAATAGAGGGACTAAACTGGAAACCTCCCTTTCTCAGGTGTGCAGTCCTTAAACAAACCCATTGAAGTCAATTAGACTACTCCCATGAGCAAGGGTTTGCAGAGCAGGCATATAATTTGAAGTTGCTTTTCTTTACATGAGATTTTGTTTGGTCTAGAAAGCTGGTTAGCTTTAATTACAGGTCACCACCATTTTTGCACTATGCTAGAATCATATCTTTTTAGAGTGCAGTTATGTTACTTGTTCAATAGATCAGATCCTCGTGCCTAGTTAGAGTCATGTCTTTTTATTGTAGTGAAAAATAGCAAACGTATAGTGCCTTTTGTTCCTGTTAGTGCTGCAAAGCCAAGACAGCTACGAGAGACTATGGGATTTTATCCGGGCATGCGCCTCATCAAGAGGATTGATGAAGTTCCTATTACAGATTTATTATTGCTGATGTGTGAGCCATCTTACCTGAAATGTGGCACCCAGCACTAGACACAATACTTCAGTTGAGGCCTAATCAGCACAGAGTAGAGCAGAAGAATTACTTCTTGTGTGTTGCTTACAACATTTCTGCTAACTAATACATCCCAGAATGATGGGTTTTTTTGTTTTTTGTTTTTGTTTTTTTGACAAGTGTTTCACTGTTGACTCATATTTAGCTTGTGGTCCACTATGATCCTCAGATCCCTCTCCGCAGGACTCCTTTCTAGGCAGTCATTTCTCATTTTGTATGTGTGCAACTGATTGTTCCTTCCTAAGTGGAGTACTTTGCATTTGTCCTTATTGAATTTCATCCTATTTACTTCAGACCATTTCTCCAGTTTGTCCAGATCATTCTGAGTTTTAATCCTTTCCTCCAAAGCACTTGCAACCCCTCCCAGTTTGGTATCATCCGCAAACTTTATGAGTATATTCTGTATGCCATTATCTAAATCAGTGATGAAGATATTGAACAGAACTGGACCCACAATTGATCCTTGCAGGACCCCTCTCTATATGCCCTTCCAGCTTGACTGTGAACCACTGATAATTACTCTCTGGGAACGGTTTTCCAAACAGTTATGTACCTGCCTCATAGTAGCTCCATCTAGGTTACATTTCCCTAGTTTGTTTATGAGATGGTCACGCGAGACAGTATCAAAAGCCTTAGTAAACTCAAGATATTCCACATCTATTGCTCTCCCTCTGTCCACAAGGCTTGTTACCCTGTGAAAGAAAGCTATTAGGTTGGTCTGACACAATTTGTTCTTGACAAATACATGCTGTTACTTATCACCTTATTATCTTCTAGATGTTTACAAATTGATTGCTTAATTATTTGCTCCATTATCTTTCTGGTGGCAGGTTTCAGAGGGGTAGCCCTGTTAGTCTGTATCAGCAAAAACAAGGAGGAGTCCTTGTGGCACCTTAGAGTCTAACAAATTTATTTGGGCATAAGCTTTCATGGTCTCCTCAAGGGCCTCCTTCCCATGGGTCCAGATGATGAAGATGTCATCAATGTAGTGCAAGTAGAGTAGGGGCACAAGGGGACGAGAGCTGAGGAAGCATTGTTCTAAAATAAATAAAATAAAAAAGGCTGACAAAGGAGGTGCTGTAGTCATCATGAATAGGTCGGAATATGAACAAGAGGCTGCTAGACAACTCTCTGACACCACATTCTACAGGCCATTAACCTCTGACCCCACTGAGGATTACCAAAAGAAACTATCATCTGCTCAAGAAACTCCCTAAAGAAGCACAGGAACAAATCTACACTGACACACCCCTTAAGCCCCGACCTGGGGTATTCTACCTGCTACCCAAAATCCATAAACCTGGGAATCCAGGACACCCCATCATCTCAGGTATTGGCACCCTGACAGCAGGATTATCTGGCTATGTAGACTCTCTCCTCAGGCCCTACGCTACTAGCACTCCCAGCTATCTTTCAAGACACCACTGACTTCCTGAGGAAACTACAATCCTTTGATGATCTTCCAGAAAACACCATCCTAGCCACTATGGATGTAGAAGCCCTCTACACCAACATTCCACACAAAGATGGACTACAAGCCATTGGGAATACCATCCCCAATACCATCACTGCAAACCTGGTGGCTGAACTTTGTGACTTTGTCCTCACCCACAACTATTTCAGATTTGGGGACAATTTATACCTTAAAGTCAGCGGGACTGCTATCGGTACCCACATGGCCATTCAGTATATCAACATTTTTATGGCTGACTTAGAACAACGCTTCCTCAGCTCTCGTCCCCTAATGCCCCTACTCTACTTGCGCTACACTGATGACATCTTTATCATCTGGACCCATGGGAAGGAGGCCCTTGAGGAATTCCACCAAGATTTCAACGATTTCCACCCTACCATCAACCTCAGCCTGGACCAGTCCACACAAGAGGTCCACTTCCTAGACACTACAGTGCTAATAAGCAATGGTCACATAAACACCACCCTATACCAGAAACCTACTGACCACTATACTTACCTACATGCCTCCAGCTTTAATCCAGACCACATCACACGATCCATTGTCTACAGCCAAGCTCTAAGATACAACCGCATTTGTTCCGATCCCTCAGACAGAGACAAACACCTACAGAATCTCTATCAAGCGTTCTTAAAACTGCAATACCCACCTGGTGAAGTGAAGAAACAGACTGAAAGAGCCAGAAGGGTACCAAGAAGTCACCTCCTACAAGACAGGCCCAACAAAGAAAGTAACAGAATGCCACTAGCCCCCAACTAGAACCTCTCCAGTGCATCATCAAGGATCTACAACCTATCCTGAAGGACAATCCCTCTCTCACAGTCCTTGGGAGACAGGCCAGTCCTTGTCTACAGACAGCCCCCCAACCTGAAGCAAATACTCACCAGCAACTACACACCACACAACGAAAACACCAACCCAGGAACCAAACCCTGCTACAAACCCCGGTGCCAACTCTGTCCATATATCTATTCAAGGGACACCATCATAGGACCTAACCACATCAGTCACACCATCCGGGGCTCGTTCACCTGCACATCTACCAATGTGATATATGCCATCATGTGCCAGCAATGCTCCTCTGCCATGTACATTGGCCAAACCGGACAGTCTCTACGCAAAAGAATAAATGGACACAAATGTGACATCAGGAATCATAACATTCAAAAACCAGTAGGAGAACACTTCAACCTCCCTGCTCACTCAATAACAGACCTAAAAGTGGCAATTCTTCAACAAAAAAACTTCAAAAACAGATTCCAATGTGAAACTGCAGAACTGGAATTAATTTGCAAACTGATACCATCATATTAGGCCTGAATAAAGACTGGGAGTGGTTGGGTCATTACAAAACCTAAACTTAATTTCCCCATTACTAATTTCTCCCTACTGTTACTCACACCTTCTTGTCAACTGTCTGTAATGGTCCATTCTCATTACCACTTCAAAAGTTATTTTTCCTCCCTTGGTATCCTGCTGTTAATTGATTTATCTCGTTAGACTGACCTCACACTTGGTAAAGCAACCCCCATCCTTTCATGTATTTATACCTGCTCCTGTATTTTTTACTTCATGCATCTGATGAAGTGGGCTCTAGCCCACGAAAGCTTATGCCCAAATAAATTTGTTAGTTTCTAAGGTGCCACCAGGACTCCTCATTATCTTTCTGGGTACTGAAGTTAAGCTGACCAGTCTGTAATTCCCCGGCTTGTCCTTATTTCCCTTTTTATTGATTGGCACTATATTTGCTCTTTTCCAGTCCAATGGAATCTCTTCCGTCTTCCATAACTTTTCAAAGATAATTGCTAATGGCTCAACTATCTCCTCAGTCAGCTCCTCGAGTATTCTAGGAGGATGTATTTCATCAGGCCCTGGTGATTTGAAGACATCTAACTTGTCTAAGTAATTTTTAACTTGTTCTTTCCCTATTTTAGCCTCCGATCCTACCTCATTTTCACTGGCGTTCACTTTGTTAGATGTCCAATCACTACTAACCTTTTTGGTGAAAACCAAATCTCATTTAGCACTTCTGCCATTTCCACATTTTCTGTTATTGTCCCCCTCCTCCCACTGAATAGAGAGAGTAGCCAATGAGCGACTTGATAGGGGGAGCAACAGACCAAGACAGAAACTACTACCCAGGCAGATTTGAACTTGTCACCCTTGGTTTACTAGACCAATTCGCTAACCCCTGAGCTATGGCACCTAAAACTATATTTAGGCATTTTAAAAAGTGACCTGATTTCCAATGGAGTGGAGTTGGCGGTCTCCTCTATGTACTAATGTGGCACTGCCAGACCAGGCACCAGCTCATGCCAAGGTTCCCATGTCTGAAGTGGACAGTGACAGCTACACAGCTGGAATCTGTCTGGCTCACTGGTAGGTTAATATAGAAAAAAATAGGCATTAGAATGATAAGGATGTGTTCAGTATTTAGACTCTATTGCATGCTTGTGAGTTGCTGCATGCATTAATCTTACTCATAATATTTATTTTCCATATTGTTATGTAATACTTAAGCAATTGTATTGTGAGCCTCTGTGATTGTATGAATCGCCATAGAGGAGAGGGACATTAATTAGTGTGAAGAGCTGCTTTTCTACAGAAATTGTTATGCCCCTCCCAAAAGAGGAGGCCAATCAATATCAGGCAGGCTATGGCTGGATCTTACAACTGGAAACTCCCCACATCTGATAGAGGAATTATCGAAAAAAGAACTCAAGACTCTTATTGTTCTGCTCTCCTCCCCGTGAAGATTAGTCATGCAAGTGGACTCTTTCCATCAGCTGAGTTTGCAGCTCGAGCACATGGAAGGAGGGGGATAAAAAACCCATACAAAAGTAACTAGGGATCTATATGCTGCTTGGACTCTGGGTGGAAGGGAAGGTGTTTCTAGGCATAAGGAAGAGATCCCCAGCTGCTTAGGCTGTCTTAGCCCTAAAGGTCAAACAGCACTTGCTGATTATAGAAGCCTATACTAGCTTTTGAAACCTAGGGACTGTAACTCATTTGTGTGTCTACGTTCACTTGTTTTAACCTTTAAATAACTCTCTAGTTTCCTTTTCTTATTTAATACATCTTCATATAGCTTATTATAGGATTGGCTACAAGCGCTGTCTTTGGTATGAGACCTAAAGTGCAATTGACCTGGGGTAAGTGACTGGTCCATTGGAATCAGGAGTAACCTGAATATTTCTGTGATTCTTGGTGTATGGAGCAATCTATGTGGATGGCAAGACAGACCGGAATATCCAAGGGGACTGTCCGTGACTCCTTGTTAAAACTGTTAAAGAGCCTGCGGAGTTTGCAGGTGGTTGGTGAAATCTCAGCTTAGAACTCAACCAATTAGGGGTTATAAGGCCAAAGACTGAGGCCAGGTCTACACTACAGACTTATACTGGTATAACTATGTCGCTCAGGGGTGTGAAAAATGCATCCCCCTGAGCAATGCAATTATACTGACTTAACCCCCGGTGTAGACAGCGCTTTGTTAAATGAGAGCTTCTCCCCGTCGAGACAGCTACCGCTTCTCGGGCAGGTGGATTAACTACACAGATGGGAGAAGCTCTCCCATCAGCATAGTAGCATCTTACCTAAAGTGCTGCAGTGGCACCGTTGCTGTAGCACTGTACGTGAAGACAAGACCTGAGACAGGGAGGAGGTGAAGGAGGCAGCAACAGCAGTAGTCATCAGGGGAGAGCCAGGGGGGTGGGGTGGGGGGAATGAGAGATAAAAAGGGCCTGGAGCTTGAGGAGTTTTTTAGAAAAGCAGCATGAATTCCAGGGAAAGCAGGTGAAAGAAAGGAGGGGTGTGTGTGTGTGTGTGTGTGGGGGGGGGGGGGTTGGAATAAGAATGGCAGCAAGTTGGGAGGTGGGTGTGAACACGTTGGAGAGGAGTAGAGTGTAGGAATGGAGGATTGGCTTGGACTGAGAGTGACAATCGCCAGAGATGAGGAGGAGATATGACTGAGGTGAAGATAAGAAGGATATTTGAGAGAGACAGCAGTGGGAGGAGGCACTGAAGCAATAGCAGGAAAAGTCAACAGAGTTGGTGTAAAGGGAGAGAGGAGGAGATGTTGGGAATCAGAGAGAGAGAGAGGGAAAGGTGTGAGGGGGCAGAAGGCCTAGAAGGGGGAAGAGAAGCACAGGATTTGTCATGTGAAAGTGGAAGAAGGCAGAGGAGGGCTCAAAATTCATTGCTTCAGCAGGGCTCCAAGATATGGAGACACATGCTGGGAAAAGGGAGCATTAGTTGAGGGGCCGCTGAGAGACTCCAGGGCAGTGTGGGGTCATCCACAGGCCAGAGGAGAGAAGAAGCCAATACACCCAGCTCTCTGGAAGGGTTGCTGGGAGGCTCCTGGGGAGGTGGTGGTGGAGGCAGACATCTTGGAACCCAGGCATGACTATTCTTTTTGGCTAACTTTGCTGACAGGGTGAAACAAGCTGAGTGTTTGGAGCAAACGTGTCAAGTGCAGTGACAACTCACTGGCAGAGCTGGTTCAACCAAACCCTAGGCTGCCTGCAAAGTCATATGCTTGAGGCACACTTGATAATTAAGGGGAAAGTTGTTATGGTCAGTCTCTATGGCTTTATTTTGAATTCAAGTGATGGAAAGTCAGTACTGGCCTCAGACTAGCTGTTGTGAAATGTAAACTCTCTTTTCAGATTTGAGCAGTTTCACATCGAATGTTGACAAAAATGACTATTTTTGCAATGGAAATAGCTAAAACTGAATTTCTGTATGTTTTAAAAGCAAAACCATTTTTGCTTAAAGATAAATAAAAATGTCCCATTCCTTTAAAAAAAAAGAACCAAAACCTTATATACCAGCAGTTTTTCAGAAATAGGTTTATTTTGAATTTATAACAAAATGTGAAAAAAATAACTCCAAGTAACCCTTTATGAATATTTTTCACACCTCTCTCAATTACACTTAGCATTGCCGCTTTATCACTACTAACAACATCCACAAACATGAGCTTCCAGTGCCCCAGAACAGGACACCACCATCTGCTACCAAAAACAGATTTTGCTAGAAAACTGAAAAGTTTTGTATGAGGCTATCTGAACTTGGAATAATATTTTTCAAAATTCTCAAGGCTTGAACTAAGGTGTGCTTCAGGAATTAGCCTGTGTTTTGCACTTTTAGAGAGCACAGAGTTAGAAGAGGATTCATGAAAGCTATAATCTGATTTTTGAACATGGATGTGCTGGACCAGCTCCTAAATTATACACGAGGCATTAGAATGAGCCTCTCTTTGCACATGTCCTCAGCAAAGAATGGTTATGATGCTCACACTACAGAGGGCTATTATCCATTAAGCAACAATGGTCCAGTTAAAATTGATAACATTGTATTTATTGCCTGAAGGGTGTTTCTGACGTTATTTGACCTGTTAACAAAGCTTTGTCTGGACTAGAGTTTTTCCTCCTGTGAAATTAGAGTTAATTTATGGAGTTAAACTCCTATGCCTGAGTCTCCACCATTTCCTAGAACTAGGATCAAGCTTCTGGATGGTGTGTGAAACCTTGCCCCCATCCCCCCTTTCTCCAGGGCTCATTGTTCCTCCAAGGTGTCAGTTCAATACTCCTCTCTAGTTTAGAATTCCAAAGGTGAGACAAAAATGGCCCATAAGCCTAACTAAGGCTTCTCCATCTCCTGACCTATTGCAGGCAGCAAAACTATCAGGTCAGTCTGACACGCCAGCTTGAAAGACAGCAAAACAATCTCCTTGAACATCTATCTCCAGCCTAGAGCTAGGCTTGCAAATGGCAGGATACTATTCTGGGAGACAGCAACTCCATCCCTCTGATTCAGCCCAGCAGAGCAGAGCACTCCCAATTCAGTGTCTGCAAGGAACATATACGAGCTAAACATCCATCAATTCCCCTCCAATCCAGCAGCCAAATAGCAGGTAGTGCAATAGGAAACCCTGCCCTGTGTCATTTCCAGAGAATTAGGAAGGTGTTGGGACTATCTCCCTGCCTATCCCAGAAGAGCACTACAGGTTATTCCCACATGGTGAGCTCAACAACCCTGCTATGTTGTGATCTCTCACATGAAATTAGCGGCCAGCTGGAAGTAGCCCAGTAGACTTGAAAGCATCATCCTTAAGTTCATGCCATCGGGGTGCTTTTCACTGTTCGATATGCACACAACTCCTTTCTCCTTGTGCCCAACATTCAAGCTTCCAGACACATGGAGCATGTGACTCAATCACATTTGGCAAACTTGGTCCCATCACCCCCAAAACCAAGGCCCCTCTGATGCCTCAGGTTTTTCAACGTGTCTGAACTAGCCTTGCTCACTGGTGTGGTGAAAGGTAATTGCGTGAGAAGAACCTGGGTTGCTACATAAGCCTCAAGGAAAGGAGTACTGGAGTCTCAGGTTGAGCAATTGCTCTCTGATAACACACAGGAAAAAAATAATTGTTGAGGTGTCCAAACATTCATTTCATTCTGCTGCAGGGAGGAGTCCAGGGTGATCTGAGACTATGTGCTTCTGTCCCTGCTGCTTTATATAGCAATGTAACCATCCATCTATTTACAGCTGAAGCATTGTTTTTATCAGTCTTCCTGTGTATTAAAAGTGCTTTACTTCTGGAAAAGCTACCGATCATTTTTATTTTTATAATCGGCTGCTGTTTTTAATTAGCCCACAGTTTTAAGTGACTGTTGCTACACATGGAATCATAAATGGGGAGGTATTTAGCCTAACCATCTGCTTCTGTTACATATAGATACTAGAGTAATGAGCAGCAAAAAAATACCTTTAATAAAATAAATATGTACAGTAGGACCAGAGAGACAATGTTTTACACTGATCGGGGTGGTCTGAGGGCAGGGTACACATATTTCAATTACTTTCTAGACAGAAGCCTATAGCTACTGTACTTGCTATGATCAGTAAAAGGCATTCTTGGATGGTGAAACCTGAAATACTGTCAAGTCTTGTCTATAAAGCTATCCAAGGTTTAATTAAATTTGGAAAGTTGAACAGCTTCATCCCCACTTTGGTCTGCCACCTTTTTATGTCCAGGGGTGGCAGGTTTGTATAATTTTTGGTGGTGCACAGAACAGGTCCAAGTCCCGCCCCCGCAACACCTTCCTTGTAAGCCAATATATATATTTTTAAATAATGTAAAAATGTGTGGGCTCTGGGGTGGGGCTGGTGATGAGGGGTTAGGGGTGTAGGAAGGGCTCAGGCAGAGGGTTGGGGTGCAGGGGTGAGGACTGCGGGGTGGGGCTGGGGATGAGGGGTTCATGGTGCAGGAGGGGGCTCAGGGCTAGGGCAGAGAGTTAGGGTGTGCGGGCTCTGGCTGGGAGTATGGGCTCTGGGGTGGGGCAGGGCTGGGGATGAGGAGTTTGGGGTGCAGGCAGGCTGCCCTGGGGCTGGGGCCAGAGAGGAGGACTTTCCCCACCGGCAGCAGCGAGCTCCGGGGGAGGGGCCCCCTCTCTCCCCCCGGCAGCACACTCACCTCGCACCACTGTCACTGCATGTGCTCCTAGGGCCCCTCTCAGGTCCAGGAAGCCCCCTCGCTTCCCCTGTGGTGGGTACCGGGGGGAGGGGGCTGCCATCCCATGTGCGCCTCCTCCCCTGCTGCTGCCCCTCACTGTAGCCTCACTGGGGATGGAGCTGCCCCTTGCCCAGCATGGGACAGGACCAGTGACTGCGGGCCGGGGGGTCCCCTGTGCTGGTGGAGGGTCCCGCCAGAAAAGGGAAGCATCTGTCCGTCCAAGGTGGAAGGGCAGGGTCAGCCTGCCCTGGCACTAGTGGTTGGGGGGCGCTAGGACCCTGCGGGGGCAATTGATGCCAGGAGCCAGCAGAGCATAGCGTAGCACGGAGCTGCAGGGGACAGCCACCCACTTCCTAACTTGCCGCCCCTGTTTATGTCCAAACCTCCATGAGCAACCACACGTGCCTCCGCCTTCCTAGAGCATAGCCGCTTTTAAATGTTTCTGATCTACATCCTGTACATTATCAGTTCAAACATTATACACTACAAAAACAGGATACTGCTGTACTTTCAGAAAAGACAGCGAAAGACAAGTTAAGAACAGTTAAGTCTTATGCAAACCACAGGCAAGGACACTTACTACTTTCACCGTGTCTGACAGTTCTTGGAATCCCAAATTATCTCCTTTCATCTAAATGCTCAGATATCCATTCCTTGATGTCTATGTTTTTACGGGGTACTCAAACTCAAATGCAGAGATCGCTATAAGCGGATTCAAGGTTCTATATACCCAGTAAAGTAACACTCTACCAGTCTGATCTCTCTTATGCCATTCCTATGCTCAGCCTGGGAACTGAGGTGGAAGCCAGAGGGGGCAAATAGGGCTTTATGTCATCTCTGTGCTTCTTATAGTCAAAGCTCATCCAAGGGCTTGCCTGTGGCTCCGGTCAGAGTAGCCTCAGAATCTGTGGGTAGCAGAGAGTAACAGGAGTCCAGTGCGCTCTGGCCATGCCCCCTACTCTAAGGGCTGGGAGGAGGGTTGGGGTAGGGCCATTCTAGCAGTTGGGAAGTCCTTTGTTCAGGCCAGGCAGATTGGGTAAAGCCCCTTTACATTGCTGGAGCAGCTAGTTCAACACAGAATCTGACCTATATATCCCCTAAACAAGAATCTTTAAACAAAGGCTTATTTAAATCTAGAAATGTATACACTGAAGTGTAAAATCCAGATACAAATCTGAGCTTCTTCAATTTGGTCTGGATCTGGAGCTTTGTTTTGGATTCCCATCTTTACTTAGGTGTTTTTCTCTCTCTTAATCATTGGTCATATATTATTGGGAGGAGTTCCCCAAAAGTAACAATATCTCCAACAGCAATGACATAGTTTGTAGGTGTTCAATAGTCTCTTGCAGAGGAACAATAAAAATGAAGTTCCACACAAGTCACAATCATAAAAACAAACATAACTGAAACCACTAAAGAAAAAAAAAATACTCGAGGAATACCACATGATCATGCTTGTCTTGGAATTAAGAAAAGTAATCACATTAGAGAGCAATACTCCAGGGAGAGTAAAGTTAGCAACTGAAATTGAATGTTGACATGTGAAGCTGCAATACAAATACAGCTTTCTTATTTATTCCACACCCACTGCTATTTTATGTTTCTATGCCTTCTATGCTCAGCTACTTCTATTTCCAATTAACAGAGTAGTTTGTGTCTAGTTCTGGAAATCAGAGTCAAAAGCATGAATCACACCATGATCTGAAACAGTTTCATATGAGAAATACATAGATTAGAAGGGAACAAAGAACAGCTTGATTGTATTCAGAGATCATTTCTTTTTTACATAGTTTCCCTTATGCCTACACCTCTTTACTCCTTGAACCCAGCTCTTCTTTTCTTCTTCTTTCTGAATGAAACTCATCTTCCTCCACAACCCACTGCACAAAGCCTGAGAATACCATGTAATTATAGACCAAATAGTCATGCCAGACCCACCCCAGGTTTCCACTGAGTATTGGCTGATCTAGGGCTGGTTCAGAGTTCCTTTCCCTAATATACAGGGGGTATGGATGTTTCCATGGCAGCCATAATTCAACCCTGCTGCATATACGCACGATGTACACTTAAGAGTAATACAAAATATTACATGTCCAGAAAGGGGTCAAATTTCTGATACTGTAATCTGTAAAACTGTAATCTAGAATGTACTGAGTTTTCCCCACTAAAAATCTCACTTATCACATTAAGTCATCAACATAATGTTTCCACCTTGAATAATATACTTAAATCAAACAAGTCATTCTTTCACAATTTACAGTAGCCAATGTTTTCTCTCGATCATTAAGACCCACTGATCCATGCCCCCAAGTGACTTACACCTATTTTGAAGTTAACTCCATTTTTATCAATGGATTGCAAAGACACACAGTGTATATCCATAAGTCTACACAACGGCCTGTTTTTTAGATGAATGTTGCATGCCTTAAATTGGAGATTCTCTGTTTGACACTGTATTAGGTTAGCTAATAAATATTCTGCTCCTTTATCCTCTTGCTCTTCTCTATTTCTCAGACAACAGCTCCTTATTACAATGCTCCAGTGAATGTAAAAGGAATACATATCCTCAAGTTTACTTAATGAGATGGCTAGGGTTGCTTCTTGGCACTAACGGACTCTGGTTACTTTCCAAATCATGGAAAATGTGTCCTGATAGAAACAAAGCAGCAGATTAACCACAAAGAAAATAAAATCAGATTTGGCAGCCCATACACCTCTGGGAGCCTTTGGGCTGGTCCACACTAAGCCCCCAGTTCGAACTAAGATACGCAACTTCAGCTACGTGAATAATTTAGCTGAAGTCGAAGTATCTTAGTTCGAACTTAAAGGTACTTACCGCGGGTCCACACGCGGCAGGCAGGCTCCCCTGTCGACTCTGCCTACTCTTCTCAAGGAGCAGGATTACCGGCGTCGACGGCGAGCACTTCCGGGATCGATTTATCGTGTCTAGACAAGACACGATAAATGGATCCGAGAAGATCGATTGCTTGCCGCCGAACCAGCGGGTAAGTATAGATGTACCCTTAATTACAAACAAAACATCAGAAGGAATTTTGAGAAGGCACCTTTGAAGATCTCATCTGGTATTCCCAAACCACAATTACAGTGCTATTTAAGCACTAATAAATATATCAGAGCACTTGCACTTTGAAGATACAACCCTTCTAATTTGTGTTTCCTATAATGAAGAGATTATGGGTTGGGGTTTTTTCTGGAGCGGGGGAGGGCGGGGAAGATTTTGGTAGGGAGCATTTACAGAGCTGTTCATGAAAAGAGCTGAGTGTTCGCACATGGTCAAGAAGAATTTACTAAATTCTCCTGACTTTTTTGCTGATTCAACAGTGAAATCAGTGAGTGGGAGAAAAGGTCCTAAATTCTCCTCTCTTTCCAGAGGACAGATTTTTAACAGGAGATTAAAGATTGATTTACAAAGATCTCTTCCGACCTTCCACCAAAAAGCCTTCATTAACATAGCATTAAGATGTATTGCATATGGGATTTCTCTCTTTAACACACATCCAGATAATTGTCAGATCATGCCCAGAATATCAGATAATGGGACTTCAGAACTGGGATGTCTAAAATTTCAGAGATGTCTAAAATACCACAGCACAATCCAACTACTATATGAACCATGCACTAAAAAAACAGACCAAACCAACAAACAAAAACAAAACAAAACCCAACAACCCCAAAACATTAGGTGATCAGTGTATTTGAAAGTTAAAAATCCAGATTAAGGTTGAATGCTGCTACCCCCACTGTTATACAGGTTGCCAAACAACAGAAAATCCAAAGTAGAGGGATTATGGGACAGCTCTTGGACCATGCCAGAATTGAGTTTGTGCAGCTCGGTTGCAAAGTTTTCTTTGAACCCCAGGGGGGACAGGGGATAGCTCAGTGGTTTGAGCACTGGCCTAGTAAACCCAGGGTTGTGAGCTCAATCCTTGAGGGAGCCATTTAGGAATCTGGGGCAAAAATTGGGGATTGGTCCTGCTTTGAGCAGGGGGTTGGACTAGATAACCTCCCGAGGTCCCTTCCAACCCTGATATTCTATGATTCTAAGCCTCTAACAACAAGCCTGGCCTGTTACAGTTCCAGGCTAGGCCCTCAGGACAACTCCAGTAGCTTTAGGACTATATTATGTCCATCTATCCAGGTCTGGAAGCAAGGGCTCTCTGCAGCAAGAAAGGTGCTCTGGTCACAACCCCTCTGCTGAGAAGATGGAGTAGCTCAGCGAGCTCTGCACCACATGGGGATTCCTTTACAGAAGCATAATGTTGAGAGAGGCCAATTAAAATAACTTTCCAGTTGTCTTGTGCTGCCAGAGTGTAGGGGAGGACTGAGGCTATGGCTCTACCCCTGCAACTAAATGCACAGCTTCTCCGTTATTCCTTCGTGTGGTTGACTGCACATGGGAAATTTGAGGGCATGCCTAAAGCAAATGAGGAAGAGGCTTTGGGGCAACATGCTCTCAGCCAGTGGCTGTCCTCATCTCCTGTTCTGCTGGAGGAGAACATTGAGGAGCCATTCCCCGCAACCAACAAAACTCTTTTCGCCTTTTTTTTTTTTTAACCTTCCTCAAACAATAAAAAGCAAAAACAATTTTCTATCAATCAAAAAAGCAATTCTATGCCAATTTTATAAAAGAATTATTCCAGGATCTTTGTGCTGGCTTTTGACCAGGAGCAATATTCACTACCCTCCTGAATACCGGGGATTTCTGATTCATATTGACAGCACCACTGCCCTAATCTCATGAATAACTGGAAGTTAACCCTGCTGCCATAACCCCATCAAAACAATTCATGGTAATTAAGGCCACAATTAAGAAGAGCCAAATCAAACAAGGGCTCTCCCTGCTTGTCTCTAGAAGACATGTAGATCCTATGGATGAATTTAAATTGGTGAGGAACCTGCACTCCATTTACTGAAACGTCAGGGTTAATGGATTAAAGTTGATGAAGTACAGACAATTAATTGCCCAAAAGGAAATGAGCTGTGTCAAATAGAGTGCACACTGTGAACGCCTATTAAAAAAGAATTTCAAAACCATAGATGCATGGGACTGGACTAGATGACCTCTCGAAGTCCCTTCCAGTTCTATGATTCTATAACAAAATAGGTTGTGAAAAGAGGCATCAGATACCATCTCTACAGGTATTCAAAAGCATCCAGGATAAACACGCTTATGGGCAATTCTGTTTCTCTTGGAACCAACAGGAGTTTGGCTATGGATTGAAATGGGAGCAGAATCAAGTCCTTACGGGTTTAGACACAGATCCTCAAAGGTGCTTAACTTCCAAGGAAATCAATGGGAATTAGGTGCCTAAATACCTTGGAGCATCTGGGCCTTAGGGTTGTGGAGACTGGCAGTAGTGAAATGGAACAAAATTAACTAAGTTTCCAAGGGGTCACTTCCACTCCTAACATCTAGAATGCTTTGAGCTATTTTATCTTGGAGGTGCAAAAAGATTCCTGTAAGATTCCTGCTAAGCAACATAGGCCCAATTTCCCTCTCACAGCATTTAGCTCACTGACTTCACGGGAATTACTCTTGATGTACACCAGTGCGAGATGAGGATCAGGCTCCCATAGATCCTCAGCACTGTGCAGTCCAAAGGCCCAATCCTGCTATCCTTACACAGGCAAGGCTCCCACTGACCTCAGTCTGAAATGGACTGAGCATGCACTACAGGACTTGGCACTAAGGGAATGTCTACACAGCAGCTGAGAGGTGTGATTCCCATTGTGGGTAGACAGACTCGCATTAGTTCTGATTGAGCTAGGATGATAAAAATAGCAGTGTGGATATTGCTACACTGGTGGCGGCTCGGACTAGTTGCCCGAGTCGAAGCCTGCCTGACCCCTGCTGAGTCTGGGCTCTGGTGGCCCAAGCTGCCACCAGTGCAGCAACTTCCACACTGCTATTTTTAGCACGCTAGCTTAAATCTGTCATTCCATGCTGGGAATCACCTCCAAGGCATACCCTAGCTGACATCACTTGCAAACAGAAAAACTAAAGTCACAAGTACTCTTAGAAACAATTTTGCGTGTAGGTATTTTCTATCAAAGTGGTTTTTACTGCTTCCTTCACTGTGGTTCCTTTTGACTTGGGCAAAAGAAGGGTGGTTCTCAGCAGGGAGATATGGGAACGGTTCAGCTTGAGAGGTTGGGGTTGCTGTGTTGAGGGAGGATCCAGGAGAGTACTGGCATAGGTTAGCCAGGGTTTTACGATTTGTTTGTTTTCTATAACTACACAATAATGATTTGTAGAGGAGAGCTGAGTCAGGAACCAATAATGGTTTGGGGAAGAAGGGGTTGGGGATAGTTTATATTTAAAACAAAACAGGGAGCTAATATGGTGTGTAACTATCACTGACCTGACCAGTTTGTCTATATGGTGTCTCCCTTTCCTTCATCTCTCTCTTGTGCATTCAGCCTGAATGCTCTTTGGGACTGTCTTCTTCTGTGATTGGCAAGTACCTGGAATATTTTGGGCACCACCCCATCTAAATAATATTTCAAAGGGGCTCCATAAACTTACCTTTGGCTCAAAATTTACATTTGGTAAACATACACTTTTAATCAAACCTGAAACCAATAAATTAAAAAAAAAATCCAGTGAAAACAGTTCTTTTAAAATACTACTATCCCCTGTAGCATTTGAAATCCTGCAGGCTAGAGAACTTGAAAGTGAAACTAACTATAAACAAAAGAGAAAGTTATTTTATTGTCTCATATCAAAGGTATGCTAAAGGTAAACAAAGTGCTCAGGGTGTTATATTTTAAAAATCTTTACATTTAGTCTGCAGCATTATTAGTAACACTAGTATGGAAATTTGTTTACATATGATATTTAAATTGTCAGTGTCCCTTTATTTGTTGGTTTAGTGGCACTCAAATTTTTGTAAAACTAAAAACAAACAAACAATGCTTTATGCCAATGACTATTTTTAGATAATAGAGGCTTAGGTGAGTGATCTATCTGCACTTTTGTTACATAGTCATCTTTCCCCCCCTTCATTATTGCCAAACAAGGGTTTGAAATAAGCCTGGATATGAACTTCCTATTTGAAGTTCATAAGTATAATGAGCAGCATCAAAACCATCATTCCAAACACTCTCAAACTCCCAGGGCTGAATCCCCAAGCCTACCCAAAGTTCAGGGTGTTTGGATTCGGTGACCCATTGATGTCCATTACAGAAAGCAAGCTGCAACTTGCAAACACAGGTCCAGATGCTGCTGCTAAATCCAGATGGACAGACCTCTGCTGCTGCACAGTTCTAGCTGCAGGACTGGGAGCACAGGGTCTACTTCTGTGAACACCTAGCAAGTGAGTAAGTTCACTTTTGCGAGCTGTCCCGTTTGGCTCAAGTGCTTCCCGTGAGCAAAGCTACTCAGACCCCCAAGTGTTTGCAGGATCAAACCCTTGAATCTGGGGATTTCCAATAAAGCCACACATCTAATAATTAATATAATAATATGGGCTGTCTCACGGGGCCACTAATTAGATGGATCTGGAGAGCCACTCCACTAAAACGTGCTTAGCTGCAACTGGATCCCACGGGACAAAACCCTCCAAAAGCTTAAACCTAGGAGGAGCAAGTTCAAGTCCCCCCGGAGAGAGGGGGCGACGCGCACGCCCTGCACGTGCCTAGGGAACGGGGCAGAAAGCTGAGGGAAAGAGCGGCTCCAGCCTACCTGGCGTCCCTGGAGAAGCCAGGAGCAGCTGCAGCAAGAGAAGCCAGGGTGCTCCCGCCCGCCTCCAGGACCTGGGGGCGCACATGGGGCGGGCGGGGAGGGCTCACATCTCCCGGCTCCGCGGGGAGCTTCTGTCCGCCTCAGCAGCGAGTGCAGGCTGCAGCTCCCCCGGCAACAGTTGGGTCCCACCGCTCCGGCCGCGCTGCTGCTGCTGCTGGGTGCAGGTGGCGAGGAGTGTAAACACTCGGCGGCAGGGGCGGAGCCGCAGCTCAGTGCTCCGCGGGCCAGGCGAGGCGCTGTGAGCCAGCCTCCTGCTCCCTGCCCCGGGCAGAGCTGGAGAAGGGCAGGCAAGGAAGGGCCGGACAACCCCCATCAGGCCGCGGGAGAGACTAGCACAGGCAGGCAGCCAGCAGCTGGGAGGGGGTGCAACCGCGTGCAGCCCGCAGAGACGGTGGAATTTGGACCTGAATGAGGCTGGTAAGGTGGGGCTGCTTGATAAAGTGCAGTGCTGGAGTTGTTTCATAAAGCGCAATTCAGGACCCCATGGGGCTGTGGAGTAAATTGCATCAGAGGCCTGGTGAGTTTTTGTACTAGGGGGTCTCACAATAATCGGTGGTGCTGTTTAATAAGATGAAACAAGATACACTTTAATGATACACAAAACAGCTATTTTAAAAGAATTTTAGTAAGGTCGTAAAATCAAGCACTAACCCTGTGCAACCTCAGTTCAGTCCCTTATGCATATCCATTATCATAGCCTATATTTATACATTATACACTTATCCATTACAATAGCCTATATTTATACAGCCATTGTCTATTTTTTTTTTTTTTTTTTTTTTTTTGCCACAGGCAACCTTAATTCTGGCCTTTCCTCACTTTTGAGTGTTTGACTTTGCAACCTTACGGGGCGCTGGAACAATGTTTATAGTGGGGGTGCTCAGAGACATTGAACCAAACTGTAAACCCTGTAGATAATGGAATCCATTTCAAGACGGGGTGTGGTAGCACCCCTAGTTCCACCATCTATGCAACCTTAATAATGTTCTCTTAACATAGTTTTGTGTGGGTGTAATTTCCTAGTTTTTTTTAAAAGCAATCTGAAAAAACAAAAATTCCATCATATAGCACCATATTGACCCTCCACATGGATCATCAGAAGGGTTGGATGCATTAGATCCACTGCACAGACTACTGCTACTTGAGCTAATGGAGTAACTGAAGGCACTGTGTTGTCATCCTCTATTGGTACCAGCATTAGAGGGGGACGGGACACGTTGCCAGTGGGTTTTGTCGATATTTGCTGTCAGAGAGGAGTGGTGACAGCCAGGAATGTTGGTTCTATTCCAGGTTCTGGAGGGGAGTGTGCTAGGGTGACCAGATGTCCCGATTTTATAGGGACAGTCCCGGTTTTGGGGTCTTTTTCTTATATAGGCTCCTATTACCCCCCACCCCTTGTCCCGATTTTTCACACTTGCTGTCTGGTCACCCTAGAGTGTGCTCTAGTGGGCACAGACTTTTGCCCATTCCCTCTAACCTGTCCCTGTCTCAGTCTTGTCTCTTCCCCATCCCTTGTTATTCATTCCAGGCACGTTTTCCTCACTTAGCCAGTCCTAGTCTCCACTCCTTAGGTTTTTCATCACAGTCCCAGTCTCCTTTCTTGGCAAATGCTAGACTCCCCATCCCACTCTCCCTCCACTTCCAGCCCCAGTCTCCTGGCTCAGTCATACCCAGTTCCCCAGTGCCAGTGTGACATCCAGTCTATAGAACCCTGCAAATCCGCGGGTATCCGCTTTATAGCTGCGGATATCTGGACCCAGGTCAGGGAGAGCCACGCTGGCAACTGTGGGGAGCCTGGGTCCCTCTACCTGCCTACGGTGTGTGGGAGGGTGGTGGCTGAAAGCAGTCCCCGGCCATGTCCCTGCCCCCACGCTCCCTGCCGGCTGAGGGCAGGTGGAGGGTCCGTGACTCTGTGCGGGTTCCCCACAACTCCCCGCGTGGCTCTCCCCTACCGGGCTCTGGCAGGGGAAGCCTCAACCCGGCCATGGTAAGTAGAACCCTGCAAATCCATGGATATCTGCAGCTATCCGCATCCGCGGATGTGGCTATCCACAGACAATTTTTGCGGATCAGATGCGGATACACATTTTTGTATCCGCGCAGGGCTCTACCAATCTACCTCTTTCCCCAAACGGAACCTCCGGTTGCTCTCCCACTCACATTCCCCATGGGTTTTCAGTCCCAATCTCTCTCCCTAAACTCCCTGTTGAATCTGATTCTTTCACTGCTGGTATCTTCTTCTAGTCTCCTTGCCCAGTCAGTCCCAGACTCCCACCCCAACTCCCAGTCTCAGTTCCTTCTCCTCCACCCCCAGTCTCGTCACCCCCAGGCTTTTACATGTCTCAATCTGTATTTCTCCCCCTTGCAAATCTGGTTCTTGTCTTCTTTGCATTTAAATCAGGCAGCTTCTTCCTCCACAATTTCTGGGCCCAATTTCTGAGTGTGGGGCTGTCACGGAGTAAGGGGGGACTCAGGGCCCTGCACCCCCGGCTTCCTGCGATTCACCATGACTCTCAGCCAGCCAGTAAAGCAGAAGGTTTATTTAGACGACGGGAATACAGTCCGAGACAGGTCTTGCAGGCACAGACAACAGGATACCCCTCAGTTAGGTCCATCTTGGGGTCCTCGGGCACCCCAGGCCCCCTCCAGAGGTCAGAGCCCTCCCTGCCTCCAGCCACCTCACCAGCCAGCTTCCCCGACTCCCCTTCAGCGACCCCTCCCACAGCCTTTGTTCAGTTTCCCGGGCAAAGGTGTCACCTCGCCCCAGCCCCCTCCTGGGTTCTCATGTTACAGGCTCAGGTATTTCCCTTCAGTCATTCTCCCATCCCCCAACGCAGACCATCCCAGCCACACTCCCCTGTCAGCATTCACAGACCACTTTAAGAACAGTCCCAGTTCGTCACATCTCCCCCCTTCCAGACCGAACTGAGCGGGGTCACTTTAGCCAGTGACCCGGGGAAGTTCGAACCTACCCCCGTTCCCATGGATGCCCCCGCATCCCTCCCATTCCTTGGTGAGAATTACACCAGGCCCCTCCAGTTTCACGCCCCCCCTTAGGTCGGGGGTGCTCGAGGGCATTTGCAGTTCGTATGTGGGAAGGGTTATGCGGCCTGTGCCCTTTTTCCACCCCAATACCCCTGGGGTTCCAACTGGGCTGCGGTCTTCTCCCAGCGCTCCAGTCTGGAGGTCTGTGCTTCGGGCTCTCTTGGTTCAGAGCCCCCCTTCTAACCTTGGCCACCCTCTGGAAAGGCTCATCTATGCTGGGCAAGGGTCCTAAAGCCGTTTTCCCCTTGCCCCGGGCCTTCCTCCCCCTCTGACAGGGGTCACAGGATCGGCAGTACTGCCGGACAGTAACAAAGACCCCAGGCCAGTAAAAGCTCCGTAGCAGCCTTTGCTGGGTATGCCAGGTTTCCTGGTGCCCTGAGAGGGGAATGTCATGGGCCCAGTACAGCAGCTGGCGGCGATACTTCTGGGGTACCACCAGCTGCCTCCTGAACCCCCCTGACTCCATTTTCCCTGGGGGAGCCCATTCTCGGTACAGGAACCCCTTCTCCCACAGGAACCTTTTCCGGCCACCTCTCCCCATGGTCTGTACCGCACCGAGGTCGGCCAGGTCCCTTATCTTCCGCAAGGAGGGATCTTTTTGCACCTCGGCCTGGAACTCAGCAGCTGGGACAGGGATGGCCACCTGCTCTCTCTTGCCGGCTGGGTCTGAAGCCGCAGCCTCCCTGAGCCGTGTCCCTGGGCGTTCCCTCCCCACCAGGTTAGGGTCCTGCGCCTCGGGCAAGGCACCCTCCCCAAGGCCAGGGCGCAGTGCCCCTCGCCGGCTCTGACTGCGGGTCACAACCAGTGCACTTGGTGGGCTGCTTGACCAGTCCTCCAGGTCCCCCCCCATCAACACCTCAGTGGGCAAATACGGGTGTACCCCCACATCCTTGGGGCCCTCCTTGGCCCCCCACTTCAGGTGTACCCTCGCCACGGGCACTTTGACTGGTGTCCCGCCCACCCCCGTCAGGGTCAGGTAGGTGTTGGGCACCACCTGATCTGCGGCCACCACCTCGGGCCGGGCCAGCGTCACCTCTGCGCCCGTATCCCAGTATCCATCGACCTTCCTCCTATCCACCTCCAGGGGAACGAGGTACTCTTTCCGGAGGGACCGCCCCGCGCCCACCGTATAAACCAAAAACCCTGAGTCTGGAGCATCCCGCCCCGCAGAGGAGCAGGCCTGGAGCTCTCCTCCCTCCTTAGCAGGTGGTACTCTGCCAGCCCCCCTTCCCTGGGAGTGCTGCCTCTCGCCCGGCTGGGTCTCTACCCAGTCAACCCTCTGTGGGTTTGGTCTGCTCAGTCTGTCCCTGAGCCTGGGGCACTGGGCCCGTATGTGACCTCTTTGGTCACAGTGATAGCAGACCATGTCCCAGGGGTCCCCTCGAGTGGGTTGGATGGACCTGACGCTGGATCTTCCCCTTTGGTGGGGTTTCTCCGTATTTTCCCGCTGGGATGGCCCATGGTGACTCTCGCTCTGCGTTGTGGTGGGACTGTTCCTTTGGGACTCCTCCCTGCCAGCCCCTGACCGGCTCTTCACAAACTCATCGGCCAGCCGGCCTGCATGTCGCGGGTTCTCTGGCTTTTTGTCCACCAACCACAGCCTCAGGTCAGATGGGCACCGCTCATACAGTTGCTCCAGTACCAGCAGTTTAACCAGGTCCTCCTTTGTCTGGGCCCCAGCAGCCCACTTGCTGGCGTATCCTTCCATGCGGACGGCTAGTTGCAGATATGAGATCTCCGGGGTTTTATCCTGACTCCGGAACCTTTCCCGGTACATCTCAGAAGTCAGCCCAAACTCACGTAGCAGGGCCTTTTTGAATAGTTCATAGTCCCCTTTTTCCGCCTCTTCCAGTTGGCGGTACAAGGCCAAGGCTTTGGGGTCCAGTAAGGGGGTGAGAACCCGGAGTTTGTCTGCAGGATCAACCTGGTGCAGCTCGCAGGCCGTCTCAAAGGCATCCAGGAAGTCATCCATGTCCTCCCCCTCCTTACGTGGGGCCAGGATGCACTTATCAAAGCTTCGTGCAGTCCTGGGTCCCCCCTCACTCACCGCAGCCGGGGGCTCGCGGCCCTTCAGCCTCGCCAGTTCCAGTTCATGATGCCTCAGCCTCTCTCTCTCTTCATGCTGCCTTTGTCTCTCATTCTCCTCCCGTTCATGCTGCCTCAGTTTCTCTTTCTCCTCCTGTTCATGCTGCCTCAGTTTCTCTTTCTCCTCCCGTTCATGCTGTCTCTGTCTCTCTTCATGCTGTCTCTGGTGTGCACGATCCTCCAGCTCTCTCAGTTTTAGCTCTATCTCCCATTCCAGCCCATTCCGCTCCATGGATGCTGCGCGTGGCCGGGAGGATCCCCTGCTGGCCGGCGAGCGTTGCCGGGAGGATCCCCTGCTGGCCGGGGGGGGTCCCTGCGCCCTCGGTATTTGCTGGGCTCCTCCCCACCCTTCCCCTAGGCGTAGGCAGGAGGGGTCTCGGGAAGCCCTCAGCAGCCGGCTGACCACTCCCAGATGGGACAGACACTGGGGCCTGCGCTGCATCTGCCAGGCTGCTTCCCTCAGAGACAGGGATCAGTTTATTCGCGCGATCTCCCTTCTCCAGCTGGGCAATGAGCTGTTCTTTGGTGAGCTTCCCAATGCGCACCCCCCTCTGCTTGCACAGCTCCACCAGGTCGCTCTTAAGCCGCTTGGCATACATCTTCCTGCTGGCCACTCACAGGCCTGTGTGCCCACCGCTCCCCACAGTTTCCAGGGAGACCCCTAGTGTGCCAGCCCTTCTCGAGGTCACCACCTCTCTGCCAGGGTCGAGCTGCAGACTCCTCCGCCCCTGGGACCACTCGCTGCGATCCCCCGGGGGACCCTGTTACTGCAAAAGTCCTTCTCGCTGGTCACACACTCCCAGGGGTGATAACCGTCTCTCTCTGACTCCTCAGCACGCCTGGTCCCCGTCAATCCCCCTTCGTTTTACTGCTCCCCAGTCACTTACTGCAGGAAGCGCCGTCCACGGGGTGCAGTAGATCCCACCGCTGCCACCAGTTGTCACGGAGTAAGGGGGGACTCAGGGCCCTGCACCCCCGGCTTCCTGCGATTCACCATGACTCTCAGCCAGCCAGTAAAGCAGAAGGTTTATTTAGACGACGGGAATACAGTCCGAGACAGGTCTTGCAGGCACAGACAACAGGATACCCCTCAGTTAGGTCCATCTTGGGGTCCTCGGGCACCCCAGGCCCCCTCCAGAGGTCAGAGCCCTCCCTGCCTCCAGCCACCTCACCAGCCAGCTTCCCCGACTCCCCTTCAGCGACCCCTCCCACAGCCTTTGTTCAGTTTCCCGGGCAAAGGTGTCACCTCGCCCCAGCCCCCTCCTGGGTTCTCATGTTACAGGCTCAGGTATTTCCCTTCAGTCATTCTCCCATCCCCCAACGCAGACCATCCCAGCCACACTCCCCTGTCAGCATTCACAGACCACTTTAAGAACAGTCCCAGTTCGTCACAGGGGCGATGTCACTGAAAGCATGGGAGACATGCTTCCTGCTCACAATTCAGGTTCCTGGACCTGGAGTGGGCTTGGCTCACAGCAGCCCAGAGCTGCAATTGCAGGGAAAATCCCGCTGAGCCCCAGGCTGGAGCCTGGCCAGAGTGGACGGAGTCTTCAAGGAATTTAGTTGGTAAAGTCTAAGGGCTGGTCCACACTGGGGCGGGGGATCGATATAGGAAACGCAACTTCAGCTACGAGAATAGCGTAGCTGAAGTCGACGTTTCCTATATCGAACTAAAAGTACTTACTTCGGGTCCACGCGGCGCAGGCAGGCTCCCCCGTCGACAGCGCTTCCTCCTCTCGGCGAGCAGGAGTTCCGCAGTCGACGGGGGAGCGCTTCTGGGATCGATCTATCGCGTCCAGATGAGACGCGATAAATCGATCCCAGAAGATCGATCTCTACCCGCCGAATTAGGCGGGTAGTGTGGACCAGCCCTAAGAAGTCTTTACTGAGCACATGCAAACTGCAGTTTTTCAAGGCTTAGAACTTGGCCAGATTTGAGCAGATTTTCATGTAATAACCTCATGACCCCCTGAGGGGTCCCAACTCCCAGTTTGAGAACCCCTGAGGTAGAGCTAGTCAAAAGATTGCTAGAATTTTTTTAAAAATGGCTAAAACAACATATTTTCCCCTGGCTTTGTTTTTGGAAATGCCTGAGCCATTTTGGCTAAAATCCAAAAAGAGTTCAGTCTCAGGCAGACACCCAGCAAGGAAAATTTCAGCCCAAACAGTTAATATTTGGCTAAATTGTAAAGAACTGAAAACAGAATCTTTTAATTGGAAGTGTCAGGCAACTTTAAGAATAGGCTGTGCTACTTATAATAAGGTTAATCTGGAACTTGCCTTAGACACAAGTGACACAAGCACACACACTGGGGTCTCACACTTTTTAAGGGCCAAACTCTGTAATCTTGCCTCGAGCAGAAAGTTTGGACTGTGTAGAAACTCACTGCCATTTGAGAATCCCCCATCCAGGAGTCTGCATCTTGGTGCCCCTACAAATCACACAGCTGGTCATGTGGGTGAATGCAAAATAAATAGTCTCCTCTCTGCTCTGGGTGTTCTTACTATGTGTCCCTTCTCAAAGGCTGAAAATTCCACTGCTGTAAAATTACTTATCTGACTGCACAGCCCCAAATGAGAGGACAATTGTGATGAAAACACCCATAAAAAGCAATTTCATTTGTGAATTTTCTTTCATTTATTCTCTCCTTTCTATATAGTGTGGTACATATGCACACAATCAAATGGAGATCTGTCAAACTTTGTGCACTCTGATTACCAGTTTAGCATAAGAACATAGGAGCTGCCCTACCAGAACAGAAAAACGGTCTCTGCTTCTGACAACGGTCAATGCCAGATGCCTTAGAGCCGGGGCGAGGAACCTTTTTTCTATCAGGGGCCACTGATGCACAGAAAAAATCAGTTACGGACCACACACCAACCCACGGGGGGGGCGCGGAGCTCGGGGCTTTCCCTAGGCTCTGGGGTGGGGCCAGAAATGAGGAGTTGAGGGTGTGGGAAGGGGCTCTGGGCTGGGGCAGGGGGTGGGGGTATGGCAGGGGGTGAGGGCTGTGGCTGGGGTATGAGCTCTGGGCTGGGGATGAGGGTTTTGGGGTGCAGGGGGGACTCCGGGCTGGGGCCAAGGGGTTTGGAGTGTGGGAGGGGACTCAGGGCTGGGGCAGGTGGTTGGGATGCAGGTGGGGGTGCGGTGTCTGGGAGGGAGTTAGCATGCGGGAGGGGGTCTGACCTGGGGCAGGGTGTTTGGGGTGTGGGCTCCTCCCGGGCGGCACTTACCTCAAGCAGCTCCCAGTCAGTTGCTCAGCGGAGCTAAGGTAGGCTCCCTGCCTGCCCTGGCTCCATGCTGCTCCCAGAAGCGGCCAACCTATTCAGCCTCTGGCCAGGGGGCTTTGCATGGTGCATGCTGCCTGCGCCCGCAGGCACTGCCTCCACAGCTCCCATTGGCCGCGGTTCCCGGCTAATGGGAGTTGCGGAGCTGGGGGTGGGGGAAGCACGTGGAGCTTCCTGACCACCCCTGCTCCTAGGGGCTGCAGGGACATGCCGGTCACTTCCAGGAGTTGTGCGGAGCCGACCAGACTTTTAATGGCCTGGTAACCCCAGCTTCCCCCTGCAGTGGGATGAGTTGGCGCTCTCGCTACAGGCTGGATGAAATGAAGCAGCGAGCCGAATCTGGCCCGCGGGCCGTAGGTTGCCCACCCCTGCCTTAGAGAAAGGGGAAAATCACAATCTTCCCTATTAGAAGTGCCCCTTGAGACATTATACGTTTTGCAGTTACTCCCAGGAGGCAGAAGAAATTAAGGTAGATTTTTAGAACATTAAAGCAGGTTTCCCTATTGCATTTGACATTCCTTTCATTTTTCTTCCGTTATGTTGGCTGCTGTTTTGTATGGAGGATAGGTCCATCAGTGGCTATTAGCCAAGAGGGTCAGGGATCAATTATGGGGTCTAAATTAGCTGTTACCACTCAAGAGAGAGTTATTAGAGTCATTGTGGATAGTTCTCTGAAAACATCCACTCAATGTGCAACGGCAGTCAAAAACGCTATCAGAATGTTGGGAACCATTAAGAAAGGGATAGATAATAAGACAGAAAATATCATATTGCCTCTATATAAATCCATTGTATGCCCACATCTTGAATACTGTGGGTAGATGTGGTCGCCCCATCTCAAAAACCCTGAAAAGGTTCAGAAAAGGACAACAAAAATGATTAGGGGTATGGAACCGCTTCCATATGAGGAGAGATTAACAAGATGAGGACTTTTCATCTTGGAAAAGAGACGACTAAGGGGGATATGATAGAGATCTATAAAATCATGACTGGTGTGGAGAAAGTAAATAAGGAAGTGTTATTTACTACTTCTCATAACACAAGAACTAGGGGTCACCAAATTAAACTAATAGGCAGCAGGTTTAAAACAAACAAAAGGAAGTATTTCTTCACACAACACACAGTCAACCTGTGGAACTCTTATTTAGAGGATGTTGTGAAGGCCAACCCAGGGAAGGGGTTGGAATGGGGGCAGGGAAGGGATGGGAGGAGGTGGGGCAGGGGCGGGGCCTCATGGAAGGGGTGGAGTGGGGGCAGGGCCGAGGGCGGCGGGGTGGAGGTGTCAGTAAATGCGGCCCTCGGGCCAATGTACTAGTCCTCATGTGGCCCTCGTGGTCATTTGAGTTTGAGACCCCTGGTCTAGAGGTATGTGATCAGTCTCATGTCTTGTGGGTCTGAGTTCCATAGTCTGGGTCCAGTGCCCATTAAAGTTCAGTCTCCAGCACTCACAGGCCTCCCCTATTGGCCATCAGTTTCATTGTTCTAGTGAAATGTAGCTGTTGAAGGAGGTCATAGTCGTAGAGGGCGAGCTGGTCCATTGAACTGATCCCGTGGAAGGCTTTGAATGTTTGAACAGAGACCTCGGATTAGGCTCTGTATTAAAGAAGGAGGCAATGTAGAGAGAGGAACACCAGGGTAATGTGTTCACAGGCACTCCTCTTACTAAGTAGATGGGCTGCTGTGTTTTATTCTAGTTGGAAGTGTGCGGCTTCTTTCTTAGGTATAATGAATCAGAGTAACTAAGCCTGGAGGAGGCGGTCACAAAAGCGTGGAGTGCTGTGACTAAATCAGCGCTGGTTAGGATGAGGGCTTAGCTTTCAGGCCAGCTGCAAGTGGCCATTCTCAGCAGCTACAGCTATTTGGGGACCAGAAACACTAAGGAGTCCAAAAGGACATTGACACTGCAAACGGACTTTACATTCCGTGGGCAATTGTCTTCAGTAGTGGAGGATGTTTCAGAGGTGGTGAGTTCTCTGAAATGTTCCCCTTTTCCTACCAGCCTCACCCCATTCTGCCTGGGTTCAGCCTGAGCCAGCTGCTTGTCATCCAGGTGCTGACCTGTCCTTGGCATTGGGAAAGCTGGGAGAGAGTGGTACTTAGCTGTGTTAAAAGAGATGTCGAGTTGGGGATAATCTGTGGGTTGCTGGCATATAAGGCCATGTTTTCTAACCAGCTCCTCACCATGGTTTCACACAGACGTTGAATGAGATGGAGCACAGGAATGAACCTTGCTGGGCATGGCAGGGAGCCTTGTTGGATTTGTAGCAGAATAACTGCTCATCATGACTCTCTGGGTACAGTCTGAGAGGAAGGACTTGAGCCATTTCAGGACAGGAGTATTTGGTGATCAGTGGTATCAAATGCCATAGAGAGGTCCAGCAAGCTGTAGAAATGATGTAGCTCCCTTGCCTATGGATAGTAGAAGGTCCTCCAACACAACTTGCTGTAGGCTGCACTCTGGCTGAGAGGGATCCAGGCTGACAAGTGGCTGGTGACTGACAAGTGATGCTGGAGGTTTTTTGAATTGGGGGAATGCCAGAGAGATAATCTTAACGAGTTTCTTCCCCCTGACTCGTCTCCCACAGGTTTTACTCTTGCAAGGGAGTTAATTATACAAATCCCCATTTTAAACTAGTTTGGAGTTTGGGGAAGGGGGAGTTGGAATAAAATGGAGATGATCCCAAGCTGCAGAAAGTTGGTTATGAGCTGGAAATCTAAATCCTGCCAATATTTGGGGTGGGTGTGTTGGTTTGTCTCATCCGTAAAGTAAAATACACGTATAAATTATTAGAGCAGCAGAAGAAATGGAAGGTCTGGCCATCCCCACATTTTTAAATATTAAGGAGCTCAGCTAAATTTTTAATTACATTGGGAGATAGATTCATCAGAGACTATGCAGTCACAAATAGAACAGTAATTTCCTATAACCTCCCCAGCTATGATTTGATACATTAGTTTTGTAATAAGGGTGAGACACATAGGAGTAGTACTAAAAGATTAATCTTTATTTCCCGGCCCCAGTCACCTGACATGGCCAGGGCTGCAAAAGATTATGGGTAAAACTTTCAAAAGCGCCTAAGTGTCTTAGGACCCTAAATCCCATTTTCAAAAGTGACTTAGGCCCCAATGTCCCATTGACTTTCAGTGAGTCTTAGGATCCTATGTCATTTTTTAAAATGAGGCATAGGTGCATATGAAAATTTAACCCTATACCCCTGTGACATAACTGGTCAGTATCCACTGTGTCCAGTGTTACAATTGTCGTTCAAACTGAGAGATGAAATGTTTAAAACTTCTGGGCTGGGAAAAAATCTTTATTTTTGGAAGATGGCTTAAAATAATAAATATTTACAAATAAATCTATTACAACCTAGCATCCTCACCAGGTTTTTCATGTCATGTTAAGAACAGGTGCATAGGGGCTTATAGCTTGAGCAGTTATTTATTAATAAATTCATTTTGGGCACTACCGCACCATCAAGAATAACAACCACAACAAAATGGAATTGTTTTAATAATTGTGGGGACAATATAAGCGCCATAAAACAGACTTCTTTAAATACTGTACTTTCAGATGACATTTTTATTTACTAACAAAAGAAAAGATTGACTCAGGCTGCAAGAACCAATATTATCTCCAGAGATTTGAATGAAAGATTACAGGGAACATAGAATTGTTGGATGACTAACCGGGGGACTTTATGGCATAATACAGGCCCTACCGGACACAAATCCTAACCATTTGGTTATGTATTTATTTGTACTTTGGGTTAAATGAATATAATGATAAAACTTGTGATGGACAAAGAAATGCTGAAAAATATTTTCACCGTTATGACTTCCTAAAGCTGGCAGGGATATCGGTGGAATGTGTGTAAGCTTAGTATACAGGAGAAACAGAGTTGCTGGTAAGTCTGTAGGAATGAGGGGTGTAATTCTGGTCTCATTTAAGTCAATGGCAAAATGCCCATTTACTTCAGTTGAGTCAGGATTTCACCCGAGGTGTTTTAATTCTGCCTACCTGTTTTTGGAAATCCCTCCCTGAACTAAAAATTGACACTTTGACCTACCTGCAATCATAGAATCATAAAAATGTAGGGCTAGAAGGGACCTCAAGAGGTTATCTAGTCCAGTCACCTGAGCTGAGACAGGACCAAATAAATCTAGACCATCCAACCTGTTCTTAAAACCTCCACAACCTCCCTTCGAAACCTATTCGAGATCTTGACTACCCTTACAGTTAGAAAGTTTTCCTAATATCTTACCCAGTGGTTCTCAAACTGTGGGTCAGGACCCCAAAGTGGGTCGGGACCCCATTTTAATGGGGTTGCCAGGGCTGGCTTAGGCTTGCTGGGGCCCGGGGCTGAAGCACGAGCCCCACCACCCGGGGCCAAAGCCAAAGCCCAAGGGCTTCAGCCCTTGGTGGCAGGGCTCATGTTACAGGCCCCCTTGCTTGGGGCTGAAATCTTTGGGCTTCAGCTTTGGCCCCCCTGCCTGGAGCGGTGGGACTCAGGCTTTGGCCCCCCAACCTGGGGCAGTGGGGCTTGGGCGGGCTCAGGCTTTGGTCCCCCCTCTTGGGGTTGTGTAGAAATGTTTGTTGTCAGAAGGGGGTCGTGGTGCAATGAAGTTTGAGAACCTCTGAATTTTTTCTAACCTAAATCTGCCTTGCTGCAGATTTAGCCATCACTTCTTGTCCTACCTTCAGTGGACATGGAGATCAATTGATCACCGTCCTCTTTATAACAGTCCTTAACATATTTGAACGCTGTTATCAGGTCCCCCCTCAGTCTTCTTTTCTCGAGACTAAATGTAATATTAAATGTAAAATATACACACACACATATCTCGGAGATGATGCAAGAGGACTTAACAGATATCTAACAGAAGAACCCACTGAAGTATTGTGGGCCAGATTCCTTTCTCATTTACAAGTAATTCTACTGACTTCTGTAGCCTCACTCCAGATTTATTAAGCAACAAAGAGCTGAGATCATAACCTGGCCAATAACTGTAGTTGCTGCTGTTAAAAGATGATTTACACTAAATTGGCTGAATAACTCCTGTTCTCTCAAGGGAATGGTTACAAATATGAAGGGGTTATTCATAGACAGGAAGAAATTAAATCACAGTTTAGGATAATTATACTAGGTCATTTTGCAGTAGCTCCCAGCCCTAGATTTGTTGCCTAATGTTCCATTCTTGCTGTTGTGTTTGTAAGATGTATCTATCAGGTACTCTTTTGCCTTCATCAAACAGATGTGGGAAAGTTTTTTCAGTCTTTCCCGATAACATGCAATTGGTACTGGTGGATGAAGAAGTGAAAGATTAATTTTCTGTCTGTTCACAAAGGGCTACACTGGATCTTTAACTAAAGGGGTGTACAGAGCTGGACTCCCACAGCCTGCTCCCCAGTGAGTCTGTTCTGCAGGTAGGTGTTAAGGAGTGTGTGACTTCTGGGGCTGTACCACTCTGAGCAGAGGATTGTGCTAATGAGTGGCCTGGCATTAGGACCACAGGAATGTGGGAGAGCAGGAAGCTTCTCATATCCTTCCTCTGCTTGTGCAAGAGCCAATCAAAATCAGGTCATGTTTCATATTACAGTGGTGTGGCAGTGCCACTATGGTTAAGGTTGTATCACAACATCTATTTCAAGGTCGATCTTTCTAAGGCCAGGTCTACTCTACAGGCCTATGTTGGTATGACTATGTCGCTCGGGGGTGTGAAAATTCGCTCAGGGTGATGTGGGTCAAAATGGTATCACCTGTCGAGAGCTTTTCCTGTCGACATAGCTACCGCCTCTCGGAGAGGTGGATTAACTACGCTGACAGGAGAGCTCTCTCCCGTTGGTGTCGGAGCATCTTCACGAAAGCGCTACAGCAGCGCAGCTGTGCCAATGCAGTGTTTTAAGTTCCCTGAGTCCTCTAAAATCAACACACTTAGAGTTCTTTGAAATTTGGTGTACCTCAGGAGGGTGCAGGGCAGAGTTATTGATTCTGTTTTAGTCATTTGAGCCAGGATTTCTGAAGATATAAGCCCTGAAAAAAATTGCTGATTTTCAAAAAGTTTCTAGGTGGTTTTTTTTTTTTTTTTTGCAAGCCCAGAGTTAGAGGTCATGCTGTTGATGTGATGTAGGTCAAAATGGTCTCACTTGTTGAGTTTTACCCAAGGTAGTGCATGGCATCCACTAAATATTTGGGGGACCCAAACTGAGAATGGAATTTAAGAAAATGTATGTTTTTTACACTGTGCTTGTGTGAATACAGAAAAATGGCTAGAGGGTTTCCATTCCTGCCATTTTATAGGCTTTAAAGCTCAACTCTTGCAAGTGCTCTGAAATCTGAACAGTTAAGCAGATTGCTTTGAAATTTGGTATGCCTCATGGGGACATGGAGTAGCATTAATGACTCTAGTTTGTGGTCATTTGATTGAGAGGTTCCTAAATTACAACACCCCCCCGCAATCTAGTTTCTTTTTGCTGCCTTGTACTGTTAAACTGAGAGGTACTAATGACTCGATGAATCACATGCCTCATTGAGATTAGTGGTGGTGAACTCATTCTTTAATTAACGTAATTAATGGTAAGTTAATGACAAGCCCCACCTGAGACAAAAGGAGTTTTGCACTGAGTGGCTGGAGGGTTCTACAATTTGTGAGTCATAGGTGGGAGTTTTATTTTGGGGGAATCATAGAAGATTAGGGTTGGAAGAGACTTCAGGAGGTCATCTAGCCCAGCCCTCTGCTCAAAGCAGGACCAACCCCAACTAAATCATCCTAGCCAGGGCTTTGTCAAGGGGCCTTAAAAATGTCTAAGGATGGAGATTCCACCACCTCCCTAGGTAACCCATTTCAGTGCTTCACCACCCTCCTAGTGAAATAGTTTTTCCTAATATCCAACCTAGACCTCCCCCACTGCAACTTGAGACCATTGCTCCTTGTTCTGTCATCTGCCACCACTGAAAACAGCCTAGCTCCATCCTCTTTGGAACCCCGCTTCAGGTAGTTGAAGGCTGCTATCAAATCCCTTCTCACTCTTCTCCTTTGCAGACTAAAAACGCCCAATTCCCTCAGCCTCTCCTCATAAGACATGTGCCCCAGCCCCCTAATCATTTTCGTTGCCCTCTGCTGGACTATCTCCAATTTGTCCACATCCCTTCTGTAGTGAGGGGCCCAAAACTGGGCGCAGTACTGCAGATGTGGCTTCACCAGTGCCAAATAGAAGGGAATAACCCCTTCCCTCGATCTGCTGGCAATGCTCCTACTAATGCAGCCCAATATGCTGTTAGCCTTCTTGGCAACAAGGGCACACTGTTGACTTATATCCAGCTTCTTGTTCACTGTAATCCCCAGGTCCTTTTCTGCAGAACTGCTGCTTGGACAGCCTGTAGCAGTCCATCGGATTCTTCTGTCCTAAGTGCAGGACTCTGCACTTGTTCTTGTTGAACCTCATCAGATTTCTTTTGGCCCAATCCTCCAATTTGTCTAGGTCACTTTGGACCATATCCCTACCCTCCAGCATATCTACCTCTTCCTCAAGTTTAGTGTCATCCGCGAACTTGCTGAGGGTGCAATCCATCCCATCATCCAGATCATTAATGAAGATGTTGAACAGAGCCATCCCCAGGACCAACCCCTGGGGCACTCCGCTTGATATTGGCTACCAACTAGACTTTCGAGCCATTGATCACTACCTGTGGAGCCCGACGATCTAACTAGCTTTCTATCCACCTTATAGTCCATTCATCCAATCCATACTTTTTTAACTTGGTGGCAAGAATACTGTGGGAGACCGTATCAAAAGCTTTGCTAAAGTCAAGTTATATGATGTACCTGTAATCAAATGTAGTCAAAGTCTTTTGGGGGAAAAAATTAGGCATGGAATCCTGGGAAGGGTATTAGGAAATGGAGGAGTGAAGGAATAGAGATAGAGGGTTTGGGGCTGCAGTTAGAGGTGGGAGTTGTGGGGAGGGGGATAAATGGGGATGTCTGAGGAGGCAAGAGAATTTGGGGGCTCAGATGAGGGAGGCGTGGCCCCCCAACTCTGCCAGTGCACACCAACTCCTCTGCATCCCCAACTCTGCCAGTGCACCCAAACCACCCTGCAACCCAACCCCCTGCACCCCAACTCTGCCAATGTACCCCCGCTTTGACAGTGCATCCCAACCACCCTGCTCCCCAACCTTTCTAACCTTCCTGCACCCCCAGCTCCACCAGTGCACCCCAACCCCTCTGCCTTCCACAGGTCTGCCAGTGCACCCCAACCACCATGCACCCCAACTTGCCTACACACCACAACTCTGTCAGTGCACCCAATCCTGCACCCCAACCCCCATGCATCCCAACCCCCCTGCTCTGCCAGTGCACCCCTCCCACCTTGCACCTCAGCCGCCTGAATTCCCAGCTCTGGCAATCACCCTGCACCTCAGCCTTCCTGCACCCCAACATATTCCACTGTAACCCTAGTTGTCTTTCGCACCAGGCACTGGCACTCCATGTGAGTCAGGTTATAGGAGGGGGGAGTAACGGCAATAGACACATTTGTATACCAGGGAATGAAGACTGCAGGAAGATGCTGTGTTTCCTGCTTGCAGTGAGTAGGCCTTGGCAATGCCTAGTCATGGCATTGGGGGCTAGATTGGAGGTGGGAGTGCAGTCAGGGGCATGGCTGGGGTCTGTGGAGGTGTGCCGAAGCAGGGCTGGTGGGATGCAGTTGATATATATGTGTGGGGGGCAGGGAAAGGAGGGTGAGGGGTGTTGGGGGGAGTGTCAGTTGGGTCAGTGTGCTGATTGCTAGGCTTTTTTCTTTTTGTCCTTTAACAGTGTTAGCTGGAATCTTGTGGGTGAGAGTGAATGTGTTGTAGAAGGAGGTGAAGAGCTTGTTCATTTCAGCAACTGTGGGGTTGGCAGAGTAAAGGTATGTGTGTTAACAGGGTATATTGGGGTATTGCTGAAAGAGGCAGAGTTAAATTTTCATTTCCTGGTTTTCAGAAGTTTGAGTTTTACTCAGCTAAAAATTCTGCAAGGGGACAACATACCACGAAACAACCGTAACTCTGTGTTTAAGTTGTTTTTTTGCCACTGAATTATAACTGTCTGTCTCATATTGAACAGTGTGTGTACATTATGTATATATATATATATATAGAGAGAGAGTGTATATGCTCTAATTCTGCACTTCTGACTTGGACAAAACTACTATTGGAAATTCTGCCTGAGTACGGTACGCAGGATCTGGTTTTCTGTTTATACCAGAATTGTGAATATGTATTTTTGTCACTATTTATGAGAATGCGCTTAAAAAAAAGAACGAAAAGCATTAACTATAAATATTGAACAGATATTATTACAGATAATGTTTATGAAGACAAAAAAACCAAATGAATAAAGCATGATATAATTTGTTTTATTGCTTTTACTGCACTCTTCCCTCATGTTCCATGTAAATTTCTATGCCAGGCAATTAAGATAAAAATTTACAAGAGAGTTGATAACACTTTTCTCTTCCAAATAAAATTCATTAAATGGAAAGATGCATTCAGAAGATGAAAACCTATGCATGCTGCTGGAAACACTTTAAATTAGAAATGTAAATGAAATTCTCAGATTCAATCCAAATCGCATCAAACACAGCCAGATGGTTTAAGTCAGCACAATGCAGGAATTTGGAAGCAGTTGGAGAACTCAGAGAGATGCCAAAAATCTAAGCCAACGTTGCAAAACTCATCTCTTAGGCAAATGTTTAAAAAATGTAATTAAAAGTACATGGAAGCAATCTAGTGCCTAATTTAAAAAAAATATACACAGGAATGGCAATGTTATACTGTAAATCAGAAAAAAAGCTGCTGCAAAATCTGGGCCTTTGTAAAGTAACCAAATAGGACAACACCTATTTAATATTGTTTTTTTGTGCTTAAAAAAAAAAAAATCAGCTGGCTGGTTTTGAAATAGAACTGTGGAGAGAGGGTGGATCCAAGTCTGGACCACGTCCCCCACAAGCTGCAGGCTTAACTGAAAACCGCTTAAGAAGTGCTCCTGTCTCCAGCACACAGATACCCAGCTCCCAATGGGGTCCAAACCCCACCAATTTTACTCTGTATAAAGCTTATACAGGATAAACTCATAAATTGTTCACCCTCTACACCCTCTATAACACTGATAGAGAGATATGCACAGCTGTTCCCCCCCGCCCCAGGTATTAATACATACTCTGGGTTAATTAATAAGTAAAAAGTGATTTTATTAAACACAGAAAGTAGGATTTAAGTGGTTCCAAGTAATAACAGACAGAACAAAATAAATTACCAAAAAAATAAAATAAAACCCGCAAGTCTAAGCCTACTTCAGTAGGAAGCTAAATGCACGTACTGGGAAAAATTCTGCATATCCTACATATCCCAAACTCTATCAACGCACAGTCTCGTATAAGACTGTCTGGCATCATCTAATGATGGCATCACCACCTTTTTGCTGACCAACCATAGCGGGAGCTCAAGGGCAATACAGACTGCCCCCTGCCTCAGCATCTCTGATATCCAGTCTTTGATGGTCTTGGAACCAGATGTCATATTGCTCCCAAACCCATTGGGCACCCTTCTCCTTTAATCCCTAAGGAACAAATTCAGAGTTAGGCCTTAATGCTTTTGTTCTCACACTGGCTTGTTTTATATTATTATAACAGTGATAACTGCTTACTTGTTCATGTATTTTGCAAACTTGCCAGTTCTCTGGCACTAAATCTTTATCCTGCCAACCAGGTTAAAACTTCAAGCACAGGTTACTGGATCTTGCTGGAGTGGACAAGGGATAAATGGCCTTAGTGCTCACTGCAGCAGAATATTGGTTTGAACGTGAATTTATTGCCAGACAGGCACTGGCATTTGTCACCTCATTTAGTGCTGCCCCCTACAGAGAGAGAAACGGTTTGAACATGTTGGCCTTGCTGCCATCAGTGTTTATGCTAACATGAGATTAGTTCAATAGTACCAAACTGAGAGAAGAAGAAAATATGCTAAGGAAAATTCAAAGGAAAAATATTAGTTTGATTGATCCTTTAGGTGATGCATTCTGGCATGACTCTTGCCAGCAATAGACTTCACACTGGAAAAAATATGATTTCAGATGCCAGTGAGTTTAATTAAGCTTCCCCACCCGCTCCCAAAGTATGAATCCTTCAGAGATTTCAGAAAGAAAGATGAATAGGCCAACCAAAATTGTTCTCGGTCTTGGCCAAGAAATGTGATTGATGATTCAGGTTTCTCTAGTCATGAGTTTAAAGGTTGTTCTTCAAATGCTGTTAGATTCAGTTTAACAACAGCTCCTTCCTCATCTTGTTGTTTATCCAAGACACTTTTATCATCTGTTGGAAACATACCTTAGAAATCATAAAATTCCAGCTATTTGGTATAGACACAGTCCTGTGTTCACTTTCAGTTACAGCAGAATAATTGGATCAGATGTTAAAATTTTTCTAAATATATGAACTCAGACTAGAATATAGAAAACACATTAACAGATCTCTTCTAAGAAGGTTTACTTCACAGAATTTACCTGGTTTCTTTTTCCTCTTTGGTGCTAAGGAGCCTGCCATTGCTTACCATGGACTGAACCAAGGTTATTTTTCATTGTATTCCCAAGAAAAGTAGAGCTGAATCATTCTAAGATATTTTAAAATGTGTCCACTGCATTTTCTCGTGACCTGTGTACATATATTTATAAATACAACAAACAACTAACTAACAATAATACATTTATTAGACCAATATCAACACAAACTAAAATCTCTTCATAAGAACATAAGAAAGGCCGTACTGGGTCAGACCAAAGGTCCATCTAGCCCAGTATCTGTCTACCGACAGTGGCCAATGCCAGGTGCCCCAGAGGGAGTGAACCTAACAGGCAATGATCAAGTGATCTCTCTCCTGCCATCCATCTCCATCCTCTGACGAACAGAGGCTAGGGACACCATTCTTACCCATCCTGGCTAATAGCCATTTATGGACTTAGCCACCATGAATTTATCCAGTCCCCTTTTAAACATTGTTATAGTCCTAGCCTTCACAACCTCCTCAGGTAAGGAGTTCCACAAGTTGACTGTGCGCTGCATGAAGAAGAACTTCCTTTTATTTGTTTTAAACCTGCTGCCTATTAATTTCATTTGGTGACCCCTAGTTCTTGTATTATGGGAATAAGTAAATAACTTTTCCTTATCCACTTTCTCAACATCACTCATGATTTTATATACCTCTATCATGTCCCCCCTTAGTCTTCTCTTTTCCAAACTGAAGAGTCCTAGCCTCTTTAATCTTTCCTCATATGGGACCCTCTCTAAACCCTTAATCATTTTAGTTGCTCTTTTCTGAACCTTTTCTAGTGCTAGAATATCTTTTTTGAGGTGAGGAGACCACATCTGTACACAGTATTCGAGATGTGGGCGTACCATGGATTTATATAAGGGCAATAATATATTCTCAGTCTTATTCTCTATCCCCTTTTTAATGATTCCTAACATCCTGTTTGCTTTTTTGACCGCCTCTGCACACTGCGTGGACATCTTTAGATAACTATCCACGATGACGCCAAGATCTTTTTCCTGACTCGTTGTAGCTAAATTAGCCCCCATCATGTTGTATGTATAGTTGGGGTTATTTTTTCCAATGTGCATTACTTTACATTTATCCACATTAAATTTCATTTGCCATTTTGCTGCCCAATCACTTAGTTTTGTGAGATCTTTTTGAAGTTCTTCACAATCTGCTTTGGTCTTAACTATCTTGAGTAGTTTAGTATCATCTGCAAACTTTGCCACCTCACTGTTTACCCCTTTCTCCAGATCATTTATGAATAAATTGAATAGGATTGGTCCTAGGACTGACCCTTGGGGAACACCACTAGTTACCCCTCTCCATTCTGAGAATTTACCATTAATTCCTACCCTTTGTTCCCTGTCCTTTAACCAGTTCTCAATCCATGAAAGGACCTTCCCTTTTATCCCATGACAGCTTAATTTACGTAAGAGCCTTTGGTGAGGGACCTTGTCCAAGGCTTTCTGGAAATCTAAGTACACTATGTCCACCGGATCCCCCTTGTCCACATGTTTGTTGACCCCTTCAAAGAACTCTAATAGATTAGTAAGACACGATTTCCCTTTACAGAAACCATGTTGACTATTGCTCAAGAGTTTGTTTTTCTATGTGTCTGACAATTTTGTTCTTTACTATTGTTTCAACTAATTTGCCCGGTACCGACGTTAGACTTACCGGTCTGTAATTGCCGGGATCACCCCTAGAGCCCTTTTTAAATATTGGCGTTACATTAGCTAACTTCCAGTCATTGGGTACCGAAGCCGATTTAAAGGACAGGTTACAAACCTTAGTTAATAGTTCCGCAACTTCACATTTGAGTTCTTTCAGAACTCTTGGGTGAATGCCATCTGGTCCCGGTGACTTGTTAATGTTGAGTTTATCAATTAATTCCAAAACCTTCTCTAGTGATACTTCAATCTGTGACAGTTCCTCAGATTTGTCACCTACAAAAGCCAGCTCAGGTTTGGGAATCTCCCTAACATCCTCAGCCGTGAAGACTGAAGCAAAGAATCCATTTAGTTTCTCCGCAATGACTTTATCATCTTTAAGCGCTCCTTTTGTATTTTCATCGTCAAGGGGCCCCACTGGTTGTTTAGCAGGCTTCCTGCTTCTGATGTACTTAAAAAACATTTTGTTATTACCTTTGGAGTTTTTGGCTAGCCGTTCTTCAAACTCCTCTTTGGCTTTTCTTATTACACTCTTGCACTTAAGTTGGCAGTGTTTGTGCTCCTTTCTATTTGCCTCACTAGGATTTGACTTCCACTTTTTAAAGGAAGTCTTTTTATCTCTCACTGCTTCTTTTACATGGTTGTTAAGCCACGGTGGCTCTTTTTTAGTTCTTTTACTGTTTTTCTTAATTTGGGGTATACATTGAAGTTGAGCCTCTATTATGGTGTCTTTAAAAAGGGCCCACGCAACTTGCAGGGATTTCACTTTAGTCACTGTACCTTTTAACTTTTGTCTAACTAACCCCCTCATTTTTGTATAGTTCCCCCTTTTGAAATTAAAGGCCACAGTGTTGGGCAGTTCTTCCTCATATTCAGCTATAAACAGAAATAAACCTTCACTGATATGCCATCAAGCTATCGCCTGAGTAAACAGCTGGGCCTTGCGCCATGCTCTGAAAGTCAACACCTCCAGGTTTGCCAAGGGGGTTCCCTAAAAATGCTCTACCCCCAGCAGTTTCAAGCTTTTGCTAACAACTGCATGGTTGGCCCCCACCCGAGTATCATTCATGATCTGACTTTGTACAGACACTTATCTTGCTGGTGTAGCAGCCCACACAGGCTCTCTTCAGGCCAACACAGACGTAACCGGATACACTAACAGCACTGACGTTCAGCCAGTGAGTGGACATTGGAGCCAAACCAACATATCATTGTCTGGCCACGTTGGAAGAAAGACAGGAGGCAATGGATGTGGTTTAATTAGGCTGCAACTTTATTCAGTTAAAATACCTCGGAGTACCAGGCAACAAATTGTACATCATACCTTCTTTAATCATTTCCACATAATGTATTGGGACCCTACTGCTTTCCTTTGCATGAGGTGAATAAAGGAGAGGGATAAGCTCCTACTTTTCCATATGTAGGAGCCCCCAAACCCCCTTCCTGAGCTCTTTTAGAGCGGGGTAGGAGAAGGAGGGGGGTCAGCTCCCTGTTGTATGAGATGTAGGAGCCCCATCCCCCTCTTTCTCCGCTCTCATAAGGGATACTTTCCTTTAAATCCTTTTCCAATCCATTTTACCATAACTGTATCCCTTCCATACCAAGTACTTGCTCTGGACATCTGCCACAAGTGCTACCCACTAAGTTGCAACATTATATAAACTAATCCCCCTACTCCACCGTGCTGGGTCCCAGACCTCCTGTGGGGAAGGCGAAAACCCCACCCTGCCTTGGCCAATCTAGCAGTGAGGGAAAAATTCCTTCCCAGCCCCCCAAAGAAAAGGGCAACTAGCATAATGCCCACAGGGAGTCAAAAGGGAACCTGACCCTGTTGCCAAGTTCATGGATGGATGGATGGATGGATGGATGGGTGCTGGAAAAAGGGGGCCTCTCCAGGCTGTATGGGATATAAATACCTCTGCAGTCTTCCAGTCAGCAGGAAGGGCAATGCAGTGACCTTCTCTTGCCCTGGTCCCAACTACTTCCTGCCCTTCCTGTTCATCCTGGTAAACGTTCCCCTTCTCCTCACCTAACGTAAGAAGCTCTTAAAAAGGCAATGCCCCCTTCTTCCAGCTAGCTGGACAAAGACCACCTCACATGAAGATTGCGGTCAGCACATTCTCCTCATCTAGGTGAAGATCTGGGCCTTTCTTCCACCAGTGAAGCGAGTGAATCCACCAAGCTTTCAGTAATCCCTAGAAAAACAAGCTGCCCAATTTAAGGATTGTATTGATGAGCTGGAGGAGCATTATAAGCCCGTGGTGATCAGAGCTGTTAATGCCTTCGCCCAAAGTTGCCCCCTCCCTGTACGTTGACTGAATGGATCAGGAGCGGTGGAAGCTCCCTAAAAGTGTGTGTGTGGGGGGAGGGGGAGGCACCAGTGCCTGAACTGTGATCCTGACCTCACACTGCCCCTTCCCCTAAGGCACTGACCCTCTGGAGCCCCTTCCCCCCAACACCCTGTCCCCCCCGCTCACGCCTCTTCTCTCCCTCCCCCCACCCCCGGTCGCTCGCCCTTACAGACAATCATGATTCACTGATGGACTGCATCAGAAGATGTGCGTGGGCAGATGTGGTGAAACTTCATTTGAATCTGTCTGCCAGCATCACTCACAGGACTACACCACTACAGTAAAGGAAATGAAAATAACATCTTCATCCTCCCCAGTTGCAAAATCACAGCTGCAGAGCTATATTGAATAGTGTAGTGGCTAGCAACCTAGACTGCATAAACTAATATCTGAACCAAGCACTGACCACACCAAATACAAGGTGAACTCACTGAGACAGAAAATCTTGAACCAGACAGAAAAAGATTAATCATGCCACCAACCGTGACTAAGCTTGGGCCCATCACGCTCAGTGAAGCACAAAAAGCCCTGGGAAATCTTCAAGTCACCACCTGTGATACGGTTGAAGCCCATAAAGACCCACTACTAATGGAACTGTTCAGCAGCTTTTTCAGGAGAGCAAACCTGCCAATCCCTGATGGGATTCAATTTGCCAAGTCCTCAGAAACCAGGCCAACAACAAACGCTCCAAACAAACAAACACACACAAACAAACAGTAAAACAAAACAAAACATACACCCCCAACAAGAAACAACCACCACTACCAGCAGCAGAACATCTCTCCAATCACCATCCCATCACCACTCTTGGTCTGGAAGAGCCTAAATTTTTCATAGATTCATAGATTCTAGGACTGGAAGGGACCTCGAGAGGTCATCGAGTCCAGTCCCCTGCCCGCATGGCAGGACCAAATACTGTCTAGACCATCCCTGATAGACATTTATCTAACCTACTCTTAAATATCTCCAGAGATGGAGATTCCACAACCTCCCTAGGCAATTTATTCCAGTGTTTAACCACCCTGACAGTTAGGAACTTTTTCCTAATGTCCAACCTAGACCTCCCTTGCTGCAGTTTAAGCCCATTGCTTCTTGTTCTATCCTTAGAGGCTAAGGTGAACAAGTTTTCTCCCTCCTCCTTATGACACCCTTTTAGATACCTGAAAACTGCTATCATGTCCCCTCTCAGTCTTCTCTTTTCCAAACTAAACAAACCCAATTCTTTCAGCCTTCCTTCATAGGTCATGTTCTCAAGACCTTTAATCATTCTTGTTGCTCTTCTCTGGACCCTTTCCAATTTCTCCACATCTTTCTTGAAATGCGGTGCCCAGAACTGGACACAATACTCCAGCTGAGGCCTAACCAGAGCAGAGTAGAGTGGAAGAATGACTTCTCGTGTCTTGCTCACAACACACCTGTTAATACATCCCAGAATCATGTTTGCTTTTTTTGCAACAGCATCACACTGTTGACTCATATTTAGCTTGTGGTCCACTATAACCCCTAGATCCCTTTCTGCCGTACTCCTTCCTAGACAGTCTCTTCCCATTCTGTATGTGTGAAACTGATTTTTTCTTCCTAAGTGGAGCACTTTGCATTTGTCTTTGTTAAACTTCATCCTGTTTAACTCAGACCATTTCTCCAATTTGTCCAGATCATTTTGAATTATGACCCTGTCCTCCAAAGCAGTTGCAATCCCTCCCAGTTTGGTATCATCCGCAAACTTAATAAGCGTACTTTCTATGCCAATATCTAAGTCGTTAATGAAGATATTGAACAGAGCCGGTCCCAAAACAGACCCCTGCGGAACCCCACTTGTTATGCCTTTCCAGCAGGATTGGGAACCATTAATAACAACTCTCTGAGTACGGTTATCCAGCCAGTTATGCACCCACCTTATAGTAGCCCCATCTAAATTGTATTTGCCTAGTTTATCGATAAGAATATCATGCGAGACCGTATCAAATGCCTTACTAAAGTCTAGGTATACCACATCCACAGCTTCTCCCTTCTCCACAAGACTCGTTATCCTATCGAAGAAAGCTATCAGATTGGTTTGACATGATTTGTTCTTTACAACTCCATGCTGGCTGTTCCCGATCACCTCACCACCTTCCAAGTGTTTGCAGATGATTTCCTTAATTACTTGCTCCATTATCTTCCCTGGCACAGAAGTTAAACTAACTGGTCTGTAGTTTCCTGGGTTGTTTTAATTTCCCTTTTTATAGATGGGCACTATATTTGCCCTTTTCCAGTCTTCTGGAATCTCTCCCGTCTCCCATGATTTTCCAAAGATAATAGCTAGAGGCTCAGATACCTCCTCTATTAGCTCCTTGAGTATTCTAGGATGCATTTCATCAGGCCCTGGTGACTTGCAGGCATCTAACTTTTCTAAGTGATTTTTAACTTGTTCTTTTTTTATTTTATCTGCTAAACCTACCCCCTTCCCATTAGCATTCACTATGTTAGGCATTCCTTCAGACTTCTCGGTGAAGACCGAAACAAAGAAGTCATTAAGCATCTCTGCCATTTCCAAGTTTCCTGTTACTGTTTCTCCCTCTTCACTAAGCAGTGGGCCTACCCTGTCTTTGGTCTTCCTCTTGCTTCTAATGTATTGATAAAAAGTCTTCTTGTTCCCCTTTATTCCCGTAGCTAGTTTGAGCTCATTTTGTGCCTTTGCCTTTCTAATCTTGTCCCTGCATTCCTGTGTTGTTTGCCTATATTCATCCTTTGTAATCTGTCCTAGTTTCCGTTTTTTATATGACTCCTTTTTATTTTTTAGATCATGCAAGATCTCGTGGTTAAGCCAAGGTGGTCTTTTGCCACATTTTCTATCTTTCCTAACCAGCGGAATAGCTTGCTTTTGGGCCCTTAATAGTGTCCCTTTGAAAAACTGCCAACTCTCCTCAGTTGTTTTTCCCCTCAGTCTTGATTCCCATGGGACCTTACCTATCAGCTCTCTGAGCTTACCAAAATCCGCCTTCCTGAAATCCATTGTCTCTATTTTGCTGTTCTCCCTTCTACCCTTCCTTAGAATTGCAAACTCTATGATTTCATGATCACTTTCACCCAAGCTGCCTTCTACTTTCAAATTCTCAATGAGTTCCTCCCTATTTGTTAAAATCAAGTCTAGAACAGCTTCCCCCCTAGTAGCTTTTTCAACCTTCTGAAATAAAAAGTTGTCTGCAATGCAGTCCAAGAATTTGTTGGATAGTCTGTGCCCCGCTGTGTTATTTTCCCAACATATTTCTGGATAGTTGAAGTCCCCCATCACCACCAAATCTTGGGCTTTGGATGATTTTGTTAGTTGTTTAAAAAAAGCCTCATCCACCTCTTCCACTTGGTTAGGTGGCCTGTAGTAGACTCCTAGCATGACATCACCCTTGTTTTTTACCCCTTTTAGCCTAACCCAGAGACTCTCAACACTTCCATCTCCTATGTCCATCTCTACCTCAGTCCAAGTGTGTACATTTTTAATATATAAGGCAACACCTCCTCCCTTTTTCCCGTCTATCCTTCCTGAGCAAGCTGTATCCATCCACACCAACATTCCAATCACGTGTATTATCCCACCAAGTTTCAGTGATGCCAACAATGTCATAGTTGTATTTATTTATTAGCACTTCCAGTTCTTCCTGCTTATTACCCATACTTCTCGCATTTGTATATAGGCATCTAAGATACTGGTTTGATCTTTCCTCCCAGTTTTGTCCTGACCCTTCTTTCTCTCTGCCAATATAGCCCACACTCCCTCTCGTTTCCGACCCATCTCCCAGGTCTCCATGTTCCCCACTTACCTGCGGGCTTTGCTCACCTGTTCCCGTCGAACCTAGTTTATTGCTCTCCAGGTTGCATTGAAAGTTACATTTCTTTTTGCTGGCTGTGGCCGGGGGCTGGGTTTGTGTGGTTGGAGAGAGAGAGTGATTGGGTGAAGCAATCATTTTTGCTTGGGCAATTTTATGAAAAGGGACTAGGTCAGCTGAGCAACCCATTACTCTGGATTTTTTGTCCTTATTGTATAATTAGTTACTGTACATGCACCTAGAGCCATGGGATAGGCACTCTGTAAAATAAATTTGAATATAGTCAATAACTTAAACAGGTCTGACCAGCAGGAGCCCATTGTATAAGCTGCCTTTCAAACTCGACAGACTGACCCAGAAGTTACATGTTTATGTGCCTTAGACTTTGTCTATGCAGGGATAAAAAACCTGTGGCTGGTGCAGGTCAGTTGTCGAGCTGGCAGAGCTCATGCTCCAGGGCTGAAAAATTGCTATGTAGATGTTCGGGCTTGGGCTGGATCCCGAGCTCTAGAACTCTGTGAAGGTGGAGGGTCCCAGAGCTTGGGCTCCAGCCCAAGCCCGAACACCTATATGGCAATTTTTAGCCCCGCATCCTGAGCCCTATTAGCCTGAGTCAGCTGATCATGCTGTGAGGTTTTTATCCCTGTGTAGACATACCCTGTGACCCTAGGCCTAGCTAGGGTCCCTATGGACAGTTCCCTATGCAAGGTTTCAGAGTAGCAGCCGTGTTAGTCTGTATCCGCAAAAAGAATAGGAGTACTTGTGTCACCTTAGAGACTAACAAATTTGTTAGTCTCTAAGGTGCCACAAGTACTCCTGTTCTTTTTCCCTATGCAAGTTATTCCTAGTTTTAGTAGTAACAGATTGGTACATTTTAAACTGGGGTTAGGCCTGGTCTCCCTATTTGTGGGCACAATTTGCACTCGCAAATGAACTGCAGATACAGATCTTAGCAGTTGCAGCCAATATTTTCAGAAGTGACTAATGATTTTGAGTGCTTCCATTTTTAGATGTCTGACTGGAGACACCTTAAAGGGACCTGATTTTCAGTTATGCTGAGCTCCCAAATTATGAAAATCAGGCCCTTTTGGTGTGTCTCAAGTTAACTATCCAAAAATGCAACAGAGGGTCCTGTGGCACCTTTAAGACTAACAGAAGTATTGGGAGCATAAGCTTTCGTGGGTAAGAACCTCACTTCTTCAGATGCAAGTGAGGTTCTTACCCACGAAAGTTTATGCTCCCAATACTTCTGTTAGTCTTAAAGGTGCCACAGGACCCTCTGTTGCTTTTTACAGATTCAGACTAACACGGCTACCCCTCTGATACTTGACTATCCAAAAATGGAGGCACCCAAAATCACTAGTCACTTCTGAAAGTCTTGGCCACGTAGAACTACCATGTTGAACTACAAAAATGATTTCTGCCTTTGAAAAGGTAATTAGCTACTGATACGTAACTACTCAAATAAGCACTCATCATTCCATTTTGTGTGCATAAATATTGGCATACCGCAAACTGTTCCTGAAAGAAAGAGGCTAGCCATTTAAAATGTTGCCCCGTAATGTACACCCATTTGTGTGTGGTTTCTCACAGCGCTTGTCAGAACTCATAGTTTGTACAACTCTTTAGGATCCTTTAGCATGAAAGCTATAAAATAAATGTTGATATTCACTAGATCAATCATTTTCCTTGAGAATGCAATGAAAAATAACATTGATTTTCAGTTCAAGATAGTATTAAGCTACAATACTTAATAGTGACCAGAGGAAAATCTTGGAAACTGCTAAAAAACCCTTTGAGATGTTTGAAACATCCATTAAAAAGAATGGAAATAGTTTAGCACCATATAAATAATGAATTGCTTTTCTCCTATTTAACCTCTGAGTGGCATATATGGCATCTATTTAAGAGAGCACAGTATCTTTATACAGCAGTTTAGTAACCAAGAAAAAGAATATAACTGAAACTGTATGAAGACTGTAACAATATAGCAGTTTTGCTGATGAGGGGTAAAATTTTCAGAAGTATGTAAGTGACTTAGAAGCCAAAATACCATTCTCAAAAGTAACTTAAACCCAGAACCACAAAGGTATTTAGGTGCCTAACTCCCATTGACTGTCAAAGAAATGTAGGCTCCTAAATGTCTAAGGGTATGTGTACACTATGAGATTAGGTCGATTTTATAGAAGTCGATTTTTAGAAATCGATTTTATACAGTCAATTGTGTATGTCCCCACTAAGCGCATTAAGTTGGCAGAATGCGTCCTCACTACTGTGGCTAGCATCGACTCACGAAGCGGTGCACTGTGGGAAGCTATCCCGCAGTTCCCGCAGTCTCCGCTGCCCATTGGAATTATGGGTTAAGCTCCCAATGCCTGGTGGGGCAAAAACATTGTTGCAGGTGGTTTTGGGTACATGTCGTCACTCTCCCCTCCCTCCCTCCGTGAAAGCAACTGCTGACAATCATTTTGCGCCTTTTTGCCTGGGTTACCCGTGCAGACGCCATAGCACGGCAAGCATGGAGCCCACTCAGCTCACCGCTGCTGTTGCGAGCATTGTAAACACCTCGCGCATTATACTGCAGTATGTGCAGAACCTGGCTAAAAGATGGCTGCACGAGGAAGATTGTGAGGAGGACATGGACACAGATGTTCCTGAAAGCACGGGCTGTGGCATTTGGGACATCATGGCAGCACTGGGGCTGGTTGATACAGTGGAATGCCGATTCTGGGTCCGGCAAACAAGCACAGACTGGTGGGACCGCATAGTGTTGCAGGTATGGGATGATTCTCAGTGGCTGCGAAATTTTCGCATGCGTAAGGCCACTTTCCTGGAACTCTGTGAGTTGCTTTCCCCCGCCCTGAAGCGCAGGAATACCAAGATGAGAGCTGCCCTGACAGTTGAGAAGTGAGTGGCGATAGCCCTGTGGAAGCTTGCAATGCCTGACTGCTACCGGTCAGTCGGGAATCAATTTGGAGTGGGCAAGTCTACTGTGGAGGTTGCTGTGATCCAAGTAGCCAATGCATGATAGCATTCTGCTATCAAGGGTAGTGACTCTGGGAAATGTGCAGGTCATAGTGGATGGCTTTGCTGCAATGGGTTTCCCTAACTGTGGTGGGGCGATAGACGGAACGCATATCCCTGTCTTGGCACTGGACCACCTTGCCAACCAGTACATAAACCGCAAGGGGTACTTCTCAATGGTGCTGAAAGCACTGGTGGATCACAAGGGACGTTTCACCAACATCAACGTGGGATGGCCGGGAAAGGTGCATGACACTCGCATCTTTAGGAACTCCGGGCTGTTTGAGCAGCTGCAAGAAGGGACTTACTTCCCAGACCAGAAAATTACTGTTGGGGATGTTGAAATGCCAGGAGTTATCCTTGGAGACCCAGCCTACCTCTTGCTCCCATGGCTCATGAAGCCATACACAGGCAGCCTGGACAGCAGTAAGGAGCAGTTCTACTATAGGCTGAGCAAGTGCAGAATGGTGGTAGAATGTGCCTTTGGACGTTTAAAAGCTTGCTGGTGCTGTTTGCTGACTAGGTTAGACCTCAGCGCAACCAATATTCCCATTGTTATTGCTGCTTGCTGTGTGCTCCATAATATCTGTGAGAGTAAGGGGGAGACGTTTATGGTGGGGTGGGAGGTTGAGGCAAATAGCCTGGCTGCCAGTTTTGAGCAGCCAGACACCAGGGCGATTAGAAGAGCACAGCTAGGCGTGCAGCGCATCAGATAGGCTTTGAAAACCAGTTTCATGACTGGCCAAGCTTCGGTGTGACAGTTGTGTGTGTTTCTCCTTGATGCAAACCTGCCCCCTTTGTTGATTTTAACTCCCTGTAAGCCAACCACACTCCCCCCTTCGATCACAGCTGGCAAAGGAAATAAAGTCACTATTGTTTTGAAACCATGCATTCTTTCTTTATTAATTAAAAAAAAATGGAGATAACTGACAAGGTGGGGTAGGGTGGAGTGGGGGAGGAGGGAAGGACAAGGCCACATTGCTTATTGTAGCCACACTACAAATCAAAACTGTTTGAATGACAGCCTTCTGTTGCTTGGGCCATCCTCTGGAGTGCAGTGGCTGGGTGCCCGGAGCCTCCCCACCCCTCACGTTCTTGGGCGTCTGGGTGAGGAGGATATGGAACTTGGGGAGGAGGGCAGGCGGTTGTACCGTGGATGCAGTGGCAGTCTGTGCTCTTGTTGGCTTTCCTGCAGCTCCACCAGACGCCTGAGCATGTCCGTTTGCTCCCCCATTAGCCTCAGCATTGCATCCTGCCTCTTCTCATCACACTCACTTAATGCTTTCCTGGACTCTGCAACTGAATGCCTCCATGCATTCAGCTGTGCCCTATCACTGCGGGAGGACTGCATGAGCTCGGAAAACATGTCATCGCGAGTGCGTTTTTTTTGCCTTCTAATCTGCGATAACCTCAGGGATGGAGATGATAGGGGGAGCATTGAAACATTTCCACCTGTGGGGGGATAAAAAGGGAGAGTAAAATTTAATATGATACATTTCTGAGAACAAAAGGGAGACTCTTTGACAGTGAATCAAGCAATTCACAGCTGACAGCACATGTGCTTTAGGTACAAGGTCGCATTTTGCCTTTTATATTGAGCGCCTGCTGGTATGGTGACATCACACACGGCTGGGCAACAGAATTTGGTTTCCAGGCAGCCACGGTAAGCCACAGGGTACGCGGGTTTGGCTTCTAACGCCTTGATAACATGTGGGAATGTTTTCAAACTGCAGCGCCCTCCTTTCCCATAGCAAGCAATGCCGGTTGGGTTTGCCATTTAAAAGGAGGGGCTGTGGTTTTCGGGTGGATGTGCAGCACACACCTCCTCCCAACCCTCCGCGTGGCTATTTGGGATGATCCCTTCACCCCTCCACCCACCGCGTGGCTATTCTCAGGGATGATCCCTTTTAGACAAGCACAAACAACCCAACACGAATGGGGTCCTTTTACTGTTCCCTTACAAAAATTCCCCTATTTCAACCAGGTGACCATGAATGATATCACTCTCCTGAGGCTAACACAGAAAGATATAGACCGAATGTTGCTTGAATGCGACCAAAACCCAGGACCATTCGCTGCCATGCTTTCTGCTGCAATGATTCCAGACTACGTGCTACTGGCTTGGCGTGGTAAAGTGTCCTACCGTGGAGGACAAAATAAGGCAGCCCTCCCCAGAAACCTTCTGCAAAGGCTTTCAGAGTACCTCCAGGAGAGCTTCATGGAGATGTCCCTGGAGGATTCCCGCTCCATCCCCAGACATGTTAACAGACTTTTCCAGTAGCTGTATTGGCCGCGAATCCATCCCAAGTCTTCAGAGCAAATCAAACATTAAACACTATTGCTTTTAAACCCTGTACTGTAGTTACAAATGTACACTCACCAGAAGGGCCTTCTCCGCATTCAGGGTCAGGGATCATGCCTTGGGAGGGTATTGGCTCCAGGGTGATGAAAAGGTCCTGGCTGCTGGGGAGAACGGATTCACCGCTTGCCTGCTGCGCATTCTCCTCCTCCTCTTCCTCATCCACAAAATCCTCCTCCGTGTTGTGTGAGACTCCCCCCTTGCAGGTGTCCATGGACAGTGGTGGGATAGTGGTAGGGTCCCCCCCTAGAATGCCATGCAGCTGATCATAGAAGCGGCATGTATGGGGCTCTGACCCAGAGCGAGTGTTTGCCTCCTTTGTCTTTTGGTAGGCTTGCGTGAGGTCCTTGACTTTCATGCGGCACTGCTGTGTGTCGCTGTTGTAGCCTCTGTCCATCATGCCCTGTGCAATTTTGGCATATATATTAGCATTTCTTCTTTTTGATTGGAGTTCTGCCTGCACAGATTCTTCTCCCCATACAGCAATCAGATCCAGTGTCTCCCGTTCGCTCCATGCTGGAGCTCGTTTGCGATTCTGGGGGGCCTGCATGGTCACCTGTGCTGCTGAGCTTGCCACGCTGACCAAACAAGAAATGAAATTCAAAAGTTCCCGGGGCTTTTCCTGTGTACCTGGCTAGTGCATCGGAGTTGAAAGTGCTGTCCAGAGCGGTCACATTGGTGCACTCTGGGATGGCTCCCGGAAGCCAATAACGTCGATTTGTGTCCGCACTACCCCAAATTAGACCCAGCAAGGTCGATTTTAGCGCTACTCCCCTTGCCGGGGAGGAGTACAGAAGTCGATGTTAAGAGCCTGTGACGGGGCAGCCCCGCCCCGCACTAGCCCCAGTGACATCAGGCCAGTAGCTCTGACGGAGGAAGTCCCGCCCCGTGCGTACTGGGCATGCTCCAAGTGCTCAGGGGGTATAAAGGGAGGGAATTCAGCTCAATCTGGGTGGGCGGCTGCAGGGGAAGGACCTAACTGGGAAGCTCCTGCAGAGGACCAGCCGACGCTCTTGAAGCTGCCAGGAACGGAGGCTTCTACAGGCCGGCACGAACCCCTACTGCGGGAGGAACCAGGGGAGGCGACGGATCCGGAGACCCGCGGAGAACCCTGGGATCCGTGGGAGACCCCAACTCCCAAGCCGGTAGGAAGCGACCCGGGGGAGGTGACGGACTGGTACCTTGACCCCGGTAAGCCTCAGCGTGTTTCGGTAGGACCCCCCTGCTGAGCCAGTAGTAAGGTCCTACGGTCCTGCAACCAGGGGTGGTTATATGGACTCTGGCCACTAGGCCGTGCTACCCTGTAACCAGGGGTGCTTATATGGACTCTGGCCGCTAGGCCGTGTTGCCCTGTGACAAGGGTTTATCCTATGGACTCTGGCCATTAGGCCGTGCTGCCCTGCAACCAGGGGCGGTTATATGGACTCTGGCCATTAGGCCGTGCTGCCCTGCAACCAGGGGCGGTTATATGGACTCTGGCCATTAGGCCGTGCTGCCCTGCAACCAGGGGCGGTTATATGGACTCTGGCCATTAGGCCGTGCTGCCCTGCAACCAGGGGTGGTTATATGGACTCTGGCCACTAGGCCGTGCTACCCTGTAACCAAGGGCGGTTATATGGACTCTGGCCGCTAGGCCGTGTTGCCCTGTGACAAGGGTTTATCCTATGGACTCTGGCCACTAGGCTGTGCTGCCCTGTAACGAGGGGCGTAAACCCTCACAGAGCCCTTTAGGTCGACGGAACGGGGTTGCTTGTGTAGATGCATTCGTTATAAAATCAACCTAAAGTGGCTAAATTCGACCTAACCCTGTAGTGTAGTCCAGGGTTAAATCACTTTTTGGGACTTAGGCTCCCAAGTCATTAAGATCACTCAACTACTTGAACTAGTTGGCGGAAAAGGGATAAGTCTTGTAAATGTAAACTGATCTTGGTATTCAAAGCACCAAAAATACACCAGTGAAACAAGCATTGATGATCTGGTGTTTGCATTAGATTTTGATGAAAGTCAGGCCTGGACTACACTAGGAAATTAGGTTGGTATGGCTATGTCACTTAAAGATGTGAAAAATCCACACCCCTGAGTGATGCTTTTTAACCCGACCTGACCCCCAGCGTAGATGGGAGAATTCTCCTGTTGACCTAGCTACCCTTGAAGAGGTGTAGTACCTATGCTTTCGTTAGCATAGATAGTGTCTTCACTGAAGCCCTGCAGCTGCATCACTGCATTATTTTAAGTGTAGACAGACTCTCAGACATGGTAATTAGCAGCACTACTTTCATGTGTGAAAGTAAATTTCCCACCCTCACACCTTTGGGAGGAAAGGATTGCAATGTTGGTATGCTTTGTGTCTCAACAAAAGCAGCTGCCTATCTCGCTGTCAGAGTGCCCTCTTCTGTCTGCTTTTTGGAATAAGGGAATTATAGTATACACAACTGCAATGACTCTGTGCTTTAGAAACACTTATGCTAGGGGAGAACATGCATGTTGGTAAACTCACCAAGTAATACATACTTTAAATTTATTAGCATTATCGGTTTAGCAGTTATTTAAATAAAATATAATTTTCTTAAAATTAATTGCTTTGGTCTTACAATATTTGAAAAAAAACAACACTTAAAAATATCAATAAGTAGAGAAGCATAATTACTCCAGCTCCAGGCAGAAGCTTATCCTTGTTGCAAAAATAGTCTTTATATATGCCCCTATTCTGATCAACCCAAGGAAAGCTTTCCTCTCCACCTTCCCTTAACCTATAGTTTAAGTATAAATTGCACAGATCATATACACCATATTGATATTGAATTAAAAAATCATGAATATACCTTCTTTTACCCTCTCTCACCAGCCTTTATCCCTGGGTCATGATGGGTGCATTTAGTATGTAATCAGAAAGTTGAAAATAATGTTGCCCTTTTTGGCCTGAGGAGTTAGCCAGTTTTCAGATTTATGTGTGTTGTCTCCATTAGTAGGAGAAATTGATGATGGAGTCAGGTGTTTCTTTGATCCAGTCCTGTTTATTTACAAAGAATGTACACAAAATCCTGTTTGTGTGAATATAATAGGCATCAAACATCAGGAGGCAGTTTCTTTGCTCACAATTGCAAGCTTCTTTCCAGTCAGCAGTCTTCCTGAAAAACCCTTTCTCTTGGCTTCCTCGCTGGGCCATGCTGCAGTGCCATACTGCGGTATCCCTGGTTTTCCTGCTGCCTTCTCTGGCTGCTTCTGAGTGCTTCTCTTTGCCTGTTTCTTAACTTCTTGTGGATGCTTCTCCCAGGGCCGGCTCCAGGCACCAGCCCAGCAAGCAGGTGCTTGGGGCGGCCAAGGGGAAGGGGCGGCACGTCGGACTCTTCGGAGGCAATTCGGCGGTAGGTCTTTCGGTCCCTCTCAGAGGGAAGGACCTGCCGCCGAAGAAGAAAGCGGCGCAGTGGAGCCGATCGTGATCGCAATCGCAGCTTTTATTTATTTATTTATTTTTTCCGCCGCTTTTGGCGGCAAAAACCCTGGAGCCGGCCCTGGCTTCTCCTCACAGACACATGCACCTTCACCAAACAACATCCAGCCCCCTGCATTTGCATTCAGTTCCCAGTGAAACCCCTCCAGCCACATAGCTGTGCTTCTGACTAGCTTTGCCTGTGGTCTATGTTTTGGATGGTGGCTCTTATTGTTTCAGCTGTGCTATTACAAAAAGGAGCTTAACTGTTCCTTATATTTATCCTGAACGGAGGGTGACTGTTATGCCAAAAAGTTTCAGTGAGGCATCACCCAACCTCCATTATAACAGTAATATTTCAGATCAGTTTTAAGGAGATGATTATACAAGTAAAACTGCCTAGCCATCTTTCAGCCTGTGAAAGCTCCTGCAAACCAGGCTAGGGTGACCAGATCACCCAAATCAAATATCGGGACGCGGGGGGGGCATGGCGGGAGGGGGCAGGGCAAAAAAAAACACCACCCCCTCCTTCCTCCAGCAGCAGGCTGGAGGGAGGCCCGGGAGACGCAGGGGAAGCACGGGGCCGGGGTGAGTGAGAGTCCGGCCTGGCCCTGAGTGCAGGCAGGACTCAGTCGGGCGGTAGGGAGAGTAGGGGGGCGGCCCGTGGGGCCAGGCGGCGGCTGTTCTCTCCCCCTGGGCAGCGGGACTCGGGAGCAGCCGCTGCTGCAGCTCCCACTGCCGCGGGGGGAGGAAGCGGCCGATGGCCAAGCTCGGCGGCTGCAGCTCTGGCGCCCGGGCCCGAACCCCCCGAGCCCGGGCCTGCTGCGGGGACCCAGCAGCGCGCACGCTGCGCCCAGCCCCTGGCCAGTCGCGTCTGGGCTGCTGCCCAGCTGGTGCTATCCCGCAGCGGCCCCGGAGTGGGGGCAGCAGGCCCTAGCCCCCCCCATCCCGCTCGGATCCTGCAGGGGAACGAACGGGGCTGGGCTGCCGATGCCTCCGCCCCGGGGCCACCGCGGGATAGCACCAGACGCGACTGGCCAGAGCCTGGGCGCAGCGTGCACGCTGCTGGGTCCCCGCAACAGGCCCAGGCTCGGCGGCTTCAGGGGCGCCAGAGCCGCAGCCGCCGAGCTTGGCCATCGGCCGCTTCCTCCCCCCACGGCAGTGGGAGCTGCAGCAGCGGCTGCTCCCGAGTCCCGCTGCCCGGGGGGGGGGAGAACAGTCGCCGCCTGGCCCCGCGGGCCGCCCCCCTACTCTCCCTACCGCCCGACTGAGTCCTGCCTGCACTCGGGGCCAGGCCGGACTCTCACTCACCCCGGCCCCGCGCTTCCCCTGCGTCTCCCGGGCCTCCCTCCACAAGCGCTGGAGGGAGGAGGAATGGCGAGCCTGGGGAAGAGGCGGGGATTCGGGGAGGGAGCCAATGGGGGAAGGAGGAGGCGGAGTCGGGGCGGGGGGGGAGCGTGAGCACTTCTGGGCTCTGGAGTATTTGCTTGTTTGTCCAGTGTCCCGACCTAACGTTGGTCGTGACGCGGGACAAACAAGGAAATATCGGGACAGTCCCGATAAAATCGGGACGTCTGGTCACCCTAAACCAGGCAGACAGATTTTTCAGGATAGAATCACAGAATCTTAAGACTGGAAGGGACCTCGAGAGGTCATCTAGTCCAGTCCCCTGCACTCATGGCAGGACTGTTATCTCTAGACCATCCCTGACAGGTGTTTGTCCAACCTGCTCTTAAAAATCTCCAGTGATGGAGATTCCACAACCACCCTAGGCAATTTATTCCAGTGCTTAACCACTCTGACAGTTAGGAAGTTTTTCCTAATGTCCAACCTAAACCGCCCTTGCTGCAATTTAAGCCCATTGCTTCTTGTCCTATCCTCAGAGGTTAAGGAGAACAGTTTTTCTCCCTCCTCTTTGTAACAACCTTTTATGTACTTGAAAACTGTTCTCATGTCCCCACTCAGTCTTCTCTTCTCCAGACTAAACAAACCCAGTTTTTTCAATCTTCCCTCATAGGTCATGTTTTCTAGACCTTTAATCATTTTTGTTGCTCTTCTCTGGACTTTCTCCAGTTTGTCCACATCTTTCCTGAAATGTGGCGCCCAGCACTAGACACAATACTCCAGCTAAAGCGGAAGAACTACTTCTCATGTCTTGCGTACAACACTCCTACTAATACAACCCAGAATGATGTTTGCTTTTTTTGCAACAGTGTTACGCTGTTCACTCATGTTTAGCTTGTGATTCATTATAATCCCTAGTTCCCTTTCCTCAGTACTCCTTTCTAGGCAGACATTTCCCATTTTGTATGTGTGGAATTGATTGTTCCTTCCTAAGTGGAGTACTTTGCATTTGTCCTTATTGAATTTCATCTTCTTTTCTTCAGACCATTTCTCCAGTTTGTCCAGATCATTTTGAATTTTAATCCTGTCCTCCAAAGCACTTGCAACCCCTCCCAGCTTGGTATAGTCCGCAAACTTTATAAGTGTACTCTCTATGCCATTATCTAAAATATTGATGAAGATATTGAACAGAACCGGACCCAGAACTTGCAGCTTTCATGATGTTTCTGAGATATGGAACATACAGTATTCTTTCCTGAATCCATCCTTAATTTACAAAAGGAAGTAATATTGTAAAAGATCTCAGGTCTCTTATTGTGCAGAAAAAGGAGAATTAAAATTAATAGCTTAATTGAAATAATCTCTTTCACTGCTTGCATGTCCAGCAGTTATCATAATGCAACCGTGTCCCCTGACACCCATTAAAGTGCACGTGGTCAACAACAATATGAATTTGAGCACATACTTAACTTTACTACCAAGAGATTTGAATGGGACTACTCTGTTAGTAAAATTAAGCATACGCATAAATGTTTGCAGGATCGGAGCCTTATATTTCAGAGGCTAAAGGATTCCTGCTCCTGAGTGAATTCTGCACACAAAACAAAATTCTGCGCACAAGATATTTAAAAAGTCTGCAAATGTTATTTATCAATAAATAAATGTGGAGGTTCCAGCATGGCAGTGGGGAGCACAGGCCACTGGCTGCGCAGAGATGGGAAATCATCCTGCAGTCGGAGGGCCTCGGAGGTGAGGCTGCACCTGACCCTGACACAGTGCAAGGGCCGGGCCTGCCCCAGAAACACCCCAGGGCCCTGCCCCTTTGCGCCAGGTGCACAGGTATGGGCAGGCAGGCTCAGCCCATCAGGATCCAAGTATGGAGGGGCTTAGTGTGGGGGGACCCAGGTATGGGGTGAGAGGGTTCTGGGTGGGGCAATCTGGGTGTGGGTGGCTCAGTGGGATCCAGATGCAGGGGGGATCTGGATGCTCATTGGGGGTTCTGGGTGCAGGGGCAATTGGACTCTGCAGGGGGGTCCAGATAAAGGTGGTTGGGGCTCAGCAGGGGGGATCTGGGTGTGGGGGGATGGGGCTTGGCAAGGGGGTCTGGGTGTGGTGGGGTTCAGCAGGCTGGTGTGGAGGAGTGGGGCTAATCAGGGAGGGGGTTTGTGTGTGGGCGGCTCAGTGTGTGCTGGTCTGGGTGCAGCAGTGGGGGTTTGGATGCAGGGGAGTGGGACTTGGCAGTGGGGTCTGGGTCTAGGGGGGCTCCAGATGCAGGGTGTGGGAGTTCAAATGCAGGGGGCTCAGCGGGGGTGGTCTGGGTGCAAGGATGTGTGTCTAGATGCAGGGGGAGGTGGGGTTAAGTATGGGGTCTGGGTGCGGGGGGCTCCAGATGCAGGGGGTGAGGGTCGGCGAGGTGGGGGTTAGTGTGCGGGGGGTTTGGTGGGGGGTTCTGGGTGCAGGGCGGAGGCTCAGCAGGGGGTTATGGGTATGGGATATCAGGATGCATGGGGGTTGGGCAGATGGGGGAGCAGCTCCCTGTACAGAGATCCCTCCCCACATGGCTGAGGAGTGATGGGGGCAGGAAACGGGGTCGGGGGGATAGGGGCAGAGCTTCCTGCATCTATTTCTGGGGTGGGTCTGATATAGCCCTGGCCCTGGCTGCTCCTTGCAGGGGAAGAGGAAGTCCTGTCTCCCCCGCCTCCAGGATAGTGGCCAGGATGTCCCCAGCCTCCCCTTCTCTCTTTAGAGTGATTTACCTTTCCACCAGCTGCTCCAGCTGCCCGAAACGACACGCCAGCACTGCTAGGGATTGGTGCGTGACCGCTCTTTCGGTTTCCCTTTGCTTCTCTGTAAGAAAGTCATTTTTCTATGGGAAAGCAAAGAAATCGGCGGAGGACGTGAATTCTGGGCATGCGCAGTGGTGCAGAATTCCCCCAGGAGTAAAGGATGAGTTTGCATTTATAATTTAAAAAATAACTAAAGAGAAATTCCTAATCTATTTTGGTTGTCCGTGAGGGAACAAACCTCTCAGTTTTTGGCTGAACAAAACGCCCTAACGTATCCTAGGGGTTCTCAAACTGGGAGTTGGGACCCCTCAGGGGGTTACAAGGTTATTACATGGGGGGTTGTGAGCTGTCAGCCTCCACCCCAAACCCGACTTTGCCTCCAGCATTTATAATGGTGTTAAATATACAAAAAAGTGTTTTTAATTTATAAGGGGGGGGGGGGTCACACTCAGAGGCTTGCTATGTGAAAGGGGTCACCTGTACAAAAGTTTGAGAACCACTGTTATATCCTCTTTGCTTAAGTCCAATATGATAGTTTATTCTTGAACTCAAGTCTTTACCAGCCATTTTGTGCTAATGGAGAACTAGTTGTAGTTCTTGAAAAATAATCGTATATCAAGCTAGATATTATCTCTCAGCACATTTTGTTGGTATTGTGTTGGAAAGTGGCGGGAAACTCTTGGGTACTGAGTTCATGTGGACTATACACATACTGGGTTCCGCAGTGTCTCCATGCAAGGGTTTGTGTTAGATCAATCCCTGCAGGTGTGTGGAGCCCAAACCTCCAAGAGAACTCCCACCCTCTGCCTCTCCAAATGCCCCATGGACCCTGCTCATCAGTTGCCCTACCCCCTTTGTCATCTTTGAGGAAGTTAGCCAATGCTCTGTGTCACTGTGTGCCACTGGCCCTTTAAGAGGGTGTAAAGCCAGTGCACCCTGTGATTGGTCAGCTGACCCAAATTTGGTTTTAAAGAGTGCACCTGGTGTTATAAAAGGTCAGAAGAGTGAGAGGAATGGTTGTGTATGGTTTGGTAAGTTTAGTAAGGAAGCTGAAGAGCAGCAGAGCTGCTAAGGTCCCCTGAGAGGGGAGGCAGTGAGAGCCTAAATTGTGACTGGTGAGTGGAGGAGCTGGTTGGTTTGTTTGTTTGAAGTTTGGACAATACACTTGTCTAAAAGAGTCTGTGGGAGTGGCAGCAAGTCCTTAATAAGCTGGGGAGAAGCCCTGCCTTGTGATGCTCTGACCTTCCCCTGTGCACACGTTTCCAGTTGGGTTAGATTTGCTTTCCTGGAGTGTCAGGGGGAAATAGGGAGGGAGCTGCTCACTAGGAAGATTTGGGGTGATCACATGGTCAAGGCCACTGTCTCTTACCTTGGTCATAAATGTCTTCATACGGGTAGGAACATTTTGGGGCTAAAATTCCCTTCTCTCTATCAGTGTCCCATCTGTTTGCTCTTTATTATGTCTCTCTAAGATAGTCAAATTCACTTAACTAACAACTGGATGTCACTGTTCTCTCACATTTCTAGCTGTTCTACTACAATGTTATAACTCGCTTGTGGGCTGCCAGTGAATGTGTAATGGGAACTTAAAACTATGGTAAACTGAGATACTGCATCCCTAAGCAATGAGTCTCTTAGGGACTCACTTTGAAATTAAACTATAGTCATTTTCAATATGGCATCGTTTTATTGTCTGGGTGCATCTGCACATAAACTTTACTTCAGGTTCTGAACAACCTATAAAGGCTTGTAAGAGATAAATTAGACTAAGTATAGCACTCCCCATTAATCAGGAGACTAAACAAGTAGGCGCTCTGGAGAATGTACACAGCTGCCAGGCCATTTATCTTGCTGTCAAAAGGTGACTCTCCAGCAGAGAGGAACTCAGATGTGGTGGTTTGGCCTCTTTTGTGTGTCTGTGTTTTACAGTTTGCAGAAAATACTTGTGTGTGTGTGTGTGTGTATATATATTATACTAAAATCACCTAGACCCTAAAGTGCAGTTCTGTGCTGAAAAATGACTGTAAAAGTGTCACCTTCCTGCTCAACAGATCTGTATCTTATGTGCACTGAGAGTTGTGCCTGCCTGTGTAAGGGAGAAAAGTGTTTACTACTTTTTACTTTTGAATGAGTAAATTAGATTGTATTCTGACTCACTTAACAGAATTCTTAGCTACATTCAAATTACAGGCCTGCATTCTGCCCTCAGTTCACCTGTGCAGCCCAACAGAGAACAAGATGTATCTCATGGTGATGTGGTAATATAGAAAGTGCATAGTTTGACCTTCATTTCAGGTTGAATATGTGATGTTGGAGCTGGCAGTTAGTAAAATCCATTTTTCTGTTCTTAAACACAGTAAATAATTGAAGAACAAGGCACTCTGTACCCCTTAATGCCATTTTCAGAGTGATTTTTCAGTGTCAAAGCACACTTTAAAAACAAACTAGCTGAAGAATAATGTGTTACTAGCTTTTCTTTTGAGCCTTAAAATTACCTCAGACCTTAAATGTATAGGGCAAGACTCCAATGATTTGTCTCCTTAGTTTGACCTTTTACATGAAACCAATAAATCAACCAGTTTTGCACTTCTCTGGTTATTGTCCTGAGCTCTTGGGAAAAGAATTATTTAATCTGAACTAATAGTGTTACTCCCTTGGATTTAGCATAACCGATTAGGTTATTAGCCTTTCAAATTCGGTAGCCTGCCTTCTGCATTACCCTGTATGTGATGCTTCAGAGGAAAGCAAAATAGTCCCCATAAATGACTTGGCCAGTTGTGCAATACTAGTGCATAGTGGGAGGGGGAATTCTTTCCTGATCTTACTTATGATCAGTTTAATGCCCTGAAGCATGAAATTTGCTTACCATTAATTTTCTTGTATACAAAAAAGTACTAAAACCTTAAGTTTTGACAGTCATCAGGTCCTGAAGCACACTTCCCCGTCTCTGACCCGAGGACTTATGTGCGGAAACTACAGTAGCCCCCTAAAGGACTGAAAGTGCCAAGTTAACTAGTGTTTTGTGCACACAAAAATCAGGAGCTTAACAAGTTACCACAAATGACTGTGGGAGGCAGCGTTAAACTCTAACATAGAAATGAAAGGAGGTGCTGAATGATCTCGCTGCCTTGGGAATCATGCCTTGCCATATTTTCCAAGACTGCCTGCAAACAGTTATGCAGGCTGGAGATAAGGTGAATTATACTGGCCTCTGAGGAGACATCCTGCATCATGAAATCAGCATAGGATGGGGAAAAAAGCTCACAAGCTTTTCAGTTTGCATTTTCTCTTTACAATACAGCACATGTTCTGTAAATGTGTGCATACAGACAGTTTGATTCTCTCAATACATTCTAATACCGTGTTTCTGATGCTCTTTAGGGTCACGGACATAGACTGCCAGTTAGAGTTTGTGGCAAACTTTAGGATTCAAGACTGTGATGGGACACTAGATGGGGAGGGCTCTGAGTTACTCCAGAGAATTCTTTCCTAGGTGTCTGGCTGCCCACCTGCTCAGGGTCTAACTGATCGCCATATTTGGGGTCAGGAAGGAATTTTCCACTGGGTCAGGTTGGCTGAGACCCTGGGTTTTTTTTTGCCTTCCTATGCAGCATAGGGAACGGGATCACTTGCAGGTTTAAATTAGTGTAAATGGCAGATTCTCTGTAACTTGAAGTTTTTAAACAATGATTTGAGGACCTCAGTAACTCAGCCAGAGGTTATGGGTCTTTTACAGGAGTGAGTGGGCAAGGTTCTGTGGCCTGCAATGTGCAGGAGGTCAGACTAGATCACGGTAGTCCTTTCTCGCCTTAAAGTCTATGAATTTAGTGTTGGGGCTTGCTGAACTCCTCCTCTATTGTATTCCGGCTATGTGTCTCCTCATTTTCTCCAGTTGTCAGACTTGGCTTCCTCCAATTCCCCCATAGCTCACTATGACTTTTCATGGGATCGATGATTCTGAAAGTCTTTCTTGCTAGGCATGGGCTGTCGCTGCTTTGGAACTCCACAGGCTCTGGTTTTGTACCTCTTTTTAGTATCATTAGAGAGATTTAATCATGGATGCTTTAAGGTTTTTTATTTCATCCTGACTGGCTTCTTTTAGAAAAGAAATACTTGAGTATCACAATATCTTACACTTGTATGCAAACTCTCTGGGGCAGAAATTGTCTTGCTGTTCTGTGTATGTAGAATGCCTAACCCCTCATTGATACTACTACTACGCTGACATTGTATTATTAAATACAAATAATAAACAATGATACTTTCCATGCCAAGATCTCAAAGAACTTCACGTATGTATGTGTTTTATTTAACCACATTTTGCAAATGGGGAATTGGACACAGAGTTTAAAGGCAACATATTCAAACATGGGTGCCTAAAATCCCTATTTGGATGCCTAAATAACTAGCCTGCTATTTAGAGGACAATCATGCTTGTGGGTGCTTAGCATCTTTGAAGGTTGCTGGATTGTGACTGAAGTGCTCAGTTTATTCACAGAGACGGTATACAGAATCCCAACTCTCTTCCACCACGAGCTCTCAGTTCTACCTAGAAGGGACCACCTCTAGGTGATGAGGACAGAGTTAAGTCCTGGAGCCCATTGGCTGAAATTGCTGACAAAGTTACCAAGGGTGCCGGCTGCAGAAGTGGCTTTTTGCTGTGGACCTCTCTTCATTTTGGAGCTGGACTTGAGACCCTGTTTCTTCGCATAGCCCAAACTGCCATCAAGTTTCATGACCACTTTTGTTTATTATGGATGTGGGCTGAATTTGAACCAGCATCTCAGAAATAAAAAGGTCCGTGTCCCACTGCCAGTCCTCTTATCCATCCATTCCTCCTATGTTTTTCACTCCATGTTAATCCTAGTAAATGCTGCCGATCAACACTTTCTTTGTGCTGCAGTGTCCCACTCTCTCAAGCTCACAACTATAGCAGTTGTCTGCACTATCTCCCAGCTTTTCAGCCTATTTTACTATGCTTCAAGGCCAGAGCAGCTCAAATATGGTATTAACATTGCCCTTCTAATACAATGTTATTGATAACGTGAATTCTCATAATAATGCTAATAAAATTAACTTACTCGTTCCCTCCTCTAGACTCCCCAGTGCTTGCTTACTCTGGGTCTGGTTTGTGTAGATTGTAAAGCGTTTTGGGCAAGGAATGTCTGCATCTTGTAGAGACACAAGGTGGGTGGGCAATATCTTTCATTTGACCAACTTCTGTTGGTGAGAGAGACAAGTTGTCAAGCTTATACAGAGCTCTTCTTCTATCATAGAATCATAGAATATCAGGGTTGGAAGGGACCTCAGGAGGTCTAGTCCAACCCCCTGCTCAAAGCAGGACCAATTCCCAACTAAATCATCCCAGCCAGGGCTTTGTCAAGCCGGGCCTTAAAAACCTCCAAGGAAGGAGACTCCACCACCTCCCTAGGTAACGCATTCCAGTGCTTCACCACCCTCCTAGTGAAATAGTGTTTCCTAATATCCAACCTAGACCTCCCCCACTGCAACTTGAGACCATTGCTCCTTGTTCTGTCATCTGCCACCACTGAGAACAGCCAAGCTCCATCCTCTTTGGAACCCCCCCTCAGGTAGTTGAAAGCAGCTATCAAATCCCCCCTCATTCTTCTCTTCTGGAGACTAAACAGTCCCAGTTCCCTCAGCCTCTCCTCATAAGTCATGTGCTCCAGACCCCTAATCATTTTTGTTGCCCTCCGCTGGACTCTTTCTAATTTTTCCACATCCTTCTTGTAGTGTGGGGCCCAAAACTGGACACAGTACTCCAGATGAGGCCTCACTAATTCCGAATAGAACTGAATAATCACGTCCCTCGATCTGCTGGCAATGCCCCTACTTATACAGCCCAAAATGCCGTTAGCCTTCTTGGAAACAAGAGCACACTGTTGACTCATATCCAGCTTCTCATCCACTGTGACCCCTAGGTCCTTTTCTGCAGAACTGCTATCTAGCCATTCGGTCCCTAGTCTGTAGCAGAGCATGGGATTCTTCCGTCCTAAGTGCAGGACTCTGCACTTGTCCTTGTTGAACCTCATCAGGTTTTTTTTGGCCCAATCCTCTAATTTGTCTAGGTCCCTCTGTATCCGATCCCTACCCTCTAGTGTATCTACCACGCCTCCCAGTTTAGTGTCATCTGCAAACTTGCTGAGAGTGCAGTCCACACCATCCTCCAGATCATTAATAAAGATATTAAACAAAACTGGCCCCAGGACCGACCCTTGGGGCACTCCGCTTGAAACCGGCTGCCAACTAGACATGGAGCCATTGATCACTACCCGTTGAGCCCAATGATCTAGCCAGCTTTCTATCCACCTTACAGTCCATTCATCCAGCCCATACTTGCCGGCAAGAATACCGTGGGAGACCGTATCAAAAGCTTTGCTAAAGTCAAGGAATAACACATCCACTGCTTTCCCCTCATCCACAGAGCCAGTTATCTCATCATAGAAGGCAATTAGGTTAGTCAGGCACGACTTCCCCTTGGTGAATCCATGCTGACTGTTCCTGATCACTTTCCTCTCCTCTAAGTGTTTCATAATTGATTCCTTGAGGACCTGCTCCATGATTTTTCCAGGGACTGAGGTGAGGCTGACTGGCCTGTAGTTCCCCGCATCCTCCTCCTTCCCTTTTTTAAAGATGGGCACTACATTAGCCTTTTTCCAGTCATCCGGGACCTCCCCTGATCGCCATGAGTTTTCAAAAATAATGGCTAATGGCTCTGCAATCTCATCCGCCAACTCCTTTAGCACCCTCGGATGCAGTGCATCCGGCCCCATGGACTTGTGCACGTCCAGTTTTTCTAAATAGTCCCGAACCACTTCTTTCTCCACAGAGGGCTGGTCACCTTCTCCCCATACTGTGCTGCCCAGTGCAGCAGTCTGGGAGCTGACCTTGTTCGTGAAGAGAGAGGCAAAAAAATCATTGAGTACATTAGCTTTTTCCACATCCTCGATCACTAGGTTGCCTCCCTCATTCAGTAAGGGGCCCACACTTTCCTTGACTTTCTTCTTCTTACTAACATACTTGAAGAAACCCTTCTTGTTACTCTTAACATCTCTTGCTAGCTGCAACTCCAAGTGTGATTTGGCCTTCCTGATTTCACTCCTGCATGCCTGAGCAATATTTTTATACTCTGGTCTTGTACACAGTGTAATTTACTGTTGGAGCTTAATAAATAATAATCTTGATGCTACTTGCTGCCTACTTCCTATCTCCACTTTTCCTGCTCTACTGTAGCATTGTTTCGTGTCCTAAACTATGATGAGCTGGCAGGTTGGAAGGAACTGAATTATTATTCTCCTTTCCTCCTCACTGCATCTAGTCTTAAAGGGGCAGCACAATTCCCATCCCATATGATTAACTATTTTTAGAAGACTTTTGATCCCATTAAAACATGGACTAGTGAGCATTAGTTTTGAGGGATTTCTTACTGAAATAAATCTGTTGGAGGGAGCTGAGTTGGTGACTTTATCAGGTCAGACCCAGAAGGTCAGGTGATACAAAGCAGCCAAGTGCTTGACGCAGTTCTGGTAACTTTGATGAGCACATGTTTGCAGTGTGGGTTCATAAAGTAGTTAATCTCTCTAAAATCCTAGACTTTATGCCTTTGGAAGCATTAATTCATGTCTTAGCAACATCGCACACTGATTATTATAATTCTTTGTGTGTTGTCTTACCATCTGCCTACCTACAGAAATTACAGTCGCATTGATTTCTACTGCCAGAATCCTGAGCCATGCTAAGAAATATGAGAATACCTGGTTGGTTGGTGCTGTCATGGTTTTTCAAACAGCAGCCAAAACCAATATATCAATCTGACCTGCCTTAGCTCAAGCCTCCTCACAGTTGCAATGCCTTCCATACTTTCCCCTCTCGTTGTACGCTACTAATAAATAGCAGTTGCCCAGCAGATAGGAATGATGGGAGTTCTCCTGTTGACTTCAATGGAAATAGGAGCAGGCCCCAAGTATACTTATTCACTCATTTTCAATATTGTCATCCCCACTTCCTGCCAACCACATGGCACCATGCAGATTTTATGGTCCCCATCTAACAGTCTCCAGGGCTTTGTCACCATCAAGCAATAGGGCTTCTGCCACTTCCCTAGTAGGCAAAGTGTACCTATAGTCTAGTGGGTCTCCTCCTCAAAATGTTTCCTGATAGTTGCTGCTTATGGGATATGTCTGCATAAGTAAACAAAAGATTATTGCTCAGAGCTTGGCTACATGTGAAAGTTTTGCCAATTATACCAGTATAATAATAGTTATGATAGTATAATTCCCTGTGTGGAGATGCTTAATCCAGAATAAGAGTGGCTTGTATTGGTTTAGTTTAAATCTCTTCCAAAGTGATGTAGGCTAAACCAAAAAAAGTCCTCTTATACTAGAATAAGTGTGCCCACGGGCAAGTTGTACTAGTGTAACTGTATCAGTTTAAGTTCACACAGTAGCTGATGCTGGTATAACTTTCCCTTGTAGACAAGCTTTCACTCTCAAGGAGGCCGAAATCTGTATGGGCATGAGGACTGAAGTGCTCTCATCCCTCGATGGGATTGCTCCAGGTCAGGATTCAGTCACAGTCGCAAGGAAGCTTGTGAAGCTGCTGTACCCACTTTCTGGCTCTATGTAGGAGTTCAAGGTAAATTATAGGATGTAATTATATAATCCAGAGTTCTGTTTTTAAAATGATGGTTTAGATGGGATAACATACCACATTTGAAATGTCCATGGAATTTTTACCATTTTCTCTTGAATTCAAGCTACAGGTCTCAACTGCTTCCTTGTATTTTTCCATGTTGAGAACATTAGCCTAGTCTGATCTCTTTTAGAGCTTCACGCACAAGTGAAATCTGTCTCTACTCTCCCCCTCCCCATCTCTCCATATATGTATCCTGCTGTTAAGGATTCACTTTTATTTGTGAACTAGGTTTTTTTTTAAAAAAAATCTTACATTTTTGCTCACAAAACCAGAAATTTGGGAGTCATGAAACCAAGCCATCCAAACCTTCTCAGTTTATACTGCTCAGTACAGTTATAACTATTTAAGATCAGAAATTGTAGATCAGACGTAACACATTTAAAAGGCCTAAGTGACTTAGAACCCTATTAAATTTCAGTGAGACTTGGGCTCCTAAAACCCAGATTGTTAAAAGATATTTCAACACCTAACTCCCATTGATTTCAATGGGAGTTAGGTACCTAAATACCTCTGAGGAGCTAGGTCCTAAGTCACTTTTAAAAATGGAACTTAGGGTATGTTTACCCTGCAATTAAAAACCTGTGGCTGGCCTGTATTAGCTGACTCAGGTGTGGGGGGAAGGGGCTGTTTAACTGTGGTGTAGCTATTCAGGCTTGGGCTGGAGCCCAGGCTCCAGGACCCTGCAAAGTGAGAGGGTCCCAGACCTTGGTCTGCAGCCCGAGCCCCAAAGTCTACACTGCAGTTAAACAGCCCCTTAGCCGGGGTGCCTCAAGCCTGAGTCAGCTGGCGCAGGCCAGCCACAGGTATCTAATTGCAGTACAGACATACCTTTAGGCTCTCATGTCACTTAGATTCCTTTGAAAATTTTACCTCAGCTCTTAGACAGATTTATAATGTGATCAAAGGAAACATGCGTGTTAATATAAGATTTTTAAAATCCCAAACTTTTTTTGTTAATTTTGTGGGATTATTTTATAGCTGGGCTTTTCTTATAGAGGAATATCAAGCTAAAGGAATGCTGTTTACATCATTATATAGAAAGGAGAGTTTGGCAGTGGGTTGTGCTAGCTGAATGGAAGTATCCCATCATGTTCCGGGAACAATACAGCAAATTGCTTGTTTTCCTGTAAGTAACAGTGTGATAGTGGTGTCTCTGGTGTATGTAGTCACTGGACAAGGATCATTTGTCTGAGTACATTATTTTGGTGTCTGAATTTTATTAAATCATACAAACAACTTTATCACTCCCAGCTACTGATTGTTCCAAAGAACTCACATAAGAGAGCACAACAAAAAAAGGTCACATAATATTCCGAGTTTTAGCCATTTGTATCCAGACTAAAGTGACGAGGGGCAAGGTTTTAAAGGTATTTATGCACCTAAAGATGCAGTTAGGCACCTACTGGGATTTTCAAAAGAGCCAAACTTGCTTAGGTGCTTTAGAAAAACTCACCATGTACTTAGGCACATCTTTAAGTGCCTAAATACCCTTGAAAGTAGGGCCCAAAGTCTTAACACTATAAACTTCCTCCTTGGTAAAATATTATATTCCTCCATATACACGGAACAAACAATTCGAGTCTTAATGTATTTTATTTTGGATTAAGAAAACTGAACAGAAAAAGAAAGTAAAATCTTCAAGAGAGAGCACATTTTGTATATCTTTTGTGTAACATTCTGCACTGAGGAACACATTACTTTTTCTGTAGACAGCACAGTTCTTAGAGAAGCAGAGTCATAACTATTCAGTATGTAGGGGAAATTAGTACTGTACCATAAGACAGTGAAAAAGGAAACCAAATAAGCTTGATTATGAAGTTCAGAAGTAGCCAAAATGTTGCTTCCTCAATGCACTTTCTGTGAACATAGTGGTATGGAAAAAGTCTAGCTTTTATATCAAAAATATAACTAAACAAAAAATCCTGTACACTTTTTTTCCCAGGTTTCAGAGTAGCAGCTGAGTTAGTCTGTATCCGCAAAAAGAACAGGAGTACTTGTGGCAATTGCTCATCTTAATTAATTAGCCTCTTAGAGTTGGTAGGGCAACTCCCACCTTTTCATGTTCTCTGTATGTGTATATATATCTCCTTACTATATGTTCCATTCTATGCATCCGATGAAGTGGGCTGTAGCCCACGAAAGCTTATGCTCAAATAAATTTGTTAGTCTCTAAGGTGCCACAAATACTCCTGTTCTTTTTTCCAGAAGCTAGTATGGCAAGCCTGGTATGAATCTCCATATATTAACTGGTTAAAACTGCAGTTTTGTGAAAAATTGATGCTGCTGGTAAAACCCCATTTTTGCTGGCCTTGTGAAGCGCAAACAAATTGGTATTTTCTACCTCCGCAAAAAGCAGGTTTTTTTTTTTTTAAATGAAACTTATTTTCCTACTATTAAATACACCTCTACCTCGATATAATGCTGTCCTCGGGAGCCAAAAAATCTTACCGCGTTATAGGTGAAACTGCGTTATATCGAACTTGCTTTGATCCACTGGAGTGTGCAGCCCCGTCCCCCCGGAGCACTGCTTTACCGCGTTATATCCAAATTCGTGTTATATCGGGTTGCGTTATATCGGGGTAGAGGTGTACATAGGTTCTGGAATAGAGGTGGTGGGGATGCAGCTGCACCCCCTGGCTTGAAGTGGTTTCCATCATATACAGAGTTTACAGTTTGGTTCAGTGGCTCTCAGCACCCCCACTATACAAATTGTTCCAGCACCCCTGATTAAATATCTCCCCCACACAACAGAAAAATTATACAGGCCGTAGGGTATCATTAAATGAGTGTGCAGAGTATAAAGAGTGACAACAGCAATGTGTCGTAGATGCTGCTGAGATGCAGACTTGTGCAAGTCTCTGCTTCTGTCAAAACACAACATGCCGGAGGCACAGATACTTCCTCCTGAATTAGCCTTGTTCAACTTTTCTGAATGATGAAATCTGACAGTCAAGTACTTGCTATTTGGGTGGCTGCAGTTGTAATCAGAAAAATAGATGTTACATGAACACACTATATCGTAGGATGTGTCACCTCCTTGTGTGGAGGAATGGCTTGTTCGTAAGTTTTATTTCTAATTCATTAAGGTAGCTCAACCTCCAGACCTATGTTCTGAAGGACAATGAGACCTTCACAAGCTTGCTTCGCGTCATCTTTTGTAATATATAAACGTTTTCCTTTTTATACAGTGCACAACAATTTTAACACATAGCTATATGCTTTGTCCATTCCATCCAGGGAATTTTGTGTTTCAAGTGAGTTCACAACCATACTTAGCTCTTACACACCACTTTTTGTCAATGCTCTCTACAAACAGGGCTAGAATTATTATCCCCATTTTACAGGTGGGGAAACCAAGGCACAGAAAGGCTGCTCTAGCTTGCCTATGGGCTAGTGCCTGCTGCCCCCAGCATTAGGGAGTTACAAAAAGCTGCATCAGCTTTTGTGTGAACTTAAACTGATACAGTTACACTAGTACAACTCCCACGTGGGCACACTTATTCTGGTGTAAGAGGACTTTTTTTGGTTTAGACTATGTCACTTTGGAAGGGATTTACACTAAACCAATACAATATTTTGCCCTGTCCCCTAGACTTGCACTGGGTCCAACTCAGCTGGTCCAGCAGACCTGGGCTGCTATTCCCTCCATTTGATTTTGAAAGCATCAACCCTTGCCTATTAAGCCCACCAACTATGCTGTAAATGTTAGTATTTTCTTAATGGGAAGGGATAGCTTTTGCTGCTGTCCTTGTGGGCTTTTACATGCATGAGAAAGAATTTAGTTCTTGTGAAAGGTACTGATCTGGCAGCCAGGATAGTGTCATTCATTCTTCATTTAACCACAGAAGAGGTATAGCATAAACAGCAGCAGTGCAACCTTCCTCACCAATGGGGGCTTAAACCTGAGCTGGAGGAGTCATTTCTAGGGATGAGAAGATAGTGAAGTACCTGAGAAAATGGAACACTGTTAAAATCAGTAGGACAAATAGAGCCCATGATGTAATGAGGTCCATTGGCTTTAGCAGTTACACGCACTTACACCAGAGCTAAATTTGTCCAGTGTGAGTCCATGGGTGAAAATGAGGGTGGAATTTGACCCTGCATAATTACTGGAAGTGAACTGATCCTGTTTACTCATTTTTCAGGATTTATGTATTCAGAAAGGAAAACAATAACAAGTAACTCATTTGGTCTGGTTCTAGTAACAGACAGAGGACGTTGGAGGAACAAGATAATATCACTATGCCAAGTCTATGCATTTCCTTGCTGTGTGATCTGTCTTATTGTCTGATTATTTCATCTGGGTTGTAAATTTTGGTTTATTGGATCTTCCCAGTTCTGTAGTTACTCCATGTGTGAACTTCCCACTGAAATTAGTGGGAGTTTTGTATTATGGGGTTACTTTCTTTTTGCCTCAAACAATATATATAAAAAAGGACTACTTTATGGGGTTTTACATTACAAGGTGGTGGTTTGGGAGATCTTGTGTAACACAGTGACAAGGCATGTGTCATGTCCCCCTTTAGTTATCGGTCTACATGAAAGATAACAGTCTACTACTGCTGCTAGCTAATGCTTAAGCTAAAGGAATAATTTAAGTGATAAAGGTTTGTGGTCAAATGCTGAAGGTCTTGGGTTCAAACCCTTCTGTTGACCCACATGAGGGAGGTCATTATATTTGTAATGCCACAAGTCATTGTGCAATAATGTCCTCTTAAATTTGTGTGATGAATCTGGTGAAAAAATTGTGCTTGAAAAGAAAGATGTAATTAATAGGTCATCTTTTGTAATGTAATTAATAGGTCAACTGTTTCTTCTGGCTGGGATGAATCACTTGCCTCTGCCAGTAAGTTTGAATGTGACTGGGGAAGGGAATTAAAAGGCTCTCTAAACTTGTGCTACAGGGAAAATTAGCAGTATAAATCTATGGATGAGTGTGAATGTTTTATCATTTGCCTTAAAGATAATTTGCTTTGAAGGCAGAGAGGCTTTGGATCAATCTTGTCTGCAACCATTGATCAGAGTCATACTGGAGAAATATAATGATCATATTGATAATATGTTTTCTAGCTATCTTACTGCTCAGGCTGAAAGTTCAGAAAATAAAAAATCTGAACTGGAATTTGAACTTTGGTCCTAATGGTCAAAATATTAAAAAGAAGCCAGATATGTGTTCTCATGAATCCTTCTGAAAAGGATCTTCTGTTTTGGCATGGGTGACACATGTGGCTTTCACACTAGAACTGTGGTAGATCCGGGAAAGATCTGGGTCATTCAGGCTGGCATACATTGCAGTGTATTCAGCTGTTTCTTCCGAAAGCAGCACACCCTCCTCTGGCTCGTATCTGATGCAGACCAAGGCACCAGGGTTTGGCAGCACTCAAGCATGCCTGCTGGTAGCATGGCATCTGGGGTTTTTCAGCTCCTGGTTCAGAGCCAGAAGAATATTCTGTTCTGCCTTTCTGTGGCTAGAACTGATATAGACTTTTGTTGTTGTTCTGGGCTGTTGAAATGTATCTGTTACGGTTTTTTGCTTCAAGGGGATGACGAACAATTTCAATTTTTTCAAAACTGGAAGGAACAAAAAGACAAGCTCTTTCTCTTTGTGGTCTCTTGGATTTTCCTCCTCCTGTCCTCAACCCAGAGAAATTCTAAAGTCAAAATACCCCTCTCCCCCAAATATCTCATATGGACGTTAGTGAGTCTGAACTGCAGATCTGAAATCTTGTCCCTGGATTTGTGTTTAACACATGAATAATAATAAATAATTGTAGCAAATGAGATACTACTATACCATTGCTGTACAACAGAAAGAGAAAGGATTTAGAATTTGGACTACTACTGTTTTGCCACAGTGTGTCACTCTTATTCTGCATATTGCTTAGCTGGGCTATTCTCTTGGTAGTTAAATGGCTTGTTCAGAAGCCTCAAGATGTATTGGTTTGGGTCAGACTAGAGTCTGCTGCCTTGTTTTCCCATGTATGGAGGAATATCCATATCTTTTGAGTGAAAACATACATCTCTAAAGAAACATAGTATAATCATTTCTGATCAGGAAAAAATGTCTAATAGAAAAATTTTCACTGAAACAAATTCTTGTGATTTTTTTCCTTCAAAGAAATAAAGAATGGGGTCAAAAAAAATTCATTAAGGCCCCAGTCTTGGAATGTGATGTATCCATGCACATCCTGTGACAGGTTCAGAGTCTAGAAATATATCCCTAAATTATTGTAATGAACTAATCATTCAATTGTAATGAGGAATTCCTCACCCTGTGAACTTGCAAAAGATTGGGAAAAATTAATTGGGGGAGGTGGGGAGGAAGAAACAGAGCTTGTGCATATCATTATGTTTGGGTTCAGATTCTGGTTTGGATGTGTGAAATATTGAGGGGAGAACCCCTGTACTCAACCTGATCTTCCAGCATTTTCCACACCCCCTCTGTTTATTTCTATCCTTCAGTTTTAAATCATGAAAACTTAGAACAGCAAGACTTTGATTTTTCTAAAATGTCAGCAAGAAACCAGAATCCAAGTTATATGCAGCAAAGCAGTTCAGTAGCTATGGGATGGGGTGAAGGGTGGAATGGGTTTATCCCTATGCCAGTGCTGAGCCTGAGTGAGGGAATGGGAAAGGAAATGTGCTGCCCCTATCCAGGGGTTAGAGGTAGCTTGTTTAGACCCCAGCACAGATTAGAGGACCCTAAGAGTCTGCCTATACTTGCAGCTGCAATGGTCTCTGTGGACTGTTCAGAATGTAAGGGTCATTTGCACTGATATTAGAGAGACAAGGGTGGGTGAGTATGGTGGAATACACCCATGTGGTCCCACCCTATACACTGTTGTAGTAATCATTGTACAGGGTATGCCTGTATGTTACCATTTGAAAACTCATAACTTGCTGATCAGTAACATCATGGTAAAATGTGTGTAGCAGCTTTATGCATAAAGTTATAAATTCCCCCATATGATGTTAAAAATACATGTTCAGACTCATGTTACACCAAACTGGTCAAACCAACCTGTCTTGAACAAAGGAATGTATGCTTGTCTTAATTTGCATTTAAGCAGTAAACAGAGTTATCAAGCACAAAGGGGAAAGGGAGAAAACAAAGAAAGCTCACAGAGGTTCAAAAGCCCAACAGGGAAAATCCTTCCTCCAGCAGACTTCCTGTCTCCTGGTTCTCAGCTGGAAATATTTTTCAAAGAGGGACTAAAAAAGTATAAAAAGAAGGGGCAAAAACCCCGAGGCACCCTTCTCTCTCTCTCCCTGCCCATCTCATTCTCTGCACCTGAGAAGACAAAGGAAACAGTGGTTGGACTCTGAGGGATTGGTCCTGACCTGAAGAGTTTGGTCACTAATGCTGCTAGAAGCATGTGGTGAGAAACTTTGCTTGAATCTAATATAGTTTGTTAGGCACTAATAAGCATTTTATCTTTATTTTTCTTGTAACCATTTCTGACTTTTATGCCTCATTACTTGTACTCACTAAAAATCTCTCTCTTTGTAGTTAATAAACTTTGTCTTATTGTTTTAGCAAATCCAGTGTGTTTAAATTGAAGTGTCTGGGTAACTATTTAAGATAACAAGCTAGTGTATATTATTCCCTTAAAGGAATAATGGACTTAATATATTTGGACTGTCCAGGAGAGGGCAGGACAGTACAAGATATACATTTCTGGGGGGAAATCTGGGACTGGGAGTGTATTGGGGACGGGTCCCCCTGCAGCATAACCAAGCTTGGTGAGAGCAAGGGTATGACTGGTAGGTGGCAGTTACACACAAACACTTCTGGGAGTGACCTGCACACTGGAAGCCGTTTGTGAGCAGTCCAGGTTGGAGATTATAGCAGCAAGGCATTGTAAGGCACCAAAGATTGCAGGGCAGAGGTGACACAGCCCCCCATTGCTCCTTGATAGCACCCTGGTATTTCACAGTGAAGTAATATCTTTTATTGGGCCAACTTCTGTTGGTGAAAGAGAGAAGCTTTTGAGCTACGGAGACCTGAAGAAGAGCTCTGTGTAATCTCAAAAGTTTCTCTTTCACCAACAGAAGTTGGTCCAAGAAAAGATATTACCGCTCCCACCTTGTCTCAGGTATAGATGAGGCATAGGCTCAGGCTCACTCTTTACCACTCCCAGCATGCCCACTGCATCAGACTGTTGCCTGCTCAGTCCCTGCTTAGGATGCTCCCACCCTGAGGGAAATTACCTGGGGGGTCATGTAACTAGTTTTCAGCCCTCTTACGCTTGTATAGCCAGTCCAAGGAAACCACGGGGCAGGGATGAAGCCTCTTCCCCTAACCAATAGTAGATCCAGTAGATTCTTCCTATTTTCCATACAACAGTAGTGGGGCTTTCCCTCACTGGATCTCAGATATGTGTATATATATATAGAGAGAGAGAGAGAAAAATTCTCCACCTACCTCGCAAGCTTGAGTTCTTGTAAGGATGTAGCAGCTGTTTAATCACCGAAGGAATTGGGTATTATACCCAACAGTTTGTAATACTAACTGTTACTACTACTATTTGGTGAGACTCTCTGCCTGTTCTTCTGCGTTTCCATTATTTTGCATTTTTAGTGATTCAGAAAGCTAGGCTATTGTTGCACACAGCATCTACCATTTGAATAATTGTTGTGAGACTCGCTTTACAGCTGGGGAAAATTAAGCAGAGATTAAGTGATGGACCCAACATCATTTTGTAAGTTAGTGGCAGAATCAGAAATAGAATCCAGATTTGCTGAATTCTAGTCCGTTCCTTTACTCTCCTTTACTTCTGCTTGACCCAGTTGTTAACTTCCAAAAAGATATGGCTTTTTCTTGGCAGTGGCATTTGGACTGGATTGTAAGCATAAAACACATTTTCACTTGGTGCTGTTTAGAGGTCAATTGTATTTGATAATTTCACACTTTGGACTGAAGATAACATTTAAGTTAGCACTCGTGACAAGATGGACCCTAGTGATTACATCACAAAAGCTTTGTACTAACCAGTGTAGCGGGAATTGGTGCTTTGGGGTCTGAAGTCTATTTGTAATGTTTACAAGAAATTCTGAAAGCCAGATTACAAGCAGAATTCCAGCAGCAGGCACAACTATGATCTTCTCTCGTTTTACACCTACAAAACCCCAATATGTCAATCTGAATAAAGGGATACAAAAGGAAATTTCAAGTTTATTGAAATAAAAAAAATTATCATTAGAAGAGAGCCAAAAATCAGGTACAACTTGTACCTGCAAACTGGGTATCCCTACTAGGCCTGAGATCTGTTTACATGTCTCCTACTTTTACTCCTGGGGGAATTCTGCACCACTGCGCACATGCAGAATTCATGTCCAGCACAGATTTTTTCCCCCCACAGAAAATATATTCTGCCTGAGAAGTGCTGCAGTTCTACCTTTCACCCACCAGAGGCCTCTGGCGCCACAACAGCCAGCAGCAGCAGTCAAAAAACATTTCCTGAATCTTTTTTGTTGTTGTCTGTATTGTTACAAACATACTTGCTGACAGATATTTTGAAATAAATTACCAAATAATTGAAATTGGCATGATTATATTGTGTTATTTTGACAAATAAAATATGCAGAATTTTAAAATATTGTGCACAGAATTTTTATTTTTTTGATGCAGAATTCCCTCAGGAGTACACTTTAGGCCATTTACTTATTCTGTGTGTATGTTTACACTGTAATCAGGAGGTGCAATTGCAGCACATGAAGAAGACATAGGTGATCTAGCTTTGATCAAGCTAGTTTGTTAAAAATAACAGTGTGACCATGACAGCATGGGCCAGCCACCCAAGTAGGTACCCAGAGTCACTTTGGCAGCTAGTCCATGCCACCACCACTACATTGCTATTTTTAGTGAGCTAGCGTGGGAATGCCTGCACATACTGCATTCACACCTCCCAATTGAAGTGGAGACATACGGAGTATCCTAGAGAGGGTCTCCAGATTTCTTTGTTCTTAAAGTGATAGCACTCAATTACAAACACTGAGGCACATCTGCTGCTTGGAGTATGAGTTCTGATATTTTTTATTTTTCTTACTCCGTATGAGAGTTGGTAAGAACTTCCTCCCTTCCTAGAAATTTTTGACTTTTCATTGAAAACCCAAATACTAGAAAAATCAAATGTTTTGGTTTTTCAGCCATAGATTGTAGCCTTTTTGGGGAGTCGATCTGAAAATCATAAGGTTTGGGGGTTTAGATGAAAATCAAAAACTTTCAAGGAATCAAACACTTCCTTTAAAACTTTTCATTTTATCCAAAAGCCAATTTGACAAAAGTTTTGACACAATTTTTTTGAACAACTGTACTCCATATACTAACCTCTCTAGTTATTATGGAGGCTAATGGAAATTATCACACAAAGATTAGAAGCAGAGCATTGTGTGCTTCCCCCTCCTACCTTCCCTTTTATCACATTCTGATCACCATCAGATTGTTTGAGAGGGCCATCTTGGATACTACTCACCTGGTGTGTCCCCTGTGATACACTGATCCTTACTTGGTTCACTTTGTTTGCCTAGATCTAAAACTTTTACTTTAATGGAGATGCAGTACTTTGTTCCAGGAATTAAATTGGACATGTTCCATAAATGTTTATCTGTAATATAGGCCCTCAGGGTCTACATACAAAGTAAAGATTTAATGGACAATCTCATAGATTTCTCCATGTTCACAGTCAACAGCTTGTTTCCCTTAGCATAGTATATTTTGGACAACATCACCATTAATAGTATCTGTACTCCAGGGGGAACACAAATTCAGATGATGCTTATCAGTTAGAGTAATTATACATCATATGCATCAGAGAGCTGAGGTGGAAGAAGAGGAAGTTTACTACAAGCCATAAAAATGGCAATTGTTTTTGTTTATGAGTACCTTCACTTCCCATTAAAAGGGCTTTCCTGACTGAAAGTGGTACATGTTCATAATAGAGATAAAGCAGTGAAAGTTTGTTCTGCTTCTGCCCCCATGTTTCTCACAAGCGTAAGAGTGTTAATGAATGGAAAGGAACATTTTAATTGGTTTTCCTCCTCCATCAAGCTATTTTATGAGCTTCTGGAGCTTTGAAAATGATTATACAATTAAATTTACTGCTTTGTTTTTGTTTTTTTACTTCTTGCTATCTGATAAGAGCATGACTTAGTATGTCTACGCAGTAGCTGAGAACGCGCTTCCCAGTGCGGATATCTACATGAGCTTGTTCTGCTTGAGGTAGCATGCTAAAAACATTAGCATGGCCACAGTAGCATGAGCAGTGGCTTGGTCTAGCCATCTGAGTACTAACCTGCCCAACCCCTGGGTACATACTTGGGTGGCTAGCCTGACTGGCTGCCCACGTTGCTGTGGCAACACTCTTTTTAGAGCACTAGTTTGAGTCTGTTTATCTGGTCTGTAAAGCACATTCCCAGCCGCTGTGTAGACCCAGCACAAGTGATACGACATCCTGAGCTCTAATCCCAGCTCTGCCACTGAGTCACGCTGTGGCCCTGAACAAGTCACCTAGGGCCCATCTACACTAGGTTAAAAGGTGTATTTTTCAGTGTGTTAGCTACCATGTTTTAACACCCTAGTGTAGACAGGGCAAGGTGTATTGTAACATGTATTAGCTGGTCGAGGTGAACGCTGGTGGGGAGCCTGGGCTACAACACAACCAGTTAATACAGGTTAAAATACAACTTGCTCTCGCTACACTAGATTTTATTTTGAATGTTAATTACATGTTGACTAACACACTTTTAAAAATACAACTTTTATCATAGCATGGGGTATAGTTTAGGTGAGGTTCCATGGCCTATGTTATGTAGGAATTCAGATTAGATGATCACAATAGTCCCTTCTGGCCTTCAACTCTACGAATGTATAGATAGGCCCCTAATCTCTCTAGGTCCCAGTTATTTTCGTTGTAAAATGAAATTAATACTTTAGCTGCCTCACAGGGCTCTTGTAAAGATGAATTTCATTAATGTTTGTACAGTATTTTGAAGATATAATGCACAATATAGGTGCAAAATAGTATTATTTTAAGTTTCCCTTAAGAGACCCCCTCCTCAGAAAACATGCACTGCTTTGATCATTAAATCCTGCTACTGATGTGTAGTTCCCAAGTGGTGGTGGTTATAGCATGCCCCTATAACTCATCCATGGTTGCCACTGTGCCTCAGTGGGTCACAGCTGAGGGTGCTAGATTCAGGACAAACTTTCTGAGGAATAGGAGAGACTCACCCCACACTGGTGGTTATTCTATCATTGGATTATACCATGCCAGTAACAAAAGTAAACTTCTGTCTCACCACACTGATTAACAGGAAGTCAAAAATGAAGTTTCCTGAGGCATTCCAGCCCTTATCTCACCACCCACACATTAGATTTAATTATGAGTGGTTATTGAAATCAATTTAATCAAGTATAGGGTCCTTCTAATCTCAAGAGATCAGCCACTTAGCTAGGTCAATATATAATTTGGATCTTACCCAATAATCACACTGCTGCCAATCCTTGAGTAACTAAAATCTAAAGGCTTATTAATAAAAGAAAAGAAGAGTTAAAATGGTTAATAGATCATATACATACAATAATTGCAATGTTCTTACATCAGTTTTGTAGCAGTGGTGTGTTATACTGCTGTCTTGTAAAGTCTCTCTGGTAACTTCCAAAAGATTGGAAGGTCCTCAGTCTATATGCTCCTTTTAGTTGTAAATCCAAAGTCCAGAGTGTGATCTTGAGGGAGCGCCCTGTAACTCTGTAACTCCCATATTCCTCATTTATATATGATTGTGATCTTGCATATAAAGCAGGCCCTGGGAGGTATCAGGGGAAAGGTTATGATTTGCTGAAAGTCATTTCTCTACTCCAGTGGTTCCCAAAGTGGGGTTCACAGAACGTTACAGGGGGTTAGCCAGAAAAATTTCACCAACGGTGGCCAGAGGACCCCGGGCATTGGAGGCAGCAGGTGGGACCCGGTTGCAGGGCAGACAGCCCAAGCCCCAGGGAGAGTGGGGCAGGGTAGTTGGGGCTGGCAGCCCAAGCCCTGCCCCCATCAGCGGGGGAGCTGGCAGCCCGAACCCCCGCGCTCCACGCGGGCTGGCAGCCCAAGCCCCAGGAAGAGCGGGGCTGGATGCTGAACCAGACCTGAGACTTTATCTTTCTCCTGTGGTTCTGGACTTCCAAGAGCTATGCAGAGCAAAGCAAGCGCATCCATCACACTGAGGAAATTTAAACTTAAATCCCCGGAAATATTCATTTTTAGGAGGGGGTTCACGAGGTTTCACAATTTAGTTAAAGGGGTTCACAGGCTGTTAAAGTTTGGGAGCCATTGCTCTACCCATATACGTATATCATTAATGCATATGAAATTATGAGAATTGTGTTGTATGGTTGTCACTAAAACATGCTGTAAGTTGGGGAATCAGCCAGATATTAGCTTCCCAGAGGCAACAGCAAGGAAAGTAACCAACACCTGGGCAGGGTGTCAAACAACCCATCACCAGCCATTGTCTAGCAAGGAAGCTACAATGCAATGACTCACCTGCATGAGGCCACACCAGGGGAATTGCTCAACCTTGTCTGGAGACTCAGCAATGCCCCCAGACATGCCTGGACTGGTGTTTTCCAAACACATGGACTGAGGGTATAAAACCGAACACAGGGGGACCATGCTCGGCCTTTCTCCTTCACCCACCCATGCTGCAAGCAACAAGGACACTGAGAAGACTTAAGCTGAGGGGACTGGCCCAGATTTCAAGGGTGAAATCTGTGTACTATGAACTGCAATATCCAGTGGGGTGACAAAAACTGCTTAGTCTAGTTGTTGCCAAGCCTAATAGGGTTGAGAGTTTAGACTGCGTGCTTATGTTTTATTTCTTTTGGTAACTAACTCTGACTTTTTGCCTATCACTTAAGATCATTTTTGTAGTCAATACATTTGTTTAACTGTATCTTTACCAGTGAGTTTGTATGAAGTGTGTGGCAAATCTGCTCAGGTTTTGCAAAGGCTGGTGTATATCCACTTTCCATTGATGAAGTGGTGAACCAATTAATAAGTCTGCATTGCTTGTCTTGAGCAGTGCAAGATGGTATATTCCTGAAGTACAGTGCTTGGAGCTGGAGGGATTTAGCCCTGGTGCCTTTCTCTGTGTGATTCATGAGTGGCTCTGGGAGCATTCATGCAATCTAGCTGGGTGTGGGGCTCCACATGCAGTTGTGCTGAGTAATCACAGCACCTGGAGGGGTGTGCTGCTGGTCACTAGCAAGGCATTGTGAGAGACAGCCCAGGCTGGAGAGAGTTCAGGGGGCACAGCGGTCCCATGGTCCCAGGCTGCCCCCCGGGGATTCCGTCTCACAAAGAATCAGGGCAGGAAAGAGGCAAAATGGAGTCATCGCAGGGGTCTTTTATACCCTTTGCTATGTGCCTGGAAATCTTCTGTTTCAAACGAAGCTCAGGCTATCTCTACACTGCACTTTTGTCGGTAAAACTTTTGTCAGTCAGGGATGTGAAAAAAACACACCCCGACCGAGAGAAGTTTTACCGACAAAAATCGCCGGTGTGTTTAGGAGATGCTGTCCTGCCGACAAAGCTACCGCCGCTTGTTGGGGGTGATTTTATTTTGCTGGCAGGAGAGTGGCTACACAGGAGACCTTATAGCGGCACAGCTGCGCCGCTGTAGTTCTTCAGCGTAGATACTACCCTTGCTGATGGGAGGGATTCTCCCCTTGGCGTAGGTAACTTACTCTCCAAGAGGCAGTAGCCAGCTCGATAGAAGAATTCTTCCGTCGACCTAGCACTGTCTACAGGGGGGCTTAGGTCAACTTAACTACTTCGCTTAGGGGTGTGGATTTTTCACACCCCTGAGCAATGTAGTTGTACCGATCTAATTTTCTACTGTAGACCAGGCCTAAGTACACGGGTTTGGCACAGAGAATATAAAAGGGGCTGGGGAAAAAGAATCCTCAACCCCTTCAACACAGTGGCTTGCTCTGGAGTGACTGTGTAGCCAATCCACTGTTGGTGTTACAGGCTATTACACAGATTATATATAGATTTGTGAGCAGCTGGAGCCCCTGTGAGCAGTGTTGACCTGAGGACTTAGATCTTTGATGGACCTACCAGCCAATCTTATGCACTGCCCCAGCACATCACCAAACTCCTTCACGTGGACTTCCTGGGCATGGCATGTACCTAGGGTGACCAGATCGCAAGAGTGAAATATCGGGACACATTGGGCGAGCGGGGCGGGGGGAGGGGAGAGGATGACAATGACAGACACAGGTGCACAGAGCCATGAGAGGGGGCCCTAGGAAGCTGCGAGAGGGGTTGTATACGGCCTCTGCTGCAGGCAGCCTGCACCACAAGCCACAGGGCAAGGACACCTATTGAATTCAATGAGAATTTTGCATGTGAATTGATGTACCTAGTGCTGAGATTATAAAGCCAGAAGGGATCCGGTGATCACCTGGTCTCACCGCCTGTATAGCACAGACATAGAACTTTCCCAAAATAATTCCTAGAGGATAGCTTTTAGAAAAAGCTTTTAGAAAAACACCATGACCCTTAGTATATTGTTAATCGTTAATTACTCTCACCATTGAAAAGGTATGCCTTATATCCAGTCTGAATTTGTCTAGCTGCAACTTCCAACCGTTGGCTCATGCTCTACCTTTCTCTGCTAGACTGAAGTGCCCATTATTAACTACTTGTTCCCCATGTAGATACTTACAGTCTATAACCAAGTCACTTCTTAACCTTCTTTTTGTTAAGCTAAATAAATTGAGGTCCTTGAGTCGATCACTATAAGGCATGTTTTATAATCCTTTAATCAGTCTTGTGACTCTTCTCTGAACACTCTCCAATTTATCAATATACTTCTTAAATTGTGCACACCAGAACTGGACACAGGATTCCAGCAGTGGTTGCACCAGTGCCAAATACAGAGATAAAATAACCTCTCTACTCCTGCTTGAGATTCCCCTATTTAGGCATCTGGTCACCCTATTTCTGTATGCATTTCCCCAGGTTTTTTTGTAAAAATCAAAACTGAACTGCCCCAGAAATTCTGTCATGTGGAATCATCGTGAAACTCGCATGGCTCCAACCCTGCCGATGAACCTTTAGATCCACTGCACAGACTTCTGCCACTTGAGCTAATGGAGTAAGTGATGGCAGAGGCAGTAGGTTGTCATCCTATATGTGATAGATCAGCTCTATGGGGGATGAGACACTTTTTTTGCCACTGGGTTTCACAGATATCTGCTGACAGAAGAGGAACTGTGAAACTCAGGAATCCTGGGTCTATTCCAGGCTCCTGAATGGAGTGGTCTCTAGTAGTCAAAGACCCTTCTTCCCCGTCCCCTCCAGTCTATGTCTATCCTATTGCTGTCTAACCCGCCCCAGCTCCTCATCTGATTTCAGCTGCCCCCCACTACCGCTCTGGATTCCTTGTCCCAGTTTCCTGGTCCTGTCTCACTCTCCTCTCTCCCCGCCCCCATCCCTCAGATGGGATGTTCGTTCCAGACTGGCAAAATTATAAGGCTTCCCAACATTTCAACACTTCCCATTCTAAATTTTCGGTTGCTTAACTATAGGCTAGCTCTGCCTACAACAAAGCATATTCAGAACCTCTGATTAAAGGGATTATAAGTGTAGCAACCTCCATCATAGTTAGTCACCAAAGATTGAACCCGAGCCATCCAGACTTAAAAGCATGAGCTTCTACTACTTGAGTTCAAGATATAACTCCCTTAGCTGGTAGCTATACAGTTATCCTCTAAAAATCCACCAGAGGAGGGCACAAAACACATGTTGGACCGTGAATTACAAAAGTGCCAAATATTATTATTAGACCTGCAATACTTTTCACAATGAACATCAGTGGGGGATAAACTGGGAGTTTAAGAATATTTGGAAAACAATTTTAGAATAACATTCAGTGCTGTGGTTTAAAAGAAAAAAAACCCTGTTAAAACTCATAACTTAGCAGCATTCAGTGTTTGAAAAAACAACAACAACTTCTAGGAGCTCTGGGATACAAGTTAAGAATGTTGAAACAGGAAGATGTTATGCTTAGTTACCACTTGGGCAAGGCGGTGTGCTATGTAATACTTGCAAGATTTCACTGTAATGTTTTACAATATATAGCAGCGCAATGCTGATTCCATTGATATTGTTGAACAATTCATGCTGATTTTATTTCAGCCCACATCTTAATAGTTTTGAATACTATAGATCACAATTTTCAGCTCAGTTGATCTGAACATGCAGAGCTTTAAAATTGCTATGCTCTAAACTGTATATTAACTACAATTTTATAAACCTGCATGTCAGAGAACTGTGTGCCACTACTACTAGACAGTGGCACAAGGCAATTCAGTGTGAATCACAGAAATGTAGGTCTGGAAGGGACATCAACAGGTCATCTAGTCAAACCCCTGCACTGAGGCAGGACTGAGTAATAACAACTAGACCGGTTTCAGAGTAGCAGCTGTGTTAGTCTGTATCCGCAAAAAGAACAGGAGTACTTGTGGCACCTTAGAGACTAACAAATTTATTTGAGCATAAGCTTTCGTGGGCTACAGCCCACTTCTTCGGATGCATAGAATGGAACATATATTGAGGAGATATATATATACACATACAGAGAGCATGAAAGGTGGGAGTTCTCTTACCAACTCTGAGAGGCCAATTAAGTAAGAGAAAAAAACATTTGAAGTGATAATCAAGATAGCCCAGTACAGACAGTTAGATAAGAAGTGTGAGAATACTTACATGGGGAGAGGTGTTTGTCTAACCTCTTAAAAAACTCCAATCACTGCTATTCCATAACCTCTCTAGGTAATTTGTCCAGTGCTTAACTACCTTTACAGTTAGGAAGTTTTTCCTAATGTCTAACCTAAATCTCCCTTGCTACAATTTAAGCCCATTGCTTCTTTTTCCTGCATGTCCTGAGTGGGACGGGGGTGGGTCCAGGCAGTGGGATTGGGGGGAGGGAGGTCGGTGGGTGTGTGGGGATGGACCGGGGGAAGCAGGGTGGAGGAACTGAGGGGGACAGGACTGGGACGGGGAGTCGGGGGGACTGAGGAGGATGGGACAGGACTGGGATGGGGGGAGTATGGTAGGGACTGAGGGGAGAATGAATGGGACAGGGTAGAGAGAGCTGTGTAGAGTGGGGCGGGGGAGACAATGGGGCTGGGCTGGGGAGAGGAACAGGGTCTGGAGGGGATGAGACAGAGGGGAGCAGGACTGGAATGGGGGGGAAGTTGAGGGGGTGGGACAGCAGGAGGAGCGATGGGGGTGGGATGACGGGAGAGGCTGAAGAAGAGATTTGGGGTAGGGCAAGGCTGAGGGCAGTGGGTAGGGGGGAGCAGGGAGACTGTGGGGGAGGCTGTTGGAACGGGGGCAGGGACTGAGGGCAGTGGGTTCGGGGTGGGAGGTACAGCGGGGACTGCGGGGGAGGCTGAGGGAACAGGGTCAGGGTGGGGGCTGAGGGCAGTGGGTCGGGTCTACACTGGCACCTCTCATTATTGCTGTGCCGGGCGGCAGACCTGCACCAGCGCTACCCTGGCGATGGAAGAGTCCTCAGTGGAAATGCAGACGTCATGACACAGACCCTCCTCGTCACTTCAAACCTGGCGCTGCTCTGGTCAGTCGCTAGGCTCTTGTCACTTTCAAACCCATGCAGGGTATCGGGCTCTTTTTCAGTTCTCAGGTTAAGAAAAGCCTCTGCATTTTGTGAGGGCTTCAGCATTCACTTTCCTACTTGACAAACTGTCTGCCTGACACATTGCTCCCAGGGCATTCATCTTTATTCATTATCGGCAGGTCCATCAGATTAACGAGCAACACAGGGGGAAGCAACACAATGGTGTCATGGATTTTTAATTTTTCAAACCACTTTGGCCTCAACAGGGATAACAGCAAATCTGGACAGAGCAGATGGGTGTCAGGATGGGTTTGGGTATTTATTTATTTATTTATTTTTAAGTGAAAATGTTTGGGTCTGAGCAAAGGCTGCAAACTTCCCTTTGGAAACCTCTGCTGATCTTTTGCCCCACAGGCTAACGACAGCCTGGAATCCGGGACAGATTTCCACATCCATGCAGGGTGAGATGATCGGGGGGAGGGGAGGGACTTTGGGGGAGGCAGAGGGAACAGGTTCAGGGAGGCTGAGGGCAGTGGATTGAGGGTGCGGGGCACAGGGGGGACACTGCGGGGGAGGCTGAGGGAACAGGGTCAGGGTGGGGGCTGAGGGCAGTGGGTCAGGTGAGATGATGGGGGGAGGGGAGGGACTGTGGGGGAGGCAGAGGGAACAGGGTCAGGGGGGCTGAGGGCAGTGGATTGAGGGTGAGGGCCACGGGGGGGACTGCGGGGGAGGCTGAGGGCAGTGGGTCTGAGGGGAGCCCCCCCAGAGGGACCTGCCAGGGGGCCAGGTGAGCCCAGCAGTGCTTACCTGAAGCGGCTCCCAGGAAGCATCCAGCAGGCAGGTCCCTCCCAGTCCCTTTGTCATTGATTTGCAAGTATTGTTTATGGGGTTTGGTTTTCTAGCAATCTTGAGTGTTTCCCAGCTTTGGTGAGTGGAAGTATAAATCTCGGGCAGCTAGCTCACTGTTCCAATAAATGAGTCTTTAGAATTTCATATGAATGTCTTTGCTGCATATCCTCATTGAGAATGATCCCTCCTTTTAACAAAATATTAATCACTTTTCCCACTCTGCCCTTTCCCAAAGCCCTATTCCATCCAACCTATTTCAGTGGAGTTAAATTTCCTGTGGTATTTGAAACACATTTTGTGACTTGCACAGCATGCTCAGTAGGGAGCAGAGAATTTAAAGGCAAATTCTAATATGCAGCACACCTCTTACCTGATGGCAGAATTTGACTTTTGGGAATAATTCATAGGTTTGTAATAGGTTAAACCAAGAAGGAACTATTAGATCATCTAGTGTTGCCTCCTGTATATCACAGGCTCTTAAATTTCATCCAATTATGATTGTAGTGAACCCAATAACTTGTGTTTCGGCTAGTGTATATCTCCTAGAAAGGCATCTGGTCTTGGTTTGAAGATATCAAGAGATGGAGGATCCACTCCTTTCTTTGATAGTTTGTTCCAATGGTTGACCACCCTCATACACTAGCCGAAACACAAGTTATTGGGTTCACTACAATCATAATTGGATGAAATTTATTAGCCTCACGTTGTGCCTAATTTCTAATTAGAATTTGCATGGCTTCATCTTCCAGCCATTGCTTCTTGTTTTTCCTTTCTCTGCTCAATTAAAGAGCCCTTTAGTCCCCCGTATTTTCTCCTGGTGAAGGTACTTATGCACTCTAATCAAATTCGTTCTAAATCTTCTTGATAAACTCAACAGCTTGAGTTCTTCAAGGATCTCACTGTAAGCCATTTTCTCCAGCCCTGAAATCATTTTTGTGTCTCTTTTCTGCACCCTTGCCAATTTTTCAAAGTCCTTGTTAAAAGATGGACACCAAATTGGACGCACAATTCTAGTATCAGTCTCACCAATGCCATATATAGAGGTAAAATGTCACCCACACCCCTACTCATTTCTCCCCTGTTTATATATCCAAGGATCGCTTTAGTCCTTTTTGCCACAGCATTGCAGTAGGAGCTCATGTTGAGTTTAGGGGTCTACTATGACTACTAAATCAGTCACTGCTTTCCAGGCTACCCCTCACCCCCCCTTTCTATAGAGCTGGCCTGCAGTAGTTGTTCCTAGATGTATAACTCCATTTGAATGTATTAAAACACATTTGCTTTGAATGGGCCCAGTTTACCAAGCGCTCCAGATCGTTCTATGTGACTGTCATACCCTTGTTGTATGCAGTGTTGTTGTAGCCATGTTGGTCCCTTGATATTCAGGAGATAAGGTGGGTGAGGTGTTGTCTTTTATTGGACCAACTTCTGCTGGTGACAGAGACAAGCTTTCGAACTACACAGAGCTGTTCAGGTCTGGGAGTACCTTTCCCCGATTTGAAGAAGAGTTCTGTGTAAGCTCAAAAGCTTCTCTCTTTCACCAACAGAAGTTGGTCCAATAAAAGACATTACCTCACTGACCTTGTCCTATCCTTATCGTTATTTACCATTCTGCCAATCTTTGTGTCTTCCACAAATTTTAACAGCAGTGAGACCCTGTAGGTGCAGTCTGCATCCTGCATAAACATTCACAAAAGTTGCAGACACCCACCTTCTGCCCTACGGTATCTCACATCCCAGTGCTTTGTACAGCTTACCTTTAAGCTGTTTGCTGTAATTTTAACTATATTTTAGCCACTAGTTTAGTTGCACAAACTGATTTTCACTGTTCACAAGGGCAATGCATGCAGGAAGAGATGTGATTTTTTCCCCCAGGAAAGTCAAATTTGGGACTTTCAGACTTAATCTCGCCCTTTACTTTTATTTTAAAAACAAGTACCAAGGAGGAAGAGCATTTGTTACTTTCATCAACGGCATTTAGAGATAAATTGACAGACCTGCTTGGGATACATACACTTTGTATTTCACTAAGTAAACCATAAGGTGCCGTTTAGAGCAGTGGTTTTCAAACTTTTTTTCTGGGAACCCAGTTGAAGAAAATTGTTGATGCCCGTGACCCACCGGAGCTGGGGATGAGGGTTTGGAGTGTGGGAGGGGCTCCGGGCTGGGGCAGAGGGTTGGGGTGTGGGGTGGGGTAGGGAATGAGGGGTTGTGGGGGGCTCAGCGCTGGAGCAAGGGGTTGGGGTGCAGGAGGGGGTCAGGGCTCTGGGCTGAGGGTGCAGGCTCTGGGGTGGGGCCGGGGATGAGGGGTTGGGGGTGCAGGAAGGGGTTTCAGGTTTGGGGGGCTCAGGGCTGGGGCAGGGGATTGGGGCATGGGCACGGACTTACCTCCAGCGGCTCCTGGTCAGCGGCACAGCCAGGGTGCACTGCAGACCGTGCTGCGTCTCGGAAGTGGCCAGCAGTAGGTCTGGCTCCTAGGTGGAAGCATGCAACTCTCGCCTGCAGGCACCACTCTCCCTCCCCCCTCCAGTTCCACTGGCTGGTTGCCGGCAAATGGGAGTGCGGAGCCGGTGCTCGGGGCAGGGGCAGCGTGCGGAGCCCCGTGGCCCCCCTGCCTAGAAGCTGGACCCGCTGCTGGCCGCTTCCGGGGCACAGCATGGTAATAGAACAGGTAGGCACTAGCCTGCCTTAGCTGGGCAGCACCGCTGACGGGACTTTAAACGTCCTGGTAGGTGGTGCTGACCAGAGCAAGGTGACCCAGCACCTTACATGCCACGACCCAGTAGTGGGTCGCGACCCATGGTTTGAAAAACACTGGTTTAGAGGACCCCAGCTCAGGACAGTCTGCAGATCCCTGGAGTAGAATTTCACATTTGGAATAGTTATAAGACAGCGTCACCACTTCTGATGTACCTGTAAATGTAAAAATAGGTTGAAACTTCCCCCTTTGTCCAGGATTCTTGATGAGTTTCTAGTATTTTTTTTAATTATTTCCTGATATTTGATATCATTTGAAGAGTGTTTAACCTCTGGCAGCTAACTTCATGATATACAATCTCCTACGACTAAGGGTCTGATCCCTCTCCTGTTAAAGTTAATGGAAAGATTCTGATTGACTTCAATGGGGAATGGATCAGTTGCTAAATAGTAGACTAGATAGACAGTGAGAGAGTGATGGAATCTACAAAAGGATGTTTAAAAAAACCAGGATGACATTCTACAAAATAGTGTCTCAACAAAGGGTTAAAACACTACATACAACTACCAATAGCTACAGTAATATGAGAAGTACTGTGCATTTCTATAATACCTAAGCTCAAGGAGCTCAATGCTGTTTACAAACATAAATGAATTAAATCTCAGAAACCTCTTGGATGAGGAAAGTACATTTAGTATCTCCATATTACAGATAGGGAAACTGAGGTACAGAGTGGTTAAGTTGCTTGCCCAAGCTTACCCAGCAAGCTGGGAGAGTACTGAGAACAGAGTCCTGAACTCCTACTCCCACACTCATGCTTTAACCAGAATGGGCCTGATGCTGTTCTCATCTACAGATGTAAATTTGGATTAGGACCACTGAAGTCAGTGGTCAGGATCTGGACCGTTGTCGTCATATAGTATATTTTCTTAAAGTAAAACAAATACAGATTATTTTGTACTAAAGCTCCTTTTCAGTGACCTAGGGATAGATACCTAGGGACAGGACTCTGAAAAAATCAGATTCATATAATCAAGGTCTAGAGACCTAGGAATAACTATAGTAGAATCTAAGGCTAGGTCTACACTACAGCGGGGGGTCGACCTAAGATACGCAACTTCAGCTACGTGAATAGCGTAGCTGAAGTGGCGTATTTTAGGTCGACTTACCTGGCTGTGAGGACGGCGGCAAGTCGACCGCTGCCGCGCCGCCGTCGACTCCGCTACCGCCTCTTGCCGCGGTGGATTTCCGGAGTTGACGGTAGAGCCATCAGGGATCGATTTTATCGCGTCTTCACTAGACGCGGTAAGTCGATCCCCGATAGACCGATTGCTACCCGCCGGATCGGCGGGTAGTGAAGACGTGCCATAAGCAAACTGTTATTTTTCTTTAGGTATTAAGAGATTAGATCGAAATCCACTTAATTTAATGAGAGTCTTTGCATTGATTTCGGTGGGTTTTCGATGAGGTCCTAAAATGGGATGACTATACCAACTGATAATGGATCATCATGTTAGTATTTCACTTTCCTAGCTCATGCTGCTATTCAACTTGACCAGCAATTTCAGAGACAAAAGAAGTAGTAAAATGATTCCAAGAATGTAATGGACAGAGAAGCCTGCAGAGAAATTATTTTGTAAATCATTTGGGTATATTTAACAATTAGCTGATCATAAACAGATCATTTAGGATCACATGCTTTATTGGTACAACTCGTAGGACCTGATTCTGATCTCATGCTGATTTTATTGACGTTTTTCTGAATTTACAATGGAGTATGCAAGATCAGATTTGGGTAAATAGTCCTCTGCTTTAGGACTACTGAAGTCAGTAAAGCCACATCAGGTTAAATATGGCCCCGCATATTATGTTGGTTTGGTTACTATATATTGATTTTTAGGTTTTTATTTTGTCATCTTAAAGAAAATAATATTTTTTAAAATGACAAAAATTTTAAGGTGAGAGAACCACATTTGCTTATCTCTCAGGTTCCAAACTGTGAGCAGTAAAAAACAGGGCATTTTGACTGACGTCCTGGTATCATTGTTTCATAATGAAACTGCCTGATAGTCTGTGAGTGTCCATAGCAGGTTTAAATTGACTTTTTGTTAATGTTTTGGTGATTAGAATAGAATTTATTTCAACTTCTCCATTTAGAGCAGGAACTACTACAGATTTCATATTTACCCTGGTGTAATATAAGAAGGATCCTGTTTGGTTAATTTTCCAGTTTCACCTATTGTTAAACTGGTGGATAATCAACTTCTGCTTTTAGAAAAAAATACAGTTGAAAATAGGTATGTGTATGTGTGTCAGTGTGTACACACATACAATAGATTTTATAAAGTATATTGTTGCTTCTTCTCCTGACACCACTATCACCTGTCCACTGAGCTCATGTGGGGGCCTTACACGTTGGCTTCCCAGTGGAGAAGAAATCGGAGACAGTGTTTAGGTACATTCTAAGTGTAACTTGCTTTGTTTACACACATACATCAAGTCCTGGAGCAGAGATACCAGCAATCCCTTCTTGCAGAAATCTCAGCCCAACACCAATGCCTAGTTCCCAGGTGCCAACTCTGCCTCAAGAATGGACTCTAATGAGAGACCAAGTAAGAGAGTACTCTCCTGCTGCACATGCCATCCCCTCTACCCAGATCGATGTATTGTTCTTAGTTTTCGATTAAGTTTCCAGACTAAGAACTTGCTTTTACACTAAGGGTATATCTTCACTACCCGCCTAATCGGCGGGCAGCGATCGATCCAGCGGGGATCGATTATCACGTCTAGACCCCCGAGCGCTCTCCCGTCGACTCCTGTACTCCAGCTCGGCGAGAGGCACAGGCAGAGTCGACGGGGGAGCGGCAGCAGTCGACTCACTGCGGTGAAGACACCACGGTAAGTTGATCTAAATACGTCAACTTCAGCTACGTTATTCACATAGCTGAAGTTGCGTAACTTACTTCGATCCCCCCACCCCCTCCGGCCGGGTAGACCAGAGCTAAGAAATGAACTTGGAGGACTGTGTGATAGCACCACCTGGTGATGCCATCATTAGAATACTAAATGTTATATGTGAGAATGTTAAGCTTTCAGGGCTAGGCACAATGTAAGTGCATTTAGGTTAAGCTTTTAGGTCTCTTTCAAAGTGATTCCTGGTGTTGTAGTTCCATCACCTGGGTGATACAGGGCCCTAACTTGAAGTGAGCTAGCTGAGCCCCATTTTGACCAATTGTAATGCATCCCTGTTAAATTTGAGGCATCTTTTGTTACAAAACTTTCCAGATGAAGCAGAACTGGTGCAGTTTTACAATGCAGAATTAAAAGGGGGATTTTTGGAGGATCCTCCTTAGCTCTAATTACTTTTTTTGGGTCTCTAGTTATAACACAGGTGTGGAGGGGTAGATATTTATTAATACTACTAGACTGAGTGGAGCAAGAGACATCAAAGGGCTGTCCCATTCACACCCCCTTTGTGCCGTCAAAGCATCAGTATCATCTGTTGGCAATGTGAGATTATCTAATACATTTGTAAACTTTGTAGATTGATGAAAATGGTTGGCATGCTGCAAAAGGCCTCCTGGTGACAGCAGTAAACACAGTTGTCTCTTGTATTCAGAACTGTTCCTCAGTTTGAAAACAAAAATAAATACCTATGTGTGAAGCCCATTGTTGTCATGCAATGGATTCCATTAAAACTCCTTCTCCACATTTTCCTTTCCACATTTACTGCCAACCACAGGCGCTTAAAAAACCCAGAATCAGGTCCCAAAAAGTTATGAGATTTTTTTTTTTTTAATCCTAGTTTTTAGCCAATCAGTGTTGGGTTCTCTGTATTTCCCCTCTTGTTTTAGAGCAGTGGTCTCCAACCTTTTTACGCCCAAGATCACTTTTTGAATTTAAGGGCAAACCAAGATCTACCCCACCCCTTCCCCGAGGCCCTGCCCCTTCCCCTTCCCCGTGGCCCCGTCCCACTCACTCCACCCTCCTGTCACTCGCTCTCCTCCACCCTCACTCACTTTCACCAGGCTGGGGTAGGGGGTTGGGGTTCGGGAGGGGGTGGAGGCTCTGGGCTGGGGCCAAAGGGGTTCACAGTGTGGGAGGGGGCTCTGGGCTGAGCCTGGGGCAGGGGGTTGGGGCGCAGGAGGGGGTGAGGGGTGCTGGCTCTGGGAGGGGGGTCAGGGCTGGGGTTTGGGGTGCAGGAGGGAGTATGGGGTGCTGGCTCTGGGAGGGGGTTCAGGGCTGGGGCTTGGTGTGTGGCCTCCTGCCGGGCAGCATTTACCTCCAGCGGCTCCCAGTCAGCGGCGCAGCGTGGCTGCCACTAAGGCAGGCTCCCTGCCTACCTCGGCCCCATGCCACTCCTGGAAAGGGCCAACGCGCCCCTGCGGCCCCTGGGGGGGGGGGTGGCACATGGTTCAGTGCACTGCCCCTCTCTGCAAGCACCGCCCCCGCAGCTCCCATTGGCCACAGCTCCCCATTCCCAGCCAATGGGAGCTGCAGGGGCAGTGCTTACAGGCAGGAGCAGTGTGCGAGGGAGACCCCTGCCCCCGGGGCTGCGGGACCGCGCTGGCCACTTCCAGGAGCGGCGTGGGGCCAGGGCAGGCAGGGAGCCTCTCTTAACGGCAGCCACACTGCACAGCCGGAGATCGCGTTCGACCGGATGGTGACCACTGTTTTTGAGCATTTATGGGGGTCACCTGTTTGAGCTTTTCTCTGCTATCACGAGGGCTAGAGACTTTTTTTAAATAAAGCAGAGATTCTGACATAATCGTATGTCTCCAGGAGCTGAGCTTTAAGAGAACCACCAAATATGATTAACAGAAGTATTGGGAGCATAAGCTTTCGTGGGTAAGAACCTCACTTCTTCAGATGCAAGACTTGCATCTGAAGAAGTGAGGTTCTTACCCACAAAAGCTTATGCTCCCAATACTTCTGTTAGTCTTAAAGGTGCCACAGGACCCTCTGTTGCTTTTTACAGATTCAGACTAACACGGCTACCCCTCTGATACTTGACACCAAATATGATGAGTCTTACAATAAAATTGCAAGACATTGCAGTTCTATGTGGAATTAAGTTGTCACACTGCTTCTGTGGGAAAGCAAATGACAAAAAATCTCTGAACATGAATTCCACCCGATGCTGTAAATTTTCTGAAAGATGAATACAGGTACCAATCCTGTCTCTCGACATCTGTGCACAAACATTATTGGTTTGTATCCTGCTTTCTTTGTGGCAAACTCTAGCTCTCATTTTTTTAAAGCAATTTTGACAGCTGCATTTCTTTGCTCAAAGCATAGTGTGAGACAACAGTGAGCCTCACTGAAAAACCTCTATTTGCAATGAATAGCCCCGCTCTATGGAACTCCTGCTCCATGGAACATCTGCGTGCAACTTTAAGGAACTGATAGCTGTGATGCAAAAAACTATAGTATCACCTCACAACACAAGATGAGACCATAGGAACAGTTACCAGCTGAGATAAAGTTGTGCATGTAAATAAACCCCAAGTCCATGCCTCATAAGAATAGATATATGGGAGGTGTGGACAGGATTGACCAGATGCTAGACCATATGATAAACACTAAGGATCATGGCAGAGTATAAAAACAGAGCATTTATATGGTACAGCTGGCTATGCATAATCTCTTAATTTATAAAGCTGGAGCATCTGGTCTGTTGCTGTCACTCTATCAGAGTTTTCAGAGCCTTATTCTTAAGTCCCCTATTTAAATAATGCAGCACTGGCTGACAGTGAAAACAAGGAGGAGTTGTTGTCTTATACAATGAGATGAGATGCACTGTTGCTGAACTCTATGTGAGTATTAGGGTAACACATAGAAAGGAAATGTCCTTTATTGTTCCTTTCCTGGTTTTGTCCTTAACATTAGAGGAGTGCTTATGAAGATCAATTTGTATAAAATCCTAAGAGTCAAAATATTTATTTCACATCACCAAGATGCTCAGTTGCATTGCTGAGTTAAAGGGGTTTGGACAAATAGTCAGGCAAGATGTTTGAAACAGGACATGCCTAACACTCCGAATGTTCCATAAAATTCAAAGAGCTGTGCCAAACAGGCTTGTAGCTTGGGGGGTACAATGCTAACTGTTTTTTTGTAATGCTACCTCATCCCATCCACAAACCTCATTTAGATGCCTCGAGATGAGGAGCCATTTCACTGATATTCCCTGAAACAGAGGATGTTTGTAAATTTCCCCAGAATTATTTCGAGGTAGAGATTTTAACAATTTGTAGAAACTGAAGTAATTCATGGTGTAGAAATACCTAAGATTACAAAATCAGAGGGGTCCATGCAGCAAGCAGATCAGGTGCAGATGTAGTAGTGGTAGATGGATCCACACTAACACTGACATTGCGGGCATTCTCCCTACACCCACATATAGGAAAGGGCAGCCACAGCACACAAGCCAGTAACCCTGCGGTGCATTTGCAGTACTGGCCAAGAAGAAGAAGCAGTTGGACTTCCAGTCCATAGTCTGGGGTAATCATCCTGAAGAGCAAAAGCAGAAGGACTTGATGCAAGGGCATAAGGCACTAAGGCCTGGCCTACACTAAAAAGTTAGGTGCAAGCCATAACATAATCAGAATCCGCAACCATTTTGCTACTCCAGCCATGATGAGCAGGCCCCCCCCCGGGTCATGGGTGACCGCACTTTTAATGAAGTTTATGGCAGGCTCATGTCAGGCTCTAGACTAGACGCGATAAATCGATCCCCACTGGATTGATCGCTGCCCGCCGATCCGGTGGGTAGTGAAGACATACCCTTAGTGTAAGAGCAAGTTCTTAGTCTGGAAACTTAATCGAAAACTAAGAACAATACATCGATCTGGGTAGAGGGGGCTGCATGTGCACCAGGAGAGTGCTAGATGTTTCTTACATGCCAAATCTTTCCTTCCCATATATAAAAATATAGGTATATTTCACATCTTCTGCTACTAGGATAGCCTTTTCACCAAGTTCCATCAGTCATTTTCACCTCAGTGGCAGAGACAAACTCTTGGCCATTTCAGCTTCAAGAGCAGCTGACCAGATTGTTGCCAGTGGTTGGGTTCAGTAGAAACACCCTCACAATGGGAATGTACCGCTTCAGCTGCTCCATGTTAAGCAGCAGGACAAGATGAGCAATGTAGATATTCATAACCAAACCCACCAGCCACCTCCACCCACAGTGTCACGGCTTTGGCAGCTTTCTTGTTATGGGCACATTATTAGGCTGGAAGCCCAATGAATTACAAAGTGCATTGACCAAGGAATACAAGTCGGCAATCACGTGGGCGCTAAAAGCTTTGGTGATGCCGCAAGATCACCAATGACAGACAAACTGAATATCCAGCCAGACTGTATTAAGGACCTAGCTAGAGGCAGATCCGAGTGATGCTCTATCTCGAAGGAGGCCCACATCCCTTTGAGATTTGCCTTAATGATGGTATTCATTTGTACTGAACAGATCCCATAGTGGGAACAGATCCCCATAGTGCTAAAGGCCATAGGCCCCTATGCATGCATATAGATAGATAGATAGATAGATAGATAGGATCCTGTGTTTGATATCTTTCTCCAAAGAGCATACAGTCTTAAAAATTACACTAGTACCTAAAGTGTTCAGGCCTGAGAAGAAATCGAGTAAGGATTTTGGATATGGCCCTAATAAGAAGTTGGAAATATCAGGTTCAACAAAATTTAATTTTTTTCTAACATTAAAATCGCGTTAGCAAACTAGAAATGAAGAGGTTTGGCCAGCAATACTTACACTGTAACCAAGAGTCACTTCCTTAACTATAAGGCAGGTTTACTGAAAGCTGGAACAGTATTATTATAAAAAAATATATTATAAAACGGCCTTGCTATGGAAACATTTTATTCCTGAACTATGGCTCCTTTATTTTTTCCCATGACTCACAGCTGGAAATGTGTTCTTTGGCGTGACTTTCGCTGATTAGAAGGAGGAGAAAGAGAATGCTGGAAGGTAGATAATGAATGCCTCTGGAACAGCTGACACAGAGCTGAAAGCATGGAGAATTTCACTGTCCGAGAAGTTAGACATGGAGAGCAGGAAAGCTTCCAATGAGTGAGAGTGTGCAGTGCAGGATGAGATGCTTCAGATTATGAGGGACCAATCAGACATGTTGAGGCATCTGGTTGAACTGCAGGAACAGAAGCAGGAAGGTAGAGTCCCTTTGCAGACCATGGTGGACAGCCAGCCATCATCGCCTGGCACAGAATCACCCTTCCCCAAGTGTTCCATGAGGCGTGGGCGAAAAGTCCATTATCCCTTTCACTTAACTCAGGGGGAGGGTACAAGGAACAGAAGGCGCCCATTCACAGACCTTTGATGGTCTGGAATGTGGTGTTATGTTACACAGCTGAAAATGTTTCTCCCATTCCAATTTTACAACCCCTTTTCCCCAAGGTTATTTTTTTTCTGTTTTCCCTCTTTACTGATGTTTGTTAAATAAAGTAAATGGATTCGAGAAATAAATGTTCTTTATTGAGTAGAAGCAGTGGGCTTGGCGGGGGGTTGACTTTACAGGGACAATGATACAAGCCAGGTGAAGGTTTGGGAAAGCACAATGCAGACAAGCAGCTCACATTACTGTGACTCATTATTGAAATGGCTTTTCAAAGCCTTGCGGATACGCAGCACCTCTTGCTGTGCTCTTCTTATTGCCCTGGTGTCTGGCTGCTCAAAAATGGCTGCCATGTGATCTGTCTCAACTGCCCACCCCTATGGAAAATTTCCCCCCTTTTTTCACAGATATTATGGAGGACACAGCAGGCAGCTATAACCATGGGGATGTTCTCCTCACTAAAGTCCAACTTGGTTAGTGGACTTCTCCAGCGCCCTTTCAATTGACCAAAGGCACATTCAACCACCATTCTGCATTTGTTGAACCGTTCCTTACTGCTGTCCAGACGGCCGGTGTATGGCTTCATGAGCCATGGGAGCAAGGGGTAGGCTGGGTCCCCCAGGATAATTATAGGCATCTCAACGTCGTCAATGTTCATTCTGTGGTCTGGAAAGAAAGTCCCGGATTGCAGCTTTTTGAACAGACCCGAGTTCCTAAAGATGTGTACGTCATGAACCTTTCCCGACCATGCTATGTTGATGTCGGTGAAACGTCCCCTGTGATCCACCAGTGCTTGCAGCACCATTGAAAAGTATCCCTTTCGGTTTAAGTACTGTATGGCAAGGTGGTCTGGTGCCAAGATGGGGATATGCGTGCCATCTATCGCCCCACCGCAATTAGGGAACCCCTTCGTGGCAAAACCATCCACTATGTCCTGCACATTTCCCAGACTCACTACCCTTCGTAGCAGAAGTTGATTAATGGCCCTGCACACTTGGAGCACAGCAGCTCCCACGGTTGATTAACCTGCTGCAAATTGATTCCCCACTGACCGATAACTGTCTGTTGCAAGCTTCCAAATAGTGATCGCCACTCGCTTCTCCACTGTCAGAGCAGCTCTCGTTTTGGTGTTGCTGAACTGCAGGGCAGGGGAAAGCTCTGCACAAAGTTCCTGGAAGGCGGCCTTCCGCATTTGAAAGTTCTGCAGCCACTGCTCGTCATCCCATACCTGCAAAACGATGCAGGCCCACCAATCAGTGCTTGTTTCATGGGACCAGAAACAGCGCTCCCTCTCTCAACAGAGTGCAGCTGCTCTGTGACTGCCAGCAGCAACTGTGAATTGTTTTTTTCAATGGCTTGCAGCAGGGCTGCTTGCAGGACATTGCTATGTTCCATGCAGCGGACCCTACTTCGGCTCTAGAAATACGGCAGGAGAAGGCACAAGGTGTTTGAGATGCTCACAGCAAGAGTGCACAACTGAGCAGGCTCCATGCTTCTGGGGTTATGGCGTACGCGCGGCGGTTTTAAGGCGCGAAAACCACTGGGTTGTTTGCCGTTCATATGAAGGAGGGAGCACAGTGCATTATGGGATGCCGATGCAATGCTTCCATTCTCCCTTGTGGCAATGTTTTGGTCCCATGAGGCTGTGCACAAACTTCCCAAAACACACTGCAGCAAGTTGCACTTTGGGATTGCTACTGTTGGAGAATAACAGAGTTTTTATTTTTTGTTTGGGTATAGCAAGTTAGATATTTTGCTAAATACCATATTAAACAACACTAGTTTTTTGTGTCTGGCAAAAGTATTCTTGGTTTTTGCAACTTTAAACAATACCAATTCATTTTAAATTTATAAAACACAGATTTCATAAAAAACAATAATTTATTTGTTTCGGTGCCTGGTTTTCCAGTACCAGGCTCAAGGGAGTTAAGTAAGTCGGAATGTCAAAAGATCCAGATTTGGGCCAATTAGTGCCTAGGGCTGGCCAATCCTAGGTGCAAAGCTGCAACAGGCGCCTTTTTGACATTTTTTTTTGAACACCGGGTAAAGGCCATTTACTTAACATATAATTCAAAGGGCTATTTTTAGAGGGTTTTACCAGAGACTCACCCATTTGCCTGCTGACACTTTAACAGAGAATTACACAGAGAACAGAAGGAATTATGGCCTAATAGGATCCTATTACAGGAATTTCTACTAATACTGACCACTACAGGGGACGGGACAGAAGGATCCCAATTCGACCTCAGAGCTTCATTGCACGCAATGGCTTCCACTTTGAGGAATTACGAATGAGAGGCTTAGTTCCGTCCACACACCTAACGCCCAAATGTATAAGACAAAAATTCATTAATCGATTAACCAAAACAAAACCAGACCAGAACCAGAACCAGATAGTGTCTTCTTATTCTATTAGGACTCACCTTATTGGTACACGAACCCCAGGGGCTGCGGTGAAGCAGAGAAAAGGGGCGAAACATCCCGTTGGCGCCGTTCCCAGTTCGCCGCAGCTGTCGGGAGTCCAATGTTCGAGCTAGGAGAGTCCCGGCGGAGTCGCTAGAAACTGTCACCGAAATATTGGGTCCACCTAGCTGAGAGCCAATAACAGCCAGACAGGGATAAGGAAGAGTTGCTTTATTCTGCAGAAGAAAGGAGAGCCTTGCACCTTGGTACAAAGACTTGTTTTACACACATTTTACCATTTTAATTATTATTTTGGGGATTTGAAATCCCCATGCTTATAATTACTTACTTTTTTTTTTTTTTACTATGCCCTTAAAGTTTTTAACCTGTTTTTAAATTTTTTTATTTGTTGCTTGCCCGCTTGGGCCTGAGTCTGCTTTTTTTGCTGAACCGTTCCTTTCATGGGCACCGTCTTTTTTACTACCAATTTAGCTAGGAGGGTGGGCTTTTTAACTAGCCCCCACCCCTCCTGGTCTTTTTTTTTAAACATTTTTACTTACAAGGCTACCCGAGTTCTTCCTTATGAGGCTTGCCACCTGGGCAAAACACATGGCTCATTGGCGTTTAACTATTTAATTTTTTTTGTGTGGCAAACACACTGCTTTTACAGCATATACTGAGCACAAATAATTAAATTTTGACAAGTCCCTGAAGGACCGGTACTTGCTTAGCCAGTGCTTTCTTTTTTGCTTGGAAGTTCTGTTTTAAGGCTTGCAACTTGCCCTGGGTGTAGGTTTGAGTTGCTGCCTGGTTCATGATTTATGCTTTTAATTGCTTAATTTTAGTTATTAAGTACACAACTTTTCCTATTACTTTAACTTTTTTATTGCCCAGTCCTGCTACGACTGGGGTAGATCCACCTGACACCCTTCCCGGTCAACTGGGGTGGAGAGAGGAATGCTAAATCCCTCTCCGGTTTTCAGACTTACTGCGGCTGAGAGTAGGCACACTTTCATACTCACACACGTACGTCCAGACTGGCCACGTCTGTGTATAACGTTTAGAGAAGGTGCTGTGCAATCTCCAACTTGCTTTCTCTCTTGGGGGGGGGGGGGGGGCAGTTCTTTTACACCCTGAGGTCTTCTGGGGCATCTTTTCAGTGATTCCAGTTCAGGCCGGCTGCCTGTGGCTTTTTCAGCGTCCCCAAACCACGCCAGCTCCAGGGTCGCAAAGGCAGACTGTTGGATTTTACTGGACAGTTAAGCTTTGCAAATGTAATCTCAGCACTGTAATTTGTATTGCCTTTGGTTTGACTATGTCTATATTTTTTTTACAGCCAGCTGGGGCCGAAAGCAGGTTTTTTTTGTACTTAGCCTGGTCTGCATTGATTCTTGACCTTGAACGCAGATTAACTTTCTTTTTATTTTTGGACCAAGCTGAATTTCAAATTAACCCATTTCTTTTCTTAATCGACAAATTGCTCCCATTGTGTGTCAGAGGCTTTTTGGTAATTAAAAGCTCCTCTGAGATGTATGATCCTATCTAGATTGAAGGTACCTTCTAGTGGGCATTGTTTAGATGAATTTTCACGCGTGTAATGATTCCAATTTTCTAAATACCTGCAGGTTTTAGGACCATAATGTACGTACATGAAATAAGATGGGGTACCCTTAGGGGGTGAGAGGGAATGCTTAGACTGTCCCCCACCCATTTTCCAATCACACACACAGGGAGGATGCCCTGTCCGCTTTAGCGGCACATAACTAAGGATTTCTCCGTACAGCGTACTCACACAGGAGAGGCTAACGAGGATGGCCACGACCCTCCTACACCTCCCTTCAGCAAAGAGCGTCGGCTAGTCTCTGAGAGACGGCGCCGCTTACTTTTGTTGCATTCAGTGAGATGATCAGACTGTTAGTGGCTCACACAGAGAGGAAAAGGGGAGGGAAGATGGGTTCACACACTTCTAGACCCAGGTAGCTTCCTTGCCGGACGATGCCAGGCCGAGTTAGCCCACCGTGGGTCGGATCTCCTAAAAGATCCTCTAGTTACCGGGCTTGCGTTAGAGTAGTTCTGGTCACGAGCCAAAAGACTTCGCAGAGTACTCTGGGCGTCTTCCGGTAACTCTCAATTCACACTGGTGTACACACACACACACACACACACACACCAAGGCCTCTATTTCCAAATACCACGATGCATTTGTACCTTATGTTCGGACTCAATACACTATGAGGCGGTAACAACCCCTCTTGAGGCGGTAAAAAACCCCTCAGCACCGGTGCATACCTATGCATCTCTCTTATGCATATGGGGGCGGCCAAACTAACAGTTCCCCAGAACCGCATACAACTACCTTATTGGGGGCGGCAAAACAATTTCCTAGAACCCCTCTGCATCTGATCTTGCTGCACAGTCAATAAGTTCGGATGGCGTGAGCCCAACAGGGACAGACGGCCCCACGGACAGTCCTCCTCCGACACCCCAATAGAGATTTCAAAAGGTCTCCTACCTCTATTGTGGCGCCACGGGGTTCGAAGGGGAACGATCCATAGCAGCTGCAGGTGCCTCTGCGGGTGTTGCCATCCCGGACGAGCCCCCAAATTGTCGGAGAATAACAGAGTTTTCACTTTTTGTTTGGGTACAGCAAGTCAGATACTTTATTTTCTTAAGCAATTGCATAGAGGGAGAGAGCTAAATAGGTCTCTCCACAGGTAAACAATTACAGCAAGCATTTATACCTTTTGTTACAAACAATAATGAGCAACAGCTGCATTTTGTTTATAAATAGGTCATTCTAATATTTTGTTTTGCTCACTAATGTAGACTCTTAGTCTACATTCCATATTATCTACACATTATTTACACAAGGTCGCAACAACTTCTCACACAGTTCTTTTCCACTTGCCTCACACATTCCTCACTTTTACAAATTTTGCGTTATTAGGGTTACAGTTAGCCTAATTCTTGCTAACAAACTGTCATACATTGCATTCCCTTTCTGTCAGTTCTTTTTCTGCTTCCACACTACCCACAATGCACTGCTTCGTGCATCAATGCAGGCACTGCTAGTGAAGACGCACTCCATCGAGACAATGAGCACGATGTGGCCATGCGCAATCGACTTAATTAATTCGGCAGCTCGAGGTCAAATTAGATAAAGTTGAATTAATTTTGTAGTGTAGATGAGCCGTAAGTAAATGAGCATTTTACCAAAACTTTCTGGGGGACATCTTAAAGCAGTGTGCAAGATTCACTTAGTTGGTTCCAGGAACTGCATAGTGCATGTCCCTGCATGAGCCTGACTCACTGCATCGGCCACAGAGTGCGTCATGGGACTGTATCATTATCATTGTTTGGGGGGGGAGGGAATATGCCGCCAGCAATTTTACCAAACACTGTCCCAGTAAAAGTGCTTTTTAGAGTGGAGATGGAAGGAAATGTACATTACAAATGGAAGGAGAACTTTGCCTTTTGCAGGGCATTACAGGGTTGGTGACCATAAATAATGGCATTCTCAGATATTTGCAAGGACTTCTTCCAGTCTGAGAATGCCATTATTTATGGTCACCAACCCTGTAATGCCCTGCAAAAGGCAAAGTTCTCCTTCCATTTGTAATGTACATTTCCTTCCATCTCCACTCTAAAAAGCACTTTTACTGGGACAGTGTTTGGTAAAATTGCTGGCGGCATATTCCCTCCACCCCCAAACAATTTTGCCCTCCGCTCCGGCGCACAGGCAGAGCCCGGAGGGGCTCTCGCCCCCCCCCCCGCCCCGACTCCGCCCCCTTCTTCCCCTATTGGATTCCCTCCCCAAATCCCCGCCCCCTCACTGCCCCATTGGATCCTGAGCCGGGCCTGGGGAGGAGACGCCCCTGGGCAGCAGCCTGGGCAGCCCTTGCACACGGCCATGGCCGGCCGGAGCCGGGAGCACTGCAGTGCAGCGCGGAGGCTGCTCCAGCCCTGCAGCCCGCGGGACAGCGCGGTGGGTCCGGGGGCAGCGCGGAGCGGGCAGGGCCCGGGTGGGCGGCGTGGCCTGGGGGCGTGGGCCGTCCGCCGGAAACACGCAGCGGAAAGGAGCTGTGGGGGCGAGACTTGTCCCAGGCGGGGCGGCCGGCGGACAAAGGCGAGGAGCCGGTTGGGGTCCCCCGAACCGATAAACTTCCCCGCCGCTGCCGAGGAGCCCCGCGCCTCTCACGCTCGGCTGCGCTCCAGCGGCTCCTTCCTGGTGGGGTGGCGGCCGCCCAGCCGGGAACGAGCTGCTGGAGCGCAGCCGAGCGGGAGAGGTGCGGGGCTCCCCGCCGGCGGGGGGACGCGCCGCATTTGCCCGGGGCGGGCTGGGGGGCGGGAGGCTCCGCGGGGAGGGCAGCGCGCGCGGCCAGGGCGCTGTGTGCGATTCCGCGGCGCGGCTGGGGCCTGCTAATGCCCCCGTCCCCTGTGAAACTCCTTTTTGTTTTTGTTTTTTTGCTCCGCCCCCTCCCCGCCCCCCCCGCGTCCCGATATTTTATCTCTGTGATCTGGTCACCCTAGTCAGAGCAGGGAGGAGAAGAGGCAGGAGGGGGGCAGGGTACCACGGTCCAGGTGTTGGGCAGCAGGGACGGCTGTGCTAGGGGAGGCACCGCCTCCCCTTGCCTATTATACCTGCCGCCCATGTGCATCATCCTTTTCTCCGGCCTTGACAAGTGCCACTGTGCCCCGCTCCTAGCCTAGATGGATTACCTCTGACAGATCTTTTTTAAAAATCTAAATACACTATCTCCCAGGATGGCTCAATCAAGGTTTGGATGGCGCTTTGTAGATACATGGACCAGTACAATATAAATGCTAAATATAGCATGAAAAATGTCACATTTTTATACATTTGGATTGTGTTGTTCAGACTGAACCAATTCACTTTAAATTATAACTCTTATGTAAATTGCAGTAAATGTGGTTGAGTAACCGGATACATTAATAATGAACCATTTTATATCAGTTTTACATGATATCTTGCTGCCAATTCCTTTCATCTAATTTATGGTAACTGGTGATGCAATAGGGGGATTAGATAGAAGCGCCTTTCTTACAGTTTTCACAGAACTACAAGTCACTTCCCTTCTCCACTCAACCGCGCCTAAAGGGCATTGAGTGAGATTTAAGGCGGAAATCTTTTTCCCTGCTGAGCATGAAGATCAATAGAAACTGATTTCTTAGACTGAGAGGAAACAAGTCTTGTGGATGGTGATTCAGATGCTGGTTTACCATGAGTCTCACCCACCTTTACAAACATCCTCTTCGTCCTACCTAGCTGTCATTGATAGAGTGAGGGGACGGTTCCTTTATGACTTTTGGATTAGCTCACATTTCAGTGGGTTTGGTCACTTAGCTCCTACCCAGTCCTAGGTTGGCTTTGCTAACACAAACGCTATGTGGGATCGACCCGCTGAGATCGAGCCATCAGCGGTCGATTTAGAGGGTCTAGTGAAGACCTGCCAAATCAACAGCAGATCACTCTCCAGTCGACCCCTGTACTCTACCCCCAATGAGAAGAGTAAGGTAAGTTGATGGGAGAGTTTCTCCCGTCGACCCCCTGCGGTGTAGACCCCGCGGTAACTCGACCTAAGGTACATCGACTCCAGCTGTGTTATTCACATGGCTGGAGATGTGTAGCATAGGTTGACTTACCGTGGTAGTGTAGACATAGCCAAAGTTACACCTGAGCTTTGAAGGCAGAACACTGCCTTGGTGGGGATGGGATAGTGGGGGAGGGGGGGGTAAGAGAAAGGGAGACTGTGTGGCTACCCCATGCTACACACCAGTGTTGGCAGTGTGTAGTGTATGTGGAGGTACATTCTGCCGTGAAAAGCAAGCTGCATCCACACTGCTGTGGGTACCTCCACATGCTGTCAGTGAAAGACTCCAGCAGTGGGAAAAGGCTTCAGCAGCTCCCCACTGCTGGAACCTTTCATTGTGCAGAAGAAAGGCTCGAACGGGGGGGTGGGGAAGGAAGTGGGGAAACCACTCCCCTGCCAGAGCCTTTCCCTGTGGAAGAGGAAGCCTCAGGCAGTGGGACACAACACTGCTAAAAATAGCAGTGTAGAGAGGGAGGCACTGCTTGGGTGAGTAAAGAGCCATGAAAGGTACCTACCCGGGTACCTACCCACATCCTGTAGGTGTGTCTTTGCTTGCCTAAGCTGTGCCTTGCTGGCTATACTGCTATTTATGCCCGTACTGGGGGCGGGGGGTAGTATGCTACATGCTGCCAAAAAAAGCATGAAGTGTAGACATACCCGGTGTGTTTTTAAAAACAGCACACATTTTCTCTAGAGGTTGTATTTTGTTCTTTACATTGTTCTGGTAGGATGCAACTGTTTACTCCTGGGGGAATTCTGCGCCATTGCGCAATGCAGAATTTCATATTTTCCCCTGCAGAATTGGGGCTGCAGAGCTGCTGCCAGCCATTAGGGGCTGCTGGACTTCGCAGAGTCCAGCTCTCCAGCTCACAGTGAGCAGAGCTCCCAGCCCGGCGGGGATGGAGACTGCACATTCTGGCTGCCTGGCTTGATCCTCATTTGCCCAGGGACGGGAGAGGGCCTGGGAGACCTAGCTGTGGCAAAGGGTGAGGAAGGACCACAGTGCACCGCATCCCTGGTTGGACAGTGAAGAAGCTGGTGGGAGTAAAGCCTCTGAGGGGAGGAAGGTATGGGTGTCTGGGCTGGGGTGTGCCCCATGGCTGGTCTGGGGGGGGAGGGGATGCGTGGGCTCTGGGGGTTCCCTGCAGCTGGGCTCTGGGGGGGAGAGGGGTGCGTGGGCTCTGAGGGTGCCCTGTGGCTGGGGCTCTGGAAGGAGGGGGTTGTGTGGGCTCTGGGGATGCCCTGTGGCTGGGCTTTGGAGGGAAGAGGGTGCTTGGGCTCTGGGGGTGGCCCGTGGCTGGGCTCTGGGGATGCCCTGTGGTTGGGTTCTGAGAGGATGGGGGTGCACGTGTCTGGGCTCTGGGGTGCCCTGTGGCTGTGCTCTGGGGGGAGAGGGTGCATGGGTTCTGGGGGTGCCCCATGGCTGGGCTCTGAGGGAGAGGGTGTAGGTGTCTGGGGGCGGGGGTGCAGGTGTCTGGGCTCTGGGGGGTGCCTTGTGGCTGGGTTCTGGGGGAAATTGGGGTGTGGGTGTCTGGGCTCTGGGGGACCCCATGCAGCCCTCTCCAGCACCCACCAACTGCACTTGGGCTGTCATAGGGGTTTCTTTAACTCCCTGTTCCTGGGGGGAATCTTTTGTTGTTGTTGTCTGTATTGTTGACAAGTAATTTGAAGTAAATTAGCAAAATATTTGAAACTGGTGTGATATTGTGTTATTTTAACAAATGAAATATGCACAATTTTTAATTTTTTAGCGTAGCATTCCCCCAGGAGTAGCAACTCCACTGCACCCTTCTTTTGGTGGTGTGTAGTGTACATACACGTGTAATCCCCCTAGCCCCGATAATAAACAACAGTGTAGAAGTTGAGTACTTAGGCAAGTACAGACACACCTAAAGGATGTGGGGATGCGCCTGGGTAGGTACCCTACCTGGCTCTCTACTCACCCAAGCTGTGTCTCTGTCTACACTGCTATGTTTAGCCGAATAATGTCCTGCTGCCTCCCATCACTGGAGCCCTTCCCTGCTGCAGGGAAAGATTCCAGCAGTGGGAAATGTCTATGATAGAGGGAAAAGGCTCTGGAGGGGGGGTTGTGATGGGTTCCCCCCCAGGGTGCCACCTGGAACTGGGATACCACTGAGCCCAACTGACCCACCAACCTGGCTCCCTTTACATGTAGCTATATACAGATGCTGAGATCAGCTCTGCATGGGAAGGTTTCAGCTAAGGAACTGCCCAGCTACTCAAGTGCACACCCCCCTTGGGGGTGTAAACCCAAAATTATACCGTCTTGCGCTGCACAAAGATCTGTACAGCGTAAGATCATGAAATTTGCCCCTCCCTCAATGTGGAGAGAGAATATACAACAGCTTTTTGTCCCAAGTTATAACTGCCACACACTGGTTTGTGATAAAGCAAAAGCAAATTTATTAACTACAAAAGAGAGATTTTAAGTGATTATAAGGAATAGCAAACAGGTCAAAGCAGGTTACCTAACAAATAAACAAAAATGCAATCTAAACTTAATATACTAAAGAGATTGGATATAAGTAGCAAATTCTCACCCGAAATGATGATTTAAGGTGGCTGCAGGCTCTTGAGGGGCAAGCCGCATTTGCTTGCAGCTTAAAAACCCCAGAAATCCCTCTAGCCTGGGTCCAGCACTTCCCCCAGTACAGTCTTTGTTCACCAGGTGTTTCCAAGAGTCTCCTCTGGGCGGGGAGTCAGTGAAGAACCATGATGATGTCACTCCCCTGCCTTATATAGCTTTTGCATAGGGCGGGAACCCTTTGTCTCCAAGGTTGGATCCCATGCCCAGTCAGTGGAAAAACACTGGTATTCCAAGATGGAGTCCAGTACCTGGTGATTTGGTCACATGCCCCCGTAATGTCATAGTAGCCATGATTCAGAAGCTGTTTAGTGTCCTTAGGAAGGCCTCCCGGTAGGAGATTAGCCTCTTCTAAGACCTGTTGTTTTCTCTAATGGCCCTTCCCAGCCAGCCATCTAGACTGAGTGCATTCTGCCTACTGGGCGCTCTCCAGGTGTAAACGTATTTGTAATATAGATACACGGTCAATATTCCTAACTTCAGATACAAAAATGATACATGCATACAAATAGGATAATCAGATTCAGTAATTCATAACCTTTTAAATGATATCTCACATGACGTATCTTATATAAAATACATCATAGTTATGCCATAATCACATCATAATAATATTACTGTGACGAAGATGGGGTGTAACGTCACAGGGGTTTCCCTGCTGTCTCCCACCATACAGAGCCTTTCCTCCCTACAGTGAACAGCTCTGGCAGTGGGGAGATGCTGAAGCCTTTCCCCGCTCTCAGAGCCTGTCACTGCAGCATGTAACTATCTACACGTTGCTGCTTGTGATGTGTAGTGTAGATACAGAAATAAAGAATTGAAACTTTTTTTTTAATTCCAAGACTCAAAAAGAAATTCTAGAAATGATCCTCCTGCATATTTTCAACCACCAGAGGATTTCAAACATATAAAAAGGTCTCCAATGAAATGATTTATGCTGTACATGGCAAGAATGTATTGTTGAGATGAGTTCCTGTCTGCATCTTGTAAAACTTGCCCATACCGGTATTGCCCTGGCCTCTTTTTTTGTCATTCAGTGTTGCACGCATTCTAAAACAATATGCATTTCCTCACCTTTTGGGGGCGAAGCCAGACTTTGAGGCACCTGCTCTCCTACTTGGTGTAAACTTTGCTTGTGCCAATCAGAAACGAACACAAACAGGTTTTGGGCCCCGTCCCCTATGACACTTCTATGATGTCATAGTTGGTACTTTATGGGCCTGCCTGCCATTTGCAGGCAGGGAGAGGAGAAAGAAAAACGAATCCTGTGTATCCTGTGTACACCCGTAACCGAGCCTGATCACCTCGAAGCCTCTCTCTCAGCTCACGTGTTTCAAACAGACTTTCTACGTTTGCCGGTTGTTATGCGTTGGTTTGTATTTGTAAGTATCAGTTATTACTAAATGCTGCATCTTTGTTTATAAATATTGTTAGTAGATATTTTAGTCATTGTGTGTTTTAAGTTTCATTAACTCTATTAGCTAATCAAACGCTGCTCCCTTACCCCTTGTAATTATCCCCAATAAAACTTTAAATTGATTAATTTTAGTTGTGTGTGTGTGTGTGTGTGTGTGTGTGTGTCTGCAGTTTGCATCGTGACCCATACTCTCCTTGCATCCCTTACCAATATAGTCTGTTGCCACGTGCAGCCTGGTAAATAACAGGCCTGCATTTTCTTTCGCCCCTGCGTGCCCGTGGCAATCCACATGTATAAGTTGTAAACATTTTAAGATGTGATAAGTAAAGATTTTATTTCCCGTGCTACATTAATTTGATTTGGTGAAGCATCAGAGTCCATTGGTTATTTTAAAGGTATTTGAATGTGGACTTGCAAATGTTCAAAAATACAGGAGTCCCCTTGACCACTAGAGCCGGTAGAGAAGGAAGCATTGAGTGTATCCTCTTCCACTGTTATCTGTAACGCTGGGAGTAAAAAAGAATGGAAAAGTCACCAGAGCACTGTTAGCCAAGTACACAACAACCCTTATGATACTGAGCTAACCCTTTTTGCAGTGTTCAGTTATCCCTAGCCTCTGTTTGCCAGAAGCTGGGAGTAGATGACACGGGATGGATCACTTGATGATTACCTGTTCTGTTCATTCCCTCTGGGGCACCTGGCATTGGCTGTTGTCAGAAGACAGGATACTGGGCTAGATGGACCTTTGGTCTGACCCCAGTATGGCCGTTCTTATCCACATAATAATATAACAATTCAAGGGGAAGAGTAAGTTGCTAAAAGATAATGGCAACACGGACCAAGATCCTGCATTCCTTTGTATGCAGAACTTCCCCCCGAACAGGAGTTCTGAGACTGCAAGTGACGTAAGACGCCAACCTGGAACAGCTGGAGCTTTTCAGATAGAAGCAGCTACTCTATCACTGAAAGCAAATTCTTCAGTATCACATCTGCCTCTGTAGAAAATGCCACTGACTGAATTTTCTGAGAAGACATCACTCTGCAGTCTAACATGAAAGTGACAAGAAGGATAGTCTTGGGGTTAAGGCACTGCCATGGCACTTAGAGTATATGTGTTCAATTCCTGGCACTTCCACACCTTTCCTTTGTGACCTTGAGCAAGTCATATAAGGCAGGATCCAAAGCCAATTGATGAAAGTGACTTGAGTGCACTTTGGATCAGGCCTTGAATCTCTCTCTGCCACAGCTCCTGTCAAATGGGATTAATACGAATTCCCTGTCGCTAACATTTGTGAAGCACCGACATGCTGTGGTGGGAGGCCATATAAATGGATAAAACAGATTTATTGCTGTGGCTTTTCAGATAAAGTAACCACTTTAGATTGGGCAAAGGAAAATGTGATAGTTGATGCCTATAAAGCACCTGGCTTGGAAATATAACAAATAAGAACATAAAGTATGAAGTGTTCCATAGGAGGACCCAGACACTAACTACTGTTAGAAGTTTGGGTGGAGCTTTGTAAATCTCTGAACAAAAACAAAAAATTTTTATAGCCCCTCATTGTGCCAGAGCTTTACAATCACTAAGGGCATGTCTACACTTGCCATTTAAAGTGCAAAAAAAACCAGTTACTCACTTCCCGTAACTGTTGTTCTTCGAGCTGTGTTGTTCATGTCTATTCCAATCAGATGTGTGCACGATGGCCGGAAGATTTTTCCCTTAGCAGCATCTGTCGGGTTGGCCTGGGCACCCCCTGGAGTTGCGCTTTCATGGCGCTCAATATAGAGCCCTGCCGACCCGCCACCCTTTCAGTGTCTTCTTGCCGGCTACTCCAACAGAGTGGTAGGAGGGTGGGTATTGGAATGGACATAAACAACACATCTTGAAGAACAGTTACAAGAAGTGAATAACCGTTTTTCCTTCTTCAAGTGCTTGTTCATGTCCAATCAGGTGACTCCCAAGCCAAGTTCAGGAGGTGGGATCGGAGCTGTCCACTGACTGGAGTACTGCTCTACCGAAGGCCGCATCATCTCTGGCCTGCTGGGTAATCGCATAATGTGCAGCAAAAGTGTGTATGGAGACCACTCCGCTCTGCAGATTTCCTGGGTGGGAACCTGAGCCAGGAATGCTGTCGATGAAGCCTGCACCCTGGTAGAGAGCACAGTGATCAGCAGTGCGGGAACACCTGCCAGGTTGTAGAACTCACAGACACAGGACATGATCCATGATGAGATGCGTTGGGATGAAACCGGCTGACTTTTCATCCTGTCCGCCACTGCCACAAATAGCTGAACTTACTTTCTGAATGGTTTCGTTCTCTCAGTGTAAAAGGCCAGAGCCCTGTGGACATCCAGAGAGTGGAGTCTCTGCTCCTTGCCGCTGGAACTGAGGTTTAGGGTAGAAAACCGCGAGGAAGATGTCCTGGTTGATGTGAAACTGCGAGACGACCTTTGGGAGGAAAGCAGCCTGAGGCCTGAGCTGAACCTTGTCCTTATAGAACATGGTGTAGGGAGGGTTTGATGTCAAGGCCCTGAGCTCAGACAACCTCCTGGCTGAGGTTATTGCTACCAGGAACGTGACCTTGTAAGAGAGATAGAGCAGGGAGTATGTTGCTAAAGGCTCAAAGGGGGGCCCCATGAGCCTTAAAAAGACCAAGTTGAGGTCCCAGGCAAGGACCGGCTGACGGACGTGAGGGTATAACCTGTCGAGCCCCTTCAGGAATCGGCTGACCATGGGGTTAGACCATGGGCCCTGCACACCCAGGTGGAAGGCCGAGATGGCAGCTAGGTGCACCCGTATAGAAGACAACGAGAGACCCTCCTGCTTCAGATGGAGGAGGTAGTCCAGAATGTGCGGCACTGAAGCCAGCATTGGGGGCAAATGGCGCTGCGCCGACCAGACTGAGAATCTCTTCCACTTGGCAAGGTACATGGCTCTTGTAGAGGGTTTCCTACTACCAAGGAGGATCTGTCTGACCTGGTCTGAACAGGAAAGCTCCAACGGATTTAACCACGGAGCTTCCACGCCATAAGATGGAGCGACTGGAGGTTCGGGTGTTGGAGACATCCGTGATCTTGTGTGAGAAGGTCCGGGGAGAGTGGCAAGGTAATCAGGGCTCCCAAGGACAAGTCTAGGAGGGAAGTGTACCAGTGCTGATGGGGCCAGGCCGGTGCTATCAGTATGACCTGCGCTCGATCTCTGCAGATCTTGAGCAGCACCTTGTGAACGAGCGGTATGGGTGGAAAGGCGTATAGGAGAGAACCTCCCCAGTGGAGGAGGAACGCATCCGAGCTGGAGCCTGGGCTATGTGGAAGGAGCAGAACTGCTGGCAATTCCTGTTGCACCACATGGCAAAGAGGTCTATCAGGGGAAATCTCCATCTCCGGAAGATTGAAATTGCGACGTCCGGGCAAAGGGACCACTCGTGGCTGCGGAACAACCTACTGAGGTGTTCCGCCAGCTCATTCTGAATCCTGGGGAGGTACGACGCCTGCAGGTGAATTGAATGTTCTACACAGAAGTCCCACAGCATGAGGGCTTCGTGGCACAGGGGAGAGGAGCTTGCACCCCTCCCCCCGTTTGTTGATATAGAACATTGCTGTCGTATTGTCCGTCATGACTGATACACATTGTCCGACTGTTTGACATGCTAGGCGCACTGCTCTCAGCTCTCTGACATTGATGTGGAGACCCAGATCTGCTTGCGACCAGAGGCCTTGAGTTCTGGAGGTAAGAAGGAACTGAAGGGGTGGCGGGTCGTCAGGGCTCTATATTGAGCACCATGAAGGCGCAACTCCAGTGGGTGCCCAGGCCAGCCCGACGGATGCTGCTAGGGGAAAAATCTTCCGGCCATCGTGCACGTGCGCGCGCACACACCTGATTGGAATAGACATGAACAAGCACTCGAAGAGGAATGTCCCTTTTTTGCGCAAAAACCGTGGGAGCATCTACACTTGTTAATGACTTTTTGCGGCGAAACCCAGAAGTTTCACCGCAAAAAGAAAACCACCTTTATGAGAGGCGTACAGTTCTTTCCACTGTTCTTTTTGCGTTGATGTGAAAGTGAAGACACGTTCGTCCTGTGTAAACACCATTTGGTCTCCGGAGGATATCCCCCAGTTCCAAAAGTGACCACTCTGGCCAGCGCCTCTGCTGCTCTGACACCAGGTAAACGGACGTCCACCCCGCCCCCTGTAAAGCCCTGGGAAGTTTGAAACTCCCTTTCCTGTGGCAAGTGCTCATCTGCCCAGGTGACCATGGCTGCTCCACATAGCAAACGATCCCCAGCTTGGAGCAATGCTGAGCTACTGGACCTGATCAGTTTTTGGGGAGAGGAGGCTGTGCAGTGCCAGCTGCATTCCAGCCGTAGGAATTTCAATACCTACAAGCAGATTGCACGCAGCTTGCAGGAGAAGGGGCATAACAGGGACACACTGGAGTGGAGAGCGAAGGTGAAGGAGCTGAGGAACGCATACCACAAGGTGAGGGAGGCCAACCGTCGGTCTGGAGCTGCGCCCCAAAGCCGCTATTTTTACAGTGAGTTGGATGCAATCCTAAGTGGTGACCACACCTCCATTGCAAAGAGCCCAGTGGATACTTCTGCATGTCTGGAGTCAGTGGAAAGTGGTCCTAGCCAGGAGAAGGAGGTCATAGATGAAGAGGAGGAGGCTGAGGAAGCTATGGAGCCCGTTGCTTCGTGCACTCAGGACCCCTTCTCCGCTCTGGAGGTGTCTACCCAGTGTGAGCAACCACTCTGCTGAGGCAGAGGCAGAAGAGCAGAGCTCTGGTAAGTTGCTTTGCTTTGACAATGCATAAAGCAGGTTGTGGGCACAGAAAAGTACTAAGATGGCTGTGTTTGTGTGCTGGGTGCTAGCCCTTTTCCGAATGGGTGTATGCAATAAACCCTATAACTCTGAGTTCCCTCACCATTGCTGGGTTCTTGTGCACCATGGGTGCTTGATCTTTGTCACCAAGACAGTGATTTCTTACCAGTGGTGTATTGCAACGTACACAGTGATTCCTGTATGTATGTTTCACAGCAATGTGTTGTTTTTGTCTCCCCAGAAACGACTGTGGAAGACCCACCCCCCGCTGTAGCAGACCGTCTGTGACGCATAAGAAAGCGGCCAAGGTGCACTAGGGCAGACATGTTTCGTGAGGTGATTCAGCACTCCCAAGCGGAGACATGTGATAAAAATAAATGGAGAGAAACCGTGACAAGATGGAAAGAGGGAGAGAACCAAGACCAAAAAGAGAATAATGCTTTCCATAGGGAAGCCATGGAGAGGCTAATCAACGTTCTGGAGCATCGGACAGATCTGTTGCATTCTCTCATTACACTGCAGAGTGACCCGATTCGTGCCCGCCCCCCATTGTAGCAAATGGGAAAGAATTCTGCACGCACTCCCCAAACTCCCACTGCACATTCTTATAGGCTCGCTGCAAATTTTTCCATTCCTCAACAATCCACACCCCCAGACAGCTCGTCAAATGACAGCTGGAGTTATACACAGCTATGAGGTATATGGGCACCCCACCCTGTTCCCCACCATCACTCGGGATTGATATATGTGCATGTGGTGTTTTCTCTGTTTTTAAAATAAAAGCACACATTTTTCAAAAAGAAGCAAGCTTTATTTGTGTGTTCACATTTCTGTACATGTTATCACAGCTACAAGTCAACTAGCACTTCATCTTCACTGAAATTGCACACAGAACCACCATGTAGCACAGCACATGCTGTTAACACTTCCTTTCCCAAGCACAACAGCAAAGTTTAATGATTTTCATTTGCAAACTTTTCCCTCAAGGCATCCTGGATCCTAACTGCCACACATTGTGCCCCTCTAATAGCCCTGGTATCTGGCTGCTGAAACTCAGCAGCCAGGCGTTCGGCCTCCAGGCTCCACGTACGAGTAAACCTTTTGCCCTTCCCCTCACAAATGTTATGTAAAGTACAGCATACCACAATAACGATGGGAATATTTTCCCCACTCATTTCCAGTCTACAGTTCTTACATCTCCAGCGAGCTTTCAAATGGCCAAATGCGCATTCGACAGCCATTCTGCACTACTCATCCCGTTGCTGAAACGTTCCTTACTCACATCTGGGTTTCCAGTGTATGGCTTCATGAGCCATAGCATCAATGGATAAGCTGGGTCTCCCAGGATCACAATGGGCATTTCCACTTCCCCGACAGTGAGCCGCTGGTCTGGAAAGAAAGTCCCCACTTGCAGCTTTCTGTACAGGCCAGTGTTTCTAAAGATACGTGCGTCATGCACCTTTCCGGACCATCCAGCATTAATATCAGTGAAACACCCACGGTGATCCACTAGCGCCTGCAAAACCATGGAGAAGATCCCCTTACGATTTATATACTCAGTGCCAAGGTGGGCCGGGGCAACAATAGGGATGTGCGTTCCATCTATCGCTCCACTACAGTTAGGGAAGCCCATTTCTGCAAAGCCATCCAAAATGTCACACACATTACCAAGAGTCACGGTCTTGCACAGTAGGATATGATTAATGGCCTTGCACAGTTGAGTTACCACGGCACCAACGGTCGATCTCCCCACTCCAAACTGGTTCGCAACCGACCGGTAGCTGTCTGGAGTCGCCAGCTTCCACTATGCGATTGCCACAAGCTTCTCTACAGTGAGTGCAGCTCTCAGTCTGGTGTCCTTGTGGCGCAGGGCTCGGGAAAGCGCTGCACACAGTTCCATGAAGGTGGCTCTCCACATCTGAAAGTTTTGAAGCCACTGGACATCATCCCAGACATGCATAACGATACGATCCCACCACTCTGAGCTAGTTTCCCTAGCCCAAAAACGCCGTTCCACAGTGCTCAGCTCCTCAGTTAATGCCAAAAGCAATCGAATATTACTTATTTCCATTTCAGACAGCTCATCAGGCATCTCTGACTGCAGCTCTCTTTGCAAGTTTAAAAACAGCTGCACTGCCACGCGCGATGTGCAAGTGACAGCTATCAAAGTAGTGGACAGCAGTGCAGGATCCATTCCTGCTTGTAGATGTGGCAGGGAAAGAAGCCAGACAGCAGGGGGGGTTAAAAAATGCCGCGAAAGAAACAAGGAAGTAATGGGGATGCTGGGACAAGAAGCAATGCATCACGGGCCACTGAGTAGGGACCCAGAATGCCTTTTGCTCACCCCCTCTTCCCACAAGACCTATCGAGAGAGCTGCACTGTGGGATAGCTGCCCTAGAGCGCTGCTGTCATCCGCGATGGAAGTGCTGCTAATGTAAACACAGTCTGATGCCTGAGGAATTTAGTGAGTACACAAACCAGCACTTTACTTTCACCGGTTCCTATCACAGCACAAAAACTCTGCAAGTGTAGACATACCCTAAGTTACAGGTCAGAGTTATTTGTTACTTCCAGGCCATCAAAGCTGATGGAAATAATACTGTGTAGCTATATTTAAACACAGGGGGAAAAGGAGGGTTTTTCCTAAAGCAGATACTGTGGTGATCTAAGCACTAATGTCAACAAGCAAATAATTGAACGTACTGTACCTACCATATTTCTTCTGCTTTGGCTTCCTGTACAATTGTAACAAGGAGTCTGGTGGTACATTAAAGACTAACAGATTTATTTGGGCATAAGCTTTCGTGGGTAAAAACCTCACTTCTTCGGATGCATAGAGTGAAAGTTACAGATGCAGGCATTATATACTGACACATGGAGAGCAGGGAGTTACTTCGCAAGTGGAGAACCAGTGTTGACAGGGCCAATACAATCAGGGTGGATGTAGTCCACTCCCAATAATAGATGAGGAGGTGTCAATTCCAGGAGAGGAAACAGACTAACACGGCTACCCCCTGATACTGTACAATTGTGACATCAACACAGATTTGAGAGAAGTGTGTGAAAACTGTGTGTATATTGCCTGAGTTTCAAATACAGTAGCAGTTTCATATGACATTTTGTTCTATCTTGTGTTGGCGAGGGCATGGACTAGGTAGTCTGGTAGGTCTTTACCATCTCTAGCTTCTGGGATCCCATGCAGCTTCTCTTTTGTTTACTTACCATGTCATAGGGGTACCGTGCATTTCTTACTGCTGTACACACTGCTGCGGTCCAGCACTGGCAAGTAGGTTGCAACCACTACACAGTAGCTGACTTCAGGTTTCAAATCTTCTATTTTAACAACTTTGTCTGTTCCTTCATACGCCAGTATTTTGGTTTTCTACATATAGGGGGAGGGGGAAATCACAATCAGTATGCTCCTGTAATAAGTATTTCCATGGCCCGGCTTTGTTAAGGACAGCAGCATTGTACAGCCATGTTTAGGATGTGCGTGAGCCAACAACAGTATGTAAATAAAATAATTGATTAGCTTGTAGCATCTAAAAAGACCTAGAAAGACCGAGCCCCGCCCCAAAGAGCTCATTTAGGAATGATAAAGGAGAGCTGAAACACACTAACAAAGGGATAGGATAACAATTGGTGATACAATGATAAAGTCATGAATTATTTTCTAAAACCTCTAGATTCATTTAGTTATACATAAGCAAATCTGGAGGGTTAATTCAATTGTAAACAGAGGCTGTGCTAGCCCACTGAGGGCCCTAAGCAGAAATATTTTTGCACTCTCACCCCCGCCCAGATACTAATAAACTTGTTAAATAATTCACTTTAAATGAGAAAGCGAACAGGGGGCCCCCTTGAGCTGCTTGGGGCCCTATTGCTTAGTCTGCTTATGTCTAGCGCCGGCTCTGTTAAAGCAGGAAGGGTTTGCACAGGCTTATGTAATTCAATTTTTAGAAGTACAATGTGTACATGAACGTGCACTTACTTCATTTAGCATGTTGTTGATTAGAAACACTCGATATAATAGATCATAATAGTTTGTCATTGGTATCTTGCTGCCTCTTCTCCTTGTATAAGGTGAATTTGGAGCCTGGAGCTTTAATTTTATGGATTTGTTTCTAGGAGTCACATTTACTGATGGAGGTCCTATCTTTGCTAGAGTAATAAACAAAAATACGAAAATAATTATAACTGATTAATGCTTACCTCACAGTCCTGAACTGTAAGCCATTGGGAAAAAATAGACCATCAAATAATTTAATTCGTAATGTTACTATCTGTATCGTGGCATCATGTGGTACTTATAGCTGATGGGTTGCTTTTGAGGGTTTTTTTTTAAATAGTCCAAAGTTTTAATTTACAAACATGAGAAATATTAGCTCAAAAGATGAAAACTTGTGAAAGTTTGGTAAAATTCCATGTTGCTGTTCACAAGGTATATTTGTTGTAAGCAAAAGGGAATTTTCATGAGCTAGGACTTTCAGAATTGTCTGTGTGTTTGGATTACTCAAAATGGCTACCTTAAAAACATCTGTCTTGCCATGGACATCGTCCTCAGTGAGGGCAGGAGCTTTTGACATATTTGAAAAACATTTGGGTTTTTAAATAGCTATGGGGTAAATCTTGTGCAATTCCCAATGACATGGGAAGGCAGAATCAACCCAATGTTATTTCTTTTTTGGGTGGGTGAGTGGAGTAGGAGGGGGAAGGTGAGCAAGGGTGCTGGAGGTGCTGTAGCATCCCCTGGCTTGAAGTGGCTTCCATTATATACAGAGTTTACAGCTTGGTTCAGTGGCTCTCAGCACCCTCCCACTGTAAAAATTGTTCCACCACCCTTGAAAGTGAGACAGGTGAACATGTTCCATCACCCAAGCTACTGTCATAAAATACTAGTCTCTGTGACAAAGCTTAGTCTCAGTCTCAAGCAAATGGTTAAGGAAAACCTCAGTCCCTTACATTGTAATGAGGATTGTTAAGTCTGACTCTCACAGATCCATGAGATCAACTGTACCAATCAAAAGTGAGCTGGAAAAGCATGCTATCACCTCTTCTGTTGCTGCTTCTCTGTATATATCACTAGGATATATACCATCAAAAGAAAAAGTTATACATACACACATTTTACCAACTTCTAAATACAAGCTGTAAACCTACTGTGCCAAAACAAAGGTTCATCTGCTATGAACTTCCCTTCAAACTTGTTCCCCTGGTCCCAGGTAGAAGGAAATGTATTAGCAAGAAAGTTCAGCATGCAATTAGGAAACAGCACATAGAAGACACTGCAGTGCAGTAAAGGATGGTGATCACAGCTATACACCAAGCTTTACAAACTGTTCCTTCATTGAAAGATGTACTGTGTTCTTGAAAGCACTGAACTTCCACGTGACAGGTGCTGGTGTAGACCATTGGCAGGATGTTCCCATGCAGCCTATAACTCTTGACTTTCTGCTCCTTTTTTCCATAGCTTAAGGAGGACACATTTTCCCCCTTACTCTCGGCTTTCTCGATCCTTTGTCCAGACCTGGCTGTGGTGTTGAACGCTAATGAAAGTGCTTGTTCCCGCTCCAGGCCATTTAGTTATCTTAGGGGCACCCATTTCTTAAGTTAAAGAGAGTCAGCCTGCTCTGGTTTCTCAGTTATGTATAGGCATCTAATTAGTACTTGTGTGTACTCAAGCTAAGTGGAATTTTGTATAAAGTGTTTGTTTTGGAATAGCAATTTTCTTGAGAATGGCTGATTCCTGAGACCTAGATGTCTGACTATGATGCTCTGTTTCTGAATAAGGTTCTGACACCTGACGTCTGGATAACACATGCTTCACCCTGGGACTTGTACATCTTTTTGTTGCTCATCTGCCACACCCTGATTTAGCTAACATATCTTCTGCCTACCACCTGATGCAGATTGCATGTTTGTACTGTACAGCAATACTACACAGCTGTTTTATCCTGCATGGAGATTCTTGCTTGCTAAAGCAACTGAATTTTACTGACCTTCATAGTTCAGAGCCACCTAGGAATCTTTCCTCCCCCCAAGCAGTTTAACATTTTCACTATTCCTCAGCAGCATACTCTAGACAGAAGCATTGAATGTGAGTAGGCGCGGGCTGGTGGTAGTTATATATAGTCCAGTCTCTAGGGAAGTGAGCATCTTCCACAAGCACAAAGTGTACCCACAAAGTACCATTCACTCTTTAGGCAGAAAAAGGAACTTCCCCATCCTTCTCATGGCATTAACTTACTCTGAGATCAATAAGCCAGCAATGTGGAGGAGAACCAATTTGACATAATGTGTACTCTCTTACCATAGAAACCTTTACACTTTGTTGTAGAAGGCTAAAGATGACAAGCATTTAGCATTATAGAGGGCATCTTCAGTGAGGCCTCTAATTTTGCACCAGCACTTTTGTGTTTGCTGTCAACTATGACTACAGTACCGAGGCTGCAAACAATTACAGTCACAAGCAATAGAGCTTAGACTTCTAGCAACCCATTCTGTGGATACAAATGTGCATTCAGAACAAAAAGGATCATAGCGTGAAACAAAAGGTATACCCTAAGATTTAAGAACCACAATTTTAACTTGGTCTGCAATGTAATCATAATTTTTCTTTTGTTAAACTTTTAGTTATAAAGCGACTATTCAAAATTACAAGTTGTGGGGAAAAAACAGACATCCCTTGAAGAGAGAGCCCATATTTCTGTATACAGAATGGCTAAACACTTTCAGACTTACTTTCCCTCCATGGAGTAAATCTGCTGCTGGTGTTCCAATCTGAATGGACTCCAGCTGAAACAGATTTCACTCTGCCATAATAAGGTTCTCTGATATCAGATGTCTGATGTGTTAGGTCACAAAAAACTTCACGAATACCCCAACATTCTTCTTTATTTTTCCATTGGCTTTGCCCATACCTGTGGAGGGGGAGGGAGAGGGAGAGAAGGTGTAGACTTTGGTAATTTCTGACCATTGGTTTAAGGTTGTGCAGGTTCTGACGTTATAGTTCCACATCCAGTTGCTGAGCTGCACCCAAACACCAGATCCTCAGATCTGCCATGGCAAATAGCTTTTTCATCCAAGTCGATTGCAGGAAAAATTGATGTCATAGGTGCTTTCCAAAGTGTATTTCTGCATTTTTGTAAAGGAGACATAAAACTGAAGTGCTGACCGCTTCTTGTCATTAAAAACCTATGGCACTTTCCCCCCTCTAGATAAGGGGTGCTAGCTGTGGCCTACTGGATATTTTTCCATGGAGGCAAAATGTCAAATTGCCCATCTAAGCCTTCCTGCAGTTCCAATCAGCAAATGAAGTCTTGTTTCTCACTTCCTATTGCTGGGCACTGTGGCTTAAGGTTTCAAAAGTGACTAGTGATTTAAGGTGCCTCCATGTGGGATGCCCTACGTGATATGCCAGAGGGCAGGAGCTCTAATAACCAGCCCCCTTTAAGGTGTCTCAAAAATTGGACAACTGAAGACTGAGCACCCAAGATTACTAGTTGCTTTTGAAAATGTAGGCCAGTGAGATAGCACATTCCACCCCAGAGACAATGAGTGATGAAGATGCTCAGCACATTGCAGGGAGTTACTTGACATCATCTTTTGTGCTATTTGTAGCAATTGACTAAGTCGCCTCTTTTGAGGTAGCAGAGCCTGGCCATTCCCTGAACATAGGAAGGAAGAGAAGAGTGAAGTTTTTCAGTGAAAAATGCAGATTCAGCAACAGTGAAACATTTTGCAAATTCTTGTCAATTTCATTGAATGGTCATGGAGGGGAAAAAAACCACATTTTTTGAAGTCAAAATGTTTCATTTGAACATTTTTGCATTCAAAAAGACTGTTTCAAAATTGCACACTACTTTACTAATAAATAACAATAAAGCCATTTGAAAAGCTCAAAATTGAAACAAAACACTTTGACCCAAAATGAATTTTTCTGTGACTTTTCAGGTTGCCAAATATTTTGCTAAGCATTTCCTTTGGGTCAACCCAAAACAATTTTTGTTCTTGACTTTTTGGAACTGCCAGTGAACTGAAAAAAATCAGTTCTTGCTCAGTTCTACTTCTCAGCCCAGCTATCACAGACATAAAGACAAGCAGGAGCTGGGAGTTCCTCACTGTACTTACACTTTGTACTGCACAAAGTAGATAATGTCACCTGTGGCAGCCCTCCCAGGCTGCCAATGCAAGGTATTGTTGAAGTTTAATGAGTGAAATTCGACCTTTTGTGGTTTAATTAATTCCTGCAATTCTCGATTTCCTGAAACTAAAGGAAAAGAAACTGCAAATAACAAGTACTAAAGGATAGAAAGCATTTGTTTTAGACACATACAGAACTAAAGTAGTTAAATTGTAATTTGTGGTATTATTTTCTTTTACAGAATAGTGAATTTAGTGCCAGTAAAAGGGGCCATATTAACATCCTAGAAAATTGAAGCATTTTAAGTCAATTCACATCAGCAGTTTCTAGTTTCCCCAATGCCACCTCCCCCCCCACACACATGTCTCAACCATAAACGATAGGGATTATTATTGTTACTATTTATTATTTATGCAGTGCCCATAAACATGCTAGGGATGAGAGGCTCTGCATGCCCGTTCAAAATATTAACATCTTAATGGTCAATCAGGGTTCCATTTGTTGTGGTAGTTTGTGATGTCCAGTAAAAACTGATCTGAAATTTACCAGTTTATGCCACATAAGAAACTGAAAATTTGTCAGATGGCAACAATTTTCATGCTAATCTGAACCAGTTAACAAGCTTCAGAAGCATCCAATTTCCCTCTTTCAGTGATACAGACAACTACCTATTCTGTCGCTGACACTAGCATTATAACAGAATGAACTAAAACACATTAGTTAAAGTGACAGCTATAAAATGATTTTTAATGGGAAACATTTGTCTTAGCTTCTAATTCAGAACCTTGAAAGACAATAAAACCAACTAACATTTGGAAATGACAAAACTTTATACATTTGTGAAAACACCTAGAGATCCTGTCTGAGTCATTTGTCCAGATTCATTAAGAAAACCCAACATTGCCTCCACATCAAAAGAACTAGAAGTGTTTACTTACCAGTTACACCAGTCCAAAGCAAATTTATCAATAAGTACAGGGGGTAGTGTTTAATCAGCACGGTTAGAAGAGCAGCTGCATGGATGGAGAGCATCTCTGTAGCTCTTGGTCATATATAACCAAAAGTATCACTACTTTAAAAAGGAAGTGTGTGTCGTTCATAAGTATCATAATTCCATATTTAGTTCCCCTTTTGTTGGAGACCCACACGCCCATTAGCAAGGGTAGGTTTGGGCCCCAGGGTTGGGCAGGAGTTGACGAGACCCTGGGAAGCGGAGGGGCCGAGGTGACATGGCCTGAATTGGGTCTCCCTGCCGCAGGCTCCTTGGGCTTGGAGAGGGGAGAGGGACCCCTCTCAAGCCTCTTCTTTTTCCGGGGCACCGGGGACTGAGGCGGAGCCGTGGCAGTGCTATGACTCCTTGGAGTCCTTCCTCGGCACTGCCTCGCGCACTGTCGGCACCAGAGAAGTGTGCACTGGCGAGGAGATGCTGGGCATGGGTTCTGCCAACCCGGGGTCGGATTGCGGCCGGAGTGCTGCCTCCATTAGAAGCACCTTGAGCCTTCTTTTAAGGTCCTAAGGCCAGGGATGAAAGTAAGTTAAAGGTACTTATTAGAGTCCTGGGCAGGGGCGTGGCCTCAACCGGAAGAGGTGGGGCCTTTACATCAAGATTTAAAGGCCCCGGGGCTCCGCCTGCGGCTGGGAGCCCCGGAGCCTTTAAATCACCCCGGGAGCTACCAGCTGCAGAGGCGGCTAGGAGTCCCGGGGCTCAGGGGCGATTTAAAGGGCCCGGGGCTCTGGCCGCCGCTACCGCAGCGGAGCTCTGGGCCCTTTAAATCACCGCCAGAGCCCTGCTGCCGGAGCCCCAGGGTAGCGGCGGCAGGGCTCCGTCGGTGATTTAAAGGGCCCGGGCTCCCCGCAGCGGGGCTCGGGAGGCGATTTAAAGGGCCCTGGGCTCCGTCTGCTGCAGGGAGCCCCGGGCCCTTTAAATTGCCAGCCTGGGGAAGCCGGTCAGGTCCGGCACAGCGTATCGGCTTACTTTCACCTCTGCCTAGGGCAGAACCCTTTGCAAATTCTGCACCTCTCCTTCTAGTGGCTCTCCCTGAGACACCGCAAACAGGAAGAGTGTGGATCACTCTTAGGCATAAACTTTCCACAGTCCTCGCAGAGCTCGAACCCTGGGGAGCAGGGCATACCCCAATACCAGGGGAGCGCTGGTTAGGGGGGAACTCCCAAAAGGAAACGTAAGAACTACTACTACTAACTAAGACACACTACTAACTACGACAAACTATAAACACGAAGAGTGGACACTGCCCAAACCGCTCGCAAAGCAAGAGCAACAGTTTGTTCCAGCTAGCCATCACCGGCGGTAAGAAGGGACTGAGGGGGTGGCAGGTTGGCAGGGCCCTATGTTGGGTGCCATGAAGGCGTGACTCCATGGGGGCACCCAGGCCGACCCTACGAACACTGCTAAGGGAAAAATCTTCCGGCTGTCGTGCTTGCGGTGCGCGCACACCTGATTGGAATGGACATGAACAACACATCTCGAAGAACAACAGTTACGAGAAGGTGAGTAACCGGTTTTTTGGGCCTTACATAAAAGTAACTTTTGATCTAACCAAGTTAATATCTTCATTGTTTGAATTAAACACACAGCCACTTGTTCTTGACTTGGCAGCTGCGTCACTTCTAGGCTTGGAATAAAGCTTTATAATAAGCAGGCCAGGATTTTTGGGCACCGTGCACTATGGAAATTGGGGCCCGCCCCACCTCCCATCAACTAGACAGCAAAGTGACCCTGCCTCATACCAACCTCAGCATGCCCCTCCCACCTCACATATACCCCAACACAACTCTCCACCCTCCCCCATTTATCCTGATGCCCCCCCACACCGCAGCAGCTCTGAAATACATGCCGCTCTCTGCAGCCCAACACCTCAGCATCACAAGCCACAGTCCCCAACTCACCCCATAGTCCACCAGTAACTCATCCCCAGCCTCTCATGCACTGCCCCCAGGACCTTCCTGGCCACTTAGCAGTGCCTCGAAGGCCAGTAATCCTGTCCCAGGCTAGGGCAGGTCCCTGCTGCCCAGCTTCACTCACTCCACATGCTCATGTCCTCACACTATTCAGGTTTGGCACAGCTGTCCTTCTGTCATAATGGAGGGCGGCCAAGCCCAACTTCAGTGAGTGGCGTAGGGACCCAACACCCCGGGGCGCAATGCTGCTCAGGTTTGGCCTGGCTGCCCCTCCATCCTAACGAGGCTAAAATTAAAAAAAAAAAAAAAAAAAAGCTGGGTGCCTAAAGTTAGCATCTTAAGACCATATGTAGGCACCTAAATAAATGAGCTGGTGGTCAAAAGTGCTGAGTACCTAGCAGCTCCCCAAAACAACACAATGTTTTATATTCATTCTGAGACCACCAAAAATGCCACACTTGTCTGGTTTTGGCTATCACTTGCTCTGCTGTGAAGAGGCTTTTGCTTCTTATTCTGCTTCGCTGTTCACCCGTCCAAAGTCAAAGAATATGACAAAACTGCTCTTCATAATGTACCATACTTTGCTATTAAAGGTAATCTGGCTTGAAAGCCTTGGTTTTGGGTCCAGAATAATTTAATTTCCAGGTCTATTTAACACATTCATTTTGGAATGTACTTTCGGAGAGATGTGAGTGAAAATTGCTTTGTCTTTAAATAGCAGAAAGGTGCTAAGCACCCAAAACTCCCACTAACTTCTATACAAACTGCAGGTGTAAGAACCTTTAGGAGGAAAAAAAAGCAGTTAAATCAGAATGGCTTGATTTGTTTTTGTTTTTTTAAGTGCCATGCTCAGGGCCGGCTCTAGGTTTTTTGCTGCCCCAAGCAAAAACATTTTGGGCTGCCCCCCACCCCAGCCCTGGGCTTTCCCCTCCCCCCCCCCCCCCAACTGCACCCTCCTGCCGCCCCAGCCCTGGGTCACTGGTAACTCGCTCCCAGGGCGGGTCCTTCAGCAGGAATTTTGGATGTGCACAGAACACAGACAGGATTTGGTTCCCATATGGTTACAGAACTGCAGTAAAGTGGAACAATTTTCAGCTTGTGTGACTGGAGGATATCTGGATGCATATTATAAGACTGTCCTACATAAATGAGGAAAAGTTGAGGTGCCTTTATTATTCTTTTGTTCCATTCTTTGTTTCTATGGGGAATGCACTATCACGGTCTTCCTTTTAAACAAATAAAACTAAAACTTTAAAAAAAAAAAAAAACAAGCAATGGCTGTTGAAAATAGCAATTCCAGTCCTAATAACCACTGGGAAGCATTTCTTGCTCAATTTATTCTACTTTTTCTACAGCAAGTTACAGTGGATCAGTATATTTGATTTGGGGGAAATGAAGTAACAGCTGCCCAAATTGAGCTTGAGCACTCCTGAATTTTGAGGGTGTTCAAATCTGGAAGGCAGGTGCTAGATTCCCTTTCTGAATATTAGCTATATCTGGAAAGGAAAAGTCAATTTCTGCTTCCATGGCTCAGAAGTGGAAATCCTCCTAAGTGCCTGGTACTGTATCTAAAGCTGCCCAGGTCCAGAGCCTCCCTTCCCTTACTTTTCATTTTAAATTCTAGTGAGATCCACATACCTCCATTGCTAGGCTTCAGATAGAGAGGTGCACCGTCCATTTAGTCCCCCCAGTTCCTTCTTTGGGGGAGAGCCCAGGGCTGGGGCGGCAGGAGGTGCGGGGGTGGGGGGGAAGAGCCCAGGGCTGGGGCGGCAGGGGGTGTGGGTGGGGGGAGAGCCCAGGGCTGGGGGAGCAGGGGAGTGCAGGTGGGGGCCAGAGCTGGGGCAGCAGGAGGTGCGGGGGGGGGGGGGGAGGAAGAGCCCAGGGCTGGGGCAGCAGGGGAGTGCAGGTGGGGGCCAGAGCTGGGGCAGCAGGGGATGTGGGCGGGGGAGAGTCCAGGGCTGGGGCAATACAGGGGTACGGGGGGGCGGCAAAAAACCTAGAGCTGGCTCTGTTCCTACCATTCACAGCAAGCTGCAGATTTCAGTACCATATTCCTTCCCCCACCCTTTCATGTTGCTAGTGGCCAAGGGAATGCTGGGAAATGTAGTTCTTTCCCTGCTCCAGGGCTGGCTCTATAGGCAAGGAACTACAGCTCCCAGGGCCCCCTGTTGGTTCTCAGCTCCCATGCTGGATTCTTGCACCCCTTACAAATCTGCCACCCCAAGCAACTGCTTGCTTTGCTGGTGCCTAAAGCCGGCCCTGGCCATGCTGTACAGGAGCCTTGGAGTTCAGTCTCCAATATGCTTCACTGTGCTATCCAACCTGTTGTGCCAACTGCTGTGTTTATGAACTTATTTAAATGCACTTAATACATTGTTGCCCCACCTTCTGACACCCCTGTGCCATTCAAACACCGACATCACTCTGTGGGGAGGTAGCAGATATCGTGGCTTTGCGGTGGACTCCCAGTGAAGGAGGAATCAGTGATATGGAATCTGGGTATATTCTAAGTGTAACATTTTATTTACAGATCTACCCCAGTCCTGAAATGAAATGCATGCAGCCAATCCTTTCTTCCCAGAATATTAGCCCAACCCCAATGTCCTGTTCCTAAGGCCCAAGCCTGCCTCAGGAACAGACTCTAATCAGAGACCAAGTTCTCCAGCTTCTTGCACAAGTCCCTCTCTCTCCTGAAGCTGCCTACACACAAAACCAAAAACAATATCACATGTCTTCCCAGGAGGTCCCATTTGCTCAGTTTAACCTCCCTCTCCCCGCCAAGACAAGTTACCAGTGTCACCTGGTGATGCCTCTCAAAAAGATATAACTAATGCACACACACTACATAAGTGCAGAAACATTACTCTGGATGCAGTCTGTCCTGCAAGGACAAAGTCCTGGTCCAACTGAAATCAACAGCAAAATACCCATGAACTTCAAAGAGTGCAGGATCTGGCTGCAAATAATGGTTTGAATGAAAAATAAATGAATTAAAGATTGTCCTATGTGAAGTTGTGACCATACTTTAATACACTAGTAATCTGTAAAAAAGCCACTGGCAGCTGCTTCTACATATTGGGCCCAATTCAGCTCCAGTGTAAGTGGGGACATGTTCTACTTCCTTAGTGAAGTTGTACCAACATACATCAGGGCTGAATTTGCATCAAAGATTGTTAAAAATTGAGATTTCTCTCTCTGACCTTCTTGTCAACTGTTTGAAATGGGCCACTCTCATTACCACTACAAAAGTGATTTTTCCTCCCTTGGTATCCTACTGTTAATTGAATTGTCTCGTTAGACTGACCTCACACTTGGTAAGACAACTCCCATCTTTTCATGTGCTGTGTATTTATACCTGCTACTGTATTTTCTACTCCATGCATCTGATGAAGTGGGCTCTAGCCATGAAAGCTTATGCCCAAATAAATGTTAGTCTCTAAAGTGCCACAAGGACTCCTCATTGTTTTTGCTGATACAGACTAACATGGCTACCACTCTGAAATCTGCCTAATTAGTCAATCAGCCCATTTGGTGGGCCAGGAATTATAGGAATATGAGGATTGAAATCTAGAAAGAAAAGAAAAACCAGCAAGGGCAGAACATGATTCCAAATAGTACATGTGCCACTGACTGGGAAATTGTTCTTATCTCTTGATTTCCCCGACACACCTCTCAAACAACGATGACCTTTAAGCAGTTCCCCTCCCTAGAAATAACTGGTATTTATTTCATAATGTTTTATGAGCTCAAATTCAGGAATAAGGAACTTTTACATAGTCCAGTAACAAGACTGATGTCATCACTGAATTTTACAGCCATGCTTCCTTCAACACAGGACGTCTTGTAGACTTTGATCTGTACCAACACAACTTGATGATGTTGTCAGCTTAGCTGTGGGATGATGTGTTTTAAAACCCTGTGGCTTTTCAATGATCATTCTTATTCTTCAGTTCCTCCCCCCCCGCTAGAAAATAATTCAAAACCAGTATTTCAGAGAGGGTGAAATCCCGGTTCTATCTAGGTCAATAACTTCCATTGACTTCACTGCGGCCAGGATTTCACTCAGGTGGCCTACGAAAGCCTTTTGTTCAAATTCTAGTTCTACTAGAGAGAAGTTCCTATCCGAATGCATGATTCATGGTGTTCTGATTAGTGCTGTGGTTCAGGACAAGTTCTAGTTCACACTGAACTTTTTTTGTAAAATGATTAGCAGCTATTATGTTGACCCGTTTAACTATTTCTGTTTATTGAAAAATTTTATTAAAATATGCATATTAAATTCCAGTACCACCCAGAGACCCCAATTTCCAGGGCTGGTGCCTGACTGTGCTCACTGCTCTACAATGAGCTATGTTCCCAAAAGTTTACCATCTACCTATAACCTGTATGAAATGTACACACATTTGTCAAAAAAGTAACATGACGGTATTTAAGGAGTATGGCAATACTGTATATTTTAAACAAGAATTTATAAATAGGAGAACCAACCTTTTACGAAAAACGTAAGAATTGTGAAGTATCACTGAAAACTGGAAATATTAATGTTTCCTGCAGGCTTTTACAGAAATTGTTTTAAATATACTCATGTTAAAAGGAAGCATTAGTTGGGCTTAAGATCCTACTCTTCCCATTTTATTTCAAAGCACTTGACAAATAATGGATTAATCAGCAGTAGTGTGATAAATGTGCAGATACAGTAAAAAGACAGCCTTATTTACTTAGTATGAGTGCACACATGGATTACTGGTCCTTAGAAGTACTTTTATTTGAGGCCAAATATAGACGCCAATGCTGGCATTACAGTATAACCCCTTTGTGAGACTTGGATAGAAACAAGGTCACACTCACGTAAGCAGCTGATTGGAATTCCCCTTATGCACTAAGCCTTTGACACTACCAAACCATAGACTTGCTGTAGAATAAAATGCATTTCCCAATTGTAAGAGGAATTATTCACTATGGGTGAAATTCACCCCTGCCGTAGATCTGTACCCACACTCTGCATTATTTAATTCCCACTTAAGCCCTACTTGGAAACCAATGACACACAAGTCTGGAATGAACCCATTGCACATGGTTCAATGTAACTTTTGCTATGCACACACATTTGAAGGAAGTGGTGACGGGGCAGAGCTGGAAATCAGATAACTTAGTTTACAGTGAACATTTTTCGCAACCAGCACAGCTTCCCTGCAGAGGCCACACAAGTATGAGACCAGCTCCTTACCCATAAATACAAAGATAAGCAGGGTGATAGTATGTGGGTTATATGCCTTGGTACGGAACCTATGGAATGCTGTTGAGAGAAGCAGTGGTGTCATCAATTGTTCTGCTCAATACAGAGGAGGATGTTTAACAGTATGTGAATGAATCCACTCTCTTTTCTTATTTTTCAAGCAACAGGGACTTTTTGCTTCTACCATTCTTTTGCCACGCCCCAGAGACCAAGATAGGGGAGTACACTAGCTGTTTGGGGAAGAAGTAAATCTTGCACAACGAGATTTATTGCAGGCAAGTTTCCAGGAAAGCAAGTACTGAGCTACTTTGTAGAGTGAGCAAATCCACAGCTTCCCAGGCAGGGGTGAGGGCCTTAACTTTTGATACAAAAAAGACTGGGATCAAGCTTGTAAATTACAGCTCTAAATCCCAAATGCCAAAAGGTGATAGACTAGAGTGGGGGGTGCTCGAAAAAGGTGGGGAGGTTGGAGCTGTGAAGGATGATATGTTAGAGGTTTTATTATATATTAAATAAGTTACTTATTTTCATTTAAAATATGTATTTAGCATCATGTGAAACCTTAAACTATGCCAAAATACTAATAAGTGGTGCTCTGTCTGTTGGGACACCTGGACATGGTCAAGCAACAAAAAATCTGAATTATTTCATGAGAGATACCAAATTTATTTCAGGGCAGAATTAATTTCCTTCTGCTTTTTAAAAAGTGCCAGAGTGATTGTGGTGGAGAAGAGAGACCTCCATTTAGGCCTGGATAGGTACAACACAAGCAGTGGCCACGCAAGCTTCCTATTACTGCTGCACCAAGCTCTCTCAAACCTAAGGGGAGGGGGACTCCATGCCATTCTGTCCTTCACACACAGACTGCGATGAAGAATGGCAGATAGGGGGGGGGGGTGTGCATGGATCATATTTCACCATCACTACAAACATAGCAGAGCAGCCTTTGGGCATTTAACATGGGCCACTTACACAACTATATGACAGTGACGACTCTTGATCATCTGAGCCATATTCAACAAGGGTTCCATAGCCCTTAGCCACTAACAAGTTGTAAATTTGCTAAATCACCCCTCTTCAATAAAATGGCCCCTTTGTCAGAAGTTTAACAACTTACAGTATTGTCAAACTGAATAATTGTTTAACTGCCCAAAATCTATGAATCATTCGGTTCAAATGAGGATGGCTTTGTAGAAGGAAGAATACTATACCGCTGCCTGATGGAAACAGAGACTTATTTGAAGGCCAGACTCTCCCTAGGTCAGGTATGAGGGCAGTACATTTTTCTTCTCTGTGACCTGTTTTATCCCCAAAGTTTGTAGGGACAAGAACAAGGAACTGGCTTCATCAATGAACTCCATTCCCTTCCTCCTCAAAAGTCCCTAGCAGCACATTCACAGCTCCTATGTAGTGCTTGGTCTGCCCCCGCTGGTCTTGTCCTCTTTGCTGCCACTCCCTCCCTTTTAAGTTATCCTCGCAGCAGCACCTACCTCCCCCCTCCCGTTGGGAAGAGGCCTTCAGAAGCCCTTGGTCTCCTCCCACATGTCCAAGCCTGGGTAGAGGCTCTTCCTCGTTCTTCCTGTGAGCACAGCTGACAGAAAGCTGGATGGATTCTTCTATCTGGCTCGTCCTGCGGCCCACATCTGGCATTGTGTCTGCTTTTCTGCTGTTGAGCACCGCTTGTGTACCCTTTCATCAACTGTTAAAAGGCCGCCCTACGGGAGTGCTGAGTCTGCTACACACAGCACTTTTGGGGTTGGGACTGGCTCCTTATACAACCTGGTACAATTCTGCAGTATCAGACCGGTTACAAACAAAATATTTCACAGAGCCTTGCAGCAAAACTTCCACTCAATGAGAGAGCAGACAAACATATACTTGAAGATGAAGCATGTATGAAAGAGCTTGCAAGCTAAGTAAATGCAGCTCTACTTAGATTGTAAACTCTTGAGGACAGGGACCATCTTTTTGTTCTCCATTTGTACGACTAGCACAATGGGGTCCAGGTCCATGACTGGGCTTCTAGGTGCTTAAATAATTAAGTCAACCACCATTTGCAAATCTGAAAATTAAATCACTGTAAGAGGTCCTTACAATTGTCCAGGGGAAAGGGGCAGAGGTTGTGACTTGGCTTAAAAGTTCTTGTAGGCTGAAATTTGGGCTCAGTTGGAGTTTGTGTATGTACACTCCTCCCCCCCCCTCTGAATGCTTAGATCCTGGAACAACTCCGTATTACACAGTATGCGGCTTGATTTTTAATCTTTATTTAAAGCAGACTACTGTACTAATCCGAACAGTATGAACCAGCAAAAACGTTTCCTCAGTCATCCTAAACTGTTTCTAGTTTAACTACAGTTACTCAATTTGCTTTACATTTTAATACAACCGTAAAATTGGTTAGTTTTGAGTTGGAGAATGGAAAGGATAAATATTTAATTGCAAACAGCTGCAAGGAAGATCTGTGTTTGTACATACTGGTTTTATGAATTTAAGTTGCCCAACCTCTGAAACTTGCATAAGCACTGCTCTCCTGTAAGAATTCAAAACCTTAAGGCAATTGTATTACTCATCTTACTGGAAGTGTATCCACAGATAGTTCATTCCATATTACCAGAAGTGGCGGCTTTGAAAGCAGAAGTTTTAAACTAGATGTGTTAATCATGAGTAGACTATAACTTCATGGGAGGTGCAATGTAAGTGCTTTACATTACAGGTTTCGTTTTACACTAGATGTTGGATGGCCCCAATATCAAAATTCTATTACCAGGTTCCAAGTTCTTCTGCCTAATAACCATCTAAAATTTGGAGGAGCAAAAATGAAGAGCTTTGTGTAAGGTCAAAAGCTTGTCTCTTTCACCAACAGAAGTTGGTCTAATAAAAGATATTACCTCACCCACCTTGTCTCATTAAAACGACAGTAGAACCTCAGAGTTACGAACACCAGAGTTACGAACTGACCAGTCAACCACACCCCTCTTTTGGAACTGGAAGTACACAATCAGGTAGCAGCAGAGACCAAAACAAAAACAACCCCCCCCCCAAATATAATACAGTACTGTGTTAAACAAACTAATGAAAAAATAAAGGGAAAGCAGTATTTTTCTTCTGCATAGTTAAGTTTCAAAGCTGTATTAAGTCAGTGTTCAGATGTAAACTTTTGAAAGAACCGCCATAATGTTTTGTGGAGTTACGAACATTTCAGAGTTACGAACAACCTCCATTCCTGAGGTTTCATAACTCTGAGGTTCTACTGTACAGTAATTCTCCAAGCCAATGCAAGTTCCATATTGTAATATACATGTCCCTAGGAAAAAGCATCAATGCTTTAAACAGGTAGTTTATTATTTATGTAATTTCAATCTTCAAACACTCGACTTTACTGACAACTTAAACTACTTTGTTTAAAGCTCATCCATAATAGGTAACTGGAACAGATTGGCAGTTTCAAAGCAGCCCAGCATTCTTTGTATGCTGCAACAACTAATCCATTCGCTGCAATGGGGCTGCATAAGCATCAAGCAGTTCAAGAGAGAGGAGTGGTAAGGCACTAGCTTAGAATTTGGGAAACCTGAGTTCAATTCCTTGCTCTGCCAGATTTTCTTTGTCCTTGGGCAAATCACTTACTCTTTCTGTACTTCAATTCTCCCACCATAACATGGGGCTAATGGTGCTTCATTACCTCAAAGAGGTATTGTGATAAGTACATTAAAGATTGTAAGGCACTCAGATACTATGGTGCTGTGGCCATAGTACACAAGACAGAACATAGCAGCTGTTTTCTCTAAGCTCGACTATAGCATACACTACACACACTGGTTTGCACTGTAGAAGCTTGCTTCCACATAGATGGGCCAAAACCAGGATCTCAGACCTGATGCCCTTTCCTTATTTTGGGGGGGGGGGGGGGCGCGAAGAGGGCCATGGGCAGGCTGGACCTATGAAGGGTGCATTTCAGATCTGAATCTGCCTTTAATCTTCACCTGTTTATTTAACCTAAAGGGTTGTTTCTGGAAGAAATCTTGTGAGAAGCTTTAAAATCCATCAGTAAAAAAAGGTAGCATTGTTACATAGTATCACCTGAAAAGGTTAAAGAAAATCCAATAATCCTTAAACATATGTATTCTGTTTTTAACTCAAACATTGTTTATTTATGATGGAGCTTTTACAAGAGAAGCTTTATCCCCATGGCAAGGAAACAAGCCTTTCAACTGAAACATATGGCATAGAGAGTACACTCAAAGTTTGCAGACGATACCAAGCTGGGAGGGGTTGCAAGTGCTTTGGAGGATAGGATTAAAATTCAAAACGATCTGGACAAACTGGAGAAATGGTCTGAAGTAAATAGGATGAAATTCAATAAGGATAAATGCAAAGTACTCCACTTAGGAAGGAACAATCGGTTGCACACATACAAAATGGGAAATGACTGCCTAGGAAGGAGTACTGCGGAAAGGGAGAGGTTGATCTGACCCAACCCAGCTGCTCTGGACAGGGGAGGGAGAACTCAGTCTCCGTCCTACTGCTCCTCCTCCCCCCTGCTCCCCTCAGCTGGGACTAATGTCCCTGGGCAGCCAGGGCAGCCCCAGATCCCCACTCCCCCACAGTGACTTGCCTCTCACCTGGCTGCTCCCAGTGCCTGCCAGGGAGGTGTGAATGAGCACTGGTGAAGCTTCTCTGCTTCCCCACAGAAAACAAAGAGAATCTGTGGGGATACATGTTTCTGTGCATGCACAGTGGGGCACAATTCCCCCAAGCATAGTAGTTGCAGGGCCTGACTGCTATGAACAGAAATGGCTATGCAACCCATATTCATTTCATTCGAGACAAAGATTTTGTTTTGTAACAAGCTTAACATTTAAAAACATGTTTCTTGTCCATCCAATTGATAAAAAGCCAGGCCCATGCAAAAGGAAAGTGCTAAGTAGTTTAGGAGAAAGTTAAAGTACAGATATTAAAACAATGGTTTGGAATGCAATTGGCATGGGATTTCTTATAAAGAATGAACAATCTTTGGACTCTTATTTCTAAGATACCTTTGGGGGTCAGAGTGAGAGGAATATGAAGCAGCCATTAACTACCTTATAGAGAGTAAGAATTTCCTGAAGCAAAACTGAACGTGGAAACTCCAATCCATATGGCACCAAGAAGCTTATATTTCCAGTCTTTTTCCTGTATTGTTTCCTAGCTTCATTTGGATTCATTTTAAAACAAACACAATAAAATCCTGTCTCCACATCGTGTCTACAGGTCTTTAAATAGTAATGAAGAATTGAGATACAAAATCCAAACCTATCTTCACTTTGATAGCTTCATGCTTCAGAGTTCCATCAGGGCATCGAATTAACTACACCAAATTACCAAAAAAATATTCCGTTGTCTCAAGAAGATGAAAAAATGCTATTAAATGGGCATTTTCAATTTGATAGGAAAACTGTTATTTCCATAAAGTGCAATGGAATTATTAGCAATCCACATATATCTTAAGAATTAGGATAAAAATGCTAAACATTTTTAATAACTGCTGCTTAACAGGATTGCTTCTTTAGAAACAGTGCAGCTAAGAGTTCAACAGTCTTTTGCAATTAGGGTCAGGTAGCATGCTAACATACAGGTTTCTCAGAGCATAAGATGTGATTGCACAATATGACTTCTGTACACAAAACATGGATAAAGCTATAAGCACAAGAAATAGCTGTGTCAATAAGTGTAAATGTATAACGTGGGCATTCTGAAGGAGTGGCATACTGTCTTACAATTAGTGCAGATGTACAGATTTATGACCCACCATGCAGCACTTCTAGCTCGAGAACAGGCTCCAATGTAATTGGTTCTTGGCCATGGAGTCGGGAATTCCCAAACTGATATGGGTGTATAGACGATTCTTCAATGGACTTTATTTAGAAGATACTGCAGAATCTTTCCTTTCGTATAAAGATAGTTCTTTAACAGCCTAAAGGAAAATGTCAAAGGCAAACCACCTAGTGGCTTAATGTGAGACACACACCTTCATAGCAGAACCGATATATTGCAGTCACTTCCCCCTTTTCTGCACTGTCAGAGACAACACTAGTTGCAGTTTCCATTTGAGTTCCCTTCAATTTTAAGAGTCTGCTCTAAGAAGTCACATTGATATAATCCCATTAGGACTAAGATGTTCATAAACTTCTAAATGTCTGCGTTGTGCACACAAAAAGGGACTCCCTGTAGTCTTCAAATGATTCTCTTCATGACTCATGCACTTCATCAGTATGCCTATATGCAATCACAGACTCCTCTTCACCAACATCTATGAGGAGATCCATTAGTACATGAGGTTTGTCATAACCAGAAAACTTGTTGCAGCTCTTTAGGATAAGGGACTCTTGCACCTCCGTGTTGGAAGGCTCTGGGTCTGAAGGAATACTACTTAACTCCGTTTGGCTACTATTAGAATGAAAATAATTCTCTTTCACTCTTGGGCTTTCTTCATCATCAGGGGTCATTTCAGCAATGCTTTCTTGGATAGACATCTCTTCTGTTTTGTTTGATATCTCCTGGGAGCTGACAGTGTCTGTTTCTTCACTGCAGTCTTCAGGATTAGGGGTCCCTATTTCTTTAACTTGGTCTACTTGGTCTATCAAGTTTACCTCGTCACTCCCTGAAAGCGTTGACTTGGATGATGAGGAGGTTATGACAGAGATACATTTTGCTTCTGGTTTTGTTTCTAAAACGTTGCGTGAGTTCAGATTTCGTATCACAGTGACCTTGAAAATAAAGAGAAGGTACTTTTAGTTATACATAAATTATATGTTTTAGTGATAATCTAGTTTACTGTCTCTATAAATCAAAGTTTAGAGGCAAGACAAAATAATGCTTTAAAAAGGGATACACGTGATAATTTAACTACATGTTCCTTTCAGGAAATCTGAATTCAAATAGGAGTTGAGTTAAGTGGAAATCAGCAGTTGACATCAGTGTATGGCTTTGACACCAACAGACCTGCTGGACTTTTTAGGTGAGATGTCACAAATTCCATAACCACCTAGCAGGGACCTAAAAAAAGGTTTCATCACCCATTAGACTAGAAGAGGTAGTGGTATGTAAACGAGAAGAAAGGAGGAGGAAAAAGCAGGAAATATTCCTCTTACTCCTGTTATTTAAGCAATCTTACAAGCTTCAGCTACAAGGAAGTCAAATCCTGAAACTAGCCATTTTCTTCACCAACTTCCAGCCCAGCAACTTCACTTGCAGAAAGCTGGGCTCTTTAGGTTATTTAGGCTGTGTCTACACCACCACTTTTATCAGTAAAACTTCTGTTGGTTAGGGTGTGAAACCCGCCCCCCCTCCGGACCAACATAAGTTGCACTGGCAAAAGTGCAGGTGTGGTCAGCGCTACGCCTCTCCTGCCGACAACAACGCTCATCGAGGAGAGCTCTCTTCTGCAGGCAAAGAGTGGCTACATGGTAGACCTCACAGTAGCACAGCTGTGCTGCTGTAAGGTCCGTAGTGTAGACATAGTCTTACAACAACATTAGAGCCCTAAAACATTCCTTTTATAATCATTAGGTATGTTAAAAGTGATATTTCTTCTCGAAAATTAATCCACAAGAGCACCTGAAGTGCTTTGGCTGATTTTAACTTGCTGAAAAAAGATGAGTTGAGGGGTGCTTTAGGGCTCTCAATTTCTTGGGACTAGAAACCGAGGAATATGGGATGGAAAACAATGTAATTTTAAACGGTCATGAGCCCTGCCGCCTTTTTGGCAGCTGTGTCTCTCTAAACATTTGTCACTTCTTTCTGTTCTAATGGAGACAAATATTCAGGATCTATTTTTTGCACATGCCACTTTCAGATCATTTTGAGTGTGCCACTGGGTAAAAAGCTGCTAAAGGACAGACACAGAAAATATAGGGGAGTGTTCATGTATCTCCAAGTTGTTATGAAGTGCTGCAGTTAATCCCTAACCTTTTGTACCAGGGTGGGAGGATGGTGAAAAGAATCTTATATTACTACTTCTAGGAGGACACAAAATAGTTAAAAGTCCAACATGTTAAAAGTATCCTGGTCCTGGAATGAACATAAAGCTCAAGTCTCAACATTTGGAACCAAATTACAGTTAACTCCCTCTCAGGTACCGGGAAACTGGATGTTAAGATCTAGATATACACTAGATAGAAATAGGAATTGAGATATGTGTAAACACAAAGCTCTCTCTTCACTCTTAAAATATTTTATACTCTGACATTCATTTAGTTCCTTGGAGCAGCTTACAAATCCAACTCCAATATCTCTTATAATTGGAGGGTAAAGAGAGAATTCCATATTTAAGCCTGAATATGAACCACGGGAATTAAACTGAAATGAAATTCTGTAAAAGCTATTAGCAACAAGAGAACAAATTCTGCATCTGTGATAATGAGTAAAATATCTGCATCCTGGCTATACTAAGCTTCCAACATTTTAGTACCAGCCTCAAAGATCTCTACAATTTTTTCTAACAGTAGACTATGCCTATGAGTGAGCAAGGGAGGCTTAATCTTGATGTTGTTCTTAACAGATGTTCAGAAGAGACCACTATCATCATCTAATTTTGACTTCCTTTGAGTTTGCAGTGTTATGTTATAATATAGTTCTTTATACTGCCTCTACATTACACAGTCATGTTAGCAATGGATACTATGGTGACAGAGGCTCTCTTTATAAACGCTGAGAGGTTCTTGCAGCTAAGGCTTTTGTAATTGACAGTGGAATAGTCTCTGCAGTTAGTTTTTGAACAAAGCAAGCCCTGGTACACACACATGGTATGTCCACAGTGCAATTAGATACCTGGGACTGGCCTGTGCCAGCTGACATGGGCTTGGGGTGCAGACCGAGCTCTATGACTCTCCCCCACTCGCATGGTGCTAGAGCCCAAACCTATCTACACCGCACTTAAACAGCCCCTTAACCTGAGTCACCTGGCATGGGCCAACCAGAGGTGTCTAATTGCAGCGTAGACATACCCATAGACCTACCTATTTCTCTTGCCATAAAACAAGAAAGTACTTAGAAGGGTAAAAAAACTCCCCTAAGCAGAGGTTTACGAATATCACCAGATAGATTTACTGAAGATAGGTCTAAAGGTTCCTTATAAAATATGGCTCAGTGACTTCAAAAAGAATTTAGCAATTCAAGGAGTCCAGCTCCTATGACAAACTTAAGCACCACTCCTCCCATCACAAAGGCGCTTTCAGTAACATAAGAATAAATGCAATTAAGACACAAGTTAATTATTTTAAGAATGGAAACTGAGTACTTGAACCTGGCCTACTGGAGTAAACTCGTTAGTAAGGAGAAAGTCTAGTATTAAAGGCAATACAAAGTATCTAGTTGGAGTAAAAAGCTTACTCGTTTACAGATTCAGAGCACATAGAAGATCATGGTGGAAAGATGAGACAAGTGCAAAGGATTTAACTGAAGAACCCAGACAGATATTGTGACGAAAGCTATTTAGTTAGTTAATATTGTGGCTATACAGTATGCAGTTTTGTTTCTGATGTTTGTTTTCTCCTACATGTTGCCCACTAGGTATTTCAATAAAAATACTAGCTGTAAGACTAAGCTTGTTAGATATTAAAATGTGCCATACAATAACAGACTGACACCAAATGTGCTACTGAACAGTACTATAAACTTACCAAAGACTTGGGTAGTTCAATTTTTCTCTTCTTTAGTTGCTTGCAAACATAATACATGGCCAAAATCAGTCCAACGCCAATGACAACAGCAACACTGATTATAATATTTTTAAAGTCTAGAAAGTTAGAGAAAAATAGAGTGAGAGGTTTGGAAAACAAAAATGGCTCTTTAGAGCAACTAAATCCACAAATTAGGGTTTTCACAATTGAGTGTATATTTTGGAATTAAATGTATGGTTTGGGCCGAGAGAATTCTTTAAAAACAGCTTTAGGGTTTTTTTATTGATTATGTTTGCTTTAATTATGAAGACAAGAAATGCATGAGCAAATTGTAGCTTTTTCTGCTCTTTAGAGAGATTCAATGTGGATAAATAACTTGATATTTTTAAAAAACAAAGTGCTCCAAAACACAAGAATTGTAGAACTACTGATTACAGACATAGGGGTAACAGTGGCGTTGGTCCCTTAAATAGAATTGGGCCCAGCTCTCTTGTTCCAGTCCAGGTGTGCCCTAGTTTGGTATAATGAGGAGGATGGGGCTGCCCCAGGAGTTATGAATAAGAGAATCCCAAAGGCAGGAGAATTCAGAACCCAGAGTTGAGAGAACACATAGTAAGGAAGATTAGCCATCCTCCCTCATTTTTAAGTAAACCAAGCAAGTTCAGGAGGGGGGGGAAAAAGAAAAAAAAAAAAAAAAAAGCACTTGCTTTATATTTTTAATCACAAGCTTATGGTTACCTTAAACCCAGGAAAGCCTACACATTTTTACTAGTTATAAATTTCAACTGAATATCACTTGTGCAATTCCAACAACTAATTTAATGATCCATTTTTTATTCAGTAAATTACACAACTGTCTAGCTGCAACTGAAACAAATTATGGTACCAATCAAGTAGAAAATGACAGCCATACAACTGCTGGACAACGTTAATACAATACCAGTTAAAAGTCTTCAGAAATATGGATCAGATTTTTATAAATTATTTTACCTCGTGGCTGTTTTAAAGGAACATGAATGCAACTTTGATTTGATTGGGAAAATCCTCGATCTGAAACAATCGATGAACGTCCTTGAGCTGAAACACAGTAGGTGGAATCAGAAGAAAACAATGGAATGTATATGCTACATGGATGCTTCTTACATGGCCCTGCTTCAAGCTCTTCGATCTGAAAGAAAAGTAAAGTTAGATTAATTATTTTGAACTTACAATATTGACTCCATATGTAAAGATAGTATTGTCACCTTACAGTGCCAGAACTTTTAAAGTGCTGGGTATCAGACCTGTGGCTCCTGCATCTTTTTGCACTGCAAAAGCTGTACATCTCAGCTAACAGCTATTTGCAAGGCAACAGCTCTAACTTCTCGCATTATTAAGAACTCATATTAGACCATAGTGCCCATGGGTAAAATTTTAAAGAGCATCTAAATAACTTAGGCTCTTAAATCCCATTGATGTTCAAACACCACTTATGCTCCTAAGTCACTTTTGAAAATGGGACTTAGGTGCTTATGAAAATGTTAGCCTATGATGAAACATGCCTGTTGCCTGATCTCCCTCCCAGGAACTCATCCACCATCCTAATTGAGCAAAAGAGAAAGCGCAATATCTTGGAAATCACTCCTTCAACATTAAAGCATATTTCAAGGAGTAAAGTGGGCACATATAAAGTTACCAATATTTTGAACACAATTTTTGAAGTCCCTTGAGGACTTGCAAAAATCCAATTTTGAACTGAGCCAGTTTTCAAAATTTGAAGTAATTACAGATGGGATAGAATAGCTAATATTGCTTAAACATTTCCATTTTAAGGCTCTTTCAGTTGCTTATAAACTGAGAAAATTTCCCCTGTCAGACTGAACTGGTTTCCACCTAGAGATAAACTTCCTTAAAAAAAAAAATCTGAGCATAAATGGCTTAGCATTTTTTCAGAGCAAAACTCTCATTTACTATTTAAAAAAGTGTTGCAAGATTTTTTGTATTGCTTTAGTGCAAGGGTGGGCAAACTTTTTGGCCCGAGGGCCACATCTGGGACAGAAATTGTATGCCGGGCCATGAATGCTCACAAAATTGGGGGTTGGGATGTGGGAGGGTGTGAGGGCTCCGGCTGGGCGGGGAGGGCGCTGGGGATGAGGAGCTGGGGGTGCAGGAGGGTGCTCCGGGCTGGGACAGAGGGGTCCGGAGGGCAGGAGGGGGATCAGGGATGGGGCATGGGAGGGAGTCAGGGGGGCAGGCTCTGGGCAGCACTTACCTCAGGCAGCTCCCAGAAACAGCAGCATGTCCCCCTTCCAGCTCCTACGCAGAGGCGCGGCCAGGCGTCTGCATGCTGCCCTGTCCGCAGGTGCCACCCCTGCAGCTCCCATTGGCTGCGGTTCCCAGCCAATGGGAGCTGCAGGGGCAGCACTTGGGGTGGGGGCAGCATGCGGAGCCCCCTCGCTGCCCGTACGCATAGGAGCCGGAGGGGGGACATGTCGCTGCTTTCGGGAGCCGTGCGGAGTGGGGCAAGACCCCGACCCCGCTCCCCGGCTACAGCGGGGCAAGCCCCAGACCCCACTTCCCGGCGGGAGCTTGAGGGCCAGATTAAAATTTCCGGAGGGCTGGATGTGGCCCCCGGGCCGTAGTTTGCCCACCTCTGCTTTAGTGGCTTAGTTGATAAGGATATACATTTTAAATCTTCCACAGAGGTGGTCCCTAGACTGGATATGTGCCTTTAAAACTGTCTGGTGAGCATTGATTTTGAAATTAAGGATGTAGATGTTACACAGAGTACAGTAATTTTTAGATTATTTAAAAAACCCCAATCTCCCAATTTTGCATTGGCACAGATTTTTGGATCATACGAAAACATTTCCCCTGAGGACCGCTGCTTCATTCAGCATGCAGAGCAGACTGGAGGGTGTTCCGTGAATGAGGTAGCTCAATGCATGGAAGAACATTTGAGTCTTGCCTTATATGGGGTCAAATTCTGTGTATCATTGTCATGCAATAAATTCATACAAATTAATGGATGTACTTTGAATCCATAGTGGTGACTGATTATTTGGACAGGATAAGTGGGATTCAGTGAACAAGTTAGTGGACAAACACATTTAACTATGAGGATAAAAGCCAATACTGAACAGCTCTCTCCATTCAATAAATGATTCTCAAATCATTATAATGAGGGACATGAAAGAAAAACCTAAATGGATTAAGTGTCCAAAAGGTACACTTATTAAAGCAGGGGTCCTACAGAAATAATGGCATGTGACCACAATTAAAGATTACTGCAATGGATACTCAAAGGACAGGGCTATGGTTAAGGTTCCATATTCAACATTTCAGGGATTCAGTTTTGCATCATTAATAGTTTTAAAATTGTTTAAAGAAAATTACACACACATCCAAGAGAAATTAAGGTAATAAAAACCTATTGTTTATCAATATATGCTCTTTCTAAAATTAAGTGTTTTTGTAAAAAAGGCCAAAATACAATCTGAAACTTTCAATTTAAAACATACCTGCTCTCCATTGGACCAGAGAAACACCTTGTACGTGAAGTCCTTATATTTTCGAACAGCGCGTGGGGGGCGAATCTCAACCCTGATTTGGTCTCTTTCAATTGAGACATTCAGAGTCGGTGGTCCTATTTTTCCTGAAACAAAGGTGTACCTTCACTATTGGGTTGAAGGATTTTGATCCAGAATTCAAAGACAAATGTAGAGCTAACAGATATGGCATTTATCGTTCATTTTCAAGAGGAAAAATTAAGATATGCCAGAATAATGAGTGATTACACACCTGATGGGAGGAATGCTGCAGAGGAGCTGAGTCCTGGTTAAGGGAATATATACTTTTGGATGGGCATAAATCTAGCAAGAATGGGCAGTACCAGTGAGGACACTGGGCAGAAATGTCTGCCAGATGGCTTATAAAACTTTACATTTTTCTATGGTAACATATGGATGAGGTTTGAAAAAAGCATCAAATGGTCTAAATGGGCAAAAGGTTAAGGCACTGAACAGAAAAAAGGATATGGCAACTGGACAGACGTGATGCTTGTTTACAAGTGCTTACACATTCTTATTTTGGCTAAAGGGTGGCTTCCCCACCCCCCCCCCAGTGTAGCTACATCAAGTAGGAACAGATATAAGCTAAACTGGAACCAACCACTTTTAAACCAAAAACAAACAAACAAAAATTCTTCACACCAAGAGTTTGTACTGGTACAAAAATGACTGGAACGGGCAATTTAAACGTAGCCAAGGGCCACAAAATCCACAAACTCTTTGACAAGCCTTTTAAAAAAAAAAAAAAAAAAAAGGAGGCTTCAGAATATAGCAGAAGACAAAGCTGTTGTGGTCAAGGAAGAAGCAGTCCTTGCTGTCCTGAGGCAGCTCGCCTGGCTGCTGCTGTGAGAACATGTGCCAGAGCAGCAAGTCCTCCACTGATACTGCCGTGCTGGGCTGTGTGAAATACACCTGCCTGCCCACACTCAGCTCCATGATCTCCAGGAAGGCAACAAGCCTACTAAAACTGGAGAGCTGCTGCCTCCACCAGGTGCCAGGGAACAACCTCCTGCAGGCAGTGGAAAGAGCCTCGCCCCTTTGGCCATGCTCTGGCTCCACGCTGCCAGAGCTTCTTGCCCCTTTCCTCACTCTGGACACTGGAAGAGCTGCCTCTTCAGGCTCAGATTTAGGTGGGCCTGGGTATTAACACAGCTGACCCAGGCCCTCCTATGGTTACGCCCCTGGTTAGGAGGCCAAATAAAACAAATCAGAGGGCCAGATGTGGCCCAGGGCTGCCAGTCACCCATCCCTGATTTTAGTTAAACCAGTGTAACTTTCCCCCCATATATAAGGCCTTAAAATTCAGCTCCTTGACATCAATTAGAAAAGCAAAACAAATCATGTATACATGAGACTAAAGCACAAAATAAGGTACTATTGACTGATGAGATTTCATTCGAGTATCATGCAGAATCTAAGAACACCATATTAAAACCAAGATTATTAAATTTGAAAAATAATCTCAGGAATTATCAGGACAACAGGCTAGAAAGTTGCTCATAAAAAGGTAGCATCAATTTATGTAAGAGATTAGGCATTGGAAACAGGGCTGCCCAGAGGATTCAGGGGGCCTGGGGTCTTCAGCGGCAGGGGGCCCCTGCCGCCGAATTGCCGCCAAAGACCTGGCACTTCGGCGGCGGGTCCCGGGGCGGAAGGACCCCCCGCCACCGAACTGCTGCCGAAGACCCGGAGTGGAAGAAGCTCCGGGGGCCCGGGCCCTGCGAGAGTTTTCCGGGGCCCCCAGAGCGAGTGAAGGACCCCGCTCCAGGGGCCCTGAAAAACTCTCGTGGGGGCCCCTGCGGGGCCCGGGGCAAATTGCCCCACTTGCCTCCCCCTCTGGGCGGCCCCGATTGGAAATGGATGCAATGAAACTACATTTAAACTTACCATCCCGTCGCAGAACAAATTCTTTGGTCTCAACGTATTCAGACTCTTCTAACTCAATTAAGGCTTTAACTTTAGCCCAGTAAGACTGACTCAGGTCTTCTATTTCATTAGAGAGGTCACAATAATGTTTACTTGTCTTCATGCAGGTGCTGACTGGCTCATATTTCCCTAGCCTGTAAAATAGATTAAAGAGTAATTAATGTAATTTTTACAGCCAATGTATTACGCAATACAGATGTCAGAATGGAGACAAATTCTGTCTTCATTTACACTCAGACTGAATTCCATAGGGACGGCATGATTTCACTGTGTAGAAATAAAACTTTCCTGGACATATGGCAAAATCAAAGGACTCACTACATGAATGCCTTTTAAAGAAAATAAGGTACAGGTATAATGCAAGACATGGAAACTTACTCATAAGGTTGGATTTCCACAATAAAGCGAGGGGTTGTAGGCATGCGCATGTAATCCCAGCGCAATACAGTCTTGAAGTTCAAGGATTCTATTACAACATTTGTTGGCAGAGGCACTAAGAAAAGAAATCAAACAGAACAATCAGTACCTTGATGGAGTAGATTTTTGTGATGTATGAGAACAGCCATCAATATTCCTGAAGTATTCAGGAGACAATGCATTTACTGGAAGTTACTTCAGAAGTCATTAGAGATAAGACTGCTTGCTGCCTATACGAACAGGGCAGAGCCTGGCAGACTGACTTTCTGTTCTTCTTACACAAAAAGGCAGTTAATCCTTTTTGTCCAAGAGTGAGCTGAATGCCTCAGAGTTTCTCTTTCTTCCCTCTCTTTTCCTATATTACGTTCTCCCACCTCCAGTATATATTCTGTCTCTTCTTCCACTGCCTCCACTCAAGGAGCGCTCTCTCTTGCTCTCTCTCCATACCGGATTTCATTATCCAGACACCACACACACACACTCTGCTGCCAATCATCCACTCACACAGAGGGTTTGGAAATATCAAGCTCCTGAATCCCAAGAAGAATTAAGCCTAATAACTAAAGGTAAATATGAAAGATGAACCCCCATCCCTCACTAGTTGAGGTAATGCCCCAGGTAATGGCCCTGGGGATATGCTATCTCCTACGCCTCCAGCTGCTGGTAAGGGGATGATGCTGTTCCTGCACCCACCTTCAAAGGCTGCCTATGGGACGTGAAGAGGAGCATTTACTGTTTCTTTCTCTAAACATAGACATCAGCTCCTGTGATGGTTGTAGAATCCCCATTATTCTACTCCTTTCAGCTTCTTGGCTGCTGCAAGGGGTTTGTGTCTTCACTATTCTATCTTCTGGCCTCCATTTTTGGGTCCTCAGCTAAATGAATGGCTTCAGTTTCTAGCTCTGAGCTCATAATTCCTAAAAGCAGTGAAACTAACATGATTCTTTTCAATGTTACTACAGTCTACAGGGTTCTGAACAGCAGCAGTGAAAACTGACAAGACTTTCGTTGTTAGTCTGCTACAGCTTTTAACAGCTTTGAGCAGCAGCAACACTGGAGTTATAAGCAGACTAGGTCTTGTTTACACACAGAAGTTGCACCAATTTAACAGAGTTTTAAAGCAATTTAGTACAACTGTGTGTACAAAACCCTATATTAGGGAGTTTAAATTGACTTAACTTGCCCCTGTAAATTTACTAACAAGTTATCAGTAGAAGACAGGTTTAAAATTGATTTAAAAATGTCCACACAAAGTTGCACTGGTTTAACTACATCAGCATTAAAAAAAAAAAACTCCACGCTATTAGTTAAAACAGTGCAAAGCCTGCTTAGACCAGGCATAAATGGGTTTAAAAAAAAAAAAAAAAAAAAAAAATCACACCTTAATTTAAATAGTGCACCTTTCCTCACATAGACAAGCCTACCGAAAGGTTACACTGCATTGTTTTCCATAGGGTTCAGGTTTGAGAGGTTACTTTTTTTTAAAAGAAAAAACCCCACACAACTTAAATTCTGCAGAAGTTGACACCTGTTTAGGAAAACCTCCTCCTAAGTGGATTTTCAGGCTCTGTCCATGCTTAGACACTTAAACGATTACAAGACAGAGGATGTAAAGAGTTTCTCTTAGAAGTATCGCTGCTCACCTGAAACAGATAGCCAGAACACCCCAAGTGATCAAAATATTATATGCTTTTTGATCCCCCTCCCTTACCTCTAAAGAGGGACACCAACTTGGAAAAAAATAATCACATCTGTTTGAAGTGTTTATAGCATCTGTTGGTTGAGAAGTAATACCTATCATTACTACAACTGAAAAATTGATAAAGAGTGCCTCTCCTTCAGTTTATTTACATTAAGCATGAAAATCCACCCAAATTCAGCAGAGTTATAAGCCTTTCAAAAATCTATTTGCACATGCTCAGTGGAGCTTGTTAGAGATTGACTTCTAAAATCTCCAAAATTTAATCTCCAGCATAGTCCTGCCTATAGGGATCCCTACATCACAGCAAAAGCACTGGACATGCCCCCTGAATGGGGTGATAAATCCTAAATTAAGGGAGCCTTCCTTTTCACACATTTTATTATTAAAGGTAATGAGGATACTGTCATTTCAGGCAGAAATGGGACCAGAATGCGTGTCTCATAGCATTTCCACTTAGTCACACTGCTTTTCAGAATATGCAAACTTTATGTAGTTGGCTGTGCTGTCTATAAACACAAGCCTATATTCCCCCCCAGAGTTAAGAGTACAACCCAGGATTTCTCATTTCCAACATATTTCTGCAGTCTGGAAAGTAGTCATGTAAGCTCTGACAAACTATGTGTACTATCACCCTCTAGTTGTAGCTGGTTCATATAAGATAACAGCATACCGCTGATACCAGGTATTGCTTTAGCTCAAGAGGTAGAGGTCAATGCTGGAGACCTAGAAGTCCTAGAAAGTGTTCAGCAAGTGAATCAGGGTTGTGTAGTGAATGCAGCTGTCTGTAGGACATCTGATTCATCCATTGTAGAACTACAAGGTGTGGAGAGAGTGAGGATGAGTTAGGGGACTGCAGAAAGAGAAAGGACTGCCTTCAACAGCAACTGAATGCCACCCAGGAGAAATGGGTTCCATCCACACATCTGCCATAGACTGCGTATGTGATAGTGGGTAAGTCACTTAAATGAAGATTTTCACATTGTATTCCTCATTTTCTGGGTACCCAACTTGAGACATGGGACTTTGTTTTCAGAGTTGCTGAGCACTCAACTACAAGTAAAGTCAATGGGAACTGCAGCTGCTCTAGGAGCAAGATGTGGAGTTGGGAAGTCCTGGGCTCCAATTCTGGTTATACCATTGACTCACTCTGTGGCTTTGCACAAGTCACTATCTGTTTTAGTCTCCTTGTGTTTAAAAATGGGTATAATATTTACCCATCTATTTCATAGTGTTGGCAGTGGTTGGTTAGTGTCTGTACATTGCTTTGAACATATACAATTATTAAAAATGCAGAATACTCTAAAAATGGATCCCTAGTTCTCAAGTTAGGTATCCAATCGTGGAAGCAACCATAATTAGTGGACACTTCTTCAAATTGTAGCCTAGGTTCCTTATCTGTAAAATGAGGATAACTTATCTCAGAGGAGTTGTGAAGATACATTCATAAGACACTCGTACTACTATCATTAATACCACAGAAAACTAATAATTAGGCATTAGAAATTAATAATTCTGTATCCAGCATAGCATTTGGATGGTGTTCAATAAACACAGCATGAGGCCAAACTCTAAGTTACAAGCCTAAGAGCAACACTGGATAATTTCCTCAAACTAACCACCACCCATCCTGTGCACTGATTAAGGTAAGGGTCGTATGGTAAAAAAAAACGGTTTGTGATCATGTAGTTAGAGATTATCATAATACATATACACAAGGGGGCCAAATTAAGGTTGAATAGGAAATTTTACTTCTGGCATTTTCTAACTTTTAAATGTTTGACTTTGCAATCTTATTTTAAGGTAGGTTTTTGTATATAAAATTGATGTCATAATAGACCATAACTCAAACCTGACTTCTGCCAGATTATGTTTTTATTTACAAAACATAGCAGATAGACTTGGGGCTGTATGTTACAGAGCCTAGACTTTGCTTCATGTTATACTAATAAGGGAAAGTAAAAAACATTTCCCTTATCTTAAGAATGAGACCACAAGGATTTAATATGTGCAATGTTTGAAAGTGGTTTAGTCATTCTCTAACACACACAAGGTGACATTTCAGTTATTGGAAACAGCAGCAGATTCTCAACCACAAGAAAAAAAGTGTCAAAGTATTTATCTATTCTAAAATGCCTAACAGTAAATACAATACTTGCTGCAATAAACCATGCAGAATACAAATGCAAATTAACATACTATTACAGAAATAAAACTACATTAAAAATATTAAGATTGCAAAATCAAGCACTGAAAAGTTAGGAAATGCCAGAATTATGGCTGCCTGTGGGACCTTAATTCATCCCCCTTGCACATGTACAGTCTTTAATTACATGATCATATACTATTTTTTCCACAAGCCCCCTGCCTCATTAAGCGCACAGGAGGGATGGTGCTCCTCATTCTTCACTGTGCTCCCCCAGGCCTTGTTTACATCCATTGTTCAAATTCTGTTCTGAAGGCAGAATTTTTAGTTCCCTCATAGGCTTTCTATTGTGCTTGTCACTATTGTATCTGGTTGTTTCATAAACATTAATGAATTAATTTAGACACCCCTGTGAAATGAAGGGGTATTATTCCTATTTTACACATAGGGAATTAAGACACAAAGATTAAGATTAAAAGTATCCATTAATTTTAGGTGTCTAAATTGAGACATCTAGAAACAGATTTTCTGAATGCTTCGGATTATATAGCATTTTATATGTTCAAAGCACTACTCTGATTAGCTACAACTGCAGCTACTGAATGCTCGGCACATCAGACCTCAGGTCAGGCATCCAGAAAATGAGGTACTCACAATTATGACCACCTGTGCAAAGTTTAGGTTTAGGTGACTTGCCCAGCATCATACAAGAATTCTGAGGCAGAGGCAGGGATAGAATCCAATTCTTCGGGGTAGCATTCAATTGGCTTAACCATGAGACCATCCTTTCTCTACCTGCAGTTCCCTACGTCATTCACTACACACCACCTTCCAACTTCTGAAACAAATGAAGAAGGGGTCTTACAGTCACCTTCACTAAAGAACACATTCATCTCCAGAGTGTGTCTATCTTGTTGTGCTTTGAATGAGGCAGGGATCCTGTGGGAAAAAATTGTCTTCAATATGCACAAGGGAGGGTGAATTAAGATTGTGCAGGTAATCTTAATTCTGGCATTTCCTCACATTTGAGTGCAGACTTTACACTGACACCTGCATGGGAGACATCAGCATGAGTAGAACATATAGGTCCATTGTAGAGACTTCTGCTGCTTCAACTAATAGAGTACCTGATAGCAGTACTAGGCTGTCCTGGTACTAGGCTCCTACCGGGAGCGGCGCAGGGCCAGGGCAGGCTGCACCGCTGAACTTTTAGTGGCCGATTTCGATCGACTAGCAGAGGCTCCGCGATCAACCAGTTGATCGTGATCTACAGGTAGGTGACCATTGTTATACAGGTATTTGTCATACTGGCTAGTGATAGTCCTGGGGCTAGTAGTCAGGTACATTTTTCAATCCCCATAAATATACATGTAAGATACAAACAGAAGAAAAGGTATAGTATAAAAATTTTATCTGCATTAGTCTGTATGTCACATTAAACATGTCACAAGCTTTTTTCTTAGCCGCCTATTAGAAAGGAGGGACCATTTCCCCCTTCTGCTGGAATAACCACCTGTTTGTAGCCCTGATGAGTTACGTGATTTGAACTTAAATCGGTTACTTTTCAAAGGCAGTATCCATGTACTTAACATCAGGTGGGTGTAATTTTGAAAGAGAAATTCCACATTTAGAAAGTTAACATTTCTAACAGAATGATTATTTTTAATATGTCTTTTAAGAAGCTCAGAAGTTTGGAATGTTAGAAGCAGTTTAGGAAATAGATTAGTGGGCTGAGGGCAGGTGAAGTATGTGATAGAAATATTTAATCAGTTGCATTTAACTATCACTTGGAATTATATAAATCCCATCTTGCCTTTCTGAACCAGCCTTGAAAAAGCTGCCATTTAGCATATATACATACCCATTAAGATATTATAAAATCATCTTAAATATGTTTAATCAAAGTATTAATATTGAAAAGTCTGAAAACACCTGTTTTTACAGACTTAAACATTTACAAGCAGAAAGGAACAAAATGAAAATAAGAAATATTTCAGGAGTAAAATCTGGATGCCACTCTGAAACTATTGCTTCATTATTGTCATTTTTGTTTTTTGGCCTTAGATGTATAGGTTGCTACAATGAAGTTTGTGTCTGAACCGAAACCATGTATGAAAGACTGGGAGAAGGAAGAAAGACAACTCTCCGCATTGATTCTGTGGCTGCGTAAACAGTGCATCTCTGTTTCAAAGAATTCTTTTCCATGTATGTTAAGGACGAATGCAAATTAGACTTGACTATGGCACATGTTCTCAAATACTACAGAACTTTGTCCTTCAATCTTAAAAGTGTACATAAAAATATTCCTACTCCAACTGGAGCTGGGTTTTATTGTTTACAGTGTACTTTATATGCACTTAGAATACTGTACAGGCAAGGTTACCTTGACCAAATTTTGAGCGGAAAGGATAATTTGTCGGTGAAGTGTGTTCTTGGAGTACTCAGAAGTAACCTAATATACCTTAATATTCCACATAATATTCCAGCATCCCAACACATGCTGTAACCAATAGCAATGAGTCTAAATCAAACTTACTAAATGATGCTGAAAATCCAATGGAATTTTAAATGTCACCTTTCCCTCTTTCAGCAAAACCATGCTAAAGTACAGTTTTTCTACTTACTACCCTTTCTAAATCCAATGCAAGTATTTAACTAAGTGCAGCTGAGAGTATTTAATTAATGCTCCCTAGATTGAGTGATCAAGAGCTCAACAAAATAAGTGTTGATGCACTGATCCAAAATGAGACATTTAAGAAAATTAGTGCAGGAACTTTAAAAAGGATGATTAACTTCTTTATTTTTAAAATATGGTTTAATTTTCATATTAAAAATCAGAAATAAAAGGAAATCAAGATAATGTGGTGCATTTCCTTTTATATAGGATTACAGTGTATGCTCAATATTTTCTATAATTTCACCTTCTCAATTAAGCATTTTTATCGTATGTACTGCATAAATCACATTAAGGGGATTCTAAATTGATTGATAACCAAGAGACTAATTTGGTGTTGAGGGCACACAAAAAACTGTAACTAGATTACATCTTAGAATCATTTGTTCTGGAAGGCTATTCTAGTGGATCACCTACTCCAGTCCAGCATCATGGCAAGTTTGATTTATATGTCCCTAAACTTCTTGCAACCGAAGCCCATTACAACTCATTCTGTGCTGACTGGAAATTAGTTTGGTTGTTGGCATTGATGACTTGGGTCTTTGATGTCATACCTATGCACAGCTGATATGTTACTGCAAAAATATATTTAGATCAGCAGAGTCAGTGTATGTTTTCAGACCTCACTTTGGGGAAGCAGATCAACATCTACACAATGGACTATTATTAGTGTGTCAGGTAGGTGGGCAGAGTCTGGAAGAGTATCACTACCTTTCCCCACTCCAAATCACACCCCCGCATATATGCCTCAGTGTTTAGATCTTTTCATGGGAAGGATAATATACAAGGCCTGATCTAACTATTCTTTAATATTAGGTGCAACTGCAATGATTTAAACATCATTTAAGCAGTTAAGACTAGACAGGTTTCAAAACCACTTCAAGATTTTCTACCAGATCTGAACACACTTATATGAACCATTTTTAAAGAAAAGTGTTTTTTGATCTCTACTAGAATATATCAATCATTCTTAAAACCTGTTAAAATGTTTATACAATGTTCTCAAGAAGACAAGCCTCAACCAGGCAATTTTTTTTTTTGGCTTCTGGCAACACCCAGTCAGGGCCATCCCTAGGGGAGTGCGGGGCAGAGACAACCCCCCACCCTCCAGCCCAGGGCCCGCCCCCATTCCACCCCTTCCCAAGCCTCCACCCTGCCTCTTTCTGGCTTCCATCCCCTCCCCGAGCAATGCCAGGAGTGGAGGGGGGGAGGTTTCTCGTGGCTGCGGGTACAAGGCCCCCTGCTAACCCTCCAAGTCACCCTGGACGACTCTGACCACAGTTGCTGCAGCCAGATGTTCTTCCTAAAAAGGAAGCCATTTGGAGGCAAGTTATTTTTAAAAAAATCCTAAAGCTCAGTGCTATGATGCTATCCAAGACACTCTTCGTAGGCAGGAAATCTAAACAAAACCAGAACAATCACGAGGGAGATGAGGAATAGGGATAAAGAGTGGAAACAAAAGGAGGAAACAAACATGCTATACCCTCCACATCCTCAAACTCAGATAGGCACGCCACACAAGAACATGCCCTCTGTGACCTAACATACCCACCACGGGCAAAACCTTGTCTTCACTACATCTACAACACAGAGCCTCTCATCCTGTTCTAAAACCCACCATGACCACTCAGAAGTCTTCTCTCTTACCCCAGATCCTACCTCAACCACAGCCCCATTGCCAAAACACATCCCTCTCCTGCCCAACCACCCCAGCATAACTGCCTTCCCCTATTCCCTTGCTACTATTTCCCCTTCCACCGCAGCCTCCCCCCCCCCCCATGTCAACAACCTCCCTCACAACACCGCACAGCTACTGTTTAAAGCCCCAGACTCTGGAGTCCAGGGATTACATGAGAATCCAATTACCCCTTTACAGAGCAAAGTGTGCATTTCTAGCTACTTGTGGCTAGGGAAGAAGAGATTGAAGCCAGAGCCCAGTGCCCCCTTCAGGCTCAGAATGCAGGGGGCAGAGGCAGACCCACCCTCTGATTATTTTTAAATACCATGGTTTTCTACCCATCTTATTGGGGGAAGGGAAGAAGAAAAGAGTCCGATGTGAGAGTTGAACTCTTAAGGGCTGGCCAGTTACTGCTCCCAGCTCCCCGATACCGCCTCGCGCCGCCCCCACGCCATAGCGCTCCGGCCCCTCTAGCGCCCCCCCGCCGCCGCCCGTACCTGTTTCCGGGAGTTCCCCGGAGCTGGCCTCGCTCCGGGACAGCAGCACAGGGAGGAGGCAGAGAAGCGCGGCCGCAGGCGGCACAGGCCGCATCCTCGCTCGGGGCGCGCTGGCCGCGCCAGCAGACGGCGCGAGGGGGAGCCGGGCTCGAGCGCAGCAGCCACGGCCCGGCGGCGCCTCCGTCTCCGAGTTCAGAGTGGTGAGGAAGGTGGAGCCCGCCGCGCCCGGTTCTGGCCACGTGACTGCCCGGGGAGGGGAGGGGCAGGGCGGGCTGCGAGTCCAGCCTCGGTCTGGGCGGCGTGTCTGACTCCGCATTGCAGCCGCGTCTCGGCGCCGCGCTGTCGTATTGCAGGGCAGGCTCTGCGCCGGCCCGGCCGCCCGGTTACTCCTCAGCTGCCTGCAGCCCAGCACGTGTCACGGGTGCGCTCCTCCAATGCAAACACGTAGGGAATAACCACTGCGGCGGCAGCCCCAAACGTGCAGAATTCACGTGTCTGTCTCCCCCCCCCCCATCAACTCAGACACACAGAAGATCAGGGTTGGAAGAGACCTCAGGAGGTCAGGTGGTCGAGGGGTGGGAAAAATATGGCCTGCAGGCCGGATGCAGCAAGTCTAACATTTCTGTCAGGCCCACCAGCTCTTCGGTTGCCCCCTTGCTATCTCTGGGCGGCTAAAGGTCCTGTGGTGCAGGGACTCTCAGGCAGGCTGCGTGCCTGCCATGGCCCCTTGCTGCTCCCAGAAGCGGCCAGCTGCTGCTAGCATGTCTCTGCATGCCCCCCGGGGGGCGGGCGGCAGCTCCATACACTACCCTTGCCCCCAGCACCGTCACCACAGGTCCCCTTGGCTGGTTTCCAGGGTGGTGCTTGCGGGTGCAGGCAGTGCACAGAGACCCCGCTGTCCCCCCCAAAGGGGCACACAGAGGTGTGCCAGCCACAGCTGCTTCCAGGAGCGGCATGGGGCCACGGCCTGCAGGCAGCCTGCCTGAGCCCTGCTGCACCGCCGGCTGGAAGCCACCTGTGGAAAGCACCTCCCAGCCAGAACCTGCACCTTGCACCCCTTCCTGCACCCCAACCCCCTGCCCCAGGTCAGACCCCCTCCTGTACCCAAACTCCCCCCCCGACCCAGCACCCCCTTCATTAATATAGTAAAAATGTGCAGCCTGTGACGACTTACCAAAATTCATAGAGTGGCCCCCCCCCCCCCCGTGAAAATTATTGCCCACCCCGCTCTAGTCCAACCCCCTATTCAACTCCAACTACATCATCCCAGCCAGGGCTTTGTCAATCTGGGCCTTAAAAGCCTCTAAGGATGGAGATTCCGGCACCTCTCTAGGAACCCATTCCAGTACTTTACCACCCTCCTAGTGAAACAGTTTTTCCTAATATCCAACCTAGACCTCCCCCACTGCAACTTGAGACCATTGCTTCTTGTTCTGTCATCTGCCACCACTTAGAACAGCCTAGCTCCATCCTCATTGGAACCCCCCCTCCAGGTAGTTGAAGGCTGCTATCAAATCCCCCCTCACTCTTTTCTGCAGACTAAATACTGTACACACAGTTCCCTCAGCCTCTCCTCATAAGTCATGTGCCCCACCCCCCCTAATCATTTTCATTGCCCTCTGCTGGACTCCCTCCAATTTGTCCACATCCTTTCTGTAGTGGGGGGCCCAAAACTGGATGCAGTACTCCAGATGTGGCCTCACCAGTGTCAAATAGGGCCTGCAAAATCATGATTTTTCTTTAAATTAAGTCATGCTTTTTGTTCTTTTTTCTTCTGATTTAACTCCGCCCTTCCGATCCTCACTATCTGTGATAAATACAGTGGTGTGGGCTCTCACAAATCTGTAACAAGTAATTTAAAGTGACATACAGCAATTTTAGGCCCTGCTTCAGGAGCTCTTGCCAGAAGACCCAATTGATATAAAGTTACACAAATCTGTATGAATTTGTGCAAATGTATATGAAATGCTGCCCGACAGTGCAAAGCTTCCAGCGTTTCCCAACCTGTCAATATCAGTTAATTCTATGCCCTCCCAGCCCCACATCAGTTCTACACCCCCATATCTGCCCCAAACCTGCATTCATCAACTCAGCACATCCAGCCATACATCCGTCTATGGAGGTTCTTCTTCCTCCCCAAACCAGGCCATGTGAGGTGAGGCAGGGCAGGTCCAGGTCCCAACGTGGGATGGAGCAGCTGCAGGGGTTCTTGGAGATCCTGATCACCACATGGCTCCAGCTGCTCTTTACCCACACAACTCTTCCCTAACCAGATGTTGCAGGTACGGTTGCCAATTTTGTGTGGACGTATTCCTGGAGGTTTCATCACATGACAATCTTTAATTAAACATTAATCTTTAATTCCTGGCAACTCCAGGACAATCCTGGAGAGTTGGCAACTCTAGTTGCAGGAATACAGAAGGGGGTATGTAGAGAGGTTAGCCGGGGTTCGTCTCTCTCCGGTTCCCCACCGCCTCACTAAATTTGGGAAGAGGTCTTGTGGGGAATTAGTCCAGCCATGGGAGTCTTCCTTTGCGGCCTTTGTAAGGGTAGAAATAAATACAGTAAGCCCAGGCCCTAGGTCAGGGCGGGGCAATGGTGAGTCAGGTGCCCAGGCCCTCTGGCAGGGGCTGAGCAACAACAGTATCTAATCGTAGGCCCAGGCCCTTGGCTCCGAAGGGCCTGGGAGAGCGGGAGACTGCCACCCACAAGTTGGGTGGCAGGGGGACGCAGGCCCTCCCACTCCACTGCATCCCAGCCTGGGGCCCTAGCAGCGGCAGAGGACCCGCTGCTGAGTCAGTAGGGATCCTGGCTGCAACACACTGACATGGGCTCTGGTAGTGCTGCAACCAGACTAAGGTCGGCTGCCCCCGGACTACTTCCAGACTCCCCCTCTTGAGGTCAGGGTGGTGTCCTCAGGGGAGTCCAGCACCATGGGTTCTTCGGGATAGCTGGCGTGGGGCAGACTCGGCAACTCCTCCGGGTAGCTGGCACAGGGCTGGTCGGGCCAGTCTTTGGGTTTCCCGCAGGCCACTGTGGTTTCCCAATCGCGAGCTGGGCCAGTGGCATCTGGCCTCCCCGACGGCTGCTCTCCCAGTGAGCTCTGGGGTTGGGCCTTTATACTTCCTGTGTCACGTCTGACCCTCTTGGGGGCAGACTCAGAGCTCCCTGGCTCCGCCCACTCTGGCATCCAGAGGGACGCATCTCTCTCCCGGGCGGCAGGGAACCACACTGCCTCGCTACAGGGAGAGACTGACTTTTTTTTTTTTTAAAAACACGAGAGGAGGAGGGAGCATAGGTGTCCTCTTTATGCTGCCTTATCCCCAACTGAAATTGCTTATACCTAGGTCTAAGTATTAGACCTACTTTGGGACAGTGTCTTTATTGCAAGAGACTGTCCACTGTGCACCAGCAGTGGGGCTCTCTCACTAACAGCTGAAATCATTGAGAGCTGTTTTAAGAGTGTGTGTGTGGGGGGGGGGGGGGGGAAATATCTTGGCAAGTGGACAGCTGGTGGAGAGGCGTGGCAAGCGGCTAGCAGGGTGGCTGGCAGGGAGGTTGGTTGAGAGGGCCAGTTGGGTGATGAGCGGGTGCCCAAGCAGTGCAGCGTGTAAGGTGCCTCCTTACCCACCTCCTTCCACAGGGGGTGGGAGGTGAACTCTGCGGATGAACCTCTGAACTCTGGGGCAGCACTGGCCAAGGACAGGAACTGTGAGTGGGGTACAGAGAAGGGACAGGTACGTTGAAGGGACTTTGGGGTTGCTAGACTTAAGACCCTGAGGGGAAAAGGACACTGCCCAATTTACTTGGGGGTGGATCTTTTGCTCATGGTTTGTGTTGATGAGCCCTAATTGCGGTGTTTTCCCAAATTAATGCTGAGTTAATTCCCTCCTTATATTATTAAAAGTTTTTGCTACACTCAGACTCTGCTTGCGAGAGGGGGAAGTATTGCCTCTTAGAGGCAGCCAGGGGTGTGTGTGTGTGTAATTGTCCCAGGTCACTGGGTGGGGGCTCGAGCCGGTTTTGTGTTGTATTGTTGAAAAGGGACCCCTATATACTGAACCCGGCCCTTGTTGATGCTGGCTCCACCTGGCAGAAGGGTTACACAGAGGAAAAACTTGAGGCAATGGTGTGTAGAACTAGAAACCAGCAGTGGTACAATCCTACATATTCTAAAATCATGAACTACACCCACCACAACAAGGAGATTGGCTTAAAAGTCACAATATATTTTTTAAAAGATCAAATATTGGGTTCTTTGTATTTGCCTTTTTGTTTTATAGCCTTTAGGATGCACTTGGTCACATTCCCAAGATTTTTTCCACAACCATATGAGATAGAAACTTAACTTGTTTTTTAAAATGAAAGCTGAGTTTCTTACATAATTGCATGTCTTCAGGAGCTGTGGCTTTAAGACACCCAATACAACACTCTCAAAATTGCAAGATCTGGAAACATTGAACCAGCAATGCAGAGAAAGATCTGTGGTGGAAGGGGGAAGTAGACAATACATTATAATTACAGTATACTCACAATGTGTATTTCCAAAAAAGCATAGATTATGCAGCAGAACAAGTGATTTTTATATAGCTAAGGGACACGATAGTTGAGAGTGCTGCTTACACTGTAATTTACACTTGGGGGGAAAAGGTTGCAAAATGCTGTCAAATCAGGACAGTAGTATTTTGCACAATTGTAACCATGCCAGGCGTAAAGCAGTGGACAACGTGATTTCATGGATCTACCTACCATTTCCCTCTCTCCCTCCTCCCAAGAGAGCATATCATCTTTATTGTATCTCTGAGACTATAGAGAAACCTGGGATGATGATTCTCTCTCTTTACCTTGTGACGGTACCTCCCATAAGGCTTTATGGAAATATGCTTAGAATGTGTTTTATGCTACATATGCCATGTAACATATCTCCGTAAAGGTTATGATCTATTGAATGTATTAATCCTATTTGTATGAATGTATCATTTTTGTATTCGAAATTATGAATGTTGGCTGTGTACTAGCTTGATTTCTAAATAACCTTAGTAGAGCATTTGGTCAGTTCCTGGAGAAAGGAATGTTGAAATTAAGTACCTAATCAAGAAACACTTAAAGTACAATGGATCTTGGAATGCTCCAATCCACATAAGAAGTCTACTTGAGGACGTTCAAGGTAGCATGTAAACAATGGATGCTACCTGTAAAAACTGAGTCATGCATGGACATGTGACTTGCCCAGGTGACTCCTAAACTCCATCTTGGAGCTGGACTTTGCATAGGAGTGAGGAGGAGGTCTCCACCCACAAGAGAAAGTCTATTTAAATCCCTGGGAGACCCCTCCATTTTGTCTTCAGCTGGCTAAAGAGAGCCTCTCCACCCCCCAGGATACTTGAAAGAAACTGGAACAAAGGACAGTGTGCAAGGGGTGTGAGTGATTGCTGGACCCAGGCTAAAGGGAGATTAATCTGTAAAAGGGAGCATTCTGGAACTGGTGAGGATCTTATCTGTATTTAGTTTGATTAGACATAGATTTGCGCATTTTATTTTATTGTGCTTGGTGACTTACTTTGTTCTGTCTGTTACTACTTGGAACCACTTAAATCCTACTTTCTGTATTTAATAAAATCACTGTTTACTTATTAATTGACCCAGAGTATGTATTAATACCTGGGGGAGCAAACAACTGTGCATCTCTCTCTCTCTATCAGTGTTATAGAGGGTGAACAATTTATGAGTTTATCCTGCATAAGCTTTATACAGGGTAAAACGGATTTATTTGGGTTTAGACCCCATGGGGAGTTGAGCATCTGAGTGTTAAAGACAGGAACACTTCTGTTAGCTGCTTTCGGGTGAACCTGCAGCTTTGGGGCAAGTAATTCAGACCCTGGGTCTTGTTGGAGCAAATGGGAGTGTCTGGTTCAGCAAGACAGGGTGCTGGGGCCCTGAACTGACAGGGAAGGCAGGGGTAGAAGTAATCACATCAGGTGGCAGCTCCCAAGGGGGGGTTCTGTGATCCAACTCGTCACATACCTCTCCAGCCCTTCTCTCACTCGCACCATTATAAGTTGGAAGTAACCCCATTGAGGTCAATGGATCTACCGTGGTGTAAGACGCATGTAAGTAAGAGAAGAATCGGGTCCAATATCTATGGATTTTGTTGCACCCTCCAATACACATCTATTAGCTAATCATGATCAGGGCATTTGATGAAAGTTTGAGTTGTCCCTGAAATATTCTTTCATAAGTGTCTCAGGGTAAGGGCTCTCTCTTAGTTCCTTCTAATCCAGGGGTTCTCAAACTTCATTGCACCGCGACCCCATTCTGATAACAAAAATTACTACATCACCCCAGGAGGGGGGGACCAAAGCCTGAGCCCTGCTGTCTTGGGGGGGGGGGGGGGAGAGAGGTGCACTAAAACCAAAGGCTTCAGCCCCAGGCAGGGGGCCTATAACCTGAGCCCCGCCACTCAGGGCTGAAGCCCTCAGGCTTTGGCCCCAGGCAGTGGGCCCCGAGCTTCAGCTTTGGCCCTAGCCCCCAGCAAGTGTAACACCAGTCCTGGCGACCCCATTAAAATGGGGTCGCAACACACTTTGGGGTCACGACCCACAGTTCGAGAACTGTAATCTAACGGGTAAAAATCCTGGCCCTGTTGAAGTCAATGGAAATTTTACTATTGACTTCAACAGGGCCAGGATTTCAACTGAAGTGTTCAGTAAAATGTTTCAGAGGTTGTCATATTGCATTTATAGTCTCCTTACTCATAATTGGGAAAGTGGAAATTAAAAATAGCAGCCATACAGTTTGGGGAGAATAAATATATATAATTTTACTTACAAGTCTAACAGATGTATGGGCTAAATGTTGTTGAGATTTAAAGTAGTAAAAATGAATCAGGCTTTCAAAAAGAATTACTGGCATATGACAAAGGAACAACACTTTAAAAATAAATGTACAGGAGAAGTAAGACGATCAGTATAATCCAACACACTTATTTCTAGAACTAGAATCCTGGGTCTTATCACACCTCTCTCTTCAAACCCTTGTATTCAACAGCTCTTGTAGTCTACCAGAGTGAGTCCAGAAAACAATGAACCAAATGTTCAATATGTCAGATATTAGGCCTAACTGGTGAACAAAATAATGGATCCATCACTCCATTTTGGGGTCCTTAAGAAAGAGACTTTGGGGAGAAAAATTGGCTACTGAAGCAAGCTTCACTGTTATGGATGCCACCCCCGCTGTCTCCTGGAACTCCAGGCCTTTGTCATCCTGGTCCTGAGAAATGTTCTGATTATACTGGGGCCAGAGAGGAACCCAGATAACATCATCACTTTTACCCGCTGCTCTGACTGAATCCCAAATACCACCTGGGATGAGAGAGTGTCAAACTTCCCTCCCCCTCCCTTGTGTGTTCTTTTCCTTCCCCAGCTTATTTCTCTTCTTTCCTCCCTCTCATTTTTCCTTCCTAGTCATCCTTTCACATCCAACTTCATATTCCTTCTCCCTTCCAGTTGACATGCCCCCTCAGTCAAGCTCATGGCACTGCAGGGGTTTAAAAAGATAACACATTGTAACACGGGATGTTTATCGAAATATTTGATACAGAGGAAAAGGCAATATAAAAAGTACTTTGCTTCACAGTTTGAGCAATGGCCTGAGCTTTCAGCTACCTTACTAATTCATGAGGTATATTTAAAAATGCAGAGATATTATAAGGCATTCTGCTAGTTTTAATAGACTGTCAGCACTGTTAACCCCTTTGGTTCAGAACAGTTACTGCAAAACGCTATTATTTTGCAGTATGTTTTGTGCATAGTTGCAGGTGATATAAAACAGAATTTAAAGCAAAGATAATACTCTATTTTGGCATGAATATTGCAAGATCCTCTCAGAGCTGCTTATATAAATAGTGTTGCCCTTCCAGTCCTGCAGCAGCTTGTGGGAGGGGTGGGGAACATTCTTGTGAATAGCATTGCTACATATCTTGCTGCTCTGCCCTTTGTCTTTTTGAACAAGGCCCTTCCCTGCCTCTTGGTGGGTGACAGGTGTCAGGGTAACATTCTCCAACACAAGGACTGCCTACAGAAGTGCACACTAACCAACCTATACCTTGCAGCCCCCACTCCAACCCATGCAAACCGCTAACCCACCTGACTATGCAGACCCTCCCACATTACCAGAACATACAATTACTAACCTGACCACAGTTGCCCACCCATCCAGCCAGCACACCGCCATTCTAGGACTAGAACAGGCTTTCTATGCAAATGAAAAGTGTCTTACCATTTCCAAGCTCACCCCACTAATCTCCAGATGTCAGCACTCAGAGTCCAGAACTCATTTAATTCCTAAAGAAAGAGAAAAAGGAAATATAAACAAATAAAGCAGAGGGGAAAAAAAGATAAGACAACCTCTCATACTCCATTCATATCACATTCACTCACTTAGTCATATACCACACATTCAACGTAACAGTTTTATCAACTACAGAAACTTCTTCAAGGTAAGGTAAAAAATACTGCCCTAACTTATTCAACCCCATGAAATCCTAGATCCTGTCACTGAATGGTATCCCAAAATTGAGAGGAAAAACATTTATCATTGTTGGCACAGACTGGAATTAGTATAAAAACTACTTGTTCTGTTTCTCAGTCCCCCAGCTCCTATACATGTGCTGCAATCCCCACGGACCCGAATGTTATCAATCTTAGCATACCTGCTAAATCTCTAGGTCAAGAAAAAGAAGACAAGAGATGAAATATCTCAGGAACTTGTGAATGCATCCAAAGAGAGAGATAAGACGACAGAGGATTGGAGGCAAGATCTCCTTGCAGAGAGGATCAAGAACAGAGAATTGATGAATGATAGCACTGAGAAAGACAGGGATATGCAGAAACAGCTTATGGAGTTGATAAAGAAGCAGACAGTCTTGCTGGAGAACATTTTGAGGCAAAGTTCCCAGACAGCACCACAGCCCTAACCCCGCCATGTCCTTCAGCCCCTGGAGAACAATGCACAGTGGGAGTAGCAGTAACCTTCTCCAAGTGCCAGCCATAGGCACTTCCTTCACCTTTCCAGAACACAAGACAATAAGAACAGTGAATACTGGAACCACAGCTTGACTCCTGCAGCTACAGTTGATGGTTTCTTCCCTCTCGATTCTACATGCCATGTTAAGGACAACATGCAGAAATGTTTGAGACCAGTACAGCACAAACATACACATGCCTAAAAGTTCTGAGTGCATATCAAATCTGTACTATTGTGTTCCATAAAGTTTGCACTATTTTATGATGTGGTTTATGTTCCAATGAGTAGAAGTTTGCTCTATTTTGTTCAATAACAGTTTTGGGTTTTTTTTGGCACTGTTTGCTGTTCAGTAAAGGTTAGGACTGACAAAAGGTCAATATTGTTTTATAAAATTACACATATTCCATAAACACAAAAAATGCCCTTTCATAACATTGTTTCACAAAACTTAAAGCATAACAAACTTCCATTTTATAAAATCCATCAACACAGACTAGTGAAACCCCTCTACATTGCATAACAAAACCACGTGAGAAAAGAAGCTGCGTGAAGGAAGCCATTTTGTAGACTTAAGACTATGCCACTAATGCTGTGTTGTGCCACAGCATGAAAAGAGGTGCCAGGGCTGAGTCCCGGCAAGCCCCAGCACAGATTAAGTTCTGGGTGAGGTTCTCTCCCTAACTCACAGATATTGTGCAACATACAGCATACAGTTATCATAAGCAGCAGATATTGCTCAGCAGTCTCTCTTCATTATCAGGCATTGCCATCTCACTTTCAGCCTTCCAAACTCAACAAAATATAATGGAGTATGAGTTTGGAAGGCTGAAAGTGAGATGTCATGGAGGTTTTATAACAAAGGAAGCAGCGGGTAAGATGGGTTTCCTAGAATGACTGGGGGGGAGAAATCACACCACCATTACTGTCCATGGAGGTCTCAGGAGCAAAAGTTCCCTTTTTCATTAAAGAAAACAGGAGTCAGTATTGAAAGAGCCTGGCACCATGGACCTTTTCAGATCACCCCACATTAATATTAGGGAACCTGCAACAGTGATCAAGTGGATCCTGGAGCATCCTGGAGAAATGCCCCTTTGCGTTTATAAACTCTGAGACCTGATGTGGGGTTCTGTAGAGAGACTGCTCATTACAAAAACAACACTTTACTCACAGGACTACAAACTGGAACTTGCTACTTTATTCAATTGCATCACAAAAACTGAGTGGGTAGGTGGGGAACTCCCATTGACAAACAAAAAGTTAGAGAGAGGTGGAACATGGCTCCATCCCCTTGTGACATAACAGGTTACAATCCAGACTAATGAGCAGCTGTGTCATCCCTGCCCTGTAACCTTGGGTACCTTACAGTGCCTTGCTGAAGCAGTTCCTCTATTCCACTCACAAATAGCCTTCCAGCATGCAAGTCACACCCTGAATGTGTGTGTGTAATTGCAGCCTACCAGTCACACTTGGGTTGCACTCTGGCTCTCACCAGCCTTGGTTATACTGCAGGGTGACCCCAATACACCCCAGGTCTTAGATTTCTCCCCAGAAACGTACGGCTTGTACTGCCAGCCCTCTCCTGGACAATACAAGTCTGTTATTTCTTTAAAAGAATAATATGCACACAACTTGTCACCTCAAATGTGGTTTCCCAGACGCTTAAATTTAAACACACTGGATAGATAAAACAATAAAAAGATTGACTACAAAGAGAGAGATTTTGAGTACAAGTAATGAGGCATAAAAGTCAGAAATGGTTACAAGAAAAATAAAGACAAAACATTTCCTATTACCTAACAAACTATATGAGATTCAGATAAGATTTCTCACCAAATGCTTTCAGTTTTACTGACCAACCCCTGAAAGAGGGGAAACTTGGGGTGTTTGTTCCTCTTTTTTATAGTTTCAGTGTCCCTCTTGCAAAACATTTCCAGCCGGGCACCAGGAGACAAAAGGTATAGGTGGAAGGATCTTCTCTGCTGTTTTTAATCAGCAATTTGAGCTTCTGATAGGCACATGAGTCATATCAGTGTCCCAATTAAATTCAGGAACCCCAATCATGCAAATCCATCAATAACCTCTTGTGCATTACCATCCTTTATGACCGAGGTTATCAGCACCTTCTTTGTAACAGTGCACACCTCCATGACATCAAACCCAACAGTTGCTTTACCAACACTAAAGCAGTTAGCTACTTACTAGAAGCAATCAGGAATGCCAGACTTCCAGATGGTGATTGCCACAATCTTCTCCATGCTCAGGGGAGCTCTTATGTTGGCATATTTGAAAAAAATACCATTTCCTAGGGGTCAGAGGACTGGAACTGGCTTGCATGACTCCTGCATTTGGGAAACCTAGGCACAAGTGCCGGAAGCTCCTTAGAAGTAGGGGGGCCAACAGAGCCTGGACCATGGTATGCCCTCCCTACTCTGCCCCAAGGCCCACTCCCACTTGCCTACTCCCCTGAGGCCCCCTACCCATGCTCCTGCCTCTCTGCCCCCTCCCCTGAGGGCCCCACCCACTGCTTGTGCCTCTCCTCCCCTGGTGGGCAGGGGGTCCTCAGAGGGGGGGTTGGAGAGGCATGAGTGGGAGTGCCTCTAGGGAAGATGCAGAGTGGGGACAGGAACAGGTAGAGTGAGGGCAGAGCCTCTAGGGAAAAGGCAGAATAGGGGCAGGAAGAAGAGCAGTACAGGCAGAGCCATGGGGGGGGGGGGCGGGGAAGAAGAGAACAAGTGGGAGTAGTGCCTCTGGCTGAAGCACAGGTAGGACCATAGTGCTAATGTGGTAGCACTCTAAAAGCAGCAGATCAGCACACCTCCAAAAAGAGAGGTACCATATCCTGTTTGGGGACACTTAGCCTTCCCTGGCCTTTTATACCTGCTGCCCGTGCTGGCCTGGCTGTCTAAGTAGCTCCACCCTCTGCACCTGAGAAAGGGGTGGATCTTAATTAGCTAACCTTTATAAAAAAGGGCAGCAGGGGTGCTGTAATCTCCTTTAGCAAGTTAAGAGGGCCTGAGGTGGGCTTTTCAATAGACTGTTAGTGGAGTTACTGCTGAGTAGAACTGTTCCAGAAAGCCAAATGGACAAGGGGGGAGACACTCTGAGAGCCCTTTCTTGTTGAGGTTGTGAGGTAAAAGCTAGGAAATCTTAAGGTTATTGCTGAAGAGAGAGATTGATTTGGGGATATAATTACTGTGCTTATTCAGACCTTGAGATAAGAGCCTGTAAGGTCTTCTGTTAAGAAGGCCCAATTAAAAGGAAAATACCACCACTGAAAGTGGCTTAGCTGGATTCCCTGAGCTACCTCAGGCAATATTAGCGCTAGCAAGAGTGGTGTTTAAAACCATGTTAGTTGACTGTAGTTAAGGTGTAATTGCTATTATTTATCCAGTGATACCAGGTAGCTCTGTGTTCTTGGGGAACCAGGGTGTAGTATCTAGCCTGTCTGACTCATGAAAGGACCCTCCTCCCCCAGCCTCTGCTTGAACCAAAACTGATCAGAGAAAAGACATTTAGAAAGTAGTGAAGGACGGTGGGAGACACACCTAGACCCCCTCCTTGCAAGGGTGACAAGATTAAGGCAACTCCCCTAGTCCCATCTGCATCAAAGATGGGACAGGGAGACATCTCCATTAGCATACAGAATGGAAAACAGAGATTCTAAGACCAGAACCACACTGAACTCTGGGACCTGAAAGGCAGGGAAGTACTGCATCATGGGGGATCTCTGCTCTAGATGTTAATGAACCTACACCTGCACACACCTAGCTCAGCAGTTACCAGACCAATTCTAGTAATGAATCCTTGATTGATATCCAAAGAGACAAACCTTGTGAATATTGTTAATCAGATAAGTCCATATCATTTAGATGCTTCTTTGTACATTTCCCCTCTCCTCTTCATATGAGCTTCAAGTGTATCAATTATAGCGTAGTAAGTAGATACGCAAAATTTGTCTCTAGGATTCAATGCTGTTTCTGTTGCACTGCTATCATTTGCTTGTTTTTTCCTGATTTGCTTGCAGGCCTGGGCTTCTTCGTAGTTAGTATCAGGCAAGATATCTTTTGATATGTCTTCAAATCTTTCGAAATCATTCCTCAAAGTGTATAAGTGGTCTGCTAATGATTGACAGAGGTCTGCACATGTTTTCAAATCCAATTCTTTTTCTTGGAGAGCTTGACTTGTGTGGTAAAAGTGTTGTAAAATTTAATTCCACATAGTCAACGTGAATACAAACTCTAGTTCTTGCATCTTGTTTGCAATGTTTTGTGCCTCGTATAGTTTCTCCCTTTTGTGATTGGTCTTCAGCTATACTTTCTAATGCATCCACAATCTTTGAGTGCACTTGTTGCCACTGCATGTGACTCCCAGCAAGTATTAGAAAGAGATTTCAACGCACAATCATTGCCCAAATATGTTTTAAGAACTGCCCATCAGTGTGTTGAGGCAAAGGAAAACGTATAAAATAACTGGACTGTTGAGAAAAACCTTACTGCCACCGGACAACAATCAACAGCACTGCGGCCAACAAGATTGAGAGAGTGTGCAACACGTGGTAAGAATATGGCATATTTGTTCTGTTCTAAAAGCTTCTTCTGCATTCCTTGATAATGCCCTGACATGTTGGCAGCGTTGTCATAAGATTGATCTCTGCACTTTGAGAAATCTATTTTGCAAACTTGCACAGATAATGCAGTACTTGATTTGCCATTTCTTCACCAGTGTGGCTTTTAAAATTGAGGAATGTTATAAATCGTTCAACTGGTTTTCCAACTGTGGGAGACACATCTTAGTACAATACTCAATTGATCAATATGTGAAAGATCAGGTATAGAGTTGACACAGAAACTGAAGTACCCAGCAGTACTTATTTCATCCACAATAGCTGAACGAACTTTGTCACTCATTAGACCAATGAGTTCATCACATATTGTCTTGGATAACTGATGGGTTACCTTTGCCAGCATTCCCATATTTTAAGATATGGCCTGCTAAAAATGGGTCAAACTGAGCCACAAGCTCCAACAATCCCAAGAAATTTCCGTTCTGCAATGATCCAAATGTGTCATTTGATCCCCGGAAAGGCAGACCACGTTCAGCTAATGTTTGAATAACAGCTATAACATGCTGCAAGACATGTTGCCAGTATTCACGCTCCTCTTTAATTTGTTCTTCCAATTTGTGTCAATCCAAACCCTGTCTTCGATTTAAATATGTCAACATTGAATCTCTGTGAATAGTGCTATTTTCATGTTGTTCAATTAAAACAGTATTCCGTCAGTCACTAAATCCATCTGCAGCAAACTGGGATGCTGAAGGTTTATATGCAAAAAGTTTGCAAACAAAACTGTACACAGACCCTGTTGATGGTGAATACAGTAGCCATTCTCGAGTGTATTTCTCACCATTCGCTTTCATGCCGAAAAATATTTTTTGTGGACAATATTTTGTTTGCCATTGGTAAGAGTCCAACGTGATTTCTCACATGGCCCAGTGTGGTGTTGACAATCATTTGGTCCATGAGCTATCCAGTAAGCTACATCATTGGTACTGAAATCAACCCACATACTGGGATCTTTTCTCCTATTTACAGCATGGGCATGCTCTTAATGTGCCCAGGTTTTTTGCATTGGTAATCTACTACCAGGACTTCCTGGCTATTTCCCAGGGGAAATTCCCCTAGGTTTGGGGAATGGTAGTTCTTCTGAAACACTCCATCTAGGGCTACCCAGGATTCTGTCCCCTTGAGTCCCCCCTCAATCTTCCCAGGTCAGGGCATCTTCTCCTCTTGCCTATCCTAGTAGGACACTCTTGGTCTGGCATGCCGTTCAACTCCCTTGGCCTCCAAGTAGGCCTCCATTCTCTCTTGCACCTCGTACATGGAAGATGGCTGAAAATGCTTTTCCCAGCTTTGGGCTCCCAGAGGCAGGATCTACAAGAATTGTTTCAGAGCTACCAGGCGCATGATTCTCTCAACAGAGTTACCCTCTGGTTATAACCAATGGGTAGCAAGGTCCTGCAACAACTGGCCCAGCTTATACACACAGGAACACTCCAAGTGGAAATGGCTCAACCCAGAATCGGTGACAATCTGCCTCTGGAGCCAGTCCTATTTGGCTATGTGGCAGCTTTTACTTCAGGCTATGAGCCAGGCTACTCATTGCTGAAGGCTTGGTATGCTCCTGGGCCTCTTCCATCAGACATGGTGCCACACCAGGACCAGCTGGCAGCACTGGGCACACACTCAGAAGTGTGGAGGAAAGCTCTAACTTCACCAGGCCTGCCTGAACTACCCTTCCCAGGACTAGCAAGACTCCCTATAGCAAGTTGCTTCAGGAACAGCTCCTGTTGAGGATGTTGGGCCTCCAGTCACTGCTGTTGAACAGCAAACTCTGCCTCCTGTTGCTGGTTTTGGCTCTCCAGTAGTTGCAAGAGGACTGCTGGGGTCTGCTTCTTCTGTTCCTCTTGTTGCTGCTGGGCCACTGCCACCAAGCATTGAATGTCCACCATCTCTTCCCCTAAAACAAACACCCATACCAGGGGAGGCATCTGACAAACCATGCCCCCTATCACTTCCACTCCATCTCTTCTGTAGCTGTTTTTGTTGTCTCTTCTGCTTCCTCAATTTCCTCTGAGGGGCTGACCCCGTGCCTGCATTCGCTACCAGATGCAGGCTGGTGGACTCCCTCACCAGCCCAGGAAAAACTAGCACCACATCATGTTTCTTTCAGGCCCTTCCCCGGGACATGATTTGTTAACTCCAACTTGCAAAGCAACACCAAACACTGACCAACAGCAGCTGCATAGGCCTTTCACCCTGTGGCAATGGCTCTCCAGCTGAGCTCTCTCAGCCCTTCATAGAAACATCTGAGCCCTTCTGATAATCAAACTGTGTTGGCTGGCCCCAGACCCCCTGGTCCTTAAAGGGATAGGCCACTCTGTTACCCTGGACTCTTGTTTCAGCCGGAATAAAAGAGGTGGTGGTTGTTGTGTTGCAGAAATGAGGAACTGATAGAAATGTCATGGGAAAAACTGTTCCCTTAATTTATAACCCTTCCTTTGCTGTATTTCTACAGTTTCACGAGAGAAGTTTTTCTTCTAGGCCTGGTCTACACTTAGATGTTTTACCACCATAGCCCTATTGATAAGGGATGTGGGTTTTGTTTTTTGTTTTAACTGAGATGGCACTAGTGTAGACAAGGCCTGGCATTGTGGATCATAGACTGGAGCCAGGTCCAATATTAGAAAGAAAAACACATGGGGAGAGGGAGGAAGCTGCAGTGCTATATAAGTAGAAGAAAAAAGTATGTAGGGTGAGAGATCTCAACATGCTTAGTGGTTGCCTAAATCTGCCACTGTGGAAATCAATTAGTTTTATTGTTCACTTCAGTGGCAACAGGATTAGGTCATTGCTGACACTTTTGAAAAATCCTACCCACAAGCTGCTATCCTTCCCTCATCTAGCAAAAGGTATCGTTTTATTACAGTAGCACCTGGAGGCCTCAGCCAGAATCAGGGCTTCATACATAGTGACATCCCATTCCCTGAAAAGCTTATCTAAATAAACAAGACCAATTTGGGAAATGGGGAGTGGTGTTGTCCAGAGAGGGGAGAGAGAGACACACAGCAGCTTCAGGGATAATGGTAACTTATTCTAACAAAGTTTTTTGTTTTCTTCAGTGCTAGAAGAAACCAACTGTCAGTGCTTCTTTACCATTGTCATATTGCTTCCTCCGCATTTTGGAGTAAGTACCACATATTTCTAATTCCTGTATGTAGTATGAGATTCCAGGGCTTTTTGGTGGTTGAGGATTTTTTTAATTAATTAAAAATTTTTACCAATCTTTTTCAGTGTGAAATGCCAATGAAAGACAGGATTCACATTACTTTAGTCAGTAAAGGGAAAACTTTCAAGTATTTACTAATTTTGGTTGCCTCCGGTTTTGGGTCCCAGTCTGAGAAACCTTGAAACTGAATTTCAGAGGTGCCAAACTCTTGCAACTCCTAAAAAAAACAGAGGCACTCAAACCAGTGGACGCACTTCAAATTTTTGGCATGAGTGTCTTGCCTATAAGTTCACTGTCTGTTACAGTAAAATTTGTTTTAGATCCAGCCTCCCTTAGTAACCAAAACTTATTCCTATTGGATAAGTCTTTCTACATAAATGGTTAGTGGTTGTCTTTCCAGTTCCTAATGAGCACCAAGTCTTTCAGAATTCAAGTATCAGGGGGTAGCCGTGTTAGTCTGTGTCTACAAAAACAACAAGGAGTCTGGTGGCACCTTAAAGACTAACAGATTTATTTGGGCATAAGCTTTCGTGGGTAAAAACCTCACTTCTTCAGATGCATAGAGTGAAAGTTACAGATGCAGGCATTATATACTGACACATGGAGAGCAGGGAGTTACTTCGCAAGTGGAGAACCAGTGTTGACAGGGCCAATTCAATCAGGGTGGATGTAGTCCACTCCCAATAATAGATGAGGAGGTGTCAATTCCAGGAGAGGAAAAGCTGCTTCTGTAATGAGCCAGCCACTTCCAGTCCCTATTCAAGCCCAGATTAATGGTGTTAAATTTGAATTTTAGTTCTGCTGTTTCTCTTTGAAGTCTGTTTCTGAAGTTTTTTTGTTCAATGATAGTGACTTTAAAATCTGTAATAGAATGACCAGGGAGATTGAAGTGTTCACTTACTGGCTTTTGTATGTTACCATTCCTGATGTCCGATTTGTGTCCATTTATTCTTTTGCGGAGGGACTGTCCGGTTTGGCCAATGTACATGGCAGAGGGGCATTGCTGGCACATGATGGCATATATAACATTAGTAGATGTCCAGGTGAATGAGCCCTTGATGGTGTGGCTGATGTGGTTGGGTCCTCTGATGGTGTCGCCAGAGTAGATATGGGGACAGAGGAGGCAACGAGGTTTGCTACAGGGATTGGTTCCTGGGTTGGTGTTTCTGTGGTGTGGTGTGTAGTTGCTGGTGAGTATTTGCTTCAGGTTGGGGGGTTGTCTGTAAGCGAGGATTGGCCTGCCTCCCAAAGTCTGTGAGAGTGAGGGATCATTTTCCAGGATAGGTTGTAGATCGTGGATAATGCGCTGGAGAGGTTTTAGCTGGGGGCTGTATATGATGGCCAGTGGTGTTCTGTTATTGTCCTCGTTGGGCCTGTCCTGTAGTAGGTGATTTCTGGGTACCCGTCTTGCTCTGTCAATCTGTTTCCTCACTTCCCCAGGTGGGTATTGTAGTTTTAAGAATGCTTGATAAAGATCTTGTAGGTGTTTGTCTCTGTCTGAGGGGTTGGAGCAAATTCGGTTGTATCTTAGGGCTTGGCTGTAGGCAATGGATCGTGTGATGTGTCTTGGATGGAAGCTGGAGGCATGTAGGTACGTATAGCGATCAGTAGGTTTCCGGTATAGGGTGGTGTTTATGTGACCATCACTTATTTGCACTGTAGTGTCCAGGAAGTGGATCTCTTGTGTGGACTGGTCCAGGCTGAGGTTGATGGTGGGGTGGAAATTGTTGAAGACCAGGTGGAATTCTTCAAGGGCCTCCTTTCCGTGGGTCCATATGATGAAGATGTCATCAATGTAGCGCAAGTAGAGGAGGGGCACTAGGGGACGAGAGCTGAGGAAGCGTTGTTCTAAGTCAGCCATAAAAATGTTGGCATACTGTGGGGCCATGCGGGTACCCATGGCAGTGCCACTGACTTGAAGGTATAAGTTGTCCCCAAATCTGAAGTGGTTGTGGGTGAGGACAAAGTCACAAAGCTCAGCCACCAGGCGTGCTGTGGCCTCATCAGGGATACTGTTCCTGACAGTTTGTAGTCCATCCTCATGTGGAATATTAGTGTAAAGTGCTTCTACATCCATGGTGGCCAGGATGGTGTTTTCAGGAAGAACACCAATGCATTGTAGTTTCCTCAGGAAGTCGGTGGTGTCTCGAAGATAGCTGGGAGTGCTGGTAGCATAGGGTCTGACGAGAGAGTCCAAATAGCCAGATAATCCTGCTGTAAGAGTGCCAATGCCTGAGATGATGGGGCGTCCAGGGTTTCCGGGTTTATGGATCTTGGGTAGCAGATAGAATACCCCTGGTCGGGGTTCTGGGGGTGTGTCCATGTAGATTTGTTCCCGTACTGTAGCTGGGAATTTCTTGAGCAGATGGTGTAGTTTCTTTTGGTACTCCTCAGTGGGATCAGAGGATAGTGGCCTGTAGAATGTGGTCTTGGAGAGTTGCCTGGCAGCCTCCTGTTCATAATCTGACCTGTTCATTATGACTACAGCACCTCCTTTGTCAGCCCCTTTGATGATAATGTCAGAGTTGTTTCTGAGGCTGTGGATGGTATTGCGTTCCGTACGGCTGAGGTTATGGGACAAGTGATGTTGTTTGTCCAATATTTCAGCCTGTGCACGTCTGCGGAAGCACTCTATGTAGAGGTCCAGTCTGTCATTTCGACCGTCAGGAGGAGTCCACGCAGAGTTCTTCCTCTTGTAGTGTTGGTAGGAGGGTTCCTGTGGGTCAGTGCACTGTTCAGTGGTGCGTTGAAAATATTCCTTGAGTCGGAGACGACGAAAGTAGGCTTCCAGATCACCGCAGAACTGTAACTTTCACTCTATGCATCTGAAGAAGTGAGGTTTTTACCCACGAAAGCTTATGCCCAAATAAATCTGTTAGTCTTTAAGGTGCCACCAGACTCCTTGTTGTTCTTTCAGAATTGGTATCCTCAATGGCATTCCCAGCAGAGAACCCAAAGGTGGAATAGGCATGGAAACAACTGAGATGCTCAACCCTAGATTCATGTCTCTTCTGGGACATGGAATCTGGAACCTGAAATCTTGTACTACTGCTATCTTGTTTTTGAGGATTTAGAGAAGCACCTTTCACAAACATGCCAAACTTCAACAGACACAAATTGATAACTTACAAGATTGCCAAGTATAGATCATATTTTCTCTTTTCAAAGTTCAATGGTATAGTAGGGAGGCTAGGAAGGAAGACTAAATGCTCCATTGTTCCTCTTTTAACACAGCAAAACGGAATAAAAAGTTGAGCTGAATGTCAGGGGAAACCTCCTGACCTAAAAATGACCAGCAATAAACTTCCTCTCATAAAGGGATCCCTCTTTGCCAGTGAGAAAACATCTGGCTGCGGCAGGAGCTCCAAGCTGCAAGTGTATCAGTGGTCATAGGTGAGGAAGCAGGACTCCTAGAACTGGACCTAATGTTTAGAGGTCTGTGCTTCATCTTCAGGAAGCATAGTACAACAGGTTCAGCCCAGGTGGCTTTATGCCAACCTTCTGCCCTCCAGATTCTGGGCTACTTGAGAGGCCAAAACAGCTTCTGGCTGCTCTGCCTTATGGCTTCTGCTGAGCTGACTTGCAGTCCAAAACTCATGCAGCACCATGTGCTGTAGGCCTGCTCTCTATCCAGGGAGGTGGTGAGGGTTAGTGCCCTCACAGTGGAAATATTGCAGATGCTGATGTATGTTTCTGCCCCCCACCCCTGATGTTTTCCAACCCTCCAATATCTCATGGAGGTGAGAGTGGGACCAAGCATATTTCCATGATGCATGGGATTGGGCTGGCCACCAGGGAGCAGGAAGGAACAACTCTCCTTTCCCTGTCTTTTTTTTCCCACTTAGCCAGTCGTAAGGGCCATGCTGGCCAGGGTTAGTGTGTGGGGACCATGTAGGGCGACAGTGTATGTCCCCAGCCAGCCCAGCTCAATACCACCTTCCAGCTACTGTGGGTCCTGGTGAAGACACCCAGACTGCAGGAGGGGAAGCACAGGGCATGGGGCACCAGCCACCCAGGAACTGTCATAGGAGAAGCATTAGGAACTGCTGGGATATCTCTTCCTTGCCTGGAGCCGTGTCCCCCAACCCCTGTTGAACTCAGTAATGTCCTTTGCTCCCCTCCCTTTCCCTTCACCCCCTCAGTCACACAGCTTCCATGCTTCCCTGCCTCAGTCTGCTGTCAGCATGCCATCCTAGGGCTGTGAAGGGGTATCACAGGGCCTCTTATAGTGTCCTTATGTTGTGCTTTCATTAGGGATCAGTTATGGTACATTACGAGTCCTTATAAGCCATACACAGCAGTGTATAGGGGTCTGAATGGGGGACAGAATCTCTCCCATTATATTTAAAAGCATGGGCTTGATTACTAAAAGACTGGACTTGTTGCAAAAGTCTGAGCCGAGTTGACCAAGTGAAAACTTTTTCCCCCCTAAGAAGACAACTATAGAGACAAATGATGGACAGGGAAATGTCTTGCTTAAGCTATGACAACAAGTTTGCTGCTATTCTGAAAGCTAAGTGAGACTCACTGGCCCTATTTTGCCAGACTATTTGAAAATCGAGTCCAGGCTTTTATTATCCAAAGAATGGACTTGTTGTAAAAGACACTTCTGGATATTGAGCTTGCTCATGAGAGAACTGGAACACGTATTGCCATCCTGGTGTAAAACACTCTGTATCTAAAACGCAGGGCAAATCTTAAAAAGCTCCTGAGCTTAAATGAAAGATTGCAAGAATGGTGCTGGTACTGTGAGTCTGAGAGGTCAGTTGTAATATTCAAAGATGGACATTAGTAGAATTGAAATGTTCAGCACATACAGGGTTTGGAGAGTGTCTGAGAATTTGCAGAGGAGAAGAAACAGATATATTCTATAGGGATATTCTTTTTCTGTTATGCATCATTAAGGGCATGATTTGCAAACCAAATCTCTGTGTGTGTGTGTGTGTGTGTGTGTGTATATATATATATATATATATGCATGCAATCTGGGTGAAACAAATACTTGTTATACAGTGGAGGCAGGAAGAACTAACCTTGGAGACAATACTAATCATATTTTTGGATATCAGTATCTGTTTTAATGTTTCTCTCTTTAATGGCTACTATGCTAACCTTTATATGCTAAGTTCTTTGAGCCCGATACTTACTTCCTTTTTACTATTTACCTGTACATCAGAATGGACCTATAACCTCTGATAAGATCTATAGGCTCTACTGTAAAACAGATAAACAATAATTATACAAGTGAAGCAATGTTTGCATAAGGCAAAGACTTTCCTGCAAATCATTTGTATGTGATGTGAAATACCTTTGAAGTAGCATGCCAATGGGATGATGCAGCAGCGTAAAAGACCATTTACCCAAGGAGGAATTTTTGCTGATGTGATGTTCATTTGCATTTATAACGCGTATCTTGTACATGATCAGTGATATGTGCAGTTACACCTAAATACAGTTTTACAACAGTTTAAAGGGTGATGGACTCAAACTCTCACCAGCTTAATTGGCTGGATAAATGTTCTCACGATTGAGAACAATGTATCAGTTCCTCAAAACAAGGACTTAAACCCTCACGAAAATCCCAACTTCTTAGCCATGTGTTCTGACCGCAAATCTAGGTTTGTCATTGTGGCATGCACATAGTATCTTTCATTGTTCTGCTTCTCCTTGTTTGCATATGTTAGGATAGTCTTGAAATAGATAAGAATCATGTGACTTAAGAATTATATTGGCAGGGTAACTTGGTGGTTCTTTCTATCTGCATATTAACATCCACAGACCAAAATAAACCTTGTAGTTCTGACTTCCATATTTGTCAACTTCCCTTCAAATTTACTTGCATATGCCATACTGAAAGTCAAAATCAAACTTTAGTACAGGAGCAGATGAGATGAGTCTGCTTATAAATATCTGCATGGCGGATATTTGAGAAACCTAAAAGCACTGATTATTCTCTTATTCCAGGCATTCACTAGGATTATTATCTAATTCAGGTGTTTATAACCCTTCCAGCAGAATAGTAACCGAGTGCCCTTATGTGGCTAAGATTATAGGCAAAAACATTTTCCAAAGATATAAGAAACAAGCTTAAAAAATGGACTTGCTCTCCTGCAACACCATAACTTAAAGGACAGCACATTTGCAAGGAAGGTGCACAGTGTATTATTTAAAGCAATACCACCACATATTTTCTTCTTTTTGCTGCAAATCAAGGACAGCTGATTGATTTGATACAAAGCTGTATGTAGTTTTTTGTGTAAACAAGGGACTATGTAAGAAAGGCCCTTAGTGGAGCTCATAGGTCAATGTGGAGGCTTCTGGGGTGGAGGGGGGGAAGTTCTTAACTTGCTTTAGTTAACCTGAGGTTAGCAGTGAAGCTATGGCAACTTGGCTTTTAACTCAGGTTAGCAATTCATGTTCAATCCCAGGATCTCTGCTCAGCTTTAACCTAAGTTTAAAAAGTAAGTTGTTGTGTTTTCTCTGCTTTTTTTAACTGCGGGTTAGCTAACCTGAATTAAGTGTACACCTCTTTTTTGGCAGTATAGACATACTAATTTACAGAGTTCCTAAGGTGAGAAGTATCAGGGGACTGTCTGGAGAGTATTGGAATACAGTGCCTGTGGTTATTACATTGCATGCAGACATTTCATTGAATGTACTTGTGACGTATTAGAAATTCTGATGTGGCATTAGATAAATTAGATACAATACCAAATGAAGAATCACTTTTTTTATACCTGTGGCAGCCAAGACCCTGCTGGGGTCAGGGGAAGTTTATCTCCTTTCCCCTATGGGGAATAGCTAAAGAGTAGATGTTCAGAGAGGAGACTGCACCTGTTTTATAGCGATATTTATAATGCACCCATATTTTTCAGAAGTACTCACTCTTTTGTGTGCCTCAAGTTTTGGATTATCTTAACCTGAAATGCTTTGTGCCTTATTTTCATAGGCTCTGAGGACCTTCCACCTTCCATGCACCTATTGTTAACCTGCAACACAAAGTAGGGGCTAGCAGAGGAGAATGCTTGGGTGGCTGAAAGCTGGCAGAGTCAGCGAGCCAACACCCAGCTACTACAAGAAAGAGGCCCTCGCGCTGGAGGCAGGGCCATAATGGGATGACTCTCACTTTCTCAGGGTGCCCAGGAATGTGAGTCATCCTGTTATGGCCCTGCCTCCAGCGTGAGGGCCTCTTTCTTGTAGTAGCTGGGTGTTGGCTCGCTGACTCTGCCAGCTTTCAGCCACTCAAGCATTCTCCTCTGCTAGCCCCTACTTTGCATTGCAGGTTAACAATAGGTGCACCCCAGCCTTGGAGTCTCTCTGAAAGCAGTCCCCTGTAGTGTCCAGTCCCTGTTTTGGACACTTGCAGTAATTACCAGATTCAATGCTCCCAAGGGATTAGTATGCACACACCAGTTTGTTTGAGTTAACTATCAGCTCCAGTATAACGATACAGCACTGTAATCTATTTATAGTGAGAACAAGTAAAAGTTTATTAACGAAGACTAAGATCTTAAGAGATGGTGAGCAAGGGTAATACAAACAGGGCCGGCTCCAGGCACCAGGCAACCAAGCTGGTGCTTGGGGCGGCACCTGGAGGGGGGCGCGTGGCGCTCGGGCCGCTGGGGAGAGCGGGGCCACGGCCGGGCTTGCCGCCCTCCCCCCGGCGCTCTGGCCGCCTTCCCCCCCCCCGCGCCCTCCCCCGGCTGCCGGGGGGAGAGCGGCGAGCCCCTGCCGGGGCTCGCCGCCCTGCGCTCTGGCCGCCGGGGGGAGAGCCGAGCCCCAGCCGGGGAGGACGGGGGCTCGCCGCCCTCCTCCCAGGGCTCCGGCCGTCCTCCCCTCCGGCGCCCTCCCCCCGGCCGCCGGGGGGGGGAGAGCCGAGCCCCCGCCGGGGCTCGCCGCCCTGCCCCCGCGGGGGGGGGCGGCCGGAGGCTTTTTTGCCTGGGGCGGCAAAAAAGCCAGAGCCGGCCCTGAATACAAACAATAGGTTACAAATACAAACAAAAATATTACATGCTTTTATTTGCCTAAAACTTAACTTGAACAGGCTACAATCCCTTGTTTCAAAGAGTCTGTGTCACCCAAGCCTTTTCTGCAAAGCTTGCTGGCTTTCAGTGAAATCAGGATCCAAAATGTTCACCATGGGTGTTCTTCAGTGAAATGAAATAAATGGACATTTTGTTATTTATATTTTCCAAAGTTCATTGTCTTTGTTCCCAGAGTCGACTCCCTAATGTTTAATCTGGTGCCTGTTGACTTCACATGTCTGTTCTTTATTAGCATTCAGTTCAAACTGGAGATGGGAGGCCCATTGTGAAACAATATATTGCTTCATTTATTTGTCCGTTACCTAGATGGACAAATGCTCGTGATCTGAGAGAACCTATCCCGGCTGGTGACTCATACCTTGATACAGACTCTCAGGATGTATTTTCACTATATATATACAAATATTGTCAGTGCATACATGTTACAATGATGTTAATGACCAATGCGAAGCCATCTTTCATCTGATACTTAACAAGACATTATTTATGGATGAAGACCATGAAAGCTGTTGCGTTGAGTTTGTCAGGCCTGATAGGATTTGCTAACACACTGTCGTGAACCTTTTGCCAGTTTGCACCAATTGGCCTCTTCACAGGAGCCACACACAATGAGTGAAAACTTCTGCAAATGCTGGTTTTACCCTTATTTAAATCCTACTCCCAGTTTTGGAGTGGGCAGGGTTCATGTCTCTCATAAGCAATTGTTCTAGATACCCATTCCAGTTGAAATTGCTGTTCTCTAATTAAAAGGCTAGGCACACAGATTTCATAATGATGACCTCTGTTTAAAATAGGTTTGCTATTTATAGAGAATTCAATGGTTGTTTCTCACATAGACAGCGATGTGTAGCACTTATTAATATGGAGGATTTTATTAGATCCATTTGTACTTAGTGTGGTGTATTTTGCAATAAACAAACAAGTATTGAACCAGTACTTATTTTGTTACTTTATATTGGGAACATGGACAGTCGCTAAAGCACAGGACTAGGTGTTAGGAGGAGTCATGAGACCTATGACTCTGTCACCTCAAGCTAGTCATTTATGTTCTCTGTTCTCAGTTTCCTGATCTACAAAATGAGTATAACAACTCTCACTTCCTTGTTCTTGGGTTAAATTTGTTGACTACCTCACAGCACTTTACAGACAGAAGTTGTGGAAGAACAAGGTATAATATTAAAATGATTTATGCCTAAGTGGCTGTACATTTGCAGTTGATATGAATAATCAGATATGTAACTGTTCCATATAGAAATCCAAATAACATACAATGCACATTCAAATGTTGATAGAAAAATATTTCATAAACATGGCTGCCAGATACAGAATCCACTACTTGGCTGTATATCACCTGATGTCTTCAAATCAAGACTGGCTGCTTTTTTGGAAGATATGCATTAGACAAACAAAAGTTAATTTTGTTCATGTAGGGGTAACTGGTGAAATTGTATGCTCTGATATACAAGAGGTCAGGTTGCATGATCTAATGGTCCCTTTGGGCCTTTAATATCTATGAAATACTTCTGTGCTGAGCTACAAATCAACAAGTTACAAGACAGAAGCTAATGCAAAAAAGGAAAAATACTTCAAATATTTTAAAATACATAATTGTATTGTACTAGAGAGAGTAAATAGAATGAATACTTAACATATAAAGATATAGCTATATGTTTCACCACTGAAGCCATTTCCTCAGTCAAAAACATCATATTCTGCTCAAGATAATAATCTGCTTGATACAAAAGCTCCAAGCAGTAAACAGGAAACAAGTCACCAACACCATAATTAATACTAAGCAAGATAATCACAAAGCCATTGCATACAACCACTCACTATGTCTCTTCTAAGGAATTACTTGGTAAAACAAAACACACAACTTGATGATTGCTTTATTTACCAAGAAAGAAATCCCTTAGAAGCCTGGCATTTTTAAATAGATCAAACAGTATGGCAACTGAAGAGTAAACTGCTTGGTTGGTTTTATGAAACCCAATACTTGATCAGTTTTTAATCAAGATGAATTGAAAAATATCATTAAAGGGAAAATGCTAATTAAGTAGTCATAACTGAACATAGTAAAGAAAGGGATGGGAGGTCAGAAAGGAGGAAAAAATGTTTTGCAGATATTTAGGTTTTTTTCATGCCGTGCTGTTCCAATATAATCACATGGGAGGGGGAGAGGAAAGAGAAAATAACTCAGAAAAAGACACTTAGATATACAACACACAAGACCATCATCATCTTTTGTTGAATGCTATGCTCGTTGCTTTGCATCTAGTGTGCTTACAGGAGCGCCGCCAGCGTTTTTGCCGCCCTAGGCGGCGGAAGGTCCCGCCCCCGAAATGCCGTCCTCAACAGAGGCGGCGGATGGTCCCGTCCCCAAAATACCGACAATGACCAGGGCGGCTGAAGATCTGGCCGCTGCCCCCCAAATGTTAGTGCCCTAGGCAACTGCCTAGGTCGCCTAATGGATTGCGCCGGCCCTGTGTGCTTATATGTATGCAAAACAGGTGATAAACACTACCATTCTGATTTGGAAGCATTTTACACCCACCTTGCACTGGGATAGAATGACTACATTAATGAAGGAGAATCTGGTCCATCCTATGGAGATCTATTACCATCTTTCTCAATATATTCATCTCTTCTCAAAATAGGTTTTTTTTTACCAAACTTTCTAGTGAAGTAGAGAGAAATCCCATATCCAGACACCTCTGAACATTGGGAAACCCAGCTCCAGTTATGAACTCACATTTCTACAAAAAATAGTCATCTCTGGTCTCAGAATAAGCCCAAGAAATTCTATTCCACAGGGTAATTTTCTTCTGTAAATGATATGTGCCTGAAAATAGGGTCTGACAATGAAGTTGTCTTCCCAATAATACCTTAATGTATGTGCTACTGTGGTGTTATGAGGCATTTATAATCTGAGGCAAAAATTGGTGGCGTAGTCAATAATGATGAGGATGGGTCAATTATTCAGACTGATCTGGGTGACTTGCTAAGATGCGCTCATTTGAACAATATATGTTTGAATACAACCAAATGCAAAGAGATACCTTTAGGATCAAAGAATGTAGGTCACACTTACAAGGTGTACTGCTGGGGAATTCTGTACCAAAAAATTAAAAATTCTGCATATTTTATTTGTCAAAATAAGACTCTCTAATCACACCAGTTTCAATTATTTTGGTAATTTATTTGAAAATACCTGTCAGCAAGTATGTCTGTAACAATACAGACAAGAAAAACAATTCAGGAAATGTTTTTTTGAAAAATAGATTCCTTACTAGGCATATTAATACCAAACTCTGAGTAATAATTCATTTAAACTACACTACAGACCTGTATTTCCTGCAGCCTTAAGAAACAGTGCAAAGGCTTGGGGGAGTCAGAGGTAATGGAGGAGCTGAGGGAGAGGGAAGTAAATTGCTGGGAAGGAGCCTGGGTGTGAACTTGGAGGGTTGTTGGGTAGGGGTGGGAGATGTATGGAACAGGATTTTGTTTTGTTTTCCGTGGGGGGGGGGAGGGATTGGTGGGAAGCTTCCCCCATGCAGACCCTGGCTGACACCTAGCCTCTCCCGTTCAGTCAGGTAGATCTGCCCCTGTCCCCATGTCTCTGTGTACCCCCTCCCCATGTCCTGACCCAGCCACTCCACTGTCCTTATGTAGCTTTGCACACCCTCCTCCATCCCCATGTGTCTCTTTGTCCCCATCCAGCCACTCCCCTGTCCCTATGTAGCTCTGCATATAGAAGCTTTTTTGGTGCAAAAAAATAGAAATCGGCAGGGCTCATTAATTATGCACATGTGCAGTAGCGCAGAATTCCCCCCAGGAGTAAAGATGGGGGGACAATATCCAGAAATACAGTCACACTGAAAAGGACTTGGGTGTCATAACCAGCTGAACATGAGCTCTCAGTGCAATGCAGTAGCTAGGAGTGATTCTTGCCCCTGCTTTTACAGCCATATTGAGTAGGAAGGTGATATTACATTAGTGAGACCACTATCTGAATACTATGTCCAATTCTGGTGTCCACACTTCAAATAGGCTGTTGAAAAATTGGGAGAGGGTTCAGAAAAGAACTACAAGAATGATTTGAGATCGGGAAAACCTGCCTTATAGTGAGAGAATTAAGAAACTCAGTTTATTTAGTTAACCAAGAGAAGGCTACGAGTACCTACACAGGAAAGATTTATGATAGTAAATGGTTCTTTGATCTAGCAGGAAAAGGCATAACAAGATCCAATAGCTAGAAGATGAAACTAGCAAATTCAAGATTAGAAATAAGGCATACACATTAATTATGGTAGTTAACCATCAGAACAACCCCCTTAGGAACATGTTGGATTTTTTATCACATTATTAAAATGAAGACTGGCTATATTTCTAAAAGAGATGCTATAGCTCAAAAGAAGTTATAGGGTTGATGCAGAAATTACTGGGTGAGATTCTATGGCCTGTGGTTATGCAGGAAGACAAACTAGATGACCACAATGGTCCTTTCCAGCCTTAAGATCTATGAATCTACAAATGGAGTCTCCATAATAATCATGAAGAATACCCAGACTGATACTGCATACTGCTCAGGACTGCACACTTCGTGCAAGAATGTTAAGTAATACGGGAAGGCAGTAACTATCACTTCCCTGAAAGAGTTTTGAAATCATTTCTGTAAATAAACTTAACCACAGAACTTAGAAAATGAAAGAACTTTAGGTTCTAAACAAGTTAATACTAGACTTCTCTCTTGAAAGTCAGCAAGCAAAAACCCCGACTAAGGGTTTTTTAAAAATCCTCTTTCCTGCTTGCCTTCTGTGCACTGTGTTCATAAAGTGTAGTAGCTTTATTTCTTGCATCTAGAAATGGAAAATTCAACTTGTGTTTAGTGTAGTAGGCTTCATGTTTTGAAATTATTTAGATATGTAGCTACCACTGAAGAGTTAACAGTTCTTTTACTATATGTATGCCAGTTCTCTTAATGTACTATTCCTAATCCTAAGAGTACAAACTATTATGCTATTCAAATGCAAGATCAGGCATTGCTTTCTCATATTGTATTTCATAGGCTATAGTATGTAATTTTCAGATGACAGTTCAAATATCTAGAAATAATACCAATGAAATCTGATCCTGTGTGTTGCTGATGCTACTTTTGTTGCAATCTTAGTCCTTCTCAGTATTAATTTAGATATGCTAAGCTATTAGAACTGTTTCAGTTAGTGACTATTGGCATTTAATACAGTATATGTAACTTAATGCAATAATGTGAGAATATCATAATTTAAGCCTGTTTTAATATTAAAAGGATTTTGAGCCAGGTTCACTGGCCTGTTAAATCAGCTTCTTAATGCTCCTTAAGCCAGTTTACTCACCTACATGAGGATTTTCCCTGTGTAATTAAACCAAACAAGCAGCTGTCAAATGAAAACATTCATAGAAGCAGTCCCTGAGCAAGAGTCAACAGGCGCCATCCAGGACCTCCAGAAACAACCAACTAGCCTTGGAGGGAACACAGGTGGCTCTGGCTGAGCAGGGATTGGCATGGGTTAAATCTTCTAGCCTTGGGTCTTACCTGTGCTGTGAGCAGTGAAATGGTTAACAGTATTTACATTTAAAAGTATCATAATTGGAATCTGTGTTCACACCCATTGAAATGAATGGGCTAGCTGACTCTTCCAGGCTATAGCTTCTCCCTCTCTGCAGGCTCAGGTAGATGCTTCTGCAATGAGTCACACTGGATTCAAACTTTGAAGATGAAGGACTTTATTATTCAAAACTGGGGAATCCTTCAACTAGATATTTCCTTTATTTAGAAACAGGGAAGCTGGGACTCTGGAGAACTAGTAAGAGATCCGTTCTCACCCTTCTGCTCCTGGCTTGTCCTTTATCACTCCATCCTCTCAGGAGGGATGCCCCCATATGTTACTCTATGGTACTTAAAAACCAATACCAAAAATATGTCCTGTCTTCTACAATCCTGCATTTGCAACCATTCATTGTGCCAGGGCATAAAAACTAGACCATAAAAGTGGCTGGGTCTGTTTCCTTTGTCCAACTGAATGAAATGCAAAAAGTAAGCAGTCAGTATTAAAGGAGAAAAGAAGATGTTTACAATTATTTCAGTTCTAATAATCTATAGTGTTAATAGCACAGACAAAGAAACTGGCTCTATAAAATATTTTTAACCTGCTAGGGCCCTCTTAAAATCCACAGAGCAAGAGACAGTGAGAGCATGTTTATTGTCTAGCAGGCATCTATACATGTAAGTGTATTTGCTTTATATTCTGTGTAGCTTGGAGACAACAGAAGGATATTTGAGATGGCTGACCAGCTTCCGGCCAGTTGCAACCAAGTTGGCCATTGAAGGTATGTCTCTTCTGCAATAAAAATTCCTGTGGCTGGCCCGTGTCAGCTGATTTGGGCTTGTCGGGCTCAGGCTGTGGGGCTATAATATTTCAGCATAGATGTTTGGCCTGTGGAATGGAGCCTGAGCTCTGGGACCCAACAAGGAAAGAGGATGCCATTTTCTCCACACGGCATGGACTCGTACGTATGGTGTGTGCAAGGTCATGCTGTGCAGATGACGCCATATTTTAGAGCATAGTGTTAATTGCCCTATCCACCCACGGAGAAGTACATGCAGAAGGCCTCATCCCATAGCTTTGAATGCTGGAAGAGAGAAATAAAAATAGTTGACATGAAGACTTTTAATTTCTTTGGTTTCAAACAGCAGAGAAACCAAACTGAAGCCACAGATCCCCAGAGGTTATTTTCTGGGTCTGCCCTGAAAGATCTCCACAACTCTGTTAATCTTAGGATTAGGTGGTAACTCACTTGTGCACAGGCACCAACTTTCTTCTTTCCAGGTGGGTGTTCCGCTCCCTCCCCTGAGTGCACCTCACCCTTGTTCTACCTCTTCCTTTCCCCGCTCAGCCCTCTCCCCCCCGCACCTCCCACCTGCCGCCAAGCAACAGATCAGCAGGTGGCTGGTGGGTGCTGAGCACCCACTATTTTTTTCTGTGGGTGCTCCAGCCCCAGAGCACCCACTGGGTCAGTGCCTATTCATTTGTGTGTATGTTTGCTTGCTCTAACCTGTAAAGAACTCTCTCATTTCCCCCCCCCCCCCCCACACAAGTTAATAAACCTTTAGATTGGTGTAAGAAACTAAGACAATCCTGTAAGATCTAAGGTACGAATTGATCTGGGGTAAGTGACTGGTCACTTGGGACTGGAAGCAACCTGAATATTGTGTGAATTTTGGTGTAAGTGATCATTTATCACTAAAGCTACATTTGTCACGGAGGTCATGATTGAGTACCTGCCTCAGGGCATACTGTCAAAAATAGTGCACATCTCAAACTGGTGGTATGTTCCTTAATTAGATTTTACAATCGTGAGCCACTCCAGACAGCGTAACAAGGAGGAATAAATGAGTTTGTTTTTTAGAGTTAGTCGTGACTGGTATTCCTTTGTATGCCACAGTATAAGAGGCCTATGAGTATGTTCTGTAATGTGTACAGTATCAGACTATAGGAGATGCTGGAATAAAAAATAATTGTGGAGACTAAATGAGATATTGCAACAACTTTTTACTTTGGAGGTAGTGTAGCCTAGAAATTCCTTTTGGAAAATCTAGCCAGTGAAAATAATCACACTTACTGGCAGATTCAGTGGGAATTCTGCATGTACAGAAGTCACTGAGCATTTTGGGTGTGGAGTTTAAGGCCCTTCGCTTGCAATCCTGCAACCACTTATGCATGTATGTAACTTTAGTCATGTAGCCACTGAAGCCAATGGGCTACTTTGTGATCAAAGCTATGTATGTGCTTAAGTGTTTGCAGGATTGGATCCTAAACCATCATGTTAAATATATATGTACTTGTGAATTTAGGCCTTGCTCTGGAATCATGCACATGAAGAACTTTAGTCATATGTGTGACGGGTTGGATCACAGAAACCCCCTTGGGAGCTGCCACCCAATGTGCAAAGACTACCCCTGCTTCTGTTTTCCCTGCCAGCTCAGGACTCCAGCACCCCGTCTCGCTGAGTCAGACACTCCTGTCTGGCTCCAACACAGAACAAGGGTCCGAATCAGTTGTCCTAAAGCTGCAAGTTTACCCAAAAACAGCTCACAGGAGTGTGCTTGTCTTTAGCACTCAGATGCCCAACTCCCAATGGGGTCTAAACCCAGATAAATCCGTTTTACCCTGCATAAAGCTTATGCAGGGCAAACTCATAAATTGTTCGCCCTCTATAACACTGATAGAGAGATATGCACAGTTGTTTGCTCCCTCAGGTATTAATACACACTCTGAGTAAATTACTAAATAAAAAGTGATTTTATTAAATACAGACAGTAGGATTTAAGTGGTTGAAAGTAGTAACAGACAGAACAAAGTAAGTCACCAAGTAAAGTAAAATAAAATGCGCAAATCTATGTCTAATCAAACTAAATACAGATAAGTTCCTCACCAGTTCCCGAATGCTCCCTTTTACAGGCTAATCTCCCTTTAGCCTGGGTCCAGCAATCTCTCACAACCCCTGTAGTCTCTGTCTTTTGATTCAGTTTCTTTCAAGTATCCTGGGGGGGTGGAGAGGTTCCTTCTTTAGCCAGCTGAAAAACCAGATGGAGGGGTCTCCCCCAGGCTTAAATAGACTCTCTCTTGTGGGAGGAGACCCCCCTCCTCCCTCCTATGCAAAGTCCAGCTCCAAGATGGAGTTCTGGAGTCACCTGGACAAGTCGCATGTCCCTGCATGACTCAGTCTTTACAGGCTGAAGCCATTGTCCACATGGTATCTTGCATGTCTCCAGGAAAACTTCTTATGTGGATTGGAGCATTCCAAGATGCATTGTTCCCCAAGTGTTTCCTGATTAGGTACTTAACCTGGCGAATTCCTTCCTAAAGAAGCTGACCAAATGCCTCCCAAAGCTTACTTGAAACCAAGCAAGCATACAGCCCATATTCTTAACCTTAAGTAGAAAATGATATATATATGTACAAATAGGATGAATAGATATAGTAGACCATAACCTTTACGGAGATATGTTACCTGGCACAGGCAGCACAAAACATATTTCAGTTATGTCATACATACATTTATAAGCACCCCCTCCCCATAAAGCCTTATGGGGTACACTGTCACACCCACCCCCTGAACTTACTGCCAGAGACTTGGACACTGTCCATGGCGGAGGCAGTACCTGTAAAATTTCTGTTTGTTTTTGGTCACACTTCCTTTTAGTACCTTGAAACCATATGATGTCACTCCTAGGGGTTCTAGCCCGTTTTGGGGTTCCTCGTCCCCAGATGCTTGCAAACAGGTAGGGATGTAGTATTGCTAACAGAATGCAGGCAGCAATATCTGTTAAAGTGGGGGTATCTTGGCATTTAGCCACCAATGCCATGAGGCGGTGTGCCTCAGTTTCCCCTTTTACACAGCAGCATGGGCCTGTTATGCTTTTGCTGCTTTTTACAGGTATGGGCTGTAAAGTAACATGCTGGTGGGGCTGTCTTGTTACCATTCCCAGCATGTATAACAGCTTCTTCCACAAATTAGGAATGTTCCACGTCTTTAAAGGGTTTACCACTAGTGTGAATTCTTTTATTTTATCCCATAGGTGAATTAGCAAAAGACACAAGGTTAACAGCAAATCTACGGTGGACAGGCTTCGTTCACTCAATTTGACTTGTTTAGCCCCTATTGCATTTTTCCAGTTCTTTGTGCCCTCTGGTAGACACTCTGATGCCGATTCTTGTGCCTCTTTGGGGAAGACTTCTAGTTTGGGCATGTGCTTGGGTCTTTGGCCAGGAAAGGGTGTACTACGACCATGCTTGCCCTCGGCCCCTCCCTCTGGAGTTTCTCTGGGCTGGGCCCCACTCCCTTGTGAAGTTTCTCCCATGCAGAGATTTCCCCCCTCCTGTCTTGGAGAGAGAGTTTTATCTCTTGCAAGTGTAGCAAGAACAACATCTTTCCCTGGGGTGCTCTGGACCCCTTTGGGCACCCCACGTTTTGTTTTTAATGGGTTAGCTGGATGGACCCCCTCATCCCGGAGACCTGACCCCCAGGTTTCCCTTAAAACCTGATCCACAGGAGAGGGGGCTGGCCTTTTGAATGCAGACTTTTCACCCCCCTCCTGGGAAAGCCCCTCCCTACAAAAGGTGGGTGGACTCTCTGGCCCCCCCTGACCTTCCATTTGGGCTTCCCTCTTTGGGCTCCCCTCTGGGTCCGACACTCTTGTGTCCCCCAAAAGGGAAGGTGATCCTGCCCCAGCTGTGGACTTACAGCTACCAGCTACGACAGACCTCTTACTGGCCAGCAAAATCCCCCCCCTTTCACTCGGGTTGGGCTGGCACCCAGCTACAGAGTTCTTGGGGCCTGTTTCCACCGCAGCGGTCCCCAGGACCCCAACTTCCACCTTTGGGACACACGCCTCTGTGCACCCCAGGGCAGGCCCGGCCCCCTGCTGACCTGCAACTTTCTGGCAGTCAGCAGCTGTGGTGGCCTCCTTGCTACAAGGTGGTACATCCCCCTCCCCCGGGGAGATGATTACGGGACAGGAGCTAGCTTTATCCAGCTCCTCCCTCTGGAACTGCCCTTGAGCCCCGGGGCTATAGGAACTGGCTACAACCAGCCCTGCCCCCGAAGCTGCATCCTTTACTGCTGCAGAGGAATCTAAGAGACACTCTCCTATTCCCCCAGCAGTTTGTGTGACTTCACCCCCCCCTCTGGGGCTTTTAGCACAAGATTCCTTCTCACTGCTAACTAACCCTGGGACAGATTCTGCCATACTAAAGAAATCATTCCCCAGTAGAAACGGTGCAAAATTGTGTGCCACCGTTGCAACAGTTAGCTCAGCCTGCAAACCCTGAGTTTGCATGTGTACTTTAGCTAAAGGTGCAAGGACTTTGTAACCCCCTACTAGCTCTAATTCTGCCATTTTACCTGGCAACAAATCCTTTTCCTGGACCAGGTCCCTCCTGACCACAGAAATTTCAGCACCCGTGTCCCTTAATCCAAGAAGCATTTGACCATTTAATTTAACAGCATACATGTGCTCATTGCTTGGTTGTGCGGAAGCAAGCTTTACAAATCCTGTGTGGAAAGAGGCCACAGCCTGGCTCTGAGAAGCCACAGCTTCATGAGTTACTTATTGCCTGTTTCCACTCAGCAAGGGACACTTATTCCTCAGGTGCTCAGTGGACTTACAATGATAGCACCTTTTGGGCTCCTCTGCTTGCCCAGGAAATTTGGGACGAGTACCAGGGGAATGGGGAGGTGACCGCCCAGCCTCCTTTTCCCCAGACCCAGGGGTAAAACGGTGATTCTGCTTTCCCCCAACCCTATACCCCTCCGCCAGTGGTTTATGTTTGATTGCAGCTTGTGCTTGCTCATAAGAGTCAGCATACTCAGCTAATTCACCCACTGCATTTACCTTTTTGTCCCACAAATACTGTTTTACCTCATTACTGCACATATTCAGGAAGTGTTCCTGAGTAACCAGATCACACATTCCTTCAAAGCTGGTAATGCCTCTCCCCCGCACCCATTTATCTACCAAATCTCTCATTTTATTGGCATAAGCCACATTACTTAATCCAGATCCCCTCTTAAGGCTCCTGAATTTAACCCTGTAGGTTTCAGGTGTAACCTGAAACTGTTTCAAAACCAGTTCCTTAAATTTACCATAGTTTGAAGCATCATCAATAGGCATCTTATTGAATATGTCCAGAGCTCTGCCAGACAATTTTGCTATCAATGTGGTCATCTTCTGATCTTCAGGGATGGTATGGAGGGTGCACAGTCTTTCAAAGGTGATGAAATATTCGGCGATATCGCTGGACTCGTCATACTGTGGACATAGTCGCTCCCATTTGTGGATTTTTGGGGAAGTGGAGCCAGCAGGGTGAGGGTTTTGTTTCCTCGACTCCATAACAGTCAGTTCATGTTTCTGGGCCTCCCTTTGGGCCTCCATAGCCCTCTCGTGGGCAGCTGTTTCTGCCTCTATAGCTCTCCTGTGTGCCGCTGCCTCTGCCTCCATAGCTCTCTTGTGGGCAGCCTCTTCCCTTGCATGTTCTGCCTCCCTGGCACTAATTTCTAATTGTTTTAGTTCCAACTGTCTCTTATGTTCATTTTCTTTCTCTTTTGCTACCAGCCTGGCCAGCTTTAGTTTATTAGCAGCGTCACTAGTACTCATTGTCCTGCTTTCTTGTGCTGGGCTACAATCCCTCTGCAGTTCACTGAAACTGAGATCACTAGTACTCATTTTCCTGCTTTCTTGGGCTGGGCCACAACCCCTCTGCAGTTCACTGAAACTGAGATGCACTTAGCTCAGGGGATTCTTAGTTAACCAAGACTTTCACAGTGCCCAGCGTTCAGCTTTTCTGGGCAATTTGTACCCTGTGCAGTTTTAGTTTCTTCTGATCTTCCGTCTTACTTATTTTGCTTCCTTTTCTGTCCCTACTTCCCTTTCCCGAAATAAGCAAACAGAAAATAACAAACCAGTAACTACTTTGTCTGTTCTCCAGCCACCACACTTAAAACTCACTTAAAATCACTACCAGTATCTCAAAGCAATCAGCTGTGCACAGATCCTGCCGACTACGCCTCTGTGACGGGTTGGATCACAGAAACCCCCTTGGGAGCTGCCACCCAATGTGCAAAGACTACCCCTGCTTCTGTTTTCCCTGCCAGCTCAGGACTCCAGCACCCCGTCTCGCTGAGTCAGACACTCCTGTCTGGCTCCAACACAGAACAAGGGTCCGAATCAGTTGTCCTAAAGCTGCAAGTTTACCCAAAAACAGTTCACAGGAGTGTGCTTGTCTTTAGCACTCAGATGCCCAACTCCCAATGGGGTCTAAACCCAGATAAATCCGTTTTACCCTGCATAAAGCTTATGCAGGGCAAACTCATAAATTGTTCGCCCTCTATAACACTGATAGAGAGATATGCACAGTTGTTTGCTCCCTCAGGTATTAATACACACTCTGAGTAAATTACTAAATAAAAAGTGATTTTATTAAATACAGACAGTAGGATTTAAGTGGTTGAAAGTAGTAACAGACAGAACAAAGTAAGTCACCAAGTAAAGTAAAATAAAATGCGCAAATCTATGTCTAATCAAACTAAATACAGATAAGTTCCTCACCAGTTCCCGAATGCTCCCTTTTACAGGCTAATCTCCCTTTAGCCTGGGTCCAGCAATCTCTCACAACCCCTGTAGTCTCTGTCTTTTGATTCAGTTTCTTTCAAGTATCCTGGGGGGGTGGAGAGGTTCCTTCTTTAGCCAGCTGAAAAACCAGATGGAGGGGTCTCCCCCAGGCTTAAATAGACTCTCTCTTGTGGGAGGAGACCCCCCTCCTCCCTCCTATGCAAAGTCCAGCTCCAAGATGGAGTTCTGGAGTCACCTGGACAAGTCGCATGTCCCTGCATGACTCAGTCTTTACAGGCTGAAGCCATTGTCCACATGGTATCTTGCATGTCTCCAGGAAGACTTCTTATGTGGATTGGAGCATTCCAAGATGCATTGTTCCCCAAGTGTTTCCTGATTAGGTACTTAACCTGGCGAATTCCTTCCTAAAGAAGCTGACCAAATGCCTCCCAAAGCTTACTTAGAAACCAAGCAAGCATACAGCCCATATTCTTAACCTTAAGTAGAAAATGATATATATATGTACAAATAGGATAAATAGATATAGTAGACCATAACCTTTACGGAGATATGTTACCTGGCACAGGCAGCACAAAACATATTTCAGTTATGTCATACATACATTTATAAGCACCCCCTCCCCATAAAGCCTTATGGGGTCCACTGTCACAATATGCATAGTCTTAAAGTCTTAAAGTCAATCTAAACGTGATTAAAGCTAAAAAATCTTGGCTACATGCTTAAACACAGGAATGGGATCTTTTTCAATATTAGCGAAACTGTCTCGGAAGCTCAAGGTAGATTTAGGAATTGTAGTAATGCCACAAATCCACTTGGAGTCACTCGAACACAGCAACCAGCCCAAACTATTTGTTGTGCAAGACTCGGAACTTTATGCCTGGGGTGGGAAGAGAAAACTGCAACCATTTCATATGGACTAAAACTTTGATATGTTCCTGCCACTTGTTAAATTTTCAGCTAAGACTTTCTCTGTCGTGTGACCATAAACATATTTGTACTGGTGGTAATGAAGAGTTTTGTGCAGTGGCAGGGCCGTTACACTTTTCTTTTTTGAATTATGTTTGGATGGTCTCATTAAAATCTTCAGTATTATCTATTTAGAACAGACATTCAATTATTTTTTTACAGTGCTCACACAACTAGTTCAGTGAAATCCCCAAATAGTGAAGATTCTAATAAGTCTAGTGCCCCCCCCCCTCCGTATTAATGTTAGGAGTTCCATTTGAGACTATATTTTGGTTTCAAAGGAAGATATATCTAATGAATTGATCTCATAGATCAAAGTTACCAGGGATTTCAGGAATAGGAGATTGTAGGCCATGCAAGGTAAAATAAAAGAGGTTTGACTGAACATTAGATGCTAATTGAAAAAATACTTAGGACCTGATAGTGCAAACACTTACCCATGTGAGCACTGTTAACTATTGAAGTTAATAGGTCAGTTCATATGCTTAAAATTAAACATGCACATATTTTTGCAGGATGGGGTCCATGATAGAAATAGGTTGCAGAAGGAATATAACCAGGAAGAAAAATAACATTTTCATACTCCATTCAAATTCACAGAAAGAAGAGATTGAATATCATATATGCTAAAATATACCATTAGCTATTTTCAACTTGGCGTTCCCCTTATCCCTCTTCTCTCCTCCCAGCCCCCTCCCCAAGTTTAGGACTATTCCAGTATATGAGAAGAAGTGATAGGAGATACTAAATGAAACTTTCTTTATACAACTAAAATATTTTCCATGCTAAGTAATGTGGCAAATTTTTGCAAGTCTTTTTTTAAACACCCGCTTTTTAATTAACCCTTTTTCTTTTTTCTTTTTTTTAAAGAATCCATCCATGCACTGGGTAGAGAAGGGAAAGGCAAAATAAATCTTAGGTGAAGTGGATTTTAGCCCACGAAAGCTTATGCCCAAATAAATCTGTTAGTCTTTAAGGTGCCACCGGACTCCTTGTTGTTTTTGTGGTTACAGACTAACCTGGCTACCCCCTGATACTTGACTATATTAAACTGTCACCTTTCAGTTTCTTAGAGGATAATACTAGTGGTTTCAATTTCAGTGTCTTATTACAGACCTGAGTCTATTTCAGTTTTGTACAGGGACTGAGTGAGGGTTTTGGAGCCAATGTGAGGTTTTCCTCAACAAGAACTGCAGGGTCAGGTCCACAGTGCAATCCTCTGGTCCCTCCTCTACCCCCCCCCCTCCCGGCCAATTGCACTTCTATTTTATGTTCTGTAAATCTGGATTATGAAATATGATGTATACTGCATTGCCATATTCCTTCATTCCTAGCCACTAGCATCTTTTTGTCTAAGGTATTCTTATTTGAACAGTAACAGGGTTGTTTCCAAACAGCATTCTTCAAAGAAATGCCTATTTACATCCAAATTTGGGGTTTCAAACAATGTTAAACTGATGCTGATGAGGAATTAGCTATGGTCTGTTTAAACACGAGCTGAAAAGTGACTCCAGAAATATCTCAACAATTACTTAATAATGTTTGCTAAATAATGATGGATATGCGTATTCTGTACCACGCAATATGGACCCAATCCTACTTCTGTTGTCCCATTAATGGTAATGGGAGTTTTGTTACTCCCTCCAATGGGAGCAGAATTGGGCTTAATATTTTTGAATACCAGAGTTTTGATGTATAAAATTAGTTAATATAATAGGAAACTGAGACTTACTGCCTTTTCACTCCTTAGTCAAAATAATTCAACCGTGACATTGATGTAAGACACATTCACATATTTACTGCTAAACCCTTTCAACATTACAATTGCTTTGAAGACTAAAGGGACACCATTATTTCCTTATGTATTTAAAATTAATTTTCAATATCTAAAATGAATGTTTTTCATTAAACTGACATCTTTTGAGCCTTACTGTTAGTGAAAATAGGCTGATAAGAAAGATGCCCATGATTTTATTTTGAACACTTATATCCAGCTGTTACCACAACAATATAAACGTAATTTTATGTGGTGTCCTAAACGCACATGATCCAACGCACCTTATAGTATTATATACAGTGACATTGTGCAGATTTTCACAGCATTTCTTGCAGGATTATTTTAAAAAAAGGCATTTAGCATGTCACTGTATTAGGGCTCCAGTCAACTCCCTTTAGGAACTGGAAAATCTCCCATTGATTTCAACAGGAGTGTTATCAAGCCTTAAGATAGTAACTGACAATATTAAAATCATATCAAACATTTCTTTTAATCACTGACTTGACCTAAGAAAGGCTTTTCATCAAAAGTATAATTTGTCTTTTTCTAAATTGGATAATTTTAACTGTTTAATTATAAAGAACAAATTTCATAACTTACCGTAATGGATATTGTAAGTGCTACAATTTAGTTATTTTATTTATCTTTATTTAGTCTACTCTAGCACGTAGCTTATGATTGATTATATTTTGCTGTAAAAGTAAATGTTTTGCAATGTATAAATTTGTATACTATATGAAGGCCTGATGCAGCATTGTTGCTCCCTAAAATTTCTGACTTCAAAAAGAGTCTGAGTTTTTAGCAATTGAAAGGCTCTGGAATAGTCTCAAGAAATAAGTATACAAATAAACTAATATAGAAGATACCAATAAAACAATCTCTCATGAAAAGGAAAATAAAATCCCCCATGTAGCTGGGCTGCATGATAAGGTACAGTAACTGTAATTTAAGAATAGTGTTTACAGTGTAAATACATTAAATTGGCTCTCTTAAACAATTAGTAACAGATAAAAGAACTTAAAATTCTTGTATTAGTCTTTACAGATTTCAACAGAAATGAGTATTTAATGCATAATAAAAAGCAGTGTTTATGAATAAATGAATTGGTAATTGCTGTGTGTATATAAAGAACTACTCATTTTCAAATAGGTCAATTTTATTGCTGATTATGAATTTATCTCATTGAACACAGTTTTCAGGACAAGACATCAGAGATAGAATTAAAACCATCCTGAATGTCAATCAAAGGTGTTATATTTGTTTTGATTTTTCTCTTATTTCTGGGGTACCCGTAAGGCTAACCCAATATTAAATCAGCTGTGACCATGAAAACGTATGCTTAGTAATTCTAAAGGGGCATTTGATGGGTTCCCCCTCCTGCAGACTTACTACATGTTATGAAGAGTGACTGAATACCTTATGTAATGATGCATGGCTAAAATTTTCAAAGTCAGTGACTAAATCTTAGCACCCAAGTACATATCTAGATAATTTTATCAGGAAAAATCTATGGTGGGCAATGGAATTACATGATAGTAGTAGAGCTGTCAAGTGATTAAAAAAATTAATTGCCTGATTAACAGGGCTGGCTCCAGGCACCAGCCGAGCAAGGGGCGGCTTCCCTCCAATCTTTTTTTTTTTTGCTTCGCCGCTCCAGCTGCCCCGCAGGTTTTTTTTCCTTTTTGGTTCGCCGCTCTGGCCGCCCTGTAGGGGGCAGCGGCATGGAGGAGGGGAGTGCCCTGCCGGGAGCGGGCTGCGCACTCCATCTGCCCCAGCCAGTGCCAGGTCTGCAGCAAGCCCGGCAGGGCAGCCCGTGTCCTTCCCTGCCCGCCGACCGGAGCGGCGTGGAGCCCTCCTGGCAGGCGACGCCCCGCTGAAGGAAGCCCTAGCCGCCCCCCTTCTTTTTTTTTTTTTGCTTGGGGCGGCAAAAAAGCCAGAGCCGGCCCTGGTGATTAATCACACTGTTAAACAATAACAGAATATCATTTATTTAAATATTTTGGATGTTTTCTATATTTTCAAATATATTGATTTCAATTACAACCCAGAATACAAAGTGTACAGTGCTCACTTTATATTTTTTATTACAAATATTTGTGCTGTAAAAAACAAAAGAAATAGTATTTTTCAATTCACCTAATACAAGTACTGTAATGCAATCTCTTTATTATGAAAGTTGAACTTACAAATGTGGAATTATGTACAAAAAACTTTTATTTTTGAATGCAATGTAAAACTTTAGAGCCCACAAGTCCACTCAGTCCTAGTTCTTGTTCAGCCAATTGTTCAGACAAACAAGTTTGTTTACATTTACAGGAGATAATGCTGCCCACTTCTTGTTTACAAGATCACCTGAAAGTGAGAACAGGTGTTCGCATGGCACTTTTGCAGCCAGCATTGCAAGGTATTTGCATGCCAGATGCGCTAAAGATTCATATGTCCCTTCATGCTTCAACCACCCTTCCAGAGACATGTGTCCATGCTGATGACGGGTTCTGCTCGATAACTATCCAAACAAGTGCAGGTGCATATTCACTTTCATCATCTGAGTCAGATGCCACTAGCAAAAGGTTGATTTTCTTTTTTGGTGGTTCGGGTTCAGTAGTTTCTGCATCAGAATGTTGCCTTTTTAAGACTTCTGAAAGCATGCTCCACACCCCGTCCCTCTCAGATTTTGGAAGGCACTTCAGATTCTTAAACTTTGGATCCAGTGCTGTAGCTATCTTTAGAAATCTCACATTGGTACCTTTGTGTTTTGTCAAATCTGCAGTGAAAGTGTTCTTCTGAACAACATGTGCTGGGTCATCATCCACAGCTACTATAACATAAAATACATGTCAGAATGCGGGTAAAACAGAGCAGGATACATACTATTCTCCCCCAAGGAGTTCAGTCAAAATTTAATCAATGCATTATTTTTTTAAAGACATCAGTATGGAAGCATGTCCTCTGGAATGGTGGCCAAAGCAATTGGCTGAACAAGAAGTAGGACTGATTTGACTTGTAGGCTCTGAAGTTTTACATTATTTTGGTTTTGAGTGCAGTTATGTAACAAAAAAAATCTACATTTCACGATAAAGAGATGGTATTAAGGTACTTGTATGAGGTGAATTGAAAAATACAATTTCTTTTGTTTATCATTTTTACAGTGCAAATATTTATAATAAAAATAATATAAAATGAGCACTGTACACTTTGTATTCTGTGTTGTAATTGAAATAAATATATTTGAAAATGTAGAAAAACATCCAACAATATTTAATACATTTCAATTGGTATTCTATTGTCTAACAGTGCGCTTAAAACTGCAATTAATTACAATAAAATTTTTTAATCGTGATTAATTTTTAAGTTAATCATGTGAGTTAACTGCGATTAATCGACAGCCCTATATAGTAGCCATTGTAAGTGTGATCAAAATCAGTCCCTCTGTTTCCTCATCTATAAAATGAAAATACTTCATAATCTGTCTCACAGGGGTGTTATGGGAATTAATATATTAAGACTTGTGAAGTCTTTTGGAGAAGGTGGCCCTGCTCTTGGCCTGCACTTTACTCTTTATCCTGGGAGATGAGTGCAACGCAGACAAACCCAGCAGATCCAGCCTCAGGAAGTTTTCCCTTAGTAGGAAGTTGTGACAGGCAGGACTTACCAGTGGTAACACACAGCTGTTGGGTACCTGGGTCACAACTCTCTCCCATCTCTATGACCTTTGCAGGTGGTCATTCCAGCACCGTGGCTGTCTTCTTTCTGGTAGAGGGTGACTCGGGCCCCTGGCCATGTCACTAGTTGAGTCCATCCTCTGCTGGAGGGTTGAGTTCAATGTTCTCCACAAAAGAGAAGCTTCAGTCCACATCCAGGCCTCGGTGAGTGGCACACCCTTGCCTGAAGGCTTACAATATCTCTATCCCCCCTTAGCTCCAGTGGGGGTTTGTGCCCTTTCATGGGAGCGGGTGTGGTAGGGGAGCCCAGGCCCTCCTTTTTCACTGGGATCCATCCCAGGCCCCTACAAGAGGCAGCAATAGGTTGACCAGACAGCAAGTGTGAAAAATCAGGACGGAGGTGGGGGGTAATAGGAGCCTATATAAGAAAAAGACCCCAAAATCGTGACTTTCCCTATAAAATCTGGTCATCTGGTCACCCTAGGCAGCAATATCAAATACCCAAGGAGTGCTTTGGGGCTGCCTCCCTGGGCTACTTCCTACCACTCACCCTCCCAGCCCAGGACATGGTCAAAAGCTCACAAATGATCCACCAGAAAATGAGGTGAAGGGCTCTGTAGGTGTCAAGGCTGTATCCCTACTTTGAACTTTAGGGTACAAATGTAGGGGCCTGCATGAAAACTGCTAAGCTTATTTACCAGCTTAGCTCTGGTCCCGCTGCCACCATTTTCGATGGATTCCCTCCCTGGGAAGCCTTGAGAAACCTTTCACCAATTTCCTGGTGAATGCAGATTCAAACTTCTTGGATCTTAAACAAGGAGAAATTGACCCTTCCCCCCTCCTTCCTTTCACCAACTCCTGGTGAATACAGATCCAAACCCCCTTTGGATCTTAAAACAAGGAGAAATCAATTAGGTTCTTAAAAAGAAGGCTTTTAATTAAAGAAAAAGGTAAAAATCATTTCTGCAAAATCAGTATGGAAAATAACTTTACAGGGTAATTAAACTTAAAGAGCTCAGAGGAATCCCCTCTGTCTTAGGTTTAAAGTATAGCAAAACAAGATAAGCACTCTGGTAAAAGGTACATTTACAAGTTGAGAAAACAAAGTAAATCTAAGACGCCTTGCCTGGCTTTTACTTACAATTTTGAAATAAGAGAGACTTGTTTAGAAAGATGGGGAGAACCTGGATTGATGTCTGGTCCCTCTCAGTCCCAAGAGCGAACAACCCCTTAAACAAAGGACACACACACAAAAGCCTTTCCCCCCCCCAAGATTTGAAAGTATCCTGTCCCCTTATTGGTCCCTGGGGTCAGGTGTTAGCCAGGTTACCCGAGCTTCTTAACCCTTTACAGGTAAAAGGATTTGGAGTCTCTGGCTAGGAGGGATCTCAGCACTGTACACAGGAGAGCTGTCACCCTTTCCTTTATAGTTATGACACGCCCCCCAAATCACAGATAGTGTTGGACGTTTGGTTCCACACTGGCTGTGATTTCTTTCTGGAGTTCTAGGAGAAAACAGAGTTAACAAGACACATGTACCTTTAGACATACTACTGATTATATAAAAACTAACAATATGTTTCATTACAAGAACAATTGTTAACCAGTTAACTCTGGGAAACTTTCCCGGGAGAGTGCATCAGCCACTTTGTTAGAAGCTCCCGAAATGTGTTGTATTTCAAAATCAAAATCTTGGAGAGCTAAACTCCACCGAAGAAGTTTTTTGTTATTCCCCTTGGCGGTATGAAGCCACTGTAGCGCAGCATGGTTTGTTTGTAGTTGGAAGCGCCGTCCCCAAACATATGGGCGTAGCTTTTCCAGCGCGTACACAATGGCGTAGCATTCCTTTTCGCTGATTGACCAGTGGCTTTCCCTCTCAGACAGTTTCTTGCTGAGAAACACGACAGGATGGAATTCTTGATCTGGTCCTTCCTGCATTAAAACTGCTCCCACGCCTCGCTCGGAAGCATCTGTGGTTACTAGGAACGGTTTGTCAAAGTCTGGGGCCCTTAGCACAGGGTCAGACATGAGTGTTGCCTTAAGCTGGTTAAAGGCCTTTTGACACTTATCAGTCCACTGAACTGCATTTGGCTGTTTCTTTCTGGTTAGGTCTGTCAGCGGGGCGGCGATTTGGCTGTAGTGTGGTACAAATCGCCTATAATATCCGGCCAAGCCTAAGAAGGATTGGACCTGTTTCTTTGACTTTGGAACCGGCCACTTTTGGATAGCATCCACTTTGGCCTGTAGGGGATTTATAGTTCCTTGACCCACCTGGTGCCCCAGGTACGTCACTTTGTTTTGGCCTATTTGACACTTTTTAGCCTTAACAGTTAGTCCTGCCTGCCGGATGCGCTCGAAGACTTTTTTTAGGTGCTTCAGGTGTTCTGTCCATGAATCAGAAAAAATGGCCACATCATCGAGGTAGGCAACTGCAGATTTTCCCAATCCTGCTAGGAGACCATCTACAAGTCTTTGGAAGGTGGCGGGTGCATTTTGCAACCCGAAAGGGAGTACATTGAATTCATACACCCCTGCCTGGGTGACGAAGGCTGACCTTTCCTTAGCGGGTTCATCTAGTGGTACTTGCCAGTACCCTTTGGTTAAGTTTAAAGTAGAGATGAATTGGGCATGTCCCAATTTTTCCAATAGCTTATCTGTGCGTGGCATTGGATAGTTGTCAGGACGAGTTACAGCATTTAGCTTACGGTAGTCCACGCAAAAGCGTATTTCCCCATCTGGTTTGGGAACTAGAACCACTGGAGATGCCCATGCACTGGTAGAGGGGCGGATTATACCCATCTGTAGCATGTCCTGGATCTCCCTTTGTATAGCCGCTTGGGCATGAGGTGACTCCCGGTAGGGTGGGGTTTTAATTGGGTGAGCATTACCTGTGTCAATGGAGTGGTATGCCCGTTCGGTCCGTCCTGGAGTGGCTGAGAAAATCGGTGCAAAGCTTGTGCACAGCTCCTTTATCTGCTGTCGCTGCAGACGTTCCAGGGTCGTGGAGAGGTTCACCTCTTCCACGCCACCATTCCTTTTTCCTTCATAGTAGACACCTGCAGGCCACTCCGCGTCATTAGTTTCCTGGGCTGTAAACTGGCAAACGTTTAATTCTCTAGAATAAAAGGGCTTAAGAGAATTAACATGGTATACCTTAGGCTTTATGTTGGAGGTGGGGGAGGCTATGAGATAGTTAACAGCTCCTAGGCGCTCCTGGACCATGAATGGTCCTTCCCACGACGCTTCCATTTTATGGGCCTGGAGCGCCTTTAAGACCATGACTTGGTCTCCTACTTTGAAGGACCGTTCTCTGGAATGTTTATCATACCAGGCCTTTTGCTCTTCCTGAGCATCCTTTAGGTTTTCTTTAGCAAGGGCTAAAGAGTGTCGGAGGGTGTTTTGTAGGTTGCTTACAAAGTCTAGAATGTTAGTTCCTGGAGAAGGCGTAAACCCCTCCCATTGCTGCTTTACCAACTGTAATGGCCCCTTAACCTTGCGGCCATACACAAGTTCAAATGGTGAAAACCCTAAACTGGGATGTGGTACAGCCCTGTAGGCAAAAAGCAACTGCTGCAACACTAGGTCCCAATCATTGGAGTGTTCATTTACGAATTTACGTATCATGGCCCCCAAAGTTCCATTAAACCTCTCCACCAGACCATTGGTTTGATGGTGATGAGGGGTGGCAACCAAGTGATTCACCCCATGAGCTTTCCACAGGTTTTTCATGTTCCCTGCCAGGAAATTAGTTCCCGAATCTGTAAGTATGTCGGAGGGCCACCCTACCCTGGCAAAAATGTCTGCTAATGCCTGGCACACACTTTTAGTCTTGGTGTTGCTTAAGGGTACAGCTTCCGGCCATCGGGTAGCAAAATCCATGAAAGTCAGTACGTACTGCTTTCCTCTGGGTGTCTTCTTTGGGAAAGGACCCAGAATATTCACAGCTACTCGCTGAAATGGGACCTCAATTATGGGTAGTGGCTGGAGAGGGGCTTTAACCTGGTCTTGGGGCTTTCCCACTCGTTGGCACACCTCACAAGACCGGACATAATTAGCAACGTCCTTGCCCATTCCCTCCCAGTGGAAGGACTTCCCCAACCGGTCTTTGGTTCTGTTCACCCCAGAATGGCCACTGGGATGATTATGGGCTAAGCTCAAGAGCTTTACCTGATACTTAGTGGGAACTACCAACTGTCTTTGAGGATGCCAGTCTTCCTGGTGCCCACCAGAAAGAGTCTCCTTGTATAAAAGTCCTTTTTCTACAACAAACCGGGATCGGTTAGAAGAGCTGAGAGGCGGTGGGGTGCTCCGTGCCGCTGCCCAAGCTTTTTGAAGGCTGTCATCTGCTTCCTGCTCGGCCTGGAACTGTTCCCTTGATGCTGGAGACATCAGTTCCTCCTTGGACTGTGGACTGGGGCTTGGTCCCTCTGGAAGCGATGCAGGTGCTGGGGCTTTTTTCATTGACTGTGAACCGCTGTCCGCTGGTGCACTATGTGGTATTTCAGGCTCTGGCTGAGCCTCTTGGGTAGGGTTATCTGCTGCTTCCGCCAGTTTAGGCTCACTGGTGTCCTCTGGCATTGGAGTTGTAGACGGGGTTGCAAGCGCTGGACTCAGTGCTGGCAATGGTTCTGGTGCTGGTTGCGTTGCCAGTTCCGGTTCTGGGACTGGCTTTGGCTGGGTCTCTGGGATTGGATCCACTACGGCTGTTGCAGTCGTTGGCAGGGGATCCGGTTCCACCACCTGTGTTTGGGTCTCCGGTAACATAGACGGGGTCCTGGTGGACGGCTCAGGAACAGGGATGGGGGTGAAAGCTTGCTTAGCCTGGCTGCGGGTGACTATTCCCACCCTCTTGGCTAGCTTCACATGGTTAGCCAAGTCTTCCCCCAGTAGCATGGGAATGGGATAATTGTCATAGACTGCAAAAGTCCACATTCCTGACCAGCCCTTGTACTGGACATGCAACTTGGCTGTAGGCAAGGTTACAGACTGTGACACGAAGGGTTGAATTGTCACTGTAGCCTCCGGGTTGATGAGTTTGGGGTCCACTAGGGATTGGTGGATAGTTGACACTTGTGCCCCAGTGTCCCTCCAAGCGATAACCTTCTTTCCGCCCACTCTCAAGGTTTCCCTTCGCTCCGAGGGTATGAGAGAGGCATCTGGGTCTGGGATTCTTTGGTGTGATTGGGGTGTAATGAACTGTAATCGGTTGGGGTTCTTGGGGCAGTGAGCCTTTATATGCCCCAGTTCATTACATTTAAAACATCGCCCTGCTAAGGTATCACCGGGGCGATGTTGGTTGCTGGAGACTGGTGTGGTGGGGTGAGAAGGCGTCTGGGGTTTCCCTTGGGATGTGGGTGGGGCCTTGGGTTGTCCCCGGTGATAAGGTTTTGTTTCGGCTTGCCCCTTCTGATATTCGCTCCAACTGCTACTAGCTTTTTTCTTTTTTGTCACCTCCACCCATTTGGCTCCAATCTCCCCCGCCTCGGTTACAGTTTTGGGCTTCCCATCTAGGATGTACCTTTCTATTTCCTCAGGAACACCCTCTAAAAACTGCTCCATTTTTACTAGGGAAAGCAGATTTTCCAGAGATTTAACATTTGCTCCTGATACCCAGGCATCACAATTTTTGTCAATGTGGTAGGCATGCCGGGTAAATGACACATCTGGTTTTCATCTTAGGGCTCTGAACCGCCGACGGGCATGCTCGGGTGTTAGCCCCATTCTGAGTCTGGCCTTGTTTTTAAAAAGTTCATAACTGTTCATGTGTTCCTTAGGCATTTCAGCCGCCACTTCTGCTAAGGGTCCACTGAGCTGCGGCCTCAGCTCTACCATGTACTGGGTTGGAGGGATGTTGTATCCAAGGCAGGCCCTTTCAAAAATTTTTAAGAAGGCCTCAGTATCATCGCCTGCCTTGTAGGTGGGGAATTTCCTGGGATGGGAAGTGGTACTTGGAGAGGAATTGTTAGGATGGTCTGATGCATCCTGCTTAGCACTTGCTGCTTCCAGTTCATGCTTCCTTTCTTTTTCTCTCGCCTCCTCTTTGGCTTTTTCCAGCTCCATCTCTCTCTTGTGGGCCTCCTCTTTGGCTTTCTCCTCTCTTTCATGGGCCTCCTGTTTGGCTTTTTCTTCTCTTTCATGGGCCTCCTGTTTGGCTTTTTCCAGCTCCATCTCTCTCTTGTGTGCCTCCTGTTTGGCTTTTTCTTCTCTGTCTCTCAGCTCCATCTCTCTCTTGTGGGCCCCCTCTTTGGCTTTCTCCAGCTCCATCTCTCTCTTGTGGGCCCCCTCTTTGGCTTTCTCTTCTCTGTTTCTCAGCTCTATCTCTTTTTCTTTCAGCTCCATAGCTCTCTTGTGGGCCTCCTCTTTAGCTTTTTCTTCTTTGGTAGTCATTTTCCTGGTTTTCTTGTGCTGGGTCTCACCCTCTGCAGTTGACTGAAACTGGGATGTATTTAGCTCAGGCTCCTGCTGAGTGCTGCTGAGTTAACAGAGACTTTCTAACAAGCTACTCCCGAGGATGTAAAAAGAAAAAAAAACACAATTCAGATTGTAAATTACCTTTACCAGATCAAAGTTTGCTCACTGATTGAACCGTTCTCTTAACAAAGGACCTTGTTAAAAAAAACTTAACACCTCTGCCTTCAGGCAAGGAGAGATAAGATATGCATCTACCTTCAGCTCTGCTCTCCAAGCAGCTAGAAGGAAAAAAAAATCTCTTACTGGCTTTTGGGTTTAAAACGATCCCACCGCTGCCACCATGTCAAGGCTGTATCCCTACTTTGAACTTTAGGGTACAAATGTAGGGGCCTGCATGAAAACTGCTAAGCTTATTTACCAGCTTAGCTCTGGTCCCGCTGCCACCATTCTCGATGGATTCCCTCCCTGGGAAGCCTTGAGAAACCTTTCACCAATTTCCTGGTGAATGCAGATCCAAACTTCTTGGATCTTAAACAAGGAGAAATTGACCCTTCCCCCCTCCTTCCTTTCACCAACTCCTGGTGAATACAGATCCAAACCCCCTTTGGATCTTAAAACAAGGAGAAATCAATCAGGTTCTTAAAAAGAAGGCTTTTAATTAAAGAAAAAGGTAAAAATCATTTCTGCAAAATCAGTATGGAAAATAACTTTACAGGGTAATCAAACTTAAAGAGCTCAGAGGAATCCCCTCTGTCTTAGGTTCAAAGTATAGCAAAACAAGATAAGCACTCTGGTAAAAGGTACATTTACAAGTTGAGAAAACAAAGTAAATCTAAGACGCCTTGCCTGGCTTTTACTTACAATTTTGAAATAAGAGAGACTTGTTTAGAAAGATGGGGAGAACCTGGATTGATGTCTGGTCCCTCTCAGTCCCAAGAGCGAACAACCCCTTAAACAAAGGACACACACACAAAAGCCTTTCCCCCCCCCAAGATTTGAAAGTATCCTGTCCCCTTATTGGTCCCTGGGGTCAGGTGTTAGCCAGGTTACCCGAGCTTCTTAACCCTTTACAGGTAAAAGGATTTGGAGTCTCTGGCTAGGAGGGATCTCAGCACTGTACACAGGAGAGCTGTCACCCTTCCCTTTATAGTTATGACAGTAGGGCTAGGGAAAGACTGCTCCCTCCTCTAGGGCCTGTGGTAACTACCACTTGCAGACCTCTCCCCTGCAGCTAGGACTCCAGGACCACCCTTACTCAGGCACTCCCAAGATCAGTCTTTCCTATCCTGCCTGCCTACCTTTGAGTGGCTCTTTTAAGCTCCTTGTGCTAGAGCAGGCTCTGCAGGTTCAGTGAGATGGAGCCATCTGGAACTAGAACTGTTCCCTAATCCCTTCTATCCCAGTGTGGATATATACCCCCTCACAGAAGTTTTTTTGGTGGCCTAGAGATACTGTAAGAGCTCTGACACCACCCACCCTTCTGTCTGTCAGCACAGTGAGCATGGCCAGGGAGCAAGAGGCATGGCTGGGTCATGCTTCCATGGGCGTTGTGGCTGGGACTTGGCTGCTGGTACAGGTTAAAGCATGTAGCTGTCTGCTCTGATCTCTGCACCCCATGAGCAGGGAGCTCCAGGACAACTTCACATCCCAAGCTGTGCTGAGCACTCCTCAGGTGCATGCAACAGAGGATGTGGACTGAAAAGATCAATATAAATACTAAATAGTGGTGATATTAGAACAGATGCACAGGCAATTGTTTCATATTGTATAATATTTGAAATAAAAATGATATTTTTTTTTCTGTTTCTAAACTGTTGCTGGTGTGCCCATTTGTATGCAAAAATCCCATAATGGTTCCCTATCTTAAACAGTTTTAAAAGGATTTACTCTATTTTAATTGAGGCAATAAAATTAGAGCTTTTTGGGCTCATATAGATGCAAAATAAATCTCTGCTTTGCTAATGAAATGGTGGAAGCTTTCTTGTCTCTTAGTACAATATAATTATTATGCTCATGTTGGACTAGAATCTCAAATCCACCTCAGTCTGATAATGGGACTGTGGTGATTCTCGAGAAATCTGAATATATTTCCTAGCTGCTTTAACTACTTGACCTGAGTATCTGATCCTTGGTGCTACTTGATCCTGTCACTAACACTACTTAACGGTCTGACCCTGCTCCCAACGAAGTCAATGGCAAAAACTCCCATTGAGTCCAATGGGGTAGGATCAAGCCCTAAATTGAGGGTTGTATCAGGTCTCTGAAGTCTGATCTAGTAATCATTGTAGTCAATGATTGTTTTTTTATGCACAGCAGTATCCAGAATGCTTTCTTTAAACGTGCATCCTTTTGCTTTGACTACCCCAGTTTCAAATGTTGGAAACAAACTGATAAGTTTGCATGCATGCATTTATTCAGGGACTCTGGTTTTTTGAAGAAAAATGTCCCCTAGACCTGCTTTTTCCCCCCATGGGAAATGTGAGAAAAACATCAGAATTTCTTCAAAAGTTTTTGGGTTTTCATCAAAACTGACAATTAGGTGGTTTTTGGAAATTGAAAACTGAAATTTCAGCTGATACCCATAACATTTTAAAATTTTTGGATGAACATTTCTGGGTTTTTTTTGGTTGCCAAAAAACTGCAACTTTTAAAACAAAATAAACAAACAATAAATTTAGTAAGTCAGCAGATATTTCCTGTGAAGATTGTGGATAAAAAAAGCTATTTCCAATTAAATCTCTTTGATGAAAAATTTTAATCAGCTCTAATTATGGCTGTTAAAAAATGGGGGAACTATTCTAACATTCCTTTCTAGTGTTAAACTGGAGCAACTGAACTGATAAAAGAATGAACTTCTAAACAGCCATATTCAGAGCACAGAATTATTTTCCTATTTCACACTTACATGTACCAATATTATCTGTGAATCTGAATAGGTACTCTGATAGGCCCTGACTCAGGAAAGCACTTAAGCACACTTCAATGGAACTTCAATCTGATTTAAGTGTGTGCTTAACTTTAAGTAGGTGTTTAAGCACCCTGCCTGAATAGGGATGCTTTCCTGAATCAGATCCATAGTGTACAGTCCTGAGAGATCCTGAACACCTTCATTCTATTTTCTTCAAAGGGATTAGAGGGTACCTTTCAGTATCAGGCCCTTACCTTTAAAAAGGTTTCATGGTGTCTGAGTTGGCAAAAGACAACTGTTCAATTTTAAATTTTTCTTACTCCAGAAATCAGATTTTTCCCAGAATAAAACCTACACCAGCAGCATGCACACAGAAATCAAATGTTTATGTGCTTTAACATCTTGACAACACATATGGGGCTTAATTCTGCTATCATAAAGACCATGGCAAGATGCTTGTTGATTTACACAGGTGCAGGATCAAGCCATTTGACTTGCAAATTGTCATAGTCACCTCTGGACTTACTATATGCAATTGCTGTCTGTTGCTGCAAGTGTTTATAGCTATATTTATAGTTCTCCAGCAAAGGTGGGTAATGTTATATACCTATGTCAAGGTTCCTTCCCCACTCTGAACTCTAGGGTACAGATGTGGGGACCCGTATGAAAGCCCCCTAAGCTTATTTACCAGCTTAGGTTATCAGTAAGCTGCCACCACCAAGTGTGTTCCAAATTTTAGGGAAGAGCCACTTGGAACTCTGCCTTTCCCCAAATATTTCCCAAGTCTCTAACCCCCCCTTTCCTGGGCAGATTTGAGACTAATTCCTCCCCCCGCCCCAAGTCCTTACATCCCTTTTCCTGGGTGAAAGGAAAGGCTTGAGAGTATACCCTCACCAATTAGTCCTGGTGAACACAGATCCAAAACCCTTGGATCTTAAAACAATGAAAAAATCAATCGGGTTCTTAGAAGAAGAATTTTAATTAAAGAAAAGGTAAAAATCATCTCTGTAAAATCAGGATGGAAAATAACTTTACAGGGTAATCAGATTCAAAGAGCCCAGAGGAACCCCCTCTAGCCTTAGGTTCAAAGTTACAGCAAACAGAGGTAAACCCTCTAGTAAAAGGAACATTTACAAGTTGAGAAAACAAAGATAAAACTAACATGTCTTGCCTGGCTGTTACTTACAAGTTTGAAATATGAGAGACTTGTTCAGAAAGATTTGCAGAGCATGGATTGATGTCTGGTCCCTCTTAGTCCCAAGAGCGAACAACCCCAAAACAAAGAGCACAAACAAAAGCCTTCCCCCCACCAAGATCTGAAAGTATCTTGTCCTCTTATTGGTCCTTTGGGTCAGGTGTCAGCCAGATTACCTGAGCTTCTTAACCCTTTACAGGTAAAAGGATTTTGGTGTCTCTGGCCAGGAGGGATTTTATAGTATTTTACACAGGAGGGTTGTTACCCTTCCCTTTATAGTTATGACAACCTAGTAAACCAATTTTAATGATTACACTGACAACTGGCATCTTTTGTCCTTTCTAACTCAGATCACTGGAACTGTTAAATGTATAATGAAAACTTGTTTATATTTAAGAAAATATTAGTTTCGTTCCTTAATTTATTTATGCCACAATGTGCAAAAATATTACAATTGGCAACATTAAGCCTGATCAATCTGATCATCCAGCTACATTTTTATATTACATATATGTATATTTAAACATACCACATACCATGTACTGGTATTTATAGTGAAAACTGTAAATTTGATGTACTGTACACTCAGACGTCTAGTCTAATCTAATACATGTGACTGTACAATCCGGCTGTCACAGGATTTCTCTTCTGTTGCCAACTTGTGCAATTTTTTTATCATGAGTCTCATATTTGATGCTTTTCTTAAATTCTCTGTTCCCGGATTATGTGAGAATCTCAGCATTCATTTTAAAATATAAACTAAGTGTCTAATCCTCATGGTCAAAGAGAAAATCTTGAAAATGTGAACCTGAAAGTCTACGATACCAAAAGACAAAAAGAATCCAAAAGTTATTCTTATGAATCTCATGATTTTGAAGCCAATTTAATGATTTTTTGAGCAGCCTGACTCATCACTTTTCAATGCTTGGGGTCAACCATGCTGCTTTCGCTACTGACAGCGACCAAATTTCCACATTTCTCCTGATTTCTGTTACATTTTGAAGTTGTGCATTCAGGTGCTCAACAAGTGAGTAATTTCTACCTTTACTTGGGTTCATTCTGAAATCTATCTAGTGCTACCTAAACCCTCTAATTTCTTTTCATTAAGTAGCACAGTACGTGTATAGCATTTTGCAGTTATATGTGACTCTTGTGAGAAGTTTACCATCTAAGGTCCTAATCCTGCAATGAGTTCTACCCCTGCAGATTCTGGTACCCTTATTGAACCTCACAGAAAACAGGTAAATGGAGATACCAATGAGTAGAGACAGCAAACCAGGGAAAGAAGGGGAAGAACAGTGGGGGTGACCCCCCCCCTTTCCTAGATTGTCTTTTTTTGTGAATAATATGGCTTGAGTGTTGCACTAACTGCTGAGATTTGTATTATTAGGCTTGGCTTTTTATAACTCTGTCCTGCTCAGACATGGGGATCACCTGAGAGATTAGCAGCCAAACTAGCTGGTTTTAGACTCAGCTTCATCATATCCTTTTTTTTTTTTTTTTTACGCTGATGACAGAATTCTGCCCTCGTGAACATACTCTAAAGGTCTCTAAATTGGGCTCTAATGATAAAAACAGAAAGTGCACATCTAGGTCATGCAAATGAATTGTAGTCCTATTAAACAAGGAAACTATGGACCTATGTATCCTTCTGATAAATTGAAGTCAGATATTGACAAGGGTGATGAGGTTGGGGAAGGATTCTCTCATGATGCAATTATAAATATCTTACACCTAACTATGATTTACAAATGACACTTCCAGGTAGGAGAAAAAAGAGGGTAACAGTTCTTCAATTAGAAGTGAACGTTCATCTATGAGAAAAAACCCAGTCATCCTGTGATTAGCCGAAAAACAAGCTTTCTGAGTCTTATGTGATGTCATACATTTTTGTTGCATGGTAGGCTGAGCAGCATTCCTGCTTTGTTGCCTCGGATGGGAGTTGTTCGATATCATGTCACACATAACTGTGCACTGAGTCCTCATGCTGAGCTGTGAACTGATCCCATGGTCAATCGATGACATTTTGAGGGGGCTGGGAGAAAGCAGGGGCAGCCTGATTCATTCTCTGTCTCCTCTTCCTCCCTGGCTCTGTCTCCAGCCTGGGCTCCTTTCAGCCTTATTCATGAGCTGATCACTGGCACGGGAGGGGGGGAGTGGTTTGCATTCTAACATTAAATTTAAAAGCTATAAATTACAGACAACTATAAACACTGCTCCTTGCTAAATGTCAGTGCTCATAAAATCTGTGTGTGTACTTGCACGCACATACACACACACACACACACAGCCTTACTGGATTTTTCTCCCTGCAACCTAGATGCGACAATAGTATTACATCTTCTGGGTTCTGAAACTTAACAGCTAAATGACTGACCTTCCTGCTGCATTCTGTGTGCTATAAGGTCCCCATCCAAAGCTCACTGAAACTAATGGAAAGACTCTCACTGAATTTGGTAAGTTTTGGATCAGGCCCTAAATTGAGAGGAATTTTTTTTTTTTTTGCATGTTTATAACCAAGGGGGAGTGACGAGCAAAGTGTTTCAAAAGCAATTTACTACAGCTAGGAACTGGCAACCTTCTAACTCAAACTGAGTAATGAGAGCAGTGAGGATGGGGGAAGGAGAAAAGAGAAGGGTAAAAAATGTAATAACTTTTGCATCTGGCAGTCTGTATTGTCCAAAAGAGACAGAAACATGTCTACAGTGGAATTGCTGAATATTACTTATGTACGTTAGTTTTACATTCATTTCATGTTACTATAATTAAGGCTATGTTTTAGTCATGGGTATTTTTAGTAAAAGTCATGGATAGGTCATGGGCAGTAAACAAAAATTCACGGCCCATGACTTGTACTATATACCCCTGACTAAGTCTTGGGGGAAGTGGGAGTCTGGGGGCACTGTGGGTGCTCGGGGTGTGTGTGTGTGGAGGAGGAGCTGGTAGGCTCCCTACCCAGTTCCTTGTGGCTCCCCAGAAGCAGCAACATATCCCTCCCTCAGCTCCTAGCTCTGTGTGCTGCCCCTGCCCCAAGTGCTGCCCCCGCAGCTCCCATTGGCCAGGAACTGCGGCCAATGGGAGCTGTGGGGGCAGTGCCTGTGGGCGGAGGCAGCATACGGAGCTAGGAGCTGAGGGAGGGACACGTCACCGCTTCTGGCGAGCCCCCCAAGGTAAGTGCCGCCCAGAGCCCTCCTCGCCCCCTCCCGTGCCCCTGCCCTGAGCCCCCTCCCCCACACACCCAAACTCCTGCTGCAGCTGGGGGTGGGGGGGCGGTGGCCCGAGAATGCCCAAGCAGCAACCAGTGCGGCTAGCCCAGGGGCTGCCAGAGCTGCTCAGGCAGCCCCCGGGCCAGCCACACCAGCCGCTGCAGAAGTCACTGAGGTCCCAGAAAGTCACGGAATCTGTGACCTCTGTGACAAACTCACAGCCTTAACTATCATAGCAATTTTATTCCTACCATTCCTATAATTCCTGATATATAGACATGAAAACTACTTACAGGATAAGTCAACTACTAATAATAATAGCCTAATTTTGTGGTGTCATAACTTTATCGAGGTCAGTGGAGTTATGCCAGCAGAGAATTTGACCCAGTGGCTTCAGGGATAGAATAGATATAAATGATATCAAATCTTGGCCTACAGAGCTTGTAGCACCTTGTGCTACTTATTTACAATTTACTCTTTCCCTGGGTTTGTTGCATAAGGAGGGGAATGAAATTCTGCTGGAGAAAATCAGTTGGCTTCAACATTTTATTTATACAAACATAAATACTATATTTCTCCAAGTTTGCAGAGTCTCTACACTCGTACATTCTTTGATATTTGAGGAGTTTGACTATCATACTTTTTTTCTACAGCAAAAAGAAAAGATAAATCTATCCCTGTTGTGATAGACCAAGCCTTGCTCATGTATTGATCAAATAAAGACTTGGGAAAGGGGAATGTTTCAGATAACTATATCTTTAGCAGATTTCAAAATGTATGCATGCTGCAATGACATTATGCCCCAAATGCATTCATTGCAAGAACTGAGGTTAAAAATAATACTCAGTTAAAAAAACCAAACAAAAAATAAAAATAATAATAAAAAAACCTCACCCTGCCCAGTAACCTTAGTTAAGAGAGACATCAAGGTTAAAAAATGTTTTTGTGAAAACAACAGTGAAACTCTCCTACAGCAGTGCACTCTGCCTCTGAGGTGGGAAGAAAATTGTAACATACAATAATGAACCTTCCAAACAAGGTTTTGCATGCTATGCCTTCAAACAGGAATGCTCCTTCTTGCCTTCATAGTATGTAGAGGACTCATTGTTCCAAAACTGTGGCATTGGGGTTCCTCTGCTTTGATGGGATGCCTCATGTGGGGAGCAGCCATTCTCAGCACTATGTTCCCCTGGCTAAATGGTAGATTCCTTAGTGAAAATCCACTCAGGAGTTTCTGCTGCTGGGACCAGAAGTACCCCCTGCCCTTTTGTGCTTTCCAAGGTCCTAAAACAAGTTGTAGGGTGGAGGCACAGAGATATAACCAGTGGAGAAGTGGGAAAGCAGGTCACTAGGAGTGTGCTGTGTAGGTAGAAAGCCACAGAGATGCCTTCTGACTTCCCCACTGATCCCTCTTTCAAAGACCACTCCCCTAAATCCTCTGCACCTCTCAAGCTCCTCCCTTCTAATGAGAGAATCGGGCAGAAATTCCATGTGTGTAAACTTGCTTTGTTTTCCGCTGGAAACATATGGAAAACATAATCCTAACCAGTGATGAGCTGCCAAAATCTTAACAACCAGTTCCCTACCAGTCTTCAGCGGCACTTTGGTGGCGGGTCTTTCACTCGCTCCGGGTCTTCAGAGGCACTTCGGCTGCTGGTCCTTCAGCGCCGCCGAAGACCCAGAGCGCCGCCCGATGAGTACAAGCCCCACGTGTTTTTTTACGTGTTTTTTTTTAGTCATCCCTGCCAGGGCCCCGTTGAAACTGTTCGAATCGGGCCCCGCACTTCCTAAAGCCGGCCCTGCACAGCGGGGTTGCAAAATTGTATTGGGGGCCGGCTGTGCCTCCCAAAACAGCCTGTCCTCCCCCATCTGACCCCCACCCACATCCTGCCCCCGACTGCCCCCCTCAGAACCCACAACCCATCAATCCCCCTCTGCTCCTTGTCCCCAACCACCCCCTCCCAAGACACCCCACCCTAACTGCCCCCCAGGACCCCACTCCCTACCCAACTCGCCCTGCTCCCTGTCTCCTGACTGCCCCGACCCCATCCACCACCACCCTGACAGACCCCCAGAATTCCCACACCTATCCAACCCCCCCCATTCCCCGTCCCCTGACCGCCCCCCCAGAACCTCCGCCCCCTCCAACCGCTCCCTGCCCCTTATCCAACCCCTCATCCCGGCCCGGCCCCCTTACCATGCTGCTCAGGGCAGCGTGTATGGATGCCACGCGGCCCACTGGAGCTAGCAGCCCCACCCCCTTACCATGTCGCTCAAAGTGGCAGGAGCTGCCCAGGAGCGGTCCAGAGCGCTGGCACCGGCGGTGCGGCACGCTGAGGCTCTGCGAGAGGGAGGAAGGCGGGGGAGGGGCTGGGGGAGCCTCCCCAGCCGGGGGCTCAGGCGGGCCGGACAGGATGGTCCTGCGGGCCGGAGTTTGCCCACCCCTTTAACAACTGGTTCTAAATTGGCTTCTAAATTTAACAACTGGTTCGCGTGAACCGGTGCGAACCGGCTCCAGCTCACCACTGATCCTAACTATACATATACAATCATGGGGTCTAAATTAGCTGTTACCACTCAAAAAGAGATCTTGGAGTCATTGTGGATAGTTCTCTGAAATCATCCACTCAATGTGCAGCGGCAGTCAAAAAAATGAACAGAATGTTGGGAATCATCAAGGAAGGGATAGATAATAAGACAGAAAATATCATATCGCCTCTATATAAATCCATGGTACGCCCACACCTTGAATACTGCATGCAGATGTGGTTGCCCCATCTCAAAAAAGATATATTGGAATTGGAAAAGGTTCAGAAAAGGGCAACAAAAATGATTAGGGGTATAAAATGGCTTCCGTATGAGGAGAAATTAATAAGACTGGGACTTTTCAGCTTGGAAAAGAGGCGACTTAGGGGGGATATGGTAGAGGTCTATAAAATCATGAGTGATATAGAGAAAGTAAATAAGGAAGTGTTATTTACTCCTTCTCATAATATAAGAACAAGGGGCCACCAAATGAAATTAATAGGTAGCAGGTTTAAAACAAACACAAGAAAGTATTTTTTCACGCAATGCACTGTCAACCTCTGGAACTCCTTGCCAGAGGGTGTTGTGAAGGCCAATACTATAACGGGGCTCAAAAGGGAGCTAGATAGATTCATGGACGGTAGGTCCATCAATGGCTATTAGCCAGGATGGGCAGGAATGGTGTCCCTAGCCTCTGTTTACCAGATGCTGGGATTGGGTGACAGGGCATGGATCACTTGTTGATAACCTGTCTGTTCATTCCCTTTGGGGCACCTACCATTGGCCACTGTCAGAGGACAGGATACTGGGCTTGATGGACCTTTGGTCTGACCCAGTATGGCCATTCTTATGTGATTTTTACCCGAGTGTAGGACCTTCCTCTGAGGGGAGCATGTTGCATGATAGTAATATTTGTAAGACAGTTTTATCTGCTAAGATTAGGGTCATTAAATCTCATGTTTCAGAGCATGAGCTGATCCTGCAGAGGCCAGGAAGATAATAGCTGTGTCACTGTGCACAGTTGGTGCTATGTTTTATAGAGGTGTTTGCCTTCCTCAGCAGAAATTGGTTATTACCACCAAAGCTGAGTGAACTTGGTGGGCTAGATCCCCAGATGTGCCAGGGCTGCACTCAGTGCACTGGGTGAGTTGCGGTTTAGGTAGCTCTCCTGATTCTGAGGGCTGCCATGGGTTGAAATGGCCATCGGGCCAGCTTAGAGCAGCTTCAGGGATGCTCTAGTTTGTACTGGCACATAATGGTTCTCAAGAAACCTCTTTGCCAGCCAGGATGTCTAGAGTGCAGTATGCTCTGGCCTTGCTCCCTGGGATGCCTCCCCACTGCCACCCTGCCCCAGATTGCTCCCTGCAGCTATGATGGAATGGCATCAGGCTGCCTTTGCTACACTAGGGGAATCCTCAGCAGCTGTCATAAGGGGTCTTCAAGTCCCCTGTGCCCCTCTGAATTGGCACAAAGGGGACTTAGGAGTGGCCAAGGATCGGGCCTAAGGATTGAAGTTCAAATTGTGTTGGTTAGGGATAGAATAACAAGCTTGGCCAACATGAATTCATTTTTAAAATGCAAGCTACTATTCATAGACATTTCCTCCTCTGTATTCATCCAGATCTATTGGCCACTAGTGAAGGCAAACAACAAACTTGCTGAACCAACAGTCAGAGCTGGTATAGTGAACCCCTATGTTCCTGGGGTTAAGGGGATGCACTGACGGGCTCCAAAGGCGTTCCAAGCTGGCCTTGTTAAATAGAAGGTTTGTGTCCACACATGGACCCTGTGTGACTGTGGTGGTGGTAGCTTGGTAAAATATGGGGGAAATATGGGGCTTCATAGAGCATTGAAAATAACACAGATTCTGCTGTGGGCAGAAAACAGCTCCTGAGCTGAACCTAGCTTCTGCTGAGTTATGAAAATGAGTAAAACATGTCAGACATTTATTTGTATAAGTCTTCCTAGTTCACTCTGGACCCTGTGACCATTTCAAAATGGGATCACTCACTCGCTTGTCCTGGTGCTGCAGCTCAGTTGTTTGTGACTTCACAGCAAAATCCTGGATGGGTTGTCATTAGGCTCTGATCTCTCACACAAAGCAGACTGTGGAATAAAGAATGCAGCACTGTACGCTTTAGAAAGAAAAAAAATATATATGGTTTAAGGGGAAGGATATACCATGCTTCAGTGGCTCCTGTGTTGCATGGGACAGAGTGGACAGCATTTGATTAAAATATTACTTGCTGAAATATGAAGCAATTCCTTGCCAGCCTTTTCCTGACTGTTAGCGGGAGAGAACAGGCCCTATAGATCTTCATGAGAAGCGCCACTCACTCGGCAGGGAGAGTGAAATGGGCTAAGCCCACAGTTCACATCTCCTTTGTCAATGGCATCCAGCCCCTGGCCTTGGGAACTGACTGGCGGCAGTTTGCAAATGTATGTGCTTGGCTGGGAGCCTGCAGTTCCCTTTGTCCCAGCTATGTTGGGGGCCTAATAGGGAAGCCGGAGCGTGTCATCCCCGACTGCCAGAGCTTCCAAGCAGTAACATGATGGGCAACTTCTCAGACAATATCCAACATGAACATTCAAGGCTGAGCCTATTCTTCTTCTAGACACTGGTACTGACTGATTCCACATGCTGTTTTCCAGAGCCTATTGCTGTAACAAGCTAGAGTCCTGAATATAGGCCTTACCGCTTGTGGAAAAATCCTACAGGATTTAATAGGGTTGAAACCAGCAGCGTTCGCTAGAAGTTTAACAGAGTTCTGTAGAAATTACTTAAAAATATTCTGTAGAATTTAACAGAAAATTGTAACCATTGTGTAGGGTATTTTTGATCCATCCCAAGCAAATCTATAGAGAATTTTATCCCTGCTATAGATTTCTACAGGGTGCTTCAAAAAACCACTAGGTAGGCTACTATCCTCCATTACATTCTATAGGACTTTTCCATAATTGGCAGAGCTCCAGCCAAGGAAGATGCCAAACATACTTTCAAACACTTATGTACTTCTCAAGAAACAGTCCTGGCACTAATAATTCAAGGGATCATTTTTACATATAATTAGAAAAGCAGCTTTACTTTCTCTAATGTCTGAAGAGATGCTGTATTGGACGCACCGAAAAACTTGCCCTCAGTGTCACGTAACTGATCCAGAGGGATACTACAGGTGCTCACCACAGAATACACTACAGGTGATCACCCATGCAGAAATATTTGCTCATTTCCTACTTCCAGATTTATCAATATTGTTTGTATTCAAGCTAGAAACACAGATTTAAAACTGTGCTGATGACTGAACAGCCAAAACTGTACACACAAATGAGCTTCCTGTGCTGTTATTTGTCAGTTGTGTGCATGTAATATGCATAGTCAGACATGAAGGAACAAAAGTACAGGTTTGCAAATTCTACCCTAACTCTGTGCGTACACAGATCTCATTGCCTTTAATGAAAGTTGCATGGATGTATATCTGAGTGAGGGCAAAACTGAGCTATCAGAATATATCTTGTGCCAATGTGTTTCAAGTCAGAGTGGCAATGGCAGAGGAAGTGTAGGCCTAGATTGGCCCCTCCTGAGGAAAAATCAGTAATAGGCAGTTGTGGGGAAGAATTTTGTGGAATTTCCTGAGAACTGTTCCATCAATGTGTCGGAGATTATCCCTCTGGTAGAAGTATGGTACAAGATCTCTGCAGATTCTCTGAGATTTACTGGTGGACAAGGTCATCTATGTGGTGATCCCATGTTTCCAAATTGCCTTCAGAGCCCCGTGCTCTACTTCCTGGCTGTTCAGCTTCAAGGTCTCCCCTCCTGCCATGGCTGCTCAGGTGGGTTCCACATCCTGGGAGAGGGGACCTGGAAACATTCAGACAGCCACAGGTGAATGGGAGAAGGGTGTGCAAAACAAATTTTAGAGCCAAATTCTGTCTTCTGATGAATTCTACAACTCTGACTCAGTTGAAGCCGCCTACAAATATCCAATGGCTGAATTTGTTCCATTTAGAAAATGAGGTGCAACGATTACTGATGTGAGACCAACGGTTTGGGAAGCAGATAACAAGACTCTGGAGCCCTACTGCAGATACAAGCTTGGATGCATGTATTTGTTATTATTACATCCTTCTCATGCCAATGGTGGAGGGCAGAACAGCAACTAGCCTCTTCCATCCCTCCCTTTTGTTAGCTGCTGCTTCCTCCTGCTCTATGGTGTTGAGATTGACTGTTCTGACCTCCCTGCTGAGGTTCTTCTTAGGAGTTCTCTTGGAAGCCCTTGTTTTCTCCCACCAGTTGGTTTCCAGTTGGAGCTTCATGTGGAAGTCTGCATGTTGGCATCCAGAGTACAAGCCCCAAATATGTCCAATACATCCTTCTAATTGTAGTGGAGATGAGTTACCGGTTGGTAATTTCTTGGATTTCTTCATTAGTGATAAAGACTCTCCTTCCAATGCCCAGAATCTTTCACAGGACTTATTTTCAAAGGCATTTAGTTTTCTGTCTAATGATTTGGTAGATCTCCAGCGCTCACAGCCATACATTAGCATCGAGATTACATTTGATTGAAAATTCTCAGGGCTAGTCTACACTGAGCTGCTGTAGCACATCTGTTGAAGACACTCTCCGCCAATGGGAGAGAGCTCTCCCATCAGCATAATTACTCTATCTCAATGAGAAGCAGAAGCTATGTCAGCGGAAGAGCATTTCCCACTGACTTAGCGCTAGTGTGGACAACGCTTAGGTCGATGTAACTTGCGTTTCTCGGGGGGTTTGATTTTTCACACCTCTGAGCAACGTAAGTAAGTTACATTGACTTAGGTGGTAGTGTAGACAAGCCCTCACTTGTGTTTTGATACTATATATTTTGATTTCCATACGTTGTTGAGTTAAGTGAATGCTGTGGATGCCTATCTTTTACTTGATGTCACTTCGTTCTTGAGCTCTCCATTGGCTAGTATGGTGCTGCCCAGGTAAATGAATGATTCTACTTCCTTGATGCTTTTGTCTTCTAATTTGATGTTCTGGGTTCCAGGGACGTTTGTTTTGGCATACCTAATTTTGAGCCCTGCTTCATCTGCTGTTTTTGCCACAGTTTCTGTCTTTGTTAGTAGCTTTTCAGGGGTGTTTTTCAATAGCACATTCCCATCAGCAAAGTCTAGGTCTTCTAGGCATTTGCCATCTACCTAAGCTATGTGTTGTAATGTAAACCAGACATGTTCCAACTTCTTAGAGTATTAACAGTCTTTTTATTCAGGCAATATGCATATAACTTGGCAATAGCTCCACAGACTCGCACTTTCTTCAGTTGCCAACAATGCATAACCCAACGCTGGAACAGCCACACATTTCCTTGTTTAACTATCGGCCTACTCTCCCTCATGGCTGGTTTATTATATGCATTATAACACTATGCCAGTGTTTGTGTTGCTACTACACTTCTTCACTATCTAATCTGTGGCAATGCTAAGCAACAGCAGATACAGAATGCAGCTCTGTTTGATGCCAGTGTCTACATTGAATGACTGTTGTTTGGCTGTTCACCTTCTGTTTATTCACCCGCTTTGTTGTTTTTAGTAGTCTTTCAGCTTCTTGATTACAGCGGGTACTTCTGACCATCTGTATTGGACCAATGTATAGACAAGAGTAAAGGAAGGTACCCGAGTATAAAGAATGTGGCTTGAAAATCTGAGAGCAGAAAGACAGCCCTGAAGACACATAGAGGGAGGTTCAGAAGAAGTAAAAAGCTGACAATACTGGAGTTGTGGAATATTTATGAGAAAACAGGAATCATGAGACAGAGCCTTAGGGCAGAAAGAAGAGAAAACATTAAGGCTAGCATTGCTGAAAGAACCAACATTTATGTGAGCTGTCCAAGCAAGGATGCTGGGAGAGGATTAGAAATTTCCTCACAAAAGCAATAGAGCTATATGAATAATACTAGAATTTAGAGCTCAGAATGAGCTGTTACAGTTGTCCCACCCCCAGCTTAGTTAAAAATTACTTATTTTCAGGACTCAATGTATAACACAGTACTGTCAACAGCTTTTCTTTGTGGTCAAAGATTTGTATTCTGAATCAGATTCAGACATAGTGCAACACTGCATAACAATGCTTAGCTCATGTCCTCTGTAGCGAGGCGGTGGGATACCCCACAGCCCCGCTGAGGGCTGAGCCTCCCCTTATACCAACGTGGGCGGAGCCACCGGGTCCGGCGCCCGCCCCTCAGAGGTCACGGCGCCGACCCGGAAGTATAAAAGCCCGCCTGCAGAGCTCAGTGGAGCACACGCCGGCGGAGAGAGCAGACGTCTGTGGCCGAGCTCCCTCTTGGGAAACAGCTGCAGGCCATGACCGGCCTGCTGACTTACCAGGCCTGCCGAGCTTACCTCTCGCCCGGTACCCTGAGGAGGACTGGCCAAGCCTGCCCCGTGCCAGCTACCCCGAGGAGGAGCCGAGCCTGTCCCGTGCCATCTACCCCGAGGAGGAGCTGAGCATACCCTTCGCTACCTACCCAGAGGAACCGATGCTGGTGGAGAGCACCGAGGACACTAGGACGGCCCAGGTACCATACGAGGGGGAGTGTGGAAGTAGCCCGGGGGCAGCCGACCCCAGTCTGGCTACTGCACTGCCAGAGCCGATGTCAGTGTGTTGCGGCCAGGATCCCCACTGACAGCAGCGAGTTTCCGCCGCTGCTAGGGCCCCGGGCTGGGACGCAGTGGAGTGGGAGGGCCTGCGTCCCCCCTGCCACCCACTTCTTGGGTGGCAGACTCCTCCTGTTCCCTGGCCTAGAGAGGCTGGGACCTGTTGCTACAAACCCTGACCCAGCCCCTGCTTAAAGGCCTGGGTTTCTGACTGACTATTTGATTGTTGCCCTGCCCTGACCTAGGGCCTGGGCTGCTACAAACTGACCCAGCCCCTGCTTAAGGGCCTGGGTTTCTGATTGACTATTTGATTGCTGCCCCGCCCTGACCTAGGGCCTGGGCTGTTATAGACATTACCTCAGCCCCTGCTTAAGGGCCTGGGTTTCTGAGCTACTGACTCAGCCCCTGCTTACGGGCCTGAGCCCCTAACCGTGTGTCTGCTGTCCCAGACTGTCGCCGGACCAGGACTGACAGCGGACCAGAGCGAGGCGGTGGGATACCCCACAGCCCTGCTGAGGGCCGAGCCTCGGCCAACACTACTACATCCTCTTACTGAGATGTATAAGGTCAGGTCTTGGGGTAAGTGGACGTGATGCAACAAACCAAAACTGAGTTCCATTGCTTTAGGTTTCATCCTTTCGTACCTGCTTTACATTCCAGCATGATCAGAGGGGCAATTACTGAAAAATATATTAAAGTGACTTTGAAGGCAAACAACCCTCAGTAAACTGTACTGAGAAATTGAAAGTGAATCTATTCACCTCAACTCTTCTTCATCCATCTCTCTTCACCCACAAAAGGCTTCCTGGTTCTCCACCCAACTCGCTTCCCAGAGAGATCTAGCCCACTTTCCTGTAACCCCACACTCTTTCCCACTGCTGGTTACCCCTTTCTCCCTCTCAGCCTCCCTTCTTCCCTGACACACCCACATTCGCTCTCCAAACGTGGGCTCTTAGCCAAGAGTGAGAGTGGGAAGCAGAACAAGGGAGGTGGATCAGGGAGGAAGGGAGCATGTACCAGGAATCAGGGCGCTCTTCTCTCCCTGAGTATCTACAGCTACAACAGAGGGGACTACGAGTCTGTGGGTCCCATCTTGAGAAGGGTGGAGAAAGGGAGAGTGCTACTTGTATAGCATTGTTCCCTGACCTCAGAGGTTCAGGCTCAAAACTGTGGACTGAGTGAGCAGCTACTCTTTTCAGAGAGCATGATACCACCAGCTTCGTAGGTCTTGAGTGCTTTCCTGCTCCTGCTTTCCTTCTCTGTGATACTGAATGGCACAGCAGGCAGTGGCGTGACAGCATGTATGGACATTCTATCTATGAAAAGCCTCAGAAAGCTGTGGATACTTTCTGCCCATAATCTCCTAAAATAGCAATAGGGGAAATGACAGTTAAGATTAGCCTAACCAGCTACTGAATTTCACCATTGCTTTTTTGGAAAACAGCTGCAGACTCGTCTGTCTGGAAATGCTGTCAAGTGACTGTGAAAGACAGATGTTTTGTAGTACTAGAGCTATAGCTCTACTTCTTCCTGCCAGAACTGCAGTAGCGGTAACATCTGATTGACAAGTCTGGTGTGCAGGCACCAGCCCAGCTGAGGACAATTAACAGCTATTTCCTCAGTGAAAGTAAATATATTGACATGTGTTGACAATACGCTGATTTTGTGCACTTTTGTGCATCTCCCATGTTTCTTCTGCTTGAACTCATCAGAAATAGTATGCAGAAACATAGCCCTCTGAAAGTACATACACATTCTGAGCACGCTTTAAATGAATGGGCTGAAATAGACATATACCTGTATGTATTTCTAATCTATTTTAGGTATTTATAGAGTATCCCTTACCACCATGTTTAAAGACAATAGTTTGGGTTTCACAGAAATCATTGTGTAATTGAGTGACAACATCCCCAAGCGATGTCTAAAAATCTAGGGTGGGGTGGGGTTAGGATTAATGACAGACTAAAAGCTGCTTGTCTGACAATAATTCCTTAAGCCCCAGTGAATATTAAGAAATCATTCACTGGTTTAATTTTGACTTAAATGTGTTACTTTATTCAGATACATTCTTACCAAATGATTCATTTATGTAATAGGTACAGCTCTATTATATAATGATAAACCACAATAAATATGAGTTTTAATAGGTGTTTAGGCCCCACATCAGCAATGTACATAAGTACTAACTTAACTTGATTGCAGAGCTGCTTATAGTTAGGCACATATTTAAGTACCTTGCAGAACTGGGGTCACAGTATATAATTTACAGGAAATATCTGTTTTATCGTATCTTCAATGCACACTTGAGACACCTCATTTAAAGGTGTTAGTAACCACAATACTGAGCAAGCTGTGGTCAGACTGAGACAGAAGTTCTCAGCACTCGAATGCCTCTGAGGTGATCTTCCGAGGTGTCTTTTAATAGTCACTGTTCTCAACTGCAAACTGGAAGCCAGCGGAGGAAAATGGTGGGTTTGGAGTGAACACTTGTTGCGTGTCCCTGATCTCTATTAAAAAGGAATGGTTATGACCACTGTGCCAGCAGTTTCCTTTATTATTTATAGGCCAGACTGTGGAGCCCTTACTCACAAGAGCAGTTACATTGAGTGAGTGGGACTCTCCATGTGAATAAATACTCACCAACCTGAGTCAGGGTTCTACAAATGTAGGAGCAATACAGCTATAGCCACAAGAGTAATCATAATATCCCTAGAGCAGTTGCGTGGCCAGGGCCGGGGATTGGCACCCACTGCCACGCAGCTGGGGTTTGGAACCTGGAGCTGTCACCTGCTGCTGTGCCACCGGGGCTGGGAGTCAGCATCCAGGGTCGGTGCTTGGGGTCCGCGCCTGCAGTTGCACAGCCGGGCTTAGGAGCCAGTGTCCTGGGCCAGCACCCACCAACACCTGCTGCTGCGTGACTGGAGGTTGGCATCCAGGGCCAGCACCTGTCGGAGCCTGGGGTTGGTGCCTGCTGCTGTGTGACCGGGGCTGGGGATCTGCACCCGGGGCTGGTACCTGAGGCTGGGGATCGGTGCCCATAGCCAGCTCCTGCCAGAACCGAGGGTCGACATCCAGGAGTAGTGCTTGGGGTCAGCAGCCAGGGCTGGGGGTTGGAGCGTGCAGCTGGGGGTTGGCTGCCACCGAGGTTTGGGCCTGCGCCTAGTACCACACAGCCAGGGCTAGGGGGCGGCATCCAGAGCCAGCACCCATGGGAGCCCAAGGCCAGCACCAGGGATCTGCACCCAGGGCCGGCAGCCGCTAGAGCTCAGGGTCGGCACCTGGGGCTGGTGCCTGGGGTCAGTGACTAGGGCTGGGGGTTGAAGCACATGGACGGGGGTTGCGCTTGAGGCCAGCGGCTGCTGGCAGGATTGGGGGTCAGCACCACATGCCCAGAACTGGGGATCGGAGCCTGCTGCCGCGTGGCCAGGGATTGGAGTCTGAAGCCCCATGGCTGGAGCCCTCATCTGCAGCCAGGCTCCCTGCCACCCAACCACCCCAGGGCTGAAGTCCGAGCCCTCCCCCCATCCCCTCCCAGGTAGAGAACTCACTTTGCTCCTTCAGCGTTGTGCCCCACCTGTCTCCGGAGACATGCTTTGCTGCCCCCCACTTCCCATCACTGCCCAAGAAGCTGCCATGGCTGCAGGGAAACCCCTTGGTGGTCACATGTGTCCACAGTAGCCGCATTTGAGAAACGGTGCCCTAGAGGACCAACAAAGCATCAAAATGCCAACGCTCTGAGGGAACCCCCCTAAAACGGACATTATAGAGTCTGAGATGGATCTGGTAGGCTCAGCATCAGAGTACTCCCACATGCTTTCCTTCCTAAAAAGAATGTCAGAGGACATTTTTCATATAAAAATTGGGACCAGACAGTGGTATACTTAAGGGGTGATTGCCTGAACGTAATAATAGCTCTTATATAGCACTTTTCAGCAGTAGATCTCAAAGTTCTTTACAAAGGAGGCCAGTATCATTATCTTCATTTTACAGATGGGGAAACTGAGGCACGGAGATGTTAAGTGCCTACTGGGTGCCCTTGGGCAAGTCAAGGGGCAGCATTGAGAATAGAATCTAGGTTTCCTGAGTCTCAGTCCAGTGCTCTCTTCACATACGAGAAACCAAGAAATTTAATCCCTGGAGAGTTCTGTACAGGACTCATGATACAATGAAGGGGAAAAAAAATAATTTTACAGAACAAGGTAGCAGATTTAGAAGGCCTTGGTGCAACAATTCTTCTCCCCACCCTCCAGATCTACCCCTACCACCACCCCCACAGCTGCCCCCACCCCTTCAAAGCTGCCCCTTGAACCCTCCCCCATGAACACCCTCTCACTGTTCCCCAGAGCTTTCCTCTCCTGTTCCCCAGCCGGTGGAGGGAAAGGTGGAGGGGAAGGGAGGGTCTCTCATCTCCTTACTGTGAGGGGGATTCCATAGATGGTGGTGGGGAGGTGCTGCTGCCACTGCTCAGCACCTACTGGTGGACCTCGCTGGGCCACATCCCTTCCCATTGCTAGGCCATGCCCTTAGCTGAGTGCCTGGCCAGTGGTGAGCCATGAAGGGGCAGGGACATCCATTCCTATCTCCAGCAGCCCCTCAGGGATTTTTCTCTGGTAACATGGGACAACTGTAAAAATGGGGGCCAGATGCAGGATGCCATGCACAAGGCAGGAGACTTGAGATGGGGGGGTTGCTGTTGTGTTGTGTGTGTGTGTGTTGTTTACATACAAATAATGTTGTTATTAAATACCAACTCTTGGTGCCATTGCAAGTTAAACAATACAATAGCTATACAGGCCTAACAGCAATATAGGACACTATATCTAGGTCTACCCTACAGAGCCTTCCGGCGGAGCCTATGTTGGCATAGCTATGTCAGCATAGCCCCCTAGCGCAAACATGGCATCTGCCAATGGAGGAGTAGCTCAGCTAGTGCAGGAACACCACCTCTCCACATGATGTTTGCTATACTGACAGAGGCACTCTTCTGTTGGCATAGCTGCATGTACACTGGGGGTTTTGGTGGCATAGCTGTGTTGCTAGACAGTGTTTTTTCACACCCCTGACCACCACAGCTATGCCAGTATAAGTTTTAAGTGTAAACCAAGCCTAAGAGCCTAATTCATTACATGCATAAGCAATTGTAATGCAGTGGAGCTCAGCCCACTCACACTAGCTGAGAATATGGCCCTGAGATGTCTGAAATGTATGCTGAGTGTGTTTTACTCATTAATTAGGTACTAAGGTATTCAGCAATGTACTTAAGATATGCTGAACTTTAAGTATGTTTCAGCCCTGGTAAGCACTTCCTTAAATGTTTTGCTGAATCAGGGCCTGAAGTTGGAGAGAATAATTCTTCAACTTATGTTCATACTGCTGCTTACTACATAGACATCTTCACTGTGTAAGCACTCAGACAGAGGCACCTTCCTGTGAACAGCACTCTAATGATAAATTGTAATAGAATATATATCTTTTTATAGCTTATACCCTTGGATAGTGAGTTCTTCAGATGTCACAAACCAAGTAAAATTGGCCCTGGTCAGTATTTAAGATAGAGCTGATCGGAAGATATCAAGTATTTTTTGTGGGAAATTTTGAAAGAAAAATATTTTTTCATTTTTCTCAAAATTTTCAGTATTTTTCAGTTTTTGTTTGAAGAACAAAAACAAAAGTTCAGAATTGGGAAAACATTTTCAGTCAAAAGGTTGTTTTTAAAAAATGGAAGTATTTATGGAAAACCAGAAACTTTACTGAAAATGTTTGGGTTTTGAATTTGTTTTTTCTATCAAAAACCTGAATGGTTTAATTGAAAATAAAATGTCTCAATGAAAAATTGTTTTAACCGAAGAGCTATTTTTTGTTGAAATTACTTTTTGAGAAAAAAATTTCAATCAGCTCTGATATCAGAATTCTCCAACTTGTGCATGGGGTCCAGATCAGCACAGAGTCGGGGGGAAGTGCAAAGTGGGCTTAAACCCCCATCTGAGGGAAAGAAAAATACTTTAAATCACCTCTGAGGGACTGTTCCATAGATTGTGAATTACCATAGAAGAGTTTTATTCTGAATGCACTCGCTCTCCCTTCCATCCTTCCCTTTATCCCCTTTAAAGTACACATTTTATATTGCCTACCTCATTTACAAAATTAAAATGAGCAAGGTCAACTAAAGTTTTCCTTCATGTGATTTTGATCCATGACAACCCCCAAGAGAAATACATGGATGCCTGTTTTAAAGAAGGACCTATGGGTCTGGGTTATTACAAACAGCTTTTTTTTAAAAAATTATGAATAGAGCTTTTTATGTCCATGTTCTAAGAGGAAAAAATTGTCGAAGCTTTAATTGTAAGTATTTACCACTGTATGTTCAAACCATTGCACTTTATTTTAGCTGCACAACTGCCATTAAAAATCTCAGTACAATGAAACTCAGACAACTAAAACCCTGTACAATTCCTTGAAAAAAGCACTAGTTAGAATCTATTCTAAAATGCTATTGTACTCTGATTTGCTATAGAACTAAGTGACAGAAATATCTTTCAAGAGGATGGGCAATAGAATAGAGTTAGTGCTAAAACCAGAGTGTGAGAGTTGGTGAAATAATGTGGAAGTCTCGTTCATATTAAAAAGAAACATTTTTAAATATAAATTCATGATTTTCTCAAAGTGCATATTAAACAAATAAACATTCTAATGTATGTATAACAGGTCAGAATTTTGCACTAACATATATATATATATATGGATTGTATGCATCTATAAATCCAAAATCTTAATATTTATAGCCACCTAACTTTCCCAAATAACTGTCCTGGCTGCCTCGTGTTAATTCCTTTGGCAGTTGCATTTGACATTATTCACACACTGCCTCAAACGCTGCAAAGTACTTTCTAGAGATATTTACAAAGTGTATAAAACATTGAAAGTGGTGTAGCATTATCAGTCACGTGGTTTGATCAAGATCTTTGCCCCACGAGAAAGCAACTAGTTACTTTACTGTGCTAGAAGATTGGTAACTATTTATTTACGCATTTATTATCTGCTCTACTCTGAGGATAAAGAATGAGTTTGAACTACAAAAGCCGAGACTGCAGGAAGCCCCATCAGTCTCTCCACACTTCTGCTGTCAACCCTATTGTAGAGGAAACATTATTCAAACTGCAGGCTCCAAACTCCCAGGTAACTAGAGACAGCAGGAAGCTCTGTTTGATATCAAGTATATTCTTTATCAACCTTTTTGTTGTGATGGGAAGAAATGATCTAACTTTACTTTCATCTTGCTCTGTCCCAACATCACCCAGTAGGTGAATTGCTTTATTGGTACGCCTTGGCCAGAAGACTTTGATATACAGTGCCCTTTGCAGCCATAAATTGTCCATCTTTCAGACAAGGTTTTAAACTTTCCTCATCTAGTTATGCTACCCATAAATGATTAGTCGCTCCTTTCAAAATAAGAGATGGGCATTCATTGAAACACTTGGCCCTCGCTTAGATATCATAAAATAGCCATAATTTGACCTCTCTAATACCCAGGAAAGTCATGTGTATAGTAACTGGACTTACTACCTGAAAATTTTGACTGTCTGATATTGTACCTAGTGTTCTCTCATCAGCATTCAGCAGCACTGTCCTATCACAAAAGCCAAAAATCTCTACCAGAAAGGCCAGTGTAGTAGTGGCACTAAACAGAAAACAGAAACAATTTTTCTTCTTTGTGCTGTGGTTTTCTAGTAACATATGCCTACAGTTAGTCAAGGGAAATGCAAAGAAGTGTGTTTTCTGGAAAGTGCAGCAGCAATGCACTTATGGTTATGCTTTACCACCACATATCTTTACCACCCCAATCTCTCATTACCCACTTCCTTGCACTATCTAGCTCAGGGGTTCTCATAACAATTTTTTTGATGGCCTTAGAGTGCGGCCACCAAGGCTTGCTGGTGACTGCTCTGACAATTTTCCCTAAAATACTTAACTAACTTTAGGAAAAACAAATAAATATGCACATATACGTATCCAAATCATTGTAATTTATTTATGTAGGGTTTTTTTTCAGACTCAATAATAAAAATAATGTACATTTGTCTCTATTCTTTACTGGATCTAAATAGAATAGAAACAAATAAGGTGCTTTGCATGTTCTTGTCCTTTTTGTTGTTGTTGTTACTTTTGCTTTTTTGATTGCTTTTGTTTTGTTTCTGTGAAAAGTGATATTTATTTGTACGTTTGTTAATATCACTTTTCCCAGCAGCAGCAGCAGCAGCAGACTTGCTAGCTAGCTGTGAGGCAGTGAAAAGTGATATACAAATATCACTTTTCAAAACAGACTTACTCAGCCTTGGCAAGCCGAGGGACAAATTAAGCACTGGATAGGGAGGAGGGTAGGGAGGCAGCTGGGGGCCAGGGGCAATGGAGGGATGGATGGGAGGCTGGGGAAGGTGCCCGAAGCCCAGTGGCCAGGGGTTGGGGTATGCCACCATGCAGCTGAACCCTGGGGCCAGAGCCTGAAGCCCATGGTTGGAACCTGTAGCTGGAGCCCACCACTTCACAGCTGGAGCTGAGGGCCAGAGGAGGCAGCAGGTGCCAGGGGCAATGGGGGGTGGGGTGAGCCCGGGGCCGGGACTGCGGGACGGAGCCCACTGCGACACAGCTGGAGCCCACCGGCTGCCATCCCAGGTCTGAAGTCCGAGCCCCATTGCCCCCAGGAAGATGGGGAACTCACACCGGCTGCCTACTTCTCTAGCGTTTGTGGATCCCTGTTGGCTGCCCTGCGGGAGGGGCCACTGCTTTGCCCCCGGGTGGCTGCATGCAGCACGGTCTCTGCATTTAAGTAATACTGCTCTAGCTCCATGTCTTCTCCCCTCCACACCTAGCTCCTCCACACTCTCTGCAGATGTTACTCTCACTCCCCAACCCTATCTCCACTAGTCAGCACTCTCTTCCTTTTCTGTAATGAGGTGAGGAATTTTATAAAATCCAGATATGCGCAACTACCATAATATTCAGTACTTCATATGCAGCATCTGTAAGTTCTTTTGTTATTACTGTTGCTATCTGCCCAACAACTCTTGGTATTGAACTGTCCGTGCAGCGCAGAGGGAAGAAGACAGAATGAGCCTCATGTTGTGTTGGGCTAGGGCTGTTTTTCTCATCTTGTCAGCTACCAATGAAATGCTTTTATTATTCACAAGGGTGGGACTAAGAACGTCCTGAGTTCTGATTCTGCCTCTGTGTAGTGAGGCAATCTGATAACTACCTGGCCTAGTGGTTCCACAGTCCTTCTCGCTCTGTTCTGGAGAGATCCCTGCTGGGTCACATACAGTCAGCTAGAGCTGCTCCTGTATGTCCCCTTTCTTTCCCTTAGGGCCCTGTCATGACAGAGGAGAGGGAGGACCAAGGTAGGGTACCCAGGCCCTTCTAGTGCACTGCGTCCCAACCCAGGGGTCTAAAAGGGTATTGCAGTGTCCAGACCAAATGTTTGTCCATCCCAAGTTACACTCCTTGTTGGAGCTCTTTGTACTAGGCTGGACTTCATCTCTTTGGGCCATGGTTATAGGCTTAGTAGTAGCAGTTTAGTCCACCCAGGGAGGGCGGGAGGAGGAACATTCTGCTCTTCAGGACCTCTTGTGGGTTCCCCCCTCCAAAGAGGGTGTAACGCTGGCAAACCAGGTGCTAGCTCATGCCAAGGCCCCGAGGCCTCAACTGACCAATACACAGCTAGAAATCAGTCTGGCTCACCTGTGTGTTAATATTGTTAAAACAGATGTTAAATTTATAAGAATGTGTTTAGTGTTTAGACTTTATGAAATTATTGTAAGTTGCTGCATTCGTTAATCTCACTTATAACATCGGTATCACATGTTATACATGTAATATTTAATTGTTCGCTCTGAAACTGTCAAGGGAGAAACATTCCCAAGTGTGAAATAGTGGTTTGCCACAGGAGGTGCCATCTCCTGCCCAACAAAAGAAGGCCCATACATACCAGCCAAACCATTGTGGAACATCAGAGGACAAAAGATTTGATTGATTTCTCTCTCCACCACCCATGAAGAGGAGACGTGCACATGAACTCATCCCATCATCTTGAAGTCTGGGGGAAGGGAATACAAATTCCTGATGGGAAGAAACTGTGTCTTTATGCTACTTTGACTCTAAGGGGTAAGGATTACTAAGCATAAGCAAAAGATCCCCAGTGCTTGGCTGGGGTTAGCCCTCAAGGACATATAGAGCTTGCTTATTATAGAAGCTTTTACTACCTTTTAAAACAGGGGTCGGCAACCTGCAGCACGCGGCCCATCAGGGTAATCTGCTGGCAGGCCGCGAGACTTTTTGTTTACTCTGACCATTCACAGGCACGCCCCCCTCCGCCAACGCAGCTCCCAGTGGCCGCGGTTCATCATTCCTGGCCAATGGGAGCTGCGGGGGGACCGTGCCTGTGGACAGTCAATGTAAACAAAATGTCTCATGGCCCATCAGCGGATTACCTTGATGGGCCACGTGCCGAAGGTTGCTGACCGCTGTTTTAAAACCTAATACTGTAACTCATTATGTGCATGTGTTTATCTGCTTTAACCTTGTAAATAACTCTCATTTCTTTTTCTTAGTTAATAAATCTTTAGTTAATTTATTATAGGATTGGCTACAAGTGTTGTCTTTGGTGTAAGATCTAAAGTGCAGTTGACCTGGGATAAGGGACCCGTCCTTTGGTTTTGGGAGTTACCTGAATATTGTTGTGATGTTTGGTGTAAGGGACCATCTATCACAAAAGTAAGCTTGCCTGGGTGACAAGATAGATTGGAGAACCCAAGGGCACTATCTGTGACTCCATGTTTAGGATGTTCACACTTGGTACTTGGTTAATGAATCTAAGTATAGAGCTCACAGCCAGTTTGGGGTTTGTACCCTGCTTCTTAACAGGTTGGCACTCATGCTCTTGAGCCACTCCAGACAGCTTAATGGGGAGGGATCCAGATCACTGCTTCCAGAGTGGTTTTATCAGTGTTGTAGTCACTCTGCCCACAGCTCCAGGCTTCACCCTCACTTCCTGGTGCAGTCTGTACCTCCTTCCTCCTTTTCCCTGGGCTGCCCCTTTTAAATTATCCCTCCACCTGGACCATGCTACTCAGTTGCTGAGGGGCAGGGCCTCCCTAGCCCAGTATTACTCCATACCTTGCCCTGGTTTAGTGTGGGGTCTGTAAACCCCATCACAGTCCAGCACTGACTTGCTGTGTGGCCTTGAGCAAATCACTTTATCCCTCTGCTCAGCTTCCTCTCTATAAAATAGGGGAAATAATAACTGTGTGTGGTATCTTACTGATGAGCAAACGATCTACTCCTCACCTTCCCCCCACCCACACACACACTGGACAGCTGTGGGAATTGACAACATGGTCAGTGTTAGTGCAATAGTGGTCAGTGTGTGCAGTGTGCTGAACATGTAAAATGCTACATAAGGGCTCCATACCTAGTAGCAGGGACATGTGACAGAGCAACCAGAATAATGCTGCTGGCAGCCTGTCCCGATTCAAGGGTTTGTGTTTGAAATAACCCATCCATGGAGCAGGCTGGAAAATTATTTCCAACCCACCCCTGGAACATTTCAGAGAAAAGGAATATATTTCAGTTTTGCTAAAATATTTCTTTGACAAATTTTTGAGTTTTCATCTAAAAAATCAAAACCGGAACATTTTCATGCATTTTTTCTTTTTTCTTTTGGTTGCTGGAAACCTAAATATTTCCACTTTTTGACAAAGACTCAAAACAATTAGCCAAAAAAGGACAGCTTTCCAGGAGAACTCCCATGTCGTTGAGAAGCCATTTTCCATCAGACAAACGTGTCGATGGAAAATTTTAGACCCGCTCTAAGCACATCACCGCCTGCATTACTTTAGAGAGTGAGAGCCTGATCCCTGAGGAAGGACATTTGCATTGCCATTTTGCTCGTTTGTGATTTTGACTTTTGTTGCCTTTGACATTATGGTCCAGACACTTTGCAGTGGCTGAGGAGTGCACAGGAGAGCTAAGGAAGTAGGGATGGTACAGAGTTAACCTTCATGCTCCCCCAGTCCTGTGACATCTCAGCTGTCCCAAGGGACTGGTAAGGCAGGCAAGGCTCACTGGGGCAGAAAGAAGCCCTGCTTACATCTCCTTTCCACCAACCTGACCTCCTTGGCTGGGAACAGGAGGCGCAGGAGCCATAACACCATCTCTGTACCACCTACAATAAGGTGATGCTCACAAGGCTGATTAAGCCAGCTTCCGGGATACTTGGTGCTGCTGAAGATTCTGGGCTAGGTCGAACAGTGCATTCTAGTACAGTGTGGGAATTTCTGGTGGCAGACGGAGGAGGTCCAAGTTCACTGAAATGTAAAGGCCACATGCTCAAGAAAGGAATGTGTTTGAAAAATTGCAATAACCAACTTGCACTGGCAGCAGGTCGTTGAGATAGCATGTTTTTAAAAGTGGGCCAAATTCTTCCCTGGTCTTAGTCCACTGACAGCAGCCAAATGACATGTGCACACAACATGCCAAACAAAATTCAAACTGCATAGAAAACCCTAGCTAACAGGTTGGGCCAGTTAGTCCACTCCTGACGCTAGTGACGGAATTCCCATTGACTTCCCAAGCTTGCTATCTCTATGCATCCTGCTCTTCCTAGATGTTGAAACTAGATGCCGGGGTCCTTTTAGAATCCAACGATTAGCTGCTTATTCACTTTTGAATGTTAATGAACAGCAATGCCTGTCATTGCTTCTGGTTTAGAAGAACCCACTCTTGGATGAACACAGATCATTGTGTGATAGGTATCCTTGGCATGGAACAAAGCATAGATGTTGGGAACTTTAAATTAAAGTCTTTTGCTGTCATAATAAGGGGTGAGCATAAATTTGATTTCCATCAGGCTATACAAACGTCTACTGGGTGGTGGCGATGGACATTATTCTGGGTATAATATAACTTTAACCTAGTAGGTGTGATTCTGATCTCACTTACTGCAGGTGTAAATCTGGAGCTACTCTATTTGCATTTACACTGTTATAAAACTGGTGTAAGTGAGATTGGAATCAGGCCCAATGTTTAAAAAAGACAGGAGAAAACACCGCCTGGTTTAATAAATAACATTCAATTTTCTGGACAGCTGGCAATCTACATGCCCTAAGTGTCCAGTTGTAATGACCTAGGTCACATTTTAAGGATTTGATTAGCAGACTGACCAGACTGCCAGTAGCACCCAGGGTAAGTGGCTCCAGCCAGAGCCCTCAAGAATGGAGTGGGTTCTTCAAAAGGAGAACAACCTTCGACCCACAGTCATCATTTTGGCCATCAGGTCAACAGTTGTTTCACAGAACATCGGCAATTGTCTTTCTCCTTGTGTCAGGAGGCTCTTGAAACATTATACAAGGATAATTAAGTGGTGAATAAAGGTCAGTGTGGACAAATAAATCAAACTGATAGTTTGAACACAGACTGATTGAGCAAAAACAAGGAATTCCGCCATGCCTGTTATCGTAGCTCTTGATGTTAACTGACTTTGTTAACATTACATCCAAAGGCAGCAAGTGGAAAGCTTTGTGAGGAATCAAAAGCTGAGCAAAGAGACATGGGCTTTAATTGTTCAGCTTTATTTTTGAAATAAAGACATGCAGTGCATCAATTTAGCTGACTTTAATGGACCACAAAACTGAACCTATTCTTTAGAATGCTAATTGAGTTAGAAGATTCTTGCCTCTTGCAGAACAGGGCTGCAAGAAATGCCAGTGCCATAATCAGACTTGTCAGAAACTGGAGTACAGTTTCACTGAACACAAGCTAGAAACATCCATGCATCGTGCAAGAGGAATGGATATAAATACACACACACACACACACACATAAATTATAATGTAAACTTGATATTGTAGAAATCAAAACAAAATATTATGTTACAAACCCACTAGATGGCTTATGTGAAAGCTTTCATGATTAAAAAATCAAAAGTAATTTTGTACAGAAATGAAGGTCATTAACTTATACAGAGGAGTTTGTTGTGCAAAAGGGGCAGCCAGGCAGTTCTTAATTATTTTATTTTGAAAAGGCCACAGTATGCCCACAAATCAAAGTATTTCTTAGGAGAAAAATGTATTTGAACATCAATGGGTGTATAAAATCTATTTTTTATTCAGATGTCAAGGGAAAATATCACTGATAAAAGACAGTGTTCAAGCTGCTCAGAGAAAGCCAACACATAGTTAGCAGAGTTTTTATCTGTTATGCTTTTTGCATTTCATTGAAACTTCTGTTTGTTGGCTTTAAAAAAAGACCATTATGATAAAGATTCCATGTGTGTCACTAATTGTGTAGCTGCAGTCAACAGTATATATGGCTGTTTAAACTCGTTCTTCCCCTACCAACATGCGCGACTACAGTATATTACTTCTACTGTGTCAATAGTTGCAGTACAATGCATTACAATTTCAAATAAGGGAAGAATTCTAGTGTTTGAGCCATTAGTGTCAGTGTCACTGTACTAAGATATGACTAGATTTTATAGATTCTTGTGTGGCAGCTTCTATTTAATGTGCTCTTTGATCTCAAGCATATATACTTAATGGGCCATATCCTCAGCTGGCGTAAATCAGTGTAGCTCCATTGACTTCAATGAAGCTATACCAATTTACATCAGCTGTGGATCCAAGTCATGTGATTTAAACCCACATAGTTTAATAACATTTTATAAAAAAAAACCCAAACCATAATTTTCCCATGCTATATTTTGGGAGGTTAGTCTAATATATTTCATCATATAAATGTATATCAGCTCATTTATTCATCCATTTACAACAGTTATAAACCCACAATAGGTTATGAAAATAAAAATAACATTGGAAATAAAATGATTTTTTCTCTTGTTTATACAACATCTCTCTGTGAAGTAGAGGTTTCAGTGTTTGTTAATATTATTATTATTATTTTCTTCATTATTCGTAGTGCGCTGTAAGTGTATGTGACATGTTATGGACACATAAAATACAAGATTCCTGCCCCAAATATTTTACACTCTTGTAGAGACAATTATGAAATATAGCAAATAATATAATGTTCATAGTTTTTATGTGGCTTCCCTTGGTTATTTTGCCACATCAGGTTATTATGAAATACCTTTGTGCACATTTTTTTTTTGCACTACAACAACTTTCCTTCAGACTAGGTAACTACAAATTTACTATTGTTGGGGGTTTTCATTGTAATGCACTGAATTATATCTTCAATGAGTCAGCTAACTATAAATACATGAGGGCAGATAGCTAACATTTAAAATAGCAACAGAATTATACAAGAGCATATAAATTATAAGGGATGAATTTAATGATAAGCACACAAAAAAAAATCTATGGGAAACCTATCTATGAGCCTACATAAATTATGAGAGTTTGCTAAGAAAGGTGTAATGGATTATGGTGAAAGATGAAGGGGAGCTTATACCATAACCAATCAGCCTTTTTCTTAAAGGTCAGGACATTCTGTCTGGGTCCACTTGAGTTTTTGATTCTGCCGTTTCACTATTCAGTGGCACAATGTAACTGTCAGTCTCAACAACAGTTCCTCGATCCACTGGCTCCACTGCTCACAGGGCAACACACAATATTTCACAGCCACAAAACAATTCACTGTCTGCATAGGCGAACCATACGATTTCCATGGGGAGCAATATTGACACACCCTATTGAGTGTTCTTATGGGGACACTGAAAAGAGCAACATCTAAAATCAGACTCTGGCTTTACTATTCTTTTCTATTACTGAGTTACGAAATCGCATTTTAATGTTCTGTCACCATAAGATGAAATTAAAAGCAAATGTACTCTCTCCCTCCCACCTCTTCTTCTCATTTTAGCTGTTGGAGACAGTTTTACTGCTATGCAAAGTCTTCCCAGTCGGTAAGTAGTAGCATGATAGATATTAGGAAAAATTTAACACATGAATGATGGTCTGTTTGGATTTTCCCTAGTGTTTCCCGTACCAGCTTATTCATTTCTGTCTATAAGAGACTGTCCTTGGAGGGCTACAGCACTGGGCAGTGGCTCACTTTGGAGATATGAACTGATCTGCAGAGAGAGTGAACACTGAAGGGATTTGACAATAGGCTGTAGAGTAATTTTAGCCATAAAGTTATGGGCGGTGATCAAGAAGCTCACTCTGCAGATTACTTTGCTCTCAGCTTCCCTTGTGAGGCCTCTACCTAGGCTTTAACTCCACTAATTTGGCATGCGCTGAGTGTGACTTGCCTACACTAGCCTATTAAAACATGTTAGTCAGCATTAGCTAACATCATACCTTAAATCAAAGTCTAGGCAAGAGTCTGTTGCACTTAATGCCTTACAAGACTTAACATCTTGACTTACCTTTTCAAAAGCTAATTTTATCTCGTAGTTTTTTCATCGCTTTACCAGCTCTCAGATTATGCAGCAGCTGCAAACTGAAATGGGCACAGGACTGTTAACTGAGGCTGGTGCTGGAATTGACACCCTGATCTCTGTGAAGACACAGATAGGGGAAAGTCCCTGTTTACTGTGACACAGACACAGAAGAGACTAGAGGTTTCTCCAGAATGAGGCCCCAGAACAGTGAGTTGGCTACAATGAGGGCTAATAGACTAGGGTTTACAACATCAATGCAAGGATTACAATTCAAGAAAATACACAGCTCAGTTCAGACTCTGGCTTGGGGTCTGTTGGTGGGGCAATGTGGGGAAATTGGCACTTCCTCTGACCTGCATGTCTTCAACTTGGCTCTTCATAAGCACTAGAGAGAGAACTTTTAATAAGAATTTAGAAATATGTATTACCCATGACTCGGCAGTGACCTTTCTAACACCTGCACTGCTTTAGGTTTGATAACATAAGCCATTCTCACTAGGAAGAGGTCAACAAAAACTTGGATCACCAATAAAAACCTATTTTTGACTGGTCTTTATCTAAGTAACAACTTAGCTACTATAATTGGCCCCCTGGGGAAGAGATCCTCTAAGCCCCTCCTGGATGACCAAAGAAACCTGCCATCTTCTCCCTTTGGACTGCCCACACTCTAGTGGCCTCTGTATCACAGCCACCTGTTGCCGATGCAGCACCAGGGCTGGTTAGGGGGACCATATTTCCCAAAAGGAAAAATGAGACACAGTGCGGGGCTGGCCCAAGCTGCTGGCCCGAGCACCTCCCTCCCCTGGCCTGAGCTGCTCGCCCAAGCCCTGCCTGCCTGCTTGCGCATGGCTGGGGTTGCTGCTCATCCGAGCCCTGTCTCCCCCCTGCACAGAGCTGGCATCACTGCTCGTCCCCCCTGCATATTTCTCCGCACTAGACCCCACTTTTTTGACAAAAGTGGGCATTTGTCCTGTTTGTTCTTGCCAACTGATCAAGTGGGCAACAGCAGACAGGACAAATGCCCACTTTTGCAAAAAAAGTCAGGACGGCCGGGACAGGGCTTAAAAAAGGGACTGTCCTGGCCAAAATGGGACATACGGTCACCCTAGGGCTGATGATTAAATAATCTAACGGTCCCTTCTGGCCTCAAACTCTAACTTTAAACTGGAGCAACAGGATCCTGCACAGCAAGTACAGAACAAACATACGGACAAAGGCCCAGATCCTCAAAGGTATTTAGGTGCCTAACTAAGGGGATTTGATCTGGCCACCCCTCTGTCATGATGGAGGGGTGGCTGGGCCAAATTTGAGTGGCTGTGCACTCTGCACCAGCTCATAAGACCACTTGTTCTAATTTGGCCTCTCTGTCATGATGGAGGGGTGGCTGGACCAATTTTGAGAGACACAGGGTGAAGCACACTGAAGTGTTGCCTAGCCGAGCAGGTTTTGTTGAACAGCCTCTGCCTTTGAGGATCTGGGCCTAAGCTCCTCTTCAGCCTCTTCATTCATGGTATCTGCTGTCGTCCCAGACATTGACCCTCCTGAAGTTCATGCTTCAGTCTAGTTTTTGTGATACATTTGCTTTCTGCAAACAATCTTGCAAAAAAAGCCTTGCTCACAAAAATTATTTGCCTGATAAATGGGGTTACAAACACCAGTCTAGCACATCTCTGTGTTTTATTCACAAGGATATCTGTGAATACTTTCTGGCTGTATTCACCTAGCTACAGTTGATACTGTGATGAATCAGCTCTTGACTATGAAAAGTAGCTTTATGTAAATGGCCAGGGTTCTAGATATATTATCACTTGCTGGCTCCCAGATCAGATGTATTCAGTTTACAAGTAAAACGATGCTCTTTTCCTGAAAACTCACCTTGGAATGTGAAAGCCAAACTAAGTTCTTTCCAGCCCACAAACCATTAACAAAAAAAGACTCTGCAGAATTAGCAAGTCCACTGAACAAGCTAAAATAGGACCCAGCTTGCTCTCCTAGAGCTGTAGTTGTTCTGTGGAGTTAACAGGAGTAAAAAGCAGTAAAAATTCATTCTAATCAGTCAGTTCAGTAGGTATATGTTAACTATTTTAAAGGGATAATACCTGTACTCCACTATGACTCAGTGTACACCGGAAACAGATGAGCTGAGTAAGAAGATGCTACATTTGTAAAAAGCAACAAAGAGTCCTGTGGCACCTTATAGATGTATTGGAGCATAAGCGTTTGTGGGTGAATACCCACTTCGTCAGACACATGCGTCTATAAGGTGCCACAGGACACTGTGTTGCTTTTTACAGATCCAGACTAACACGGCTATCCCTCTGATACTTGACTACATTTGTAGTCACTTTTCAAAGTAGAACTGTATTCCAAGGGGCAAATTCTCACCCCACCCTGTTCCTGTTGTGCCAATCAGATGACGCAAAGGGCGAAGAGATTGGTTGCAGGTAGTGTAGAGCCAGTGGACCTACGCTGTTTTTCCCACAGCTCTTGGTGCAGGAGGTGTGTCAGGGAAAAGGGTGAGTCTGTCAGAGGTGGGGATGGGGAGTGGCTGGAGAGTGAGGAACTCTGGCTATCACCACCTGGCAGATGGTACCCTGGGGACCATTGGAGCTGGTGTAGGTTAGAACAGCTCAGACACTGCTCTAACTTGTGCCTGGGGGAGGGGCTAGCAAGAGAATCAGAGAACCATAACAGACTCCTCGACAGCCCTCCCTCCCCTGTGCCCAGTGTAAACCGGACATAGCAGGAATCTGGCACCTGGTGTTGAGATACAGCATTACATCTTTCATTTGAAGCGTTATTTTCACAAATGAAAGGCAGTTAAGGACAATGAGTTTCTCTCTCCTTAAAGGCTACTGATCCCAGAAAATGACTGCTTCGAACCCAGGCTTACTCAGCCAGATCTCCTTCTTTATCATCATCACAGCCTGAGAATGAAAGGATCCAGCAGCCACTTTCACCTACTGCTGCATCAGATTTGACTCATGATCTTAATCCCTTTAATTGTTTACAGTACCCCAATCCAGATATATTACAGCACACTGTGCTGCTTTCACAACAGGACAGGAGAAAAATGGCAAACAATAACACCGGGGAGCACAATATATGGTATGTGAACCGAACGCTGTATTAAATGGAGTATGCTATGTATGGGTTTCTGAAGGGAAGCTGGGTGTAAATAGACTTGTTTCTTGTCTTGACGATGTGGTCAAAGTCCTCTCTACAAGATGGGCAAACTTGTGCGTTCAGCAGACCATGACAAGCACATGTGGAGCCAGACAATTCTGAACTGAAACACTGCTTGCCTGATGGACATCCAGTCCTGGAATGGCATGGGATGTTAAAGGCTGTATCTGTCACTGATAGGAGGTAACTAGAGCAGGTTAGGAAATCCACGTGAGATATCTTATTCCACTTTGGCTGGAAGTGACTCTGCATGCACTCTGTTCACCTTGTGCTCTGACCTGGACGGAGGAGTATATTCACGTTCAGGTAACTCACGTATTTTCAACAAGGAGGGATGGTGACATGTATAATCTTGAAGTTAATTTAAATTGCCCAGGCATATCTGAGGGGCTAAACTAAAATAAAAAAACCCTTTGAACTTCATTTTATGCCGCAATTGCCTTCGTTTTCTTTTTTATTATGAGATAGTATTCAATCCTGTGACATACTGAGCCCTCTAGCTATTGTAGGTACTACTGGAGCAACTCACTATCTTTAATGTGGTTATCCTTGCAACACTTCTGGGAAGTTACACAGTGCTATTATCCCCATTTTAGAGATGTGGAACTGAGGCCCAGAGAGACTAAGCAACTTGCCTGCGATCCCACAGGAAGTCTGGAGTTGAGTGGGGATCTCTTGAGTCCCAAGCTAGCATCCTAATCACTGGTCCCTTCTTCTGCTCTTGCAAGGTGCTGATTGTCATCAATGGTGCTTGGCATCTTGCAGGAGTACCTACACTTTGCAGGTTCAAGTCTATATAGTGCCTTGTCATCAGCAGTTACCAAGACAAAAATGTCATGGATGTACCTCCTGTGCAGTGGCAGGTTCCCTTTGACCTACCATCTTATCAATGGACTCATTAAGTTACAATCCGCTTTTGTGTATTATTACTGATCTGCAAAACAGTGGGCACCATGCAGCTTCACAGTGTATTGTAAAACGCATTCTGAATTATTAATCTAGAAAACAAAGGTCTTAATCCGGAGCCCACTGAAAGTTAATGGGAATTTTGTCTTTAACTTCAGTGAGAGCAGAATTGGGCCCAAATGCATTTAGCTGCTTTTCAGGTGCTGTTTTAAAAAATATATATTAATATTCTACAAGAGTGGAATCCTTACTGTGTATGCCATGAAAGGGTATTAACAATAGACTTTATTAAAGTATTTTGGTTTAAAAATGCTAAAAGTGTGTAAAAATTCCTATGCAAGGATGCAAAGGATACTGCAGATACACAACAGCATTTTTCAGACCTCTAGAACTCAGCCATTTTACAGTTTGTTTAGTCCTTGTTATGTATTGCTCTCAAGCAAGATAACAGAAGCAATCATAAACAGGGCAGGGTCCCTTTTTATTCTTATTTACTATAACAACGAAGCTATTTTTGAAAACGTTCTAAAAACTTGTGATTTTAGGAAAAACCTGGGCTGAAATCCCTCTAAGGGAAATCCACCAAATTTCCTAGGTAGCACTGAAAATTGCAGCCCCAGGAACCTGATTGTTAGTCTGAGTTACATTCCTATGTCTCAGTTTCAACCTCCTGAAAACTGGGAGTTGTAAGAGAAGCGATAGCAGTTTCTTTAGTGGGCAGCACTTATACAGTATTTAAAATACGTGCTTTAGGAAGGCAGTACGTGAGAGCACATTAATTTCCAAAAGTAGTAGTTTGTCTCACAGATCAATATTTTAATGGAAATACATCCCTAAATTATGTGGTTATTTCACTTAACTACAATAGCGAAGTCTGTAATCAGAACTGAAATACCAAATGTGGACTCATTTCAGTAATTCTCACATTGGATCAACAATTTACAAAAAACACTGTATTGAAAATATGTTCTCTATGTTCTTTTAATTCTTATTTACATTAAAGCCACATTAGTAGTGTGAAGGAGTCTTAAAGTGTGAGTAAATTATATTTTACTCCTGGGGGAATTCTGCACCACTGCGCATGTGCAGAATTTATGTCCCCTGCAGATTTCTTTGCTTCCCCGCAGAAAAATGACTTTCTGACGGGGAAGCAAAGGGAAGCCACAAGAGCGGTCATGTGACCCTACCCATCAATATGTTTTGGATGCCCAGGGCAGCCGGCAGAGAGGTAAATCACCGTGGGGTAGGAGGCAGGACTAGGGAAGACCCGGCTGGTGGTTTCTACCCTGCACCAAGCTCAGCTGCTGGTCCCTCTTCCCCTGCATTGCATCCAGGGCTGGGTCAGACCCACCTCCAGATTTCTCCCTCGGCTGCAGGAAGTGCTGCAAACTCCACCCCCCCTACACTGCTTCCTGCACCCATCACTCTCAGCTGCAGGGGGAGGGATCCCTGTACAGGGAGCTGCTCCCCCATCCGCCCAACCCCCATGCATCCAGACCCCCTCATACCCAGACCCTCCCACCAAGCCTCACCTCCCTGCACTCAGAACCCCCCATGATGAGCCCCACTCCCCCTGCACCTAGACCACCCCGGCAAGCAACCCAGATCCCCACCCCACCGAGCCCCAACCAGTTGCACCTGGATTACCATCCCACTGAGCCCCACTCCTCCCACACCCAGACACCCCCTGCCAAGCTCTATTCCCCCCACACCAATCTCTTCCCCGCTGACCCCCAAACACCTTCACCTGGACCCCCCTGCAGAGTCCCATTACCATTGCACCCAGAACCCCCCAACAAGCCCCTGTGCATCCAGATCCCCCCGCACCCCGATCCCCCACTGAGCTACCCGCACCCAGATTGCCCCACCCAGAACCCTCTGAACCCACACCTGGATCCCTTCACATTTGGATCTGCTTTGCTGAGCCTGCCTCCCACACCTGTGGTGTTTCTGAGGGCACGCCCAATCCTTGCACTGTGTCAGGGTTGGATGCAGCCTCACCGCTCAATCCATGTCCCAGAGGGGAGGGGAGTGCACAGTGATCTCCCACCTCTGTGCAGCCAGTGGCCTGTGCTCCCCAATGCCATGCTGGAGCCTCCATATTTATTTGACAAATACAATTTGCAGAATTTTGCAGAATTTTAAAATATTGTGTGCAGAATTTTAATTTTTTTGGTGCAGATTTTTTATTTTTTTTGCGCAGAATGCTCTCAGGAGTAATATTTACACACCCACTTTAAAATCTCTTTATATTGCGAGAGGAAATCTTGGCTCCAGTGGGAATTTTGCCATAGACCAGTGGAGGTGGGATTTTGTTTCTAAAGCAATGTAAAGTCGCCTCAGTGTAAATGGAAATCAAGCCCATATTCCAAAAATGTATAGCCTAGGGGCTTGCTAGGTTTCAAAAACTACTTTTGCAATGAAAATGTGGTAGATGAGTAATTTTTTGTTACTATTTATCAGTGCTACAGTATTTGACATTTGCTACTTACAAAATAAACAGCTTGATCAAACCTTCCAAATATCTGCAGATATCCCCTGGGAGAAGGGCTGAGTTTGTTTTCTACTTTTATCAGAAAATATTACGTGTAGAATATAACACTGTGCCGGAGAGAATCAAAAAATGTTAAATTTTGAACGTAACACCATACATAAGAAAATCTCTCCCGGGGGCGTCTCTACCATAGTCTACAGAGTGCCATCCTCGGATTCTAACAGATGCCCAACAGAGAAGTTCCAGGCCCTAAACCTCACTGTAGTCTCTTGTGTTAATGAGGACTCTTGATGCAGTTTAAGGTACACTGAGCAGCTTTAAATCAGAGCTCATCCTGCTGAAGGAAAGTTTACAATGGATACACAGGCCAGTCTGTTAGCATTCCAGATGTGGTGCCTGTACCCTGTCTATGACCAGCATTCATTTCTGCACTCCACAGCTGGTCCATGTAAATGTGCCATATTGCAGCCCATCTGCTCAGAGAGCGCACAGTGGCCCATCTCTCTCTGACAGTGGACCATTTTATTGAACACTATAAATATTGAAATTCATAGGCATGAAGCAGCAGATTTTTAATGTTACTTAGAGAGACATTTGAGCCACAACCTTTGGCAGCAGCACACACTGTTAGTATCGCAGTACACTGTGCACCATTTGGTTCAGACTCATGAACAACTTTTCCAGAGATTTCATGGCTCTCCAATCCCAGGTAAAATGGAGTACAGACCCTATGGGATGATATTTAGTGTGAATGTCACCCTGCATACAATGTGCATTTGGGATATGGACTTTCCAGCCCTGTGCTGTGTTAAACCATATGTTAATGTTTTTATACTCAGAAAAGATTAGACTGGGGACCAATAAAGTTTCAAAACTACAAATAATAGGCTAACCATAATGAAATGTGAGGTATTCCTTAGCCTGTTTTTTTTCTCCCAAAGTCTCTGCAGTTTTCATTTTTGAAATGGCAACACTATATTTTGCTAAAGGAAACCAGCTTATTCATATTTTATAAGCTAATATGTGCAAATTTTGTACTAGAGAGTAAACATCCCCATTAATTTGAAATTACTGGCATCTGATCTGGAAAAGAAACAAAACACTGCTTTGTGGTTTTTCTCTTTGTTGCATAATCTCTAGCAAAGTCTGCAGTTAGATGGAAAATGCCTACACCAAAGGCAGAATCACATATATATTTTCTGTGGATATTCTCTTTTTGTCCAGGCAGAAAGTCTTTTCGAGATTAACCCTTTTCCTTTTGAAGTCAATGGGAGTTCTGGCATTGACATTAATTAGAGCAGGATCAGGCCCTTAATAAAGGGAACTTCATTAAAAGTGAATGTCATATTTAAAATTTTCTAAAACACTTTGAAAAAAATCATTTTTATGTACAAGGTTGAATCTGTCATAACATCCACTATGAAAGGTTTAGATAACTCGCTTTTCGCTATTGGAATCAGGCATTCAAACCCTGAATTACATCACGCCCATGTACAGTAGCTGGGGGAATTAGAGAAAAATGCTCCCAATGTGGCATTTGTTTTGTTCAGGGCTTGTGTAAAACCTTTAATGTGACAAGCAGTCTAAAAAGTTGTCCATGTATATTAATTATATGAAGAACTGAACACTAAGAAAAAAGATCAGTTTGGAATATTGTTCTGGCACGTACCTTTCTTAGAACTGTGCTGCTTTGTAAGTTTGCTTCATTATCATTTCTCAGTTGCTCAGTTGTCTTTGTTACAATTAAAAAGAAAAGACATCTTTAATAGTGAAGTTGTAACATTCCAACAATAAGCTGTGTCATTGTTCAAACAGTTCCCTGAGTTCCCAATCAGCAGTGTTATGTAAGGTGGCAGGTTAATAAAAGCGACACACTGAAATCATTTGTACCAGATTATCTCTCCTTCCAAACTCTGACAGATGCTAAGTCCAGCTGGTAAAAAAAGTTTATAGGCGAGTTGGATCTGGGGCCTTCACACACTCCACAATGTTGGCTACCAATGCTTGTTTTAATGAGTCACGAATTGCCTGTTTATCTTCTGCTCCCTGCTGTTTCTGCATTTTCTCTTCCAGAACAATCCTAGAAACACATGCTGCTACAGACGCTGGAGCAATGTGTGTAGACATTTGAGCCAAATTATTATAAAGAACTCTTTCTTCTCTGATATTAAAAAAAAAGGGTGAGAATTGCACATTGCCTAGCAAATCGTTATCTCAGATGTTCACTGTGACATGCTCAATATGGCCTACCAGAGAAAGTTGGAGACATTTGAAACCTTAACAACTACACAAAATGACACTGTAATTGGCGGGTTTTGTTGTTCATGTTCTGGCTCTGCTAAAACTACTCTAAACACTTTGTTTAATGATGTTACATTATGACAACACATGGCTTCTATAGAACAAGTCATCATGTTTAACATGCAACTACACAGGAAAAGTAGCAAGTGGCCAGAAAACAGTACCAGTTAGAGGTATTTTTCAGATCTCAACTCCAATTACAAAAATGCAGTAACAAACAAACAAATTAGAGGCTGTCTGGCATCAACTTGTCTGTACGGGGATGTACTCACATCCCATCCATTTCCAGTTACCATAACTACAGGTACCTAAACCCAACAGGCAAAGTCATTTCCAAAATGCTGCCTGCGGAAAGGGGTCTTCCTGGGAGTAATGTCACCGTACTGGCTAATTTGTGATACGGCAGTGTCATTCCTTGGGACAGTTGGTCTGATACCCTTCTACCTTGTCTGGTCATTTACATCCGTGCAAGGTGTAAAATGCTGCATCCAGCCTTGGTAGTGTTTTACTCTCACTTTGCATAGGTATAAACGCCTCCACCCGATGGGGAATTGGGCCCACGAGTGTGAGAACAATGTAAAAAACCATCATTGCCCATAAGGTGAGCACACATTGGCCAGTTAGTAAATTGCTTGTCTCAAAAAAGTGGCTTCTGAACACTTCCTGCAAACATTTTTCTTTATTTTCTGGGTGACATTGAAATAACACCACCACCAAATACCCCAGCACAGCTGTGATATTAGTGGCATGGCACAGTTGAGAGAAAAGTAACAAGTAAAAAAACCAAATCTATTACAATTTAGCTTAGTACAATGAAAAGAATTCTTAAAATCTAATTTCTTTCCACCGTTTATGTTACTTATTGTCATTGTGCACGTCACTGTTTGGACAGTTGAACTAAATTATTAATGTAATTAACTAGCTGGTACTCACCTCCTTGGATGTATAAAAGATTTCCAATAATTCAAGAAGTGGTCCTCCTGCATCCTGCCATTACGATTAAAATTACAGTCACACCCATAGCATAGTAATACACACTAGACTACTTGTTGCCTCACAAAGACCTCACTCCTACAGTGCTCCAGTAACAAAAAGTGCCTGACCCAAAGCCCACTGACATCAATGAAAAGATTCCTATTCACTTCAACAAGCTTTAAATCAGGTCCCAAATATTGAAGTGGATCCCCTTTTCCCCCAACTCGAAGGGTCTGATTTGTGACAGGATGGCGAGAGAGATTTCCAGATGCAACAGTAGATGTGCCAGTACACCGAGCTCTGGAGTATTAACAATAGGTCTAAATGGACATCCGGGACAGAAACGATATGCTTTTATGAAACACCCACTTACATTGATTAAGCTATTATAGTATTATTATAGTAATGCCTAGAGGTGCCAACCAAAATCAGAGCCTCGTTGTGCTAAGCACTGTACAAACAGTCACTAATAAGAAGTGACAGTTCCCATTCTAGAGAATTTACAGTCTAAATAGACAATAGAAAGGAGGGGAAAACATAGGCACAGAAAGGTGAAGAGTGTTGCCCAAGGTGACATAGCAAGTCAGTGGCTAACCCAGGAACAGAACCTCTGTCTTTCAGTCTCCTGACTCCACCCATTACAGCACATTGCCTCCACCTATGACTGCTATCACCCCTTGAGCTGCCATTGATTCTCTTGTTGGCATTTTAAAATGCTTTATATATAGTATTATATAGATATATACTCAATATTATATGTTATATTGAGCTGCCCTAGACGAGTAGTTTATAAGGTAAGCTACAGTATTGCAGCACTGACTCATGAATTGAAAAAGCATTAAGCAGTAATGCTGTTGGTCACTTTTTAAATCCATGAAGTTAAAATTTTCCACTGTGAACCTCAGCTCCAGTCAATATAGGTTGTATTATAATAACCTCTATAAATGTCTGTTTGCCCTAAATGTGCTTCAGCTTTAGTTTCTTGCTACTGAACTTCCTTTCAGCTCCCAGCATCATGTGATTCCTTCAGTTAATGACAGAGGCAACTCAGTAATAACAGCAGTCACCTTGGAAGGTGTATGTGTGTATATGTGTGTATATAGCAGAATTACAACAGGGAGGCATTGGGCCCACTGGGCTCAAGACAAATACAATCTAAGGCATAAATACTTTAAGTCTAATAAATAAACTGCAAGGGATCGGCTGCTGTATTAATGTAGAAGAACAATAACATGGCTGGTTGGATTATCTACCATTAGGAAAAAGTAGAATATGACACACAATTTCCACATCCTTCACACATCCTTTAGGATTGTTACTAGTAGTGACCATTACTAAATAATCTACATCTTTATAAGAGTGTCTTCAACAATTAAGTTTATTTTGTGGTTTTGTTTGAAGTCTGTATTTTAAAAACTTTATTACATGGAATCCATACTGCCCATTTACAATAAACCAGATAGTTGAAAGCAAAGCGTACAAATGCAGTGGGCCAGATCAAGCCTGTGTACTGGGGATCTCTGTGGGAACAGAGGGGAAAGAATCAGGTCTGACATCTAGAGTAGCCTCTGCCCTGACACTCTTGCTCTGCAAGATGCAATGGCCAGTGCATCCATGCAATGGCAGGTTTTTCTATCCCCCTCCCCATGGAGCCACCTTGCGCAGCCATTCAGGAAGCCCTGGTGAAGCTGGGTTCTGTGTGCTGATTCAGGCAGTGGTCCTCACCATTCAGCATGCTAAGCAGCTTTGGTTCGGATGTATCTGAAACCATTCCACACAGCTGGATGGCTGCTCTTGGATGGAGTATTTGGGACATGTCTTTGTATGTAGTGTTGTAGCTATGTTGGTCCCAGGACATTAGAGAGACAAGGCAGGTGAGATAATGTCTTGTTTTGGAACAACTTTTGTTCATGAGAGAGACAAGTTTTTGAGCTTACACCACCTTCTTCTTCAGGTCCTTATAGGCCTGTTGGCCATATCATGGGAAATAAATGTTAGGAGCAGATGAAGTAAAAATGGAAAGAAAATGAAAGAAGATAAAAGTGATTTAAAACAGCCCCAGAAGCACCAGGAGTTTTCCCCAACAATATCTGGAATAAGCAGGGTGACATAGACTGTAAAAATTGAGATCTTATTTTTTATTCCAAGGATGAGATCCTCAGCCCCGGGTAGGTTCCCTTTGCACAGGGCAGCTGCACGGGGAAATCCTCAGCTGACAGATGGGTGCTCTCCTCCATCCTACTCCCGTCCCACACATTACACTGCCAAAGGGGGCATTCAGAGCAATCTTGGGTGGAGGTCGGGGGATGTCAGGGTTGGGATGGGGTAGGGGACTATTTCTAGGGCCAGTTTGATTCCTGACAGTCCCGGGGATCATGGGAGGTGGAGGCTGAAAACTACCTATGTCTGTCTTAAGTGCTCTGAGCACCCGGGGGTCTAACCCTAAGTACAGATCTCACTGGGCCTAATCTTGTGAACTGCAGAGCCACCTCAACTCTGGCTTAGTGAAAATAATGATATGGTGCATCTCTTGGCAAACACTATGTTTATTAACTTTTCTTTTAAAAGAACAGGAGTACTTGTGGCACCTGACTAACACAAGTACTCCTGTTCTTTTTGCGGATACAGACTAACACGGCTGCTACTCTGAAACCTAACTTTTCTTTGATGCTACAACAGTGGTTGCCGAGTTCTCAGGTTTCCCAAGGTTCCATTTTGTATCTGCTGCCTGGCTGAACACACTTATTAATGTCCTCGGCAAGATGGGGTAAGGAGAGCATTTCCGCTAGCGTCCCCAATTATTAACAGAATGTTTGGAATTTGTCTATTCTTTGCACATGGGAAACTGTATGGTCATTTGGCAGATGTTGAAGCCCACTGATTTTATATCCAGCAGCTTGGAAAAACAATGGATGTCATACTCTGCTTAACAAAATATATGCCAGGGAGAGTCCATCATCTGCGCTAGCAAAGTGAAACTTACCCCTGCCAATTACTCACTGTCATTCTGCTAAAGGAAGCACCATAATTCCACAAGCTTATTTTCTTTTCACTCCCATCTTTCATAAAATCAATGTGACGCTCCCATGAGTGCAGACACAGTTATTTATTGCAATGGCTTATGCCTGCATTCTCCTTTTATTTAGTGGGTTTAATAATATGCTAATGACAGGAAGAAAACATACATATAAAATATTGTAAGCATCAAGACTTGGAAGGAGAGGGTAAATTTGGCTCCCAACCATGAAATCTTATTCTGCAGTTGCCTTCTTAATGGCATCTCTCGAGGTCAGTGGCTTTGAATTCTCCCAATTGTATGGGGTCACTCTGGCAGCACTGACCAAGTAGAAAAGATTCAGCCAGGGGAAACAATGGCAGAAGTCACCCTTTAGATGTCCTGCCTTCTATATCGTGCAATTGATTCCAAGGCTCCCCACTACGATGTCACTGTTTGACCAGTTTGCTTTAAAACAGCTTAATTAGCTGAAAGGAAAGCTCTGTCTGAGCATGTTTGTGAGAAAAAAACAAAAAGCTCTCCCCTTTCAGAAAGCTCATGCTCTGTCTTGTCGGAAATCTCTGGTTCTGAAATGAAACAACATTCCTTTCATACAGAATTAAGTCCCTGACAACAAATTTTCCTGGATCTGGGAAACAACTGATTCTGTAGTGTATTGATGTTGACATTTTTATTTTTGTTTGTTCTGAAAGCCTGTTTTCCCTGCATCTTTGTTAAGTGTAGGAACTCAGGGGGGAAAGTTCATAAATCAGTAAAAGCCACATTTATTTCCTGATGTGAGAGGAGACGTAAACCAATCAGTACCAATTCAATACTTTGCTGTTATTTCTGTTTTACTATCCAGGCCAGTGGCTAGAGAACATCCAATTTTTGCATAAATATCAAGCAGAAATAGGAGCCTTTAAATCTCATATTTATATGCTTCCGCTCCTAAAACAAGAAACTAAGTAAATGAAAATTCATATTAACATAAGACACACTTCTAATTTCAGCAAGGAACAAACTGGAAATAAAGGATCCAGGCAGTCCTGCATTCCTTACTCAGGAAAACCTCGTGCTGAAGTCAATGGTAAAATTTTTGTCTGAGGATCAGACCTCAACTTTGTTTCTCCACTTTCTGAGTTAAAATGTCTGAAATTGCCAATTGATACATCTCCTAAAATAAAAGATGCCAAGGAATTTATAGCACATCTTATACTTTGTCGTTTGTCTTCTCTGAAATCTGAGCTTCAGTCCTATAAAGGTAATTTTTTTACCTAGTGTATACGGGAAGACCTGTGTTCCTATTGTTAGGCTCTGTAATTTTTGGTATTTTTTAAGATGACTATTACCATATATTCCCAAGAAATCCCAGTTCAATAGCAAGAGAGTAATAATTATAATATCTAATAGTACTACATATACTTACTTTTCATCTTCAATTTGTTTTACAAATATTTATCAATTCATTACCTCAACAGGAATATTTTGTGGCTTGGAAAGTAGTTATAGATAGGTAAACTGAGCCACAGAAAGATTAAGTAACTTGTCCAAGGCCTCGGGGGGATTCAGTGTCAGAGCCAGAATTAGAACTCAAGATTCTCATTCTTGGGTTCAGACCATTAATCCATGGCTCCCTCACAGTTACCATTGTGTGTGGGTAGTGATGGTGTTGGCACAGGGACCAGAGTGGAATACTTACATCCAAATCATTGCCAGGGGTCATCTAGTTAGAAAATGATAGGATTATGGGACATACTGCATCCCTAATCTCCCAGTTCAGCAAACCAAGGCTCTAATCCTAAAAACACCTACACATGTGAGTAACTATATGCAAGTCAATGGGTTCAAGGAAATTACTCACATGTGTAAAGTTACTTATGGGAGTGTTTGCAGAATTGGGGGTTTATACAGTTTTTCTTTTTTTGAAAATTGAGGAAAGAAAGAAATTTCCCTCACTTCTCCCACGAAATGACTGTGACCTTCTTACTCTTAACTACAGGAGTATGAATTAATCAGCTGCACTCATTTTCTTGTGCATTTGTCTGAAATTTCAGTCAACTGCAGCTCATTTTCTCAAGTGCAAAACTGTAATGAACAGGATTTTTTTTCAAGATGCATTTTGCTTTCATTGCATGAAGAATTGTAATTGGCAAATACGAACAAAGATGCCATCCTTCATTGCTGATCTCCAAATCTTTGCTAAAACAAGATGATGTCTTTTGCAAAGAAATATACTCCCAAGGCATTTTACCTCAGATTTTATTTTATCAGTTGTTCTCCTTTACTTAGATTTTTCGAAAGGTGAAGGAAAGGATGATTAAACCAGAAACAAAGTCGGTAATTAGCAGTATAAATCTCTCAGTGATTTCGGTAGGTCACAAAATTAACTGGTACAGACTTCGGACACATCTGCTCTTTTGGCAAGTACTGCCCTTTCTGAGCTTTCTCATTGGCTGACGCTAATCATATGATAGGTCTCCTGGAACTTATTTGTGTTCCCAAAGCTAAAGGCAGACACAGTGATGAAACCCTACATTTCCAAAATGCTAAAACACGTACCAGAGTACAGAGCTCCCAGTAACTGACACACAGTGTCACATTTTTTTTAAACACTGCAGTCCTTTCCTAGGACACATGAAGGGGAGACAATGTAGGGGTTTATTGTGTACTGCTGAGCTGCAGCACATTGCATTGCAACACACGCTCAGAAGCACATTATCAGTCTTAGGGAAAAGGTGGCTAGATGCAGCATCACAGGCTGTTATATTAAAGGAGGAAGGGGGCCATACCCACAAGGTGGCATCAATGGTGCCATCTTCAAAAGGAGCTGCTCAGATTTAATCTTGGCTAAAGGTTCGATATCCTGGTGGCAGAGTAGCAAACAGCATAGAGCTTAGGTAAACAGGAAAATAGGAAGAAGTAAAATGACGTGCCTGTTTTAGTCCTTAAAATGTGGGTTTCCAAAGGAAATTACAATGAAGCAATCAGATGTTGTGTGGCATCAGTTCTTGCCAACTGCACTGTCAAGAAAGAGGCCAAAGGTCAAGTGCCTTCAACAAAACCACATCTGATTTGCTTGTTCTAAATAATTCTTTCACTTGCGAGTCTTTCATAAGGTATTGTTATAAAATGTTAATGAAACATTTATATTCTACATTGTTATATCTAGTTATGTGATGGAGCTAATAGGGTCTCAGCTGTATAATCTATAAAACGCATAGCACAAAATGGAAAGCTGTGAATTGTAGGGATTATAGTTATGTGCCTGTTTTCTTATCGGCTGCTCACGTCCCCAGGCTATTTTGTTACAATGCAGAATTCAGAATCAACTTTGCAGTGGTGAGTGACTGCAGCAAAGAGCAACTGACCCATCAGAAACAAACAAATGCAGTGGCCAGAGCTGTGGGAAACATGGTGTTTTTTTCTTCACAAGGGGTAGCATGGCATTGTCGTGGGTTTCACTCCTCGTGGGTTTGAACAGCAAGTTCTGCTGTGGATTTAGGTTTCAAACCCTCAAAATGCAAAGCAAAATTGAACTGAAATTCCTGGCAGGCTTCCTCTCGTTTGTGTTGAAAGCTTGCAGAGCCATGAGTTCCATAAGCTCTGTATGGAAAATGAAAGCTCAGCCTAGGTTCTTATGAAAGGTTCACGAATCTTGGGGAGACTTCTTAGGAATATGATACAAGTTGCAAGTTTGCGTGTGATGCCATTGAAAGCAGATGAATTTTGTGTGGTTTCTAGTTTCACTGCAAACATTCAGCTCATCTCTGGTCAAGAATAGTGCACTGTAAAGTTAAAACTCCCAATGACTTCAGTGAGAACAGGATTGGGCCACATCTGACTAACATATATCGCTCAATGCAAAGCATTTCCGAGACGGGATATAACAGGCAAGGGCTCGTTCTTCTGATCATTTGCCTTAGAGGATAGACACTACACAGGGAGGACCGGTTGAACACTTGCCCTAGAACGCAGCGACGATCACTAGCTGTGCTTTGTTTAGGGAAGCCTGCAGAGTCATTGGGGTGCTGACCCAGTGCTATTCAAGAGAGAAAATAAAAAGAAAGAGAATTAAGAAGATCTGTTATTTTTGAAAGTACCCCCATATATTTTACTATTTCATTTGTGATTTTTCTACCTTCTTTTCTCTCTCCATGGGCAAAAAGGGCCATATTGAGATCTCTGGGGATGATGTTTTGCTTCTTGCATTTGCTCAGGAAGGAGATGTCGCTCTTAAGTTTTGCTTCTTTTTTCTTCATGTTGTGGAGTTTCCATTTCAGATGGCTAAATTTGATATCTTCCAAGAAGGAACTACCTCAAACAAGAAATCATCACATACTCCCACACACTGGAGGGAAAAAACCAGGAACGTTAACTGGAAATTATGCAAGCAATCCATAACAACTATCAAAAAAACCTGATGACAGCCATCTAACACAAAACCAAAAAGTGGAACCAATTACAAGTACTCCACAACACAGAGAACTCCATATCCGGGAGAAACCATGGCACAAGTACTCACCCCATGGAGACTACATGATACCTGAACATCATCAGTTTATCAAGACTACCCCTCACTGGAGCTGAATTATCTGTACTTTCTAAGGGACTCAACTTCTGCCTCACCACAGAACCTGATACCATACTAAAATGTGGAGAACTAGAAGAATTCTTCCATTGTCTTTGCCTCAGAATTCTTTTGCAACAATGATGACACCACTCACAATTACCGCATTCCTGCCAACAATCATTAAAAAAAAAAAGAATCATCTGACTGGACACTACAGAGCAGACGAAACCACGCTCTTGATCATTACATTGATTGCTTCGGGGAAAAAATTGATTGTGAAATCCTTAACAACCATCACATCCACCACAATCTCTACACCACCGAGAGGACAGCCATACTGTCCCTGAAATCTAACCACCAGATAGTGAGCAAACCAGCAGTCAAAGGGGGCACCATTGTAGTCCTCAACCATGATGACTGTGTTAATGAGGCCAACCAACAACTGTCCGACACCACCTGCTATAAAGAACTCAAAGAAAACCTGACACCACCGTTTATCTAGGCATTTAAGGATATCATCAAATCCTTCCCCAAACAACTCCAAGAGAAACTCTACAAACTCATCCCCCATAAACCCAGGGACCTTTTACATGCTTCCCAAGCTACACAAACAAGGGAACACAGGCAGACCCATCATATCTGGTCACAGCACTCTTACTCAAGGAATATCGGGATTCATAGAAGCCATTCTGAAACCATTCACCACACAAAGGGCCAGCTTCCTTCAGGACACAACTGACTTCCTCCACAAACTCTGCAACATTAACAAACTCCCTCAGAACACCATCCTCTCCACCATGGATATCAATTCTCTATACCCCAAAATAATGTAATAACCTCATAATGATGGCCTAGCTGCCTGCCTCAAATATTTACAAGACAATGGACAACACTCAGATATCCATCCCAAACACACCTCCAAACTCATCCATCCTCAGACATAACAATTTTACATTCAACAATAAACACTTTGTCCAAGCCATGGGAACAGCCAAGACTACTAGGATGGCTCCCCAATATGCCAAATTTCTGCACAAATCATAGAATCATAGAATCGTAGGAATGGAAGGGAGCTTGAGAGGTCATCTAGTCCAGTCCTCTGTACTCAAGGCAGGACTAAGTATTATCTAGACCACCCCTGACAGGTGTTTGTCTAACCTGCTCTTAAAAATCTCCAGTGATGGAGTTTCCACAACCTCTCTAGGCAATTTATTCCAGTGCTTGATCATTACATTGATTGCTTCAATTGCTACATTGATTGTTAGGACGTTTTTCCTAATGCCCAAATTAAACCACCCTTGCTGAAATTTAAGCCCATTGCTTCTTGTCCTATCCTCTGAGGTTATGGAGAATCATTTTTCGCCCTCCTCTTTGTAACAACCTTTTATGTACTTGAAAACTGTTCTCTTCTCTTCTCTTCTCTTCTCTTCTCCAGACTAAACAACCCCAATTTTTTCAATCTTCCCTCACAGGTCATGTTTTCTAGACCTCTAATCATTTTTGTTGCTCTTCTCTGGACTTTCTCCAATTTGTCCACATCTTTCCTGAAATGTGGCGCCCAGAAGTGGACACGTTATTCTAGTTGAGCCCTAATCAGCGTGGAGTAGAGAGGTCTTGCTTACAACACTTCTGCTAATACATCCCAGAATGATGTTGGCTTTTTTTGCAACAGTGTTACACTGTTGACTCATATTTAGCTTGTGATCCATTATGACCCCCAGATCCTTTTCCGCAGTACTCCTTCCTAGGCAGTCATTTCCCATTTTGTATGTGTACAACTTATTGTTCCTTCCTCAGTGGAGTACTTTGCATTTGTCCTTATTGAATTTCTTCCTATTTTCTTCAGACCATTTCTCCAGTTTGTGCAGATTATTTTGAATTTTAATCCTATCCTCCAAAGCAATTTCATCCCCTCCCAGCTTGGTATCATCCGGAAACGTTATAAGTGTACTCTCTATGCCATTATGTAAATCATTGATGAAGATATTGAACAGAACTGGACCCAGAACTGATCCCTGTGGGACCCCAATCAATATGCCGTTCCAGCTTGACTGTGAACCACTGATAACTACTCTCTGGGAACTGTTTTCCATCAGTTATGCACCCACCTTATAGTAGCTCCATCTAGGTTGTATTTCCCTAGTTTGTTTATGAGAAGGTCATGCGAGACACTATAAAAAGCCTTTCTAAAGTCAAGATATACCACATCTACCACTTCCCCCCCATCCACAAGGCTTGTTACCCTGTCAAAGAAAGCTATTAGTTTGCTTTGACACAATTTGTTTGTGACAAATCCATGCTGACTGTTACTTATCACCTTATTATCTTCTAGGTGTTTGCAAATCGATTGCTCAAATATTTCCTCCATTTTCTTTCCGGATACTGAAGTTAAGCTGACTGGTCTGTAATTCCCCAGTTTGTCCTTATTTCAGTTTTTATAGATGGGCACTATATTTTCTCTTTTCCAGTCCTCTGGATCCTCTCCTGTCTTCCATGACTTTTTGAATATAATCGCTAATGGTGCAGATACCTCCTCAGTCAGCTCCTTGAGTATTCTAGGATGTATTTCATCAGGTCCTGGTGCCTTGAAGACATCTAACTTGTCTAAGTAATTTTTAACTTGTTCTTTCCCTATTTTAGCCTCTGATCCTACCTCATTTTCACTGGTGTTCACTATGTTAGACATCCAATTGCTACTAACCTTTTAGGTAAAAACTGAAACAAAAATGTCATTTAACACTTCTGCCATTTCCACATTTTCTGTTATTGTTTCCCTCCCCCCCTTATTGAGTAGCAGGCCTACCCTGTCCTTGGTTTTCCTCTTGCTAACGTATCTTTCAGGATCTATGGATCTTCACATCTGCCTATCACAACATGTGGTGTACCTCAGCCAGTGCACTAAATGCCCCAATAACAACTATGTGGGTGAAAACAGGCAATCACTGCACCCTCGAATGAATTCACGCAGGAAAATGATAAAAGACAAAAACACCCTATTGCCTGTGGGTGAACACTTTTCACAAAGCGATCGCTCTATATCTGACCAATCAGCCCTCACCTTCAAAGGAAAACTGCACAACACTTTCAAAAGACAAGCCTGGGAGCTTAAATTCATCACTGTGCCAGACAGCAAAAATCACAGACTGAACAGAGACACTGGTTTTATGGCTTATTACAACAAACTGTAACCCTCTATCCCTCTCTTTTTGTCCTATGACTGCAGAGATATTAATGGGACACTCTACCTTGAATGGTCCCTTACAATATGTGCTAACTACTTATGCTAAACAATCTGTTCTACCTTGCACTTAGTCGTGATGCCGGGAGTACCTTTCCCAGACCTGAAGAAGAGCTCTGTGTGTCTCGAAAGCTTGTCCCTCACTAGCAGAAATTGGTCCAATAAAAGATATTACCTCATCCACCTTGTCTCTGTAGTACTGGAGAGCTCATCAGGATTTTGACAGGGCTCTCAAAGCTGCTCCTGAGACTATGCTAAAAGTAACAGAATCCTAGGAAATCCTCTTCTACTATCAACAGATGCTGTTATTTTCACTTGTGCTCAGCAGCAATCCTCAGACATGACTTGACTTCTCTAAATGAAGCCTTTGGAAGAGTGTTCCTGAGAGCTACATGATATTGTATAAAGATTTGTTTAATTTTACAATGTCATATTCCAGGAATTGGGGTCAATGCTGAGCCTTTATGCTAAAAATTCTAGCATCAGCAGCCCAAGACCAATTAGGCACTCTGCAAAGTTAAACACTGAATGAAAATAGTGTCTCAGGGAACAATCTGATCAAGACTAAAGCTGCTTAGACTCAGTCCTTCCCTTCAGTCAAGAGGAATAGAGGGCACTTGCAGAATCAGGACCGATGCCTGTAGGTAGAGGCTACTAGATACTCAGCACCTCTGAAAATCAGGTGATTTTTATTTAGTGGCTTGATTATGGAGTTAGGTGCCCCACTTAAGGGACCTATATTTGAAAATGTTGGCCGTAGTTTTTAGATACATAGATTTTTAAACACAATCCCACTGTATTCATTGGACACTTTTGCCTTCAGCCCCACCCAGCGCGGCTGGATCCTGCATTTTTATTTCATTTTTATAAATATATTCACAGTGCACGTCCGTGTATCCTTGACAAACCTCCTCAGTACATTCACGAAGTTCCCCACTCACTTCATCCCTCCTTTTTGCAGCACAAAACCTGTATGTGAACATGACGACCGCTCTGATGCTCTTTGTGAACATAGTGCAGTTCAAAAGAACTTTGTTCAGAGGGGAGCTAATTTTCTTTCTTTCGCACCCCAACCATTGTTGAAGTGTCAAGGGAGCATCCCTCTCATCTCTCAGATTGATGGCATCGTCTAGGACTTCCCACATAGACAAGATAGACTAAAGGCTTCTGCAGACAGGTATGTAACTGTGGAGACAGCAACACTGCAGAAGAGGCCTCCTGATCAGAGTGAATGTTTGTCCCACAGTCAACTTTCTGGCATAGCGGTCACCTTTGACATGACTTGCTGAATAGGAGTTTGTTTTCTAATTTCCATGGTTCAGCCATAGGCCATGCAAAGTAAATACAAGTAAACGGGCAACAGTGGGTTCAAAGGAACATAAGACAAGTATTTCCCCCCTTGGAAGACAGTTTGGGTAGTGTTCACATGTGAATCAATCTGTTTTGGGTCTTTGAAGTGATTTTGATTAAGAAGAGTGGGGTTGAGTACTGAAAATTGATGGGGTCAACAAAAGAGTACCCATCTTTCAGTGCATACTACTCAGCCGCATCGCCTGTACGCCAGCATGCAAAGTTGCAAATGAGGCTGACACACAATACAACAGACCTTGGGAGTTGTAACAGAAAAGGAATACTTCCTCAAACAGGAAAAGGTGTAGCCAACCTGGTCTTGAACTATCTAGAAAAATGGGAATTAGCCCTGGGAAAGTCAGGGGGGAAATGACAAGAAACTCCTATACATGGATAAGTGTGCAGTTGCCAGATCACTGAAAGGAACACAAATCAAAATCTCGCACCACATGTATATGACCTCTTGTCTGTGAGATGACATGCAATCAATTGAAACTATCTCCCACAGTGCTGGAAAGGCGATGGTCTGAGAACTTTCTGTCATGCTTAATGGGCACATTCAAAAGCACAAATATTCTAAGAAACAGATCCAAAAATATTTTAAAAATAATAAAATTGTACCTACTTTTACACCTAAGCACTTATTATTACAATTATGTGTAGGAGCCCCAGTAATGGACCAGAACCCCACTGTGCTAGGTGTTGTACAAACACACACGAAAACACCTGTCCCTGCCCCAAAGAGCTTACAATCTAAATAATTTTCCAGCTGGACTTACTCTCAAACAGCGTCTTGAGAAGCCACAAAAAACTATGTGCTTACTTACAGCTCTCTACCTCTTCTCTAACCCTAGCCCAAATCCCCCAAACAAAAAAAATCCCAAATCCAAATCTAGAAAATCTCTCAAAAGAGAAATTGAACCAGTGTCTATATGGAAGAGACTCATAAATGGACATATAGTATAAATGGCTGAGGAATCAATATCACAAAAATGATTTGAGGGTTGTGAATCAGCTGAACATGAGATCTCAGTGTGACACTGTGGCCAAAAGAGCTAATGTGATCCTGGGATGAATAAACAGGGGAACCTTGAGTAGGAGTAAAGAGGTTATTTTTTACTTCTATATTTGACACTCGTGTGACCGCTGCTGGAACACTGTGTCCAGTTCTGGTGCCCACAGTTCAAGAAAGTTGGTAAATTGGAGAGGGTTCAGAGAAGAGCCATGAGAATGATTAAAGAATTAGAAAACGTGTCATAGTGATAGATTCAAGAAACTCAATATATTTAGCTTAACTAAGAGAAGGTTAAGGGGTGATTGATTAGAGTCTATAAGTATCTACATGTGGAACAAATATTTAGTAATGGGCTCTTCAATCTAGCAGAGAAAGGTATAACACGATCCAATGGCTGGAAGTTGAAGCTAGACAAATTCAGACTGGAAATAAAGTGTAAATTTTTAACTGTGAGAGTAATTAATCATTGGAACAATTTACCAAGTGGCGTGGTGGATTCTCCATCACTGACAATTTCAAGATTGGATATTTTTTCTGAAGATCTGCTCTAGGAATTATTTTGGGGATGTTCTATGGCCCGTTTTATACAGGAGATCAGACTAGATGATCACAGTCGTCCCTTCTGGCCTTGGAATCTATGAACTACAGAACACCTAGTTCCACTTTTTCCAAGACTCCAGTGGTAAGTTTCAATATATGACTTATTTCTCTCATATTTATACTGCTAATAGACAATGGGACAAATTTACAGTTTTAAATTAGCGAAAACTGGTGTACTTTACACTTTGTTCTGACCCTCTCTGTATATATGTTACACCAAGCCTTAGGCCATGTCTACACTAGCACTTATATCAGCAAAACTTTTGTCGTTTTTGTGTGTGAACCTCCCCCCCACCCCCGAGCGACATAAGTTTTGCCGGCATAAGTGCTCGTGTGCCCAGTGCTATGTTGGCGGGAGACGCTCTCCCACCCATATAGCTGCTGCCGCTCATTGAGCTGGTATTATTATGTCAACAGCATAAAATGGCTACACGAGTGCTCTTACAGTGGCACAGCTGTACCGATACAGCTGTGCCGCTGTAAGCTCGGAAGTGTAGACATGGCCTTAGACATATAAAATATTCATCCACTCACTTAGATGCAACTTATACCTCCTTACATATCATCTTTGAATTCGGTCCAAAGTCTTGTGGAGCTGCATTTAAGGATGTCCAAGTTGGTATAATGCACACAACAAGAGGGTTGAAAGAGAGATGTTTTATTACTTTTAATGTTGTATGTATTCATTATTTGTTTAGAGCCAACAATTTGCTATGCATTGCACATTACACAAAGAGAAATACAGACCCTTTCCCACATAGCTTACAGTGAGCAGAAGTAGAAACAAAAAAGAGGATGCAGTTTGGTGTTAGGATTGCCTCAGACGTCTAGACACACGTTCAGTGGTTTTTTTTTAGAACCTAGTGTATTATACTTACAGAATTGCAGAATCTGCAGCAAATTACTTGAATATATGATTATCAGGGTTAAATTTTCTTCAAGTGTTAATTAATACTAAAGAGTGTAGCTTCTTAGCAGAATGCATCATTAAAAGCTGACAATCTCTTCTATACAACATGCTTAAATTGCCCAGAAAGAGAACTAAGTTACTGGGAAATTTGTTTTTGTACATTACTGGAATAAGTGATGAGATTCTGTTTGCCAATGACATCACATTGTTTCTGACTTCATATTACCCCATGACGTCTACCTTCTGTACAAAAGAAAGTGTGTTTAATAAATGTCTTACTTCAATTGTTGTTATCTTTGCATGGGAATAATGTGTTAAAAGGATCACAAATTCATGTTACTGCATGTACTATAGAGACAGCATTACTTGAGAGGAGATCACTTTTCCCTTGGAGGGCAGTGCAAATCATATTAAGAATCTGGCTAAGAAGTCTATCCTATGGAGGCTACAGGGTTAGGGCTAGTCATTCTAGTTCAATTACCTAAGTACAAGTCTTTTCTAGCATTATAATGCAGGCACACCCCCTTGTGCTGAGATAGTGTCAGTTTTCACAACCCGTTTTCAGCAGGATGCAGCAGGAAGTAAAGCTGGTGATTTGATAGATGTTGCTCTTCTCTCTGAATTAGTACTGAACTAATACCCTCACCTGGGTAAGGACTATTTGATGATATAGGTGACATCTTTCAGACAAGACAAAAAACGGAGTTCTGAGCACTGGTGGTCATGGCAACATTTCAAAGTTTAAAGGGTTCTACCAAATGTCCAGGAAAGATGTTCTCTGTGGATTCTAGAAGTTCCATAGTGAACAATAAAAGCTGGTGCTAGGCGAGGATGTCCCAGTACTATGTTTCTCATAATGTAAGCTAGTTTAGAACACAAAATAAAATGTCATGACACATATAGGTACAGAAAACCTCAGAGCAGAACTGTTGAAGCTCTCACAGCTCTAATGAAAATATAATGAATTGGGCTTTTTGTTTTTAGTTTGACCTAGCCTTCCTCTAACAACCCCACCAAAATGGTCTATTAAACTAGCTAATTGAAATAAACACCACCACCACTCCCTTCAGAATGGGGGCAGAAGATGCAGATACAGAGATCACCTTATGCCCATTTTAATAATAGATATCATGGTAGTGATCATAGCACAACAACTAAGAGAGAGAACTGATCTCTCAAAGCATTTTCCAGTGGAAAACCTAGGATAGATTGTTTTTAGGCAATCTCTTCTTTGGTTGCCCTTCTCAGAATGTTGCATCTTGCAAATCATACTTGAAATTATTCAGCAATGTGTGAACTGGGTTCAGGTACTTAGTCAGCTCTTCTACTGATTCTGTTCCCACCCTGTTAACAGAACAGACTGTGAGTGTTAATGCATGTTAATTTGCAGAGAGAGGAAACATCAACAAGGGGAAAGGACAGTGAGAAATGAACCAGGTTTCATGCTTGCTCCTCACATCAGGCCCCAGTTACCACCGGTCTGCTACGTTTTCCACTGTAGCAGTTGGTGTCTGGGTGGTCTGTTACCTCAACCCTCATTCTTTTGGTGGATATCTTTTTCTTTTTTGATGATATGTTGCATATGCAATAGGGGACACGGATTTCCCTGCACCAAGGAGTAATGCAAACTTTTGAGAATATTTACATGCATTTGTTTGTACTATGTAGTGCAACATGGATAGAGCTGGCTGGAAAATGGGAAAAAAAGAACAAATTACATTTTGTTTCTGTTTTTCATTGAAATGTTCCAACCAGCTATAACCCCTTAAAATGCATTCTCTGAAAACCAAGCCCTGTACTTGTATATAGCAATGATATGTCACTGTCGCTATCACTGATTGACTCTGTGGCTATCACTGATTGACACGAGGGCCTAATCACTTGCGGGTGGGAAGGGGAATAAGTCACACTCCAAATTAGTGCAGCAGCACAATGTGATCCTTTTCTACCTTTGTCTTGTGTTGTGCTGCATGTTTCTTGAGAACGTTTGCTCTGGAGGATCTGGGTGGTGCAGAGCCAACAGCCTGGAACATTTACTGTCAGGTGACTGACATATAAATCATTGCTTGACCACTGACTCACACATTTGGGATGATGTGTGCACTTAGCGTGACTCAGCTTCCTTTTGGTCACACACATCATCCTCATGTGCAAAGCTCTGCAAAATGGTGCAATAGCCCTTGAAAGTCAGTGTGTGAAAGAGCTGCCCAATGTGGATCAGATTCATCTCTAAATGTTATTCCTGATTATTATGTATTGAACTAGAAACCCCGATCCTGGACCCGTTGTGCTAACATTGCACACACACACACATGGAGTCCCACAGAGTTTATAATCTTAGTATGTGATGAGAGAAAACAGGTGGGTACAATAAACAAATGGGGGAGCAGCACAAGTAGCATTGAGACTATTATGATTAGCATATTAAGCAGCAGTCACAGTATACCAGCTGCCTAGCCATTGTCAAGTGTTTTGTAGGCAGTAAATAATTTCATGTATGTATTACTGTCCACCAGATTTAACAGGAGCATGAAGCCACATGTGAACTCTTCTGTTTGCTTACACCCTTGCAGTCAAATGACTTGCTGTATATTTGGGTTTGGGCCACTTGTCTTGAACCAGCCGTTCAGACTCACACTGGTACTGAAGTATATTTGTCATATGTACGTTTCTTTGTAAAATTCCTACGCTGCTTTGGGGCCAGCATATCAGCCCATGCTTTGGGAGGTGAGTTATCCATTTTTCCTGAGCATGCAGCCCAACTGCCACTCTTTTTCTTCTTTAATTGTGCAACAGACCAGGAAAGCAAGGTCTTTGTTCTGGACTCACTTTTATCGTCTCCTCTCCCAGCACAACGGCAGTGGTGCTGACTGTGATAAGCCTAGTTACCTGATTACTTCTGGGTATGTACGTTGCATCCTCACATTGGGTGACTCAGACCAATGCCATCTCTGTTTTAACCATTTTTTCCCCTATAAGAAACACAGAAATGAGGGATAGGAAGAGAGAAGACCAGAGAGACCGGAGAGCACAAAGTGCACAAAATAGGAGTGTAAAATGAATCCCCGCAACAACAACCCTTGAAGAGCGACAGTTTGACAATACTGACTCTTCATATATTTGAAATCAAAGTAAATCTCCCACTGAATTTGAATAGCAAAGGATTGGTCCTATCTATCTATCTATCTATCTATCTATCTATCTATCTATCTATCTATCTATCTATCTAGCTATCTATCTATCTAGCTAGCTCTTCTTCTAGCCTTAGTCTCATCTATAAGGGGTCAGCTCTTCCAGTCCTTCTTTTCCATTCCAGTCTGTCTTGAAGCAGTTCCTCTGAAACGCCACAGCTAATCAAAGCGTCTTTGTATGATAACTATCCAGCTAGCGTTGGGTCTTCTGACCCTTCTCTAACACTCCACTTCTAAGTTGAACACCCTCTTTTCTATATATTCTTCCAATCTTCTTTTCACCCAAACCATCTAAGCCTGGATTCCCTCAGCTTTTCTATAATTGGCACCACCTTCTCTTTTCCTCTATTTCATTCATTCTGAACATGGACTATCCCAAGTGTCCATCTTAACATTTTCATTTCCACTATATTCAAGATCTGCTCCAGTCTCTTCCTTAGTGCCCAACATTCAGAGCCATACAAAAGTGCAGGCCTAATTACCATCTTGTAGATCTTACTTTTCTATTTCATAAGGAATTTTCCTATCACAGATCACTCTGCTCACTTCTCCCCATTTAGTCCATCCTTTTGCTGTTCTGCTTATAAGTTCATCGCTGAGTTCATGATTATCCTGTACTATTGAACCTAGGTACTCAAATTTCTGTACATTTGGTAGTGGCTCCCCTCCTCCCTCCTCCCTCCCCCCCCCCGACTTACAGTCTTCTTGTCTTCCTGTAAGGTATCATTGAATCTATAGCCCTTATACATTGTTTTATTTCTGCTGATTTCCATGCCATTTCTTTCGAGTATGTACTTCCATCTCTCTAAATCTTCTTCTCCTTTCTCTTTGTTCTCCCCCACAACCACTACATCATCTGCAAAAAGCATGCACCAGGGTACCACACTCTGGATGTTTTCTGTAAGTGCATCAAGCACCTACATGAACCTGATGGGCCTTAGTGCCAAGCCTTGATGAACTTCAAATCTTACTAGAACTGTTCAGTTTCTCCACCTGGCCTTATATGGATATCTCTGGAATAAGTAGTAGCAGTGTAAAGTTCTCATATGGACCCAAATGTATGTCTCTGCCCTGACCTAGACATGCTGGACCATATTCATGATATGATATGGTTTATAGCACCTTTTTTCTGGCTCCCTCAAATTGCAAATTACACCATCTTAGTGTCCATAATTGCACCTTTTGTATCCTTTCTGAATATAACCTAGTAACTTTAGAAGAGCCCAAGGAAATTAATAAGTGTAATTTACAAGATGTGGAGGCCAGGAGAAGGTATAAATATTTTCCACCTTAGACTCCACTGACTCACTTCTGAATCTGCTCACTATCTCTAAAGGTACAGAAAGGACTATCAGCAAAAGTGCTTATATTGGTTTTTCCATCTGCATTAATTAAACTTGCTTCAGTGAATGTCTTGTCAACACAGAAAAATTTGCTCTTGTGTAATTCAGCTGAGCTCAAATTAACTCAGCGGGCCATAAAGCTCTGATTTTTTTCTGATGATGTCAGTGAATGGGATGGGACAAAGAACAGCCCATACTGCAGTAACAGTTACCACCACATGTAAGAGGAACAGACTTCCAGACTTTATTATTAGCTCAGATGTTTAGTTCTGCTTATAAGATTTTCCCCTCCTCTTCTCTCCCTATTGATTTTTTGAGGGTTTAGATACCTTAATTCCCTGAAGAAAAATCTCTGAAGTATTCAGCCATCCTAGTCAGTCAGTTCTAGAGCTGAATGAACATATAAAAGCAAATATAAATCATTCAATGATTTCAAGAAATGTACATTACTAGATCATGATTTCCTTGAATTTATCCATAAGTCAAATTTACTAAGTTACTTTTTTTCCTACTCTCTGGACTTGATCACAGACAATTGGCAGCAAGTATTCAGTTCTCAGTATTTAAAAATCAATCACTGTTGGTTAGTTGTGATTGGTCACATAAGTCAAACAGTATTATTTCCATTATCTGAATAAATGAATGTCTCTCTTAAACTCAGAAGAGGTTGACTGGAGCTTTGAATCTCTCTTGGGGAGGCAGAAATGTAAGGGGAGATTAGGAAAATTTAGAAAATTGTAAGTCTCAATACAGCCAGATAGAATTTGGCCAAGACATGATTTTGGGGCTGGGGTGGGGGGAAGGCCTCTGCTTTGCTGACTGGGTATAAAGTTTAAATGTAATTTCTTCCATAACATTCACACAAAACAACTTTGTGAATTCTGAAGGGTACAGTAATACCTTGTGTGGCTGATTGAATTGCCTCTGCGCCAGAGCTCTGGAAAGGGGCTTTGGGAAGCCCTGTCCACCCTCTGAGTTAATAAGCAGTGTCCCATTTTAAATAAAATATGCCATTTCTGGTGTGACTACTCAAGCATGCAAGCTTAAAGTTCACTTTCTGCAACCTTGTGCAATTGAAACCTGACCACTCATATGTTTGTGGGAAGTGAATTAAACAAGGGTGGAACAGCAAGGCCAAAAGCAAGATCATTTTTAAATTCTAGTGAATGATCACAGTAATGTTTTCAGGGTATGATCCCAGCTGTAGTCGATACATAAAGTCCTTTCATTGTCACAGGAATTCCTGCTTAAAGAAGGCCATTTCATCATCAAGGAACAAATACATTTTTTATATGTCATGTATTTATTTTTTACCTTCCTTTCAGAAAAAGGTTGTTGGAGGGGTGGGATTTGGTGTAAACTGAGTTTTACAGAGTGGTGTGAGGACACAAAGGGTTCATTGTTAGCACTGCAATCTGTCATGCAGGAAGGCTGTCATAGAAGCCTAGAAAAGGAAAACAATGAAACACAACAGTTATGTTACAGAAAGAGACTTTAACTCACCTTGGGTCTGTTCGACTTTAGCTTTCCATGTTGGACCACCTGCCAGGAAATGTGTGGCAGGCTGACCCCCCCAACTCTAAATCACTTCTGAGAGGTAGAACTTCATATAAAATGAGATGGACGATGGGCCTGGTAAAGAAAGAGGAGAGATTTATAACTATACAATATTTCTCTTTTTGAAAATTAAATGGCACGTTAGAGAAAATAAAAAGGGGTCCACTGAAAGGGGCAATCCCATGCATGACCAGTTCAATATTTAGGACCTAGTGGACGAATGGCATAAGTATATAAATTAAAGGAAGTTATTGTTTTGTAAGGTAAGAGTTACAAAAATGAAGGGAGTTCTATGCTTCTCCAGGTCTTCAATAGAGTTTATGTCCTTAAAAAGAAAGACTGAACAATAATCTCCCATGCAGGGGTGTGTGGCTGGTATTTTAACAGACCCTCTGTAGAAGTTGCATCCACAATGATGAAAGAGAAGGAATTACAACATGATCCTCGTGTCAATCTGTAGGGACAGCTTCATTAGATTCAACCCTGAGCTGGTTGCAGGAAAGTGATTTTGTCTGTAGAAATATTGGATAAATGAAGGGGCAGATGTTATCCTTGGAAACGTAAAAAGATGTGAGATTTTCAAGGGTAGATGTGTACATCCTCTGGATTTTGGTAGTGTGTCAGAACACACGATATAGTTGCTAAATGACATCTTACCTAATGGAGAGGAATTAATGGGCACTTTCGGTTCTGAAATCACAATATTAATATCTCAGCCTTAGGAGTTACTATACCTACAGCAGTGCCTGAACACATTGGCCCAGATCCTCAACTGGTGTAAATTGGTACAACTCCTCTAAAGTCAATGCAGCTATGCCAGTTTTCATTAGCTGAAGAACTGGCCCTTTGTCTTGAAAGATATGGGATTAAAAAAAGGCTGTCGTAAACTACTGAAGTTTGGCTTACAAAGTCCCAACAAGTTAGCTCTTTATTCTTTATCAGGGAAGTCTGCACACAATGAAAACGTGGACAAGGGAAATTTGCACAGCATTTAACTTAGGTCAAAAAAACAAGTAATTTGTTAAGTGGCAAGGGCACCAACGCGTGCCATGTCACGCTGGATTTTCTTTAAAAATAAAAAAAATAACAAAGTTAAACTTTCAGTCAACCTGAAAATATTTGCTTTTTATGGGGGCAGTGCGGAACGAATGGGACAGCAAATCTTTCTTCAGTGGTCCATTTTCAGAGACTGAAAAGCTCTATAGAGTGAGTGGGAAGAGAAGGAAAAGGAGGGGTTGCAGAGAGCAAGAAAAGATGGGGTGAAAGAGAGTAAGCAAAAAAGGAAACAGAAAAGTGAGAACAAAGAAAGAAAGAAAGAAAGAAAGAAAGAAAGAAAGAAAGAAAGAAAGAAAGAAAAGGCCAGTAGGCACTGAAGTAAATATGGTGTTATCAGAGGTCACAATATTAAAAAGCATAACAGGCATAGAAATCAAACCTGACCTCTCCCATGACTAGGCTAACACATTTTTGATAGTCAATATAACAGATTCTTTTAAAGAATCATTCAGCTGCACAAAAGGAAGCCTCTGAAATCAGCCAAAGAAAGAAAGAAAGAAAGAAAGAAAAATCAAAAGTCACACAGAGAGAATCCAGGAACAAACCACAAAACTGAAAATTCCTGGTGTCCATGAACAGCTAACAGGAATCAGTTCAAACCCAAAAGGCCAGGGTGTTCTGTATTTTTAACAGGACGATTTCACACCATCAGATAATTAGTTCATATTTGTAAAATGTGTGACATTCTTGGATCAAGTGCAAATGAATTACTTCTTAATTATTGATGATCTTGACTATTCACAGAAAAGTCATAATTTTACTGAGCACTTTCCAAAAAGGAAAATATGCTGCGAGGAATCTAAAAAACTGAATTATCATTTTAATCTACAAACATATGCTAAGAATGTTTGCTTCTAGCTGATCATGATTTTTTAAACTTTTTTGTTTATGTAAATTACCCCCCCATACACACACTCCCTGGCTCAAACCATTTTTTCAAAAATGCACTCCCTTTCCCTTGTCATTAACGAGCTTGTTTCCGTTATTTCAATGGGCTTTTTTCTTGTTGCCCCAAATTACTTTTTCCTATTCCTACCACTGCACAACAGACCTACCCTCTCTAAGCAGGCATTTCTATTTACTTATTTATTATTAACTTCCCTCTCCCCTTTATACATGCAAGGTCAGAACAGGCAGCTGTAATCTATTTATATGTGAATGCACATTATTTCAGCCTTTTTTGTTCACTGTAGCTGTATTTTAGATTTAACAGGGGTATATACATTCTGCATTTTTGCACAGTGCTTTTGAACTGTCATTATTTTAATAATTAACAAAATAATAGAGTAAAACAATATTGTACTTGTAATCTCTCTCTCTCTCACTCACACACACATACACACACACACACACACACGCACAGTGAAAGCAGGACTGCTGGATAGTTTTGACCTCCAGTGTCCGCAAAATGAGCAATGGACAATATAGAAGGTTGGCTGCTTCTATACAGACCTGCTTTTGTGTTCTTGTCCGGGGCTTGATCCTTGGAGCCCTGTGCGCTCAGTGGATGCCAGGGAGATAGATGTGATCTGTTAGCCTCATCCAGAGCCGGCAGCTGAGCCACTTTCACACAGGGAGGCAGGTATGGCAATGCCTGGGTAACAGATGAGAACCCATGGGGAGCCCTTGACTATGGAGAATGAAAAATCAAAAGAAACCATATTGGGCACAGATACAAAAGGAGTCCCCTGTTCCTTTTCTATCCTCCCTTGTTCCTTTTCTCCTCTTCCTTACTAGGCTGTAATGAATGTGGAAAACTGCTTTCCCTCTGGAAGTATTCGAGTACACATAGCCTCCAGATGCTATTCTATGCAAATACTTCCACTGCTTTCCTGCCCGAGAGCATTTCATGTTAACCCTTCTGCTGATCCATTTGCTGTTTTTCTCTCTCCATATAGAGTGTGTGTGGGGAGGGGGGCGTTACTTCAAATACATCATTTTTTCTCAAGGGGCAGTTTTACATACCATATAGTGCATTTTGGTTCACCAAAATTGAGGGCCCAATGCAGCAGTTAACAAATTTCTGGTGTTAAAGTAAATTTGACACTTTAATCATGTCACCTCCTGGGTCAAATTCTATCATTGTTGATACATACACAGCTCCCACTGAAATCAGTGCAAGCTGATAAACCAAAGCAGAATTTGTCACAATGTAAACAATAGCTACAAGAGTTTTATAGATTTTCAAAAGCTCTGGCTGGTCTAAGTGATTTCAACTGCGTGAAAGGAAAACACAATGCAAAAGAACTCTTAAGAACTCCTGTCAGGTACTGAGTGACATTCAACTTCTGTTGACTGTTGATAGTTAAATAATACAGAAATTATCAACCACTTATTGTTTGCCACCACTTACATAATATAACCACACAGGGCTTCCAAAGATTATTCTTATATCCAACAGGAAAACAAGAATCTGAAGAGCAGCATGCCCCCTCTAATGTGTTCCCTTTAAGCTGAAACTCCTATCCTAACTAATCCTTTAAGTTTTTGAGGAAAAGTAAACATATTTCCTGAGGTTTTGTAGCATGCTACACATTAAACTATTTTTATAGCGATTCTTATTTATAATCACCCAGTTTGGAACAGTGCCTGGTTGTGATGATACCCTCTTCTCTGGCATTCACGTACAAGTCATTCTGTGTTCTAGGAGATCTCGCCACACATGGTTCTGAGGCTCTCTTACCTCATTATCCTGGACACCATTGTTTTTTTTTCCTATTGAACACCCAAAGGTGAACTTCTGATCCCATTGGGACCCCAATAGGAGTTTTGCCATTAACTTCATTAGAGTCAGGATTTCTCCCCAAAAGATCTTCCCTCGCTAAACAAATATCAACATGAAGGGAGAAAAGCCACAGAAATATCAGCAGAAGGCAAGTCATTAGGCAAGGAGATATCAAGGAGAAGAAAATATGCTTCTTAATTGACATAGCAAGGCATGAGTCAATGTACTATCCAATCCAGGCCTCAATGCCCCCAAAGGACACAAAAATGAGGAAGTTAAATAGAAATTAAAAGGAACAATCACAAGGATGAAATGCTTGCTAATTGCATGGAGACTATTTAAAAACACCATACTAGAGGCTCAAATTATATGAATATCCCAAATAATAATAAAAAAAAATTAAGAGGACCAACAAAAATACCACCATAGCTAAATAGCAGAGTAAACGAGGCAGTTAGAGGCAAAAAGACATCCTTAAAAAATTGGAAGTCAAATCCTATTGCGGAAAATAGAAAGGAGCATAAACTCTGGCAAGTCAAGTGTAAAAATGGAATTGAAGAGCAACTAGCTAACGACATAAAAAAATAACAGCAATTTTTTTTAAGTACATCAAAAGCAGGAAGGTTGCCAAACTATCAGTGGGGCCACTGGACAATTGAGATGGTAAAGGAGCATTCAAGGAAGACAAGACTGTGGCAAAGAAGCTAAATGAATTCTGTGCATCTGTCTTCACTGAAGAGGATGTGGGGGAAGTCACTGCAAGACTTCATTACTCACTTGCCAGCACACACATATACAGGAAGACTCACAGGTAAACACAACCATCTGCAGACAATGGGAGTCATCAAGATTCCAAACCATCATTAATGGCCCACACTTTACATAATTACAATAGGCCCTCAGAGTTATATTTTATATTTCTAGTTTTAGATACAAGAGTGGTACATTTATACAAATCGGATGATCACACTCAGTAGATTATAAGCTTTGTAATGATACCTTACAAGAGACCTTTTGCATGAAGCATATCCCAGTTACGTTATATTCACTTATTACCATATTTTTCTAAAACTATCCCAGTTACATTGTATTCACTTATTATCATGTTGTTATAAAACCATATAGACTGCACAACGTCACATAAGCCTAACTTCAATACCAGCCAAATTGGTTCAAACTATAGTAATGAACAAAATTATCAAACACATAAACACAATATACTGGGGAAGAGTCAACAGAGCTTTTGTAAAGGGAATTCATTCCATACCAATCTTTTAGTATTCTTTGAGGATGTCATGTGATTAAAAGTAATCCAGTCAATATTGTGTACTTGGTCTTTCAGAAAGCCTTTGATAATGTCCCTCACCAAAGGCTCTTAGGCAAACTAGGCAGATATGGGTTAAGAGGGAAGATCCTCTCATGGCTCAATAACTAGTTAAAAGACAGGAAACAAAGGGCAGGAATAAATGGTCAGTTTTCACAATGGAGAGAGGTAAATAATGGGGTCTCCCAAGAATCTGTACTGGGACCTGACTGTTCAATATGATCATAAATGATCTAGATAAGGGTCTGAACAGTGAGGTGGCAAAATTTGCCGATGACACAAAATTATTCCAACTACTTAAGTCCAAAGCTGACTGTGAAGAGTTATAAAGGGCTCTCACTAACCTGGGTGACTGGGTGACAAAATGGCAGATGAAATTCAGTGTTGATAAATGCAAAGTAAAGTGCACTGGAAAAAATAATTCCAATTATACATACAAAATGGTGGGGTCTAAATTAACTGTTAGATGTATTTGAATTAGAAAAAGTACACCGAAGGGCAACAAAAAGGAACAGAGGTATGGAAACTCTTCCAAACTTGGGGAGATTAAAAAGACTGGGACTGTTCAGCTTAGAAAAGAGATGACTAAGGAGGTGGGGGATCTGATAGAGGTCTATAAAGTCATGACTGGTGTGGAGAAAGTGAATAAGGAAGTATTGTTTACCACTTCACATAACACAAGAATTAGGGTCAACCAATGAAATTAATAGGCAGCAGGTATAAAACAAACAAAAGGAAGTACTTCTTCACAACACACAGTCAACCTGTGGAACTCATTGCTAGGGGATGTTGTGAAGGCCAGAAGAATAACTGGGTCCAAAAAAGAATTAGGTAAGTTCATGGAGGATAGGCCCATTGATGGCTATTAGCCAAGATAGTCAGGGATGTAACCCCGTGCTCTGGGTGTCCCTAAACCTCTAATGCCAGAAGCTGGGACTGGATGATGGGATGGATCACTTGAAATTGTCCTGTTCTGTTCATTCCCTCTGAATCAGTGAGCACTGCCTACCATCAGAAGACAGGATACTGGGCTAGATGGACCATTCGTTTGACCCAGTAAGGTCATTATTATGTTCTTCCCAAAAATATTTTTCCAGCAGAACCTCTCTCTCTCCATTTATGAACCTTAATTTCCTACATCACTCCTTAATAAGAGTGATATTAAGGCCCTATGTTTCTGATCAATCAGACCCACAGTCAGCCTAAGTCCTACCCTGAACACATAACATATGTCAGTTACTTAGTTTTGTTGGAAGGAATTGGCAAGGGGATCTGAGAGAGAGAGAGAGAATGCACGGGGTCTGATCCTGGACTGAACACCAGGCATTCCCACTGATTCACAAATGGAGATAGAGGAATATTTTATTAGACCAAATATCTTAAGGCCCCCTTTGGGTCACTGGACTGGATGATACAATGGCTCATTCCTTAATATGCCACTAATGATAAATTTACCTCCCCAGACACCAAAGTGGGTGGAGCCAGTGAACCCTGCGCCCGCCCTCCAGAGGTCAAGGCGCAGGACAGGAAGTATAAAAGCCCAACCCTAGAGCTCACTAGAGACACAACCACTAGAGAGGCCAGACACCTGTGGCCTAGCTCCCAGTTGGGAGACCCCGGCAATCAGCAGCCGACCCGAGGACTGTCCAGACCAGCTGATGCCTGATGCCGACCAGAGCCTGGAGGAGTTGCCAAGCCTACCGCTCACCAGTTACCCTGAGGAGCCCATGGTGCTTGACCCCTTGGAGGACACGGTCCGGACCCAGGTACCTCTAGAGGGGGTGTTAGGAAGTAGCCCGGGGGCAGCCGACCCTAGTCTGGCTGCAGCATGGCAGAGCCTATGTCAGTGTGTTGCGGTCAGGATCCCCACTGACACAGCAGCCGGCCTTCCGCCACTGCTAGGGCCCCGGGCTGGGACGCAGTCTCCCACTCTCCCAGGCCCTTCGGAGCCAGGAGCCTGGGCCTACTGTTTACCTGTTTGCTCAGCCCCTGCCTGAGGGCCTGAGCTGCTGACTCTTTGTTGCCCTCCCCGACTCAGGGCTAGGGCCTGCTCGATATATAGCAGTTGCTCAGCTCCTGTCTGAGGACCGGAGCCCAGGACCCGCTACTGCCCGCCAACCAGGTGTGAGTAACTGTTTTGTTTGCCTCTACTGCTGCCGCGGCGCAAGACCCCCATGGCCAGGCTAGTTCCCCGACCCAACCTAAAAGAAGTAGCGAGGGACGAGCCCCGGCCGGACCCCTCTACACAGTAGTATAAAAAAAACTTCAAAACCAGACTCCAACGAGAAACTGCAGAACTGGAATTAATTTGCAAACTGGACACCATCAAATTAGGCCTAAATATAGACTGGGAGTGGATGGGTCACTACAAAAAGTAATTTTTCCTCTGCTGATACTCACACCTTCTTGTCAACTGTTGGAAATGGGCCACCTTGATTGCATTGGCCTCATTAGCTCTACAAAAGTAATTTCCCCTCCCTTGGTATTCACCCCTTCTTGTGAACTGTTGAGAATAGGGCACTTCCACCTTAATTGAATTGGCTCGTTAGCACTGACCCCTCACTTGGTAAGGCAACTCCCATCTTTTCATGTGCTATAATAATATGATCTGAGGGGTGAAAACATTATATTCTGCTTACTGTATTTTTCAGTCCATGCATCTGATGAAGTGGGTTTTAGCCCACAAAAGCTTGTGCACAAATACATTTGTTAGTTTCTAAGGTGCCACAAGGACTCCTCCTTGTTTTTACATATACAGTAGTTATTCCAGGGCTTGATCCTATCCCTCCCCCACAATTATTCCCTCAGTTTGTATCTGCTAGCTAGTCAGGCTGCAGTCAGATATTATAGAAATGTGGGCACATCCATAGTACTTTCATAAAATGAGAGAGTGATCCACATTGTGTCTACATGTAAAATTAGATTTTTAAAGTGGACTAAGGGATTAAAGGCCAATTCCAATTAATTTTAATAGAAACTGTGAATCAAAATCTCCTGGGCTGCTTTGAAAATTGCAGCAGTAGTAATCCTTCCTTTTTTCTGAACTAGCTTCCTTCTAGCCGGTGAAAATAAGGGTTGCAGATAAAGCCAGATTAATCTGCTTCAAAACAGAGACAATTCTAATTTGCAGTACTAAGCAGGGCCCTTCTTTCAGTAACAATCATTAACAGATCTGAAGAAGTACTTTGCATACACACTGGGTAATGAACAACTCAAGTAGAGAGCTGCAATTTTTGTCAGAGCTTGCCTCCGATAGCTTCTTGGTTTCCTGACCACTACAGTCAAGGATCTTCTCTGGCATCTCCAGTCATGGAGATATTCTTCTCCTGATATAATGGCAAACTTAATTTTTTCTAGATTGTCCTGCTCTGAGGTGATGGGGAAAGGTCCAGTCTGTCTGGATGCTTTTTATGGCACTCACAAATAGTGCAATTCCCACAAATAATTCCTTCTGTGTCTGGTCCTGTTGGGACTTGGTGCTAATGTGGCTTTTGCTGCTGTTTCACTAGACTTTTCCGCACTTCCAATGATTCCTGGAGATATTCTCTTCCATGAAATATATTGTATCTAGCTTGCACTTGACATCCAGGGCAGAGTAGCTAAGTGCCTAAACAAATCTCATACATTATCCCCATTGATTTCCTAAGTGACTGGTTCAAATGGGCCGGAGATGTTCACTGAACTGTCAATCTACTGGATAGTGGTATATGTGGCATTTTTGTTTGCTGATAAAGGCATAGATGAATTTTAATTCTATTAGAAGCCTCTCAAGCAATCTGAAAGTGGAGTTATAATATTTATTTACCTCACATGGGAGATGTGAAGCTTAATTCCAGGGTGGATTTTATGATTTAAATCACTAATCAGGAAGACTCGATTTAATCATGGATTTCTACATAAAAGTGCATTCTTGTTGGTTGTTATAATCTTAATACATATTCTTCACAACTCAGAGATAGATGTAGGTTTCATTTTTAGAAGGTACACACTATACATTTTTTAAGTGATTTATTTTGAAAACTTTTCAGATTAGTTTTACAGCTATATCAGAAAATGAATGATTGTTTGGTTATTTCATTTACCAAAGGTAATTGAAGCAGATATTTATGAAGTCATTGGAAGGTGAACTATCTCCAATTGAACAGGTTAATCATTAATATTTGGAGGATTTTCTTGCCATGCTGTATTAGGAGGAGACCATCACCAGACAGACATTTAAACTGTTTTATTTAACTGAAGCAACAACGTTATGTATTCTGGATTTTTTTTCTTCAACAGCAAACATATAATATTTTAACAAAACAAGCATATGAATTTTTTAATTTAGTTAAATATTCAAGTTTTTAAAAACCAGGTTTGTTTTTGTTACAATTGTTTTTAACTAAAATAGTTAAATGAAATATTAAAAAAAAAAAATTAAATCGATTATGTCAGCCAGGTCAACGTGAAAAACTTAAAATATTGGCTTCTGCAGCTAACTCAGTTGTCTTCACCTTCATTTTCCTTTTTGTTCATAATCTGGAAAAGAAAAACAAGCTTTCCTGCCTTTTCAGGTCCCAAACAATTTCTCAATTTGGAATGAATTAGTCCAAAGGAAGAAAATATTCTTTCTACACTGGCAGAAGAAGCTACTGCTGTTAAAAGTGAGATTGTCACTTCAACAGTCTCTGAATCCAAGTGCTTAAGTGACGTCCACCAGTTCATTGGTGTGACTTTCTTTAAAACATCATCAGCAAACATATATTTCTTGAATGGTTCTTATTCCCAAACTGGGTCTCTTTTACTGCCTGCTGCCATTATAGGTTTTCCCTTCTAGTGAGAGAATGCTATGGTAGATCTCAAATCAATGAAGGCTACACTCAGAAAGACCCCAAGACTTCTGGAATATGCTGCTCAAACAGTTTCACTTTTGTTTCTACTGCCTGTCCCTCCCTTCTCACATTTATCTCCAGGCTTCTTCTCCTTGTCCAGATCTATTTCACCCCACAACAATCTTCTATTCATTGAACTTTTTGAAACTTTGCACTTGTAGGAAGAGGTAAGGCATTAGCTCTGTGTACACAAATTTGCAGAAGGACAATAGGGTTGAGGTCTGTTATTTCTAACCTCTATATATTATTTTTTTATTTATTTTAAAACATTTTTGCTGTTAACAAGCATGTTATCTCTGGAGACACAAATCCACAGTTTGAGAACTGCAAAACTAAGTATCTCTGATGGTATCATCTAGACTGAGCACTGAGTCCCATTGAGTAGATAGAAAGATTAACCTAAATAATCTATACAGAAGCCCCTGGAACCCAATAAAATTGGGTCCCTAATCCATGAACTATTGGAACTCATTTACAAAACTTTTATTAAACATTACATGACTATATTGTCTCATACTATAGCATTAGAATTTATAATCCCTATTCCACGATGAGATATCTTTGAACTATAATGTATCTTAATTAAAACTATCTTTAGATAGTTTTTTTCCTCAAAAAACATTTTATCAACAAAATCTGATTTAAATAAAAAAAAATCCAATTTAAATTAAAAACATCCGATTTTCTTTATTTTTTTCTTAAATTATTGATTTTTATCCACCCTGCTTAATTCACAAATGTTTATCAAGCACTTTGAAATCTGTAGGTAGAAGAGTCTACAGAACTGTAAGGTACTAATGAGGAAAAAATTAAATAATTTAAGACATAGAACTTTCTGCATCAGATGATATTTTTGCACATTTTTGTTTGTTTTTTTGGTTGAAGCTGGATGAAGAATTTTTTGGCCTTCATAGAATGAGCTAAGTGATTGCAGCTCATAGCATATTCTGATACTATAATGAAAGCAAGGAATCATTCTCCATCTCTGGAAACCTTTAAATCAAGACTGGATATTTTTCTAAATGATATGATCTAGTTCAAACAAGAATTACTTCAAGGAAGTCCTATGGCCTATTACAGGAGGCCAGACTAGATGGTCACAGTGGTCCCTTCTGGAATTAGAATCTGTGAACTGATTATTAAATTGAGACAGTGTGCAAAGCACAGTGCTAGTGTGTACCATGTTTTGGTGAGGGGAGAACTTCAAAGAATTCAGTGGTTCAGTTCAGGCACCAAAAGTTCAATGGTTTACCTGAACTCAGACCTTGTGAGATTATCCCATGTTGTCATCTCCTTCCAAATACGCCTCTTCTTGATCCCTTCGCACCCAGCCCTCAGACAGGTCGCACATCTTCCTATGAATTCTCCAAGTCTCCAGCTTTCCCCTCAGCATTCATTGAAAGGGCCAGATCCATGCATCTCTGTGAGATCTGGGCACCTCCACTTTCAGTTTTTGCACTAGACCAAGACTGGCCACTCATTCACAACGTCCAGCAATCTGAATGACTTTCAGCCGCTACCAATCTGAAGCCTGAGCCAAAGCCCCCTGGGGTCTTTCCATTGAACTCAGTGAGCTTTGGAACAGGTCACAAGTCTTAATTCAAACTAGTGCCTGGAAATGAAAAACACTTTGCCGTCCTCTGAGACACCTATTCTCTTTGGTCTTTGTTTCTGTGGTGAGCTTAACATGATCCTTCAGCTGGCTTCTGATCTTTCACCATTCTTCTGAATTGACTTATACAGGGATGGGCTAGCCTGCTTTAATTTGTATATGTCATTTAAAAAATTTAATTCATCGAGCCCCAAGCTAACAGGGTACGCCTTTTTGAGAAGAACTTGCAAATGGGAATGCAAAAGCAGCTAACAAACTTCAGGCCTGCCTTTTCTATGGTATCCAATAATATGATTGTTTCTCAGTGTCAAAGCTGACACTGTGCTGGGAATCCTGAGATGAACTTTCAATGGACCATGCTCTGCTGGCTTTGACCAGAGCAACAGAATAAGATTGTGGGGCCAGGTAGGAGTCTCTTTCTATAACTCAGGTTTGCTGATGAGCTAGCAAATGTTGTGATTCCTGCCACAAGCCCTCAAAACCAATTAACCTCTTTCACATGCTGATTTCTCTGTCTTTTGGTAGAACAATCATGTAGTAAAACATCTACAGTGACAATATTTTCAGTAGTTTTCCATTTTTTTCAGGATATTTATATCTGACACCTTTGATGTGATAATAGCTGTCTGATCATTTTTTTCATAGATGTTAAGGCCAGGAGGGACCATTACACCATCTAGTGTGGCCTCCCATGTAACTAGGGCCCTACCAAATTCACGGCCATGAAAAATGCGTCACGAACCGTGAAATCTGGTCTCTCTTGGGTCATGATCCCGAACCTGTATAGTATAGGGTAAAAGCACACAAAAGAGCAGATTTCATGGGGGAGATCCAGGGTTTCTCAAATTGGGCATCCTGACCCAAAAGAGAGTTACGGGGGGTCGCAAGGTTATTTTAGGGTATTGTCACCCTTGCACTGCCTTCAGAGCTGGGCAGCCATAGAGCGGCTGCTGTTGGCCGGGTGCCCAGCTCTGAAGGCAGTGCTCCACCAGCAGCAGCACAGAAGTAAGGGTGGCAATACCATACCATGACATCCTTACTTCTATGCTACTGCCTTCAGAGCTGGCAGCTGCTGACTGAGAGCCCAACTCTGCAGGCAGGAGCACAGAAGTAAGGGTGGCAACACCATACCATGCCATCCATACTTCTGCACTGCTGGCGGCGGTGCTGCCTTCAGAGCTGGGATCCCGGCCAACAGTCACCTCTCTCTAGCTGCCCAGCTCTGAAGGCAGCGCCACCACCAGCAGCAGTGCAGAAGTAAGGGTAGCAGTACCGCAACCTGCTCTACAATAACCTTGCGACCCCCCCAGGTCTGTAGAGAGAGGACTCTTGCTCATACTTCCTGTGAGTGCAGCCAGCGGGAGGGAAGCTGAACCCTCCCTCTGTTGGCTAAATCTCCAGACAAGCCTCTGCCTTGAGGGTGAAGTCTCCAGTTAGGCAGCCCACAGGGATAGGAGTGGGGTGTGCTCAGAAGTTGTTGCTGTTCTTTGGGGGCTGGAACTGGCCTCCCCTTTCCTCTCTTGCATCCCCTCCACCACTCGCTCCTGGCTGGGGGAGACATTTTTGTCCCCCTTCTCTGAAAGCTGGATGAGAAGTGGAATATTCCTCCTTGCCCTAAATCTCTCCCATGCTCTGTTAGGAGAGTGTTCTCCAAAAAAGATGTCTGTATATATGCAGCTAGTTAGTTGATAGATAAAGTGCAAGACCCAGTAGATGGCATTCAAAAATATACAGCATTGTTTTTCTAGGACCAATTAAAGTTATTGTTGTGTATTGCAAATGACTTCTGGTGTGCATCTCTTTATATGCAGCTGTGGTTGCATCTGTGCAAGCCATTCTTCTAAAGGTGCATTTGCTTTGCAACTTGGACAGTAATGAAAACTTGGTTTGGTCAGTAAAGCAAACAATGTATGGCTAGAAAACACATAGAGATTAGATATGGGAAACACGAATGAATCATTCTTACAAAGCCACTCTTCTGATCATCACTGCACTTTTAGGCAGTCAGTTTTAGAGTCTTTTATTTTTCCTCTCAGCAAATATATTCGACGAAGTAATTACTACTGCAAGTTTCATACTGTATTTAGTACTAATACTATAATATATGAAGACCAAGGGAGCCATTCTGATTTAAACCACCATACAAAAATATATAGGTGCATATATAACCTATAAAATGAAATGTCTCTGTGTGTGCGGTTTGTTTATAGAATTTCCTGTGCTTCTGAAAATGACTTTAATTCAAAACCAGAATGGCACTCATTCACTCACTGTATCACCAAAGCTAGTGGAAAGGCTTTCTTTTGTCAGTCTTCACTGCCAAAGAAGTTGGTGAAACACCTACCCCAGGACCAGGGAGGACTTTGAGGAATTTCAGAGAGACCTAAACAAGGTAGGTGAATGGGCAACATGATGGCAAATGAAATTCATTGTCATTAAATGAAAAGTAATGCACATTGGAGGAGGAAATGTAAACTACTAACACACCTTTAAGAGTTCCAAATTAGCTGCATCAGCTTAGAAAAGGGACCTGGTTGTTACTGAAGACAGTTCAAATAAGACATCTAGTCAATGTGCAGCTGTGGTCAAAAAACAAACAAGATGTTGGGATGCATAAGGAATGGGATGGAGAATAATACAGAGAATGTTATGCATTTATATAAACCAGTGGTGTGGCATCACGTAGAATACTGTGTGCAGTATTGGTCCCTCCAGCTCAGAAAAAATATTGCAGACTAACAGGGGTGACAAGTGTAATGGTCGGTGCCCCCCATAAGGCTTTATGGAAATATGCTTATGTATGTGTATATATATATAACATAACTAGAATGTGTTGTATGCTACATATGCCATGTAACATATCTCTGTAAAGGTTATGATCTACTGAATGTATTAATCCTATTTGTAGGCATGTATCATTTTTGTATTCGAAGTTATAAATATTGGCTGCATACTTGTTTGATTCTAAGTAGACTGTAGTGAAGCAGTTGGTCAGCTTCCTGAGAAAAGACTATTCTCAGTAAGTGCCCAATCAAGAAACACTTAAGCCAACAATAAACTTGGAGACACCAATCCACATCTGGTCTTTCCCAGGAATGTGGCTTGGCTGATAAGGAACTCGGTCATGCATGGACATGTGACTTGCCAAGGTGACTCCAAAACTCCATTTTGTAGCTGGACTTTGCATAGGAGAGAGGAGGGGGTCTCCATCCACAAGAGAAAGTCTATTTAAGCCCGTGGGTGACCCCTCCATTTTGTCTTCAGCTGGCTAAAGAGAAAGCCTCTCCACCCCCAAAGATACCTGAAAGAAACTGGAACAAAGGACAGTGACTGCAAGGGGTGTGAGTGATTGCTGGACCCAGATTAAAAGATTAGTCTGTAAAAGGAAGCATTCTGGAACTGGTGAGGATTTTATCTGTATTCAGTTGGATTAGACATAGACTGGTGTGTTTTATTTTATTTTACTGGGTAATTCACTTTGTTCTGTCTGTTACTACTTGGAACCACTTAAATCCTACTTTCTGTATTTAATAAAATCACTTTTTACCTATTAATTAACTCAGAGTATGTATTAATGCAGGGCGGGGGGCAAACAGCTGTCCATATCTCTCTATCAGTGTTATAGAGGGCGAACAATTTATGAGTTTACCCTGTATAAACTTTATACCAGGGTAAAACGGATTTATTTGGGTTTAGACTCCATTGGGAATTGGGCATCTGAGTGTTAAAGACAAGAACACTTCTGTAAGCTACTTTCACTTGAGTCTGCAGCTTTGGGGCAAGTAATTCAGACCCTGGGTCTGTGTTGGAGCAGACGGGCATGTCTGGCTCAGCAAGACAGGGTGCTGGGGTCCCGAGCTGGCAGGGAAAGCAGGGGCAGAGGTAGTCTTGGCACCTCACTTGGCAGCTCCCAAGGGGGGTTCTGTGATTCAACCCGTCACAACAAGAATGACCAATAGCATGGAGAAACTCTCACGTGAAGAGTGATTGAAAAGATTAGGATTGTTTCCCTTAGAAAGGAGACCCATAAGAAGGGATATGGCAAAAGTGTATAAAATAATGAATGGTATAGAGCAGTGGTTCCCAAAGTGGGGTCCCCGGACCCCTCAGGATCTGCCATGGGTTACATGGTGGGTTCCATCCCTTGAACCAGGGCCAGAATGTGCTAGAATGGCATTCTGGCACTTTACCCACACAGAGGATGCCATTTTGTTCTCAAAATGGTGTCCTCCGCACAGCATGATCTTGCACGCACAGTGCACATGAGGTAACATTGGTGGGAGCATTCCCACACTGCCAGGAGCATTCCCACACTGTGGGGGTGTTCCTGTAGTACCAGAAATGAAAGGCGTCCAGGACACTTGGTAGGATGCCAAAAAGAACCTTGTGGGAGGGGGGAGTATGGGAACCACTGGGACAGAGAAAGTAGAGATGGAACTTTTGTTCTACCTGTCTTAATGAAATTAAAAGGTAGAAAACTGAAAATTTATAATTAAACTGTGCCACGTATTGCCACAGGAAGTCACTGAAGCCAAGAATTTAGCAAGATTCAAAAAGAGACTGGAGATTTCTATGAATAACAAGAATATCCAGAGTTATAATTAATAACAAAAAATTGGAAGGGATACTAAACCTTTTGCTTCAGGGTTTAAGCCAACCTCTAGCTATTGGAGACAGAATGAGACTTAATGTGGGGGACAGATTATCCCACATTTGTCTATTGCAGGTTCTGACACTTTCCTCTGAGGCACGTGTTACTGGCTACTGACAGAGCCTGAATATTGAACTAGACAGAGCTCTGCTGGTGAGCCAATGTGACAGTTCCTATGTTCCCGAGTGACAGAGGCTAACAAGCAGTTGTGAATTCACAGTAAAATGGAGTAACTTGGAGGGATAATGTGGCTGGAATGTTTTTCTTGTTAAATTCTTAGCCCTGGTCCTGCAAGCAGCTCTGTCTGGGTAGATTCCTGTGCCTATGCGGAGCAGCTCTTAGCTGTTACTTAACCATGCTGTCGTTCTCTTTTTACTCTGTCTTCACAAATGAATGCCTCCAGCCCTCTAACTCTTTTTATTGCTTTTCTCTGAACTCTCTCCAATTTCTCATTATATTTCTGATAATGACATGCCCAGAACTAAATGCCACGTTCCAGGAATGGTTGTCCCAGAGCTTATGGTGAGTTACTTTATTTATTATTAATGATTAATTATTATTATTGTTGTTGTTTGTTGTATTACCATAGTGTCTAGGAGCCCCAATCATGGAGCAGACCCCATTGTGCTAGCTGCTGTACAAATACAGAACAATCAGACATTTCCTGCCCCAAAGAGTTCACAGTCTAAATTCCTTGCTCTGTGATGTGATGCCTCTGCACATGCAGCCCTAATCTATGGTCCAGATTCTGATACCCTTTCTCAAGTTGCACAGCTGAGTCAGTAAGGCCTGGTCCACACTAACCCCCCACTTCGAACTAAGATACGCAACTTCAGCTACGTGAATAACGTAGCTGAAGTCGAAGTACCTTAGTTCGAACTTACCGCGGGTCCTGACGCGGCAGGCAGGCTCCCCCGTCGACTCCGCGTACTCCTCTCGTGGAGCAGGAGTACCGGCGTCGACGGCGAGCACTTCCGGGATCGATCCCAGAAGATCGATTGCTTACCGCCGGACCCGGAGGTAAGTATAGATGTACCCTAAGACTGCTTGTGGCATACCGTGCTAGTCAACATATGTTGAGTATGAACCTGAATCTGGCCTCGTATTAACTATTTCTTCTGCCCATCACACTTCAAACTCATATCTGATTATAGTCTAAGAAGCATTCTTAAGTCTCTTTCAGCATTCCTGCTTTCCAGGTGTCTACCTCCCATTGAAAACTGCTGGTTTGGATTATTCTCCCCAGCCCTCATTATATCAACTTGAATTTTCCAAACTAGATTCATGTTTTGCTATTACTTGCCTACATTTCTAATCTGTCTGGGTCCCTTTGCATTTTCTTCTCCATCACCACTGGTACTGCTTTTCTGTACTTGCTTATCTGAGGGCCAGATTACTGATGATGTTATTGAGACTGTGATCAACTCTGGAACTAAGAAGATTCAGCTGCCAGCACTTGGGCAAGTCATGAGATCTCTCTGCACCTCAGGTGTCCATCTGTAAAATGGGGAGACCAATACTTTTTCCTTTCTACTACCCCCTGTCTGTCTTTTCTCCTTAGATTGTAAATTCTGTGCCACGGGAACTGCTTTTTTCTGTGTTTGTGCAATACCTCGCACAACCGGGCCCCAATCTCAGTAGAGGCCTCCAGTCAGTATTGTATTACAAATAAACAATAAATAATCATTTTTATTAGTAAAATGCCTGCTTGCAGAGCAGCAGCTGAGGGTGGGCCTGCTGGAGGATGTAGCAGCAAAGAGTTCTTCAGATGTAAGCTGAGTTTGTAAATATTTGTGGTGCATTTGATTGCAAAGCAGAAAACTTTGTGTAAAGAATGTTATGCCTCTTTAAAAGCTTAACGTGCATGTGAGAATGTTTTCTTCAGCCAGAATCCACAGCAAAAGCATGAAGTATGTCTCTTTTCTGCTAAGTCCCAGAGAGGAAAATGAAGTCCCTGCCCAGTTCTTATCTAATCATTCTCAGAGAGATTCTTCTACCCTGATTTATATTTACAGACTCAGTTGCCTCCCTGTTCCCTTTTATAGTGTGTGAGTGGGGGTGGTGGGCATGATTAATTGATTCCTCACAGATGGCCCAGCCCTCCTCCCTGTAAATCCCTGCACTCCTGGGAGGCAACCGTGGTCCTTCCGTTAGCCAGAGGAGAGAGTTAACCTCTTTCTTGCTAGGCTATTCTCCTAGTCAGAGAGGTGTTCATAATGTTAGCTTTTAATATCTCCTATGAAAGTATTGGCTTTTGTGTTTTTGCTTGGGGCGGGGCGCGGAAGGCTAGTTGCCATTAGCTGGAATGACAGAATAGATCACTCCACTGGAATACATATTAGAATCATAGAACCATACCATAGGGTTAGAAGGAACTGCAGTAGAGGTGAAAGTAAGCCGGTATGGCGTACCGGCAAGAGCCAGTACGGCGTGCCGGACCAGACCGACTGGTGATTTAAAGGGCCCAGGGCTCCCCGCAGGCTGGAGCCCCAGGCCCTTTAAATCGCCTCCTGAGCCCCGCTGCCAGAGCCCCAGGGTAGTGGCGGCAGGGCTCGGGCGGCGCTTTTAAGGGCCAGGGGCTCCAGCCCCTGCGGGGAGCCACGGGCCCTTTAAAGCGCCACCCGAGCCCCACCATCCAAGACAGATGGCTATCCTGTTACCTGGGTTCATAGTTAGTATGCAATGAAGCCTGAGTCCGAATATTCAACAAATCCCCCAAAATGGATGCACTCAGATACTAAGGAGGAGACTGTCTCCTTATCACAGACGCTGAGTTTCTAATCTGCTGCGTGGTGCTCCCCCTGGCTTCGCCCAGGCCCCGCCCCCACTCCACCCCTTCCCCCAAGGCCCCACCTCACCCTGCTTCTTCCCACCCCACTCTGCCCCACCTCTTCCCGCCCAGTTCTGCCCCCTCCCCCGAGCGTGCTACACCCTCGCTCCTCCCTCCCCCCCCCCAGTGCTTCCTGATATCGCGAAACAGCTGATCTGCGGCAGACGGTAGGCGCTGGGGGGGAGGGAGAGGCACTGGGAGGGAGGAGGAAGTGCTGATCAGCGGGGCCCGCCGGCAGGCAGGAGGCGCTGGGGGAAGGGGGAGGTGCTGACAGGGGGGCTGCCGGTGGCCCCGGAGCACCCACGGAGTTGGCACCTATGCTCCTTATGGCATTTTGCACAGGGGGAGTCAGTCCATTTAAGTGAAATCCACCCCTTTTTAGGGCTCCTCATCCTTTCCAGATCTCTGGGAGAGTGACTCAACTGGAACTCTGCTGCCAAGCACTTTCCTGCCCTCCTGCCTCCAGAACCTCCCTTAAAGGTGTGAGTGCTACTCCACAAAGTGGGGTGTGGTCACACAAAAAGTTCTAGGGCTCGGCAGGAGTAATGCTCAGCCTGAGATTTCTGAGGGAGCAATCCCCTCCTGCCAGGGCTAAAGCACACTGGGGAGATCTTGCCTGCACTGTACCTGCCTCGTAGATAAACTTCACTTGCCAGTGCTGTCAATCTAGCAACTTTCACCAGCTCTAACTTCACTTGGAAAGAAAAAAAGCTCCAGTATTAGAGTTAACCCAGCAGAATGACTTTTATTTTTTTCATTGTTGAATTCTCATCTCCTCATCTTCCCCTTTCTTGTTTCTATATCACTCCACCTTGTTGTTTTTGCATTGCATTTTAAAGCCATATCAACATCTAAATATAAAAAAGTGGGAGAAATATTCTTCCTCAGAACTAGGTGACTATTAGTGGAGTTGTGAGAGGTTCGAGAAATATACCTGCTGAGCAAATTCCTCTTTAAAAAATGCAAATATTAATAATAAGAAAAGAGCTTCAAGCTCATAGGCCTAGGGGGCAGCTTAATTAAAGATTTGGGAGCAATTAAACTGGAAAGTAAAAATTAAAATAAATCATCTAGAAAACATTAACTCTCCCTTTGGGGTTCGTTGAAGTCTTCAAAGTATTAACAGAAAACTCTGAAATAGGGGCCAAACAATGAGGGATTTGTGGTAGTTCTCTGTGTTTCATAAACCACCAGGCCCTCCATTATCCCAGTGCTCTTGGAAATCCTGTGAACCACATGAGTGTCACTTGGAACTGGATGGTTCATGTGACATAACTGACCTATATACAATCACTTCTGTTCCTGTTCTCAAAAATGAGCCAGGAGGTGAAATACGGGCGCCACGTATTGCCGTGGTCAAGCAGGAACAACAGGGGTGTTTCGCTGTGAGTGTTGCTCACTGAAATTTGGGGCCATAGTTTTAAAATTTCTGTTTTTTCCTGATTTTCATTAACCTTTCAAAATTCTCAGTCCAGTTCTAATTAAGAACCAATATGGCCAGGAATGCACCCACATGTTTTTTTTTAGCTAGACCCAGGCCAAATCTCTGTTGAACAGCTCACTGCCAACTGGAAAGACAGGATTACTGGAGTCTGAAGGCCAAATTCAGCTCTAATATATGAGAGTCCTACTTCCATTGACACCGATAAGAACTGCGGCCGGCTACTCTAGATTTGATCCTGAGAATTAAGAAAAATAAATAAATAAATAAAAACCACCCACCCACCCACACTAACCAACTCAGGACTCGGGAAACTCTGTCTGAGTGCGGCAGGAGTGGAGGGCGGGGGTTGCTGGCTCTCATTGCCTTCATCCACCAACATGCTTGTCAGGGGATCTTTACGCACCATCCTAGTTGGGCACCTAAAGGGTTAATGCGGAAACTGCCTGCCTGCTGGGCCAGAGCTGACTGGCAGCCCCACAGCAGCTGTGAGGATCAAAGCCTGTAAGGCAGGAGGGTGGGGTGGCTGCCAGAGAGGCTGTGGAGAGACGGAGAGACGCTCCTGCCAACAAACTGGTGAGAAGCAGCCAGGCCAGTGAAGCCAACACTCCAGAGAGAGAGAAACAACGCAAGAGGCTGGAAAGGCCACAGAGGTAGGAAGCAGCTGAGGGAGCAGCAAGGGACTTCAGAAGGGTTAACTCTGGCTGCTCTGAACAAGGGCCCTGAGCTGGAACCCAGTGGAACAGGTGGGCCTAGGTTCCCCTACTTCTTCCCCAGACTAAGAAAGGAGAGGGAAAATGGTCAAGGATTATGAGTATTAGAGGCTGGAGGAGAGACTCTGAGACCGTTGGACTTTGAGTTCCTTAATTCTGGACTTTTCTGTTAACCATGATAGGCTGCGCAGTGACTTAGCCAAAGAGCTGGACCACGGGAGATGACCAACTGCCTTGATGCTGCAGAAGGGATGCAGGGGGTGTTAGACTGAAAGGACCCCTGCAGCACAGCGGTTGGCCAGAGGGAGGTGCTCTAGAGTTGAGGGCAAAGTTCCTACATTGCCCTATAACAGAAATGAAAAATGTATGTTCCAACCTGTCTGACCACGGCTGCTGAGGGAGTTAATTTAACTTAGCCTGACACTTGGCTCACACTTGCCGTTTTTATTGATGTGACTTTGATCTGTGCCTCCCAACCAGTCCATCAAGATTAAATAAACTGTTTCTCATCGTTAATATGCCTAATGACAAGGAGGATGGAACTGAAGTGACCGACAACACATCTTCTTGCTGTGCAAACCAATGAGGTCATTTTCCTATAATCCAGGCTATCATCTGTGAAAAAAATTCCCTCTTCCACCTCATGTGTATTGTGTGCTTTATCTTTCCTCACTTGGGTTGGATTTGAGTCCTGGACTAACTCCTAGGGTTAGAAGTGAATTGGATAAACTAAACCAATGCAAAAAGGTTTCTGTTCTAGTATTTGATGTCAAATTGATGGTTCCTATTCCCAGATGTGTCATGCTCAGTTAGTGAATAACAGATTGTCAAATAAAGCAATAAATCTTCTTGCTTGCTGACTGCTGTGCAGAGCTGCCATGCTAAAACACTCACATGATCACTAATTCTGTGTGATGAGTGAGGCTGGCTGCATCCATCCCATCTCCAGAGGCCACCCGAGAGGTGCAAACATATTGAGTTGGGATGAGCGCTGGATCAGCACTGCTTTCCCAACACCTTGAGGCCATGACTGGAAATCTGACAGCAATATGCCATATAAATCCTGTTAATTCTGGGCCTGATTTCGATGGGCGTGCTCATCGGGTATGGTACTACCCAAAGTGGGAAAGGGTGGCACAGCTGGGTCCTCTGTTAGATATAAATCAGTTATTTAGATATTTTCTTTAGTAAATGTTTGTGCTGGGAAAATGTGCTGGTTTGATTGGAGCTCTGAATCCTCTATTATGTATATAGAGCATGTATAACCTGGAGGACACCAGTACAAGATCTCTCAAGTCCTGTCCACGTGCTTCAATCTTGTTCTGCAAGGACCATCTCAAAAGATGAAAGAATAGTTCAGACCCCAGGTCATTCAGTCTTTGGCGTCTATATTGTCACTGTCAGTAAGGATGTTGATTAATTCTAATAGGGATGTGGGTTTTATGACATGGACTGGACTGAAACCACCAACTCACTTCACCTAGGGATCAAGAGGAAAAAGCTGACAAGAAGGTCACTAGGAAGGAAGGCAACAGCCAGAAATTCTAAATGTTTCAGCAACATTTCAATGTACAAATGAAAAGCAAGTGATTGAACAGACATGAAGTACATTGCTGAAAAGTCAATGTGTTGCGAAGTAGTTGGCATAGGCTCCTGAATAGCTGCCACCTGATAACATCTTTGGGTCATTAGTGACCTGGGTCAGATGATGTCCATACTGGTGACCTGAAGATGAAATACTCTCTTTTCCATAGGGCTTCCCATTGTGTTCTGATTCTTGATGGAGGAACTTCAGCAAACATTCCATCCTGTGCCATTGAAAGAGATGATTAGGAATAATAGCCAAGAATGATTAAAATATTAGTATCAACTATCTCCAACGTAAAAAGCAAGCACATGTATGTATAAATAAGTATGAGAAAAGTCTATCTCCTGGCTTTTTTATACCTCCTCAAGAAGCAAAAAAAAGGCATCACTATTTATTTTAGTTTTGTGCACTTCACCTTGAATTTGCTGGGTATGGTTGCTTATTTCCATCCCCCTATTTTGTACCTGTGCTCTGTATTTCCTCTGATGGGGTGAAGAGCTTCTGAATGGTCCCTTGTTCCCAGTACATACCGCTCTGCTCTAATCTTTCTAGGGAACGTCTCAATTTGGTTCCGCCCTCCTGTGTGTGTGCACTGTCTCCCGTAGTTTGGTGCCAGCTGCAAATCTCACATATTTGAGTTTACACCAAAGAAATGCCTGACAAAAAGAGATGCGAAGCAACAATGCAGGATGCAGAGAAGGTACTTGGGTTTTAGGTTTACTGTAGGTGATCAAAATCTTAAAAATCTCTGGGAACCCAAAAAGAATGGCGGACTGAGCTGCATCTAGCAGGAAGTGTCAGTACTTTAAGATTGACCGGTGCATCCCCATTGTTATGTGAAGTGCTCTTTGAATTACCAGTTGCCCATGGCCCCTGTTTCAGTTGAGATGGGACATTTCTTTGAAATGATCATTGGGGCCTGATTCAGGGAAGCACTTAAGCATGGGCTTAACTTTAAGCGTGTGCTTCCGTTGGCTTTAACATGTGCTTTCCTGAGTCAGGCCCTAGGGTGGAATTATGCAGCCAGGAAGAGCCAAAGAAGATCACTCTTTGTGCTCAGAGTGAATGGATTTGGTGAGCGGTGATCACGGTGAAGTTCCTCAGCTGCCTATGACATGGCTGGTTAGTAGTTTGGGTGGGATTCTGTTACTGGGGTGGTGGGCATGAGTGGGGGGGGGGGAAGAAAAAGGGAGACCAATATTTTTTTTTAGACTAGTCCCTTGCTACCATGTTGTCCACTTGTTTGAGGGCTGTAAAAGCGAATTAAGCCTTAAAGTTTCTGGGCAAAGTAAGATGGTTTTATTCAACCAGTCTGTCTCAGCTCTAATTTGTTTTAGATTAATTTGACTACTTATATAGTGTTTCACATCTCTAAACTGCTGTACAAGTTGTGCTCAATCTTCACATCACTATGAGGTAGGCAAGTGGGTTTTTTCCCCTCCAGTATGGCTCTGGTTCAGCAAGTTACTTAAGAACATGCCTAAATGTAAGCATATAACTAAACCCGCTAACATCAATGGAACTACTAGTGTGCAAAGTTAGGGATATGCTTCAGTATCAGAATCAGGACCGATGCCAATACAGGTGGGGAAACAAGGAGGGGTGAAGTGACTTCTCCAAGTCAGTAGGAAAGGAGCATTAGAACTCGCAGTCTCTCACTCCTGGCCCATTGCTCAGCCCTCCAGACTATGCCTCTTCTTTGAGGCGCTCTTTCTCCTTCCTAGGCTGCAAAGTCTTTCAAAACTCTGGTACTGTCACTCTACCAGCGCCTGAAGAAGATGAGTATTTTGTAAATTCCGTAGTATCTTGGCCAGATACCTTTCTCTTGGTTAGTTTTTTATTAAACATCCAAGAAAGAAAATCCAGAAAGTGGAGGGAGGGGGAGGAGGAAGTACAGCAAAGGCTTAGAGCTGTCTATGGCATAAAACTGGATTATAATGTCATTTGCTAACTGACAGATCATTTAGTGTCCTGGAAGAGTCTGTTTTCACACTGCTGAAGCTCTCACTGGGGAATTCCATGTAGGCTTCTTATTGTCAGAGCTATTTTTCACCCAATTTGTTTCCAAATGATGTCTAACCTGAGGTCTTCCCACTGAGAGGGGTTTAAGCAATGATTAATGAGAAGTGTTTTGCCAGACCCACCTGGGGAATGGCCCATCTGCAAACTCAGGTAAGATAGAGCTGCCTACATGGCATCGGCGGGTGAATGGCAGGCAGCTTCCCATGGCTTGAGGTGTTGCTCACAGCCAAGGCAAGGTGTTCGCTGTTAGCATCACAGAGATTCGTAAAAGGTCTGGAGATAAATGTCACTTACTCTATGATTAACGTCTAGTCTGAAACAACAAACCCTCTTAGGTTTGGCTTTAGAAGGCAATCTCTCTCTGCTGATGGAGCCCCTTTCTGTTTCATAGAAATTTGTTCACTTGTGTTATGCAGTCAGCATATGTAAAATCGTTCCGTGGGATAAACTGAAAGTGGCTTGATTTCATGTGCGATATTAATTCTATGTTAAATGCTGCAAACAAAACAGCACACAGATCTGTCTGTCTGAAACAGTCAGCTTTGTATTTTGAGCTATGCACTCATTATTTTGAATGAATGTGTCACATACATGAGGTTTAAAAATGTCAGCAGTAGGTTTTCCAGCTATCTGGTAAAGTGTGTAGGAAATGTTGAGGTTTTTCTTTCCCCACAATTTTATTAGATAGCATCGTTTTTCCAGCAAAATCTGATAGTCCAAGGTTTTGAGACACAGAATCTCAACTCAAGTATATATGGGGATGTCATTTGCTGGGAAAACATGTTGGTTCCTAATCCTTTGCTGACATAGAATACCCATATTTATAATGTTCCAGTATTACTATATTACATTTGAATTCCCTAACAGATGCCCATAATCATTTTTTAAAAGGCCCACAGAAGGCTAAGAAGCCCTGAAATTTTGGTTTCTCTCTGGATTTGTAAGGGAGAAATCTGGACATATTTCTTAATGAATAATTTCCCTTCTCTGATTTATGTGAAGGCTCTAGGCTCAGTTATCATCTGGAAATATATTCCTGTACAGTCTGTGTCATTTAAATGCAGCATCCCACAGTCTTGTCTGTCAAGACAAAAACATAATGGATCCAAATGTCTACAAATGAAACAGATTGTTTGCAGGGAATATTTATTACCAATAAAGAGCAAGAGTTTATATTAGCAAAGCCGTCCTTCTTGTAAATAGAGAAAAGCTCCCAACATTTCCTGCCCTTCAGCAATATTTATTCCACTGTCAAGGGATCAAAATGTTTCTCACTCAGTGTTTGGCTTGACTCAAAATGTGTTTGACACTGTTGTTTTTAACCAACTGTTGTGATATCTTCAGTTTGATTTGCCGAAATTTAGCCTGCAAAACAATCTCACACTTTCTTTAACTACTTCTCTTGCCAGCAATGTGTTTACCATGATTTAGATGTCTATTATACGCATGAACGACTTGTCTACTTAATTTCATCAAAAAAATGAACCCTCGTAAGTGGCACAGATGCTGGTATGATGGTAATCAAATTAGTTTTTGGACAGGTTTATGGCCACTTGCTGTCAGTTAAGCTCTCTTTGGCTATCTTCACTCCTAATACAGTTTTGATGGTGATTAATGGCTCCATTAATACACTGTTTGTGTTATGACAGACACAACATTATGGCCTGGTTTGCTGACCACAGATTATCATGTATTTCTTTAACATTCAGTTCTGAAAAAAATGTTAGTTGTATTTAATGTGTCAGTATTACATATTAGTAGGCAGGGGTCGAATGCATACGCCTTCCAAATTATTTTATATCCGCTTCACAAGGGAGGCACTGCAGTGCTGTTAAGAGATATAGAAGTTTCTTGAACAGCATAATTGGACACAGACTTGTTCAAGGTTCCTCCAGTTGTTATCATACCCAAGAATTTGGCTACACAGATTGTTCTCTGCTATCCTGCCACATCACTTTCCTTCCTCTTCTCTCCCAGATCTTTCCCAGTTAATCCCTTTATCCCAAAACTCCAATAAGGTTTTCTCTCTCTCACTCGGTTTTCTCTTCTCTCTGTTTAACTTCCCCCCCTCACTCCCAACCCTGGAAGGAGACTCTTCACCCCTGAAACTTTGACTTTTCTGGCTTTTACTTAAACCTCTCCCCTTTAGTCTTCCAGTGACTTTAATTCCTTTCATACAGGGCAATGGGGCACATTCACCGGTGTCTCACACAATCATGTCTGGGCCTTGCATGCAGCCCCCTATGCATAGTATGACCTCCATGAGCTCATTCACAAGGCCCCTACCCTGTCCATATTTAAGTCCCTTTTTAAGATCCACTTCTGCTGAGGTGCCTACAGTGAATCTTGTTAACTGATATCAGATAATTCTGATCTATTATTCCCCTCCCCCATATCTACTACTGACAACACCAAGCATGTTAGGCACTTTCCAAATATTCAAAAAGGGATGGTCCCTGACCCAAGGAGCTCACAGTCTAATCAGGGCTGGCTCCAGGCACCAGCTTAACAAGCAGGTGCTTGGGGCAGCCAAGGGAGAGGGGCGGCACCTGCGGCAATTCGGGGGCGGCAGGTCCCTCACTCCCTCTAGGAGCGAAGGACCTGCCGCTGAACTGCCGCCGCTGATCGCAGCTTTTTTTTTTTTCCCCAATTGCCGCCGCCGACAGGGCCGGCTCTAGGCATCAGCAAAACAAGCTGGTGCTTGGGGCGGCACATTTTTAGGGGCGGCATGGCCGGCGCCAGAATGCCGCCCCTAAAAATGTGCCCCGGCCGCCGTAGCTCACCTCTGCTGCTGCTGCCGCTCGCACGCCACGGCGCGTGAAACAGCTGATTCCCGCGCCGCTACTCGCCCTCCCTCCCAGGCTCTCAAGCCTGGGAGGGAGGGGGAGAAGCGGCGCCCGCGCCTTGGCCGCTCGGGGTCTCCCCCTCCCTCCCAGGATCTCAAACATGGGAGGGAGGGGGAGATCCCGAGCGGCCGCGGCGCGGGTGCCACTTCTCCCCCTCCCTCCCTCCTAGGCTTGAGAGCCTGGGGGGAGGAGGCAGGGCTGGGGATTTGGGGAAGGGGCGGAGTTGAGGCGGGGCCGGGGGTGGGGTAATTAAAAAACGGGGGGGGGGGGGAGGGCGGCCAAAATTGTTTTTGCTTTGGGCGGCAAAAATCCTAGAGCCAGCCCTGGCCGCCGATCATGATCGCGGCTTTTTTTTTTTTTTGCTTGGGGCGGCAGAAATGCTGGAGCCGGCCCTGAGTCTAACAATAATAATAATATCACACTGACCAATATTGTCTCATTATTTCTTTGTGCTCCCCTATTAGTCTACATCCATCTGTTGTCTCGTTTTATAAAAGTATAGTAACTAAGAAGTGAAAGTTGTGGGTGAGAAACCTGTTAGTCTATACATGTCCCACACCACAGACTGGAGCTCAGTGCTAGAACTTTTTTTGTTTAGGCTTCTGAGATGAAGTAAGTTGTGCCCATTTTTTTGCCTTAAGCATTAGTGTGGGCTGGCTTTATTTGGGAACTCTACCTTAGGTCCTCAAACTGTGCCCTTCACTACTTGTCATCTCTTATATTCTCTCTCTCAAATCAGTCATCCATTTACAGTTAGAATAGTACAGGGCAATGGAACCTAGATTCCATTTTACTGTTTCCAGGAACAGGAAGAAAATGGTGGCCATGAAAAGAGCCAACAAACATATGAGGGGTGTTTGCACAGGTTTTTTTTATTAGTTAAATAAACATGTTTTATTTCAATAATTTTTCTGCCCATATTTGATTTTTATGTCCATCTGTGCACTTACCTAAGCTCCACCCACTTGCTGCTCTGCAAATATTTATTATGCAAATGGTTTGTTTTGAATTGGCTGATCGGAGCAGATGCCCATTTTTGCATAACTGTTCTTCAGCAAAATTGCAGAATAGCTGGGTAACATATTATCTTACTAGTTAAATAGTTATGATGGGTGTTGAATTGCTAGAAATGTTCCTGGAGGGTTCTGTTTTCCAATACTGATATTTAAAATCTTTGGCCGCAGTATACAGTTACATTTTGAACTATAATCTCCCAACAAAACCTTTAGATCTCCAAACCATTGCCTGAAAACAATGGACAATTGCAGTGGATCTACCCATTTTCTTTGAACCTATTAATTTATTGTAATCCCCCTTCACATAAGTAAGCATGATCCCATCTGTCTAGTAAATTACTTTTATCTAATGAGGGCAACTTTACTGACAGTTTTATCTCATTATAATAGAAAAGCTTATTACTAGAACCAGTTATCAAAGCACTGTATAAATAGTCTGAATCCCATCAATGCAAAACCAATGGTATTTTATTCTACTTCATACCAAAGGGAAAAATAAAATATTTGAGAATGTTAGTGGGATGAATCTGAAGAGGTGGAGAAGGCAGGAAGGGAGAGAACCATCTGAACAATATAACACCAAGGCTGGAAAACAATTGAGGGACCAAAGAAATACAGAGAAGGAGAAAAAGTCCTAAATCACCTGAAGATGTATGCAAAACAGTACACATTTGATTTTTTATCTTTAAAGATATGTCTGAAATGTTTTTTAAAAAATGGTTTTATAGTTATATACTATTGTGTACTCTTAGATAGTGTGGTGTGTGTGTGTGTGTATAAATAAAATGTACCCCTTTTGACCAGAGCAGTTAGTGCACCTGCACACACTCACACACATTATATACGCACCCCTTTTCACACATTATGTACACACCCTTTTTGACCTAAGCAGTTAGCCTGTACTTGGGATCTTGGGGGTTGTTTCTATTAGGAGGAGAAATTGATCGGTATTTCTTTGATGCAGTCCTGTTTATTTACAAAGAATTGACACAAAGTCCTGTTTCCTTGAACACCTGGGAAATCAAACAGGAGGCAGTTTCTTTCCTCACAGTTACAAGTCTAGTTTTAACCAGCACTGTACCCAAAAGCTCTGTCTCTGAGTTTTTTTCTCAGAGTCCTGGCACAAGTCCTTCTTTGGCTGGGGCTTCCTGGCTGCTCTATACACACACACACACACACACCTCCTCTTCACAACACTACCCAGTCCCCTGGATTTTCATTTAGCCTACATTGGAACCCCTCTAACCACATAGCACTAATTCCTGACTGGCCTTATATGTGACCTGTGTCTTTGGGCAGTGGTTCCTGTTAGTTCAGCTAACTATTCCATAAAGGAGCTTGATTGTTTTTTACATTTCTCCTGAATGAAGGGCAGCTGTTATGCCCACCAGTTCCAATTAGGTTTCACCCACCCCTCACTATAACAATACATACTTACAGCTAGATTCCTCTCTAAAGAAGTCAGCAAATTCAAAAATCTAAGTACCATGTGAACATTACTTCTGTTCCCCTGGGTGAGTACTTTGTAATGGGAGCAGCTGAGGGTGATAAAATTTCCAGTATAATCTGATATTTAACTATAATGGGTATATGCAATCTTTCTGAACCTCCACCTAGCTAACACATATTTGGAAAGTAAGCATTTATCCAATGTTATGTGACAAATAATGAAAGAGTCCCCATGTAATCACATATGAGCAAGGGGTGGAGTAAAAGGCTACCATCCTCAATGCTGAACTCCTTGCCAATGATCTGGCATTAAATGCACCAGCCAAGCATCTAACCCTATTCTTCACAGCTCCTGCTGTACACAAATACACACCACACACAGTCTCCAATGACTGTACCGCTGACAGAAAATTACACACCAGTAAATGCAACAGAGCACTTGCTATGTTGTTTTAAATGGATACAGGACACTGCTTATTAAGGCCCAGATTCAGCAAAACATTTAATCATGTGTTTTTGTCCCATTAACGGAAATGGAACAACTCACATGTTTAAAATGTGCTTAGGTGCTTTGCTAAATTGGAGCCTAAGTCAGTAATGACCCAGACATGTAGCTGACTTCACCATTGACCAGGGCAAGCAGGCAATGATTGACAGACACATGGGCTGTGTTTAAATGGCAGGCTGCAATTTTATTAATTATACCTTGAAGAGGGGCACAGCATTGCCTGTTCCACTTCTCACATACCAGGCATTTAATTTGAGGGCTTTTACCACAAACCAAACAATTACTCAGGGTAGCCCTGCCTTGGTCTACCCCATGGACTCAGCTGAGTTGTGAAACCTCATCCCCCTCCCCTCTGTGCAGGGCCGGTGCAACCCATTAGGCGATCTAGGCGGTCGCCTAGGGCGCTACAATTTGGGGGGCGGCGACTGCGGTGGTATTTCGGCGGCGGGACCTTCTGCTGCCTCTGTGGGGGGCGGCATTTCGGGGCGGGACCTTCCGCCGCCTAGGGCGGCAGAAAAGGTGGCGGCGTCCCTGCCTCTGTGCAAGGGGACGAAGTGACAGAGGCCACAAGGCTAGGTGGGTGGGGGGAATTTCAGTCCACAGAGACTTCAACGTCCTCCCCCATTATGAGAGCAAGGTACAACTATGCAATCTCAGATCTCATTTACCGTTGGTCCTAGCCCTTTTAGCCTTTGCCCACAAGTAGCATTATATGAACCTCAGATCCTAGTGTTTCTAACCCAACTATACTACTGGGAGGCTGCAAGAAAGATGAAAAAATTCACTGGGCTACTTGCCAGTTTGGCCCAATGGGAAACATTCCTTCTTGACCCTTAAAAGCAGGTGATCGATCAGAGCCACAGCATCATAAGTGGCACAGTTCCTAATCTACAGCTAAGGAGAAGAAGGGGAGGGCAGCTAACTGGAGTGAAAGAAATTTTTCAAAGCCTGGGCTTAGCTCAGATAGGAAAGGTGGGATGCAAAGCAATCAGTCAGCTGCCCCCAGCTCCCTTTACCCTGCTCCCCCAGTGGCTAAGCAGAGACCTTGTAGTTTTCTCATTCCCTGGTGTCCAGTCAAAGTACCTCCCCTGCTAAAGGTGGTGAGAGGGTATTCACAGGCAGGACCATGCCTGCACTCTCTGGGAATGTGGCGAGAGAAAAAATTAAGCTCAGCACTCAGTTGGTAAATCATATAATAGCTTAATCTTGCTAAGAATGATACTTCAAGCAAAGCCCAGATGGAAATTTCCCCCCTGAAAATTCCCTAAGACTGCCTATTCATAGAGTTTATGGCCAGAAGGAACCATTAGATCATTTAGTCTGACCTCCTCTACATCAAAATCCATTACATTTCAACAGTTACTCCTGTATTGAGTTCAATAACTTGTGTTTGACTAAAGTTATTTGGGTGATCTGCTGCCACTCCATAGACTGCTCCCTTAACCTGAGCAATTCAAAGCCCCAGTAGCTTCTCCCAAACTTTCTTTATTCCCAGAATCAACATGTCTTTTGTAAAAGAAAATCATTCCTCACCAATCAAGCATGTAGACAACGGTAATCCAATGGATATATTGTACTTGGACTTTCAGAAAGCTTTTGACAAGGTCTGTCACCAAAGGCTCTTAATCAAATTAAGCAATCATGGGATAAGAGGGAAGGTCATCTCATGTATAAGTAGCTGGTTAAAAGATAAGAAACAAAGGGTAGGACTAAATGGTCGATTTTCATAATGGAGAGAGGTAAATAATGGGGTCCCCCAAGGATCTGTACTAGGACTTGTGCTGTTTAAAATTTTAATAAATGATCTGAAAGGTAATGAACAGTAAGGTGGCAAAATTTGCAGATGATTCCAAATCACTCCAGATAGTTAAGTCCAAATCTGACTGTGAACAGTTAGAAAGGGATCTCACTAACTTGGGTGACTGGGTGACAAAATAGTAGATGAAATTTAATGTTGATAAGTTCAAAGTAACGCACATTGGGAAAAAAATCCCATGCATACAGAATGATGGATTCTAAATTAGTGTTACCACTCAAAAAGAAATCGGCGTTGTAGTGAGGCCGAGGGGCCTCCCTCCGCATGGGAGAGCAAGAGTTCACTACACACCCCTCGGTGGGCAGAGCCTCACCTGCCCCGCCCCCCTCGCCGAAAGCGCCAGGGCGGGGCCGGAAGTATAAGAGGAAGGCCCTGCAGCTCAGATGGGGTGGAATCCACGGAGGAGAAGGACACTCCTGCTGTACCCGGGAGGGGAACTTACACCTGGTGGTCCCCTAGCCACTGAAGTGGGAGACCTCAACGAGGAGTGGCCTGAACTGCCAGCCGTGGTGTACCCCGAGGAGTCCGAGGAGCCCTGGAAGCAAGAGGTACCAAACCCCAGAGAGGCAGGAAGTGGCCCAGGGGCAACCACGGAGCAGCCGGCTGCGGAGTCAGGTTGTGGCTCAGTCGGCGTGTTGCGGCTGGATCCCCGCTGATGCAGGGGCAGCTAATCCTGCCTCTGACAGGGCCCTGGGCTGGGATGCGGTGGAGTAGGGTGGGCCTGCGTCCCCCTGCCACCCCACCCCAGGGTGGCCTACTCCATACACTTCACATGGAAGCTCTCGCTCTGGAGAAGAAGCTTCCCATACCAGCTCCCTTATAGACTGATGCTTGCTGGATGCCTGAGCCCCGCCCAGGCTAAAGCCAGCTTTGAGACTGTTAGTTTGCTGGCCGCCTGAGCCTCCTCAACCCCAGGCCCCAGCCCACCTGTAGACTGTGTTGCTGTGCTGGCTGCCTGAGCCCTGCCCAGGCTAAAGCCAGCCCCTGAGACTGGGTTTAATTGCAGGTAGCCTGAGCCTCCATAAGCCCAGGCACACACCAGCTCCATAGACTGTAATTGCCTTGCTGGTGGCCTGAGCCCCGCCCAGGTTGAAGCCAGCCCCGGTAGGCTGTGTTAATTGCTGGCAGCTTGAGCCTCCCTAAGCCCAGGCTAAAGCCTGACCGTGACTGTTTGGTGCCCAGCCCTATTGTGGGGCTGGGAACTAGAGGGTACACTACAGGCGTCATCATGGATAGTTCTCTGAAAATATCCATTCAATCTGCAGCAACAGGCAAAAAAACTAACACAATGTTAGGAACCATTAGGAAAGGGATAGATAACAAAACAGAAAATTTCAGAAGGCCACTATATAAATCCATAGTACTCCCACACCTTGAATACTGTTTGCAGTTCCGGTCACTCCATCTCAAAAAAAATATTTTAGAATTAGAAAAGGTACAGAGAAGGGCCACAAAAGTGATTAGGTATAAAAAAAACAGCTTCAGTGTGAGGAGTGATTAAAAAGACTGGGACTGTTAAGCTTAGAAAAGAGATGACTAGGGGGAATCCGATGGAGGTCTATAAAATCATTAATGGGATAGAGAAAGTGAATATGGAAATTATATTTATCCCTTCACAGAACACAAGAACCAGGGGTCACCTGATTAAATTAATAGGCAGCTGGTTTAAAATAAACATTAAAAAGTGCTTTGTTACACAATGCACAGTCAACCTGTGGAACTCATTGCCAGTGGATGTTGTGAAAGCCAGAAGTGTAACTGGGTTAAAAAAAGAATTAGATAAGTTCATGGAGGATAGGTCCATCAATGGCTGTTAGCCAAGATGGTCAGGGATTCAACCCCATGCTCCGTATGTTCCTGAACCTCTATTTGCTAGAAGCTGGGACTAGATAACAGGAGATGGATCACTAGCTAAATTGCCCTGTTCTGTTCATTCCCTCTGAAGCATCTGGCACCACTTGTCAAATAATTTATTCAGTGAATTTACGAAAGGTGGTTGGAGGGGAGAGAATTCCTGTGCAAAATTTTCATTTTTTTTTTTTTTTTTTTTTGAAAAAATGAAAACAAAAATAATGGCCACAAAAATTAGATTTTTAGTTAACAAGTTCTATTAGAAGCTGAAATTTTCCACACAAAGCAGACACTTTTCACCTAAAAATTATGTAATCAAAAACCCAATTTACTGATGAAAAACAGTTTAGACCGAAAAATTTTGATTAGCCCTAGAATTTAGACTCTTAATCTGGTCGCAGAATGCCCATGCATTTCCTCAAATATATTATTCTTAAATATTGTACTGTGACATTTACTCTATATATTAACTGCAAATACCTTGCTGTGAGTGTTCAAGACTTGAAATTTGGAATTCAAGCTATTATTGGTCACATGGATAACATGGTATTGTTTCTGTTCCCCGAATGGATGAGTCTGTTCATTATGTAAGAACATAAGAATGGCCATACTATATCAAACCAACGGTTCCTCTAGCCTACAGCTTATCTTCTGATGGTAGCAATTGCCAGATACTTCAGAGGGACTGAAGTTTTGCCAAACATTTGAATTTATGGGATCTATCTGGAGTTCACCTGAAAGTGGAATAATTTTTAATGTTTTCATTAATCCTTTTGCCATCTCCATGTATTTCCTATTATCCTGCTACATAATCTTAGCACTTTTTGGGAGGAGGGATATGACAGTAACATATAGCCTTTCCCTCCCCCAAGATATTTCACAACTCTGATGTTCACAAAAGGAGATTATTCAATGATCCACAAATTGTTTCAGCCTCTGACTAACATCATTGTCTCATTAGAGAGACAAGGTGGGTGAGGTAAAATATTTTATTGGACCAACTTCTGTTGGTGAGAGAGACAAGATTTCGAGCCACTCAGAGCTCTTCTTCCAGTCTGGGAAAGATACTCAGAGAGTCGTGGCTAAATATAAAGGTGGAACAGATTGTTTAGCATATGTAATTAATACATATAACTACTTATGTTAAACCATCTGTATTACCTCACCCACCTTGTCTCTCTAATATCCTGGGACCAGCATGGCTACAACAAACTGTAAACAATCATTGTCTCATGTTGTTTAATAGAGCTGTGCTAAACTTCACAGTTCATTTGGGCATTGTAGCAACCTGTATGGAACTTGGAGGGAGGAGCACAGGTTGCAGGGGAGAAGAATTTGGAGGTGGCACCACTGGAAGCCAGTCTGTGTGCATATGGCTGGAATGCTAGCTGCAATTGCAGCATCTCTGTAAATAGTTCTCTTAATGAACAGCCAGTTTATTTTTACAATCATGGAGTCCTTGCATGTTATTATCCAGCACACAGTATATGAATCATGGTGGCAGCAGTCATCTAGTGAGACTAGGTGCTGCTTTCTACAGCAAGGAAGAGTGAGTGTGTAATTAAGAGACAAACAAAGCAGCAGCTGGAAAGAGAGCAAACAGGAAGTGTGGAGGGACTCAGACCACTGGCAATGCTGGATTTCCAGGGAAAAAAAACTTGTACAGAATGGGAAGCAGTGAAAGCAATAATTGAGTCTTTATACAGAGCTGACCAGTGTGGACAAAGATGAGAAAAAGAAGGTAGCGCTTGTTTACTATCTCACTGGAGAAAAAAGGACAAGAAGTGAGTGAGACACTGTTGCCAGGTATAAAGGCTGAAACAGTGGAACAGCTGATGAAGGTGTTTGAGGACTGTGACCACAGACCAAATGAAACTGTGTCTATACCCAAAACCAAGAATCAGAAAAGGGAATAGATTCTTACCTTACCGAGCTGAGAACTCTGGCAGCCACATGTAACTTTAGAGATGTTCAAGATTCCCTAATTGAAAACAGGATCACTTGTGGGACATGTGGGGATTCCAGCTTACAGAAGAGGTCATTAAGAAACAGGCAGAATCCTAGAGTAATTCCTCCAAAGACCAAGGGTCACTGGGAAAGGATCAAAATAATGACAACTACTAGTGCAGAACAAGCTCAAGCTAAAGGAACCCAGGAGATAGGTCGGAGATACACCAACTGAGAATGCAGGTATCATGGTACAGTGTATAGACTGTGGAAAGTAACATGAAAGTCAGGAAGAAAAATGCCCAGCCTCTGGGTAGTAGTGCAAGGGTTGTGGGAAGCAGAACCACTTTATGCTGCAGCTACCCCAGGAAGAAAAAAGCAGCAGTACATGCAATGGTTGAGGGCCCTGAGATGGCAGGGAATTGATAAGGTGAGATATGTCCAGATCCCAACAGGCGATACAGACATCATGCTGCGAAGGAAGGCAACTGCCCCCCACCCCCACCCAGGGTCCTGCCAATCTGAACAGAGGGGAAATTTCTTCCCTACCCTAAATCTGGTGATCACTATGACCCTGAATGTTTGAGCAAGACATACCAAGGTATTGCTAACTCTCATGATTTTGTCATGAGTCTCATGATAATCATTGCTTTCCTTAAAGCCCCAGCTCCTGGAGTGAAATGGATAGGTGATTATTTCAGCCATCATTCTTAAACACAAAGTAAGTTTCTAGACCTTGTGGCTGTGGAAAAGCTCCAAAATGTGACCCCAGTGCACTGTGACGTTCTGTACCTCGGGGGAATACCCTGCACCCCCATGTTCATCCTTATAATATGGTTGTGTGGTATCCAATGCAAAGTTTGTCATGTCGGGTGTCTTCGGAAGGCTCATGATGCACTGAGCATTGTTGTTATAGTAATGTTGTATGTTGTAATTTCATGTATATAGTTATGAGGCTAGAAATGTGTCCTCATGGCTTAAAGCAAGCCCAGGCAAAAACTCTCCAAGAGCAGAGGAGCAGTTCACACCTCATCAGGGCATGTATGGGACAAACCCAGCCCAGCCTCACAGAAACAAAGGACACTGGCCTAGGCAGCAACAAAGGATCTGTTGTACTCTCAAGTGAGTCACTCCCCTTCCTTTGGTCAGTTTGAGACTGCGATGAGGTAATGCTCACCTGACTCAGAAGGGGGGGGGACAAAGCCAAAGAACATGATAAAAAGGCGAGACGTTTGCCATGCTCTTCCTCTCTCTTCCACCTCCATCTACAGACATCACCACCAAGCAACTGAAGCTCTGATCAACATGGGAGAGCCTGGCTGAAGGGCAACCAGCCAGCCTGTGGTGAGAAGCATCTAAGTTTGTAAGGGCATTGAAAGTGTTAAGATCAGCTTAGAACGTGTTTTGCTTTCATTTGATCATGTCTGACTCATTATGCTTTGACTTATAATCACTTAAAATCTCTCTTTGTAGTTAATAAATGTGTTTGTTTATTCTACCTGACACAGTGCGTTTGATGAGGTGTGTCAGAGACTCCCCTTGGGATAACAAGCCTGGTACATATCAATTTCTTTGTTAAATTGACGAACTCATATAAGCTTGCAGTGTCCAGCGGCCATAATTGGACACTGCAAGATGGAGACTCCTAGGGTTGTGTCTGGGACCGGAGATATTAGCTAGTGTCATTTGGTTGCACAATCCAAGGAGTAGTTTACATGCCAGAGGCAGTGTGTGAACAGCCCAGGAGTGGGGGTTCTCACAGCAGAGCAGGGTAAGGCTGGCTCCCAGAGTGAAGGATTGGAGTGACCTAGCAGATCATCAGTCCAGATAACACCAGGGGAACGTCACATGCACCCTAAAGGCTCAAAAAGCAGAAGGCAAATAAAAAGAATACCAAATCTATTATTTTACATAATTTCATGGTTTTCAAGCCAATCTCACAATTTTTGGTGAGCCTGACTCATGATTTTTGAACATTTGGGGTTGGCAATACTGGTACCACCTCCGAGCACTGGTCCACCCCAAATGGTATCCCATCTCTAGACATAGCAGATCTCTGATGTTTCAGGGGAAAGAAAAAACCAAAACCAACCAAACAAACAAAAAACCAAATGCACAAAACAAACAAACAAAACCCCCACACAAAACAAAACAAAAACAAGCAAAAAAAACCAACCACCACTCAGATCACAACTGTGCATTGGGAGGGGTGAATTCCTTCCTCTTCGACCCCTGTGAGTGACTTGTAATGCATATAGGCTCGTAAGAGTTCCCAAAATTGTGTGTGGGTTCATTCAGTTGCAAAGATTTACCACATACCCAGCTATTACAAATTTGGGGCCTGATTCTGAGAAGTGCTCCACAACTATGACTGACTTTGGTGCAAACCGAAAGCTTTCACCACCTTGTAGGGTTGAGCCCTCAGTTGTGTTCCCACATGAGAAGAAACAGCCAGCTAAGTTTCATAAAATAGCAAACAGCTCTGCTCTACCTGGTTTCTACTTGCATTGCTCTATTACTTGAGGGAGCTGGGGGTGGGAAATAGGTAAAGCAATGCAATAAAATAACAATGGTTCTTGCTTTTAAATGATAAATATCTCCCTTGAAAGTAACATTAACAGCCATGAGTAATGATACTTTTTTCTAAACCGCACAGAATACTTTGTAAGTATATGTTTCTGAGTGTGCAGAAGTAACCTCCAAGGGACAGTGATAGGCTGTGAATCTTCTCTGTCGAGCTAATGAGGTTTTGTCATTCCTGCAGATATTATAATTCTTCAAAAGAAAACAGTCTTAGGGGTGCTAACATAATGAGATTCTTGTTTTGCTTTTATTTTTGGACATTTTTTCACATTATGCCAAAGAAAAATAATTTTCTACAATGAACCATGTTGTAAAAGTACACAAGACAGAAGGATGAGGGAGGGGGAATCAAACTGCACTTGAAAACAAAAGCTTTAACTTCTGGCACCTAGACGATTAGTTTTTGCTTCTCCTATTGTTGGTGCTAGTGGTTTCATTTGTAATATGTATAGTGATTGTTTGCAGCCTGGCAACAGCATGAAGGAGTGTGGGGGAGGGAAAACTATAGCCCCTTGTTAGCGGCAATCCAAACTTCAAAGGCTTTGGGGACATTGAGCAGACAGGTTTCAGCAGCCGTTAAGGCAGACATGAAAACAAAAGGGGCTGCTTCCATCTCAGCAAAGCAGGGGTGACTTTTTGGCCCACTTTTTTTGGGGGGGGGGAATTGAGTGTGGAGGGAGCAAAGCTCCTGGCACTGGGAAAGATGCACTCTGCCCATGATTGTGTGCCCTCTTGATTCTGCATCACAAGCAGAAATGGGCATTTATGGCACCATAAATCAAGGGATAAGCCATACATGAGCAGCTGGCACATGTGCTAATAACTATAATTATTAATCATGTCAATTTCACACCCTTCAAATTTATGCTATGTGCTTTCTGTAGGAAAGCCATCGCTGGCGCCTTGAGCTGTTTATGGTATGAAAATATGATATGCTGATGGTCTTTGATAATTGTCCTATGACAGTATTGATCGGCCTACAATTGGGTTTGTGGGGTATCGCCGCCCAACAAAAGTGGTTCTCCTCGTCTTTTGGTATATATCATTGTCACACATTCCCCATTGTTAACGCTTGGAGTGAATTACTTTCAGCATTTGTCCCAGTCTTTAGCTTCTAGGTCACCATTATTCTATCCTTATGTCAATGTGGGAACAGTTACTTTGATGTCTCCTTTTGTATGTTTCGTAAAGCAAAAGCATCTAGCTATATAAAGTATGCTACAAAGAAAATCAGCGCTTCAGGTTGGGGTGTCTATAAAAAAAGCCAAAGAAATATGGCCCCTCCCCCGCCCCCAAAAAGAGAGAGTCAGACTTTCCTTGTCCTTGGTGCTGGCTGCCTTGATCTAAAAGATGCTTAACCCAGCAGTGTCTGAAGGATTACTTCCAATCTGAAATAAGGCAGCAGTTGACAAGTTTTCAGTCTTCTGGAAGAAAAAAACTCCACATCCCTAATGATGTGACAACGAGATTTCTTTCCATTGCAGAGGTTTTTATTTTGTTATTTAGTATAACCATGGCCAACAATATTGGACAATAAAGCAGAACAGCTTGATAGATGGTAATTGTTCATGATTCAATGATTTTAAAAATATATATATATTATTTTTCCTTAACAACAAAATAAGCCCTCGGAAGGCCGGCTAAAAGCACCTTGTAGACTAATCTGCATGTTAACTTGACATTGCAGTGGCCAATCATCTCCTACTGGCCTGAACAAGTGCATGGGACTCTCCCCACTTGTTCAAAAATCTGCATGGTCTGCATTGGGCAGTTTCTAAATTACTCCTGCTGTCTTTACAGCTGCTCTGTTCCAATGACCCCCAGAAGGTTGCAGGAATTGTTAGAAGAAATTTCTATTAATCAACCACAAACAGACTGTTACAATTTCACACTTTTTTTCCCATCATTTCACACATTTAATGAATTTGGGTGTCTGTTAAGCTCAAAACATTTACAATCGGGCCAAAATAAATAAATAAATTAATAAAAGGAAAAATAAAACCTCAAAACAATAGACAGCAGCAAGGCAGCAAGCACTACTTCCAAAGCGTTCCTGAAACGAGCCCGATAAGGGAGAATGGCTGAATGTGAATGTGGGTTATTACAAGCAGCAGATTGTTGGCTCTTTTAGGGCCTGATCCTGCTCCCATTTAAGTCAAGGGGAACTTTGATTTCCGCTGGAACAAGAGCAGATCCCTAGTTAGGTACTGACAAAAATCTTAAACTTCATGCTTTAGGGCTTTAGGGCTCTACCCATAGAGGACTAGGAGACCTAATGTGGCAGGGGGCAGATTATCCCACATCTGCCTACTGTGGGGTCTTTTGCACCTTCCTCTGAAGCATCTAGTGCTGGCTACTATCAGAGACAGGATACTGGACTAGATGGACCTTGAGTGTGATCCAGTCTGACAATTCCTATGTTCCTAAAAACCTTTACACTTTACTGATGGTCTTTTTTTGAACAGACACAGCCATGGAATCCTTTCAAATCCAGCACTAGGCAAGAATCCAACTTCCTTTTGGATGTTCTTTTATTCATGGCCTTAACTGAGTTGGCCTTACTACATGGGACTCCAGCAGGACTCCAAGCTTCCAGGAACAGAAGGAAAAATGGGCCTGGAGTTGTCTGCTCCTACCATTTCTGCTCCCAGATTGGGGACCAGGCAGTGCATTGTTACCTCCTCTGGTCTCACTGCCAGACAGAAAAAGAGGCCAGGCGGGTCGGTGAGCTGCCCTATCAAGTGTCTGCAGGATCCCAGAAGTGCATGGTCCCATACAGTTGCTTATAGTGCTCATGCTTAATGCTCGTCTTGATTCTATAGGTACAATTTACCTTGAGGTTGCTTTAAAAGGTGGCCTCACTCTTGCTTGGATGCTGCATCCATGCCAAGAGGCTCCTTCTTTTCAGGGAAGACAGTAGGTTTCCAAGCTTGGGAGGAGACCCTCTTTAAAGATCACTGGAAGAGCTGTGGAGGCAGTATGTGCATTCAGCCCCTCTGGGGAGGGAGAGGAAGCACCTCATCTTGGTTGTGTGTGTTGCTCTCTGGCTAATGACCAGTGTGTCATTGACTGGTTCGGGGGAGCTCTTTCCAGCCCTCTTGAAATGTCCCCACTCATGTCACCTGACATGGCTCAAGGTTACAGTGGGGTTAATACTTCTGTCATGTGACTGCAGTCAGCATCCATTCTCTTCAGTGACTACCTTTACGGTTTTTTTTTGCCTCCTGAAAATCAAATGCAAATAAAACCATGTCAGTGGAAAACATCAGCCAGAAACTAATTGAGTCTATTAATAAAACACATAAATAGAGACATCTAGGATGATGGGCAGGGTAAATAAGTAGAACCTCCTACAAATGAGATTATTTGGCCTCTTACTGGATTTACTGACTGTCAATAACTACAATCGCTGAACCTCGGTGGCTTTCTGAACACACGGCCACCTCTTGTTCTTAAGACAATTCCTTCTGCAACAGCTTGCTCAGGTTTTGAGGTTGTTCTGCTCTCTGGAATCTGTTTGCTGCTCCTCTTGTTTTTTGCATTGTCAGTGGCAGAGTAGGGATGTGTTATGCCTTATATCCAGACAAAGAGAGAAATGCCATCAAGTTGTGTCTAGGACCTTGCTTTGTTCAGCCAACAATGCTAAGAATGAATCCCTTGAATTTGCCAGGTTATTTTTATTTTAAATTAAATTCTTTGCTATTTATATTGACTTTTTTGCTAAACCGTATGATGTTGCATAGAAACATCTTGATGTGGTGTGTTTGGACTGATATAATAAAAAAGAATAGTTAATATGAGCCACATGTGAATTGTGAACTCATCTGGAATCACATGACAGACAAACTTCAATCTATAACGTGCTATTATACGTTACTTGATGTGTTGTACAAGAGCTCATTTTAAAACATTAAGAAAGCAGTAGTCCACTAACAACAGGTAATCAGTGCTTGACCAAGAGCAATCTGGGATCTCCTGGTTTCAGTGCTTCTTTTGCATTCTGTTTCCTGTATTTGTTGCAGGTTTCATACTTGTCTTTCATGGAAGCATTCATGCCTGGTCAGAATAGGATATGTCAGGCTCCCTTCTTTACACTTTTTAATTCCCAGAGAGGTATTGTAGATTTGGCATAGCACTTCAGATCTCATACTGTCTAATATTATGATATAATGTACTGTATACCAATTCCCGACAAATGCAGCAATTCCATTGCTGTAGTCCCAATACGTTTTACTCTTGGAGGTGGCCATCCATCTAGAATTACTCCCTTGAGTTTCTGTATGGTTGTGCCAGTTTGTTCTTCTCATTTGTGCTAAGGGGTGTCTATCTCTAATCAGACATACAGTGTAGCTTTATTGCATGGGTAAATCTAGTCTCTAAACCTGGTCACATTCCCATTAAAGTCAGTGGAAACTCTTCCATTGACTTCAGTGGGAGTTGGATCAGGCCCTATGTTATTCCTTCGCTCTTGTATTCTGCCTTTAATTCTTCATTAGATGCATTTGATTTGATTTTGGAAGCACAGTTTTCACTAGCTCTCAAAGAGTCAAGTCAATTTCTAGTGATAACCTTGCTTTAACCTGATTATAGTTGGGCACAAGTAATCCAAGGTAAAAATTTAAAAAGTACTTATGTGATTTAGGAGCCTAAATCCCTTTAACTTTCAATGAGACTTAGATTCCTGAATATCGAAGTCATTTTTTAAAATGTGAGTTAGGCTCCAAAGTCACATAGGGCCAGATTTTTAAAGGGATTCAGGCACCTAAAGACGCAGAAAGGCGCCTAGCAGGATTTCTTTGAAAATCCCACTAAATGGCTATCTACATCTTTAGGTGCTTTTAAAAATCTGACCCTTATGCACTTTAAAAATTTTACCCCTCTCTCTAATTAGTCCCACTGTTAACTGTTCAGATTCACAGAATTTGGCTTTATTACCTAGGTCTGCCACAAGATGGTCTATAGTTTCACCTAGCAGCTCGTTTTTTGGAAAGAAAATTTGACTTATTCAAGTGGTGCTCTTGTGTGGATAATAGGATTCTTAAAATGTTTGAATGCTTTTGTCTAGTAGTCTGTAACCCCTTCATGTTCCCACTAACAGACATTGTAGACATCCAGTGTTTCTGGACCTACAATACAGCAATCTGGAGGAAGTCACTCTTTCTGATTTCTCTTTCAGGACAATTTGAAACAGCTACCCCCCTCTTGTTCACTGTAAGGTTCCCGTCCATATTGAGGGATTCAAGTGCTTTCATTTGCTGCAATTATGTCAAAGATTTAGTTTTCTTCAGTCACCACATAATAAAGGTGTGACACACAGGAATGGTTGTGAGAGACTAATCTTTATTTCCTGGCCTCGGTCACGTAACATGTAGAATTGATTGACATTTTTCATTCAAAACTTTTTCCCCACAGAAAACGGCGTATCTTCAAAAATAACAATTTTTCCTGAAAGAGTTTTCAAGGGTTTTGAAATTTTTTGACTTTTAGATGAGAAAACTGAAAACAAAAATTGTTTTTGAAACCAAAAACCAACATGAGTTTGGTTCAGAAAGGGAAACCTCCTTTTTTCAGTTTGGGGATTTACAGTTTATTGGTTCCCTAACTCTCTCTAGTCCTCCCCCCGCCCTCCTTTTTTTCCCTCCCATTTTCAGTAGCAAAATGGGAAAAAGGGAGGAAAAGACATGGAAATGAAAAATGGGGAGGGAGGGGATGGAGAGAAAGGGAAGAAAACAAAAAGTGAAAGTTGGGGGAGGGGGGGTTGTGTGTGAAAAATTGTTCAGAAAATGAAAAACAACTGAATTTTTTCACAAAACATTCCCTCTAGCTCCTAATAACATAGATCACAGTTACAAAAGGGTTACCCCCCACTCACATGTCAGGAGTCACTACCCACTGAATCACGTGGCTAATTAGGTATATTCTTATATTGGCATGCATCCCTGTAGTATCTGAGCAGTTGCTGTGACAAGAGAGGCATTATTCTGCTCTCACTTCCACCATTCACTGCTTTTACTATACTGGTGAAACTGAGAGCACCATTTGGCCAACAGCTTATTGCCTGTGATGCTGAATTTCCACTTTATCCACAAATTCAGTTGGCTCCTATTAAAGGTTGGAAACAAGACTTTCTAAACTGTTTCTGGAGAATCTGAAGCTAGGAAGCAAAGAGCAATGGTTCTATTTGTCTCACTATTAAGGTTCCAAAGAGAAGAAGGGGAAAAAAGGAAAAGCATAAAAAAAACTTGAGAGAAATACTGTGAATTGGTTTAAAAGAGACTGGGCTCCTTGCAATGTGCATTAGGTGCATATAATGCAATTCAGTAAATTCAGCCTAAGAGGGTACAGAGGATGGAGAAGGCTGCTTCTTTTGAAGAAAAGTCTATCAGGCCAGAAATATAGGAGAAAAGCACAGCTTCTTTCAGCTGTCCCCTTTTGTGTGCTTTCCCATACGAAACTATGTTACCGCTGCTGCTCTGCACTTTGTTATTATGACAGGAAAAAATGAATTTCTAATGAGCTATCTGTACCAGCTGCAAGCACCTGGTGGATCTCCATGGTCCACAAGCGCTGTCAACCGCAAGCTTCTAAGTGCTAACCAGCCACGGGGAGGAAGGCCAATTGTCAAAGGTCATTTCCTGGGATAAGCTCTTTTTTGTTCCGAACCAAACAGACTGAAACACCCCACTTTCCTATTTGGGACATGTATTTCATTCAGAGGGAAGAACCCCAGGGTCACATGGGGCTCAGGAAACCTTTGAAGCTTTTGCAGCAGGTTCTGATGCGTCATTAAATATTAGAATACTGTAAAAAAATAATTCACTTTTAAAAATAATAATTATGTACATTGCTAGAGCCCCTGTTATCCCTGTGATTCCAAAAGGATTTTGATATGCAGGAATCACTCCACTAAAATGCAGCTGCTTCACCAGCGAACATGGCAGCTACCAAACAGAGCATAGCAACACAACAGTTTTGGACAGGGAGCCAATGAGAATACTGTATCCAGCTGCAACTACAGGGGGACCTCAGGTAGGAGGTCATAGTGACTACCCAGAAGAAAGAGGCCAAGACATTGGTCCGCACACAGTTTTCATGCCACTATAACTACCGGTTTAGAAGTTGCTATAGTTAAAATGGTACATGCCCCTAGTGTGGAGACAATTATACTCTTAAATTTAGGGGTATAAGCTATATTCCATATAAGCATCTTTATACTGGTATAACTGGGCCCACGATAGTACCATGTTAGTTATATTGGTTCTAAAGTTAGACTGGTACCAAAACTGTGTATAGACCATGCTGGAAGCCAACACTACTTTTAAAGGGGTTATATCATTGTGATACTAGATGGGCATTAGTTGATCTTTTTCTTATCAGGATCAGAGACAATGGGAAAGGAGATGGTTGTGTGTAAACGGAAACCTTTCTGCTGGTAGAAAATTACCTTTGCTTGTGTTGTCTCTCGACTTCTTCCTGCCCACTTCTTCACTGCCACCAGCTATGAATCCCCTCCAGTGAAACCCATTGCCTGTCCACAAAGTCCAGTCTGGTAAGACTCTTGGTAAAAATCATTTCTCTTTGAGCTGAAGTTGGATACACAGGGACTTACCCCCAGGAGAGGGGGAAGTGTATCTCAATTTTTAAAAGAGTTTGGAGATTTTTAAAAGTAGCCTCTGTATTTCCATGCCCAAAGTTAATTTTAAAATGTTTTTAAAAAGTGACTGGTGACTGGTTAAACAACAGTTTTCAGGTTTGCCCAGTATTTACTGCTTAACTGCATCGGTTAAGCACCTACAGTACAGCAGCTGATGTTATGAAGTCTGAGCTGCAATATATGTGTATCAGAACAAAAAAATACAATAGTGAGACTTAACAGTGTCTGGGTTCCCTTCAATATCTCTGCTCTCTTAAATCTCTCAAAGGTTTACAGCTTTTCATTGCTCCAACACTGGAGTGCTTCTGCATAAGCACACACTCACCCCCTCTCTTATCTCTCACCCTGATGGACAGGAATGAGTGAGTGATTGCTGGTAGTATCCCTGCAGGTGGTGATGACATTGATGGAGAGTGATGGATGACTGTGCCACAGCCCCACCCCACCCACTTAACCATGTGCATGACAGAAGGTCCTGCAGGCCAGGGCTGGCTATTCTAACAATGCCCCTGGTAGGCATTTAGATGTGTAAAAACAATGCATTTGGATCCAGCAGTGATTGTGCTACAAATTTGGGGCCATTTAATGAGTTGCTAATGTGAAAATAATTTTCTTTTCTGACTTTAGAATTGCAGGAATAAAGACAGATGGAGAGAAGCCATAGAACTGATAATGGCTTTGCCAAGGAGTTAAAGGCAGCTCTTCAGGAAATGTAAAAAAGGGAGACCAGTCCCTGTCAGAAGTTGACAGAAGTCCACTGACATTTTCTCACTTCTTTTTCCTTCTCGCCTCTCTCTCATAGGCGCGCCTGCCAGAGCAGGGCTTCACATTTCCAGGTAATTGGGATTGCAAAAGTGAGTGGCATGTTTCAAGTTGAAATGCCTGCTTGGAATGGGAGGAGAAAGGATTACTGGCATGCCAATTGATTTCTAACCCAGACACATGAGGAAGTACCCAGTGATTGATCATTTGATCTAGATGTCAAAAGAGAGAGAGAAAGAGTGTGGTTTACTAAAGAAACAATGTTAATGCTAGCAAGGAATCTATTTTTTTTTCAAATGCAGAATACAGTTAAGCAGGAATGCTAGTGTGTAAAGGGGAAGTGTTAGATCCAACAATCCTCCACATTTAGATATTATAAAGCTAAACTTTTGCAAAAACTATGACCAATAAAAATGTTTCCACACACACACAAAAAACAAACCAATTCCAGGTTTTTAATAGATAAGCATTCCCTCTGCAGTCTAAATGCACAGGAACCAGGCAGAGAAATGACTCTCTTGCTTTCATTATTGAAGATGAGAGAAAGGAAAAAGTTAAACAAACTATATGTAAATAGAATTTATTAATTCACTCCATTTTAATTATCTTAAGTGTAGTTAACAACAAAGGTAAAGCCATTCAATTTTCCCTAAATGTTAGCTCCTCAGCTGATCTAAAGCAGCATGACTTTTGCTCCATTATATGTAACATAACGGTGTTTCTTTAAGCAATGAGGATGACAGGGGAAAATCTGTTCTGTCTTTAATTCCTTTGAAAATCAAGGAGCAATATTTCCAAAAGTGACTAGTGATCTGGGGGCTCAACTGGACATTAGTTCTTTAGTAAATCTGACTCTTTACCTCTTTATTTGGCAGTCATTTTCAGAAGGCAGATGCTCAGCTCTTTCTGAAAATCAAGCCCCTTTCCAGTGTCTCAAGTTGGGCACTCCAAAACAGAAGCACCCAATCACTAATCAGTTCTGAGACTCTTGGCTAAGCCTGTTTAGGCCTCGGCATTGTATGCCCAAAGGAATTAAGCATTGAAATGAAGCTCAGAAGGTTGGATGAGAATTGATATTTGGAGTGTGCCCATAAAAGCTGTTTTATAAGCTAAGTGCTTAACCTTCTAAAGCCCTGTTTGTGTGGAACGGCCAACAAAGATAATATTGAGGCCTATGGGGGCTCCTACTGAAAATAAGGTTGTGAGAATGTGGAAAATAACTACTTTTGTCATGATTATCATTTATTTATTCAGCGCCAGTGAAGGTGGTCCATGCAACACACTCTCTGTGGCTCACTCCATGAAAAAGTTTGAGAACTCCTGTACTCTGTCATTTACAGAACAACTAAAATTCCCAGCCCCTGCCCTACAGACTAGATCAGCGGTCTCTACAATACAATATTTTGCCCCCAGTACTGGCCTAGTCCCACTTCATGGGAAGATGAACATTTTAAAACATAAGCCAGAAGGTATTTGACCAATTTTACAAGCTGTAAATGGAGAGGAATTATTCTTTCTTGATCCCTGCAGTGACCAGCTGATGCCCCAAAGCATGAGATTTGGTTATCTTCTGTGAGAACATATAACTGGACATATTTATGAGTGCAATTGTATGACAGCATTGCTTATGATGGTGGTGGGGGTGGGGAATGACTCAACAGCCCTGGGGCTCACTACCTGTTGATGTCTTGAGCAGGGCCGCCGAGAGCGGGTTTGGGCCCCAGTGAAAAAAAAATTTTGGGTCCCCCCAGCAAGGGTGGACCGGCTAAACAGGGCCGACGAGAGGGGGGGGAAGCCGTGGAAGCCGGGCCCCGGGCCCCCTTCTGGACCGCCGGGCCCTGGTAATTTGTACCGGCTTCCCCCCCCCTCGTCAGCCCTGGTCTTGAGTTCCTATAGCTCATGCTTCATGGTTTCAGCCTGCCACCAGCGGGAAGTCAGGAAGGGATTTCCCTTCTGCACCCAGTATATTCTGGAAGGGTTTTTAATCTCCTTCCTCTGAAGCATCAGGGATGGCCACAGTTGGAGATTGGACATTTGATGGGATGGGCCAGGGCTCTGAGGTGGCACCGAGCATCCTCTCTCTCTCAGGTGCTTGTCTGGCTGGTTTTTGGTGATATGCTCAGGGTCTAACTTATTGCCATATATGGGGTGAAGAAAGAGTTTTCCCCTAGGTCAGATTGTCAGGAACCTTGGGGGGTTTTTTTGCCTTTCTGTTCAGCATGTGGGTATGGGTCACTTGCCAGGATTATCTGGATATATCTCATTTAATCATTTCTCTGGCTTGCGGGGGCCTAGAGCATTGGTTCACCTTGGTACCTCTTTTTCTGAGCCTGTGGCAGATCATAGTCCTATGATATTTTGGTTGCTGGGTTCAGTGTGAGTGCGGGGGCATGTGCTATACAGGAAGTCTGACTAGATGATTTAGTGATCCCTACTGGCCCTAAACTCTATGACTAGGACTCTTTGACTAACTGCAAATGTTATCATTGATCACAAACTTATTCATCCCCTTTTAAACACAAGCATCAGTATTTACCTCGGACCTCCTGCAGCAGTGAATTCCACAGGTTCTATGCCTGCCTCTGCCTGAAGGTGGCAACATGATTCCACCACTCACCTTTCCCCACTCCACAAATAGATCACCTGACCAGACTTTAAGCCCAGACAGGGAAATCATGCTGACTGTCATTTGTTCCTGTCACTCTCAGTGAAACCATGGCTGGGCACTGGGTCAGCTGCACACATTGCTGACCCCCGCCCCCCTTATGACCAATGAATAGGCCTTTTAGTGTACACGGAGCTTAAGATAAGCTAGCAAGCTTAATAAAAAACAATTACAGAGAAAGCCAAAGGAGAGCTAGATCATGGTTGGCCCTTACATGGATGCTCAGGATTGGGGCAGGAGTAAGGAGCCTCCTTCAATCCCTAAACAGATTTTCAGTCCTTGCACTCAGGTAGCATAGGAAGCATGCTTTTGAGAAGCAACCATAGGGAACGTGGTCTGCCCTACTCCTTTCCACTCACTGCACCAGCCAATGAAGCTGCATATTAGGACATATTAATGACTTGCTGATCTGTCACATGATGTGTTTTCAACCAGCCATGAGGTAGGGTCTCTCTCTTGGATATAACAATACAAACGACTTCATTCTAGTTTCATAAGAGCCATGAAAATGTTTTCTCTCTCATTCTCTCCTAAGCTGGGACCGTGGCAGCAACAATCAGACACACTAACGTGGGACGGATATTCTCCACCAGCCACCCTGCTTTATTGAAATGTGACAGAACGGTGCTCCTGTTTTCTGGGAGCCTTTAGTAGCTAATCTCCAGAGAGTAAACGTCTACAAAGCGATAACATCTGGTGCCCATTATTTCACCAGCTCTGTTGTGATTAGTCCATATGATAAGTCTGGCCAATTGCTATTGGTATGGGATTGCTACACTCCCCCCACCAGCCTACTTGAGCTGTCACTTCTGGTTTGTGGCCCCTGCTAATTTGCCACTGCAATTTCCAATATTTGCTAGAATCCCACAAGGAAATCTCCTTGCCTTTCAGGAGCAATAGACTGTATGGCTTCAGACAGAAGGCTAGCACTGGTAATAAAAGGGAAGGTTTATCAATTAACTCAAACAGTTCTATGGAAGCAGTAGCAGGACCCCTCCCATTTTAATTATGCGTGACTCATGAAATGCTCTGGTAAAACTTTTGCTCAGGCAAGCGTTTAGTGAGGGGCTGGGGGGGGGGATCACAGAGTCTTTAACAAGCTGGAAAAGGGGGTCAAAAATCTTTTGTCTTACTAAAAAAATCCTCATTTCCCGAAGGCTTGTTCAGTTTCATGCTAGTCAGGTTGATAGCTGGAGTGCATCCAACTGGCAGAATGGCTAGTCATCTGAGATGCACAGAGGGGAGTTATGTCCTTAAAATGGGCAGTTCCACGTCATTCTCCCCCCCCCAGCCCCAGTTATATTTTTTCCCTTTTTCCTTAGTGCAAAATCAGAAAAAAAATCAAAGTGTAAAACTAATACAAAAATGGAATTAATTGTAACGTGATCATTGCAACTTTCAGCAAATTTAGCAGTCATGTGGCACTTTGCATCTTGAAATTGCTTTACAAACATTAACTAATTAATTTTCACAGTCCCCCATGTGAGGTACACTAGGTAAGTACTAATACCCCTGTATTACTTACAATTCGGGGAACTTAAGCAGAGTTAAATGACTCTTCCAAGATTACAAAGGGAGTAAGTGTCAGAGTTAGAATTTAAAAACATGCATTTCTGGCTCCCAGGCCTGAGCACAGATGGCTAGTCTAGTACTATACCTAAAAGGTTTCAGCAGATTTTTTACAATTCAGAAGCTCATTGAGAAGATATAAAAGAAAGAACCTACCCAGAGTAAGTTATCTGAAATGAAAGTCAATATGATTCACAAATATATTAGGATCACAATTTTACAAATACACCAGATAGAATCAAATAATTCCTATTATTTTCTACCCCGTAGTTCATTTTTCTGTAAATGCTGTATTGGAAAATTTCCCCACAGTTCTGCATAACACATACATATCAGCGCAGTCTATACATGACATTATATACATGTCATCCACAACAAACTTGCTGGAGCATAGCCCAAGCAGAGCTCTGCAAGTGAATTCAGCTGAGGCGTCAACTACAGAACTGTGCATTTCCTCCACAACTTTAGTATGGGTACAATATATTTCACTTTTCTAATGTTCAGGTTTTCTGGGTCTTTTCCATTTTTATGTTAAATTGTAAACTTTTAAATATCATCCACTGTTGAGAGGTAAGCGACATCAGTCTAACACTAAACCACCACAACACACAGTGCTGTCACTGAGACGGGATCGCTGATTTATTCTCTGCTGCAGTCCAATAGGAGTGAGCAAGTATGTATGTGCTAAAATTAAAGGAAAAGGAACTCATCTGGGGCTGCAAAGAGAAGTGGAGCTGATTGGGAGATATAAATTCTCCAAGCTTCTCACTTTACAAAACAATATCAACCCTGCACATTCACATCAATGGAGCTATGTTAATTTATACCAGCCAAGGAGTTGGTCCATTCTATACAGTGCCTTTCATTCAAGGATATCAAAGGGTTTTACATTAATTAAGCTTGACAAGACCCCTTTGAGGGAGGAAGAATAGGTATTATTACCATTCCATTTTACAGATGGGGAAATTGTGGAGGATTTAAGTGAAGTGCCCCAGGTCACTTGGAGAGTCAGTATTAGAACCTCAGTCTTTTGACTCTCTGCCATGTGCACCAGCCCTTAGACTATGCCGACTACAGGAGCACTAGGCAGACTGGGTGGGTGGGTGCTGCATGCATGTATGCACACACATGCACACGCACACACAAAACAGTTCTTATAATAAACTCAGTTACTAATTAAAAGAGAGTCCTGAATGGGTTCAGTGGACTGCAATCTTAAAACACCATTTCCAATGGCAGTTAACCTCAGCTTCTCATGAATTTACTCCGTTAAAAATAAATGTCTTCGCTTTGTGAATAGGGTTTATTTCTAAAAAAGGATTTTTTATTTTTATGGGGGGGGGGGACACACTATCCCAGCCCCAACTCTCAGCAGAACTCCAGTAGCTCCACTTGGTTGGTCCTAGATCTTCAGGAGGTCAGATCCGCTCCATTGATACTACTGGGCCATTATGTGCATAGCAGATCATTCTTCTGAATGGAACCAACGTGTCAGAATGGGGGAGTGATTCACAAAATCACTTCCCGAACCCTGCCCTTCTAGCAGGCCTATCCCTTTTAACGCAGTGTGACTCAACACAGACTAACATACAACGAACCCAAGTTCTAGTTCCTGCAGTTAAGACAATGTAATTGTTTAGATGATAACATATGCTAATGAAAGCTTTGTAGTGCCACATACTAATAGGATTCTTGCGTCTGGTGTAGAGCCACCGTCACATGCTGTTGACTGTTTTTTTTCTCTTGGGTGTTGTTTTGTTGTCCATTTCAGAAGAATTCACAACAATGAAGAAGTCGAATTACATTTCAGGCATCCAGAAGTGCTGATTCTATACTCACCTGTATGGTTTTTCCCTTCCTGTCTCAATACAACAGTAAAATCTAGATTGTGGTTATTCAACCCCGGCCATTATGAACGAAATCAGGTTGGCTACTTATTACACATTTTTAAAGGGGCCACTCTTTATTTCTTATTGGCACATAGCGATGTTCTTCGTAGGGAAGGACAAATGAGCTCAGAGAAAATGAGAAATGCCCAAGTCTCAGCAGAGACAATATCAGACCAGAGAAGCCTCCTCCTTCCCTGCAGGAGGTCTAGGAGGTCTGAGGGTCCATGGATGAAACTAAATGGGGAAAGACGGCTCCAGTTGAGGTTTGAGAGGATGGCAGGCAGAGACAGCAGAAGGGAGATCTCCGAAAGTTTAGATAACCTTTAGAGATCCACACTTTTCAGGCCTATCCAAACTAAACTGGATCTCCACATTTTCTGAGGGAAAATCATCAATAGCGCCATGTATGTTCCATACTAGTGTTGCTTAGTCATTCATTGGAGGACTTCGTGGACTAGAACAGTGGTCTCCAAACTTTTTTGATCGTGCACCCCTATCAGTAAAAAATTTTTGAGCACGCACCCCCTGCCGCGCTGGCTCTACCATTGTTGCCAAAGCAAAAAAAAAAAAAAAAGCCACTCGGATTCCTGCCCGAACTGACGAAGCAAAAATTTTTTAAAAAAGCACTCCTCCTGCCGCGCACCCCCAAGGGTCCTCTTGCACACCCCATGGGGTGTGTGCACCCCACTTTGGAGACCACTGGACTAGAAGACTGAACATGGAACAGGGAACCAGGAGCTTCTACATTGTCACTTGGCTGTGCAGTTCTCATCATGTGTAAAACAGGGAAAACAATTCTTATTTGCCTACCTCACCACCAGGCTGGGAGGATGACTTGGTGTTCTGATAATGCTCCATTATTGCTAGTATAATAAATGGATTTAATTAATCTTGATTTTGTGTGCTGGGTCTGTCCTTCCCTGGGAAGGATGATTCTCTTGGGCTCCAATGATAATTCTTTAGACAGGGGTCTCAAACTCAATTTACCTTAGGGCCAGTGCCAGTCCTCAAATCCTCCCAGTGGGCCAATGTCACTCATGCCACCCAGAACCCGCCCCCCAAACTCCGCCCCCCACAAAACTCCACCCTCCACCTGCCTAAGGGTATGTCTACACTACGGGATTAATCCGAATTTATATAATTCGAATTTAGGAAACCGATTTTATAAATTCGAATGTATTCGGCCACACTAGGCACCATTAATTCGGTGGTGTGCGTCCAAGCTACCGTAGTAGCATCGATTTCCAGAGCGTTGCATTGTGGGTAGCCAATAACATCTAATTGCCAATAACATCGAATTGCGGCCACACTAACCTTAATTCGGATTAACAATACCGATTTTGACGCTACTCCTCTCGTCGAGGAGGAGTACAGAAATCGAATTAAAGGGCTCTTTAATTCGAATTAAATGGCTTCGTTGTGTGGACGGGTCAAGCGTTAATTCGAATTAAAGCAGCTAAATCCGAATTAAAGTCGTAGTGTAGACCAGGCCTAAGGCTCTGGGACGGAGTTTGGGTGGGGGAGGAGGTCTGGGATAGAGGATTAGGGTGCAGGCTCTGGGAAGGAGTTTGGGTGCAGAAGGGGAGGGAGTTTGGATGGGGGAGGGGGTCTGGAGTGCAGGCTCTGGGATGAAGTTTGGGGGTTGGAAGTGTGTGGGGAGTGGGTGCAGGCTCTGTGAGGGAGTTTGGGGGTGGGAGGAGGTATGTGGAGAAGGGGTGGGAGTGCAGGCTCTGGGAGGGGGTTGGGGGTGCGGTGCTTACCTGGGGCTCCAAGGCGGGGTGGGGCGGGAGGCCTCCGTGCGCTTCTGCCCCCAGGCACTGCCCCCGCAGCATCCCATTGGCTGCAGGGGCGCTCGGGGTGGGGGCAGCGCACAGAGGCACAGCCTCGCCCCGCCCCTGGGCCACAGGGAGAGGCCAGCAGCCACTGGAGCCGCTCAGCTCCACTGCGCTGCCGGGGCCCCTGAGGGGGGAGCGCCCGGGGGCGGCAGGTGGGGCCAAGGGAGAGACCCAGCCCCAAAACTGCTGGAGCCCCGCGGGCCACATTGGGGAGGCTCGCGGGCTGCAGATGGCCTGTGGGCTGGGAGTTTGAGACCCCTGCTTTAGACTTCCTCAATAACGCTTCTTTTAAACGCACAGAAAATCGGCTTTGTCCCTTTAAGGAGTCAGGGACCAAGTGCCTGTAAAAGGTCCATTTTACCATTTCACTGCAGTTTGGGCAGCCCTCACCTACTCAGAGCTCAGCTGCACCAGGCTAATTTCCATAAGCATCATGTGGTGTTACAGAAACCACATTTTGCCAAGCTGTCAACTGTACAGCCTTCTCTTTGCTAAACAGACTCCCATTAAAACTGTCTGCACAATTTGTCAGTTAAATGAGGTACAAGAGGGACGCTCTATTTGCCCCTAATTAGCTGTGCAGACTACCTTTGTCGGTTTGATTAAGTATTCACATTATCAATTTTGTTTAATCTGATTCATTTCACACACCTCCCTTGGGACTCAGCCCATACGGTTAACTAATCTCTGATATCATCTCTTATATCAGGCTGCAATGATCTCCCACGGAACACATTCTACCCACATCTACAGCCATCGCCAGAATCTCCAGAGAGGAAGGTGTTTCATGATGAACAAAAATTAAACGGCCTGATTGGAAGTGAGCATTGACATGTTTAACCCAAGTCATAAAGAAGCACATGCAGCCCCAGTGCTATTTCCAGTCATCCTTTTAATCTTTTCCCCCAAGCAGCTGCACCCAAACAGAAAGTGTGTGAGTTCAGTAGTATCATGGTAGCTCTGTCTTCTTATGGCCACTGCTCTAAATGGCTGTCTATCACTTGATCCCTTACAGGATTGAGCAGACCACAGATTTCAGTTGAAAGCAATGGTCAATGTCCAGTGTACGAGACTCTCTGGTGAGAGAAGAGAGAAAGGAGTTCTTCAAAGAACTTGTATGTGAAGTCAAAGAGGCTTTGAGTGATGGTGGCTTCCAGACAACACTTCATATTTCAGAATGGGCTGGGTACTCCTGATGAGAAGTCGAGAGGGAAGCCCCAAAGCTGCACTGGGTTTACTTGAGGCCCTCATTGAGGAAAGGCAGGAAGGATGGAACTGAAGGCAAACAATTAGAAACATTCAAAACCAGAGATTATTTCTATCTGTGTCATATGCATCAGTGCACCACAAGTGCTTATGTCTCTGTAGGTGTGGATGTTTGTGTACACACATATATATGCATAATATAAAACATTCACACCAAACTTACAAAAATCTCAAAATGTGAGGTTTTAGTGTTTTGCTATGAATTCATGAAACTGGTCTGCATTAATGAAAAAACTGCACATTTTTACTCAAAAATAGGAACGTTTTTGAAAGGAAATGGACCCTTTGCTATGCTAACGTGGTTACACTTTTGATGAAAATAAAACTTGGAGAATTTCAAAATTCAGAGTTTCATCTGGACAGAGATCAATTTTTGCACTGAGTCACCACGAGAAAAGAATTGAAATTTTGGTTATTTCAATGCAGGACAGTTTATTTTGTGATAATTTTGCAAGAAGTGACTTTTTAAAAGGTACAGAATGCAATTGTAAATTGAGTTTGTGAAAATTTGCAAAATATATTTATATCATTTCCCCACACTGCTAATACCACACCTCCACAACCATCCTATGCACATGAAGAAACAAAATATAATCATTCAAAATTCTGTTATACTTTTTTCACTGGGCCCTATTCTCACTATGCAGGATACGAGTAACTTCCAGGGCCAGTGCAAATTAAGGGCTAGGTTGTGACTTGGACTACATGCCTGTGCTAGTTTGTAAGGAATTCCCATATGCCTCACTTGGGGTACCCAGACCATGGGTCCAGGTGCAAAGGAGTAAGCAGGGCTATTTAGAATCATAGAATATCAGGGTTGGAAGGAACCTCAGGAGGTCATCTAGTCCAACCCCCTGCTCAAAGCAGGACCAATCCCCAGACAGATTTTTGCCCCAAATCCCTAAATGATTGAACTCAAGGATTGAACTCACAACTCCGGGTTTAGCAAATCACTGAGTGATTCCTCCCCCCTATTTGCCTGCTTATGCCCTCCTGGGAGCAAGTGGACTGTGAGGAGCAGTGAATGGGCAGAGATTGGGCAAAGTCTTGACTCCACCTCCTCTTTCTCCTGGGCCAATGTAGCTGAACCTATGCAGGATGGGTAGTAATTTGCTGCTGGTTTAGGCCAGCAGTACATTATCACTTCCCAGGAGCAAAGGGGAAGTGGGGAGGCATTGTGATTCAGAGGGATGTCTCTGAGGCTCACTCTCTCCTGCTAGTCCTGGGATAGGGCAGTTTACCAAACCTTGCTCAGGTTAATGTTGCCATCTAGCCCAATATAAACTTTCATCCCAATCCAATCCAACTTTCTTTGCAGGGTTTTTGAACATGGAGCTCCCATTAAAGTTAGAATGAAGTGCATGCACAGAAGGATTGCAACTGGGCACTTGGATGGAAAACAGAGCAACAGTGCTGGATGGTCACAAATTACAATAAGATCATAGCAAGTGTTTCTTTCACACTAGTCATAACCAAAATAGGCACAGATACGAGGTTTTCAAAAAGCCTACAATTTAGAAACCACAAGAAGAAGCAGATAGGCTCTGAGCCTGCTCACTACAAAGCTCTGATCAATTGTTGTATTAAGGCTTTTATAACAGTGGTACTCTTTCATGATTCAAAAAACGACCACCTTAATGACCATCCTTCCCAGTCTACTACACTGAAATATTAAGACACAATAGGCTGTGTATTGATCCAGACTTAGGTGAATCCCAAGTGCCATAAAATATCTAGCAGTGAGATGAAGGCTAATAATTCAATGTATCGATGTATGTATTTGGATTTTTACGAACTACTACTGGCGGACGTGTTGTGGTCGGTGCTGTCTTAACGACAGCTGAAGACCGATTGATCCAGGTGATCTGGGTGACTATAAAAGAGCTCCCATCCAGTGCTTAGGGTGCTCTTGATGATCTTTCCAGGAGGGGTGGACAGTCTCACAGAGAGAACTCTAGCCAAATCTTCACTCGTGGAAGCAGAGGGTTTGATCTAACCTTATGTCTCATGTATTTTTTCCTTTCCTTCGTGTCACATTTTCCTTTCCTTCTCAGTGTATCTTTTCTTCCATCTTTTTCTGTGTTTTCCTTAGTCTACACTTTTCTATTGTTCGAAGATTCTTCCCATGCCATTCCATTTCTACTCAAGGCTCCTGTCCTGAAATCAACTTAGCACAGATAGAGCTGTAGACAGTTCTTCTTCTGACTCATTTCTCTTCATGCCAATTTCTTTCCCAGTACCTTCTAGATAATCTGCTCAAAAACAGACTTTATGGAAAACTCCAAAACAATTCACTTTACACTATCTGGAGAAAAAGCAATTCTGTACCACTTTGACCAACAGTGACAATATTTTTCCACAGAGTGCTATATGCATTGCCATATTATCTTCTGTATCCTTGAAGATCATCCATGATACTTGCTTTGATCGAACATTGTGCAAGGAGCAATGGTCTCAAGTTGCAGTGGGGGAGGTCTAGATTGGATATTAGGAAAAACTATTTCACTAGGAGGGTGGTGAAGCACTGGAATGGGTTACCTAGGGAGGTGGTGGAATCTCCATCCTTTGAGGTTTTTAAGGCCAGCTTGACAAAGCCCTGGCTGGGATGATTTAGTTGGGATTGGTCCTGCTTTGAGCACGTGGTTGGAGTAGATGACCTCCTGAAGTCTCCTCCAACTCTAATCTTCTATGATTGTACTAAAAGCAAAAAGTGTTATTTTCACTCTCAGGGACCAAAATGATTAAGAACAAAACCTCAAATTTGCCCCAGGAGGGTGGCCTTTCAAATCAATGTTCCTGAAGGATCTTGTATTTACTGTACATTTTACAACAAATTTGACATTTTACTGCATGTTTTTTTCCAGTCTGATAATGTTATAGCATCATCATCATCATCATGCCTAGTAAGGATATTACTGCATTTGTAATGATTGGTGGGCATATTTTAAACAATGTAATATGCAAATCTTATATTTAACTTTCCATAACATTACAATGTAAGAAGTTGCAAAATAGTATGGCTCAGAAAATTAAACTGCAGTTTATATAACAAAATACCTGAAAGAAGTTTATTTTAGTAACTCCAAATGCCTGTGCAGTAATGGTTTTCAGAGTTTTTCACCTATAAACGCTTTGCAAAATCACTTTTGCTTTATTTATTCTAAACACCACAGAAATAGTTATTTCCCTGAAAACAAACTGTTTTATGGTGAGCACAAAGATTAACACCAAAATCAGACCTCATAAATTACTTGATTGTTCTTCCCAGCTCTAAACTTCAGTGAATTTACACATTTTGGGGTACTTAAATATAGAAAGAACATCTGGCTTTTGGTGCTAATAAAATGAGCGTTAAGTTTTTTATTTGAAAGGAATGGAGACTGACAAAACCTTGTATATATATTGTTCCAATTTCTACAGAGCTTAAAAAAAGGAAACATTTTGAGCATGATAAGCAAAAAAATGCTGTGAAATGTAAACAAATACCCCAGTTCAGGAAAATGCCCTTATTTAGAATAGCACTTCAGTATATACTTAAAGTTCAGCACATGCTTAACTTGCCCTGAACATTGATAGTATTAAGCATGTGTTTAAGTGCTTTCATGAATGGGACCAAAGGCAGGACTGGAGAAATGACCTGATTAAATGGGTCACACTTAACCTTGTAATTAATATTTAATCTAATCAGCCCCCATATTTACATCAATAAATTGAGGAAATAACTATTTCTGTTATATTTTAGGATTTCCTGTGGCTCAGTAGCTTCTGTTATATCAAGTCATTAAGTATCAATACTTATGCTCATTGGCATTGACATCAATTTTTTATATCAATCTAATTATATGGAGTGTTAATTAAAAGTGATACTGAATCTGAGAGAGAACGGTTTGATTCCCAGTTGTACCGGTCAGCTCAAATATTACAATTCATTAGGAAAGAGTAGTATGTCAAGCAAAGGGAACTGAGGGGTGATCAAATGTATCTGCAGAGGTAATTCAGTGCTGCTGGACTGGGAGGTAAGATATATTTTCTCTGTGTTTGGGCCAGTCAGGTTCCAAAAATAATGAAGTTTTTGTTCCAGTCAAGAAAATACCCATTTCGTTGTTTTGTTTGCAATATTTCCTATTAATATAACACTTCACTTCAATTTTCCAAAGAACTAACACTTGATTGCATAGGAATTGTCTAGACATTTAATGATTAATTAATTAATTAATTATTATTATTATTGCCTAGGAGCCCTAGTCACAGACCAGGACCCCATCGTGCTGGGCACTGTACAAACATAGAACAAAAAGACAGTCTCTGCCCCAAAGAGCTTACAATGTTTGTAACACATCCTTCTTCACAAGGGGCCAGATTCTGGTACCCTTACTCATGTGGGGCTGCATCTTACACCAGGAGTAGTTTCACTGACTTCCATGGGACTATATGTGGAATGAGTCAGCATAAGCAAGGGTATCGGAATCTGGCCCTACCAATGTGTTATTTTGAGTTCTGGGCTAGGCTTATGTATTTGTCTGTAAAATGTATGTTGACTGTTATGATAAATTCGAAGGACAAGATGTTAAACTAGCCCAAGTTGGTAGACACTGGAATGTGTAGACGTCTGAGGGCTGTTCCATGATCTATGTGAAAAACAGTTGGTGACCTTAGTTCATCTTCTAGTGGATAAGTGTCCACTTGACAAAAACAGCAGTGCGGGTTACCCTGGGTGAGAGCTACAATGGTTAGTATGCCTGTCTCATCAAAGTGTCCATTAACTCCACTGGTGACTGTTACATTTGCTATAGATAGTCAGCTCCAGCAAAAACAGTATAGCACATCATATGACTGCTGGAAACCTCTTTCTTGCTGTCTCTTTAGTTTAGTTTAGCTTTGTTTCTTAATAAAAAGAAGCCACTAGCCCTTTTCATTTCAGAAGTAGACCTTAAAATCGAGGGATTTTCCAAGGCATTGTCAGTTGTGATAAAATATTTTTTACCCACCAAAAAGGAAGGCTGCTGAGCTTCTACGGCTTGCTGGAGATTGTTCTCTACTGAAGACCTCAGGAGGTCAATGGAAGATTTGATCCTTTCAAGCCACCTGCTGTCATTCAGTCCCCACTCTGTGTGGACCTCCTGAGGTCCATAGGAAGGGAGTCATGGTTCTGCAGTTCTTAGATGTGGGGATGGGAGCTTGGTATCTGGAGTGAAGAGATCAAGGATGGGAGAACCTCCAAGGAACCTTAGGAGGTTTCTTGAGTTCCCCTTTCCTGTCTTCATAAGACTGAGGCTCATGGGTACCACCACAGTGAGCTTTAGGAGGTCTGTTAGTCCACATGAGCTCTTCAAAGGCTTGCAACACTGCATTGACTTGTCAGAAGCCAACAAACCTGTTTTGGCTTGTTTGAGGGAGCGGAGTCAACTAAGGCTGTTTTTAGGTCTTCAGGGAGACGTCTGAGGCCTGGTCTACACTACAGAGTTAGGTCGAAGGAAGCCGCCTTAAGTCAATCTGTTAATGTATGTGTCTACACTACCAGGTCCTTTATGCCGATCTATGTCACCTCTAATGTCAACTTCCGTAATCCATCTCTGCGAGAGGCGTAGCACTTAATTCGATTTTCATGGGTCGACGGTGAGGTAGTGCAGATGCAGCGTTGTGTAATTAATTGGACTTAATTGGCCTCCAGGTGGTGTCCCACAATGCTCATCTGTGACCGCTCTGAACTCAGCTGCACTGCAGACAGGTACACAGGAAACAGCCCCGCCCCTGCTAAAGCCCTGGGAATTTTTGATTTCCCATTTCCTGTTTGATCAGCATTGGGAGCATGCCAGCTTGAGCACAGCTGATCAAGGAGACTACACGCCGCAAATGCGCTCCAGCCTGGTCTGCACAGGAGGTGGTGGATCTCATCGCTGTGTGGGCAGAAGAGTCTGTGCAGGCAGAGCTCCGATCCAGCAGAAGAAATCCTGACATCTACGCAAAGATCGCTCGTGGAATGGGGAAGAAGGGCTACATGAGGGACACACAGCAATGCTGTGTGAAAATAAAAGAACTTCGCCAAGTGTACCAGAAGGCAAGGGAGGCAAACAGTCATTCTGGTGCTGAACCCCATACATGCTAGTTCTACAATGAGTTGCATGCGATTCTTGGGGGTGACCCTACCAGCACCACCGCAAGCAATGTGGACACCTCACAGGTGTGTGAGTCTAGGGACAACAGGGGGGATGATATGGTGGATGAGAAAGAGGAGGAGGCGAATGGGAGACAAGCAAGCGGTGGATCCATTCTCCCCGAGAGCCAGGAAATATTTTTTAACCCTGGAGCCCTGTGGGTCGCAGGACATCACGTGGCCGACCTCTGGTGTGTATAGAGTTACAATCAAAGTCCAGTTAAACTTTAGCTGGCACACACATATTTGGTGGTATTGCATATTTACTGTGAAGAAAAAGCGAGGTGCTGTGGTTCTCTTCTTACAAGAGGCTGCTCCAGCTATGCAGAGGGTGGCCCCCGGAAAAGACTGTTTATGTGGACTGGGATAGCCTGGGAATCTTCCATAGATATCTCTAGGAAACTTTCATGGAGGTGTGCTCTGCAATCCTTTGTAGAAGGTTTCTGGGCAGGGCCGTTTTATTTCTTCCACCATGGTAGGACACTTTCCCACGCAACTCCTGAATTAATTCTGCTGGCATCATTGCGGTCCACAGCATAACAGCATAAGGACCAGGTCTATATCCAGTCGCTTGCAGCATCTCCTTCTTTTCTGCCTCTGCTACCCTCAGGAGATTGATATCACATAGGGTTGCTTAGGGGAAATGGGAGAAGTTCTCATTAAAAGTGCTCTTACAAGAAAAAAAAGCACATGTAGACCCACCCCACCCCACCCCACCCACATCGCCAAACCATGCAGCTGCTAATGTGCCTTTACTGTGCTCGGCATGGGTCGGCAAGTAGTTTAAAGTAGCTGCTAGGGGACTAGGGCCCCACATGTGAGATTCTGCAATTTGGTAGTGAAAACATCCCCCCTCTCCGCCCCCTTCATAAACAGCTTCCCGTGGTGCTATGGGAAGGGGCAATTGTTTGACTAGCTACCTTTGCTCCCGACATGAGCCTGCCATAAACTTCATTAAAAGTGCGGTCACCCATGACCTGGGAGGGGCCAACTCACCATGGCTGGAGCAGCAAAATGGCGCAGTGAACGGTTATGGATTCTGATTTTGTTATGGCTTGCACCTAGTGTAATTAGGGTTGGGGTTTTTTTATGAAAGTGGAAACATTTTATGCATGTACAGTGGTCCCTTTCTTTTTTTCCATGACTGACAGCTGGAAATGTGTCCTTCGGCGTGTCATCAACACCTGAAAGCAGACTTTCGCTGATTAGAAGGAGGAGAAAGAGAATGCGGGAGGACATGTTCACCTAGATAATGAACACCTCTGGGACAGCTGACACAGAGCTGAGAGCATGGAGGATTTCACTCTCTGAGAAGTTAGACATGGACATGGAGAGCAGGAAAGCTTCCAATGAGCGAGAGCGTGCGGTGCAGGATGAGGTCCTTCAGATTATGAGGGACCAAGCAGACATGTTGAGGTGTCTGGTTGAACTGCAGGAACAGAATCAGGAGGGTAGAGTTCCTTTGCAGACCATGGTGGACAGCCAACCATCATTGCCTGGTGCTGAATCACCCTCCCCCAAGTGTTCCATGAGGCATGGAAGAAAAGTCCATTATCCCTTTCACTTAACTCAGGAGAAGGGTACAAGGAACAGAAGGCACCCATTCACAGACCTTTGATGGTCTGGAATGCGGTGTTACGTTACACTGCTGAAAATGTTTCTCCCGTTCCAACTTTACAACCCCTTTTCCCCAAGGATAATTTTTTTTTCTGTTCTCCCTCTTTACTGATGTTTGTTAAATAAAGTAAATGGATTCGAGAAATAAATGTTCTTTATTGAGTAGAAGCAGTGGGCTTGGGTGGGGGGTTGGCTCTACAGGGACAATGATACAAACCAGGTGAAGGTTTGGGAAAGCACAATGCAGACAAGCAGCTCACATTACTGATTATTGAAATGGCTTTTCAAAGCCTCGCGGATACGCAGCACCTCTTGCTGTGCTCTTCTTATTCCCCTGGTGTCTGGCTGTTCAAAAATGGCTGCCATATGATCTGTCTCAACTGCCCACCCCTACGGAAAAATTTCCCCCTTTTCTTCACAGATATTATGGAGCACACAGCAGGCAGCTATAACCATGGGGATGTTCTCCTCACTAAGGTCCAACCTTGTTAGTAAACTTCTCCAGCGCCCTTTTAAATGATGAAAGGCACATTCAACCACTATTCTGCACTTGCTGAGCCTATAGTTGAACCGTTCCTTACTACTGTCCAGATGGCCAGTGTATGGCTTCATGAGCCATGGGAGCAAGGGGTAGGCTGGGTCCCCCAGGATAATTATAGGCATCTCAACATCGTCAATGTTCATTTTGTGGTCTGGAAAGAAAGTCCCGGATTGCAGCTTTTTGAACAGACCTGAGTTCCTAAAGATGTGAGCGTCATGAACCTTTCCCGACCATGCTATATTGATGTCTGTGAAAGTCCCCTGTGATCCACCAGTGCTTGCAGCTGCTGCTAGTGAGGACTTACTCCATTGAGACAATGAGCATGGTGTGGCCACTCACAATCAGCTTAATTAATTCAGCAGCTCGAGGTATAAACAAGCCCTAAGATTTGTGGGAGTATGGGGACTTGTGATTCTCCCCCCCACCCCCAAAGAGTCTAGCAGGGTCACAGGTAAAAGGAAGAGGCATGAGACTAAAAACCCACAGCACCATTACCCAGCATTTTAGAAGAGAACTGAAGAACACTGTATCCCACTGAGAATGCAGGGGAAATTTCAATAAGCAGAATAGGCCAATATTTGCACCTAGATATACACTCAGTATGCTCATTGAAATTGACAGCAGCTGTACGTGTGCCTATGAGAACAAAATTTGGCTGAATATAAATATCTGGGAAGCTAACACCCCCACACTTGCGAATGGTATTGTAACTTCTTTAATTATGACAAATGGTCAAGACCTCAGTTTTATGTCTCATCCAAAAGCTAGCACCCACTAACAGCACAGTTGCCCTTATCACTGGGTCGAACATCTTCTTCTTTTTCATCAGGTCCCTCTAAATGTCTTCTATCTTGCAACTATCATAATACTAATATAATATTAATATTTTTAAAAGAAGATATTATGAAGGTAAAAGTTGCCATCTCCTACCTGAGCAGTAGCTGTATTTCTACGTTAAAGTGATTTCCACATTATGGAGGGGCAGTATCTTCACTGTAGTTAAACTGAAACTATCTTTCCATTATAAACTGGATTTCCAACATACAAACCACTCTCTAACGTCCTTAGAAAATGTCCTCTCTGGCAAATTAGTTCAAGATCAAAAAGACTTTTTCCTCAAAATTTGACATGAATTGTTCCATCTGATTCTGAAGTATGGGAGTTTGAAAAATTAGGTGTTTTGACCATTTGGCAAATTCTTATAATAATTTTCTGTTCTATTTCAAAAGAAGAGAGGCCTTGAAACGTCAGGTCTGGTTTGCTGTGAAGCTCTTGAATGGCACTATTGCCCAGAAATTGTGGTACTTTTGCAGGATTTTTTTCCCTGGTGACTTAGCCATAGCAGAATCCTCCATCGGCATGTTGCAATCTTCTAAGCTTTGTCAAAAGTCTGGAGGATCCACAGAGGTTACCAAGTGTCTGACAGGCTTGGCAAATTCGTCTAATTAACTTCAGGACCCCTTCAGAGCTTCTAAGCCCCATGAGGAGTCCAGCAGACATTTGGAGCCATGATGTGCAGCAGATCTCCTAAATCCCAGAGGGATTCCTTCTATTGATCTCCTTACCCCCACTATTGATCTCCTTGCCCCATGTAGGCACTCCTGCAGAGTTCATAAGCTCCAAAGAGTTTCTAACCCCAGAGAGTCTCCAGGAGGGCTCTGAGGCAGAACTGGTTGGGCTAAAGGGCTTTAAGAAATCCACAAGTGTAGCTTGGAAAAAAATTGGGTGCAGTTCAAGCAAGCAGGAGACCAAGATATGCTAATTGACACAGCTGTCATCTAGGATGTAATCTAATTTACATACTTGGTGGCGAATAAATGCTTCTATATGGCAGAGCACCAGTATTTTTCCTTGACAACTTTATCAAAAGGCTAATGAAATTCCCAGACAAAAGTTTGCTCAGCTTGATTTAAGGTTGTAACTACAGTAACTTAATGATGCTGTTTATAAACACTGGAAAGCCAAGAAATTGTACATTAAAAAGCTGCTTAAAAGAAAGGCTGTGGGAAAATATGGAAATACAGTGCAAAGGCTCCCCAAATGACAATTTCCCCATATTCCTAGCCACTCACCAGCCTAATTCATGAGACATCCTTACACCTGCTCATCATGCAACTTCATCATTGACAATATGAGCGACACCCCTTGACATATCCAGCTTTCTAACTGTATGAAACACCCACCAACCCTCTCCACCTTCACAATCACAAACTGTCCTACAGTTCACCCTCCACTGACAACACAGCAACACCAACATCCTGCATCTCACATTTCACTCACACACCAAAGGATGATTGAACCACCATGTCATCTTCCGAATATACTCAGGTTCCCCGACACCAATGAGTCCTCAGGCTGCCCAAGTACACAAGAATGTGATGTTCCCAGCCAATGAAGTTCAAGGCCAAATCATTAAAGTAGTACAAGACTTAAGATGTCAAGTAACTGAGACACTTGTCCTATACACAAATACCTGCCATGGTTGATGCATAGGGTGACAGGGATATGACGGAAGAGCTACACTTATTTGGCTTCCTTAATTCTCCATATTCATTCTTTCTAATGTTTGCTTTATTTACCTTGAATTGCAATTTTATCCATGGGTTAAGCTGGAAAAAAACCAGTGTGGTATTCTTCCAAGCTCCACCCACAAACCAAGCTCAGCCTAACCTAGTTGCTAAAATGAGATGCTCCCTCATTGTACTGGTGTTGAAAATATGACCATGCATGCTCTGCTGGGCTCCACAGATTTGGCTCATTTTCACTGGGACTCAGATGGCCCCCCGCCCTGCCACCTCTGTTTCTTGGCTTTAGCTCCTTCTCACTTGGGAGAATAAAAAGTGGTGGTACTCTCCAACGTGCAGCACCAAAATGATGTAACTTACAGTAGATTGTGCAGGTCTTCACCCAGGAGATGTCACTTACAGTAGATTGTGTTCAGTCCACTCCACTGAGTGTTCTGGCCCCAATCCAGTAGGCTCCTTAAGCATGTTACGTGCTTAACTTTAAACACAGGAGTTGTCCTACTCAAATCACACGCTTAAACGCTTTGCTACGTCTAGGCCAGAGTGCTCAGCACCTAGCAGGCCCAGGCTCAATATGGTGTCCTCTTTTCTTACATGATTTGATCAGCAGTAATATAATTAACAATGTTGACATTTGAATTATGGTCATTGGGTGCCTGCGTTACCTATTTATGTAAATGAACAGAACAAAGTCAGGCAGACATCACTGCATCAGCTACGGATGATCCACATTTTCAATATGCACATGGGTATCTTCACAACCATAAAGGGTAGAGATTGATTTATTTATATAACCGTGTACCAGACTCCAACATAAGCCCTGATTTTAAATTAGCATGATTTCTTGGCTTTCCAATGTTTGGATTCTGTTTAACTTCAATATTCTTTAAAGTTTCTTTTTCACTTAAGTGATTGGTATGTGTTCACAGCCTTGACTCCAGCTAAACAAAGTTGTTGAGTTTCTGTTGCTGTTGAAGGGGTGAGGGCTGGGGGGGCGGGAGGGGAGGGGCTTGTCAAGGAATTCCGTAAAGGGGGTTGAAAAATTTCCAGTAGAAGAGTTTTCCATCAGAAAAGCCTGATTTGATGAAATCAAAACATTTTATGGGAATGGATTGATTTAGTTGAAAATGAATTATTGAAATGTTTCCTTTCAATAAAGTCAAAACCTATTGTTTTGATATGGACAAAGAGCTTTGTTTTGACTTTGACTTGATTAGATTTGATTACAATAATTTTGCATTTATACAGCAGCTTTGGTCCTGTATGCTATAATATGATATAAAGTCAAAATGCAGTGGTTTGACCTTTATCGAAATATTTAATTTTGATTAGGTAATTTCAATATTTTCCTAAACTCGGGAACTTTGAAAAAGTGGGAGCACACGTGATACCCAAAGGAAAGAATTACTCAGCAGCAGCCCCGACCAGCTGAATATGAGTAAAGTGGAGTTGGCAGGCTCCAAAATGGAGTCCCAGCCACTTAGCCAGAAGGATAATATACGAGGAAGGGACTGTGTGTGTCCAGTTAGCCCAGGCAGAAAATGAGAGCAGTTAAGTACTCACAGCAGATACAATTTCTGGCTTTAAACAGAAATTGGTTTTCAGCCATACAAAAGTGGGACACCTTCAAATGATTGTTGTGAAAGGTATTTTGCACTAGTTTATGGATACATCTTTGAGAGTGCTGTAGAAATAAATAATTTGGGTTTGATATTGAGTGTATTTGAAATGCTGGATATGTGCCAAACAGGGCCGGCTCCAGCGTTTTTGCCTCCCCAAGCGGCTCTACCGCTGCCGCTTTACTCTTCGGCGGCAATTCGGCGGCAGGTCCTTCCCTCTGAGAGGGACTCGCCACCGAAGAGCCAGACCTGCTGCCCCTTTCCATTGGCTGCCCCAAGCACCTGCTTCCTTTGTTGGTGCCTGGAGCCGGCCCTGGTGCCAAAGGGAAATGATTATTGTTACAAACTGATATACAGGTTTCCCAATCGGTTTCATCTTGGGTGATAGGGGACTGAAGTGCTCTATACCTGATCTACATTATCACCATCTTTCCTTTCTATTCACTGCTATTAGTGCAGGGCTACAGCCACAGAGGACAGCACTGTTGGCTGGCTGCCTTCTAGTTGTGCGCATGTCGCCAACAGCAAATATGACTGGTGCAATGGGACCTTTACCCACTCGTGGATTTTGGCTTCTACAGACAATGTCACTAAAAGTTATCTCATCTTGAACTACCTTAGGACAGAAAAAAACTAACGTAGCCTGGAAAAATGCAGTAAGCCTAACTGGTAAAATAGTTTTAGGCTGGTATAAACACTACTGCCGTAAAGGCTGCATTTCCTATTGGAGCTGTGATACATCCATAGAACGAGAGCTCAAGAAATATCAGCTGGGCTGGCACAGTCCTTATTTCTTTCATATCCCCCTTGTCAACAGTTTGAAAGTGAGATGGCTAATTTTGTGCCTGACAAGAAAGGACGGATCATTTTCTCAGATGCTGCTATCAGCAGAGTCAGGGCTGGTACACTCTCTGAGGGAGTCCCCAAACTACAGGTTACTGGCAGGCAGACAAACACTCACTGACAGCCATTTGTGACCAACTATGAAACACCATCTGCTATTGTTGGGGGGAAGGAACGTATCCAGCAAGTGATACCACTGTGAGAAATGAGTCTCTGTGTTGACACACAGCAGTCTTTAGCTGGCCCTAAAGAATAAGACTATTTTGTTTTCCTAAATTTGTGAGTGTGAGGGAGAGAAATATATGTTGATGTAGCTCCATAGGTGAAGCAGTCAGGCTCTGTTTATAACAGAGATAGAGAAGGGAAGCATTTGATGCATTAGTATTATACATATGAACCAAATGCATCCGTGAAGTGAACCCAGTGTGTATGGAAGAGCACACTACGGGCTCTATTCTTGCACTGCCACTGATTTGCTTGTGATCTTGGGCAAATCCAGGGCCGCCCGGGTGGGGGGGGGGGGGGGAAGTGGGGCAATTTGCCCCAGGCCCCGGGCCCCGCAGGGGCCCCGCGAGCCCTGGCCCGGTGGTGGTCCGGGACTTCCGCGGCATTTCGGCGGCGGGGGGCCCTTCAGTGCCGCCGAAGACACGAAGCGACTGAAGGGCCCTCCGCCGCCAAAATGCCGCCGAAGACCCGGACCTCCGCCGGGTGAGTACAAGCGCCGCAGCTCCCCCGCTTTGTCCCAGGCCCCCTGAATCCTCTGGGTGCCCTGGGCAAATCACATAACTTCAGTGTGACTCCATTTGTGAAATGGTAATCATAATTCTTGCTTATCTCACCGGGGTTTTGTGATGATTAATTAATGTTCATAAAACACTTTGAGATCCTTGAATGGAAGGTGCTGAATATTTTCATTTACGCTAACAAGCCTTTGCTGCAAATTGTTAAATACACAACCAAAGCTGGAAGATAATTTTCCTTCCGCTGTGGAAAAATCTGACTTTTGAAGCAGCTCTCACTTTGCATATAAAAAAAAATAAAAGTGGGAGTATATGTACATTAACTTAACTGAGTGTAAAATGTTACAGCTGGTGTAAATGTTGTCCAGAATCAAAAGCTACACCAGTTTAACCAAGTGGCATGCACACCATTTCAGTTCAAAAGTTTCAGGATGGATAAAGGGCCCCCAACCTGCTAAGAGGGAAAAGGAATCTTACTTGCTCATTAACACGCATTGCACGCAGCCAAAGGCATATGCCAACTCTTCCCTCTCTGGTCAGAAAAGTAGACTTTCATTTTTAGGAGTCTTAATAGTTCTGTGTCTCATGATTAAGTAATGAGAGCTGGCATCCAAAGTGACTGAAATTCCGCTGATCTTGCATTAGCTTTGTAGGCCCTGGCGGACTATAAAGCGCAATGTTTTCAAGCAAAATATGCAGGCAAAAAATAAAATAAAATAAATACAGACCGTAGAATCTCAGTTTGCTTCCACAGCAGAGAAGTGTCAGGATTATAGTATTTGGCAAGAAGTCTGACTAAACTGTTGTTTTTGTGGTGGTTTTTTAAATGGTGAAAAAAGTCTGTATGGAGACTAACATTTGAGTTCCAAATTCTATCTGTATAGGTCAATGCATATCATATAAAACATATGGAGACAGTGCTCAATCCAAATCCCATTGAAGTCAATGGGTGTCTTTGCATTAACTTCATTGGGAGTTGGAGCAGGTACATAATCACCAAAGAGAAATGTATTTCCAAAAGCATGCATATGTGGTTTTGTGCCTCTTTAGAGGAGAACGGGAAAGGATCCATTTCCTTGTAGTACAGTCTTCTTTACAGAAGTGGACTGCAGAAATCCTGCAAGCTCAAGTGAGCTGCAACAGAGATGAATCAAAAACTTTATAGAAATCTGTGCTAGTGGAGAAGCACGTCACATTACACCAGAGTGACCTGTGCATGGGAACATAGCAAGTTAATGACAGGGGGAGAAAAAGGGAGGTGGGGGGAAGCCTTATGATTTAAATATGCTCTCACTTATAGCTGTGCAATATGAAAACCAAATCTAAACATTTGTCTGTAGAATCAGGTGATGATTGGCCCTCTACTGTCTCAAGGGGGGCAGGAAAATGGTCTATGCACCTGCCACCTAATTCAGTTTAAAACCTGACACATTTTCCAAGAGTGGGCTGGCATAATGAAGTTCATTCAGGCTGTCAGTGGAGTCAATAACTTATCCCCAACTGCTTTTGTTTCAGTGGCGGCAGTGCCTCTGATCAGGCTGAGGTACTTATCCAAGTAAAATTTATTTTCAATTGTAGGCCATAATACAACTGGCACAAGCCTGGCTTTGACAGAAGCTTTTGCTCAAGGCTAAACTATTGTTAAAGTTTGTGCCCATTGTCCAGGGTCTTTGATCTGTCAAAGCTGCTTAACAAGCTGGTTAAAAACTGTTTCAGATAACAGGTGTGTCCTTTGAGGACACTGAGACATTTTTCAACTTCTTTAAAAGACTAGTCCAGTAGCTGACTAAAATTTACATGCTGGTTGGTGGTGATATATGGAAAGCACTTTAAAGCAAGAAACGAGATTTAGTGTTTTATTTCCCTGAATTTCTGTGTGTGCCTCTCCTGAATCGAATTAGATGTAAAATCATTTATCTGCAGATTTGCAGAAATTTAGAGCAGCAGTGGAATATTCACCAGAGCGGCAAACTCTAGCAAGCAAGCTCTTTGTCGTTTCCGAGAGAGCTGCCATTCTTGGTGTGCGACAAGGGGAAGTCCTAGAGGAAAAGGTGTGACTCATACCAACATGCCAGCGGTCAAGTGAAAGTTTTACAAACACTGCATCCTAAAGCAGTTGCTGTGCTGTTATTTCAGTAGTTCAATTCCCTCTCTCTCATTCACCACCTTTGGCATATATAAAGCAAGCCTGAAACTGAAATGGTGTCTGGGCCAAGGAGAGAGAAAGCCCTTTGTAAACATCGGAAAGCTGACTCCTCCGAACTGGGAAAACCCAACTCATCATAGTAAATCCCAATCTTGCTCTGTATTCTGAATTTTTAAAAAATAGGTCTTGATTTTTAGCCTGAATGCTGAACAATCTACAGAATGTGGCACATATAAGATGTTTCCTTTTAGGGTGAGTGAAAAATGGATCTTTGGTTTTGTTTTTTACTTGCTGTACTATTCCCCATTTCTTTGTACTATTCCCTACCTTCCCCATTGACTTACTGGATTTACCCAAAATCTGTGAGCAGAGCCAGCCTTCGCATTTTTGTGTATGGCTGCAAAACCGCAACCCCCCCCCCCCCCAATATAACCAACTCCTGTCCATGAGTACTTTACAGTGCAGAGGGCCAGCCAAAGGATTTGGGCAGGGGACTGGTGGGTGGGATGCTTCTTTAGGCTACACCCCAAATTCAACTCATTTTACATAAATTCTGTATGCATGTGAGCAGAGACAACCTGTCCCTGCCGATAGTGGGGGGAGGGGAGGGGAGCAGAGTGAGGGCAGCCAGTTTCAGCTGTTACTGAGCATGCTCAGTCCATGTGAGCTTGCTCAGTAAAGCCAAGCAGCAAATCTTGGGAGAGGCACATGACCCCGCTTGCTCCCCTGCCCCAGTGTGTGTGTGTGTGTGTGTGTGTGTGTGTGTGTGTTCAGGCTATTTAGATTTCTCCTTACCAGGTCTGTGCCTAGCTGCTCATGGAGCTCAGCAGCTTGTGTTGGGGTCTTGCAGAAAACCAACACTTTTACAAGTTTTGCAAGTCACAATTGTCCAAATAAGCTGGAACTCTGCAGCCTACTAGGCCTCCAGCCAGTGAGTATTTTATGTACATCCTGCTGAATTTTAGTACACACAGACTGTTTACAAACATTAAATACTTAGTTTTCACAAGCCAAATACACCGTCAGGGAGGCAAGTGTAATCAGTATCGCTGGCTGGAACATTTTTGACTAAATGAAATTTTTGTTGAAATGTACCGCTTTGTGAAAGCTGAAACATGTTGTGGAGACATGTCAGTTTTGATGAAGTTTTCATCAGGAAGGGGGTTTTTGGTCTAGGACTCTTGGATCAGAAGTGACCAAAGAGAAAGAGAGAGAGAGAGAGAGAGAGAGAGAGAGAGATTATATGAATTGAAAAGCTCAGGTGGTCTTCAGTCCGAAAACAGATCTTTCTACACAATTCTATTTCTCAAAACCATTTGGAAGGTTTTGTTTTCATCCCCACACAGAACCAAAACAAATTTCACAACCTTGAAAGTTGTCACTAAGTAGAATTGTCATCCACTGTACAGCTCTAATTATCAGCCTGAGTTTGCAGGACAGAAAGGTTGACTGAGGTCATAGATGGAGCTGGTGTCAGTGCTGGGATTAGAATTCCTTTGTCTATGTCCCATGTTTAGTCCACTAGACTGTGTTGCCTCACAGGCTATTCCTTATGGCCAGAGGTGACAGTGACTGCTTACAGCAGTCATCAGCGGCAGGCCGGCTGGCACCGCCCTCACAGCATAAACTGATTTGAGATCATCTCAACTAACTAAGGGTTCTTTGGCCATCATTTTTATGGACCTGAAAGGCCAGCCCTGGGAGACTGTAAGGGGGAATATGAATACAGTATGATCTTTAGGAAACATCAGTACAATTTCAACCTTAGTGACTAGTCTACATCAGTTTATATTGTCAACCCTATCTTCATAAAAGAAAGGACTAGACACTTTCTTTAAAAAACAAAATCTGGGATTCTCCTTTATGTATTTAGCCCCACCCTCAAATCAGGGAGGACCAAGGCCATGGACTTCCTGGGCACCAAACGCGGACTCTGCTTGTGAGCACAATAAACTAAGATAACTTTGCTTGGAAAAGTGAGCCTGCTTGCTAAGCATGTTTCCCCAAACAAGCCCATCTGCACAGAAAATCTGTCACTAGCTTGTTAGTTCATGGCAGCTGGGGAATAAAACAAGCCCTTTCGCAAAACGTAGAAGTTTCTGAGCATCCCTGTACCAGACTCAGAGATGAAAGGGAAAAAACAAGTTTTCTCCTACCACTCAGCAGTGCTCACCATTAGGGCCATTTGGACTGTTCAAGAATTACTTTGGTGTGCTTGATTGTCATCAATTAGCTGCAGCGCTATGCTTTTTGAGCAATTTGGTTTTATCATTCAAATGTCGCTAGAAAGGTGAGAGACAGAGGACAAATTCCTTTTCTAAGGACTCCAGTCTGCTGTTAGCCTCTGAGCAAAACTCTCAGTGACTATGGGGATGTCTACAAAGCAGCTGGAAGCATGCTTCCCCATGTTGGTAGAGACACGCACTTGCTCCACTGGAGCTAGCATGCTAAAAATAGCAGCGTGGCTGCTGCCACAGCATAGATGGTGGCACTGGCTAGCTGCCCCATTATGGATCCAGCAGGTCTGGTGGGTTTGTATGTGGGCAGCTAGCCCAAGCCACTGCCTGTACCACCACAGATACACTGCTGTTTTTAGGTGCTAGCTCAAGCAGAGTTAGCACGTGTCTGTCTACCCGAGCTGGAGGCACCCTCCTAGCTGCTGTGTGGACATACCCTTACTGGGAGATTTTGAATGAAATCCTGGCCCCACTGAAGTCAATGGCAAACCAGTGGAGGGGGGATTTCACTCCTTGTGTAGGTCAATGGCAGAATCTGCATCTGAGAAAGTGTCTAGCTTAGGGAACTGACCTGTTGTTGACAACATATATCAATAGTGGGTTCCCCACGTCTCCTTTAACTGGAGTTGAAAACAGTTTGGCTGTTAGGGCACAGGAGGCCATGTCATTTTGAACCCTAGGTAAGACAAGACCTGGAGGAGAACACTGCTCGCCCCCCCCTCGCCGCCCCCCCCATCAACAATGAGTCATTTTCCTAATGTAAACAATTACTACAGGAGTCTGATTTTAAAAGCTGATTATCCTTCAAAGTCTGCTGTCACCTTTGCAACTGATGTGACATCCTGGTAAAAAAACATGGCACAAACCTTACAACCATGGCAAAAAATAGAATAAGGGAATTACTCTTTAAAATAAACTACTTCAGGGGTTCCCAAATGGTAGGTTGTGACCCTCTAGAAATATCACAGTGGGGCTCCAGAACGGGGAGACAACAATATACAATAAAAGTAAATTTCAAATTATTTAAAAAAACCTGAAACACAGCATAAGCCCAGTGAAGATGTGTCTCCTTAAGGCCACCATATTATTGTAATCTGAGAAGCCCAGCTAATGGTTCAGTATAAAGTGCAATATATGATGGAGGGATGTAACGATGTTTCCAATTAAGGCAAACTTATTGTTGTAATCTTAACATGTCTAGCTGGTATAGACTAGAGCAGGATGTGAATGCATGCAGCAGGGTACTAGAGCCAGTGTTAATCATCAGGGCCAGCTCTAGGTTTTTTGCCACCCCAAACAAAAAAATTTTTGGCTGCCCCCCACCCCAGCCCTGGGCTCTCACCCTCCCCCACCAGTGCCCTCCCCCACCTACACCCCCTGCCATCCCAGCCCTGGGTTCTCTCTTCCCCTCCCCACTCACACCCCCTGCCGCCCCAGTGCTGGGCTCTCCACCCCACCCCAACCCACCCGCACCCCCAGCCCTGGGCTTCCCCCCACCAGTGCTGACTCTGCCCGCTCCCCCCTTGCCTCCAGCCAGTCCGGCGCTGGCAGGGTCAAGGTAAGCAGCGAGGCTCCCGGGTCACGCCTCAGCCCAGGGTCCCTCCAGCCAGGGCTCCCGCCTCCAGGACCAGCCAGGACCCGGGAGGGCAGAGCCGGGGGACCACCCCGGCAGGGAGATGAGGAGCAAGGGCAGGGTATCCCCAGAGGGAGCGGAGCCCCGGAGAGCAGGACGCAGGCCCCGCATGGCAGCGCCCTGCCCTCTATGGCCCCGCTGCTGCTGCTGCTTCTGGCCACCCTGCTGCAGTCCCTGGGCGGCTCGGGCCACTTTGCCGAGCCCCGGCTGTGGCACTGGGGGGGCAGCCACCCTGCGGCACCTGCAGGCGGCTCCGTGTGCCCCGTGGGGTGGCCCCCAGCCCGAGTGTCCTCCGCTCAGAGCCTGCCCGGCCCAGCCACAAGGTGCAGGCGCTGCTCCTGCGGCGCGAACTGCAGTGGCCCCAGGGCGCCCCCCACGCACGACACGCTGCTGCTGCCAGGGCCGACTCTAGGCTTTTGCCGCCCAAAGAAAAAAAAAAAAAAAAGGCCGGAATACTGGCCCTGAAAATGTGCCGCCCCAAGCACATGCTTGGTTTGCTGGTGCCTAGAGCCAGTCCTGCTAATCATAGAACTGGAAGGGACCTCGAGAGGTCATCTAGTCCAGTCCCCCGCACTCATGGCAGGACTAAGTATTATCTCTGGACCATCCCTGATAGGTGTCTGTCTAACCTGCTCTTAAAAATCTCCAATGATGGAGATTCCACAACCTCCCTAAGCAATTTATTCCAGTGCTTAACCACCCTGACTGTTAGGAAGTTTTCCTAATGTCCAACCTAAACCTCCCTTGCCACGATTTAAGCTGATTGCTTCTTGTTCTATCCTCAGAGGTTAGCAAGAAAAATTTTTCTCCCTCCTCCTTATAACAACCTTTTATGTACTTGAAAACTGTTACAATGTCCCCTTTCAGTCTTCTCTTTTCCAGACTAAACAAACCCAATTTTTTCAAACTTCCCTCAGAAGTCCTTTTCTAGACCTTTAATCATTTTTTGTTGCTCTTTTCTGGCCTTTCTCCAATTTGTCCACATCTTTCCTGAAATGTAGCGCCCAGAACTGGATACAATACTCCAGTTGAGGCCTAGTCAGCATGGAGTAGAGCGGAAGAATTATTATTAATAATGAAACATTATTTAACCTGTGCCCGTGTTCTGAGATTTATCTTGTTCAAAACAATCCATGGCCCATTAACAACATTGTTATGTATGACACGAAGTTCAAGTAAGTACCCAGACCCCACAGACCATTGAAAAAAAAAAAAAAAAAGTTTCACTAACTTCAAACCCCAGACAGGATTACTGTAGTTGCTATGGGCCAAAGGTACTGCTGAGCATCCAACAACCGTGTTGCCTATCATTTGGTCTCTACTGGAGCTCGTTCCTGGCCAAGGGGATTCAGAAAGCTGGATTATCCATTAAAGGACAGTGGTAAGTTGCTTCAGTGACACATCATGAATTAAAAAGAGTATGCAGAAAAACGATGACAAATACATGGCATGTGGGTTCTAAATGGACTGACTCAAAATCACAGTGTGGAGTGTGTTCTGAACTGCTGCCTGCCACAAGTATGCAGCCTTTCGAGTTGCTGAAAAATTTAGAATATCCATCGTTGGCAATTTTAAAATCAAGAGTAGATGTTTTCTAAAATAAATGTTCTAGTTCAAACAAGAATTAATTCTGGGAAGGCCTAGGGCCTGTGTTATGTAGGGCTGACTAGATGATCACAGTGGTCCCTTCTGGCTTCATAATCTATGAAGGATAAACCTGAGGGGTTTTGTTCCAAGAAAATTTGAAGTCTTGAAAAAATCAGCAAGACTTTACTCAAATTGGCTGTGTCAATAGAAACGCCCTTAGGGCATCTAAGTTGGCATCTCTGTGAATTGTACCACAGTGTACAGCTCATGTTGTCGCTGAAAATCTTATCCTTCTCTTCATGACAGATATGATTTCAGAAGTGATAGGGCCTGAACCAGCTATTCATGTGAAAAGACACCCTTCATGAAATAAGCTGTTTTGCGCTTCATTAGTGACATAGACAACTCAATAGCTTGAGGATCTTTGCCTAATTCCCATTAAAATCAATCGGACGTACACCTTTGAAGATCTGAGCCACAGTCAGTGATCTTTCAAAGCTGAGGAAAAGTTCAGCTTGATGAACCAAGTAACGACTCTGGTGCTGCACAGCGTCTAGTACTTGTAAGCTTTGTTTCTGATAGCAAGTCTTCCTCAGTAGACCTATCTAGATGCACGTTGCTGACCTGTGTTGAATGAATTGGTGTCTTGGCTCTGTTCCTAGTGGGCATCACAAAAATCACCACCATGGTTGTGACTAATTTGCACTGTAGTTGACATTCTTAGTAGAGGGGTCTACAAGAGATCAAACATTGAATTGAAGTGTAGATGAGGAAGTCCTCCAGATATGTTTATCATGTAAATAAAAAATATATTATTGATTATTTTGAATGATCGTTTCATTGCTCTCTTGGCTGGGAATCAGCATGGTTATATAGGTATTATAAAAGAGAAGTTCTATTATTCATTTATTATTTTAAGACACTTGTATCTCATTTAAGTTTTATAAAAATAAGCTTTTATAAAATCTAAGACCAATTAAAATGTTTCCATGATTTCTTAAATTGTATGTACTTTTTAGCAAATAAATGTTCACCTGCAGTTTGCATCCCAAACATTGTGAGGTAATGCTTGTGGATGAGAATCAGAAAGTGATATTGAGTACAAACTGATAAAAAACAGGGAAAGTGACTATTTTATTGTCATTGTCCAAGATAAGAGAAATGTAACAAGTAAACAAAGTGTAAAAGTACATTATAATATTACAAATATTTCTGTTTAAAGAACATAAATTGTCATTGTAACATAGGTGAGGACATTTATTATCTTAACTTACTATTTTTAAATTGTGTCTCCTCAAATGAATTGGATCTAAAAAACACATGATTACACTGGAATGCCTCATGCACACAACATGCCTAGTGTCTACTACTGACACTGTACAAGGACCAGGCATGGCGAGTTCTGGCCCCAACAGACAGCTGATTCTCAGTTCTAATCTTTAGTTCAGTTGGCAGGTGTTAAATTTACATTTGAGAGCATTGCAGGGATTCTGCCACTATAGTTCTTGTAGGACTATGCGGAAGTTCTGGCCCCTTTGTGGAACTCTTCTTCGTGATGCATAACCAAATGTCCGTGCAATGATCATGAGACCATATGCACTAATATGTAAATACTAGTAAATTACCCTCATCTATAAAAGTGGCTCCTTCAGATCAGGACTGAGAGGAAAATCGCACTGCTCTGGCTCCAGCTTGCTCTTAATTAGAAGCCTTAATTGCCTGATTCTGATCTCAAATTACCTCTGTCTTAAAAATGGAGTCACTTCTGATTACCCCGGTTAAAGTGTTATTAGATTTCACCCGACCCCTCCCATCCTCTAACTGTCAATCCTATGCATTGGACAAGCCCTAAATTCACTTTTTGAAATGTTTGATTTTTAATTCAGAAGGAAATATTTTTAGTATAAATGTGCCTGCCTGGAGTCCCCCAAAAGCCTTTCCCTTACCGCCAGAGTAGCAGGACCTGGTCCTCCGCTGCTTTGCGCCTTGTGGAGTCATTTACCCTCAGGCACAATGGATGGAAAATAGAGCTGGGTGACAATATTCAAGATCTGAAATATCAATGACACTTTTTTTGGTGGATAAAAAAGACCATGAAATTAGATTTTCATGAAAAATGTTGATCGGGTTTTCTTTATGTAAAATCCTACTCTTCTGATTAAGGAGCACACACTTCTCACCAGTGTAATTGAGTCGATAAGGTGCAAGACAGAGGAGAACTAGCCAAGATTGAGGCGAAGGAGGGAAGCAGACAAACTGGGCTGGAATGAACATCCTGCAGGGTCTTCTGCTCACTGTTCTGGCAAATTCAGTTCAATAGCTCTTCTTGGCATATGCGCTAGAGGAACAGTCTTTACTAAACGCTGTATTCTCCAAGCTACCTCTTGGTTAAACGAAACTCTCTAACATGACATGAAATAGTATTAATTCCTATTGGTTATTATTTCTGAAATGCCCAGTTCTTGCCTGGCTTAAAGTCACCAGTGTCCACTTACAACAATCGCAAGCAGCTTTCAGCTGAATCTGATGAAGGCAGGACAAGGTGAAATTACTTGGCAAGCATTTTAGAAATGCTTTTCTTCCTCACACGTGGAGCCTAGCGGTTACTGGTGAAGTCACATTAAACTCTCTCCTTCTCTTTATGTTAATATAGTGTAGCGTATCTTGCCTAGTACCATATGCAGATGGGGAAATTTGGTGTCAGGTTCAAACAATGAAATCGGTCAGTTGGACGTTTTAGGTGTGTGTGCCGTGCCGAGCCGCTTAATACACAAGAATCTGTGGTAAGTGCTAACTTTGTTTTAATTCCTCTGGAATTGAGGCTGACAAGGGAATAAAAGATTTAGAAATGGGAGCTAGAAACAACCCGGCCCTTAAAAGTTCGTGACGGTGGAGAACACAAGGCAGAAACTTCTGTGATCTTCAGGAGCAAAGTAACTGCAGCTGGAAGTCCATCGGTGATTGTCGCGGGTACAGCTTCACCCTGGGGGTTTGGGTGTTGATTGAACCATTGGGTCCCCAGGGGGCTCCGAAGAGGGTGTTACTCATCAAGGATTCGGATTGTTTTCTCTTCTTTCCTACACTGAATTAGAGCCAGATCCTCAACATCTGTAAATTGAAGTCAATGGAGCTAGGCAATTTACATCAGGAGAGAATCTGCCCCTCTGAATGGTCAAGCCGCCACTCCCTACTGCCGAAGATCAGTATTTAACAGCAGGCTATCTCAGCTCTGCTTTGGTGGGAAGCAAATCCTCCTCTGGCCAAACGTTGGCAGAAATAACTAGACTCACCGATTTGATATCCAAGGCGCTAGGTTTGGTGAGGTAGCCCAGTCGCCAACTGCAGCGCTTCCGCAGCTCAAGTCTGGGAGAGACCACGAGCCTGAGTCTATTTAAAAAGATAATTCAAATTGAAAACGAGTTGCTCATTTGGTAATAACTGCTGGGAACGTGAATTGCCCCAGAAACGTGTTAACCTCCTGGCCAATCAAGCTCTAAGCTGAAGCAACGAAACTTAAGTACTGCTACTATTTCTTCATCTTCTATCCATCTGCACATAACGCCCCTCCCCTCTTTTGAGCAGAAGGAAAGGGATCCCCGAATGCAGCGGGGCCGGGGCTACCTTGGTTTGTCATTCTCACACCAGTGAAGGAGAAGAGGAAAATGAATGAAAAGCAAAGGAGTTCAATCAAGCGCTGGGGAGCCCAAGGGGAAAAGGGAGTTTTTTGTGGTTTGTGGCAGACTGTGGAAGAAAAAAAACGAACATACCTAGGTAGCATCAAATGGTCTCGAGGTATTTAAAGGAGGGATCCTCACAACAATTATTTTTGGTGGGCTCAGAATGTGGCTACTAACTCTCTTGCTGGTGGCCACTAGACAATTTTTCCTAAAATACTTAGTTAACTTTAGGGAAAACAAATAAATATGCACCTGTATATGTCCAAATCATAGTAATTTATTTATGTGGGGGCTGTTGGTTTTTGTTTTTTTTGCAGACTCAATAATAACAATAATGTACAGTTGTCTCTATTCTTTACTGGACCTAGACAGAATAGAAACACAAATAAGGTGCTTTGCATGTTCTTGTCTTTTAATATTATTATTATTTTTTATTTATTATTGTTTCTTTTGCTTTTTTGGCTGCATTTTTTAGACTTTCTAGAGAGTAAGTCTGCTTCTGTGAAAAGTGATACTTGTATGTTTGTTAATATCACTTTTCACAGCAGCAAACTTGTTAGCTAGCTGAGAGGCAGTGAAAAGTGATATATACAAATATCACTGTTCATAGCAGACTTACTCAGTCCTGGCAAACTTGGATGGGGAGGTGGGTAGGGAGGCGGCAGGGACAAAGAGGGGGGTGGGGAGCCCGGGGATGGAGTCCTGCAGCCAAGGGATGTAGCCCACCGCTGAGTAGCCAAAGTCCGGAGGCCAAAGCCCTGCGGTCAGAGCCCCTGGCAGCAGGGCCGGCTCCAGGCACCAGCCCTCCAAGCTTGTGATTGGGGCGGCACCTGGAGGGGGGCGGCGGCGCTCCGGCCGGGCTCGCCGCCCTCCCCCCGGCGCCCTCCCCCCGGCTGGGGCTCTCCGCCCTCTCGCCGCCCTCCCCCCAGGGCTCCGGCCGCCCTCCCCCCGGCCGCCGGGGGGAGAGCGGAGCAGGGGGGGGAGAGCGGCGGGCGGCTGGAGGCTTTTTTGCCTGGGGCGGCAAAAAAGCCAGAGCCGGCCCTGCCTGGCAGGAGCCTACTGCCAAGCCTGCCGCCCGCCACACCAGGGCTGAAGCCAGAAGCCTGAGTCCCACTGCCCCAGGAAGATGAGGAACTCACACCGGCTGTCTGCTCCTCTAGGGTTTGCGGCTCCAAAGGGGGTCAAGGCCCAACAGCCCCCGCCTGTCCGCCCCCGCCAGATCACCACCCAGGAGGCTGTGGGCGCAAGAAAAGTCCCTGGTGGCCGCATTTGAGAAAATCTGGCTTAAAGGGTGATAGAGAGCAGCAACAGGTCTGACCTCCTGGAAGAGCACAGGGGCGTTTTACGGCATTGGAATTGCTGCTGCTCTAATTTATATCATGCTCTGCCCCAATCCACGTCTCTCTCCTCTCCAGGAGACCCAGACCAGTTCTGCGTCAAAGGGATCAAACTTTTCTCCCTGTGGGACTTGGGAGAATTGCCGAGAAAGGACCCGCAGAGTCCTGCCCCTCGCTATGGAGTTCTGACGCTCACCATAAGTAAGGGGCTCATTGCATGGGGCAGCGCTTCCGGCTCTCAGCCCTAGGGGCCCACTTTCTCTAAGCGGCACCAGGCACTGGAGCGCCTCCATGCACAAAGCAGCCCGAGCTTTCCCGTGGGGTAGGAGGGAGGCAGTTTCAGAACAGGACAAAGGTCATCGAGGCAGGAGCCTAAGAAGGGCTTCTTCGCAGACTGCCCAGGAGCATGTTGCCCCAGGAAAATTAAGGCAGAGATTCTGAACCCTTGAAATCAATAGCGAAACTCCCCCTGGCTTCGACTGGGGAGCGGGAATCGGTACCTTACAATCGGTGCCTGCTGTTCCCGGCCACACCGTTTCCTTCAGTCGGTGGAAAAATGCGAAGGAGCTTAGTGGGGCTCGCCTCCGTGTTGCTTTTTCGCGGTGTTACTGACAGATGGTGTTTGCTGTCAGCAAAGGTGCGGGGCGCTGGCCGCCGGGACTGGATGCCCTCGAAGAAGAGATCGGGCCCCTTGTAGGGCGTTGCTGCTGGTGTGTTATTGCCAAGGTGGTCAAAGGGCACATCACAACGCACACGCTGGCCCCAACTCGCAGAATCCCCAAATAATTATTCTGAATTACAGCCCGGGGGTTCGCGAAATGGGAAGGAAATGGGTTTCCCTTTTTCCAGCAACCCCCGGAAATTCATAATAATCCGTGTTACGTTTTTGTGATCACCCCGCTAACACAACAGCCTGAGATAACAAAGGGAAAGCGGGTTGGACCGGATCTCTATTGCAGCGTGGCTCGATGTTATATTTACTTCTGCCTACTTATAAAATGAGCAAAGGTCACCCAGTAAATGGACTGATTTTCTAGAGGCGGCGACTGGGCTTTGCTCTAGGAACAAAATACTATCTGTGAAATGGGTGGACAGGGGCGATTCACAAAGGTAGCTCAGATGTCAGCGGCTCCCTTAACAGCAACTGTCAGGGGTCAGAGAGCTTCCCCTATCAGCTCAGAGAGAGACATACTTGATCTGTGCTTTAAAAAAAAATCCAGCCCTTTAAACTTCGTGTGGTAAAGAGTAGAGATACTCCTCTTTGGAGAGATTATAGAGTTCCTTTCCCCTGGGCCAGGAGAAAGGCAGGGCGTAGGATCAGGGAGGTGGGAGCAGTACTGTCTGAAATCCAACGGTCTTTGCTGGACCGTAGGAAAAGTCTGATTAAATTAAAATCAAGCTTGACAAGTTGGAGAGACCTTGAAGGAAAACCAAAGGGGCTGGCTAGAAAAAAATATCTTTCAGCGTCCTCCAGCCTGCCAAAGCAATGAATGAATGATTTGAAATAGTTCTCTGTTCATCTGATGAAATCCTGAATATGATCATTAACAGCAAGATAGATTTGTTGTATAAATGCATTTCCTCATTGGTTTAGACCTAGGGGGAAATATGCTCTCTAAATCCTGCCTTGGGAAATCTGCTGTGTATGGGGTTTGATATGGTGAAAAAATATATTTGAATTGTGCAAGACTGGTTTCATTGTCACTCTCTCCTTTCCCTGCCTCTGCCTGTAAAACCACAACACAGCAGCTCTCTCTGTTGCGGTTTTCCCTCCCCACCACCACTGGATAAGAATTTACTGTGCCAACCCCCACGCTCAAATACAAAGCAGAAACCCTCCCTATCTGCTTTGATCCTAAACCCCCGTGGTAGGAAAACCTGAAATCCGCCCTTCGAGAAGCAAACTCTCTCTCCTCCTGGCTGGGACAGTGTGAACTCCGCCAGGGACCCGGAGCCTGAGATGAGGGGTATATATCGAGCACATGTCAGGAGGTGAAATGGCTGGAAGAATAACCAGCTCCAGTGAAGTCTGGGCACCTCCTGAGGCGTCTGTTTGCAAACTCGCACCTGTGCAGGGCCGGGTTGAAGTTTCTAGTCTTGGGGGTGAGACTAGGGACGAGGGAGCCGAGCTACCAGCTACTCCTTGCCCAAGTGTCTTGCTCGGATCACTGCAAAGAGTTTCTCTCTCCGTCCGAGAAGTTGGATGCTGCCCCCCCCTCTTCTAAAGCTTATTCCCCCTCCCACTCACGCACGCACACGGAGTGCCTGTCCGCCCCATGCAGGGGCTGGCGAACTGCTAGGGATTTTCCCATCCCAATCACCAGAGAGATACAGCCAGCTGCTGTCCCCCCGCCCTCCCCTCAGTGAAATGCAGCCACAGAGTGCCCGGAGGGAGCCTGGGGTATATTTTAGCTCTCGGCCGCGTAGGATCCGGGGCTGGGAATGGGACATTTCGTTAGAAACTCTCCTGCTCTTGCATCTTGCGGTTAAATCCCCCGTTTGATTCGCCCCCCCCCCCCCCCGCAGCTCCCCTGAGTCCAGAGCACTCAGCTGGTGTATTTAGTGTTTCTTTATAGAAGCCTCCAAAGCTGGCTCGAGCTTTTGTAGCTGTCAGCTTGACCCTTCTCGACTAGGCATTAAGACAGGAACCGGTGTGAGCCCTAGCCCGCTTCCCCGCTTGTCTGGGCTCTGCTGTGAAAGGGGCCCGTGCAGATTCCCGGGCCATAAAGAGAGTTCGTACATCAGGAGTGCTGGGACAGGAGCAGCAACCTAACCCAGTTGTTGGTTCGAGGGGTTTAAAGTTAAGAGAAAGAGGAAACTGCGGTAAAACACCCTCCGGCTGCCGTTTGCTGCTTCTCTTCGCCAGGGGAAGGATCACTCCGTTGATTTGCAGGTTGTGCCTGGCTGAGCGAGCTCAGAAACTGCACAAAGTGACCTCAAACCCAACCCTACAGTCTTTACACAAGCCAGACTCCCGTAGGTCCAGGAGAGCTCAAGAGAAAAAAGAGACTGGCGCCTTTAGTGATGTTACCCTCCGAAATGGGCTCCTGATTCCCCGTTATTAGGGAGGGAGCCTGGAAGGAGAAGAACGTGGGGAATTCGGTTCAGTAACTGACTCGGGCTGACGCCATTAATATCAGGGTGTGAGAAAGCAGAGGGGGGATTGTGTCTGGTTTATAACGCCGGTGGGACTCTAGAAGCGTGCAAAACGCCCCAAGGAATAAATAGTGTCCCCAATAGCTGAGACAGGATGAAGGGTCCTTTTTTTCACTCTCTATAAAACGTTAGGAACTTTCAAAAGCAGAAAACTGCTCTTCTTTTCCTGTCCAATATCTGAACAGGGAGTCAGCAGACAAAGTGTTTACGTGCCCAGCTGATGAGAAGCCACGGGCAGGTCGAGTTGGAGTAGTCCCCAAACACAGTACAAGGAACAAGGCTCCCTGCACGCTGAAATCTCCCCATTGCCACTATCCATAAGCTAAATGGCAGCGTGGTGGGAAAACGCTAAAGTGTGTCTTGAGGGGAGAAAAGGCGACCCAGCCCAGCATTGTTAGGCCTCACTTGACCCTAAAGAGAAGGAGTAGCTAAGCATCTAGCTAGAGCTGTCTATAGAGTGATAGAATCTGATGTAGTTGCCGGTAGAGGAGTCGTGTAGAGAAGAGTTTGAAAGATCAGAGCTCAGTGACTAAGAAATCTTCCTTCCACTGAGCTTCTTGCCACTTTCTTTAGCATTAATTTTAACTTATTATCGACAACATTTTAAAATCTTTATTGGGCCCTGGTCTCCAGCCCCAGGATTACCCACAGTTTGAGTAAATTATGCTCCCTTTACTCATCCATTGCAGCCAGTTTGCTTTCTGTTGTTTCATTGGAATAACTCTACTGCTTCCCGTGGGGTTGCTCTGAATTTACACTCGGGTCACTGCGAATAAAACGTAGCCCCCAGAGGGATTATGAGTATGTGTAAAGCGGGCAGGATTTGGCCCAAGACCTTTCTAATCTGGGTTTGTCACTGTGTTTCCCATAAACAAGCACTTGCTTTTTCAGCCTCTTGGTACCCAGCTCCCAAGCCCAGAAGAGGAAGAAGGACACGGTGATAACTCTACACTTCTCTCCTGGTCTCTCCTAGCCCCTTCCCACAAATTTAAGGGTATCCGGCCGGGTTCCGGATGCGCAAACGTTTTCGGGGGATCAGATTTCGAATGCAAGCCGATTTCCATCAGATCCTATCACGGTCTCACTTTTTGTCTCACCAAAGATCGCAGTTTTCTTTAAAATATGAATTCCCCAGTTGCATCTACTTTCCCCGTGTAGCGCTGCATCCTCCTGGCGATCGCACCCAAAGACGCTTTAGTTATATGTCAAAAAAGTCCCCTCTCCCCGTCGCCCAATTCACAGGGCCAAATCCTGCTCGCCTTATTCAATGGGACAATTCGCTTGAGTAAGAAGAACCAGACCTGGCCCGCCATGTGCAGAGCTTGCTCTAACTTATGTCCTATCTGTCTTCAATTTACATGTTAGACTTTGTGTTGAAAGAAAGAAAGAAAGAAAATGTAGCTGTTACTAATTAGTTCCTTTTCGAAGGGCGCTGGATTAATTTAAACAAAGAGAAAACTAAATCGAAAAGACCCTTTTCGTTAGTGTAACATATTCCCACTGCAAATATGTATTTGCTTTGTGTTTTTCGTTGGTTTACAAAGGAATCAATTGCTGTAGCATTTCGCAGTCAATGTATTAAAACAAACATTCGAAAAACTGCTTCACTTACTGATTCGGGTCTCACCACCTTGGAAATATTAAACTTCCAGAGGAACGGAGCTGAGTTACTCTGTTTGTTTCGAGTAACTCGACAGCTCCTTCATCACCCAGCGGAATGAATCACCAAAGGGAAACAGACCATTATCCCCCTATTTGTCTGCCTAACTCCACTGGAAATAATCCCCCTGCCAAATTAGATCTTCGCTTTATCCCTTTCTCCATTCCATGGACTCTACGGGCAGGTTTTCGGTTAAAATGAAAATAGGGAGTTTCTTTCAGATTGAACAACATAAACTTTCCTCCCTCTGTTCCTTTCCTTCTAAACGCCGAACCCCATACAAGAATCAGAAATCAAACTCACTTCGGATCGTTTTTATTTGAACATAAACAGTTCGGTTTGCGGTCAGACTTCGTTTCAAATCCCTTCTAGGAAACTTCTTTGGAAGTTCTTAGTAACCATAAAGTGGTTGCTGGTTTTTTGTTTTGTTTTGTTTTGTTTTAAGTAACGAACAATAACTACCGCTACTTCACAAAGTCATCGAGCTCAAAACACATGGAATTTGCAGTGACAAAAGTTCTCCGTGTACCTAGCACAGTAGAAGTCTGAGAGCAATTCTAAATGGTCGAGTTTCTCTTACAGAATTTTTATAATGTCTAAGTTAGGGGCAATATAGAGAGGTGTTAAAGATGGGGTAGAAGAGGGAAGGAAAATAAAAGTCCGATTTCCAATTATTTCCCTGTATTATTAATGTGCAATAAGTATCTGATTCTTTTCTAGTAATTATGGAAAAACCATCCTCTCTATAGAAAATAACAATCTCTTCACAAATATCTGAGAAATGGGGAATTTCGTGACTGCTACCCAATCAACCCAGAAACACATTTTTTCCCAAAATATTTTCTATTATTTTTCTTCTGAGATTCATTTTGAGCTTATAATATTTTATAGTTGATTTTCTGTAACGGATTTGTTTTTAAAATCTCTTTTAGCCTGGAAAATAAATGTTATTTGGACATAAAGAAAAGTTAACTTACTGCTTCCCCTCTTTTCCGTGAATGCATCTGCATTTTGCACCAAATATCATTTGGATCCTTCTGTATATTTGACAATCACTTTGTGCATTCATAAAGATTTTCCATACTGTATAAAGAGAAATAGCCCTATAATTCAAGCAATTCATTTACACACACAGGAACACACGGGGGTGGGGTGGGGGGGGGGGAGGAATGAGTGAAGGCTGGACAATTGGTTCCGTTTTTATTGCTATCTTAAAGGCAGTTCTTGTTAGCCTTCTTCAGTTTGTTGAGAAAAGTCACAGCAAGAGACAGATAGGCTTTCCTTTTCTTGTCTTGCCGTCCCAGACAAAGGCGAAACCAGAACTTTTATTTATTTATTTTTTATTTGAAATCTCATCCAGAAACACTGGTCCATAATAAATATATCGATAGTTATCAAGAATATATAAAAAATAAAGACACGTTGTTGTCTTTGAGGCCCTAACAAAATATTTCAAGCAAATGCCCAGGAAAACATAACAAAACCCAACATAAAACAACAGTAAAGGTCCAATGGAGTAACACAATGACCAATCCGGCCAGAGGCGACCCTGCATGCAGATAACTGATCAAGGGGCAATGTGGAACCCAGCCAGCTGACTACTACACTGCACTTAAAGCAGGAGATCTGGCAAAAACAGGCTTTGGGGATGTTGTGCGTGTTTTGCACTATTTCTCTTTCTTGTTTTATATAGCCACAGACGGGAAAAGAAATGAAACGCTTTAGAGAATTCACTATTAAATCCTTGTTACAAGGAAAACTGCACCATTGCCAGTACAACATGTTTAAACGAGATTCAATTATAAGCATGCATGCATTCTTTTGAGCTACATTGTGTAAAAAATCATCATCATTCCTAGCTGTCATATCCTGGAATGGAGCAGAGAAGATTCCCAGAAATGTAGGCGTTGCCTTTAAAAACTAATAAACAAACAAACAAACAAAAAACCAAACCCCAAACAACTCATCGTCTCTTTGCAGCTGCGAACAGTACAATGACCACCATGTCTTTTTTTTTTTTTTTTTTTTTGCATCCACGTTAAGGAAATATTTACATTTTTTGTTTTGTTTTTACAACAGGGATTTTTGTTTTAGTATAAGAAGAAAACATGGCCCGAGAATCCAACTAAAACATTACCTTTGTAAGGTCCTTACTACACTAATCCCTTGTTACAACAAATGCAGTTTTGACGAGCTCGGATGTCAGTGGGAGGAAACACACCGGAGTCCAGCAAAGGAAAAGAAGCATGCATGCGAACGCAGGACTTCGTGTGGGGAGTCTTCCTGCAGCATCACCTAACAGAACTTGTTTGAAAGTGTGATCTCTGGTATAGCTAAAAAGGCTCGGGAGCTTTCAGTTACAGTCACTTCAGTAAGTCCTTGGATTCTGCTGAGATCCTGCTCATGCTGGCGGTGGTGAGGGCAGACAAGTGTGGCGGAGGGGGCATTTGACAGATAGTGCAAGGGCAAGGCAAACCTGCCCAGTGCTGGAAGCCGCTGCCAAGCTGGAGGGCCGGAGGAGCAGAAGGAGTCTTGAGTAAAGAGTGAGGGGGCCTGATCGTGCCAATCCCTGGTAGGGAGGCGGACAGCGGGGAGGAGGTGTTGGCTGAAGACAAGGCACTGCCAAGGATGGGGTGGACCTGGTGGACCGTGCTAGCTGCGTGGGCCGGGTGCCCGCCTGAGTGTCCCACTGTCCCGCAGTGAAAGGCGGAGTGGTGTCCTCCATAGATTTCACCCACCAGCCTCTTCATCTCCTCCAGGGAGCTGGTGAGCATCAGGATGTAGTTTCTGGCCAGCAGGAGGGTAGCAATTTTGGAGAGTTTCCTCACGGAAGGTCCATGAGCGTAGGGCATCACCTCCCTCAGCCCATCCATGGCCAGGTTCAGGTCGTGCATCCTTTTGCGCTCCCGCCCGTTGATCTTCAGCCTGAGCTGCTGCAGGTCCTGCTCCGAGAGCTGCTTCTTGATTTTGTACTTGCTGCCTTCCCCTCCGGCCTTGGAGCCGTTTCTGGAAAGGCCTTCCCCGGACATCTTCTGCACCAGGTCGCCCTGAGTGGAGGAGACCGAGTTGAGCCGGTTGTCCTGATGGTGGTGGTGGTGATGGTGGTGATGGTGATCTCTCAGGTACATCTCATCCATGTCTGGCGAGGAAGCTCTGCTGGAGACAGAGCTGGAGTCAGAATTCATTGTATTGGGGCTTCGGAGCAAGAAATTTCTTCCCTGCTCTGGAGAGGGTGAAATAGGATTGTTTAAAAAAAAAATAAAATAAACTGCAGGCTCTGTGGGGGAGGGGGAAGGTTCAAACAGGAGGAAAACTCTCCTTTCTCCCTCTAATCTCTCCCGCTGGCTACCCAGCCTGTTTACGGGATAGCTGGTTGGTGTATGCTTGAACTAACCTCCGCCTGGAAAACAGGGGCTTTTATAACGCTGCAGCAGAGAAAAGAGACAAAAGAAGCCCTCCTATCTATAATGGTCTTGTTAGGATGACGTGCAATTATTCAGGGCGGTGCGCTTTGACTGTCCCATTTAGCAAGGACTCCCATTCATATTCATTGTGGTGCCACCCTGGGACACCTCAGCCATGGACCATCAGGAGTCAAGCAGACACAAAACCCCTCTGATTGACAACACGCACTCATCGCGGCATGTTCACGCCTTCTCCTCCCCCTGGTTCTAATTTCCAACATAAAACTGCATCTAGTGTACAGTAAAGAGCAGAGGGTCTGATTTGGATGTGTATTTGCTTGGGGTCATTTTTCAGTCTAGCATCTCAGTGTTAGAATAACGTTGTAGCAAATTCTATTTGTCTGAGGAAGGAGAGGAGGATTGTTTGCTTTGGTTTTTTTTCTCGTGTGTGTGTGTGTGTGTGTTTTGTTCTTTCCAACCCCGAAAGAAAATAATTGTCTTCATTTCTGAATCTTTTTTCTATACATATTTGAGTTCCCCTTTGTTTCCATGTGCCACTGATCTTTATAATCTCCTTGCTTATCATTTCTGCGCGCAACTAACTCTGCTTTGCAGGTTTCTGTTAAATTGAATTGTACCTTAACTGCCTTAATGTTGTAGGGTTTTTAAATAAGTAATTATTATGGTACCTACTGTCCATCCACAAACAGTCTCTTTCGCTTAAAAATATTTGGAAATTAATCTCTCTGGCTGCAACCGTTTGACTTTCTTTGCACTTTAAATAAAAAGGGAAACTTTGAATTTGTGTTGACAAGTATTTTTTAAGATGGTCATTCAAATTGTTTCCAAATTAGAAGAGAGACCATTATATACTCCCAGATCTCAAAGTATTTCTTTCGATACGCTGAATGGGAGGAGGTGGGGGAAAGGAAGTCATCTGTGAATTGGACTGACTGAGAAGCTGCATAAAAGAACTGGACACATGCAGGCAAAAGGAAACAAACATCAAGTCACAAGGGAGAGAATCTTGCAAGCAAAAGCTAATATAGATGCGATGAATGTTTGTTAGAGTAAGTAACTGGCTCCGTTAAATTAACGATTTCGTTTTATTTGGTTGGTATATATTTGATAACAGACACAGTAAGAGACTGGTGTGTGGGGGGGGGGGTGAGAGAGAGAGAGAGAGAGAGAGGAGTGTGTTGGGATGTTGGAGGATGACAGTTTGTGTCTATAGCTGGAAGTCTTTATGTTGCCCTGCGTGTGTGTGTATTGTGGCGGAGCTTGTGAGAAGTGTAATGCAAGAGGGTTCCAGATATGCGGCAGTCTGGGTACCGATGTGTATGTAGGGTTTGTTTGTGGGCATATGTGAGTGCTTTCTGTGGGGGCCGGACAGAGATACGGTGCACTGGGATGCGCCTTTGCGGGACTGGGAAGAGTGGACTTTGACGGGGCAGGAGAAGCCTGCCAAAGGCAGGTGTGCTTATGAGGAAGAGTGTATTTTGGACCCCAGGACTAGTTTTGTAGAGATCAGGTGTTCATAGAGGCTGCTCAGCCCCTGGGATTGCCTAGGATTGATTTGTGAGTGCTCTGCACATGCTGATTGCACGGGTGTGTGAAAGGGAAAGGCGTAGGGAATAAATTGTGAAGAGTGACAGCGAAGGTTTGTCTTGACTAGGGTGTTTGGTGTTAGCAAGCACGTTCCAACCAACCCCTTCGACAACTCTAATGTAGACAAGGCAGTGGTACTTTTAACATGTGCAAACTGGCTCAAGTTGAAGCCTGGACTCCCCCTTTAACAACACACCTGATTGGAGAATGAAACCTTGACAGGAATTTTCAGTCTGGGGATGGGTTTACTGAGAAAAGAAGACCAACTGCACTGCTCAGACTAAAAGCAACTGCTGGCAGTTAGGGCCCAAGTCATTGTTACTCCAAGGAGACTTCAGACCCACATGGAGAAGAGTCAGAAAGGGATGGACGCTTTCATCCTATTGATTCTAACTGTAGTTAATCTGCTGAGACAACTGTAAAACGTCCTAATTGTCATTGTTTGTCTGTAAATCCCGCGGTGGGCATTGGAGCAGCTAGATTGGTAAAGAAAAGAAAATACGCTTCTCTCACTTTAGGGCAAGTTTAGACAAATAACTGGACCGAGAAACAAGGCGCATTACCCCTTGTTCATAGACAGAAAAATAATTGAATTCAATTTCAGCGTGTTAAGCCTCTGCTGAGAGCCTCGGAGACTCGGCGTTTCTCTTGGCTGAAACATTTCATGTGTCAAGAGAAAGCAAAGGTGTCTGAATAACGTCCCAACTTCCGTCTAAGCTGGCGCTTCTACAACGATTCATTCCCTTTTAACGATACCAATAACTGAATAATGCATCTGACGATCGCCCCCCTCTTTCCAGCCAAGGGAAGTAAATCTAAGAAGGACCAAGCGGGACTCAACTCCTAGCGCTATCTTTATTCCTGAAAACACACACGGAGTTTCTCTCTCGCTGTCTCTTTCTCTCTCGGAAACATTTTTACTTGCTTGAAAAACTGTTGGTACAACATGTTGTGCTGAGCCGACTGATTCTTAGAAAAAAGTGTATCTATTTTAAACACTTGAAGAGTTAATAAAGTGAGTGTTAATTGCTGCACTATTAACATGCTAGAAGGCAAATGCGTAACTACTATAGACGAAGGGAAAAAAGAACCACCCCCGCAATAACCCCCCCCACACACACACACACACAAGTGATCATAATAATGCGATAGCTGTAACCAAAGGAATTCTATTCAGTCTCTGTTAAGAGACCTTCGTCCTCACAACCAACCTTAAGAGAACTTCCATCGGACCAGGGTCCGGGTGAATGGCACAGCCTTCTGCTTGGTCCCCGGGCGTTGGCGTCTATGAAGAGCCCTGTCCTCATATTTATATGGTTTATTTCCTCTTAGCAAGAGGCAGCAGCGCCAGTTCCCGGCTTTCTACCAAAACATCTGCTGCAGGGGAGAAGCAAGGCAGCCTTCCCCAGGGACTAATGATCTGCGATTGGAATCCGGGTGGCTGCTTCCTTCTTCCGAGGGAAAAGTGTGGTGGAGGAGAGGGAGGCCCTTTCAGCTGGGCCAGCCCCGCTCTGGAGGAGGAAGGGGGATCAGTAGAGAGAAATGGAGCTTCTGGCTGCCTTGTCCCCTCTCTTGCTCATCCCTCTGGGCGTAGATCTGCTTCAGATTTCAGCGTCTCGCATTGCCAAGGGCAGCTCAGCACGTGCGATCTTTCTAGAGTTGCAGGTTACCTTCATGCAGTGATTGAGGGGGAGTTACAGACTGAGGGCATGTTTTGCAGGTGACAAGTTGGCATGTGTTTCTCTCTCTGTGTCCTAACCAGGGATGGCCAGATTTGCTTTGCATGTACCGGCCGGAGACAGAAACCCGAGGGGTGGGAAACCGGGATCTTGACACGGAATTTTTAAAGCCGGGTGTGTTGACTGGGCTGATGGGACAGACAATGGTAGGGAGCTGGGTTCCCCGGTGGGAGGGATGGGATGCCAGCATCATTGATTGGGTGTCAGTGGGCAGAATCTTGCTGTTAGGACATTATACTTTGGGCCCGGTCTTTCAGCTCTTAGTCAAAAGATCCACAAACACACACACGCCTTCCCTCCAGCGGGCATGGGAGGGTTTTGTCTGAGCTAGGCTCTCTGGCAAATGAGCAGAATTCGAGCCGAGGGTAAAATATGCCCCCAAGCTCCTGGCAGGGATCAGTGCATCAGGGCAAAAGGCAGAAATCCAGCCTGGAAAGGTACCTCCTTGCACGGCGATCGATGTGGCTTTCCCCAGCCACCGCAGTCTGCCGAAGAGTTGAGCCGTAACCCTTCTCGGTAATGTTTTCTCTTCCTCCAAATGGACACGCCCAGCATGTTGACCTGCAGAAAAGGGACACCTTGCGACCTACAGAAAGGGGGGCCGAAGCGGGGGAGGGGAAAGGACTGGGAGGCACCGGGTTGGAGAGGAAGCAATTTGATGCATAAATGGCCTTCTGGCTGACTTTTCCCACACTAGCCCCCATGTCCCATTCCAGCTCCTTGGCAGTTTAGATCCACCGTACACACCCGCATGACTCCCGTTACTTCCCTTCTCCCTCCCACCAGCCTTCCGAGACAGAGCTTTGCCGTGCTGACTGGATAGCAAATCGCGGCTTGTGGGTTTTGTTGTGTTAATTTGAAATACAATGTAGACAGAAAAGTACAAATAAACAAGTATCGCAGAGCTATTTTCGGGGCATACGAGTGTCCCCAGTAATCGGATTCCTCCCGAATGCAATGAAAAGACGCGGGACAATTGTTATTTTGCAGTTGCTGCAACTTTGGCTGGTGCATTGGTACTTCAAGGCGTTCAACCTTTTCTCCTTTTTACTATCGCAAATTTTGTTACAGCCGAAAGGACACAAAACCTACCCCTCATATTTCAAACCAAGTCAGCGATAGCAGAGAATGTTAGTAGCAGTAATGTAAGACTTGACAGAAAACTTCACTGCACTGAAATTATTACACATAAACTCAGCCCTATGCCAGAAATGAGTAAAAGATTCTTTGCCCCATGCATATTATCTAATCCTTCCCCTGTGCCATGTGGGAATATAAATAAGCAAAAAGAAATAACAGACTTCGAGAGAATGGCTTTGCACGGCAGTCTACAATTTAGATAGATGGGTTAGGTATTAATTACCATCATCGTCGTCTCAGCCTTCATCACCCCTTGTTGGAGTTTGCTAATGCAACAGGATGTTTCCCCAAACTAGACCTTTTTGTTTAAAATGGGGCATAAGTGATTACTATATTCACTGCAGCAGAAAGATTAGACAAGCAAAACACCCACTTATCAGTTCTATCCCTTGTTAGGGTAGGAGTGTTCCCTACAATATGTGCTTCCCTCTAGTCTACATTTCTCTTATGTGTGTGAATATAAAGCAGTGTATCATACTTCTATGTATTGATTACTCTCAATTACCTGCTACACTTTGCTTTTGTTTTGTTTTGTTTACTTTAAAAAGTGAAATAGGGCCAAAAGCAAAAGCAGTCTGAGACAAGACTATTAAGGATATTAAAAACTAGATCTTTCTCCCCTTTCAATCAATAGCAAAACTCCCAGTGACATCAACAGGAGCAGAATTAGGCCCTAAGACTCTGTAAGCTAGACAAACACATATTATAATAATTGGGGGGAAGAAATAATAAGAAAGCTAAACTGTGCTGGGAAAACTAACATTTTCCTTCCCTTTTGATCCACATCTTCATAAGGGGAGAATGCCAGTTTGATGAGAAAGATACATATTTTCTGATGAGAGGTAGATGCCCAACTGCCTTGCACTATGTGGCATGTGAGATTCACAGGATGTGAGGAAGTTCCAGAATAGCACAAGTTCTAATTATGTGACTATATATGAAATGTAATCCATTGGCAGAACTGGAAGCTTAATTTTAATGATGCATAAACATCATGGCTGATTAGGACTTGCAGATTCATTATACTGTTCTGATTTTTAAAGGTATATTAGAGTGGAAGTAATGAATTTCTATAGACATTGTTTACCTGATTTTAATTAGCGAATGTACTTCAAATTAGCAACACCTAATTCTGAATTCTTGTGCAGTTTCTGATGGTGTATGGATGTGTCCTAAATATGTTTAGCTTGCAGGCATGTTACATCCTGGATCACTTCAGTGATGGTTTTGTTTTGGCAAGGAACACAGGATCTGACCCCCTAACGTAAGGACTGACTGATTAATTCAATGTGGTGTAATTTTAATGTATTACTACTGTGGGATTTTTAAGAGGCTATTTTGTTTTATATTTTTTGCCACCTAGATTTTGTTTTTATTTAACCAAGACATTTTTAAACTGTGTTTTTAACAATAAGTATATCAAAAAGGAGATGACAGAGTTTTGAGATTCTTATGATACATGATATTGTTACTATTTTATTAACTAATACAAGAAAGAAAGAAAGAAAGAAAGTTGACTGTTATAAATGCTTAATCATAATATGTTGTACTGAATTCTGAAATGTGCTTGTACTTCTAGAAAGCATGTATTTCATTCAAAAGAAAGTAGTCTGGGTTCCTTTGTTATATTCTGTTTTTGCTCAAAGTGTGTTACTGATTTGCAGCCAGATTGATAGTACCTTATCATTTGACATTCATACATCACTTAATTGTACATACATCACATAATTGTCTGTAAGGCTGCTATTTAATTTTTGTGATAATCACAAGCTTGTTTTCCAATAATTGACTTGATCCTATTCTCAGTGAAACCAGTATCAAAACTCCCATTGAGTGGAATGGGAGTAGGATCAGGCACAAGAAGGCTGTCACTCCAGATTCCAGTCAAATAAACCTAATGGGGCAATTTCCCCCTTGACTCACACTCCTTTTCAAATTCATTGACATCCAGGGTAGAAGTCTGAGCAGAATATGATGCCATTTATAGGGTATGATCCTGGAGCCCTTACTCAGGCCAAAGTCACATTGAAATGAAGCAGGATCGGGCCCTTACAGATTCTTGTTTTTAGACAGTATATAACATACATTGTAGAAAATAACAGAGGTGTGACTACTTTCTCTCTGTAGTGCAGTTGATTGGGATTGCCATTTTCTTCCTAGATTTAAGTACTGCTTTGCAAATCTTTATGAAAAAAGTAGACATTTAAAAAACTCTGAAAAGTCAAAGGGACAGAATTAGAAGTCAGTTTTCAAAAACTAATTAGTTTTATTTGAGGTGTGTGAATTGCTAATCCTTGGTGACATTTGCTATGAACAGCCTGAAATTGTTCTGTAAACAAGTAAAACCACTTAATCAACAATTTACATTTTGTTCATGTTTTTTTGCCTTGCACTAAAGATACCTAAATCGTAAGTTTTACATTTAATGAATGGATTATGGTAAATAAATCTGAACGTCTATAAAATATACTGTCAGATATACCAGGGTATTAATCAACAGTGAAATACTTTGCTGTCGTTGGATTTTAGAGAGAATAAAACCACCCAGGGTTGCTCATATGCATCCATTACATTAGGTGCCTGGCAAAACTGGCATTACCTCCGCACACTGAAAAGGTCTGCACCACAGTTATTTGCTTTGTCAGTCATAAAGAGTTGTGATTATCACCTGCCCATTATGTGTACAGAATGGGCTGAATCAAGCAGTCTTTATTTATGCAACGCTCCCATTTACTTTGGAATCAGGACCAGTTTGTATTAAGTTTAAAAGATAATCATAATACTTTTCAGTGGTCCTTATTTCATTTATTTCCTATTCTCTCTCTCTGTTGACCACACACACATATTAAAGACTAGACAGTTTTAAATTAGTGACGCTGGGATTTTAAAATAACTGATAAGTTTTCCTTCTCTTCCCTGCTGGACCCTTAAACCACTTACAGTTGTGCACATCTGAGTCTCTATTAACCTCCTTTAAACACTGGCATTAATGCTGACCCTTTGCCACTGACTTTTACCAGTGTGTATGAACAGAGACATAAATAACAATGTCAACTGAGAATAAAAAATGGACAGACAGAGAAGACATGAGAAAATATAATGGAGGAAATCAGCTGTGTTGTTCTTTGGTAAGTTTATAGGCAATTTAATATACCTATAGCTAAAATATTAGTGAAATAATCAAATGAAGTGTAAAAAGGGTGCTAGGGTTCCAAACATTTTGTAGAAAGACTAAGAGTTCAATTAAATTCAATTACAAATTGGCATTAAGAAGACCAAATAAAAACAGCGGAGTCATCCAATAACCGCTAGACATTTCCAAGTACACATGACAATCATCTTTCAATATATACATACCATGTATAATGGCAATAGCACTTTAGCTACATTTATTCATTTAAACTCATTTAGATAAATGGAAAATAATATGCTTGGGGAAAATAATGTCAAGCGCAAGCAGAAAATGGAAGAATGAGGTTCAGAAAGCAATGACATAGGCAAGGTTTGGGCTGATAGTGTGTAATCACATGGACACCAGATCACACCCACAGGAAAAGATAAATAATATTCTCAGATGTATGTACATTCTGTGGTGTTTCTTGTATAAGGGAGACATTCTAACTAAGGAATCTATGACTGGTCCTACTCCATGTCACCTTTCAGAAAAGTATCAAAGGGGTAGCCGTGTTAGTCTGGATCTGTAAAAGCAGCAAAGAGTCCTGTGGCACCTTATAGACTAACAGACGTATTGGAGCATGGGCTTTCATGGGTGAATACCCACTTCTTAGGATGTTGCATCCGAAGAAATGGGTATTCACCCACGAAAGCCCATGCTCCAAAATGTCTGTTAGTCTATAAGTTGCCACAGGACTCTTTGCTACCTTTCAGAAAGGTACCTAAGCATGTGTGTAACTTTAAGCATGACAGCAATCATGTCGTCAATTCAGAACATGCCTTTTTGTGTTTTTTCCCCCAAGAATATTCTAGGGAAGAGGTTTACTGGCAGGGATGGGGAAACACCAGGTTTGGAGTGATTATGGAAAGTGAAATAGAATTAGTTTCCAATCTCAATAAACAATTTGGATAAAGGATGAGAGAGGAAACAGAAGCACAGAGAAATAACATGACTTGCCCCGTGTCACACAGCAGGTCAAAGATAGGGCTGGGACTAGGTCTCTTGATGCCAAGTCCAGCACCCTCTCTACAAGGCCACATTGCCTTTCATGTTCTGCAGTGAGGGCTGGAAATTCCAAACACATGGTACAGTCTGATGAATTCAGAAGGACAAACGCACTCATTGGAAGCATTTTCATGAACCCCAGCAATATGCCATCTTTGGCAGGAAGGATTTAGCGGTATCCAAAGAGGAGGTGAGCTCAAGCAAAGGCAGATAAATTGTCCTAACACTCCCTTCAATTTTGTCGTGAAATTTTAATGGGAAGTTCCTAAGAGGCCCCCTTCCAGTGCATCAGCACATAAGCTCTACTTCCATGAAAAGCTGAGAGAGCTAACAGTCTCTACTAAGCCAATGATACTGCTTTAAACTGGTTGTTCATAGGCATCCATGAATAACACTGCATGCTCCTTTCCCCTTCTATCTAGTCTCTCTCCTCTGTGGTCAGCCTTTGCTATTATTAACCCATTGTGTGAGAACCAAAAGGTTAGATTCCAATCAGTGGCAGCGTCGTGTGCCCAGGAGGTCTTATTGGTCTGGCCCTTTTTTCCTTTTAAATAAATAATCCTGCCTCACAGGAATGGTACAAGAATCACTGATGTACCAATGCCTTCATCCTGGAATGAAATGACTTTAAACACTGCTAGCAAACGTCACTTTGAAGAAAAACCTAGAGAATAATGATTCCATTACTGAAGGCTGGATTGTGTACATTTCACTCTGCCCCCACACTGGGCTGTAGTGTGGAGCCACAAGCCCCTCCTCATTACCACCAATCTGCACCCATATAGGGAAAAGGACAAGGCATGGTCGAGCTCTAAACCGATTTACTACCAAACATTTTCCACCTCACATATTCCACCTCATCAGTACTTCAGTGTCCTTGTGGAATAATAAAATAATAACAAAATAGTAATACTAACAATAATATAGTGCCGAAAGGCCTTAACCAAGATCAGGGCCTTACTGTAAAAAACACATGGTAAGAGACAGTCTTGGCATGGAAGAGCTTACACTCTAAAGAGACAGTAGGTGAGAAAGGCAGACAAGAATAAGGGGCACACCAAAAAGTTAGGGGAGAGGAAGCAGCTGGATTCATTTCTCTTGAGATGGGTGAGGTTTTAATTTCAGAACTCCACATTAAAGCTGTCCTAAACTGCAGTGTAAATTAATCTGGGAACACTAGGTTTGTGTGTAAGATTGCAAGTTAAGCGTAGGTGTAAAATGAGTGATATTTGTCACTCATGTAACTAATAGTTTATTTAAAACAAGAGTTTTACAAAAAGTAGCCTTTGAATTTTTCTATCCACCAACATCAACTCTGATACCAAGTGAATCTCCACACCAAGAGCCTCAGGTGCTTGAGATGAGTATGCCCTAGGGAAGGGCTGCTCCTTGGCTCTGCATTCTGCCTATTCTGTCACTTCCCTACAAACCCACAGAGCCCCAACCATGTGATGTTAGCACACATGGGTTCCCCTGGGTTCCCAAGGGAATTGATGATGAACATGCCAAGAAATTGCCACTCCCCACTTTTCTCTGATATTGGAGCCTTTCTGCCCACCTTTAATCCTACTTGTTCATCTCCAGGCTGGAAGAACAGTGTTTTGGGCCCTCAACAATTCGACTGCTTCTCTGAACCACTTTGGTCTGGAAATCTTATGACAGCTTTTCCCATATGTTTTTATTAGAACCATTTCCAGCCTTGGACAAATCCAGGAATTGCAGAAATGGCAAATTAACCAAATGTTGGCTCAAATCCTGCCGACTTTATTCGCATGAGTAAAGACCATCGGGCCCCATTTGGATGGCAAGTGAGTATTTGTAATAGTGTTAGTAAGATCAGAATCAACGCCACAGACTTCAGTGAGTAACTTGGCTTGAACTTACTATATTTTCTAACATCAAAAGAAGTAAGAAGGTTCCATTTAAGTTTTCAATGACATTTCAGTTCAATTCTTATTGAATTAGACTGGTTCACCCATCCTTAAATTCTGCTGCCTGTGCGCCTAGTTTCCAGACAAACTCACATCTTATCTGAAGCTAAGGTTAACTTATAACAGTTATTATGCAGAGTATGAGAGTTCTTCATTTTGTTTTTTTAATGCGGGTATGTATACTTCTCCCCCTTCCAAGTGCTCGTGAACAATATGTTATTCCACAAGAGCTTTTATCCTAGTGAGCAGGAACTGAATGAACAAAAGAATGAATGAATGAATTAATGAATGAATGTATTAAAAAACCTCCACCTGCTCTGCTCCAAAAATCTCTCACTCCACTATATAGAAGCTTGTTAGTTTTGGCTGGCTACAAAGTACTCCTCCCCCTTATTTTTACACAATGCAACAAATAGGAGGTGTTTTCAATTGAGGTTGATTACCGAAAATGAAAACTTTGCAAGAAACCAAAAATTGCTAGTTAACCTCTTGCTGTGGCTAGTATGGGGTAACCCCCATTGTCGCTGCCCAAGAGGTAATGATGGAGTGAGTAAATCAACAGCAGAAGAGAGAAAAGGTAGATTTCTCTAATGCCTTTCCAGAAATCTCATGCAGCTCTAAAGCACATGCATACCTAAGGGGTGGCTCCTGCAAGCCCGTGCCCACATATGTAGTACTTACTCACATGAGGAGTCCCCATTGACTTTGCAGGAGTAAGGATAACTCACATGAACACTATTTTTGCAGGATGAGGCCCCTAGAACCCAAAATATTGGTAAGCAATATTCATCTCTTCTCCCCCAAACACCAGACACACACAGTGGCTATAAGAAAACAGAATCTGCTCTGCATTCTTTATCAAACAAGTGCAGCTATTGCCAGAAGTTTGTATCAGGGATGCCCTAAAGATGAAATCCAGGAAATTAGTCCTAGTTCTGTCTTCCTGGCAACATCTGATTGATTCGACTTGTACTGGAGACACACCTGTGGTACTGAAGCGAAGGAGTTTATGGCTAAGGGCTGCTGCCGATGATTAAACAGAAGAATTTGTTTATCCCCAGTAACCACAGCTTTCAACACCAATAAAAAAGCACTGTGTCCCACATGAAGGTGCTGAAATGCTAAGCTTGCGCTCAGCTCCTTTTCTCTCTCTTGGTGGCATTTGAAAGTGTAAAGCTTTGAATACCAATTGCTTGAACTGGACATATGTGAATCTCTTCTAATCCTACTAATCCCGTCCCCAAGTGCTTCTTTGTATGGGAAGGCAACACACATAGATCTAAGTGAAAGTGGCCGTAATCCTGGAAATGTGGAAAAAGGTCCCAGTGTGAGAGTTGGGAGAGGGGAAAGCTCCCTAGCAGAGGGGACCTGCTGGAGAAACCATTGTCTTTGTAGGGGTGACTGGGGGTGGGGGGAGACATGAAGGAGAACTCTCACCTTTTCTGGGCTGCTGGGAGGAAAGCAAACCCACCCAGCAGGAAAGCTCCCTCGCCAGCAGCCATCGCACACTTGAGCAAACCCACAGAACTGAGACAAAGTTTCCAAACGCTGGGAAATTCACCCACTGGCGGCTTTCAGCAGTGTGAACCCAGCAGGCTAGGCACTAATGTGCTGACTTCATTATTTCCAACTCTCGCCTTTCTGAATGGCCGATTTGTTTATGGAATTGTGGGCTATTCCTTCTTTTCTGTACACAGATATATGGAGAGAAACTGGGATCACAGCCCTAGTAAAAGGACTAGACAGTGAGTGTAAAGGGGGCCTGAGTGTAAATGAGAATCAGGCTGCGTAAGCATTTAGTCTTTCCCAAACAACAACAAGATATGTACTTAAAGTCAATTTGCAAGGGATCTGGTGCACTCACACAGCTCTGTGTGAATATCGAAGTTTAAAACCCCTGCAGCTAATATCCTGATCACAGGCAGGTAATACAGTAGATACAGTTTACAGCAAAATTAAGATTTCATTTTTAGAGCTTTCAAAATAATTTTTAAAATGGAGCAATTGAAAACATAATTTGCCAGCCAAATCTTTAGTTTGCTGAAATAACTCTCTAGATAAAACTATGTTAGGTGAGCAAATGGAAGCCTGTATATCCTCTGTCAGTTGACTATTTTATTACCTCACCAGACTTTGTGCTTTCATAAGTAAGTGTCAGCTGAAATCGACCTGCTGTTTAGTGATGGAATAAAGCATCCCCAATTCAATCTGGAGATTATCTGAACAGTTTTGGCAGGTGAGCCCACTGAATGGAGCGAGAGCTCTGGGTGACCCGAGGATGGGGGAAGAAGCAGAGAGCCCTGACTTTACACTGAGTAGAACGATCTGATTTTTAACAGCAATAAATAAGGAACTAGGCAAAAGTACCAACATGCTGAAATGATTTTCATGCCGGCAGAACAGTTCATGTGAAAAGCTGTTTTAAAAGTGGACTGCAAGATTGGAAGATTTTTTACCATCAAAAATGAAATAAAATGGTCTGAGATGAAAAATCAAGCTGGGCCTGGTTGCTACGGGTCTGAGTGAATTCAGTAGCATTTCCTGTGTGAGTAAGCACTATTCATGCAAATAAAGTGTTCCTAGCCTAAGGGCAAACTTCTGGACCTTGCACACAGCCTGTTTGCTTAGGTGCTGTGCAAGAGTTTTGCAAGGGGGTCCGGAAGGAAACCTCCCTATCCCACCTGTTCACTTGGCTTCAGGAGACTGCACAGTGGCTTCACTACACCACCTCTGCAGGAGTGTTTGGCAATAGACCAGCTTTTGCACGCTGAATGGAGGAAGGCCCAGCAGAGCACAGCTGTTCAGCACAAAGGAAATCTTCAGCACTGTGCAAGTTGCCCATATCCTGCCCAACACCACCAACCATCCCACACACTCTAAGCTGGAATCACACTGGTTCCAGTACTAGGGTATTCAGGGTCTTCCTCTCCCAGAGAGACCTGGGGTAAGAATTTGCCTGTCAATTATCTCTAAAAATTATCTTTAAAAAACAAACAGATTTTAAAGATGGATTGAAAAGATTTTGACCTATCAGGACCTGAATTCAGAATTCTCTCTTACGCCTACAAAAGCTGACCTCACTGTTACCCTAACAAGGCAGAAAGCAGTATCTCGTTTTGCTACCATGTCTTAATGATATCAATTCTTGTAGTGGAAAGGCAGAGCTCTGAACTCAGATCTTGGGAGCTAAGTGATTGGGGAAGTGATTTTCAAATATTTTGCTTTCAAATAGTTTTATTTGTGATTCAAACCTGTATAATTATTCCACAACTGGGAATCTTCAACAGTTCCTTGTTTGTTTATTTTGTTTAAAAGAATTTTAGTTCATGTTAGTGGGCTAAGAGAAACTGGGATGATTAAAGGGCAAGTATCTATTGGTGCTGTGCCATTTTTGTATGCAACGTATATGCTGCATGCCCCAGGACTGGCTGTGCCTGTGGGAGTATTCTGTCATTTTGCATACAACTGTAGAATTGCATGCTTGACTAAAAATACCATGGCATGTCATTGGCGGGAAGATTATTCCATTATTTAATGTGCAATATGTGACTATGTAAGTGTTCAGTGTTATGATTCCATGTTCTTTGTACTGTACCTTTAAATGTGAGGAGTCTCTCTGCTTACCTCCTATGGGGGATAGTGCTATGAGGGTATTCAAAATGGAGGCCCTTACAAAGTGAGTGACACACACTGTGCTCTCTCTCATAGAGACTTCTTTCTTTCTTTCTTTCTTTCTTTCTTTCTTTCTTTCTTTCTTTCTTTCTTTCTTTCTTTCTTTCTTTCTTTCTTTCTTTCTTTCTTTCTTTCTATTAAACTAAAAGGTAAAGTAATCTAAAAGGTTTTGCTCTTGTGTGGAAAACATAACATGGCTTAATGATGCTAAGCCTGACCCCATGACTTCAATGGCAGTGGGACTAGGTACACTGCAGAGGCTACTGTAATCTGGATTTCTAAATGCTTAAATGCTTAATTTCTAAACAAGTCTGTGATGCACTTATTAGCATGTGTAGCAAAGACGATGAGACCTACGTATTGCTTTCCCTGCTTGTGTATAACCAGTTTAGTTAAGACTCAATTTAAGTGGGCCAAATTCATCCCTGGTGTAATTCCAAATCAATGGTATTATATTAAGGCTGTATGAGCAAGTAGCTTCACTCATGTAAATCAGTGTAGCTTCACTGGTTTTAGTGGATTCACACCAGCTGACAATCTAACCCCAAGTCCTCTCTACTCAAAACACAGAGCAATGAAAAATAATTGTAAGTTTCAGCTGAGATCAGTGAACAATTAATACCTTTAAACCAATTTAGTTTCAAACTATTGCAAATACAACAAAGCAATTTAGCACTTTCCATCCTATGGGCCAACTTCACCCTCAGTGTATCACCATTGAAGTCAGTGGCATCACACCAGGAGTGAACCTGGGCCTGTATGTTTTCCATTGGAACCGTATTCTTCATTGACATATTTAACACATCCTTTTTATGGCATCAAAGGAAAACAATAGTAAAACCGCTATTTTCCCCTTTCCCCTAACTCAATGGCTCCCATGCCAAAGGCCTTCAAGATGCTATAAGTACTCCTAGAGTTAAATGCAAGATTTGTTGGTTTTCTGCTTCAGTAAATCCTTTATTATCCATTTCTACCCTCAATGAGGTGAGCTTTGTCTTCAGTCAAGTGCTCCTACTTAAATCCAGGGGTTGAAGGATCCAGGCAAAGTACAAGCTGAAGCAAGGCCATTTGGGTTGTTAATCTTGTTTACAATACTATAACTTTTTATTTTATGGTACCTTTAATTAGAAGCTGTCATGACCAATGGGTCTTGAACCTATGTCTGCAGGAGCAGTCACATGCCAACCCTCCATCTGACAGCCTGCTGATAGTTGCTTACCTGGGAGCCAGGAAGCCCAGCCTAAGTTTGAGGCTTTGCCCCTGCAGGCCTATTGGCAGAGTCCAGGACCAGCCGATTGGCTTGCTAGCCCTACTTAAGCCAGCAGCAGGAACAGGAAGCTGCCTGCCCCAAACAACTGAGCGCCACCTTGTTCTGGACGGTGTGCCACTGCCTCGTACTCCTCCCCTCCCCTGGCTTGATTTCCTGGCATCCTGACCCTGTGTGACTCCTGGCATCTGATTTGTGGTTCTGACCTCCAGTTTCTTTCCTGCTTCTGACCTCCTGGTATCCTGACCCAGCTGACTCCTGTCTTGTGACCATGGACTCTGGCTCTGTGACTACTAGGGCTAGCAGCCCATGACCTGGCCGTGGCAGTAGCTTTCAAAGAGCTTTTCCAGTATTACATCTCACAACACCCCTTTGATACAGAGAAGTACTGGAATATCTATTTCACAGATGGAGAAGCTATGGTGTACAAAGATTAAGTGACTTGCCCCAAAAGCACATGGCAATTCACTAGTAGTGAATCAAATCCCCCTCCCCATTCTGGGCTGTCTGGGCAGAAGTCTAATTTACACTGATTCCTGGGCTGTTATAGCAGATGGGGCATTGCTGGGGTGTAGGAACATCTGCCCTTCTTCCAGAAGCTAGGAGGCATGTACGTCCCACTATGGCAGTTCTAGGCCAAGGATTCCCTATGGTAAGGGAATCCTCCAATGACTGATTATTCTAACTTTAGGGTTGCATTGTGCTGCTGGGGCAGTGCAAAGCAGCTCTGACACTGGACAATTGGGCCCTACCATCTTTTGTATGTGAATAATATCAGTTGTGTCTGTGCTGTGGAGAGATTAGAGCTGGAAAGGATCTGCACTAGAATCAGAGGGGTATATTCTTGTCTCCGGGGGGGAGAATGGGCCATGTATTGCCTATTGTTACTAATCTGAGTGACAGGGCTACAGGCACCCCATCCCATTATTCATTCGTTGGGTAGAAAATGTATCCCATCGCTTCATTTCAACTAGCCTTTCAATAATGCTAAGGTTTCCTTGCATTAGTACAATATAAATATGACAGCATTACTTTTTAAATGTCTCGCTGTTTCAAATGCTGTTTAATTAGGCACACTGCCACCCTGGAAAAATCTAAGAAACAGGAAAGCGATATTGATTCTTTATCACTCTAATTGTCTATTTTGATGTGTTAAAACTGAAACAATCTTCCAGCTGCAATGTCTAATGAACTCCAAGATCAAACAAGATCTTGCTAATTACTAAGTTAATGAGGACAAGTTCACAGGCAGAGTTAAGTTAGTAATTACATGTTTCAAAGCATCTTGAAGCTAAATAAGATTTTGATTTGTGGCTATAATGGTATATATTTTGCATTTCTTCCATCTGAACACGGTATAGAAGGGCACCCCATGTATAGTATATGCTGCTAATAATGTGGAAAGGGGGCACAAGGAAGACTTCAATAAACTAAAACTTGTTTATAAATCTTTCAGCTAAAAACTGAAATCTCACATTTTTGCTATCACATGTAATTTGTCTGTACATAAATCATTTCAATATTTGCAGGGTGCATGTACGGGAGCTATTCTGAATTTAAATTCCAGAGCATGTGTCTCAACCCAAACAGCCAAGGAAAGGCTATCAGAATTTTAAATGCACATATTAATGACTACATTTTCAAAATCTTTCCCCACTAGACCAGGTCTCTGTGTCTGTAGTAGCAGGATGCAAGTCATGTATGTTCCTTTGGGGCACAAATGTGGCCACACAAATTTGTACTTAGTGAGAGGTGGGTTGTTCTCAGTAAAGCCAGGAGACCTTATATTTAACAATTAAACTATTTTTATAAAAACTCAGTAGAACTCAATAATCAGTCTGCTGTGCACTGATCTACGTGCATCACCTTTCAAGATGGAGGAGACCTTTGGTCTCTGTAGTCACACCTCACTTCCTAACTTAACAATAGCAGCTGCTCCCTGCATGAGAGGTCCATGGAAACTCTGACCAAGAAAAAACACATACAATCGGATTCTGGGTGCAAGTGGTAACTGTGGTGCAAATATTCTGCATCAGAAAATGCTCCCAACAAGCATCTATACCAGGCGAGCAGCCCACACCAGCTGCACTGCTCATTAGATCAGCCATGTTACACAGAGAAATCACACACTGGCTTGGCAGCTCTTTGTGGCTGTATTTGCAGAGCAACCATGTTCTTCCAGCAAATGTTCTGGCCAGCCTCAGGCCCAGAAGTGGAGGGCAAGGGAAGAGGAAATGATCTACAAGCACTCTGGATAGCATAGGGCCCAACTATATCTCCAGAACAGGCTTTCCAGGTGGCAGGTTAGTGTATACAGGGGTAGCTTCTCATAGTTCAGGTATCTGTCATTTTGTAACTGTACAATGTGAGTTCATTCTGTCTCTTCTTTTGTATTTCTCTTGCCGGTATCTGGGAGTTGTTTCTATTGTCAAAGGAATGGGTGACTGTCAGACTTGAGGTATTGAAGGACCATTTTTCCTTCTGTTCCTATTATGTCACTTTTCCACTGGTTTTAGCTTACATTTCATAACTTGTTTTTCTCCTCTCCCCCACTCCCGAATTGAAGGTGAACAAGAAAAACCCTCTGTTTGTGGGTTGAAACGTTTTCCAGTATAGAAATTTATTTTTCAGTTTCTCTGTCTTTTGTATTTCTCCAGAGATAGCTGACACCAATCCACTGAAAGCTGCTGTTGAGCCCACAGCTCTGTGGGGATCAGGGGACTTATTGGCCATTAGTTGAGCCAAAATTAGAGACATATTTAAAAATATATATGAATCCTGAGGCCTGGCCTACACTTGGAAATTAGGTTGGTATAACTACATTGCTCAGGGGTATGAAACATTCACACCCCTGAGTGACACAGTTAACCCAACCTACCTCCCCCCGGTGATTAACGGAAGAATTCTCCCATTGACTGAGCTATGGCCTCTTGGGGAGATGGATTTCCTATGCCTATGGGAGAACCCTTCCCATTAGTGTCTTCACTGAAGCACTAAGGCAACACAACTGCAGCTGCAGCTGTGCTGCCACAGCGTTTTAAGTGTAGACAAGCCCTGAGACCAAGAGGCCTCACAATTTGGGCCATCTACACTAAAAAGCATGATTTTTTGGTAAACCCACACTGACTGACAGTCAGGTGATGCTCAGCTCTTTCGGCTAGGTTTTTTTACTTTAGGTTTGGGAGTTCATTTCAATAAGCTCAACATGAAAATCAGAGGATTTGAACATCTGTGAACTTCTAGGCACCAAATTCTGCAGGGCCCCAGCCAAAATTAATCTGTGCCCGAGTTAGCTTTTTATTTAGCTAAACCTTGAAGCGAGTTACTTTAACCAGGGGCCTGTCCTCCCCTTAGTAAATGCTTTACTGCCACCCTATTGCCTTCTCATCACAATAGTCCTTCCTTTTTTGTCCCGAAACCACCAGCAGAGAAGCCCATCTTATAACTCTTAGCCCAGTGGTTAGTGCACTTCTCTGGGTTCAATTTCCTCTGCTCCCTTCCAGAGGGGAAGAAAAGATTTAAACAGGGGTCTTCAGCAGCTCAAGGGAGTTCGCTAACCAATAAGCTACAGGATATTCTGATGAGAGACTTCTCAGCCTCTCCTGCTGAAGCTATTTCACTGTGGATAAATAATGGAGTGATTGGAGCAGGGGGTCTAGAGCAGCAGGTTCTGTTTAACCAATGAATTGTGGCCTGAGGCAGGGGCCTGAAACAGACTCAGCTGTAGCCTCCTTGCAGCCCAGGTTTAGGCATCTATATCTGAGGGGGTGCGGGATAGGACGCACCTTCATCCTTGGCATCTCCCACTGGCTAGCTCTGGCAATCCCCACCTAGGGTGCTAGCTTTTGTGAATCCGATTATTTGTAGAGGGAGCCATGGTGCCAAATGCTGCTTTGCGGATCTGTGCTGTTCCTGTGATTTACTAGGCACCATGACACTCAGCATTGCAATGCCTGAGTCCCTTTGTGGATCCCTCCCCTAATCATTATGGGTTAGCGTCACCCAAGGACATAAGTGCCTAACTGCCACTTCAGGTACTTAAGTCCAACGGTTAGGTGCCACTGAGATCATCAAAACCCCTATTCAGCTGCTGCCTAACTCTGTAGGCATCTAAGTTCCCATGGCACCTAAATTTCTGCCACTAAAGTGCCCAAAAATCTACCTGTGATCATGTACACAGATGCCTCAGTCTAGATGCCCAAGTGCCTATCTCCGGCCTTAAACCCCACTGGACCAGAGAGAAAGAGTGAGAATGACTCATTAGGGCACTCCCCTGGGATGTGGGAGACCCAGGGTCCAGTCCCCCAGCTCTGATGCATATTTAATTGTTTATACACAGTGGAACAGTTCCAACAGGAGAGGCTGAGAAGTCACCTGGGTCTTCCACATCCTGGGTGAATGCTCCGGTCACTGGGCTAAAGGGGGTGGGCAGCAGCACCACTGCCTCCTCTTGCAGTTTTGGGGGAGAAAGTGCTTAGGCGACTCACTCCAGGAGAGGGTTCACGGTTGTGAAACCCAAGCACAGATAGGTGCCTAACTCCTTTTGTAGTGTGGGACTTAGGCCACACACCTCTCCTTTGCATTTCCTATTGGCTAGCTTAGGTGGCTCCTTGCTCAGCTTGCTGGCTTTTGTAGATCCCATTCTTAGGGCTTGTCTACACTACCACACGGGATCGATCTTGATGGGAGACCCCCACTGGATTGATCGCTGCCCGCCGATCCAGCGGGTAATGTAGACAAGCCCTTAGGTGCCTAACTCTCCCTATGCAGCGTGTAGGGTGGCGGTGCCTAACTTGGGGCTGTGGATTCCACTAGGCAGCAGGGCACTTAAAAGAAAGATGCTGCAATAGTCAGCAAGTCTCTTTGTGGATCTAGCTCTATGACTGGCCTGGGGAGAGAGAATTGTAGGGATCAGAAAGGATTCTGCAGGAGTTCCTGGGTCAGGGAAAGGACCTGGAAAGAGGTCTGAAAGAGGTAAGGGAAAAGCTCCTGAGAATCATAGCCTACGTTGGCAGAGGAACTACTTTATTTTGGTGTTATGCTTAAATTTTCTCTTTAACTAATGAATTGTGGCCTGAGGCAAGGGCCTAAAACATGCTCAGACATAGCATTGATCCTTCCTGGGCTGGTGAGTTAGCCTGCTGGCTTACCAACATCTTGCAGCCTCGTAACTTTATGCTCTTGGTTCCTGATGAAACAAAAGTAAGACTGTTTTATTTTGTTGGCGCTATATGTTAGTTTCTAATGGATTTGTTTAATTAGTTTTGTATACAGATATGCAACAGCTTGGTTTGGCAGTCTCCAGGCATTGGCTGTGGATTATTTTTCATCCCTTAAAGAATGTTAATATTTTTCACCCTGGTTTGCTATGTTACATGTCGGTTTGTGTCATTTTTCTTGTCTTGTTTCTATGTTAGGAGAAGGCTTTTACTAAGATAATGAGGTTTGCACACCTTCTGCTCTGACTGCACCATGGGACTTGAGGGATGCTGTTGCCTAGAAATCATCCCTGGATTTAGCTCAACTGCAGAGATGCTGAACAGTTTCTACTTGTCTACTGGCAGTTTTCAGTGTGTCCGTCTATAGCTGAAGCAGTAGGGGGTTAATCCCCACGACAAACATTATATCCTATCCTGACTCACTTATGCTTTGGAATCAAGGGTAAAATTTCTCTTTGAAGCTCTCTTTCTCTGAATAGTCTGGCAAGGTAACTTGGACTTCCCACTCGTGGGCCAGAATTCAGATAAACTGGAATGCAGATCAGTGACTATAGCAGATTGTACCAATCCCTACCAGCACACTAGTTTTCCAGTGGCATCAGATCAGTAGCTCCCACTTCTTTTTCCAAGGCAGGAAACTATTTACTTAAGACAAAGCTTAGCCAGATAAAGTTTGTCTATTTTACACCAACCTTGATCAAACTATGTTTAGTCTTGTATTCTACAAACTACAATTTAGTCTTGTATTCTAATACACTTATAAAAAAATATGAAAAATGTCATTTGAGATTTTTGTTTGTACTTCATACAACTGGCATTTGGTGACAATGTTCATGATCACTGGGGACAGGACAAGCCCAGCCAGTTAGAATGGTGTTCAAAGCCCATGTCCTTTTCTGTCAGTAACAATGAGACATATTCCAGCCTCACTCTGGAAACCATGGCAGAAATTCTACCCATAGAATTCTACCACATTCTGATCAATGGGAGTCATACATGCCAGCATTTGACCCAAAGAATTGTGTTGCAAGATGCCATTTTCTTTTCTTCCTGGGCCAAATTTTGCTCTTAGATATTTGTGTGATTGCCATTGATTTCAATGGGTGGACATGTGCAAGAGTTAGGGGCAGAATTTTGCCCTAGATAAGATTATGAAGGACAATGGTGTAAATATGGAGTAATTCCACTGAAATCAATTGAGTTACTTTGGAGTTACACTGGTGCAAGTGAGACTAGCATCTGGTCCTTTGTATCTAATTTTGTTTTTGTTGGTGGTAATATATCCTCTGCAGCACTTCCTTCAGTTTTGATAGGTAGAGCCACATCTGAGCTGGCAGTGGCTTTAATGTGGGAATATGCTGTAGTTTCAAATAAGAGAATTTTTGGAGTAGTCTTCTGCTTTAGCAATTGCTTCTAATAGCACAACTTATTGGTGATCTTTCACATGCCTAATACTCAGTTCTTTTCCTGTACTTAGTGTAGTGCAAGATACTAGGTGACATTTTCTATCCTCGGTTATGTTTGTGTAAATCCAGTGGAATCGATAGTTAGACAGCAGCGACTGAGGAGGGAATTTGGCCCAATTTAGAAGGGAAGCTAAGGCAGTCTCTAAGCTGATACAATGTGCCAATGTTTAACATGTCACCAATTTAGACTCCCTTGGTATAAGTCTAGGGGAGACTAACGCACTTAATAATGTGTAACTTCCATATCACCTCTGCTTTTGACCCATGATCTTGAAATCGGCATAATCCTTAAAATGGGGCCACTTTCCCCTTATGGGAGTATTGCTATAGCCAGTGCCAGAGGACATTTGATGTCAAGGTTGCATCAACTGCAGCATAATTCCACAATCAGATAACCTTAAAAAGTGTGGTTCTCCTTTCCCACCTGTCGGTCTTCTGTCTGACTGCAATGGGGGTTATTCCTGTCTTTCAGCAGTGCAGGTAGGATCAGAATCAGGATGATGAATTTTATCCTTTTAGACATTTTACTTTCAGTTATTTTTCTTGCAGAACGTTCCCTCTGGCAATTTATTCCGAGAGCAGCATTCCCTAGAGTTTGTGGCATAAATGTGAGTCCTCTTATCACTTTTACATGAGGACTGCACATCAGTCATCAAACATTTGGATCACAGAGAGAAATTCCAAATCTGAAAACTGATAAAAGCTTACCTGGTGGGAATGAGTGTGAATCCACTCATCTCCTCCCATCTACAGGGTTACTCTGAAAGGAAAAAACAATTCCAGTGCATCACCTCTGAGGCAATGAATATTACTAAAGACCTTGAATGGGAGAAGCATTGTGTCAAGTTTGTATATAATAAACAATAGCAAAAAAAAAAAAAAGTATGGAGATCAATTTCTTTTAAGTGACTGACTTAATAAGCCAAGGCTGTGACATTTTTCAGTGACTACTGTGAGAATATCCAGCCTTCACCCTGAAAGTACTAACGTAAAAAGTACTGATATTAACTGAGAGGCTGTCTGATGGGACTGCTCACATGCAATTAAATGTAACACTGTCTCAACACACACTGTGTTAGATTCCACTTGCATCGCGCCAATGGAAGCATGACACTTTAAGGCCTAAACCTATATGGTTTAAATCTTTCTTGTGTAACTATCTTTTCAGTTTGCCTGATTACTTACCAAGGTCTTTTCTCTCTCTCTCTCTCTCTCTCTCTCTTTCCTCAGACCCCTTTCAGCCTTGTCCTCTCTGTTCTGGTTTGAATGTTGCTGTGTGTTTGGTTCACCCACTCCCAATGTGCTCGGATAACCTGAAAGAGAGAGGATTTTTTTTCATCCCGGGGAGGAGACAGAAGAGAAAAAAAAGATTAAGATGTAAGCTGGCTAGATAAGCCTGGAACTGAGTTTATTACTATTGCTGAATGAGGGTACAAGGATATAAAAGCAGACCTGCTTTATTAGAGCTGGAGCAAGGTTGGTGGGAGCCCTATGCTGATTGTATGCCACTCCAAGAAGGGATGTTTCATTAATTACACATTAACTATGTGCACTGAGTAGGAGGTAGAGGATGAAAAATGCAGATGTTTCTGCTGCCCAACAGAATGAAAACCACTCTTGATCCTGTCAAAAGAACATTTTGAATCAAAGGGACTTCATGGGAGTGAAAGAATGAGTTTTGTGGCGGAGTGCAATGGTTCGGCCTTTTAATCATTAAACCCTTTTATAGTGGTAAAATGAACATCCATTGTCATGGCCACTCCAATGGGGCCATCAGACCTGGTGAAAAGGGAATAGTTTACGAAGGGCACTAAAGCAGGACACAACCAGCCCAACTGCTGGAATTCTAAAGATAACAACAGCAGTGAATGACAAAGAATGAAAAGGCAGCCCAGGTTAGTTTGCTCAAATTACTTTCCTCCCCAAGCCCCTCAGACAAGCTGAACATGCACCAGCTATAATGAGCATTAGTACTTTACAGGCTGGCAGTTCCCCTCCTTTGTTTTGTCAGAGTTTTACTGTCTTGGTTTAATTTTTACTGTTCTTTAAGTGACGGTTCCTTAGGAAAACTGATTGAAATGTTGTTTTAATCACTTTCTACAGTGGTAGTAAAGCCATTAGCATTGTGAGAAGGAGTGATCCATTTCCCTCCCGTCTATGCAGAGGCAGGCATACTACTGCAAGACTGATTTTCAAATGAAACGTTTCCAGCCCACTGTGAGAAAGCAACCCCAATTTCAATCTGGCTGCCCGCCACCCTGGAGTTTCAGCTATTCTCTTTTCCTTGCTTTCTTCTCCCTCCCTTTATTTGATCTCTCAACAGTCAAACTATTTGTGAAAAAGTTGGATGAACCTGTACACTCCCTGGTTCCTTTTTGAGGTAGAAATAATTCAATTAAAATATCTCTGATCTCAGACCTGGAAGTACTGGAAACCTTGACAGATTTCTCTCTGATTTCCAGCCCAAAGAGATTACCAATTCAGATACGCTTTGGAGAAGTGCCAGAACCAAACCTTCAAACTTCTCAGTTCTGCTTGAACAGAGCAGTAAGTCCATTTGTGAAGGATTTTGAAATGTGGTTTTGTTCTGATTCAAAACACCCCCCCCTCCCAATTTTGAAATTATCTCTCAAAAGGAATGGAGCTCTGTCTGTGAACAGGCTGCCCTGGACCCTGGGAGCCCAGGCTACTGCTGAACTGCAAGCCAGGGCTTCCAGGATCATGGCTCCTGGTCTGGCCTGCAGGTGGATTGCCAAGGAGCCAGGGGGCAATCTGGCAGAAATCAGGCAGGTAGGTTTGAAAGCTGTCTGGTGGGCAGGACTCCGTCAGCCCCCTGCTCAAGCTCCATTGGAATGAAAGCTGTCGCCACAAAATGTTTTCAACGGGAAAATTTTCAATGAAAAAATGTTTTGTTGAGATTTTTCTGACCAGCTCTATTTTTGAGACTAATCCATCAATAATTAATACTGATCTGCCATAATGATGAAATTAATATAACTTTGATGAAGTTTGGAATATAAAGAGCTGTCCCAAAAGGAGGCAAGTGTGGACTAGTGGATAGAACAGTGGACTGTGACACAGAGAAGACCTGGGTTATATTCCCAGCTCAGCCTGTCTGCTGACCTTGGGCAAGTCACTTCCCCCCTCTGTACCTCAGTTTCCTCATCTGTAAAATGAGGATAATGATACTGACCTCCTTTGAAAAGCACTTTCAGATCTACTGATTAAAAAAAGCTGGTTGGTGTTATATAAAATAAAAGATATTTCTATCTAAATACATCTAAACACACAATAGACTGTAAAGATACTCCATTTAAGTTTCTGATGACAATCTCTGTGAGCTCCCATCTCATGGTTGCTGAGGTCATTAGAGTTCCTCAGTGGAATTAGTCTTATATTACATGGTGGCCTTATCTACTTATCTTAATACGTATCTAGGGACAAAACTTCCCCAAAAAGGTCTCTCAAATTGCATCTGTCATTTTTTGTGCCTGAAGCTATTTGAGTTGTGAAAAAATTAGATGTCAGCACTCAGTTGTTAGAACCCAAAAGTGACAGACACAAAGTTATGGGAGCAACTTTGAAAGCCAGGTTGAGTCCATTTAAAATTGGCCATTTGGAGATATGATTATTTTGATGTTTCCTAGTGTGTGGATTGAGACATTTAGCCACTAGCCCACGTTGGGGAGTTATGTGTGTGAGGATATGTGTATGGTTTCTTTAAACCTGTAGCAGGAAGCAACACTGGATGTGCAGGGAAAGGTTTTAGGCAGAGGTGCTGTAGTGAAACAGAGACCCAAAGCAACTAAACAATATTGTTTTAGTCTTCTAATAAAATTCCTTGCTCAGTATTAGAGGAAATAAATGTTTTCTGTGATTCTCTGCCATTGGCACATGGTTTTGGAAGCTGACTAATTTCTGAACTAACATAAATAGGAAGGAAAAAATGCCCAAATTCCATCTCCTGCATCTCTCCTCCAGATAAATTTCAGTGTAATAAACCCATGAGATAGGCTGGATGGACAAAGCACTTCACTAGAGTCTGAACTTTAAAGAAACTTAACACGGAATCAGGAAGTACAGGTCATCCCATTGATTTATTCAATGGCAAATGGAGCAGAATATATTTATAAATCACATGTTTTAAGCAAGGAAGGAGATAAGAAAAATGATGACATCATTATTATATAGTTTGAGTCCAACCAGGAATGTAATAAATGCTCATACATGCTTTTAACAAAGAGGGCAGAGGTCTGGAGAAAGCCTGGGAGCCTTTATAATGTCCATATGAGAAAAAGAGCATTGTGACTTCAGTGTCAAGTAAGGAAAACACCTCAGCTATCATCTAGTGCAGTAGTTTTCAACCAGTGGTTTGTGCGCGCCTGGGGATCCGCAGACTATGTCTAAGGGGCATGGTCGATGGGTGAAGCTTCCCCTGGAGGAGGCTAGCTCCCTGTCCCACCTCTTCTGCCCATGGCCCTGCCCACACTCCATCCCCGTTCTGACCTGCTTGGCCCCCTCCTTTGCTTGGCCACCCCAGCCACCACTCACCGCGTTCCTTCTCTTCCCTTCCCTCCCCCGTGAGGCCCCCACTGCCCGCCGCTCACCGCATCCCTCCTCTCCTCCACACACCCCTTTCCCCCACCGCCCGCAGGGACGTAGCAAGCAGCAAGTGGGGGTGGGGGTGGCTCGTGGGGGAAAGAAGGGTGGAGGAGAGGAGCGATGCGGGACAATGGGGGCATTGTGGGGAAGGGAGGTGGAGAAGAGCAGGGACTGCGGCGAGTGGTTACCAGGGGGGCCTCGTGGGAGAGGGAGTTGGAGTAGAGGAGGGATGCGGGGCGGTGGGAGCCTCATGGGGGAGGAGAGGAGGGATGCGGTGGGCAGGGGCGGAGGAGAGAAGGAACACAGGGCAGAGGGGGCCTCGTGGGGAGGAGGTGGAGGAGAGGAGGGACGCAGCGGGCAGGGGCGGAGGAGAGAAGGAACACAGGGCAGTGGGGGCCTCGTGGGGAGGGGGTAGAGGAGAGGAGGGATGCAGCGGGCGGGGGCCTGACGGGGGTGTATGGAGGAGAGACGGGACACAGGGCAGTGGGGGCCTCATGGGGAGGGGGTGGAGGAGAGGAGGGACGCAGCGGGCGGGGGCCTGGTGGGGGTGGGGTGGAGGAGAGAAGGGACACAGGGCAGTGGGGGCCTCGCGGGGAGGGGGTGGAGGAGAGGAGGGATGCGGCAGGTGGGAGCCTCGTGGGGAAGGGGTGGAGGAGAGGAGGGACGCAGCGGGCGGGGGCCTGGTGGGGGTGGGGTGGAGGAGAGAAGGGACACAGGGCAGTGGGGGCCTCGCGGGGAGTGGGTGGAGGAGAGGAGGGATGCGGCAGGTGGGAGCCTCGTGGGGAAGGGGTGGAGGAGAGGAGGGACGCAGGGCGATGGGGGTCTCGTGGGGGAGGAGGGTGGAGGAGAGGAGGGACGGAGGGTAATGGGGGCCTCGTGGGGGAGGAGGGTGGAGGAGAGGAGGGACACGGGACAGTGGGGGCCTCATGAGGGAGTGGGTGGAGGAGAGGAGGGATGCAGCCAGCAGCAGGGACCTCCGGAGAGGGGGCGTGGAGTGGAGGAGAGGAGGGACTCAGACAGGCAGTAGCAGGCGGTGGGGCCTTGGGGAAGGGGAGGGGCAGGGACGGGAAGAGGCAGAGCACAGGTGGGGCCACCACAGCCCAGGTGTCCGGCAGCATGTTGGAGGTGGCTGCATCAGGGGAGGCTTAGCTACCCTGGCCTATTATACTCACCGCCTATGCTAAGTGGTCCATGAAAGGTTGTCATTACCATAGAGCAGTAGTTGTCAACCTGGGTCTGTGATGAGGGTGTGTGGGGTCTACAGACTATGTCTAAGATTTCCAAAGGGGTGCGCACCTCAATTAGAAATGTTTTACGAGTCTGCAAATGAAAAAAGGTTGAAAACCACTGATCTAGTGGTTGGGATTTTAAACAAGGGCGACGGGATGGCTCACTTGATGGTTGCCTGTTCTGTTCATTCCGTCTGGGGCACCTGCTACTGGCCACTGTTGGAAGACAGGATACTGGGCTAGATGGACCGTTGGTCTGACCCAGTATGGCCATCCTTATGTTCTTATGTACACTATGGCACAGATTTTTCAAGGTATTTAGTTGCCTAAAGATGCTAATAGGTGCCTAGTGTGATTTTTAAAGTACCTAGCCACTTAACTCCCTTTGAAATAAATGAATTAGGTGCCTAGGCACCTTTGAAAATCTCACCAGGTACCTATCTGCATCCTTAGTCACCTAAAAACCTTTGCAAATCTGGCCCATAAGGACTGAGCTAACGCTGGAACTTGCATTACAACTTGCATAGTAGCTTGAGCTTGTGACCATGCAAATCATTCAGCAAGAAAGGGAAGCAAGCATGGTGTAAGAAGTACCAAAGATTGGAAGCCCTATCAATATGCCTCTCAAGACCAGTGAGTTTCCTGGCAGACATGTGGCAGTGGAGAACACAGAGCAGATGGAAATCCGCCCAGCCAGAGGAAATGTGCAGGAAACATTTAAAAGAGAAGATTTTGGGAGCAGGTCTAGGAAACAAAGGAATCAAGGAGATAGGCCAAACATGGGTGAGAGTGATCTCTATTTCCTGGGATCTGTGTCCAAAGCCAGCATTCAGGAAAGGTCTTGGACTGTTAAAGGCAATATTTTCAATATTATTGTGAAATTTAAAATTGATTCAGGCAAAGGCAACTATGATTTGTAAAGAGACTCAAGAAGGTGAGCCCCAGCCATAAGCTAGAGCAGCTCAGGATAATGCTCAATATCCCAAAGGCACAGATGTAAATTAATTTCTGTACTAGCTACAAAGGCAAAGAGTGCATATTTAACACCATTGTCATTAATGGACCCAGCTCAACTAGTCTGAGCCATAGCCACTGGGATATACTCAATGTGCAGAAGGAACTGGGATGGTGTTTGGTGGGAAAAGGCTCCTTGCACTGTACCTCAGATTAATAAATAATAATAATTAATTATATTATACTATTATTTTAGTATAATATTATTGTTATTATAATATAATATTATTGTATAATATATTATTTAATTTATTTATTATTATTACAGGATCATTTTTTTCCTGTTCTGATTGCTGATCCAGGATCGGTGCTTGGAGAAGTTTATTGGCTCTGAAAGTAGTTGTACTGATTTGTTCGAATATTTCTAGCTTTAGCAAATCATGAGGTGTTGGGCTATCATTCTGATTATTGTCTTCCTGTTTCAGTTTGTCCATTTCAGTTACAAGGTTTTAGCTGCTGATATTTCATAGACTATTTACAATGAAAACCACTGCTTTATGTAATTTCAGCAGTATAGTACGTATTATTAATTTCTTGCTTTAGAAGTTTTTGAGCTAGCACCTCACAGCTGCAGTGGGGGGGGGGGGGGGGAAAGGCAAGATAGTAATCAGAATGACATGAATTGAAGGATTGTCATCTTGTGACCTGCAAAGAGTAGGAAATGAATGCTTTTATACCATTGGTAAGCTAGTTTTTCTCCCTCTTATGGGTCATGACAAATTGACCCTTATAAAAATACCAGGGCAGAATATAATACAAGCATGCAAACTAGTGCTTTCAATAGTTGTGACCAAATCTTAATGAGTTTAGAACTCATTTTGCCACAAAAAATACTTCCAAGAAAAAAGGTCCAAAAGTTTCTGACATTTATGGTGATAATTAAACTGGGTGCTACCCACATGTGGATCTATTTTTTGTTTCTCATATTATATTTGGAGGACGTGTAGCATCATTACTGAGCCAACTGATCCTCTTCTCTCGGAATAAGTAATACAAGTAACACTACACATGAAGTAGAGACATTGTTGTACCAAAAGCTTTGGGAGTCTGATTCTGGTCTAGTTGAAATCAGTGGGAGTTCTGCCATTGACTTCAATCAGAGCAAGACTGGATCCCTGCATTTTGCCTTTTATCTTATGGTAGCCCAATCAAAAGGTATGATAGCATTTATCAGGCAGCTCTCGGGTCTCATAGAAAATACTAACATCTTCTGAGATGCTAATGCAGCTGGCATTCAGCAATATTTCTTCATTTGTTCAATTTTTCAGCTGTGTAAAAGAAAATGTAATGACCGCCTGACCCCTTGCAACAACAGTCCCTAATGCATTGCAAGCACACTCACGCTGAATCCTGGGCATCATACTTTAAAATCATTCCACCAGATTGTGTCTGCTCTGGGTTCCAGAGGGGTGGGGTGGGGAAAATGCCAAAGGATCAGCACTCAGGCAAAGCTGCAGTCCCTGAACAGTCCTGAGCATGGGTAATCAGGATCACTAGATTCTATTCCTGATTCTGCTACAGATTTTATTGTGGGCCTTCAGCAAGTCACTCAACCTCTCTGAGCCTCAGTTTACCAACCTGCAAAATGGACATAATGTCTAGTCAATGGAGTACTGTGAGGCCATATATCTGAAAGTTCTTTAAGACCCTCTGATTAAAGGCAGTTGAGCCATGCAAAGCATTATTATTAATTATTAAAATCAGCTCATCTTAAACCAAATACCAGAAAGAACATCTGTTCTCTTACTGGTACATAGATATTGTTATATTTCTGGAGCCCCCAGAGAAGGAGATAGACACACAGATGCAGGGGGAACTGATGGACACACAGCTGCCTTACAAAAATGAGGCTTTCCATTGGGGACTTTGGGTGAGGAAGAGCACAGAACCCCCAAGACCATTAAAGGAACAAGACATCACACATATAGAGATGCCTCAAATATTTCAGCTGTCAAAAGCTTTTCAAGTAGACTGAGACATGCTCTGAAGTGGTTTAAAACCATTGATTTTCATGCTGTGGTTTGGTTGATGGATCTCATTCCCAGGCATGATCTTGCCCAGATTCTCAACAGAAAGCACCTTGCTAAAATTTGCCAGACACTCATTTATTGATGTGCATCGCACAGAAAGACCTTACTCTGGCAGTGGAATCAACTCTCCTGCAAGATTGTCCAGCTGATTACATTAGTTCTGTTAACAGGGGCCCGCTAGCTATTGGCAAATTAGGGAGCTGCCAAGAGCAGCAGATAATCTATACCGGTAGATTTCTGGGAAAAGCAATTTTTTTTTCGAATGCTTGACCAAGGAAATGGCTTGTCTACATGGCACCGCAGAGGGATCTGTGGGGGTGTGAACTGAAGAGCCCTCGGACGTGTAGCTCCACATAGGCCCTGCTAGCACAAACTGAAAGATACCTAGCTGGCACTGATGTAATCCTGTTTCAAAGAACATTATGTTTATGCTCACTAGGTACATACACGGGGCAATTTGAGTTCTATACACAAGAGTGCTCTGCAGTTCACACGCCCCATAGATCAAGCTGCAGTGCTGTGTAGACAAGCAGAGCCCATATGTCTGATAACAGAAAGTATTTGGTGCAGAATATCTCTCAAGTTAAAGCTACTGAATTTCTAGGGGCATGTCTACACTGCAATAAACCTCAGGGTATGTCAAATTTCTATGGATAGGTCTGTACTGCAATAGAAAACTCATGGCAGAGTCTCAGAGCCCAGGTCAACTGACTTGAGCTCACAGGGCTAGAGGCTAAAAATATCAGTATAGGTGTTTGGGCTCAGGCTGGAACCCAGGCTCTGAAACCCCATGAGGGGGGAGGATCTCAGAGCTCAGGCTCCAGACCAAACCCTGAACATCTACACTGCTATTTTTAACACCGCAGCCTGAGCCCCGCAAGCCTGAGTCAGTTGACCTGGGTGCTGAGACTTGCTGTTGTGGCTCCTTTATTGCAATATAGACGTATCCTAAAAGGGTAGCAGGGGCGGCACCCTGAAATTTTGCAGAAAGTGGCAGATTGTCTTGAGTGATCACTGTCTGTTAGTGGCCACTATACTCAGAATTGCAGGCATCAGATTGGGGGGAAAACGGTGGTGCTACTCTTCCAAGCTCTGCCCACAAAATAAGCTCCACCCATGTGAGTTATCAACATGAGACGAAGCTAATAGTAGATTGTGCCGATGTTGAAAGTATGACTGTGCAGGTCTCTGAGCAGCACTGGGCTCCTTAAGCTTGGCGCCCCCTTGGTTGGTCTTGACTATGCCCGTAGATTATTGGCTCTTTCTTGACGGGGGGGTAAGGTGACCAGACAGCAAGTGTGAAAGATTGGGATAGGGGTTGGGGTAATAGGTGCCTATGTAAGACAAAGCCCCAAATATCAGGACTGCCTCTATAAAATGAGGACATCTGGTCACCCTAACTGGGGGGGGGGGGGGGAAGACATGTACTCATGGCACCAAAATGAGACATCATTCATAGTAAATTGTGCAGATCGGTGATCCTTCCTGTCCTTTCTTATATGAAGAACAAAATAGTTAGCAATGTTGTTGACATTTAAATCATCATCCTTGAGTATCTGAGTTGAATGGTGCAGTTCACACCTCTGACAGCGGTTGTGGCAGACTCTGCAGGCTCAGAGAAATATCTCTGCATCAGTCGTTTCACATTTTTGAGGTTTTCTTGTCAACCATAGCAGCTAGAGATGAACAATATAGCACAATGAGAGAAGATCCAGTACTCAATACCATCATGAACTGGCCCACTCCTGGTGCAATTTAGTTTATACTGGCAGTCGGATGATCCACAGTACAGAGTACATTTTAATCACTTGGGGAAATCCTCTTTCCTTCTTTCCTCTCTTAATATGTATTAAACTGCATTCACAGCTCCCTGTCCCAGTTATCCCTTAATTCAAACCCTGACTATCCAGTCCCTTCTTTCTTGTTCCTGACAAGGAATTTGATGGGATCACTTCAGCCCTGTTTCAGATATTCCCTGTTACAATAAAGAGTCTGTAGCTGTCATTATCTAAGCAAATAAATTTCACCCTGACTTATTTTCCCTCTGGCTTCCATTTGGTACACACCTCCTCATTAGAGATAAACAAAATGCCTGAATCTGTGAGGTGCTAATCATCTCCAGTCAGATGTTGACAATCCTCAACTTTCATTGATCTAAACAAGAACTGAGGGTTCTTGCAGGAAGAGGCCACATTGACTATCCATCCATAAACGTGGAATATCCATATTGTACATTGCAATCGACATACTACACTATGCATATTGTGTATGTATTAAACTAAAGAATTCAATACATCCAAGTGAGGATAAGAAAATTGGAAGAATTGGCTAAACCCAGATTTCTGTGCTGGGTTCCAAGGCCAGAGTTTTCAAAAGCAGCTAGTGATTTTTAGATGCCTTCATTTTTAGGTGCTCTAAAAGGGCCTGATTTTTCAGAAAGTGCTGCGCTTTGAAATTCAGGTGCCTCCAGTTAATCACCCCCAAAACTGAGGCACTTCAAATCATTGGTTACTTTAAAAAGTGTAGGCCAACATCTTTATATGGGAGGTGACAACTGAGGGTGTTGTGAAAGTCATTTCTTTGTAAAGAAGCAGTTTACAATTCCAGCATGACATTTTAAGTGAGACTATGTCACATAAAGTTCCTCTGGGCTCCGTAACAGCAGCACACAAAACAGTCACTTCTCTTGCAGCACTTTATTCTGTTGTCATGTTAAAAGCAATGAATTTATTTCCCCCTATCCGCCCCCCTCCACTGCTGCAGTCCTGCAGTAAATCAAAAAAGTAAACTCTCACTCTCATTGTGCAGGGCTTACTTCCAGGCCTCTACAGTTTCCACAGTAACTAATTAGAAATTTGCATCTCCAAGAAAGAATTATTTAATACTGATGTAAGCCCTTTTATTCTTCGGAGCTTGGCCTTTTGCTACTCAACTTCTGGTAGATGTTGGGCCTTAAGGTCATACTGTACAAACTCTGAATGTAGGTGGCCATGGTCTCTCTTCTTTATTTCGAATGATTCATATCCTGTGAAGAAAATGTCTTGCCAGGTTTTTGTTCAATGGCCTAGATTTGAAAGGCCGCACCCAATTCATTTAGTCACCATTTGTTTTAAACTGTAACATCTTCTCCATTCCTCATTAGCTAACTCTTGTGTAATTGAGTCATGCATTTTTAGTTGTGTTATACCAGCGGAGCTAGGTCACATTAATGCGCCTTCCCCATTAGTTCCCTTGCTTTCTAAATCTAAGCGGGGTTTTTATTTTACGTGGCAGAAAAGAAAGGCTTGATACTGGAAGTGCGTTGGCATTTACTTTGTGGTCATGTCACAGGTACTGTATGTCTGATATACTGTCCTGGCCTAAATAATGAGAGAAGAAGGGAGTAGAGGCTGCAAATGAAACAAAAGATTTCTTTCATATCCATGTTGACAACTGGAAATAAAGGAGCCAGCCCCACAAGCTTCCATTGCATAGAATGCTTGTTGAAGGTAATAGGAGCTCTGTACATGGGTGCTTAATCCAAAGCACACTGAAGTCAATGGAAAGTCTCCCATTTATTTAAATGGGCTTTGGATCAAGCCCATCGTGAGCTTGCAGGAGTTTCTTCAATGTCAGCATCTTTTCAGCCATGGGGCATTCCTAGAAAGGATCTGTAAAGAAAGAGAAATAGATGCTATCAGGATCTCTTTCTGCCACTACATGAACCATGCTCACCCTGATTCTCCTCTCACTTATACTAGTTTTCTACCACTGTAACTTCATTGACTTCAGTGGCGCCACCTCCATTGGTGGCAGTGAAAGAGGAATCTGGCCCATTGTATCTTCTTCCTTACACATTGCTCTTGAAGAAGACATCATGGTTGCAATGTAAAGAGTTTTGGGTGTGGAGTTATGATAAACCTTTTGTTCCAGTCGCTTAAAGGGTGTTTGATAAATATCTACCCTTATGAGGATAAACTAGATAGAACTTCTCGAGCACCCTTGTACAATAATACTTCATGTATCAGAAACAGTTCACACTAGCAGAGACTTTTCTGGACCCTTTTCAAAATGACCATAAGATTCTATTCTTCTTCTTCTTCGATCTTTCACACACCATCTGAATTTTCGGATCCCTCCTTTGTGCCCCATGTCAGGTAACAATGATGCTTTTGCTTTGATGGACCCTAGCACTTGAAGTTGCTTGGCATCATTCGAGTCCATCTCTTCCTATTTAAAAACAAACAAAAACCTTTAAACTCTTACCCCAAAGATGTTTTTTATTATGATCGAACAAGTTGGACTGATATTTGCTATCTTCCCCCTACACTCCATTTTCAATGGATGCTTCAATTTTTAATATTATTAACGTAAGGCCTTAATTACATGATCTCATCCTGGTTCCCAACATGAGTAAGGGTGCCAAAATCTGGATGTTAATGTTTTAAGGGTTTGATGGCTTACATTTTATAGTGTTCTAGTTGTAGTTTGTCATGTTTCTATGGCATCCCAGATGCTTGGCATGAGGACAACTTAAAAATGCTGTTTCAGATACAGATACAGTTTAGGACACAGCTCTCTCTTCCACCTCTTGGCTGCCCCGGATGCAAAATAGGGTTGCCAACTTTGGTTGGCCGTATTCCTGGAGGTTTCATCAGATGACATAATCTTTAATTAAAGATGAATCTTTAATTCCTGAAGACTCCACTACAGTCCTGGAGAGTTGGCAATCCTAATGCAAAACAAGCATGCAAGCAAACAGAGTGTCCCTCTACAGAAGCCTGATGGAAACAGAGTAGTGGATTGTAAGGAGCTCTGACACCACACATCTGTCACTTCACTACCCTCTAATCCCCACAATAAATACATGTGTGACAAAAGGAAGTGAGCCACAAAACAGACAGTGTACCAGGTACTTTACTGCCTGCCATACTGACAACAAGCCACACATGGAGGGGAGAACTGGAACTGGCTTTTAACTGTAAAAGCCAGTGCCATCTCAGCGGATTAACTCGGAATTAAGTGTGGAGGTAGTTTTATGGGTTAAGTGGGAGCTCTGAGGAATGGGTAGGCTGGTACTAAAAGCCATGCCATTTTGAACTACTGTTGAGTAAGATATTACACTCCTGACTACCCAGCTCATTTCTTGTTCAGAAGCAAAGGGATCAGGTTCATTAAAGCTGTGCTAAATGTGACACTGAGAACTTAAATCACAACTTTATTATTTAAAAAAAAAGAAAACGAGGGCAAGCCAGATGGAGAGTCTGACTTTTTAAAAGGTTTGCGTTATTTGTGTACAAAAATGTATCACCCTTTTTATGGGAAAAGTAAATATATATATTTCCTGCTGACTTGGCTAAGAAATTGCTCCATGGATTTTGCTGATTCTTTCAAAAACAAAACGAAACCAAAAATCACCTCTCGACTGAAACAAAGTAAGCAAGAGATTGAATACAAAAGGAGGCTTTTACAGAGCGTTACCATTACAGCTGGACAAAGAATGGCAACAATTATTCATATTTTAATGAATCTTGAATTGCTTTTTGATTCTCCCATGTTCACATCCCCTGTTTGTTTGCTTGTCCAAGAATATTTGTTCACATGGCTGTCTGTGCAAGTACACACATATACTGTATATGTGAACAAGTGGCTATTTGCTGGCAGAGGCAGGCATGCACTACTTATACCAGAGATACCCTCCTTGTTTAATGAGTTTCAGTCTCCAGTCATGGAGCAGAAGCAATACCATATGTTTTAGATGATCACTCACATACCTGAAATAACAAACAGCCAATAGTCAGAGACATAATCAAAGTGAATAGTCCAGAAACAACCCATCATCTAAGCTATATCTGCATAGCACGTTACTCAAACAAGTATGAATACCTAAGGCCCTTCATTTTCAGTTTTACCAAAAAATTCCCAGGTTTTACAAAAGCTATTATTCAGTTTTTACCAATTTCCATGCAAATTTTGGACCACTCATGTACATGAGAATACTGATTATGTTTAGAAAATCCAATACATTACAATAGGTAAAGGTATTTATGTTAATAATAAATTAGTCTAAGTGTAAATGTGAGGCTGGCTGTTAAAGTAAGGGAAAGTACTAGAAGGTACACACACACATTCATGCCTGGGAATATGTGTACGTACTGTTAATGTATAATTCTTGAAATAAACCACAGCATCAAACTGCTTTTATAATCAGTACTCTAACTTTTCTCAATTTGTTGTTTTTTTCTGTCTTCTTGTCCCCAATATTAACCCTGGTATTTACCTAGAATTTTTTGCATTGAGTTTCATCTGTTTTTTTGGTTTTTTTTCCATAAAATTTTATACAAAATACAAACCAAAAATGAGTGGCCTTATGGATAACCAAAACCTTAAAAACAAAAATAAAGAAAGGTCAAGATTTGCAAAACCAACTAGTGATTGTGGATACCTCCTTCCTGAGGTGATTTCTCAAACCAAAACTCCTGTAAGGTGTCCCAAGTTGGACACCCAAAACCATAGCTGCCCATAATCACTAGACATTTTTGAAAATCTTTTCCAAAGCCTATGCATTGCAAGCAGAAAAAAGGCAAAATTAATCAGATACATTGTTCACTCGGAGTTGTTCACACAGTGCTAGTGAGGGAGTGACAACAATGAAACTTACATCACAGGCACATAGTCTCCACTCCTGCACCTGCTACAGTAAAAGTGAGACAGAATGAATGCTGAGGCCAAGCACTCTGAGCAGATATGCCTTCTGATTACAGTGAGACAAGGTGGGTGAGGTAATAACTGTTATTGAACCAACTTTTCTGCTGGTGAAAGAGACAAGTTTTGGTGCTGCACCCAGCAGCTGATTTCACTGTCAGTCATTTGGCTGTAATTACTTAATCACAGAGAGGTAGTAAATGGAAAACTCCCATTAATAGCAGCCCACCTCCACACATCCCTCCCTGGAGGCATCTCAATTCATGTCACCTCATTAACACCTACTTGTTGAGTGCTATTAGCTGGTCAGGTAGACTAGTTGGTGTCAAGGAGCTTGCTTCATATAGTACTGACTACTAATTAGGGTCATTAGGATGAAGCTAGACTGCCTAGCCACCTGCACACCAGAGCTAGATATGTGGCTTTGCAGGGAAATGGTAGAAATCAGCAAGAGATGCATAACTAAGGGCATCTAATTAGATTAGTAGGTTTTTGTGCTTTGGAATTTTCCATAATTCAGTCAATTAAACTACACTTTCATAGTGAGGCCTTACGTGCCATGTATCCCCAGGCACTGCACAAAATAATAAAATTAACAGCTCGTGTAATTATTATGGAGAGATGGTTACTTCTTCCTAGTTAAGATTGTGAGGCTTTCCATCGTAAGGCTGATTTAGACCTCCCCTCTCTAATAGTGTCAGGAATGCTTATTTCTGCTTCAAGTTTTGCATGTGTGAGCTGTGGCCAGAGAACCATTCTTTAAATCAAAATTTGAGATGATTCCAAATGCACCTGCAGGGAAATTTAAGGTGGTGTCTGCAAACCCCATGGCCTGGAACCTGGCTATCTAAGAGCAAGCACATCTCCTTCTGTAACCCATGATGGCAGTTGTAATCAGTGAGATATCTGTTTTCATATCATATTCTATATTCATATGTCAATCACAAACACATAAACTCACTCACTTCTCCCACCACTGGAATACAGCCTCTTCTGGTGCCAAACAAAGATACTGTTTAAACAACAAATCAACAATTGTTTTAGTGAGGAATTCTTTATTGGATTGAAAATAGGAAAGAAGTTTAAGTAGGCAGAATATAATTTACCAACATCAAAATTTAGCGGCTAATCTCAACCCTTGTACAAAATACCAGGAAATTATTTGATCACCATAAATTATTTGGACTTTATCACATATCTTAAAAACACCACAGCTCCCACAGAACATTAATGGACAAGCATCCCATTAGAGCCCAGTTAATGTTGTGCTCTCCACACCAGTTTCATATTTACAGTTAACAAAGCAAGGCATTTTTCAGTCATTCTTCACTCTGCTTGCTGGCTCTATGGGTCTGAAAATCAGATCTGCTGTATATTATATGGCACTTGTTTTAGAGAAAAATCAAAAGAGAAACAAATACAGTGGTCATGGGTGTAGTATAACAACGGAGATAGAGAAGAACAGAATAAAAAAATAAATCCTTTAAACTCAAGAGGGTGACAGAGAATCTGAAAGCAAAATTTGGATATCATTTTATTTTACAAACTAGTTCAATACTAATTTAGTTCCTGTGCATTCAGAGCTCCGGAGACTTGAATCATCGATGTATAAAACAGGTACACACCCATCACACATATTGGTGAGGGCTTCCCCGTACTACCCAGTCAATTCTGCCTCAACAGGGACCTGGAGAGATCACCAACAGGGGTGTGAAAAATACAGTTCCCATGCCCTTACAGCCATTTAATTATCTGCTAAAAAAGGGGTGCAAAATATGGTGATACAAGGTGATACAAGGGTGGTGTTGACACCTATCTATGGGATAGTGAATAATCATCAGAGGACAATTCTGTTTGGTCACTATTGAGCTGGGCTGATTTTCAGACTAGATATTTTAATTACTCAAACTTCCACCTAATTGGTGTGCTATGTAGTCTGTTCTCAGTATACGGTAATTTAGAAGATGACATATTCTATTTTAGAACATTTTCCTGCTTAATTATCTTTTGGGATTGTTATATAAATAACAGTGATTTACTGTGGTATATATTTTCTTTGTTTTAAGAGAATGGATCAAATCCTCAGTTGGTGTAAATCGGTGTAGCAATTGAGTTATCCCAGTTTACATCCACTAAGCATCTGGCTCTGCTACTATGTTATTGTTCTGTATTTCAGGCACTTCAAATTATTACTATTATTTTTTAAAATATTCAGTGTGAGTCACCCACATTACTAGGGCCTGCCTGAAAAAAAATATTTTCAAACAAGAACATCTAAGAATCCCAACAGCTATTTATTTCTCATAAACACACACAAAAAGGCTAAACTGACTTTCCTGCTAGGTCAACCCTGCAGTTTGCTCCTTTGCCAAAAGCTTATACGTCAAGTTGTCTTCCTTAATCCAGTGTATTCAGCTGAGTTGCAACAGAGTATAGGAATACAAACAGCTGTTCCACCTTAACTGTCCATAGGAGTGTTACTGTATGCAGCTAGAATATATCATACATCAAAGTCTTGGAACCTACTCTCTGCACTTCAGATTTTGATATTCCTGAATTTACTCAGCTGACAAACAATTGTTTTGTCCTAAAAAAAATCTGCATACTTTCTCCTCCATTGCCGTGACAAACTAGTTCCTGAATGCATTGTATAACACTGAGGGCTCTGTGGGGTCAAGGACAATATTACTGTAAGGTTCAAAATTAAAAAACAAACAAACAAACAAACAAACAAACAAAAACCACAACTATTTTCTACTCTCTACTGCGTATGGAAGAAATTATGCTACTCCTCCTTATAAATAATAGGGGTGTGCAATGTGTCATTCCTATTCAGTGTCTGTGGGTTTTTTTGTGCTTATTGATGCTGCATCTGTTTTGTCAGTGCGTCAGCTAATGGAGAAAGTTAATTGTGTTGGTTGTAAGGCCACCTGTCACACACATGCCTCATTTCCATACTAATGGTCCAACAGAGGCAGGCAGTGTTCTCCTCTGCAGTAGCAGCTACTGCCTCTTTGGAAACATGGGCCAAATGTGCCTATGCAGCAACTGGAGGCCTCTTATGTGAATGCCTCTAGTGTTGTGTCAATCCGGGCTTGCATTAACCGCCTACTGACGTCCCAAAGGTAGATTTATAAGCATTTGGCAATATAGTAAATGTTATGCTTGAGTTACGTCCACGTGCATAACACAAGTGTCAGAGAAGGCAGTACATGGCTTTCTGCTTCTTCAGCCGGTTTGGTACGACTAGCTGGATTCAGAATCACACCTTCCCTTACACGCACGCTTTGCTTTCAGGAGCTGGAAGTCCAAGAGGTCATCCCTCAACAAAGGCAGATAAAATCACTCTCCGTTCTTCATTCTTTAATAGCTGAATCGTTTTGCTCCCCAGGTTCCTTCCTAAATTGTTGGTGAATCCATAGCAAAACTGGCAAGCGCTGTGAGTGGCTGTGCCTATCCAGAGGAGAAGGGTCAATATCAAAGTCCACCTCTTTTGTCCCTTTTGTTAAGATTTCAAGTGAGTAGAGGGCACAGACCATAACTTGGGAAGGAAAATGTTACTGACCACTGAGGCAAGCAGGAGTACTCTAGGCCAGATAAACTTTTAAACACTCCACTTTGATTACTGTACAGAGCTGGTGCCAGAAAAGCTGCAGCGGATGAATATTTTATTTTAACATATGGGAAACTATTCTCTCCAGTTGAAATTGTGGAAGGCTTTTTTTTTTTCTTTTAGAAGGTTATGTGAATAAAGGGATTTATTCTGAACTGCCACGGCTGTCCCTGGCCCTAAGGAATTTAAAAAACAAAATTTGCCAGAGTTTTTGTGGCTCTTTTTTTGTGGTTTCCTGTGCCCTGAAAAGATCACTCATAAAACACTGATGGATTTTACACTGAAAACATGCTCCAGGAAGTAATGTTTAGTCTTGGGAGATTCAATGGGTTTCTAAAATTTTTTAAAGTAAAGCTTTGCTAAACTGCACTCTAGCACATGCCATAGGAGAGCAATCAGGGCATGGAACACCGGCTGAGCAGCTGGATGTACCAGATATTCCTTAATTCCTTCTGTTTTCAATGGAGTGTGTTCTGAGACTCCATAACCGTAAGTACCTGAAATGAAAGAGTTAAAATGATTTGCTATCCCTTTGCAGAATCTTGCTGCATGTATGGGCCACAAAGAAAACACTCCAGATATGTGAGGGCCTAATTATGTAGGACAAAAGTTCGTGAGTACAGTGTGTGCACATAAATCAATTATGGTGACAATAATATTTCATATTTCCTATAATAGGACAGTTAACTAAGGCCATGTTTCTGCTTTGGGTGTGCAGGAGGAGCTGCACTATTGCTGGAGAACCCAAGAGAAATTCTTGTTGATTCAGCAGAATACTTCCTGGGGGTCTCTGTGCTGTGCATCCTAGAGCACTAGCTCTTCCACCCTTGGAGAGGATGCAGCATACCCTCCCACTTAGCACTCAGACAGTCCAGAGGGCCGATGCAGCGTGTGTGGTGGGGCAAGAAGTCGCTTAATCCTCATCTGGTCCCATTCTCTTTTGGACACCCAACCTATGTGAGGCACTAGGAAGGAGCTGGGTCTACACGTTCCCAATGGGATTCAGGCCAGGCTTTGCGCAGAGGCACAAGAGTGAGGGAAAGGCTCTTTGTATTGTGAGAGAAGTATGCTCGTGTGTAAATATTTAATAGATAAGGTGCCAATAGAATATGTAGCACAGTCCCTGGGTTTTGTGGGACCTGTAAAACTTATTGTTGTGCATTGCAAATGGCTTCTTGTGTGCTGTTCTTTACTCACTTTCCTTGCTTTTCCCATGCAGGAGCTGGCCAGAATATGGCCCTTAATCACCATCAGACTCAGGAATCAATGAACTAAACCATTATGAAAGTGGGAAAAGTGGCAGTGATATGCCAGGGCCACTGAATAGGCTTTACCCCAGGTAGGGAAAATACTAGATTCATACAAATGTAAAGCTAAATCCAGTCCCCTATCAATTTCAAGCCCTTGCTCCTAAGCATGAGCCCCTAGAGTTATTCAAAGAAAAGGTTGCTAGAATGTTTTAATGTGTGCAAAACAAGCTTTTCCCATAGTCTTGTTCTCAGAAATGGCTGAACCTTTTTGTCTGAAATTTTCCAGACCAATTCTGTCTGAGGCAGACACCCCCCAGCATAGAAAATTTCAGTCCAAATAGCTGAAGTTTGGGAAAGGTATAAACCACTGAAAATAGGGTTTTATAATGGGAAGTGTTCATCAGCCTTAATAATAGGTGGTTTTGCCTTGCCTATAACACAATATTTGGATTAGACTGCAAAGGGGAAAATGGACTCAATGATGAAGATACTCACTCTTTGTGTAGATGGGTAAAGAATGAGTGGGAAGGGCTAGAGAGTGGGCGGAGCCTTAAATGTTCACACACACCCCCACTGGCCTCCCCAGCACACCAGTTGCACAGATGGAGTAGTATCTGCACCAGGTAAAGGGCTTCCACAGATCATTTCCCCCTTGGAGTAAGGGGAGAACCAGGGACCAAATTCAGTTCCTGGTCTGCTCCGGGGCAGTGCTGCCCTTTATTCATGGCTTGTGGTAACTCCAAAATGGGGCTTTCGCAGTGAGAGGAAATCAAAACCACTCAGCCTAGTTACGTTCACAAAAAATAAAAATCTCACCGCAAAATAAAAAGCAAAGTGAAAATGTTTTTCTGTTGGGAAATCTCCATAAACATCCAGAAACCGACATTATAGCTGCTTTAAGTAATGCTAGGAAAATTACTATAAAGTAACAGGCTGATCATCTATTTGGCCACAGATCTTAGTAGGTGCCAGCTAGGGATCTGTACAGTTGGCTGATTAAGCATGGAACAACAGAAAACACAGTCTGGTGTTTTCCTCTACTTTAAACTCATCAGCGAAGTCTCAGTCAGAAGAGATGTCTCAGCCAAGGAAAGTGTCACCCTCTTGTAACAACACACAATTAAGATCAGGTTACTGCCAAAACCTAATATGCTTAACGGAACGGGAAAGATACCGTGTATTGCGAGAAGTGCTATGCAAATTGCCCTAAAGGTGTGGCAACTAGACTAGAAATGTTCCTGCAATATCAGTATGTATTAGCTAAGAGTTTCCATAATTCTTTCCCCAAACAACTATAGACATGTTTTGTTCATCTTTCTTGGAGTTCTTTTACTTTTCAAGCCAGTCATTCTTGGCACTCACCCTAACCAAATTAAGCATTTCAGGTTCCTGATGTTACACCACTGTCTTTGTTCAATATATAGCAGAAGTGAGATAAGTATGTACCTGTTTACATATAATTTTGTTAAAATATAAAGGGATTGGACATTTACATGGATATCAAGAATATCCAGAGTTATAATTAAGGATACAAATATTAGAAGGGATATTAAACAACATGTTCAGGGTTTAGGACAGTCTCTAGCTATTTGAGACCAGGATGAGGTCTAAGGTGGTGGGCAAATTATTCCACATCTGCCTACTAAAAGGTTCTTATGCCTTCTTCTGAGGCACGTGTTCCAGGCCACTGTCAGAGACAGGATACTGGACTAGATGCACCTTGGGTCTCATCCAGTACAGCAATTCCTGTGTTTCTAAAACACAGGTTTTGAGATGTAAAGTACTGTATTCTGTTTGGGCTACATGTTCACCTCACATCTTCAGGTTTTCAAAATGTCTTCTTAAAATACTTCTTTACACATCATATAAGCATAAATGAACGTTTGGAATTCACTGCTGCAGGAGTAGGTCACAGAGTCAAGTACTATAGCCAGATTTAAAGAAAGGTCAGACAATTTCATAACGAATATCATTTGAGATTATGATATAGTTTAATATTTGTGAATTATGCATTAATAATATAAGAGCATGTGTAGTAGGCTAATTAGGCTAATCAAATGTCATGCATTAGAGCATATGTTGATTGTCTCAAGGTTCAGGGAGATATTTCCTCTTCATATAGAACATTGCACAACTGCCAGTGCCACTTTTCAAAAGAAGAATTACAGGACCCTGTGTCCTTGGTCAACATTTCCTCCTTTCCCCGACTTGTAGGTGAATCTGCTCCTGTCAGTTGCATTGATCTCATTAGTCTGTTTATATTATATCCTCCTGAACCACTCCCAGTCCCTGCTGTGGGGTGAGAGAGACAGAGAGTTCTTTTTGTGTTAGACAATTATACCTGGTAGTCAGAATAAACAGTTGAAATTAGACTCTGATTCCTAACAAACTATGTGACTCTAACATGATTAAAACAAGACCTAAAATATTACACCCACTGTTGTGCAGTGCAGCAGTTGGCTACTGCCCTCTATCTTAGCAGTGGTTGCATTTCCCAGGTGATGTACGTACATACAGGAGTTTGTGAACTGCCTATGGAAACTTTGCTGTAAAAGGTATTTTAGAAATATACAAAAAATAATTTACTGATTCCCCCATCTTCTCCCCCCCCCCCCGCCCCACCGCACACACACTGTAACTCATCAGGTATTGGCCACTGCTGGAGTCAGCACATGAGACCTGATGGACCAAAGGTCTGATCTAATATGGAAAATTCTATATGTTTATACTGAAAAAAAAGACCTCTCTCATACTTTTAAAGCATTAAACCTGCAAGATGCTGAGTGCTGTCATCTCCCACTGATTCAGCACCTGGCAGGATGAAACTCCAAACGACTGAAGAATTACATTGCTGCATTTATATGCTGCTGGAACTATAGCTTTTGCCTTCAGCCAGATAAGCTGTTAGTTGAAGCTAGGCCTGAGTATCAGATTTCAGTTTTTCATATCCTTACTTGCTGATGATACTATGCATCACCACCAGACCATGGTTTAGCCTGGGCTGCATTAAAGCCGTGATCTATCTCTCTGTGCTATTGTTCAAGAGGCTCATATCTGCTGAAAACATTAGTGAACAAATTCTCCTCTTTTACACTAATCTACATCTGGAATACCTTTACTGAAGCCTGTGGAATCACTCTAAACAGACATCAGTGCAAGAGTAGAATTTAGCCATTGGTCTTTCATGCCCTTTATTCATTTTTTCTCCCAAGACCCTAGGAACAATATTTCATCAGAAACCATTCCTGTCACCCAAACTGGTTTGTGCATTTTTCCTTTTAAGTTCAATTGTCCCAGATCAGAAGCCTAGCAAGATGTGCTAGAGTGCTGATGTGCTCTGTCCCTGCTTAAACCTTCAGATGGGGGAAAGTTAGAAGTACTTTGTTTTTTGTTCCCTTCTCCCTGCCCAAAATAATCTTCCCAGGCCAGTAGCTGAGACCAGATCCCAAAATGTGAAAGAACAAAGGCTTGATTTGGCGTTCATCCTTCAGGCTCCAATATGCATCATTTTGGGGCACCCCCTGAAGGCAAAATGACATCTGCATTCTCAACACTATAGAACCAAAACACAATGCTTTAAAGCCTCTCAGAAAATCTACGGGACAGTTAATATGATTTAAGCCTATATTTAAATTTTATGAGACTCATTTTCAAGGCTAATAACCCAGTTTACTGTGCACAATATCAAATGCAAATTTTATTACTGACTTAGTAAAAACCAAGATGATATTCATTAGCATATCTCAGTGCATCACCCTTTTTAGCCAAAAGGTGCACCAAGAGTAACAGTGGGAGTTTTTATATGTGCTGTAAATTACAGTTACTATCTCATTAGATAAACACATTTAAAATCAGGTTATCATTCACTTATATATCAGAAAGTTGTTTGTTCAATTGCAGCTAGTCTCGTATTACAACATATGGTGCATGAAATTCTTAGACTAATAAAATTTCAAGGTACAGGGAGCTGGTGTCTTGGAAAAAACTGTTTCTGCTCAACGAATGGCTCGATGTAATCTGTAATTGCTTCAAAACAATTATGCAGCAGGCTGTTTTGTACTTAATAGTATTTACATCCTTGGTTTTATTAGCAACAAAATCTAAGTGGAACTTGTGAAAGAGAAATTAATTTTTGCACTAAAAGATGTAAACTTTTAAGTTAAGGATCCAGCAGATTGTGGAAGTCTAAAATATATGAAATAGTCTCTAATTTAACTTTTCTTACACTGAAATGTTTCACTCGTGTCTGCAACACAAATAGCAGCTAGATTCTCATCTTGGTTACACTTATGTAAATCCATTGACTTTAGGGGAATTTCTTTGGATTCACACCAATGTAAGTGAGAGCAGACTCTGGCCCTATGCATTTAGTTATCTCTTTGAAAATACTAAATACCACATATTGGGTATCCACATATATTTCTTTGACCATGTGCTCAAAAACTCACTACATGCTACATGAGACTTTTTCCTCATAAATTAAGATTTTTCAAATATATTAGATTCCATATCATACATGTATATTAGTAATTCTTTGTACAGTGCTTTGAATATGTAAAATATGGTAAATATTTGCTAAATGTATGTGATAGATTGATAGATAGATAGATAGATATCAACAAACATGCAACCACATGAAGTTCTTAGACCATATTTTCAACTGATGTAAATTGACATGGCTGCATTAACTTCAAGGGAACCTAGTTTACATTAACGAAATATCTGGGCCCTTGAATATAATTTTACGTGCATTTTGCTAAGGTGCTTCTTTGAAAATGATGCATTGAGTATGCAAAAAAAAAAAAAAATGTTACAGCTAGTTGCATTATAATAAACCTTCTAACTACATGCATGTATTTTTATGGTTGAACTTGCTATAATACATCCAGTTCAAAACCTGGAACTGTACTGTGCTGACTGTATGTCATACATTTGACCTCAAGTGTGGGGGGAAAGCTTGAGGACAGAGTCTGGATCAAATTTATTCCTATAGAAGTAATGGAATTACACCAGGGATGAATATGGCTCATGGTAGCGAAGATAATCTTCCAGTGCTTGTCTGAAAATTGGGTATGTGCCCTTTTTTTCTTCCATGTGGTATGTAACAAAGACCTAAAAGTTTTGGAGTTGGTTGTGTTTTTGTTTTTTGTTTGTTTTTAACCTTACGGTACCAGAAAATTCAGTTCTCTTCTTTCTTGGTTTTGCTGAAGGGTTCTTTGGTGGGTCTCACAGATGTTTATTGAGCTTTCATACCTTAACTGAAGAGGTGAATTTAATATTTACAAAGATGGCCTTTCTCCCTACTGTTCACTAGGTATTGTTGTTAAATAGGTATGAACAGAACCAAATAAAAACAAAGCATTAGGGGCCTTATCTACAGTAGGAGAATTGAGACCCATAACTTACTACCAGGGCAGAGCTACATGTGGCTTCAGCTATGGAAACTATGGAAACAGGGGTCTGATGTTTGAAGTACTGTGTCCTCTACCCCTGCTCTGCACTATAGCTTCCATCATTGCTATCACCAGGGGAGCTGCACTGCCAGTGAATTATATGTCTGAATTTTGCCAGTATAAATACAACCTTAATCACTCTGACTCAAACTCCCCTGTTAGTTGCTCAGCTTTCCCCCTCCTGTCTCTTGTCATACCATAATTTCACTGATTTCTCAGTCACTGTGGGTGGTGACTACACTGATTTAGCTTCTTACTAAAATTTCCTACCATTGTAATGCCATGGTTCCAGCTCCACCTGTGGGAAGAGCAGTGTAGAAAACTTGCCAGAATTATTACCCTATCATCAGGGCCAGTTCCAGCGTTTTTGCTGCCCCAAGCAGCGGGAAAAAAATAAAATAAAAAGCCGCAATCGGCAGCACTTTGGCGGTAACTCTACTGCCGCCACTTCATTCTTCGGCAGCAATTCGGCAGCAGGTGCTTCCCTCCGGGAGGGACTGAAGGACCCGCCGCTGAATTGCCACCGAAGAACTGGACGTGTCACCACTTTCCGTTGGCCGCCCCAAGCACCTGCTTGCTGCACTGGTGCCTGGAGCTGGCCCTGCCTATCATGTCTAGGTGACAGAATGGTAAACATTTGATTATCAACAACAGCCTCTGTACATTGGCTTCAACATTGTTACCATCAGAGGACCTGGAATGGTGGGAAATTATAAGAAAAAGCCCAGTAGAGACAAGGCCATAGAATCTTCCAGGGCAGAAAAGACATGGATTTTTCATGTTATAATCAAACAGATTCCCCCCTTCCCACTGCCCTACCCCCACAAACCTTCTTTATAAGAAAGAAAGAAAGAAAGAAAGAAAGAAAGAAAGAAAGAAAGAAAGAAAGAAAGAAAGAAAGAAAGAAAGTAAGTTGCGGAGACACACAAGCCAAATTTCATTCTCATTGACTATCACCTTAAGACATGCAGGACTAAAACCACAAAGAACTGTATAGAGCAAATCAAACACAATAAATTGCACTTGGAAACAAAATGGAAGTCAGTCATCCTGTGGTGCAGAAGTTTTGCTAAAAATGCTAATTATTTGTTATTTTATAGCACTCACAAATATGCTAGGTGCTTCACATTATACACAGAAGACAGGTCCCTGCTCCAAAGAGATTACACTCTGTATGGTGGAAGTAGGCCAGTAAGCAGGCATTCAAAGTCTAAACAGACTGACATTTCCAAATAGTCTTGTCAGAAAGTTGAAATTCAGTGTCTTCATTGACATGAAATGGAATATACAGTCAGTGTTGCCAAAAAAAGATACATGTGCAGAGGTAGTTTTTCACACTAATTGTAGGGAAGATGAGGTTTATATAATGTATCCATTTAAAAAAACTGTTTCCACAATTCATGTGGTCCGTGTTTACTTCGGAGTGTAAAAGTACAATTTCTCACTGAATTTCACCTCTCTCTTGATCAAAGGTACCATTTTCTTTTCTTCCTTTTTCTAGTAGGTATGGAAGACACTGGAAACATTGAAAAAATTGGAAATCTTTGTGCACTGGGAACACGATTAAGGAAAGGCCATAATCAGACTGGATATCAAAAGATATTGACATAGTGCCTCTTGGCAATGCTATGATCCACACCTTGTTGCTATGCTCGCTGTGTCCCAGCTTTCCCCTGTTGGTATTCCTTGTGCTGCTTTATCAGTTATGATCAATTCTAGCTCCCTTTGAGATCTGAGATACTAATGCCCCACCCTATTTAGTCCCACTGTAACATGTGCTCCCGTTAATGCACACACAGCCACTCCTCATGATTTTCATGCTGGTCATTCAGTCAGTCCAGCTGATGCCCAATATTGTTCTTACCCAGAACATCCCCAAGGCATTCAATCCTACCTCTAAATCTACATCAGAGACCAGCTCTCTGAACCCTTTCAGAAGCCTCAGCACACAAAGGCTTTACACACTCACAGAAATAAAGGACCGGTTATTTATTATCTAGATTTTTTTTTGAAATTTGGAAGATTTTTGTTTGTTTGTTTAAACAGGAAGGCCAAGGAGTTTCCTACTGACTAAACTCCAATGCCAGAGCAGTGTCTCAAAGGTTGGTCTACACTGATAGCCAGCACGAGTTATAACCAAGCCTCTGTGCTTTCATTTTTGTTTTCTTTATTTTAAAAATTTCAGAAGGCCACCGCCTTCGATGCGTCCAGGCCCTCCGTGCTGTCCAAAAGAACAATTAGGAGTCAAACACATAGGCAGGAATTGAGAGGAATTTGTTTGTCTGTTATAACTGTATCATTTCCTACTATGCCACTTTCATTGTAAAAGTCCAGCTGGGGTGACCAAAGTTAACACTAAAACAAACAGTGCCATCTACTGCCTGCATAACATTATTACCTAACTCAGACAACACATTCGCCTCTAGTCTCCAGGCCCTCTCTCTCCACATCCTCAGACTCCTCATCGTCGGGGCCTCTCTGTCGCTCATTCTGATACCTTATAGTCGCTCTCTGGGCTACCAGGCCATCTGTCTTTCCCTGCATATAGTATGAGGCCTGTTTTTTATTATCAGACTGTTTCTCTGTGCTGCCAGGCTTTTCTCCTCTGCCCCCTTTCTGTCCTGCACTACATGACGACTCCGCTTCTCTGCCTCTCTCAGTGCATCCTCTGGTTTCATCTGATTGGCTGGCTGTGGATGAGGTGTGGGGGGAAATGAGTCACTTACACTCCTTTTTTTTTCTTTTCCCCAATTAACTGACAATTTACACCAGCTGAGGATTTGCCCCTATGTGTGTTTGTTTGCACCAGCTCTCTCATCCCTAATCCAAATTATAAATCCCGTACACTGATTTTTCTCCACTGTACATTTTTGAGATGATAACTAATACATGTTAGTTACACAGACTATTAGAGATGTGTTAAAAGGAGGAGTAACAACATTACATTGTATGCTTCAATTGGTTTGTAATGTAGTTATTCTTCTGCATGTGAAAAAGATCTTATAGTAACTTTATGGAGGTAATGGACTTTTTGACTGAATGCTTTTATAGAAAGTGGGGTTTTAAATGACACCCACAAACATAGTGCCAGATAATCCTGATATTAAACAAGAATGAGTTCTAACTTTTACATCCTGTTTATAACATAACATGTATACACACATAAATAAAACAGATATCTCTCTCTCTCTTAGATATTCATAAGACACCTAACATCCTGATATCTAAGCACCGTATATGAGGTCGAGAGGGGCAAAGAATAAACTATGAAACTATGGAATAAATTGGCATTATCATACACTTCTGACTACCTCATCTACACTTTTCCTATTAATCCATTTCCAGGACACCCATCTGACATGGTACCTTGGGAGGTATGCTGCCTGCCAGGGGCCCGTATCTGAGACATGGAGGGATTGTCGAGGGTCATCCAGCCCTCTGACCAGTACCCCATGCTACTCATCCATGTGGGCACTAATGATACTGCGAGGTATGACCCTGAGCAGATCAGAAGTGACTACAGGGCTCTGGGAGTAAGGCTGAAGGAGTTGGGAGCACAGGTGGTGTTCTCTTCGATTATTCTGGTCAAGGGTAAGGGGCCCAGGCAAAGACAGTGGCATTCTGGAGGTGAATGTCTGACTGTGAGGATGGTGTTGCCAGGAAAGTTTCAGCTTCCTTGACCATGGGATGCTGTTCCCAGAAGAAATACTGCTAAGCAGAGATGGGATCCACATATAGAGGAAGAGCATATTTGGATACAGACTGGCTACCTAGTGAGGAGGGCTTTAAACTAGATTAAAAGGGGGCAGGTGACCAAAGCCCACAGGTAAGTCAAAAACATGAAGACCCGGGAGAAGGGTTGGAATCTCGGGGGGAGCACGGGCCAGGGATAAGGGAGAGACAAGAGAGAACTGGGGGGGGGGAGGGGAATGAAATCAGTATCTTAGATGTCTGTATACTAATGTGAGAAGTGTGGGGAATAAACAGGAAGAACTAGAAATGCTAGTGAATAAACACAACTATGACATAGTTGGCATCACAGAGACTTGGTGGGATAATACACATGAGTGGAATATTGGTATAGAATGGTGCAGCTTGTTCAGGAAGGACTGAGGTTGAAATGGAAATAGGAGACAGACTTGTTGAAAGTCTCTGGGTAAGGATAAAAGGGGTAAAAAACAAGGGTGATGTCATGGTAGACCACCTACTGCAGACCACCTAACCAGGAAGAAGAGGTGGATGAGGCTTTTTTAAACAATTAACAAAATCATCCAAAGCACAGGATTTGGTGGTAATGGGGGACTTTAACTACCCAGACATCTGTTCAAAAATAACACAGCAGGGCACAGATTATCCAACAAGTTCTGGGAATGTATTGGAGACATTTTTTATTTCAGAAGGTGGAGAAAGCTGCTAGGGGAGAGGCTGTTCTAGATTTGATTTTGATAAATAGGGAAGAACTAGTTGAGAATTTTAAAGTGAAAGGCAGCTGAGGTGAAAGTAATCATGACATGATAGAGTTCATGATTTTAAGGAATGGTAGGAAGGAAAACAGCACAGTAAAGATAATGGATTTCAAGAAGGCAGACTTTAGCAAACTCAGAGAGTTGATAAGTAAGATCCCATGGGAAGCAAGTCTAAAGAGAAAAACAGTTCAAGAGAGCTGGCAGTTTTTCAAAGGGACATTATTAAGGGCACAAGAGCAAATTATCCCACTGCATAGGAAAGATAGGAAGTGTGGCAAGAGACCACCCTGGCTTAACCAGAAGATCTTCAATGATCTGAAATTCAAAAAAAGAGGCCTACAAAAAGTGGTAACTAGGTCAAATTACAAAGGATGAATATAAACAAATAACACAAGTATGTAAGGATACAATTAAAAAGGCCAAGCCACAAAACAAGATTAAAATAGCCAGAGACATCAAGGGTAACAGGAAAACATTCTACAAATACATTAGAAGCAAGAGGAAGACCAAGGACAGGGTAGGCCAGTTACTCAATGAAGTGGGAAAAACAATAACAGAAAATGCGGAAATGGCAAAAGTGCTAAATGACTTTTTTTGTTTTAGTTTGCACCAAAACGTTTAGTGGTGATTGGACATCTAACATAGTGAACGCCAGTGAAAATGAAGTAGGATCAGAAGCTAAAATAGGGAAAGAATAAGTTAAAATGTACTTAGACGAGTTAGATGGCCTCAAGTCGCGAGGGCCTGATGAAAAACATCCTAGAATACTCAAGGAGCTGACTGAGGAGATATCTGAGCCATTAGCAATTATCTTTGAAAAATCATGGAAGACGAGAGAGATTCCAGAGGACTGAAAAACGGCAAATATAGTGCCAATCTATAAAAAGGGAAATAAGGACAACCCGGGGAATTACAGACCAGTCAGCTTAACTTCAGTACCTGGAAAGACAATGGAGCAAATAATTAAGCAATCAATTTGCAAACATCTAGAAGATAATAAGGTGATAAGTAACAGCATGGATTTGTCAAGAACAAATCATATCAAACCAACCTAATGACTTTCTTTGACAGGGTAGCAAAGATTGTGGATTGGGGGGAAGAGGTAGATGTGGTACATCTTGACTTTAGAAAGGCTTTTGATACTGTCTCACATGACCTTATAAACAAACTAGGGAAATACAACTTAAATGGAGCTACTATAAGGTGGGTGCATAACTGGTTGGAAATCTGTTCCCAGAGAGTAGTTATCAGTGATTCACAGTCGAGCTGGAAGGGCATATCAAGTGGGGTCCTGTAACTCTGGGTTGAGTTCTGTTCAGTATCTTCATCAATGATTTACATAATGGCATAGAGAGTATAAAATTTGAGGACGATACCAAGCTGGGAGGGGTTCAAATGCTTTGAAGGATAGAATTAAAATTCAAAATGGTCTGAAAAAAATGGAGAAATGGTCTGATGTAAATAGGATGAAATTCAGTAAGGGCAAATGCAAAGTACTCCACTTAGGAAGGAACAATCAGTTGCACACATACAAAATGGGAAATGACTGCCTAGGAAGGAGTACTACGGAAAGGGATCTGGAGGTCATAGTGGATCACAAGCTAAATATGTGTCAACAGTGTAACACTGTTGCAAAAAAAGCAAACATAATTCTGGGATGTATTAGCAGGAGTGTTGTAAACAAAAGAAGTAATTCTTCCACTCTACTCTGTGCTGATTAGGCCTCATCTGGAGCATTGTGTCCAGTTCTGGGTGCCATATTTCAGGAAAGATGTGGACAAATTGGAGAAAATCCCAAGAAGAGCAACAAAAATGATTAAAGGTCTAGAAAACATGAACTATAAGAGAAGATTGAAATAATTGGGTTTGTCTAGTCTGGAGAAGAGAAGACTGAGAGGGGACATGATAACAGTTTTCAAATACATAAAATGTTGTTACAAGTAGGAGGGAGAAAAATTGTTCTCCTTAACCTTTGAGGATAGGACAAGAAGCAATGGGCTTAAATTGTAGCAAGGGCGGTTTAAGTTGGACATTAGGGTTGGACATTGGGTTGACTGTCAGGGTGGTTAAGCACTGGAATAAATTGCCTAGGGAGGTGGTGGAATCTCCATCATTGGAGACTTTTAAGAGCAGGGAAGTTGTTGGAGATTTTTAAGAGTGGGTTAGACGAACACCTGTCAGGGATGGTCTAGATCAGGGGTCGGCAACCTTTCAGAAGTGGTGTACCAAGTCTTCATTTATTCACTCTAATTTAAGGTTTCGCGTGCCGGTAATACATTTTAACATTTTTAGAAGGTCTCTTTCTATAAGTCTATAATATATAACTAAACTCTTGTTGTATGTAAAGTAAATAAGGTTTTTAAAATGTTTAAGAAGTTTCATTTAAAATTAAATTAAACTGCAGAGCCCCCCGGACCCGTGGCCAGGACCTGGGCAGTGTGAGTGCCACTGAAAATCAGCTCGCGTGCCGCCTTTGGCACACGTGCCATAGGTTGCCTACCCGTGGTCTAGATAATACTTAGTCCTGCCATGAGTGCAGGGGACTGGACTAGTTGACCTCCTGAGGTCCCTTCCGGTCCTACAATTCTATGATTCTATGACTACTAGCATTCTCAGCTTCTGAGCCTTCAAATAGTTACCATTTTTGCTTTTAAAAAAAATACCACAAAATATTTCCTTCTTTCCCAACAAATGTGGATTGGGTAATATTAGGGATTGAAAATTATAGTAGGCCAGGATCCAGAACTAGTAAGTGTGACACTGGCAGACCATGTGACAGCTCGTGCCAAGATCCCCATGTCTCCACTGAACCTGACAAATACATAGCTGGAACCAGTCTGGCTCACCTGTGTGTTAGTATTGCTACAATAGGGACTAGAATTATAATAATGTGTTAACTGTTTAGACTTTATTGAATGCTTGTGAGCTGCTGCATGCATTAATCTCTCTTAGAATCATGGGTGGCACGTCACATAGGCTGGGGGAGGCTGTGCCTACCCAAACAGCCTGGCATAGCTCCACCCATGCTCCTCCCCAAAGCCCTGCTTGCCCTTCCCTGCTTGGCTCAGCCAAGGCAGGCTGCTGCCAGGGCCGGCTCTGGCTTTTTTGCCGCCCCAGGCAAAAAAGCCTCCAGCCGCCCGCCGCCCTCCCCCCCCCCCTGCTCCGCTCTCCCCCCGGCGGCCGGGGGGAGGGCGGCCGGAGCCCCGGGGGGAGGGTGGCGCTCCCCCCGGCAGCCTGGGGGAGGGCGCCGGGGGGGAGGGCGGCCGGAGCCCTGGGAGGAGGGCGGCGAGCCCCGGCGGGGGCTCCGCTCTCCCCCCGCCGGCCAGAGCCCAGGGGGCAGGGCGGCGAGAGGGCGGAGAGCCCCAGCCGGGGGGAGGGCGCCGGTGGGAGGGTGGCGAGCCCGGCCGGAGCGCCGCGCCGCCCCCCTCCAGGTGCCGCCCCAAGCACAAGCTTGGAGGGCTGGTGCCTGGAGCCGGCCCTGGCTGCTGCCTGCTCCTCTTCAGGGAAGCAGCATGCTGGGGCTGGGGTTAGGGCGGCCGGGGTTGTGGTGGCTGAGGCTGCCCACTCTGTGCTGGGGGCTAGGGGGCCGCGCTCCGCCTACCCACTCTGTGCTAGAGGGATGGGGGGGGGCACAGACTGCATGCCCAGTGCTCCGGGGCTGTAGGGGGTTCTGGTGGCTACAGGGAGGGGGGCTACGGTGGGGGCAAGGGAAAGGTCCTTGGGCGGTGGGAGGGGGTAATATTTGAGCATTTGCATTGTAAACTTTTGTAGCTGTGTATATCCCTAGACAGGAGAGAGACATTAACTAGTGTGAAATGCTGGTCTCCAATGGAAGGTGTTACATCCTGCACAGTGAGGAAGGCCCATTGACACCAGACAGACTAGAGTGGACTCTCCCTGCACCTATGAAGATGAGACTTGCAAGTGGATTCCTCTCATCAGTTGAGTTTGCAGCTCAGAGCAGAAATGGGGGAGGGAAAGCGAATAAAAACCCCTAACAAGGAGGAACTGTAACTCATTGTGCTTGGACTCTGGGGGCAATGTTTCTAGGCATAAGCAAGGGATCCCCAGCTGGTTAGCCTAGGTTAGCCCTAAAGGACATATAGCGCTTGATCATTATAGGAGCTCTGATTATCTTTTGAAATTTAAGAATATAACTCACGTCTGTATGTATGTTTACCTGCTTTAACCTTGTAAATAACTCTCTTATTTCCTTTTCCTATTAAGAAATCTGTATATAGTTTTTTATAGGATTGGCTCCAAATGTCTTTGGTGTGAGATCTAAGGTGCAATTGACCTGGAGTAAGTGAGGGTCCTTTGGGAATGGAAGTAACCTGAATATTGCTGTGATTTGTGGTATAAGGGACCATCTATCATAAAGGTGGGCTTGCCTAGGTGACAAGATAGATCAGAGCACCCAAATGGATTATCTGTCCGTGTTTAGGCTGTTATAGTGCCTGAGGAGTTTACACTTGATAAGTGGGTGATGAAATCTAAGGTCTGGTCTACACTACAGCCCTATATCGGTATAACTACATCACTCAGGGGTGTGAAAAATCCACCCCCATGTGCTATGTAGTTATACCTGACCTAACTCCGCTGACATAGCTTCTCCCGCTGACATAGCTACTGCCTTTCAGGGAAGCGGATTAACTGGGCTGACAGGAGAGCTTTCTCCCATCAGCTTAGAGCATCTTCATTAAAGCGCTACAGCAGCACAGCTGCATCGGTACAGCTGTGCCAATGCAGTGCTTTAAGTGTAGACTTGCCCTAAGTATAGAACTCACAGCCAATTTGGGATTTGTGCTGTGGTTCTCAGCAGTCTGCCTTGAGGTTGGTACGCACACTCTTGAGTCACTGCAAGACAGCTTAACAGTAGTATTCTGCTCTAAACCAGCAATAGCTTAAGGTACGGCAGTGCTACTTATTTTGCAGTTGGATATATAGATATGGAAGTTTGGGGTAGGGGTGGGGAGGAACCTGCATAGGATCACTGGAAATTACCAAACTGGATCAGACCAGTGGTTCAATTAATCCAGTATTCTGTTTCCAACAGTGGCCAGAATCAGCTGCTTTGGAGGAAGGTGCAAAAACTTGAGATATGTTTCTTCCTAAGCCCCACTAGCTAGAGGTTAGCTTGTGCCCTGAAGCATAAGGGTTTAAATCAATTCCAGAACTGAAGGATTTTTGTCTGTTTGTTTTTTAAATTCCTACTGTTATAACTGTACATATTCTTCTTTATCTGTATAACTGTCTTGCCAAGCTCCTGGTCTCAGTGATGACTGGTGGGAATGAATTTGACAGGAAACTACATATTGTTCTGAAGATTATTTCCTTTGATCAATTTTGAATTTGCCACCTTTCAGCTTCATTGAATGGTCCCTTTCCTTTGGATTACAAGAGGGTGAATAGAAATTACCCATTTATTTTATCTGTACCATTCACTATGGGGTTTACTTTATTATAGTCCATCTTACTCCTGTCCATTGTACACTGAAAAGTCTCAATCTTTTCAGTTTTCCTTCACATGAGTTTTTCCATGCCCTTGTCATTCTCATCACACATCTCTGCCCCATATCTATGTGTGTCCAGTCTCACTTTAAAATAGCCACCCTTCTTTTTAATACCCTCCGTTCTGGGTATTTCACTCACTGATAACAGTGGACAGGGAACCTTGCTGGAGGAAGAGGAGCTAAAAGACTAGCTAATTTTGCTGCCTTTTGCTGCTGAACAGAAGGGCAGGGGAAAATTTGCCTTTCACAAACACCCTGCATGAGAGTTTCAGGGTAAAGTATGCTAGGACTTGATTCATACCATTCTCTGCCTTTCCCCCAACCCCTCAGCAGGCAAGGCAGGCTCAGCACAACGCTTGTACTAAAAACCTGGACAGATGGGGAGATAAGGTTCATCTCCAGCCATGCTATCTCCAAAGAAACTGGTCATTGTGAATGCTCTATCTTGGGGGCTGAGTGGCTCCCTCCATCACACACACAATCTTGCAAGGTAAGGAAGGGCAGTCTTTGGACACCTCATGGTAAATTGAGAGAAGCCTCTGATCTAGAACCCTGCAGTGGGAGGAGGCATTCCTGGATTCCTCCACAAGTATGAGGAGCTGTTGCCTCTGGCAGCTGCCATTGCTCCAGAGAAATGGATGTGCTGTTCACATTCTCCCACTGTCACCTGTCACGAGCAAGCTAGAATGTACTGTTACCTCCTTGAGCCAGGGAGAGGATAGGTTTCAGTGAAGTAGCTGCTCCCCCTTCATCTCCAGTGTGAAGGTATCCTTCAGGCTGAGGCTGCCTACCCTGATGGTGCAGGAGAGAGGCTTGGATCTGATTCCAGTACGTTCCCCCATCACATTCTGTTTTTGTTTTTCATTTATTTTTATTAATTATAATTTAACTCAAATGTCTGAAAAACATTTGGGAGTAAAGATGTTTTTGTTAAATATTTAACACCAACCTCTTCAGTTAAGGGCTGAAAATCAGCATTTCTACGACATTCATGGGGTTATCAGAAAAAAAAGAGGAAAGCCAGATTCTGCAGATAATTCTAAGGAGAAAAAAAACAGAGCCCTTCCCATCACAGGTCTCCTTTTTTCCAAAGCCTTTCTGACCTACTTAATATGCCACAAAGAAAGAAAAGGGCGCAAACCCATTTTTTTCCCTTTGTGTGTCCTGCCATGGCTTGCTACGAATATGTACTATCCATTTCAAGCTCTGGCCAGTCACAAAATATTGGCCATTTTAATTTATAAACTACTTTAGATCATTCTTAGAGGTTTAAAAAAAATATTAGGATTAAATTTTCTCTCAGTCAGAGGACTATAGCCTTTACATGTCAACTAAAGCAGGCTGGCTTGACAGAAAAATGGTACCTCTGAAAAGGATCTAAAATAACTTCTCTATAATTTGTGGCATAAACAAAGTACATTATGACGTGCGGTAGTATAAGGTTTTATCAGCATTCATTTGGGATGACCTGCATGAGTCATGGCTTCACTACTTGTAAGTAGTATGGTCATCCCAAACCTTCGCTAATAAAAACTTTCTATAAAAACATACATTAGCAGAAGGTAGAGAGAAAGAGAGTAATTTTGTTCAAGGCTCAGCCAATGAAAGCCATCTCTCTCTTGTATCTGAATATCTGATTTATAAGTTTGCTGTGAATTTTTGAAACTTTAGCTGGACCATATTCATAGATTCTTACTCAGCATCAGGAATGAATTTGGCCCACTAGGTTTATATCTTGATAAATTTTGTTTGAGTGTTTCTCTCTACTTTCTACCACATTCCAAACAAGTTTCCCACAGATTCCATTAGAAGTGCAGACAGGTTGGGAACAACCACCTTAGGCTATCCCTGATAGTAAGAAACTGGGTTTTGACCTTAGGGAATGTGAGCAGGCTGGATGTAACAGGTTTGGCATCCTGTGAAAGACAATGGAGTTGTGATTCCCTTCCCTTATGGTTCAGCAAGGAAGCTGGGGCTGGTTAGCATGGACACAGGGAAAGGTGAATGACCTGAGAGGTGCTAGACTTGGCTATTGTCATATATTAAATAATAGCATCTGTTTTAGTGGAAGATTGTGGGGCTAACTGGTGCAGTGGGTTTCTTTTGCCCCTAGAAATGGGTTCAGTGCATTTGCATTTCATCTTGCAAATGATGAGTTCCAACGCTTGTTTCTCTCCCAGGCACAAAAGAAGTTTGGGGGTCTCACTGTAGTCCACATTTGTGCCCATCACAAAAGCACCGCATAATTTGGCATGACTGTGTCTCGGTGTAGTAGAGGCCCAGGAACTGGAACAGATGGTTTTTAAAGTCAGAATTGACATTGCTATGTTATTATGCTGAAAATACATGACACACAATTCAAATAGCAAGTGCATCATTTGGCTTGAGAAACAGAAATTGTCTCAGGTCTGGTTTATGTAACCCATTCCACCCATTCAACATCTCTGTCATTCCATCTTTCTGTTGTTCAACGTTAGTCCTCTGTGAAGCCATGGAAACAATAACCTGTTGGCAACCATCGTAAGTACACCTACTTTATCAATTTGATCTTCTGACCTGAGGTTATAGGGAAGAAATAAGGCAGGAGAGTTATGTGGACTTCAGAAAAGTAAACAAGTGTGTGACCTGGGACTGCTACCTGCTATCCGGAGTGGAAGAATTTACAAAGCCATGGCACCAATAGATTCATCAGTCTGGATCTTCACCACAGCTATGACCAGATGACTATTCCTGGCACTATGCTGTCAAAGAACGTGACACATTTGCTTGTATCTACACAAGCATATGAGGTATTGGTGTCCTTGTGCATGTCGGCACCACTAGCTATCTGGGTGCCATCTTGTGCTGAGTACTGACTACCAAGTCCTCCAGTCTCTTTTAGTGTCACTAACTTAGTGGGCCTGTCACCTTTGTCAGTACTCATTCCGTGTCTAGTACTGACCAGAATGTGATAACCAGGTGGCCAGCCACATTTAGGTGGAGTTATGCACCAGCTTTTAACAGTACAGAGGGTGCCTAAAATATTCCTGGACCCATTTGAAGAATGCTTGGTTGTAACTGGGACTGCAGTATGTCTAGGAGGCAGAGGAAATGTGTGTGTGTATGAGGAAGGGGGGTGTGAGGTGTCATGTCCCCCCCCCCCCCAGATTTCTACCTTCCATTTAGCAACAGCTAAATGTTCTGAGGGACCCCACCCAGAGGGGCTGCTGCAGACTGTGCCCCAAAGAGCAGTGTGCATGGGCAAGGCCTCAAGCTACCTCTCTCTGGGATGCCCAGCAGTGAGGAGGCAGCGGCTCCCTCTGGCGGCAGCACTCACTGTGTGTCTGTGCAGCACAGGGAGGGAGGAAGCAGCAGGGCAGCTGGCTGCAGGCTACCGCCCCTTCCCCCTCCCCCCACACACATGACATGGGGCTGTATCTCCTTTCCTGCTGCTGGAGTCCCAGTGCTTCCCACTGCCTGCTTTGCAGACTGCCCTGGGGTGAATGGCCTGTTCCTGTTCCCAGGGCATAGGCCACTCTCCCACTCCTATAGCAGGGGTTCTGCCCGGGAAAACTGCTCCCCTTGCACTGCCGGGGGCTTGCCCTGCCTTCCATTTAGCAACAGCTTCTGAGGTGAATCGGGGGGTGGAGGTGGCACTCCTTCCGCAAGCCCCTCTGTGCGGGGCTGGCCCAAGCCACCTGCTGTCGATGGCCCAAGCTGCTTGGCATCACCGCTCCCCCCAGACATTCCTCCATGCCCCTCTAGGGGGTCACATCCCACAATTTGAAAACCTCTGTTCTGGATCCAGAGGTGTTGCTTGGAGTGGTCACATACACCCTCAGAACCTACCACTATCAACAGTTACGTGTCGCCTCTGCTAGGAGGGATGGTCTTGCCCATAGAAAGTAGAGAGGGGAAAGAACTCCTGGACATCTTGCCTGTCCTTTGACCAATGCAGATTTTTTGTCCAGTCACAGTGTAAATGAATCAAGCTATTTCTTATCACTTCCTTTGTGAGGCTCCTTCATACCCCAATAGCCTCATTGTTAGGAAATCTTTCCTTTGCTTTGACCATTTTTGTCCCATTGTAGGGCAAATGTGCACATTTTAAAAATATACTTGGCATCTTCTGGATGAAAAAATTCAAGCTTGGGTTCCTATCCAAAAAAAGTCCAGAGTTCAGTGGGATTCCTGTCTTCTGCAACAAAGCATTGCTCACTAAACATCAACAATTGCCGTTGATTTTCCTGTTGGGATCCTACGCAAATGACAGTAACCTGAGAGGTTCTGTCTCCCAAGGTTGCAAACAGCATGTCATACTGCTTTCAGAAGGATATATTTTAGTCACTTTGGATCTGAGGTTTAAAGTAGGAAAACTGCTCTTCAACTTTGTCTCCATTTCAGTGTAACATTTGCTCAATGTTTAAAGAACTTGTGTTTATCCACAATGACTAGGTGAAAAGCTATAAAGCCTTTTATACTTTATTGCTCTGGAACTTGTGTGCCCTGTATGTTCTTTTCTATGGAGCTCTCTGTTCCCTTCTTCTCCCTGTAAATTCCTGGGAGACTGCTGGGAGAGGTAGTTGAGAGAAGACCTGGGGGGACAGAGATGATGAAGAAGCACAAAGCCTCCACACTGATGATCCTGTCTGTGACGGGTTGGGTCAGAGATCCCCTTTTGGACTGCCTCCTGATGTGCTGAGACTACCTCTGAGCCCATTTTCCCTGGCAGCTTGGGAATTCAGATCCCTGCCTTGTGGAGCCAGGCATGCCAGGCTCCTCCAACACAGACCCAGGGTCTGAACCATGTCCCCCCAAAAACTGCAGACTTAACTGAAAATGGCTTAGAAAGTGCTCCTGTCTCTAGCACCCAGATACCCAGTTCCCAATGGGATCCAAACCCTCAAATAAATCCGTTTTACTCTGTATAAAGCTTATACAGGGTAAACTCATAAATTGTTCGCCCTCTATAATACTGATAGAGAGATATGCACAGCTGTTTGCTCCCCCAGGAATTAATTAGTTACTCTGGGTCAATTAATAAGCAAAAGTGATTTTATTAAATATAAAAAGTAGGATTTAAGTGGTTCCAAGTAATAACAGACAGAACAAAGCAAGTTACCAAGCAAAATAAAATAAAACACGCAAGTCTAAGTCTAATACAGTAGGAAACTGAATACAGATAAAATCTCACCCTCAGAGATGTTCCAATAAGCTTCTTTCACAGACTGGACCCCTTCCTAGTCTGGGCCCAATCCTTTCCCCTGGTACAATTCTTGTTAGCTCAGGAGACTGCTGCCTCCTTTGTTCTGTTCCACCCCCTTTTATAGCTTTGGCACAAGGCAGGAATCTTTTGTCTCTCTTGGTCCCCACCCCTCCTTCTAAATGGAAAAGCACCAGGTTTAAGATGGATTCCAGTACCTGATGACATGGTCACATGTCCTGTGAGACCCCAAGCCTTCATTCTTCCCGGCCTGACTCATAGGAAGGCTTGCAAGTAAACAGAGCCATCTACAGTCAATTGTCCTGGTTAATGGGAGCCATCAAGATTCCAAACCACCATTAATGGCCCACACTTTGCATAATTACAATAGGCCAGGGGTGGGCAAACTTTTTGGGCCAAGGGCCACATCTGGGTGGGGAAATTGTATGCAGGGCCGGGGCAGGGGGTTGGAGTACAGGAGGGAGTGCGGGGTGTGGGAGGGGGTGCGGTGTGCAGGAAGGGGCTCAGGGCAAGGGATTGGGGCAGAGGAGAGGTGCCGGGTGTATGAGGGGGCTCAGGACAGGGGGTTGGGGTGCGGCAGGGAGCTCAGGGCAGGGGGTTGGGGTGCAGGAGGGGTGCGGGGTGCGGCAGGGGGCTCAGGGCAGGGAGTTGGGGTGCAGGAGGGATGCCAGGTGCAGGCAGGGGGCTTAGGGCAGGGAGTTGGGGGGCGGAGTGCAGGAGGGGTTCGAGCTCCAGCCCGGCGCCGCTTACCTAAAGTGGCTCCAGGGTGGCAGCGGCGTGCACCGGGGCCAGGGCAGGCTCCCTGCATGCCTGCCCTGGCCCCAGCCCCGCACCGCTCCAGGAAGCACTGCGGCCCCTGTGGGAGGGTGGGTAGAGGGCTCTGCGTGTGCTGCCCTTGCTGCACCTTCAGGTACCTCCCCCGAAGCTCCCATTGGCCAGGGTTCCCCATTCCCAGCCAATGGGAGCTGCGGGGGGGCGGTGCCTGTAGGCAAGGGCAACGCATGTGGAGCCCTCTGCCCCCCCCCGGGGGGCCGCTTCTGAGAGCGGCACGGGGCCTGTGGCACCACGGGGGGCAATCCGATGGGCCGGATCTAAAGCCCTGAGGGGCCGGATCTGGCCTGCGGGCCATAGTTTGCCCACCCCTGCAATAGGCCCTCAGAGTTATATTTCATATTTCTAGTTTCAGGTACAAGAATGATACATTTATACAAATAGGATGACCACACTCAGTAGATTATAAGCTTTGTAATGATACCTTACAAGAGACCTTTTGCATGAAGCATATTCCAGTTACATTATATTCACACTCATTAGCATATTTTCATAAAATCATATGGAGTGCAACGTCACACTGTCCTCCACTAGTCTCTGGGAGACTACTGGGTTTGAGAAAATGAACCAGGGTCATTTGTGTGCATGGTGGGGGAGAAGGCAAACCCCAGAATCCTCTCCTCTAAAGGAAGATACAGGAAGAAACTCTGTGAGGGAATCCCCATAAAAATTTCAAAGAGCCCCGTCCCATGGGTTTTTCTACAGGAAGAGCAATTCACATCAGACTATTTCGGTGCGACTGATTTTTGTCAACTTTGTCCAGATTTGTGAGGCCACATTACTTGTAGCTAGAATTTCTGAAGGTTGATGTGATACTGGCAGACCAGGTGTCAGTTCATGCCAAGGTCCCCATGCCTCAACTGAACACTGACCAATATATAGGTGAAATTAGCCTGGCTCAACTGTGTGTTAGTATCATTAAAATGGGTATAAGAATGTATTTAGTGTTTAGACTTTATTGAATGCTTGTGAGCTGCTGCATGCTTTAATCTCACTTATATCTGTATCCCATATTGTAAGGTAATATTTGAGCATTTGCATTGTAAGCCTTTGTAGCTGTGTAAATCATCAGACTGGAGAGAGACATTAACTAGTGTGAAATGCTGGTCTCCAATGGAAGGTGTTATGTCCTGCACAGTGAGGAAGGCCCGTTGACAACAGACGGACTAGAGTGGAACGTTAAAGAGGATAAAAGACTTTGTTGTTTACTCCCCACTTCCCCATGAAAATGAGTCTTGCAAGTGAATTCCTCCCATCAGCTGAGTTTACAGCTCAAAGCAGAAGTGGGGAAGGGAAAATTACGCCTAACAAGGAGGTGTATTTCATTGCTGTTTGGATTCTGGGGGCAAGATTTCTAGGCATAAGCAAGAGATCCCCAGCTGCTTAGTCTAGATTAGCCCTAAAGGATATATAGAGCTTGCTCATCATAGGAGCTCCTATTACCTTTTGAAACTTAAGAATGTAACTCATTTGTGTATGTATGTTTGCCTGCTTTAACCTTGTAAATAACTCCCTTTTTTCCTTTTTCTCTTAATAAATCTGTATATAGTTTATTACAGGATTGGCTACAAGCGTTGTCTTTGGTGTGAGATCTAAGGTGCAACTGCCTTGGGGTAAGTGGGGTAAGTGAGGGACTGGAATATTGCTGTTATTTGTGGTGCAAAGGTACATTTGCCTAGGCGACAAGTTAGATCAGAGTAAACAAGGGGACTGTCTGTAACTCTGTAGTGCCTGAGTTTACATTTGATAAATGATCAGCGATATCTAAGTGTACAATTCACAGCAAATTTGGGGTTTGTGCCCTGAGGTTGGTACTCACACTCTTGAGTCACTGCAGGACAGCGTCACATTTTAAAATCATTTTAAAACAAATAATGCCCCCCCTTCACTCCTCCTCTCCTTCACTGACAAACTTTAGCAGTGTGCTAGTGTATCAGAACCAGAACATGGAAGACCAAAAAAAAAAAAAAAAAGGACAACGTGAAGAGTTTCTTTTCACTCTCCAAGATCATGAACAAACAGCATAAATTGTGAGATGTAAATTCAGTTTATAGAATTATTTTGGAAGCAGAATCTAAGGGTATGTCTACACCCAGCCGCTAGTTCGGCGGCTGGGAATCGAAGTTCTGGGTTCGACTTATCGCGTCTTGTCTGGACGCGATAAGTCGAACCAGGAAGTGATCGCCGTCGACTGCGGTACTCCAGCTAGACGAGAGGAGTACCGCGGCGTCGACGGGGGAACCGCGGCGTCGACGGGGGAGCCTGCCTGCCTTAGTTGCGTACCTTAGTTCGAATTGGGGGGTAAGTGTAGACCAAGCCTAAGTTGCTACCAGTAATACAGGGACAGATTTTTTAAAAAATACCTAGAGTTTACGATGTCCTTTTAAAACTGAAGTTACAGTTCTCAGCATTATCTGTCTTTCAATGGCATTTCTAAGGCTTGGTCTACACTTACCCCCCAATTCGAACTAAGGTACGCAACTTCAGCTACGTGAATAACGTAGCTGAAGTTCGAAGTACCTTAGTTCGAACTTACCTCGGTCCACACGCGGCAGGCAGGCTCCCCCGTCGACGCCGCGGTTCCCCCGTCGACACCGCGGTACTCCTCTCGTCTAGCTGGAGTACCGCAGTCGACGGCGATCACTTCCTGGTTCGACTTATCGCGTCCAGACAAGACGCGATAAGTCGAACCCAGAACTTCGATTCCCAGCCGCTGAACTAGCGGCTGGGTGTAGACATACCCTAAGGCAGGCATCTATCTCTTTGATATTTAAGCATCAATCTCTCCCACGCCTCTCATGCGATGTTAGGAAATCGTGCAAACTACAGTTCCACATATAATAAAAGTCACATACCCACAAATACTTTGTTCTAAAAGTATTGCAAAACATCACATCAGTTTTAAAACAAGCACAATCCAGAACCAGCTAGAAAAGCCTTGCAAGAAAGGATGAGTGACTGTTACTGGCAAGTGGAGCAAAAACAAAAAAGCAGCCTTTCGGAATAGGTCAGGGAGAAAAAAGGAACTGAACTTCTTGAGAGAAGTAGTTTCCTGCTTCTGACCACTGCAGCATGCAGTCTCTTATTGCAGGGATGGGGGGGAGGGGTGATACACAGATCCCCGCATATGAATAAATGCCCATTACACACACACAACTCCAAACCAAAAATTGTTTAAGGTGTCTAATTAAGACCCCCTCATAGAAAAGCTGTTGCTAGGTAAACAAAACTGTTTAAAACATGTTCATCATTAAAGTGTCCCTTGACAGAAGGATGAGGCAGCAGACTCGGTGACAGAAGGGAGAAGAAGAGAAGCATATGGCCCCCAGTTCTGTCCCCTGCTGACAAGCTGCCGAGCTGCAAGTCCCCTTTCCACTGTCTTCCTTGTGTACAGCAGATTGCAATGCCCCAACTTTCCCATCTGTATCCAAGGCTCGTGCCCCCAACAATGTGGCAGCCATGTACTTTTCATCCATGCACTATAGGCGGGGGAGGGGAAAGGTTACTAGGGTAAGGTGGAGAGAGGAGGAGGGAGAGAGATTAACAACCAATAATCACAATGCTATACATAATGCATTGTCTCCACAAGATTACATGGTATATTTCCAGTGGGGATTAGGCCATCCATCACAGGCCTTTATTGGCCCTTTTTTTGTTGTATAAAGCCCAAACACTGCCGTAAAATTCTAAACTGCTTAATTGCTGTGCTGTAAAAATTTGCATATCAGAGATATGTCATTCCATCGTTAAATGGCACTAGGCATTTGTTACAAGGCCCTAACAATCATGCTAGAGCACCTCTGAAAAAGGTCACCTATTGGCATTATGCAAAGTTCTCTGCTGAATTCTAATCAGCAGCAATTATGGGTTTAAATACTATTGTGAATCAATGTGTTTTGATTTCAAAATCCCAAGGCACCCTCCCCCCCTTTTTTTACATGATCAGACTGTCTAAGCAATGCCGTCTTACCAGCTTGATCTTTTTTTGTGCTAGGCCTGCAAACTTTGAACTCTTACAACTTTACTATAAACTAAAGAGTGGGTTTGGAGTAGAATTTCCATAGTAGGCATTTTTCTATTAATATTTTAATTTGTTGCAGTTATTACAGACCTCCAGATACTGCACCATGTTATAGCCATTCCATGAGCAGCTCACTACTACATAGTTAAAGACAACTTCTGAATTTAAGATAAAAATTCATGTATGTATATTGAAAAAAAGATTTTTATAATAATACTTAGCTCCTACATAGCACTTTTCATCCATACATCTCAAAGACATGTTTTAAAAAGGGGTGAAGGGATCATTATCCCCTTTTCACACATTGGAAAACTGAGGTACAGAAGAGGGTGGGGCTGGAGTGTGATTGTGTTCTGCTAGAAATAATCATGACTATTGTTGTCCTTTATTTAGATCAGGTAATGGGTAACTATTTTTTTCTAAAAGCAGAGACTATGGGACCTTGCTCCTGATTCCTTTGAAATCACTCGGGATGAGACTTCACACCCACTCCAGGACCTGTATGCTGGGCAAAGGGGCCAGAACACTGCATAAAGGGAAAGCCCTAGATCAGGGATCGGCAAACTTTGGCCCGCGGCCCGCCAGGGTAAGCATCCTGGCAGCCGGGCCGGTTTGTTTACCTGCCGCGTCCGCACGTTTGGCCGATCGCGGCTCCCACTGGCTGCGGTTCACCGGCGGCTTCCTGCAGCCCCCATTGGCCTGGGACGGCGAACCGCAGCCAGTGGGAGCCGCGATCGGCCAAACGTGCAGACGCGGCAGGTAAACAAATCGACCCTGGCGGGCCGCGGGCCAAAGGTTGCCGATTCCTGCCCTATATCTAGCTAGGGGAACATACCTCTCTCTGGTGCAGGAACTGAGGAAGACAGCCACAAGCTGTCCTCCAAGGACCTCCTTGCAAGCCTGGCCTGGTGTAGTCAGCAGTAGGTGGTTAAACTGTAGTATGTAGTGTTGCAGGAATTATGAGCCAAGGCAGCTGCATGCAGGCAGTTTGGCTTAAGCTGCTGTAATTTAGGGCTACCTAAAGTACACTGAGGGCTATTTTGGCCTCTGGAGTAGCACAGAATCAGGAGAATGCAAAAGTGACTTAAATCTACCTGAGCCTCCCTCTCCATGGACTGTGCCTCTGAGAACTTTAAAGAGATTTGCTATTGGCTGCATTGTGAGCAGGATCATATCCTGTATGTTTAGATGTTCTGGGGCAAGGGTTAGATGATTTAGCTCTCTTCCATGTCCTATCTCCATGATCCCATGTATCTGTTGTGCATGATTTCTACAGAGACTGAAATATCCTCAAGATATATCACAGGGATGTTAATGGTTATCTTATACCCGTTTGAGAGGGTCAGCTGTAGTGAGGCGCGTTCAGTGAACCAATTCCCATAGAAATGTTCCAAAGACCAGATGAAATGTATCTTTTGGATCTCAGCAGCTTACATTCCTTTTATGAGAGCCAATTTCAGTGCCTTCTCCACAAGTGCACAGGTTCCTCTGGCATTAGAACCAGTGAAGCTCCACTCTGCAGTAGGGCTGCCAACTTTCTAATTGCTGAAAACCAGACACCCTTGCCCCACCTCTACTCCCAAGGCCCTGCCTCCTGCCCTGGCTCTTCCCCAGAGGCCCCACCCCCTGCCCACTGCTCTTTTTCAAGGCCCTGCTCCCTCTCCCCTCCCAGGAAACTGGTGTGATTGAGCAAGATGATTCATGAGACTTAGGCCTGGTCTACACTAACCCCCAAATTCGAACTAAGGTACGCAACTTCAGCTACGTGAATAACGTAGCTGAAGTCGACATACCTTAGTTCGAACTTACCGCGGTTCAGACGCGGTCCACACGCAGCAGGCAGGCTCCCCGTCGACTCCGCGGTACTCCTCTCGCCGAGCTGGAGTACCGCAGTCGACGGCGAGCGCTTCCGGGATCGATATATCGCGTCCAGACCAGACGCGATAAATCGAACCCGGAAGTTCGATTGCCAGCTGTCGAACTACCGCGGTAGTGTAGACCTGGCCTTAGAACAGCATGAGAGGTTTAAAAGAAGTGTTTGTTCTTTGCCTTTTGGAAAACTTTTTTTCATACTTGATTCCTTTCTACAACAAAATTCTCAAAAGAAAAATCATGTAGAAAAAACCTCTAGTCTTAGGAGCATTGGTTAAATGTCTCACCTGTTCTGTACATAGGCTTTCCCCACACAGCTTCTCAGGAACTTTTTTATTTTTAAAAGCGAAAACTGATTGCACCCTCAAATGAAGCAAACCTAATGAGCGGATTCAGTGTTTTATTATACAAATACATATTGACATTTACCCAATGTGCATCTATTTGCAGTTGAGTCCTAATACTTAGGGCTTGTCTATATTAAAAAAGTTTGAAGTCTGTATAGTTAAATAGGTGATACCTCCTAATGCAGATGCACTTAAACCCATTTAATCCTTGTTTAGCATGTACTAGTAAATTACTAAATTAAACTAAACTGATTTAAGTGAGGGTTAAGTGCATCTACAGTAAGTGAGAAGTACCACCACCACCACTAATTCCAAAAACAAAGTTTAAAAATCTTCCTATAACTTGGTTAAAAGCCCACCCCATCTCTTTTTATGTGTTATTAGATACCAAAGGGTACAGGAATGTGAGTTTTTTTCTTGGGGTAGGGTGAATAAGAAGTTCCACAGACTTAGAAAAGGAAAGTTTCAGCTACACAAACAAGAATGCCTTGCTAAAACATAATATCCCAAGATAATGTCAAATGAATGTGGCAGCATATGTAATTCTGCTATAAAATGCAGCAACCCATTTGCCAGGCTGCTGCTAGCTACCTGGCCCATTTTCCATAATCCTAATGATCTTGTTTCTGTTTTAGAATCTCTAAATTTGGTACAAATGTTATGGCGTCTGGCATATTGTGCACAGTAAGAATTGTTTTGTGGAAATTAAGTCTTTTTAGGTGTCTAAACATTTCTTTGAAAAGCTGACAAGTGATTTTTGGCTGTTTAAGAAAGTATATTTTAAATCAAATTTATTTAAAAAATTGTCACTAGAATAAGTGTCTCAGAATATTGTTTGAATATAAATGTATTAATCCACACTCTTGATAACTCACAAAAAAGTAGCCTTGCCCTACTTCCCAAAGATGGGGGGGCAGTAAGTGGCATTGAGGGGTGCTGGGCTTGTAGGGGCACTAACTGGAATTGAGAGGGTACGCTGGGGGGGCACTAGGATTTTGAAGAGACAGTAAATTTCATTGAGCCGGTGTTAGGGTTGTGGAGGGAGCAGTAACTGGCATTGATGGGGTGTGGGGGGAGAACTAACTGGAATTGATGGGACATGCTGAGGCAGAGAGGGAACACAATGACTTGCAGATTTGGGCATCCCCAGCAGCATGTTACAATGCGTATTATTTATTATTATTATTATGGATAGCCCAGCATGAGTCGTGCAATCTGGAAACACAGGTTCAAATCCTGCTTAGGGATGCTGGTGATTGGACTGTGTGTTAGCTCACTGCCACATCTGTCTGGCTTCTTCACCAGCAGACTCCTCGAGGCTCTCCTCGCCCAAATCGCACCTAGTGGGCAGCAGTCAGTGAACTCTAGCCCCCAAGCTCCTGAGAGATGTTTTTCAGCAATGCACAGCCCCTAACATGGGGCATTCACAGAAGATATTAAGTTCGCTGCTCTGTTAAAGGGTCAGTACATCACAGCTTATCAGTTTAACTAAGGTAAATACACCCTTCCCTTCAAACACAACATTGAATTGGTTTATTGTAAAAGTAAAACAAGTTTATTAACAAAAGAACATGGCTTAAGTGATACCAAGTAAAACACATAAACGTTGAGATGGTTTCAAGCAAATAAAAGTGAAAACACGTATCTAAAACTAACTCTAGAAAGATACTGTCTTTGTTCAAAATGGTTTCTGTCACCTCCAATTTCCTTTCCAGCTTTTTACTGGCAGGCCTGGCCAGGACTCATCACAGAGATCAAATCACTTGTTTTCTTTGGGCAGGTCTACATTGTGGCTTAAGTTGATGTAACTTACATCACTCAGGGGTTTGAAAAAGACACCCCACTGTGTGACATAAGTTACATCAACCTAAGCGCTGTCTACACTGGCGCTATGTCGGCAGGAGACGCTTTCCGGGCAACACAACTTCCACCTCTCTCTCGGAGGTGGAGTAATTATGCCGACGGGAGAGCTGTCTGACATCGGCATTACACATCTTCACTAGACGCGCTACAGCGGTACAAATGTTACTGCAAAGCAGTGTGCAGGGTGTGAATACACGGGTGCCTATGGTCACATGCACAAATGTAGGACTTTTAATCTGTCATTCTCAAAAGCTTTACACACATGCAGGTAAGCATTATTGTCCTCCTTTTACACACTGAGAAAGTGAGCATCTAAACCGTTGTTTTTTTTTAAACCAGGTCATCTGCTTTTGTCATAGAACAACTTTTTACTAGTAAATATCTTTATAAACTGAAAAATCAAGTTATCTAGGGCCTGATCCAAATTTCACTGGAGACAGTGGGAAAGACTCCAGTCAATGGGAATGACTCCTGGATCAGGCCCTTACTTATTTATATTTCATTTTCAGTTATCCATGAGCTGCTGAAGCTTTTTAAACTATATTGTGTAGAAAAAAAAGAGCTAAAATACATAGATGCATGGGGACATTTTGGAAATTCCTACTTCATTGTGCCATGCAAAATAAACCATCTAGAGTACAGTAATGCTCAAGAAGTGGCTTGAAATGAGGTGTGGATAAGGAACTTAGGGTTAGCTTCCTGTTACCAATGCACGGCATGAATAGTAGAAAACATATGTCATGCACATCAATCAATTAAAAACATTTTTATTGACAATAATATCAATAGTGCCTGTGGGTATTCAGCACCTCTGAAAATGGGGCCATCTCTGAAAATTCACCTATGATGAACAAGGCCTTCACAAGTCCTTCCACATCACTTAAATCCTATATAGGGGATATGCTGGGGGAATGGCTATATGGGAGTAATAACACACGGCTCTTACCATCAGGCCGGATCTGTGACTAGAACCCAGCTTTCCTGAGTTTTAGTCCAGTGCACTATCCACTAGCCTGCCTTACCTCCCCTCCATACCTTACAGAAAGGGTCTCCAGGCAGGCTCCACGTAATCCAGCATTGAAGGGCACAGTGTGGGCGTTCAAGGAGCGAGACTGTGAATGAGCATGCGCACCTGCCTCCATGAAGCTTCAGTGATGCAGTAGCTTATGCATCTGGCTTGGAGGTGCTACAGTCATCGTTATAGCTCATGTCCCAGCCCTGGCTTGTGGGGATGGGTTTTTGCTTCCCTGTGCATTCTGTACTCCAGGCATGTAAAACATATGGAAATCTTTCTATTGACTTCAGTGGGGTGTTAATTACTGAGGTAACTCTGTACCCCAAACCCTTGGCGTGCCAGTAGCTTGCCCAATGTACTGCATCTCAGAGGCAAGCAATGTAGGTGCTTCAGTAAGTTGGCCTTGTAGGTGCTAGCCCTGGTGGGTCTCAATAGGCATCCAGACACGTGGCTAAGGGGAAAGTTTTTACTAGGGCTGGCAGGAAAGAAGAAGGTTGCAGAGATCCTAGGTACTGAGGCTTAAACAGTTACAGCTCAAAGCCCCTGTTTGGTTCTCTGGGGGCAGCCCCTTTTGGAGTTAGGGCTCTTCAAGCCTGGCACCTGGGGGTGCCCTCTCCAGCCCAATCTCTATTCAAGCAAATACGCATTTGCAGGTGTCCAGTTAGCGTCTCTCATAGGACCCCCTTTGCACTGGCTCCTCACCCAGCCGCTGCGGATTCCACAAGTCCCACACAGACCTGTATTCAACTGTGATGACCGACAGTTAGAGCCCATCCCATACGCAGTCCTGGCCACAGTACTGGGGATTTTTTCCAGTTCCCTGCAGCCATGTGGCTCCCACCCCCAATCAGAGCCCAGCCACACCCTGGTTCAGGACCTTTCCCTCTCCCTGGCCAGGTGAAAGGTAAGTGCAGTGGGGAGGGGGCTGATGGGAGTTGTAGTCCCCTGCTTTGCAGATCCATCACTGGGGGGTTGATCAAACCCAGTGAGCCCGAACAATCGGACTGTCTGAAAGTGCAATGGATTACACCAGTGTTTCCCAAACTTGGGACGCCACTTGTGTAGGGAAAGCCCCTGGCAGGCCGGGCCGGTTTGTTTACCTGCCCCATCCGCAGGTTCGGCCGATCGCGGCTCCCACTGGCCGCGGTTCGCTGCTCCAGGCCAATGGCTACATAATAGCTTTTATAGTGTTCCTCCTATTACACATCAAATGCATATGTTTCAGTTGGGGTGACCAAATAATTTGCAATGATTATTCAATGATTTTTCCTCCCCCCCCCCGTTTGTAAATGTTCCATAAACAGATACATCAAATTTATTCATTATTCAAATTTATTCACACAAAAATGTATTTGAACTGTAGTTCATTTGCTAGCGATTTGTTGCAAATATTCACCACTCAACATTTGATCCGTCTTGATTGCACATGTAGGTCACATGGTATGTTTTGGTTCCTTTTGAATGTAACTAATAGGGACTGTCTACACACAAATGTGCTCCAGTTTAGTTAAACTAATGCCATCCCCTGTGTGGACTGGACAATCTTATTTCACTTTTAGAGTGTTTACTTCAGTTTAAACTTGTTCCTAATCAAATTCAGTTAAACCAAAATAAGTCTGATTTAAACCACAATAAGAATGTCCACATAGTCTTTTGTACTGGTGTAACTAAGTTAGTTTAAAATCATATCTTTATTCAAACCGGTGCAACTCTGCATGTAGATAAGCACTTAGATACAGGCTTCTGGTGTGACACTCATTTATAAATTCAACATTTGCTTCTTGTGAATTTTCTTCAATAGTTGCTGGAAAATGTGCCCATTAAAGTCAATGGAAAGGCTCCCATTGACTTCAGCAGGTCTTGGATCAGGCCCATAAAGAAAAATTGTTTCAGTAAATTCATATGCTAGAATATTCACAGAAAGTGGAAACAAAAGGGGATGCAAAATACAGTAAGCCCAGAATTCACAGAAAAATTCACAGAATTTTTTTGCAGTAATCACCCAGCTCTATCTATTTAACATAAAATAAATGTATTATTAAATCTGGAGGGCCAGATTCTCAGCAGGCATACATCAGCTCAGCTCTGCTGACGTCCGTGGAGCTTTGCCTGTTTGCATAAATTGAGGATCTGGCCCAGAATGTTAGTCTGAGTAGTGTAGTTGCTACATGTTATTTGAATATCATTGAGCTACCTAAAATGTTCCTTTGGAGGCTTTGTATTATTTGTAACTAGATCTGCGTTCATTACATTTTCATTTTCATTAATTCTCAGTAAAAGTGTTTTAATAAGCATCTGTTTTATATCATACAACTGTTTTATTAAATCTATATTAAATGAATATTTGTCACCTTAATTTAAAGGGTTATCAAGGATGGAAATGGGAATTTGCCTTCTTTCTTAATTTCTTGGGTCTATAAACATCAACAGCCCCATAAATGTATTGACATTCAGGGATGGGAACTGCTAAAAGCCTTTGAGGATGCTATTAACTCATTCACACAAACATATTCCTATCATTATCAATTTGACAATTAAACGGCTTTAAAAAAAATGTTAATTGCAGGCTTTGCCTTCAGTTTGTCAGCTCTGCATTCATTCTTCCAAACTGCCTGTGTGATTTGTAACCATTAGGAGCACTGAACAATCAGTGGATCAAATGATCAAAACGAGCCCCCCTTTCCCCAATGTTAAAAAAAAAAAAAAATCAGTGCGTTAGAAAAAAAATAAAAGTGCAAAAAACACCTAAAGAAGGGTATGGGGCATCAGAGGAGAAAAAAATAAGTCTCCACCATTGGAATGCTAAAGCAAGAGCCATTGACTTTTTGTATTGCAGTCTGTCTCATCTGCCCCCTCCCACAGGCCATTCAGTTAAAAGTTCGTATCCCATAAAACTAGGTTAGTTTCACCAATAATTAACTGGAACTTAGTTCATTAGGTAAAACACGGGGTAAGCAGGCATGTGAAAGTCACTACAGCCTTTGAAAGGGAAAGGAAGACGAAGGCAATCCATAACCATCAAAGTGCTGGGTAGGGTAAATGGCTCATGTATTACAGCTGCCAGCAAGGTGTAAATAAATAAATAAATAAATAAATAAAATAAAGTTCCACAACTGTCCTATTAACATACCAGAGTTGAGTCGACTCCATTATACTTCATCAAATAATTTAGAAAGCACCCAGCATAAAACATCATCATAATTGTAATCATATATTTGGCGATTTAACGTCTACACCATAATTAGTTACACAAATAACTAATAATTTGCTAATGACAATATTATGTTAAGTCAGTTTAGGGGCAATTAAAGTGAGTGATATTTACATATGCCTAATGAATCACAGTCGATGGCAGATTAAGAGACTCTAATGAATATTCATCCAGACATTCGCAACCAGCTTCACAGTTTATAAACTGAATTATGGTTGATTTGCCCTTTTAAAAATGAATATGTGAGTATCTTCTGCATGGGAAGAATGAACAATTGGGGCTGATTGTAAAAAAAAATTTTAAGCAATGTACTGGTCAGGACACAAAACATTTTTATGCACTCTCATACCCTTGGCTTCTCGGCTTTTTTTATATCACAGATCAGCATTGATGAACTATCTTCATTTTCATTCTCACCCATGACATGAAATATAGAAATTGTTTGGTGTCAAATTAAATGCAATAGAAGTTTTATGCAGCCTCACTAAGGAAATAATTACACAGGTAGCCTTGTCTTTCTAAGTGGAGAATACAAACTCTCCATGTCACAGCCAGCAACACTATACCTCTGAAAGCAGCCTTTATACACATCAAAGTCCTGATTCAACCCCCATTGAAGTCAATGAAAAAAATTCCAATTGATTTCAATGGGAGTGGGATAAAGCCCTTGTATGATAAAGTTCGGGTTATGTCATGTCTTGTACAGGTCTCTCACCACTATTATTATTAATAATAAAATGAATCACAATACTGCACACACACAAAAATAGCATGAGATTCTGCTTCCTAATTTGGCCATCACAAAGCTGTAAAGTAAGCTTCAAAAAGTAGAGGGAAAAAATTAAAGGAAAGATTTTTACACAAATATTTCTGTAATGCTTTGAGGAGGTTTTTATGGGTTCTGTGCCTAAGTTGCTTTTGAAAATGGAACTTAGCCATCTAAGGCACTTAAGCTTTGTAACCTGAGTGGAGCAACTCGTGAATACCTTTAAATATCTGTGCCTATGTGACTTGTCCCAGGTCACACAGGAAGTCAGTGACAGAATGTAGGGGTGAAATTCTTGCCCCATTGAAGTAAAATAAATGGTAAGACTCCCATTGGCTTCAACAGGGCCAGTATTTCACCTTAGGTCTCTCAATTCCCACTCCTCGGCTCCAACTTGGATAAGTTAACTAAGCATTATGGGTGAAATTTACCACATGTAGAGGGCCAGCCCAAAGCCTATGTGCCACTCAGTATTCAAATTAGGGTTTAACTGGTGCATAGGCCTTGTGGTGAGCAGGGATGAATTTCATGCTCTCTGACCTATGCCACCAAACCTTTATAATTTACCCACATAACTAAAACTTTGTACCCCAGGCACATATGGTTCATGACATTTTCCTGGTGTAAGTATATAGGTAAGTAGTTTCCCTTTTGCCCCATGCAGCAGAGCTGAGAGCTCCACAGTCTACTACCCAACCCAATTCACTACATGGAGGTGTTCTCATCAAAGCTTAGTTGGAGCAAGAGGAGCCATGTAAATGCTAATGTTACTAAGGACAGCAGTCTGAAAACCAAACAGTCATTAGGAGCCAAGGCATGACTTAAAAAAATCTCTTTATGTTCTTACCCCTATTCCTCCCTCTTTTAATCCCAGGCTTTTTGCCTAGGCCCTCTCCAAAGCAGGACTGTCCTTGATGCTGTCTCTGCTAAAGGGAGGTTGGAGATTTCCTTGTCTCTTCAGCCTTAGCATTTTTCCATTTCAGTTCCCAGTCTTTCTAAGCAGAAGATGGGCACACCGTTCTGCTGCTCCGTTTCACTGCTGCTACTAATTAACATGTAAGCTTGTAATGACATGAGCATTTGAAATTCCTCATACTTTTGGGGACTCAACGGAGTCTCCCAGATGTGTGTTTGAAAGAAATCAAGAACAGATGCGACTCTAGGACATCCATTTTTTTTTGTTGCTAGGTGAATTGTGGCATTAATAGTGAGCTGTACTGGCTAACATGGCAATAGTGACTGACTGGCCCATATGCCTACATTTCAGTTATCTCCATTTTAACATATTTCTAAAGCACCTTTTGAAAAGCATGCAAGTAGAATACACAATCAATATAAAGAACCTACTAGCCCAAATATGCACCCAAGATGAACCAAAGGATCTGGCATAAGAGCAAAGCCATCCAAAAGAGAACAGTTACAAACGAATACAAAGATTCAGATGAAATGGGTGTAGGACATAATGAAAAACAAGAGAACAGGGCAGAGAGCAGAAGAAAAAGTGAAAGCTAAACCAGTTGAAATAAAGATAACTTGAATTATTCTCTGTAGGCAGCCAGGATGGGTTTTAATTAAGTTCCTTCAACTGAGTTGCACATCTAAGGACACCACAGCTGAGAAAATGCTGCACCTGATCCATTCACAATTGAACCTGGCAAGTGAGAACAGACCATCTTTGATGACTGTAACTATTAGACAAGGGTATAATAAGATTGGGGTTGGGGATCACTCAAATATTAGAGGATTAAGGCCCCAGTTCAACAAAGCACTTAAGCATATCCTACATTTTTAATGTACTGTTTTATAAGATGACCAGGAACTACTGTATTAATTCTGGAGAGATTTTTAAAGGCACAAAGAGGAATTAAGCATTCAACTTCCTTTGACTTTCAGTGGGATTTGGGCATTTCACTCTCCCTTATGCCTTTAAAATTTCCCTTTTCTATTTTAATAAATGAGCTCATTTCTGCAATGCTAGAATAAGAACTTCCATCTCTCTGCACTTTCAAAGCCTCTGCTTCTCCATCCTACGCAGTTGTTTACTATTTTTTCAAGTATATCCCCCATTATTCAGATTTTCCTAGTGCTAAGTGTTCAATAACATACAGTCACCAAGAATATAGCTTTCCTATCCTAATTTTTAGTACCTTGACCATAGCTCCAAGGTTATAAAAGTCATTCTGAAGTTTATTGCCTCCCTGCATGGTAACGATTGTCCTCTCCCAGTTTTATAACTTCAGGATATCTTTTTGCTTTACTGCACTATGCCTGCTTCCTGGTCAGCAGCATAGACAAAAATTAAAACTCTCCTATTGCTGATATCTGAAGCATTCCAGTAATTTCCACCCTTTGCATTCAACAATGCAAACTGCTTTCACTCATCATGGATGACAATCACACACACGCACAAACCACGGGGACAGTCCTGCAGCTCTTACTCCTGGGAATGGTCTGAAGGAACTCAATGCAGGATTGGGTCTCATTCCATTACTTACAACTACTGTATTACTAATTATTATTTGTTTAGCGCTGACATTGTTCCTAAGGCATAAAACAATGACAACCACTGTCCAGAACAATTAACGATCTGAATATCCTGTTCTTTATTCTCTCAAGTTATTTATAAGTCTAATAGAATCATATTTTATATTATACGTAGAGATGGTAAAAAAAGTCAGCAAAAATTTTGTTTCTGTTTTTGGCACCATTTTATATGAAATAGACCATGATCCCACTCTATCCTTACCTGCTGCAACCCTCAGAAATGCTAACAACTATTAGATGTTATCTCCCTCATGAGAATCTACTCTGAAGCTCTATATAGGGTGAAATCTCATAGCTCATACAGGGCTCATTGACTTCAGTAGGGTCAAGATGTCACCCATAAATCTTGAACTTCTTGGTGCATCTCTATTCTTTGCCTGATTTCTGTTTTTCTCATTCTTTATTTCCCATTGCTCAAATCAAAGAGCCAGTTCTGAGGGTCTCTTCTTAAAAGAAAACTGCCATAACTAATGATAGCACCTTTAGACCCTGATCCTGGAAAGGGCGCCATGTGACTAGTCTGCTGTACCTGCACAGAGATCATTGCAGGATTGGGGCCTATGTTGGGTAATCAATACATTAACTCAATAGGGGAACCTACGTTAAACTTGCATTTTCAAAGCAGCTTTTAGAAATATCTGCCATGGTTTTACTAGCTCCAGGACTGTGCATTGTGCTGGTGTGAGTGCTGCCATTTTACTGCTAGAGCCCAGTGGACTCTCCAGCCGGATTCTGCATAGATAAAGGTGGGGGATCTCAAAGCACACAGTGTTGGCCTAGTCTGCTCCCATTGAAGTCAATGGCAAAACTTCCAAAAGCTGAACACTTTTGAAAATCCCAGCCTTAGACAATGGGAGACAAGTTTTTTTCTCTCAGTCAATTCCACATTGACTTCCAAAGGATCAGTCTTTCCAAGTTGTTTCATGTCCCAGTTTTAGACATATTTTTGGAGGCAGCTCAATACAACTCATCTTACAACTACTTGGAACCTCACCTGCAGTTAATTATTCTTTTGAAATTATATTTACTATAAGTTTGTTAGGCCCCAATCCTACAAACACTTACACATATGCTTAACATTGAGCATATGATTAGCCCCATTGACTTCAAGGGGAGAACTCGTGCTTAAAGTTGGGCATGTGCATAAGTGTTTGCTGGACCAACGCTGGAATGATATTAAATATATAGATGTTCAATATTAAGGTGTCCAACTGCAGGATAGGAGCTTCAGACTGCATTGGTAATGCTAGTAAAACACCTGATCTGGAGAGAGGAGAAAAAGCCCCACTCCTCTATACACAGAGCCTACAACCCCTTTCAGCTCATGTTGGGTTTTCACCAACTGTAATTGAAACTAGATGCCCAGTGTCACGATTGTGAGTGTCTACCTCAGGGCAGACTGTCAGAGAACAGGGCAGACGCCCCAGGCTGGTGGTATGTTCTATAATTAGACGTCACCAAGCCAGTGACAAATGTGAACTCCTGGATCATTATGCCAGTCTTACCATGGAGTCACAGACTCTCCAATCTATCTTGCCATCCAGATAAACTGGACTTTGTGATAAAAGGTCATTTAAACCAAAAAAAAAAAAAAAAAAAAAGAATTACATTACATCAGGTTGCTCCCAGTCCCAAGTGACCAGTCATTTACCCCAAATCAATTGGTACTCTAGATCTTACACCGAAGACAATGCTGGTAGCCAATTCTATAGTAAGCTAACTAAAGGTTTATTAGCTAAGAAAAGGAAGTGAGAGGTATTGAGGGATCAAAGCAGAAAAAAAATATATGCACAGGTGACTCACAGTTTGCAATTCCAAATGGTGGCAGTGATGTAATAAACTGCCAGTTTCCCAAAAAATTATTTTCAGGGTACCCTGTCTCTGGGAATTTCCACTTTGCATCTGGTACACTTCCCTGTAATAATCCAAACAGTCCAGAGATCCAGGATCCTTCCTTGAATCCATACTTATAGCTTCTTCTCACAGAAAACAAGCTGACAGGGTCATTACCCACATAGGCTTTTCCTTTGATGATGGAGAGTGAGGAATGCATTTTGAGTCTTTGACCTCCAGTCATCACATACAATGACCACTTACTTTGAAATTAGTTATTTTCTGTTAAAGTTGTTCATTTGCATTCCATAAGACTGCTTTCTCATTTGATGGGTTATTTAGTTAGAGGGGTATACACAATGTAAATGTTTGCTATTACATTATAACAGGATATAGATAAGTGAAAACAATGCAAGTAACATTCCATTAGTTTTCATGAAGTTTAAACATCAACTACACTTTAATACATTTAACAATCACTTTGATCTATACTTATACACAAGCAAATAGGCCTGGGGCTCTGGCATGGTTAGTGTCAGAGTGTTAAGGAACAGGTTCATGTCAACAGGTATAATTCCCGATTTCTCCATGTTTGTTGTACCAAATAAGACAACTGATAGGCATTTAATGAACCTCTGTCTAACCTGTGTGGAATAATCTTTCAGCTAATCTAACTTGTTTCTATCCATCTAGAAGCAGCAGTATTTAAATCTCTTGTTTGCACTTTACTAGCTGCAGATTGTAAATGTTTTATGAACTGCTGAGCTTGCAGCATTACTATTTTATTAGGAAGTTGAATATGTTGCATTCATTGCTGTCTTACAAGCAAATTTTGTATAAAAAATATTACCTTCATACTTCTTATGAATGACAGTTTGGTAGCCGGATGGATATTGTTGTTATTGGAGATCATTTTGGGTTTACAATTTGGAAATAGCCCTACGGCTTTGTTAATGCTATCACACCCCATTGCTCACTTAAAATAAATAGCATGACATTTCCTTTTGAAAACACAGAAACATTCAGTTCAGTTTGGTTTCTGGGGGGAAAGGCTGGGGAGCGGGTCATTTTATCATCAGAGACGTGTGCTATTCACAAGTAAATGATTCGTGAGGAAATGACTTCCTCACGATATTAGGGTCTATGAGCTGGAGTACTTCTTTCACCATAAAATGGCAGATCAGCAGTGCTTAGCTGACCTACTCAGGTGCTGCAGAGCTTAATCACTCATGGTGACTCAGTTATTCACAAATCATATCCAAACTTGATAGCTCGTCTCTTTGTAATGTAGGCAAGTCCTTAAATGATGAAAACTGAGGGAATTTGTCAGCAGCTTCCATGGAAGCTCTATCATTCAGGAAGATGGGGCACTCAAAGAGGAGAAAATATAAGCAAAGCCTTTCTCACAATTTTCTGTGCCAGTCAGAACTGTCATTTAACAATAGCTCCCATGGACAAATAGTCAGTGCTCAGGCAGCTTCTCAGGTGTCTCAGCATATGTACTACAAATTCCAGTAAGAGGGTCGGATCTGAAGCAGGAGTATCTGGATTCATTGACAGTCTGGAAGCCACAGCAGAGCACTGAGGAGTACTTTCAATGAAGTATCCCTAATTAACAAGCACAAATAGAGATAAGGCAAGTTAACAATCCTGAGTCTGAATACACTGAGGTAAGGCAGCGGCATGGACTTTCCAGTTCCTTAAGGGTTCAGAAATTCACAGGCGCCCTGTCTCAACTGACATTTAGAGGACTTTCTTTAAGAAGCAGTGTAAATTTAAGGGGATGGAAGCAAAACATCTTAATTTGGTTTGGGAGGGGTGCAAATGATGAATTGATTACCAGACTGCCAGGGCCATTTTTAATCTGGAGTCCTTTTTATTGAATTTCAAACCAAGTTGCTTATACCTACTAGGTTTATGGAAGATGCCTGCTGTGAGTCTGCAGCTACAACTTGGATAGGTGACCAAGGTATTTGCAGATAGAGTGGAAAATATTTGCAATCACATAGCAAAAAACAACTCTGAGGTAAGCATCTTTCGAGGCAGATCTCCCACAGGGACTGTCTGTTCCAGTTTGATGCCCAGAAAATCTGTTTACCTTATGCTAGGGATTGAGAAGCAGACTTTCAGCTACTTGGGGAAATTAAGATAACTGGCTTCTGATGTTCTAAATCATTTTATCATGACACATTTCATTTTTCACACATTGTCCCGCAGGCCCTGATGGTTCAAGTAAACCAAAGAGTTATTGGCAAAAAATTTGATATAAATTAGTATAAAGGTGCTTTATACTGGTATAGCCATTCCAGTAAGGGGCGTGGAATAAGCTCTACTACTGTAGGGCACTGTCGCATGATATGCACACTCTGTCCTCCTTTGGGACAGGGCAGGTTTGTGATACCACCACGGTTACTGTCTGCCAGACTGTACTTAGGCTGAAAGTGGCACGGCCCAGAGGCCGGAGTCAGTATGGCAGCTCTTGGAGTCAGGGCAGTGCGGCCTAATGGCCAGTGTCAATACTGGGGCCCTTGAATTCAGGGCAGTGTGGTTTAGCGGCCAGAATTAATTACAGCAGCCCTTTGATACAGGGCAGTGCGGCCTAGTAGCCAGAGTCAATTACAGAGGCCCTTGCATTCAGGGCAGCGTGGCATAGTGGCCAGAGTCACTATAATGGCCCTCAGACACAGGGCAGTGTGGCCTAGCGGCCAGAGTCAATATAATGGCCCTCAGACACAGAGCAGTGCGGCCTAGCGGCTAATACTCAAGGGGCTGCCTCAAGCGGGGGGACTGACGATCCAGGTAGGGGGGCCCGGGCCCACCCGACTCCACTCCCAGAACCCTAACAGTGGCAGAGTGGTCCACCACTGGGTCAGTAGGGAATCCTACTGAAACACGTGACCTCACACCGGTGGGAGATACCACTCGCTCACCCTCCCTGGATCACTTCCTATCGCTCTTCCTGAAGCTGTAGTCCATGGGACATCGGGGTCTCCAGGCTCCTCCATGCAGTTAATTCCCTGGGGCTCCATTGGCCACAGATCTCCAGTCCTAATCTCAGGATCTCCAGCTCCTGCAGGCAAGGTCTGGGGCAGCTCTTCAGCTGGAGCCTCTTCCAAAGGTCCTTCTCTCTGGCAGTTAGCCTAGAATGAGCTGGGCTGGTCCCTTTTATACTGAGGCAGCAGTTGGAGCATGACCAGCATGGTCTGAGGGGGTGGGACTTACACCGCCCATAGCGTGGGGTTAACCCTTTCCTGCCCAGTGCAGGGTATGCACACCCCGTCACAGACACCTTTATACTGATATAACTGCATCTGCAGTTATACTGGTAGAAATATATTGGTAAAAAATCACACCCCTAATCAACATAGCCCAGGCATAAGCCAAGTGTTTTAGTCCTGGCCCATGCTTTCTAAGCAGTTCTCCCTTCCCGCATCCATAAGTCTCGACATGTGGGCACATTCCCCACTTGAGAGTTAGGCTTGGGGAGGAAGGGCTTTGTTTTATAACTGTTCCAGGCAGTCTGAGGATCTGTTCAACATTTGCTCTCTAAACCAAATTAAAATGTTTCCATTCCCTTAAATTCTCTTTGGGGGATATCAATGTGTGGGGGTGGTGCAGAGGAGAGTATTGGGGGTGGGAGAGAATATGTGTGACCCCAGATCCACCCAATACTTCTAGTGCCACTGAAAATGTATTCTTGCTGCTGTGGCTTCATAGCCAGGTAATTGTTTGAAAGCTACTGGCCCGTCCTCACTGCACCTCTAGTGGCCCCCAGTGCAGCTAGTCATGGGAGCAGCTCCTGTGTAAAGGGCTGCACGCTCAAGCAACAGTCCACCAGCTCAAGCGTCTTTCCTGAGGCTCTCAGCTCAACCATCAAAGTGTATAAGAACCAGCCCCATGGGCTCACCAGGGGATGTCCCCTCCCCTTAACCAGCATGTAGCTTCTCAATGAATGAGGTAACAGAGAGAGGGAGCAAGAAAGAAGTAAAGGCGCAATATGGTGGGTGAGACAAGGTGGGTGAGGGATATCTTTTATTGGACCAACTTCTGTTGGTGAGAGAGACAAGCTTTCGAGCTACACAGAGCTCTGCTTCAGGTTTCAGGAAGCTTGTCTCTCTTACCGACAGCAGTCGGTCCAATAAAGGATATGTCACCCACTTTCTCTCTGTAATATCTTGGGATGGACCTGGCTACAACGACACTGTGTACAAAATCAAACAGAGAGAGAGAGAGGATAGAAATAAAGAATGATGTTGCCAACTGTGCTAAGACACGGAGCAAGGGGACATGTTAATCCTTTATAATGGGAGGTTCCAGCAAAAGGTTTGAAATACTAGGCTGAATTTGCTAGAGGTTTGGTTTTTCTGTCCTGTGCTGCCCTCTTCCGGTCACTACCAGCTTCAACAGCACCAATTAGTGCTACAAATGGGAAACCTCCCTCCTGCTTGCAAACTTTCTGCTGGGGTTTCAGCAAAGTGGACACCTGTCCATGATTTGACCTTACAAGTAAAGCACTGTTTGGATGATACTTGCCATTCAAATATGTGCTAAGAAAAACTGTTACTCAACAAAATCTCTCATTTAGCTCCATACATGCTACTGCAATAGGTGGGGTCTAAGAATGAGGGGTACATGTTTCCCAACCAACCTCTAACTATTTAATCTCCTGTTTATGTCCCCCTCTTCCCATTGTGGTTGTAGCTCTAACACATTCTCACCCCCAATCCTCCACAACATTTTTAATTTGCAGTGTGAGCCTGAGGATTACATTGTTACCCGCACAAAATTCTCCGTTACTCACACACCCTAGGGCACCCACCTTTACCCAGTTCCTAGGGCTCAAGGCGTAACCCTCTTAATTTAGGCACCCTCACCCTTTCCCAGTTCCTAGGGCTCCAGGTGAAAGGCACCTAACTTTACCCTTCCATGGGCTCTGGGTTCTACTCCTCCGTGGGTTCTGGGCAAACACCCTTTCCCTATGGACTCAGGGCTTAATCTTTTGTGGGTTTATAGGGCCTTTTACCAGTGAAAGAGCTTTACACAGTAATATACTACATAACCTCTATTTATTAACAATCACCAAAACCAGACTGCACACGCTATACACACAGTGCTCACCACTCCCAATAAGACAGATTAACTTTTCTTGATGGCCAGTCAGGATCAGGTCCATCTGGGGGACTCCAGTTTCTGCATGGTGTCATTGGCAGAGTGTTGAGGTCTGGCAGCTCTGATCTTTGGGACTGTGTCCTGGAGTTGGTTCCCAAAGAACTTCCTTTTTGACCCCAGTTTATATAGTGAAATGTGAGTTCTTTTTAGCTGTACCTTAACCAATCATTATACTAAAATTTTACTAACCAATCCTAACATAGTGTAACAAAATTCTCTAACCCAGGGGTTCCCAAACTTGGTTTGCGGCTTGTTCAGGGTAAGCCCCTGGCGGGCCGCAAGACACTTGGTTTAACTGACTGTCTGCAGGTACGGCCGCTCACAGCTCCCAGTGGCCGTGGTTCATCGTTTCCGGGCCAATGGGAGCTGCAGGAAGCAGTGGACCGGCCCACGCCTGCAAGCGGCCGTACCTGCGGACACTCAGATAAACAAACGTCTCACGGCCTGCCAGGGCCTTACCCTGAACAAGCCGCAAACCAAGTTTGGGAACCCCTGATCTAACCAATCCTATCCCATCATCTAGCAAAATTATTTATGTAACAGACAGAAAGAATTAAAGAATCAGACAGAGACCATACAGATAAACAATAGGGAAGTGGGGACCATAATGACAAACAATAAAGAAATGAGGATTTCACAACCACAACTATTGATAAGTGATTTCTTGCCAGACAGAATGGTATCAAACTAAGTTTTCTTTAACCAGCTTAAGATCTGTTTCTTTATCTGGTGATAGTGGGTGCCATTAGGACAGGGTCTCCTTCTTAACAGCCTGATATTACATTGTTTTAAAGTAATGTAGATGGAATGTGAGGATGTGACTTCCTGCTTCTCAGCTAATGGCTGCTGCTCTTTTAATCTGGCTGCAGACGAAGGCCTTAGGCTTTAGGCCTTGCAATATGGCTACAGACAAAGGCCTTATCCTTACAACATAACCCATGCATTCTATATACTTGCTGCACTGGAGACACGAAAGGAGAGGGAATGATCCTATTATGGAGACCTGTACAAGTGACTGTGAATGTAGCTTATTTTGGGATGACGAGTGGGTAGAGCTTTGGATAAAACCACCACTTGTTATTCCAGTTCAAACCCTGCTCCTAAGGGAGTCCTTTGGCCAGAAGAATGGAGGCTGGAAGGGGCATGGTAGGTGGTGAAGTGCAGTGGGATGAAATGGAGGGTCCTCAGGATTGCTCCCAGAAAAATAATGTAATATAAAAAGTAATATTTTGTCTCTCTAGATTTTAATAAGCCCATTTTGTATTAGCCCAGGTGTCTCATTCTAGGCTTTTAAAGCAGTTCACCAACCTTAAACAACCCTTTGAAGGAGGTGTGATGGGTTTCCCCCACCTCGGGGTACCACGGAGCCTGCCTGACTCACCAGCCTGGGCTCCCTTTCACACTGTGGTGCTGTGATAAATTGCCAAGCTCTCCAAGCTTGCTCTTTCACCAGCATATACACAAATAGGGATACACCCAGCTGCAGATTCACACACAGATGCTGAGATCAGCTCTGTATGGGAAGGCTTGTATGGGGAGATTTTGGCAAACCAGTAAAATGCCTGAAACCACTATCGCTTATTGCTAAAAGTAGTCAAGTCAGCAGGCCGTAAACTGGTCATGAAGTGGCCTTAGCATAACCAAGGCAGGAGGGGAGGGAGTTTTGGGTGCCACAGACAGGACAGCTTGACTCCGCATCCTTCCTGCTAAGAATGTTGAAATTGCTGATATATGTATTTTAGAAAAACAGGAAGCTTGTCTATAATGTACCCTGAGGAATGTGTCTGTCAGGGTCCCAAGGCATGGACACTCTGAAAAAATAAACCATATCTGGTTAATTGATGATCATAAGGAAACCTCTTGCTTGACCTTTAAAAACTGCTTGCTTAGCAAGTTTTCTTTAAGGGATATGTCATTGTATTACTAATGTATAATGTATTAATAATGTATAAGGGAAAAAAGTTTGAGGTAGCAGGACTTCTCAAAAGGGGCTCTTCAGGGACTTTTCCTCTGGATGTATCTTGTGTTCCCCACCGGCAGACGGCTGCCACTGTGCCACTCAAGAGCCACACTCAGTTTTGGTAATCATCGAGGGTTGGGGATGTTTTACTAACCTGTTGCGGATGTGTGTAAGTGCTTGAGACTAAGTAAAGTTTAGCTTTAAGTGAAAGCACTCTTGTGTTGTCCTGTTTGTGCCAGCCATCTATCGGTCGGTCGGCCTTGTCTCCCCTGATTTATTTCCTGACCACCTCACACAGAGTAAAAGTTACCAAAAGCTTTGGGTTAAAAAAACCCTGGGTAAGAGGCTCAGCTAAGGCACTTCCCAGTTGCTAAGGCACACCCGCTTCCTCTGGAGGGTAAACCCAAAATTATACTGTCTTGCTCATGAAATTCGCCCCTTCCTCAATGTGGAGGAAGATATGCAACAGCTTTCTGCCCCACGTATGTTTTCCACACTGGTTTTAGACAAAACAAAAACAAGTTTATTAACTACAAAAGGATAGATTTTAAGTGATTATAAGGAATAGCAAACAGATCAAAGCAGATTACCTTAGTAAATAAACAAAACCGCAAACTGAGTTTAACACACTAGATAGGTAGGATATGAATTAGCAAAATTCTCACCCTGAATGATAAACAGGCTGGGAGATTCTTAAAGCATAAGCTGCCTTGGCTTTCCCAGGTTTTCATACACAGACTAAAAATCCCTCTAGCCTGGGACCATCACGTCCCACAGTTCAGTCCTTGCCCCTCAGGTGTTTCCTGGTGTGTTGTTGTAGGGAGAGTAAGGTACCACCATGACATCATTGTCCCCCTTTTATATCTTCTTCTCACTTGCTGGAATGCTCCTTTGCTGTGACCTGGGTCAAATAGTTCCCATTGTGTAGTGCTATCTCTGAGAGGTTTCTATTGTACTCAGTTCCTGGGATAATCTTTGTGCTTGTTGCATTTTCTCAATAAGCCATTAACATTGTTTGGCCTTTTTATTGTTGTACCTGAAAGGCTGCTTGTGAGTGTGTTCAACTTCACAACATGTTTCAGTAACACATATATAACCAAACTTCACATACAATGACAGCACATACAATCCAATGAGATATTAATGTCTAGTAGAGCAAGACTTTTAGAATGATACCTCACAAGGCATACTTTGTACAAAACATATCCTAATTACAGTAACTCCTCACTTAAAGTCATCCTGGTTAACATTGTTTCGTTGTTACGTTGCTGATCAGTTAGGGAACATGCTTGTTTAAAGTTGCGCAATGCTCCCTTATAACATTGTTTGGCAGCCGCCTGCTTTGTCTACTGCTTGCAGGAAGAGCAGCCCGTTGGATCTAGCTGGTGGGGGCTTGGAACCAGGGTGGACCGGCAGCCCCCTATCAGCTCCCCACTCCCCTAAGTTCCCTGTGCAGCAGCCACCCAACAGGCTACCAATTGCTGGCAGTTCAGCTGTCCCTCCCCACACTGCCATGTGCTACTCCTGCCCTCTGCCTTGGAGCTGCTCCCGGGAACCTCCTGCTTGAGGGGGAAAGAGAGGGGCTAATATCAGGGTGTCCCCCTCCCCCCTATTCCTGTCCCCACTTACTGCTTCTCCATATAGAGCAGGGTGGGGACAGGACAGGGCTCAGGACGGAGAGAGCTTGCTGGCCGCAGCTGCTGTCTCAACTTCCTGATTTTTTTAAAGGCAATGTACTTAGAATGGAGTCAGCGTACTTAAAGGGGCAATGAGCATCTCTCTCTCTCTCCCATACAGGGTGTGTGTCTCTGTCTCTGTCTGCCATGCTGTCTCCCCTCCCTCCATTCGTGCTGCCTTGTAGAGTGTGAGGCTACATTAACAACAATGTGTTAACCCTTGAGGGCTCAGCCGAATGCTAGTTCATCATTTAGCAGTAAGGCATTCCCCAAGGAAACATTCCACCCTCTAACTTCACCACCTCAACCAAGCTTCACAATCATCATTGCTGTGTACAGTATTATTTTTTTTATTTAAAACTATATATATAGTTTTTTGTCTGGTGAAAAATTTTTCCCTAGAACCTAACCCCCCAATTTACATTAATTCTTATGGGGAAATTGGATTCGCTTAACATCGTTTCGCTTAAAATTGGATTTTTCAGGAACATAACTACAATGTTAAGCGAGGAGTTACTGTACATGACAGTGGTGAATATTGGGCTGCCAGGGTGTCACAGAAGGTAAGTGTTGTTACACCTGTTTTGTGGCTGGTAAAATTGAGCCACAGAGGGAAAACTGAGGGCCCGAGTCATACAGTGAGTCTGTGGCAGACTTAGAAACAAAACCCAGTCCAGACCCCAGTCCTGTGTTCTCATCACTAGACAACATGAGTTAAGAGTCAATAGTACATATTCACTAAGTAGGAAATAGAGTCTCTACCTGTACAACACAGGCCAATCTCTGCTCTCCATCATATTGAATGTAATGGTGCTGCCCAGGTGTATAGTGCATGGGATATATCAGCCAATCCCAATGCTACAGCCACTCCATGATGAAATGTTTGTTTCCTGCTCAAAGAAGCACAAGTTATATGAAAATAGAATAGTCCTCTAAAACAGATCAGAAATATCACTGTGCTGCGCTAGCCAATGGGGTATGTGCTAAGCTCCGGCCCTCTCTTGTAGATAGGTGCCTAAATCCAGGCTGCAGCAAGGCATCTATCTCTGCTTAGTGATCCATGAACAGGAACCAGCCACCTGTAGTCAGGTGGCTTAGGTGCCTATGGTGTTTCTTGAAGGAATGAGTTAGGTCCTGCCTCCCTCTGCACAAAACGGCTAGAGGAGGTGGTGGTGCCCACCTTATAACTTTTAGCCCACTCACCTGGGATATGGGAGACCCAGGTTCAATTCCTCTCTTTCTGTCTGTGGGGGATAAAGGATGGGAATGGGGTTTTCCCACTTCTCAAGAGAGTGTTCTAACCACTGAACTATGGGATATTCTGATTTGGCATTTCCTTAGTGTCTCTAATTGAAGTGTCCTAACCCCTGGACTACAGAGTCATTCTCATACACACATACACTCTCTCTCTGTCCCGATGACTGTTCACTGTGGATAAATAGTTATTGAGCGAGAGAGAGAGTTCTGTGGACTGTGGTGGAGCCAAAACTGGGACTTAGGAATCTAAATGTGGGTTTAGGCACCTAAGTCCCTTTGTGGATCTGGGCCAGTATTCCTGTTCCTAGCTAACGTGTGGATAATTTGTATTATCCTGGTTTGCCTGAGGATAAATAGACCTGAGGCACACATCAGTGTCACAATGCAGCAACATGGGCATTTAAACCTCTGGAAGATAAGGTTTCAATTGTGTGGAGTTTTACCCTATGTTTACATACTTTCATATAATCCTGTTTACAGGGTAACATATATGTTTAGTGACAGAAGAGTAGAGTACTTGCTCCCCAAAATGTACAACATGCACTGGAGTAGGAATACAAATTGCATTGCAACTGTTTGTATGGTCCTATTAAGCAATCTGGAAACTCTACAAGGGTTTTAAATTGTGTAAGAAGTACTACTTGCAATTGGAGGAAATTTGGGGTTTTACACCAGATATATTGCTTGCATGATGTGGGGAAAGTCATCATTAACATTCCATACAATGTCAGTAGATCTGTTCCAATCACAGTCCTTGCTAGAGAACACAAACACAATGGAATTTCACATATTATATGGCTCACTAGGACTAGGGTACAAATGACAGGTCATAGCATGGCACACTTCAGAGAAATTCAGAGAATCAACAGCTGAGCTTGCAAGCCTTAGGAGACAGCAGAAGAAGGGAAAGTGTCGCCAGTCATACGAGGCCTAGAAACCCTTACATGTAAAAGTGGGAGAGTTTGGGGAGGAGCACCATGAAATGAATGAGCCAGCAGGGTCAGCCGATTCATCCTTAGATATCACTATAACATAGAATCAATTAACAGTTAGCTCTTACTTACCAGTTTTACTGGAAATCTGTAACTGAATGGGTGTATGAATATTCCTTAACATTCATTATGTGAATATACATATGTACTGATACACTTTTATGCCTATAGCACATTTTAAATAATATGCTCAAAAGTTGATGAATGACCCCTTCATATTAAGTTGTGTGTTTCAGGGTGGTCAGATATTCTTCTTTCAGAGAGACCAGGTGGGTGGGATATATCTTTTATTGGACCAACTACTGATGGTGAGAGAAACAAGCTTTCAAGCTTACACAGAGCTCTTCTTCAGGTCTGGGAAGTACTCAGAGTGTCACAGCTAAATACAAGGGGGAACGGATTGTTTAGCATAAGTAACACTGGTCTACAATTTTTGAGAAGTCGTCTGCTTCAGAGATAAAATGTGCTATTTATTATGTATTTTGATGTGCTGAATTCAAATATGACAATTAAAACAACTGATTGGCTACTGTTTCTAAGATATTTAAGTTTTTACATTTTATGTCTATGTATATTGTGTAGATAGTAGAGTTTTAATCATAAATTGTAAACCTAGGTCTTTTCATGTGTTTATGGTTGCTTTACATGATAATATTTCACCTGTCCTGTTTATGTAACACTTTAAAAATCAGCAAAAGGGTTATATAAATAAAATTTATTATGAAACAAAAGGCAAAAAACTATTATGTACATAGTTTAGTCCTATTCAGTGTCTACTCGGCGCTTCTTGGCTTGTCTTGTATTCATTAAATGGAGCATCTCTTGTCACTGTCCAGCAATAGTCTGCAAGCATTGATGGGCTCCATTTGCCCTGATAGCGTTTCTCCATTGTTGCAATGTCTTGGTGAAATCGCTCGCCGTGCTCGTCGCTCACTGCTCTGCAGTTCGGTGGAAAAAAATCTAGATGAGAGTGCAAAAAATGTATCTTTAGTGACATGTTGCAACCAAGGCTTTTGTATGCCTTGAGGAGGTTTTCCACCAACAGCCTGTATTTGTCTGCCTTGTTGTTTCCGAGAAAATTTATTGCCACTAACTGGAAGGCTTTCCATGCCGTCTTTTCCTTGCCACGCAGCGCATGGTCAAATGCATCATCTCGAAGAAGTTCACGAATCTGAGGACCAACAAAGACACCTTCCTTTATCTTAGCTTCACTTAACCTTGGAAATTTTCCACGGAGGTACTTGAAAGCTGCTTGTGTTTTGTCAATGGCCTTGATGTGTAAAGGTGGTAACAAAATCTTCCTTGATTCAACAAGTGGTGGATGCTGAACACTTTTCCTCCCAGGCTCCAATGACTGTCGGAGTGGCCAAACTTTCTTGATGTAGTGGGAATCTCTTGCACGACTATCCCATTCGCAGAGAAAACAGCAGTACTTTGTGTATCCAGTCTGCAGACCAAGCAAGAGAGCAACAACCTTCAAATCGCCACAAAGCTGCCACTGATGTTGGTCATAGTTTATGCACCTCAAAAGTTGTTTCATGTTGTCATAGGTTTCCTTCATATGGACTGCATGACCAACTGGAATTGATGGCAAAACATTGCCATTATGCAGTAAAACAGCTTTAAGACTCGTCTTCGATGAATCAATGAACAGTCTCCACTCATTTGGATCGTGAACGATGTTGAGGGCTGCCATCACACCATCGATGTTGTTGCAGGCTACAAGATCACCTTCCATGAAGAAGAATGGGACAAGATCCTTTTGACGGCCACGGAACATGGAAACCCTAACATCACCTGCCAGGAGATTCCACTGCTGTAGTCTGGAGCCCAACAGCTCTGCTTTACTCTTGGGTAGTTCCAAATCCCTGACAAGGTCATTCAGTTCACCTTGTGTTATGAGGTGTGGTTCAGAGGAGGAGGATTGGAGAAAATGTGGGTCCTGTGACATTGATGGTTCAGGACCAGAAGTTTCATCCTCTTCCTCTTCCTCGTCTGACTCAAGTGAGAATGATTCTGGTGCATCAGGAACCGGCAGTCCTTCTCCGTGGGGTACTGGGCGTATAGCTGATGGAATGTTTGGATAATGCACAGTCCACTTTTTCTTCTTTGAGACACCTTTCCCAACTGGAGGCACCATGCAGAAGTAACAATTGCTGGTATGATCTGTTGGCTCTCTCCAAATCATTGGCACTGCAAAAGCCATAGATTTCCTTTTCCTGTTCAACCACTGGCGAAGATTTGTTGCACAAGTGTTGCAGCATATGTGTGGGGCCCACCTCTTGTCCTGATCTCCAATTTTGCAGCCAAAATAAAGGTGATAGGCTTTCTTAACCATAGTGGTTATACTGCGCTTTTGTGATGCAAAAGTCACTTCACCACAAACATAGCAGAAGTTATCTGCACTGTTCACACAAGTACGAGGCATCTCTGCTCACTTTGGCTAAACAGAAATGTGTCCCTTTGCAAAATCAAACACTGACAAATAAGAGAGCACGACACTGTATGATTTCTAGAGCTGATATAGGGCAATTTGTTCAGCAGAGTGATGTAAGCTTCGTTATGATTGCATCATCCATGACTTCTAGGAATAACATGATGCAATTCATATCATGTATGACGCAATACCAGCTTCAGATTGCATCATTCATTGTTTTGCCTAAAAAGCAAGTACTGTCCAAACCCAGTCATAGATTTATTCATAGATCCAGTCAAAGATGTATTTTAGTCATTTCTGGTTTAAATTGAGATCCCTTCCCTTTAGAACTCACTTATCCTCCGCCATTCCCAAGTCAAGGGTCGTATATACTGACCCAATAGCATATCTTGAAAACTAGAGCCAATCAACAATTTTAAGCATCATTTTCGTTCTCAGTGACCCAGAATTAGTAAAGTTTGATTACATTTATTTCAGAAGCATTTTGGCTGTAGAGCAGTGTAATTAACCCATATTTCAAGGGACCATTTAAGGTGAAGTGGCCCGTTAACACCCCTTTAGTCGTAGAAGGATAAGGGGAAAAAAAAGCTGGGTGGGAGGGTTTAAATGGGTTATAGATGGATGTAATGTGCTATGAACCCAGTGTCTCTATTCAGCCCATGATTTTTAGTAGCTAGCTAAGTTATAAATTTAATCTCCCAGGCTCCCAGTGTTGTGCAAGTGTCCCTTGAGGATGTCCCTAAGAGGTCCGATTGATCGCTTTGTGAAAAGTGTTCATCCACAGGTGATAGGGTGTTTTTGTCTTATATCATTTTTCTGTGTAAGTTCATTTGAGAGCATAGTGATTGTCTGTTTTCACCCACATAGTTGTTATGGGGCATTTAGAGCACTGGATGAGATACACCCCATGTTGTGACAGGCATGTGTAGGACTTGTGGATTTTGAAAGTTGTGTTGTGGGAGGTGTTGGACTAGAGAGTACACTTATAAAGTTTGTGGACAATACCAAGCTGGGAGGGGTTGCAAGTGCTTTGGAGCAGTGGTTCTCAAAGCTGGTCCACCACTTGTTCAGGGAAAGCCTCTGCCGGGCCGGGCTGGAACGGTTTATTTACCTGCTGCATCCGCAGGTTTGGCCGATTGCAGCTCCCACTGGAGCCATCCAAGGACAATGGGGGCTGCAGGAAGCGGCGCGGGCTGAGGGATGTGCCTGCCGCCCTTCCTGCAGCCCCCATTGGCCTGGAGCAGCGAACCGCGGCCAGTGGGAGCCGCGATCGGCCAAACCTGCGGATGCGGCAGGTAAACAAACCGGCCTGGCCCGGCAGGGGCTTTCCCTGAACAAGCGGCGGACCAGCTTTGAGAACCACTGCTTTGGAGAATAGGATTAAAATTCAAAATGACCTGGACAAATTGGAGAAATGATCTGAAGTAAATAGGATGAAATTCAATAAGGACAAATGCAAAGTACTCCACTTAGGAAGGAACAATCAGTTGCACACATACAAAATGGGAAATGACTGCCTAGAAAGGAGTACTGCGGAAAGGGATCTGGGGGTCATAGTGGATCGCAAGCTAAATATAAGTCAACAATGTAATGCTTTTGCAAAAAAAAAGCAAACCTCATTCTGGGATGTATTAGCAAGAATATTGTAAGCAAGACATGAGAAGTAATTCTTCCGCTCTACTCCACGCTGATTAGGCCTCAACTGGAGTATTGTGTCCAGTCTGGGTGCCATCTTTCCCGACATTTCAGGAAAGATGTGGACAAATTGGAGAAAGTCCAGAAAAGAGCAACAAAAATGACTAAAGGTCTAGAAAACATGACCTATGAGGGAAGGTTGAAAAAATTGGGTTTGTTTAGTCTGGAGAAGAGAAGATTGAGAGGGGACATGATAACAGTTTTCAAGTACATAAAAGATTGTTACAAGGAGGAGGGAAAAATTGTTCTTCTTAACTTCTGAGAATAGGACAAGAAGCAATGGGCTTAAATTGCAGCAAGGGCGGTTTAGGTTGGACATTAGGAAAAACTTCCTAACTGTCAGAGTGGTTAAGCACTGGAATAAATTGCCTAGGGAGGTGGTGGAATCTCCATCATTGGGGATTTTTAAGAGCAAGTTGGACAAACATCTGTCAGGGATGGTCTAGATAATACTTAGTCCTGCCTTGAGTGCAGGGGACTGGACTAGATGACCTTTCGATGTCCCTTCTAGTTCTATGATTCTATGATTATCATAGCAATGAGGCTATGTCTACAAGTTTTGCATCTGTAGTTCTGACAGGGTCTGGTGCTGCTTTGAGTTGGTTTGTCCTGGTCTGTGGGGAGCTTGCTTCTGATGAGCTTGGAGAGGTTCAGGGGCTGTTTGAAGGCCAGAAGAGGGGTTCAGGAAAGGTTTCTTTCAGAATGTTGTCCCCACCGAATATGGGTTGTAGTTGTTTGATGATAACCCGTATGGGGTGGTAGGTGACAACTATGGGTGTATAATCAGAGAGGATTTTATTTCTGTATTGAAGCAGATTCCCTTTGGATATTTGGATGGCCCATTCCACAATGCAATCCACTCTTCTGGTGGAGTGTGCTTGTTTGGGGAAAGCGGTTTTAAGTGTGTTAAAGTGTGTATCCCAGACTCCTCAGAGCATGTTCTGTGGTGTCTGAGTGCCTGGCTGTAGATAACAGATTTCTCGTTGCGTTTGGGGTGGTTACTGGATCTGTGAAGGTGGGTGTGGTGACCCATGGGTTTCCAGTATATAGTTGTCTGTAGGGTTTTGTTGTTGAAGTTCATGATGGTGTCCAGGAAGTTGATGCTAGTGTGGGAGTGTTCTAGAGAGAGTTTAATGGATGGGTGGTTGGTTGTTGAGGTGGAAATCTATGAGGGAGTTAAGGTCGACTGTTCAGGAGATGAAAACACCATTGATGTATCTCAGGTTTATCATTGGTTTTGTGGTGCATTTGTCCAGACATTCTTCCACAGGGTGGCCCATGAAGAGGTTGGCTTATTGGGGAACCATCCTAGTACCCATAGCTGTTCCCATGCACAAAGTGTTTGCTGTAGAATGTAAAATTGTTATGGGTGAGGATGAAATGGATGAGTATGGTGATGTGTTTGGGGTGCATAGCTGTGTGTGGTCTATGGTCTTGTAAATATTTGAGGCAGGCAGCGATGCCATCATTTGAGGGATGTTGGTGTATAGGGGAGGTGACAACAAAGATCTCTTAAAAATTGCAGTACTCTAAAACTAACACCAAGTGGCAGCACTTCTCAGTTTCTCTAGCACAGAGGTCTCCAACCTTTTTACACCCAAGATCATTTTTTGAATTTGAGGGCAACCCAGCATCTACCCCACCCCTTCCCCGAGGCCCCTTCCCTTCCCCAAAGCCCTGCCCACTCACTCCACCCCACCTTCACTCACTTTCACCAGGCTGGGGTAAGGGGTTGGGGTTGGGGAGGGTGGGGTGAGGTGTGGGCTCTGAGATGGAGTTTGGCTGCAGGAGGGGGCTCCGGGCTGGGACAGAGTGTTAGGTGCAGGAGGGGGTACAGGGTGCTGGCTCTGGTATGGGGGTCAGGGCTGGGGCTTGGGGTGCAGGAGGGGGTTCAGGGTGCAGGAGGGGGTATGGTGTGCTGGCTTTGTGAGGGGGCTCAGAGCTAGGGGTTCAGGAGGGGGTTTGGGGTGCTGGCTCTGGGAGGAGGTTCAAGGCTGGGGTGCAGCCTCCCCCTGGGCAGCACTTACCTCCAGTGACTCCCGGTTGGTGCTGTAGCATGGCTGCCGCTAAGGCAGGCTCCCTGCCTGCCCCAGCCCCATGCTGCTCCCGGAAGGGGCCAACGCACCCCTGCGGCCCCGGGGGGTGGGTGGGCAGCACGTGACTCCACGCACTACCCCTCTCTGCAAGCACCGCCCCCGCAGCTCCCAGTGGAGAGCTGTGACCAATGGGAACTGCGCTTGTGTAATGCCGACAGACCCCGGTTATCAGCAGGCAGGATCGAACCGGGGACCTCTGGAGTTTAGTGCATGAGCCTCTACCACATGAGCTAAAAGCCAATTGGCTGTTAGCTAAGGCTGTAGAGCAGACTCATTTGATCTCTCTCTCTAAGTGGTCTCGGTGCCACTAGATGGGAGAGAACACCACACCCAGAAGGTGTGTGGGTTACACTTGCAGGCAGGAGTAGCGCACGGAGGGAGACCCCTGTCCTCCTGCTCCTGGAGTCGCGCTGGCCACTTTCAGGAGCGGCTTGGGGCCAGGGCAGGCAGAGAGCCTGTCTTAGCAGCAGCCCCGCCGGAGATCGCGATTGACTGGGAGATCCTCTAGGATCAACCAGTCAATCGCGATCAACCGATTTGTGACCACTGCTCTAGCACAACAGAACCAGATGTTGAAAAACCTCTTGTGAATAAAGCAATAGTCCAATAAAAAAGTGTATGTGTAACACATAAAATGTTCCATATTATAATGTAAAACAAATACCACAATAGCTCTCTCTTCTTTATGATGTCTCCAGCATGGTCAAGAAAGAGCAATATGCGAGTTACTACTCTACTTTTATTGCTAAGAACAGTCACATGCTCAAAATCGATCCAGTAATTTTAGTCGTGTGATTTTTAAAACACCTGTTCGTAAGAACATTCCTGTAATGCTGCTTATGGGGTATATTAAAAATGTGTTGGGGAGGAGAATAAAGCAAAATTGTGGAAGCTAAGTTACAAAAAGTTATCTTTTTTACCACAGTGTTAGAGAGCATAGGTACACACGACTTGTCATAATGGATCAAAATCCCTTCCCCATAATGGGTCCAGAATTGACTGTCTTCCCAGAGTTAATATATGTGGCTATTTTTCCATGATGAATATACGTACTTTATGAGTCCTCCCATCATCTACATGAACTGCTCTTATATACAGGACATTAAATTGTGCATTCACACTAGGACAGAGTCTGATACCCTTACTCATGTTGGTTAGTAGTAACTGCAGGCTAGACCCACAAAGATACTTAGGTGTCCAACTGTGTCTTTAGGCACCTAAGTCCACCATTTACGTGCCACTGGCATTCTCAAAATCACCATTCAGTTGCTGCCTAGCTCCATAGGTACCTAAGTTTTCATCAACGTACATATACAAAACTGTCTAAGAAGTGCTGATACCACTCGAGAGCTAACTAGCTGCTCTGAGTCCTTGCTAAAGCTGAAGCCCTGGTGGCACTGAAGCAGGAGTCTCAAACTAGGGCTATGTCTACACTACCGCAGTAAGTTGACCTATGCTACACAACTCCAGCTACATGAATAACGTAGTTGGAGTCAACATACCTTAGGTCGAGTTACCGTGGGGTCTACACCACGGGGGGTCGACGGGAGAAAATCTCCCGTCGACTTACCTTACTTTTCTCGTCAGGGGTAGAGTACAAGGGTCGACTGGAAAGCAATCTGCTGTCGATTTGACAGGTCTTCACTAGACCTGCTAAAACGACTGCCAGTGGATCGATTTCAGAGCATTGATCCCGGCAGTAGTGTAGACCTGCCCCTAGGTGTTCCCCAACTAGCTTGCCAGTGGGGTCCAATCCCAATAGGTGAACTCTGAACAAAACCACTGTTGGAGATGAATGTGAAGTTAGAGAAAAGGTTCCTGTTTTCAGATCCAATTCAGCAAAGCATTTAAGAACATGTTTTGGTCCTTCCCTGTTATGTGCCCCATTCAGCAAGGCACTTAAGCACATGCTTAACTTTAAGCACGTGAGTATTTAAGCACATAAGTGTGTTTAAGTGCTCTGCTGATTTAAGAAGTGGATTTAAGAACATGGTTAAAGTTAAGCACATCTATCAGTGTTCTGCTGATTTGGGGGCTTAGTCTAATCACTAATCACAGTAGGCCAAATTCACCTCTGGTGCAACTCAACTGATGTCAATGGAGTTACATCAGGTATACGTTTCAGGAGATGATGAGTATACCAGTGGTTTCAAACTTTTGTAGTGGTGACCCCTTTCACATTGCAAGCCTCTGAGTTGACCCCCCTAAATATATATTAAAAAGTGTTTTTAATTTATTAACACCATTATAAATGCTGGAGACAAAGCGGGGTTTGGGGTGAAGGCTGACAACTCACAACCCCCCATGTAATAACCTCGCGACCCCCTGAGGGGTCCCGACCCCCACTCTGAGAACCCCTGGAGTATACAGTTTGTGAGAACAGATTGGCCATGTATTAAAAATGGCCACCTGCACAGTACTGGAAAGACGGTTACAGTTGGGAGTATAAATAGTTGTGCCTAGAGCTGGATAGGGAATGATTTTTCCATCCCATAAAAATTTTTGAGATTTCAAAAAAATTTCCATCCCAAATCAGGATGAAAAGTCAAAATTTTGAATTTTTTCATGAACTGAAAATCTGAAACAAAATTGTTCGGGTCAAGTGAAACAATTTGTTTCAATAATTTTGAAATGGTTCATTTAAATTTTGACCATTTTTAAATTTTAAAAATTCTTTGTATTAGAATTAGGTTACATTTCAAAGCAAAAAGTCATTTTGAATCAGAAAATTGGAATTTTTTGTTTAGAAAATGTAAAAACAACATATTTTGACAATTTTAAAACTTTTCCTTTGCAATTTTTTAAGTAAAGAAATGTGTAGAATGCCACCTTTTCCTGCCATCAGTTCAATTTCAACAAATCAGCATTTTCAAATGAAAAAAACATTTCATATAAAAATTCCCAACTGTCTCTAGTTATGTCCCATTTTTCACTGCTGCCAGTTGAAAAGCAGAAGAAAAAAATTAGATAAATTCGGAACAAGACTTCCATTTTTTCTCCTCCTAATTTAAGCACTGTAAACACTGGAATGATTTGACTAGAAAAAAATTGCAAATCATGAATCAAAAGGGTGAGTTCAGCTGGCTGTGATTCATAGGGTCATATTAACCTATTCTATTAACCTTATTATTCAAATAACCCATAGGCAGGATATTATTTGTCTAAATTATTTGGAAAATACTTGCAAATAATGGATTCATCAAAGAAAACTGGGACTGGTGTGTGAGCCATTTTCCTAATCAAAACAAGGAGTAAAATTGTAACTATTTAATGAATAGTGTAACCTGCTGTTGTGGCTACACTGTCTCCCCTATAAACTCAATACATTTCTCTGCTGACAATTCTGAAATGGCAGCATAATCCTCCTTTCCAGTTTTTCTTGTTGGAGATCTAGGCAGTTTGGTCTACTTCTTCTTTGTTAAATTAGTTTTCTTAACTTCTTCTGCAAATATCTGCATAATGGAGGGGTTTTGTTTTGTGTATGCTTAAGGAGTGGATTTCCTTAGCAACCATGTTGTTTGGCCTCCCTTAAGCTCCACTTGCTTACACAGCATTTCAGCTGAGTTTTAGGACACTTATTATTAGCTTTGCATTAAACACATTTTGATCCACTTTCACAATTAATGGCTGGGCAGCTAGTCCTCTGATATTTATAATATCTGATGTATGGTTTGGCAGAAACAGAAGGCAACTCATGAGTCTTTCTGGCAAGTTTTATACACATTAAAATGCATAGCCAGCACTAGTATTGACTGAATTAGTATCTTTGTTTGGACACGTATCACTTCAACCACAGAGTTTTAAGCTCCATTTAATTTATTCTTGAGACAACTCGCTAGTAACTACAAAATTCATCTCAACTTTTAATTTTTATAAGATCAATATTTAATTTTTGCTCTAAACCATTCTCCTTCATTGCAGAATCCCACCAGATATTTTACTTTTATTAAGCAACGTGTAAAGCTACCTCATTTTAGAAACAGATTCCATGGGTGTAGGAAGGCAGAGGTGATACTGTACAATTTTTAATGACTCAGGAACAATATTTCACACAACAACGGATACTGTTATGGTTGGTATAGCTTCCAAGCCCTTCATTAACAAACTACTTGATTTCACTATCAAATTGCACCTGCAGTATTACTGAACATAATGTGTGGTCTGTCTTGGGAGTTGTGGGTATGCGACAGGTGGAGGAAGTGGCAGATTGGCTGCTTTGTGTGCACATATCAACCGATAGCACAGGATAGTTAGCAGGAAACTGAGGGTCTGATTCTCCACTGCCTTGTACTTTGTGTAGTTGTTTACATCCAGTGCTTAATTTGTAATGAAAGAGGTGCCATTAGGTGCTGGGGCTCATGCAATTTTTTTACTTTCATACCTCATGCAGCAAGCCCAGAGATGCCAGGGCTATGAACTGCCAAGCCTAGAAGTGCTAGGGCTCAGCCCTGGCAAACCTTGGCACAAATTAAGCACTGTTTACCCTGTGCAATGAACATGCTACTGACTCAGAATGTGCTAGGGGGTGAAGAATCAAGCCCTGAGACTTTATTTCCTGGCTTCAGTTACATGACTGGGGTCAGGGTGAACACATTTTTCCTGGGTTGCCCATTGGTGCATTGCCTCCTGTTCACAGCATCCACACATCCACATGCACACAGGGAGAGTAGGAAAATCACAGCATTTACCATTGAAATGCAGTTGTCTCTAGAGTGAAATGTGGGAGCACTTTAACAATGTTACAGAACAGTATCCTCTTTTTTTTTTGGACTGTAAAATCAACAAACCATTTTCTTTCTGCTGATAGCATAAAGGGAAAAGCTATGGAATGATCAGACGTCATCTTTGTCAGCCTTCTGAGAAAGAACACTTCTTCGGAAAGGCATGTTTAAGGGATTCCCTGCATTGTCCCAGTCAAGTGAAATCCCCTGCACATTGTGTACAACACAGCACAACTGTTGGGAAAGCTGGGTAATTCTGGGCTTCCCAAGGGGCCTGGTGATAAGACCGGCTTCTTCTAAGGAAGTTTTCCAGGCCAGCTCAGCTTTTCAACATGCTTTTATGGAAGGTATGTAGCTGAAAATTAAGCAAACAAACATCATTCTATTCTAGGGTGACCAGACAGCAAGTGTGAAAAATCGGGATGGGGGTGGGGAGTAATACGCTTCTATATAAGAAAAAGCCTCAAATATCAGGACTGTCCCTATAAAATCGGGACATCTGGTCACCCTATTCTATTCCATCAATGACTAAAGTGTTACCTTTTGTTAATGAGTAACAGGGGAGACTGTCTTTCCTGACTGTAATCAAAAGTTCTATATTGAAAATGAAAGTAAGTGAGATACCTCACCAAACATTCTCAGAACAGTCCAGCGATGAAGTCAGAACGCTGATTATTATTAAAACCCCCGCAGGTTTACCTTGCTGCTGCCTGGGAATTTCAACTAGAACATCAGCTCTACCTCTTTGCATCATCCCCTGCATGAAAAGTACCATATTCCTGGCAGCACTCAGGAAATACAGCGGTTGGGTTTGGGTAGGAGAATCAGCTAGTAGTTTGTTCAGTTCAGAACGTAACCAGCTGGCATCAGGTCAAATTCAGCCCTGATGTAAGGTTTAACTGTTGAGTTACTGTTTGCCACAGGGCTGACTTTGGCCCATTGTATCTTGCTCTCCCACTGTTGCACAGAATAGATGTAGTCACATTTGAAGCATGATGCAGTTACACTGGCCTAAAGGTGGAGTAGGGATGTGGTGACTCATGCCTTTTATCTATAGATGGGATAAAGTCATCACCTTGATTCCAAATGCCTTTGAATGTCAAGGGAGAGAAGATGAGGATCAAATTCCTATCTCTGAACCTGTCCCTGTGGTGATTCCAGGCCAGATCCAAAACAGGAGAGAGCCAATTTGCAGGTTCCACTTTGGATGTAGTGAAGATCTTATGAGAACAATCAGTCCCAGCTGGAAATCTCATGAGAATAGCTGATTGGTCCCAGATGGTGGAAATTTCACACAAAGTCATGCAAGAACAGCTTCTTGAGAAATCAGCTCTGAACTCAAAACTAGTTCTGATTCAGTCCCAAGCCCAAACCCTGAATCCTTGTCTAAACCAAACTGGGATACAATCACCATTCATTGTTTTACCTTTGATTTCACCACTTGATTCAGTGGAGAAGCGGAAGCAAACTGAGAGATGATCTTAGCAGTTGCATTAGGAAAGAACTGGAGGTATTTGATATGTGGGGGAATGTCTGCACAGCCAGAGAATAGTCAAGATGGGACATTATGAGGACCTAGATTAAAGTTGTACCCGTATGGATAGAGATCTTAGACATGTTGTTGTTTCAATGTTCCCATGTGTATTTTTGTGGGTGCATGTATTGCAATCCGTATAGTACCTTTCTGAGCCAATATAGTTCATTTCACCCGCACACTCATTGTCTTATGGGAGATTAGAATATCAAGGTTATGCCGACTAAATAGTTCTAATCACTGTCGTTGTTCAGTTGTCCTATAAGCACATTAGTTGAAACCTGCATCAGCCAGTTTTTCTTTCCTGTTTTTTTAATACAGCACACAGCATGGCTAAAACAGTTACAAAGAACAAATCAGTAGATGATGATTTAAAAAGTGCTATGTGCTGCAATAATTCTACAAGATGGATCATGCATTTCATTGATTTTCCTGCCTTCATTTTTTTGATGAAAATATTTGTAATGGAGTGAAGAACAGTTTCTTCTGTACAGACTTCATGTAATGAAATGATGCCTGTGCACTGGAGTTATTCATCTTCTGTTTCTGCACCATAGGCAGAATACTTTATTTTTAATAGATTCCTTTCTGAGAAATTATTTTTAGTAGCCAGAAGGGCTGACAGAAGAGTTATATGAAGTTTTTCAATGGTACTAAAACACACACAAAAATCAAATATATATTCAGAAAAACAATGCAGAGTTTTAACTAAAAGATTTTTTATAAAATGTTTGGTACATGCAAAAGAACTGCCGACAACTCCCTCAAAACCCATTCGCCCCTGCTATTTGATCCTGTAGTTTAGATATAAGACAGATTGTGTGATGTCGTGAGTATTTCCATGGCAACAAACTTATGTCAGGGCAAAGACTTAATTGCAGAATCAAGAAGGAAATTAAACGACGAAAAAAGGGGGAAATTTCACAATTAAAAAAAAGATCCTTCCTTTGAAATTCAAAATTCCAAAGTATCAAATTTGAACTTTTCAATTTAATTTTTAACAAATTCTATTCATTGCTTTAAAAGGATGGGGGAGAGTGAAATTTTATGACATTTTATAGATATTTGTCTTGTTTCCTCCCAATTTTTTTAAAATTCATTTTTAAAATTCAAAATTTCAAAAAAAAAATTGATCCGCTCTAACAGAGGATATTAGAACAGGGACCGCTGTTTAGTAAATCTGTCTCACAGCACTCAGTAAACAAATAATAGTAATAAGATGGGATTGAAACAAAAACAGAAATATTTGTAATAAACAAAAGAAGCACAATGTTACAGGTCAAGTATATATATTTATGAACAAACATTGATTTTTCTAAGGTTCCATCAATGTGAAATTCTCTCTTTCAAATACTGTTCCTACCAAGAGAAAAACTAAATGAAAATTATAAGCATCTCAGTCTGTTTCTTAAGAGAAAATAGAGAACATCTGAGAATGTTTAAATGGCCTAAACCAGTGGTTCTCAAACCTTTGTACTGGTGACCCCTTTCACATAAGAACATAAGAACGGCCGTACCGGGTCACACCAAAGGTCCATCTAGCCCAGTATCCTGTCTACCAACAGTGGCCAATGCCAGGTGCCCCAGAGGGAGTGGACCTAACAGGCAATGATCAAGTGATCTCTCTCCTGCCATCCATCTCCATCCTCTGACAAACAGAGGCTAGGGACACCATTCCTTACCCATCCTGGCTAATAGCCATTAATGGACTTAGCCACCACGAATTTATCCAGTTCTCTTTTAAATGCTGTTATAGTCCTAGCCTTCACAACCTCCTCAGGTAAGGAGTTCCACAAGTTGACTGTGCGCTGCGTGAAGAAGAACTTCCTTGTATTTGTTTTAAACCTGCTGCCTAAACATAGCTAGCCTCTGAGTGTGACCCCCCCCTTATAAATTAAAAACACTTTTTTATATATTTAACACCATTATAAATGCTGGAGGCAAAGCGGGGTTTGGGGTAGAGGCTGACAGCTCGCAACCCACCATATAATAACCTTGCAACCCCCTGACAGGTCCCGACTCCCAGTTTGAGAACCCCTGTGTGACGCACTCTATATGATTTTATGAAAGTATGCTGATGAGTATGAATATAATGTAACTGGAATATGCTTCATGCAAAAGGTCTCTTGTAAGGTATCATTACAAAGCTTATAATCTACTGAGTGTGGTCATCCTATTTGTATAAATGTATCAATCCTGTATCTGAAACTAGAAATATGAAATATAACTCTGAGGGCCTATTGTAATTATGCAAAGTGTGGGCCATTAATGGTGGTTTGGAATCTTGATGGCTCCCATTAACCAGGACAATTGTCTATAGATGGCTCTGTTTTACTTGTGAGTCTTCCTGTATACGTGTGTGCTGGCAAGTGGGTAATGAAGTCTTACAGTGACATGTGATCATGTCACCTGAACTGGAATCCATCTCTAACCTGGTGCTTTTCCATTGAGAAGGAGGGTGGGGGGAACCCAGAGGGACAAAGGATTCCCGCCTTATGCAAAAGATATATAAGTGGGTGGAACTGAGAAAAGGGGGCAGCCATCATGAGAAATCCCCTAGCTACCACCTGAGCTGGAACAAAGGCTGTACCAGGGGAAAAGATTGTGCCCAGTCTAGGAAGGCGTCCAGTCTGTGAAAGAAACTTATTGAAACATCTCTGAGGGTGAGATTTTATCTGTATTCAGTTTTATTACAGTATTAGACTTAGATTTACATGTTTTGTTTTATTTTACTTGGTAATTCACTTTGTTCTGTCTGTTACTACTTGGAACCACTTAAATCCTACTTTCTGTATTTAATAAAATCACTTTTTACTTATTAATTAACCCAGAGTATGTATTAATACTTGGGGGGGAGGGGGCAAACAGCTGTGCATAACTCTCTACCAGTGTTATAGAAGGCAAACAATTTATGAGTTTACCCTGTATACGCTTTATACATGGTAAAACGGATTTATTTGGGGTTTAGACCCCATTGGGAGTTGGACATCTGAGTGTTAAAGACAGGAACACTTCTGTAAGCTGCTTTCACATGGTTCAGATCCTGGGTCTGTGTTGGAGCAGACTGGCGTGTCTGGCTCAGCAAGACAGGGTGCTGGAGTCCCATGCTGGCAGGGAAGGCAGGGGCAGAAGTAGTCTTGGCACATCAGTTAGCAGTTTCGGGGTTTCTGTGATCCAACCCCTCACACCCTGGTCTAAACTCAGGTATGGAGTTTGCAGATTTGTTGGACCTGTGAGTTTAAATCCCAGCAGAGTCAGTTTGGCTCTTCATCATTGCAAACTAATTAAATTGAAGTTAATTATGTGGCTTTTCCCTAAAAACCTGAAGGCCTGGGATCTTTCAGAATGAAAGACATTACAAGGTAAAACACCATAGTGTTATTCATTAGTCCCATGACAGTTCAGAATGAAATGTGGTAAGGCAAAAGGTATTTAACTTTTCATAAGAGATTATTTTAGCTCATGATCATCTTTATTAACATGACACGCACAACAGAGACTCTTTATGGTGCGTCACCAATGTGGTGTGTGGGTTAAATCAGTGGGAGCCATGGTGTTATATCTCAGAACAACTATTGGAAAAATTACCCTCAACTTTCTGTTGGTGCTCTCATGGTGCTTATTTGGAATGGAAACAGGGGTTTACCATTGTACTTTTTGTGTCCAATATATCACAGAAGAGAAGTACCAAACTTCCACTAGAAGTGGACCAAGTAGAAAGATCAAAGGGGAAATCCAAAATGCTTTATTTCCCACCATGTTCGCTGCTCTGCAGCCAAAACATCAAATGACCTAGCTCTGCTCCTTAGAATAATACCCAAGCCAGGAAAACACACCTATTTCCAGTGTAGTCATCTTGACTCACAAAGGCTGATACTGAGTTCTAAGGGCGTCCTATTTAGTCAATAGGAGACTTTCTATTGATTTCACTGGGCTTTGTATCAGGCCCATCATTTAGGAAAAATGTGCTCCTCTCTGTGACTCTTCCAAATTTGGCTCTGCTATGAAAACACATAAACTCAGCTCTTCTGCATTGCGGGATTTTGTATTTGAAACACTGGGCTAAGAAACCTTAATATAATCCACTAAGGAATATCCTGCTCTGGGACTTGGGAACACTTTATTTATAGCAGTACAGTAATATTAATTAATAACAATTATTCTAACATTCTTTCATTCTGTAAGACTCCAAAAACCTTATCAAGCTGTAAATCCTACCTTGCAATCCCTCACAAGTTTCCACTGATTTCAGTGGAGCAGGATCAGATTCCAAATGAAGATGGGATCAAAATTTGTAAATAAATGTAGAAGGCAGGAGGTGTTTCACCGGCTATGGCTATACCACACTGGAGTCGAGGAAAGGAAAGGAAGAAAATTACTGTAACCACCTGAAACTGCAGAGGGATTGTAGGCAGGCAGAATGTAGCTACTCCGAATTTGGATAGGATGTTGGGGTTAACACCCTGACACCTGCCAAAAAGTGACCACAACAGATAGGATTTTGGTTTCATGTCTCAACTTAAAATATGTATGTCCAAAATATGAGCTAAGGAAGGAGATAGCACTAGCATGCGCAGGTAAGTATTACTTCACCCATCAGTTTGAAAATACAGGGGTAATGACAAAAGACAAGGATAAGTAAACTGAAAACAAAATGGCTCTTCCCATTTCTTCACTGCGTGTGAGGTTATTTTCTGTCACACTGAAATACAGCATAAATCCAACTTCTCTAGAGAGTGTGTTTTTAATGCTGAATTTGACCATTGCTCAGGCTCTCACGTTCAAGGCTTTGCTTAGATACTTGTATTTGCTAACACAGCGCTTTCTTTTCTCTGTTTGTTTTGTCCCATTTCCCTTTGTACAATATCCAAACAAATCACCAAAGCTAGCACAGAGTGCAGTTTCTAATAGACCAGTCAGATGGTCCTTCTCACATGTCCTGCAAACTAGTTGATGATTTTTTTTATATAAGAGGTTCCTCAAACTCCCCCCAACTGCATTATCAGCTAATTCCAGTGCTTAATTTGTGCCAGGGCTGAGTCCCAGCACCTCCAGGCTTGGCAGTCCATAGCCCTGGCACCTCTGGGCTTGCTGCATCAGTAAGAATGTAAAAAAAAATTGCTTGATCCCCAGCACCTCTTGCATTACAAATTAAGTACTGATCTTATTCCCACCATTTCTGCATTTTAAGTGATGAGAGATAAATGAGAGCGGCAAGTGACCATCAATTTGGATTGAATATAGCCGCAAGCTCCTGCACAGCTATTATGCGAGAATGACATCCTGCTCCGGCTTTCCAACAGAAGAAGTGGAGGCAAACAACCTAAATAGCCAGAAGATGGAAATTGAGGAGTTTGTGAATAGAATTATATGATGGGGTTCCGAGATAGCAGGGGACTGGGCTTGATGACCCAGCAGGTCTATACTGCAGCTGGGAGGTGTGATTCCCAGCCCAGGTAGACAGACTTGCACTACTTCAGCTTGAGCTAGAACACAAAAACTAGGAGAGTGGATGCTGTGGCACGGGTGGTAGCTTGGGTTAGCTGCTCAAGTCCAAGACCGCCAAACCCCTGGGTCCAAGCTCAGGTGACTGCCTGCTGCCGGTGCAACAATGTCTACACTGGTATTTTAGTGCTCTAGCTCGAGCTGAGCTACTGTGAGTCTGCCTACATGGGCTGGGAATCCCATCTACCAGCTGCAGTGCAGACATCCCCTGGCAGTCCTATATCCTGCGTTCTAAGCCTGCACCACATGCTAACGTAAGCGGTGTAATGATGCAGCCAGTTGTCACTGCATTACTCAGCATTATTCATGCTATAGCTGCCCATGATTGCATAACTTAGGTGTTTTGTGCTTCGTTGTGTCTGCATCAGACACTATACACGATATCACTCTGACACAAAGTTAATTAGCCAACTTCATTTTTATGGTGGCTGCTTACAACATGGTTTCTTCAGCTTCATGATGTCTCAGACAGTTCCCAAGGCGGTGTTGCTTCCAAACAATTTCCCACAGGAAACAGTACGCTGCCTGAAAGGGTCTGCAAGCACTTCCATATTGTTGCATTAGGAACCCACTGCTCAGAATTATCTCTCATTGCTGGCAGCATTTAGCATTGCCCCTGCATGGGTACACTGTGGAAGCAGAGGCTGCAAGAAGCTCCTCCTCCTCCCCAAGTGCACCCATGTACAAGGCAACCACAGTGTCACTGTTTGTGCTCCTGTGCACCCAAATGCGAGGGCCAGCTATCACTGCCAGCAATGTTCAGTGCCCCAAAGAGGAGGTGACCAGGGTCCCACCCCCACCTGGGCACCAGTTAGCAGCTGGAGGCCAATACAGAAGGAATACATGTTGCACCTTTTCAGATATACAGCAAGTGCTGGTCCTGAGCCTGCTTTCACAGCACACCTCTGCTCTAGCAAGCATAATAATAATAATACATAGCTCTTGTATAGCACTTTTCATCCATAGATCTCACAGTGCTTTACAAATGCCTGCAGTAAGTCCTGGTATAGGAAAGTGAAATGAAGTCACTCAAGCTGCTCTTGCTTTCCCCAGGACTGAATCTGGCCTGTCTGTAAAGCACCTTTGAGTTCTGCTAGATAAATTATTATTATTGCCCAAGTTACACAACTCTAATAAAAGTATTGTGGGGGATAATAAAAGATTTTCTGTCTCACTTTGATTTTTTTCCATTTAGATGATCTAAGTTGTAGACAGTAAAATAACAACAATAATAATATTCAGTTCATGACTGATAAAACAAGAAACCTAAGGTTTCACCCGACAGGCTACTACCATCTTACAAACAACCAAACACGCTTGGCCAGCACCTGCATGCCTTTTTATTACGGCTGAAGGGGGAAAGGCACATCTACTTGATCCAGTCAAACTGTCAGAGAGTTGATTTGCAACTGGACAACAGCTTCAGACATTTCAGAAAAGAGCCCCAGCCCAGGTTACAGCACTTAATGTGTTTATTTTCAGTTCTGTTGTACTCTGAGTGCTGAGAGTCCTGGACTTTCCCAGCGTATCCCATTGGAATGTAAATAATCTTCAGATCCCAACCAGATGCCAGCATATTTCTTGGGTTAACTAAAGAGGTTCCACATGAGAGGTTCAAAGCAAACAGTAATCATTTTCTTTTCTCCATGGAGGATTAGTTTGAGAAAATACAGTGTTAACCTTTATAGACTGTTATTCGGAAGGAATAGTGTAGGCTTAAGCACAATAGGTGCTGACAATGTAACCCTCAATTGGTTATCATGGGTCTGGTGTGAAGTTTCTGAAGTCAAAGGGAATGTTTTCATTGACTTTGACTGTCTTTGGATTAGGCCCTTTAAATACAGATTCTGGGACTAGAGATAGATGCATACTGCAAACTTGTATTCATGGACATTTATGATCTTAAAGAGCTTGAATATTTCCACAGTGGGATTCACACCACCTTTTATTCACTCATGATGTGGCTGAGTGGATAGAGTGCTGGACTGAGACGCAGGTGACCTATTCCCAGCTCTGCTACTGAATTGCTGTGTGACCTTGGGCAAGTCACTTCACCTCTTTGTGTCTCAGTTTCCCCATTTGTAAAATGGGGATAATGATACTGACCTTCTTTAAAGTTCTTTGAGATCCACTGATGAAAAACTCTATATAAAAGCTTATTATTCCTACAAGTGAAAGCTGGTTTCCAAGAACATCTGTAGAAAGGGAAAATGTCATAGATATTTTCCATATAAATTCTCGTAAATATATTCACACAAATACTTGTGCTAGAAGTGTTTGTGTGGTCATCTAGAAAGTTCTTTGTGGGTTTGGGAGGCATCCAAACAAGAAGCAGAAACAACAGCATGCGACTTAGGTGACTGATCCCACTCCCAAGGAGTGAAGAAGAATCACGAATCCTTGACGCATTACTCACAGCTAATGCTTTGCGAACAACCCTAGAGCTGAAATTCATCATTCATCAATTTCAAAGAACAAAGCATGATTATCATTACTCTGTGTTTTAGCCCAGTGGTTCTCAAAGCCGGTCCGCCGCTTGTGCAGGGAAAGCCCCTGGAGGACCGGGCCTGTTTGTTTACCTGCCGCATTCACAGGTTTGGCCGATCGCGGCTCCCACTGGCTGTGGTTCGCCGCTCCAGGCCAATGGGGGCTGCGGGAAGCAGCGCGGGCCGAGGGATGTGCTGGCCGCCACTTCCCACCGCCCCCATTGGCCTGGAGCGGCGAACCGCGGCCAGTGGGAGCCGTGATCGGCCGAACCTGCGGACGCAGCAGGTAAACAAACTGGCCCGGCCCGCCGGGGGCTTTCCCTGAACAAGCGGCGGACCGGCTTTGAGAACCACTGCACTACAGCACTGGGCAAATTTCAGTGTTCAGTCACACACTGGCAGGAAAACTACTCAGGCTATTTGCTGGTTGAGAGGTATAATTGCCACATGATGGGAAACAACCTCCCAGGAACAATAAGCAGGAAACTTCCCAAGCTAAAGAGTTTCTTGCCCGTACATGGAAATAACTCTCCTGGGTTAAAATATCACCCCTTTGTTAGAATTGAACTAAATAAGTCTGCATGTACGCTGAATTGTGTGTGTGTGTGTGTGTGTGTTACCTTCCTGCTCCGGCTTCCTGAAATTTAGTGTTCCAGTTCCTATTTCTTTGTGTGACGGGGGGCGGAGGGGAGGCACATATAGTGTAGGGTATGTACAGCTACTCAGAGTCTGCTGCTACATATCCGCCTTTCAGACTGTTATGTTTTGATCAGACTGTTGCTGATTTAACCTGTTCATGGTTACTACATGTTTTAATTGATAACTTACTTGCATGTCTTTGGTGGTTTTGGGGTTTTTTGAGTGTGTGTGTATTTTGGGATTGCTGTTCTGGGGCACATCTGAGTGTAAGATTATGGCTATGAATGCTTCGATTCTCCAGTCCATGCTGCTTGCACATCCTTGGGCTGTTGAGTGAAGATGCTTTATTCAGAATTTCTGGAATGATGTGCAGATCATGCCATTCTCTGAAACTGCTAAGTTACCCTTGCTGCAGAGCTGCTTAGGCCATGATGGCATTGATATTCATAATGGACTCCCAGAGTCCAAGTCCTCCTTTGATGTGGCTGTGCAGCACCTCAATGAGTATTTTGGCACTGGAGAGTCTGTTCTGTTAAAGAGGAAAACATTTTTAAAGCTTGTCAGCAGCCCAGTGAAACAATATGTAAGGGCTGGTCCACACTACCCGCCCAATTCGGCGGGTAGAGATCGATCTTCTGGGATCGATTTATCGCGTCTCATCTGGACGCGATAGATCGATCCCAGAAGCGCTCCCCCGTCGACTGCGGAACTCCTGCTCGCCGAGAGGAGGAAGTGCTGTCGACGGGGGAGCCTGCCTGCGCCGCGTGGACCCGAAGTAAGTAAATTTAGTTCGATCTAGGAAACGTCGACTTCAGCTACGCTATTCTCGTAGCTGAAGTTGCGTTTCCTAGATCGATCCCCCGCCCCAGTGTGGACCTGCCCTTAGTTTGCATGTCCTTTGTGGCAGTTGGCCCAGGACTGTGAATTTGGTGACATTATGATAATCATGCTTGGGGATATTTTTGTGATTGGCATAGCCATAGGTGCTGACTTTTATTTTTCCCCATGGGTGCTCCACCCCGACCCCGAGGTCCCACCCCCACTCCACCCTTTCCTCCGAGGCCCCATCCCCGCTTCGCCTCTTCCTGCCCCCACTCTGCCCCCTCCCCCAAAGTCCTCCACCTGCTGCTCGCTGCTCTGCAACCTCCCCAAGCACCTCCTGTCAGCCGCCAAACAGCTGATTGGTGGTGGACTGAACAGTTGTGCCTGGTGGGTGCTGAGGACCCACTATTTTTTTCCATGGGTGCTTGAGCCCCTGAGCACTCATGGAGTCAGCACCTATGGGCATAGCCAGAGCCAGTGATCACCTGTGAGAACGGTTGCTGGTGAAAGATGATAGAACACTAACTTTGGACATGATGGTTACTAAGAGTGAGGCATTTGAGAGGACTCAGGCTGAAAGAGGTTCTAGTCTCAGATTGCTGCTACCTTTGTGTCTACACTTAAACTGTCAGCTGCTCCTGTCGCCCGGAGTCATACAGCTACTCCTGCTCCACAGCCACAGCAGCAAAAGTTCCCTGCTACTCACTGTTTCTATTGCCACTTGGCTAATTTCTCTGTCTACCAGGCTAGAACTGCTAAGTGCTGGCTTGTGGAAAGGAAGGACACTTTAAGTTAGTATGCCATGGTACATTGGTTCACGACGAGTGGAGGCCTGATGTTCATACTGTAACTGTGGGGCCACATGAGACTGCATTTACCAGGGACCCTGATTTGCCTTTTATACCATCTTCTCATATGACAAGGCACTGGAGCTGGTATCCTATACTGTAGAAATTACTGGTACACCACTGAAGTGCATGCTGGATTCAGGTGCTGAAGTTAACGTTCTCCTCTCTAGGTTAGGCCATAATCTGGACATTTGCCTGACTACAGTGGTTATAAAAGCATGGAATTTGTATGCTTTGCAGGCAGAGTGAAGCTGTGTGCTCTGTGCTCCATAAAAGACATAGCCTTGACTGCAAATTTTACATTGTTAAAAGTGCTGCTGCTAATGCAGTTCCATTATTGTCCAACAATCTATGCTTACAGTTTGGTATCAAGCATGAACTCACACAGGACACCTCTGGGGTGGTTATGTCAGCTAGACTAGAAGGGGATACCCAACACATCATGCAGAGACACCATGATTTATTTAATGCTGACAATGTTTTGTCCACACCATATGTGTACTCTCTGCAGTTGGATTCAAATGCTAAGCACTTTGCACCGCCTGCATGTAGTGAGCCTCCTTCCTTTGCGGACAAGATCCAAGCAGAATTGCAATGCATGAAAGATAATGGTACTATTCAGGAGGTGGAAGGGCCTATGGATTGGAGCTCACCCATGGGGATTGTATATAAGAAGAACGGTGACATTCGATGGTGCACAGATTTTAGGGCATTTAATAAATATGTGAAACATAAGCAGTTTCAATTGCCAGCCATTAAATAGGTGGCATGCTGGGTAAATGGATCACAGATTTTCTCTGTGTTAGATTACCAATCCGGTTATTGGCAAATACCTGTGGCTGAACGTTCACAGCTGTTATTGACTTCTATCCCATTAATTTGGGACGAACTTCTATCAGTGACTCCCTTTTGGTTTAGTTTCTGCTCCTAAGGTATTTCAAAGATTGGTCTCTCAGCTCCTTGATAATATCCAGGGGGCATGTTGCTATTTGGATGACATTCTCATCTTTGCTAAGATCCTTCCTGAACATAATGCTATTCTGGATCAGGCGCAAACCCGACTCCAACAAGCTGGCATAAAGTTGAATGTGTCCAAGTGCAGTTTTGCAAAAGATGCTGTAGTTTCTAGGGCATTCTCTGTTGGCCAATGGTGTGAAGCTGACATGTGAATGGCTACCAGCTGTTGCTTTGCTATCGTTATCTACTGATTGTAACGATTTATGTTCATTCATTGGCCTTGATACATAGGTTGCTGTGCTTTGCCCCATTTTAGCACCCTTGCCAAACTGCTGTGGGCTTTAACCCAGGGGCAGTGACAGTTGGTTTGGACTAAAGAGGCAAAACCTGTGTCAAGCCCTTTAGATTGGATCCAATCCCATGCTTATTTTAATCCCAGGAAGCCCGTAGTGATTCAAATTGATGCAAGCAATTGTGGTCTGGGTACAGTTCTGCTCCAGAGGGACAGCTGGTTATATTTGTGTCCCATACTCTCACCCAGACACAAGCAAAGTATTCCCCAATTGCGCTACAGTTCATGGTTTTTGCTATTGTATGTTTCAAAGTCTAAAGTCTACTTAGTGGGAAGACATTTAACCTTAGAAACCGATCATTTGCCTATTCTTGGCCTCCATCATAAGGCCTGCTGAGTGTGAAGCTGCAGCAATGGATTATCCAGTTTCAGCAGTATAACTTTGATTTGGTATATTCAGATGCTCTTTCGAGAAATTCTGCTGGGTTGGCACACGTTTGCAGAAATGTCAGAGTTCACCCCTATGCTTTTTACTGAAAGATTTACCAATTGACTCAGTGCAGACCACTGACACCACTCTTCAAGATGCTGAACTGAACTGCAAGGTGATACGTGCTGTACAAGTGGGTTGGGTACAAGATTCTGTGACTTCCATGACCTCCGTGACATAAACGTAGCCTTAATTATAAATCTGGTATGCACCATTCCCAGGGAAATGGGATAGTGGAAAGACTGCACAGGACTCCGAAGAAGTGTATAGCTTGCATACTGGATGAACATCAAGATACGCCCTTCCCTATTGCACTAAGTCTGCTTTATATATTATTCGGAGTACACCTCATGAAAATACTGGAGAAACCCCATTCCATCAGCTCTTCAGCTTACCTATGAGGACCAAGTTGTCTATGCTGATGGAAAAGGTTCATTTCACCTCTTCCCCATCCTTGAAGCTGACTGATGTGACTAGGAAATATGTGAGTTTCAACAAGTGTATCCCTGCAAGACTCATGAATTCTATCCTAGACAAGCAGTGTATGCTAGGTGTATGCTGGAAGAGTTTCCGATAATCATGACTTGATCTTGTGGGCTCCAGGGTATGGCGCATGGCAGCGAGAACCCCTTGTAAGATATACTGCCTACTGAAAGGAGAACAGATAGGGCAGAAGACACTCCTTCTGTGCATGATGATGTCATGTGATCAATGAGGAAAGTTGCACTACTGCAACAGTATCCACCTCCTGAGCTGAATCAGAGGTATAACCTACAGCCCTGGGGTCACTTAATGCCTCCGGCAAGGTACCACTGAACTTCTGGGGAGAGTAGAAGGAAATTGTGTTGACTGGAGTGTTACCTTCCTGCTCCCTGTTCCTGTTTGTTCCTGGTTTCTGCTCCTGAACTCAGTGTTCCAGTTCCAGTTCCCATGGGTGGGTGGGTGGGTGGGTGGGTGTGTAGCACTGGGTGTGTGCAGCTATTCAGGATCAGCTGCTACATATCTGCCTTTCAGACTGCTATGATGTTTTGCTGAGTCTGTTGCTGACTTAACCGGTTCATCGTTATTACATATTTTGATTTACAACTCACCTGTGTGTGTTGCTTTGTTTGTGTGGTGCTTTGGAATTGCTGTTCTGGGGCACATCTGAGCATAACAGAGAGGATATAGCATAGTAGCAATTATTTTGTGCGTTACTTGATAGGCAAATGATTTGCAAATGTTTTCAGTTTTACTCCTCATTACATAAATTAATGGCTTGACCTGTACTGTACTGCTATCTGTGAAAAGCTTCATAGCTGTTTGTAATCTGGTGAAGTTCTCTTTCTAGTTTGGGCCTTTCTGTGAGCTTATCAAACTGCATATCTTGTGGAGGGCAGAATTCAAAGTTTGCATTTTCTTTTTCATTTATTTTTGCTGGTTCAGAATGAATCCTCTCCGGACACCATGCCATGTGACAATGACAAAGGGTAACAGAAAGAGTTGCTTTCTTCTAATATTGAACAAGAAGCTGTATAGAAAAAGGAAAACAGTATTCTCTTAAAGCTATCCTGACTCTTTCTGCTTCACTGTTCAGCTTCCACCTAGAATGTTTCCCAGCTCCCTCCTGCCTGGCTTCCTACTACAGTTTTAAAGAAACAGGACACACCTATCCTCAAACCAAATTAATGTAGTTGCTGATGCATAGCAGAGGTGGATGGATTCCAAAGCAGAAAATGGTAAAACAAAATGAAGCAGTGGGTGAAAACTAAAGGATTCTTTTCAGTTAATTTTCTGTGCCATTGGCATATACCTAGGCTAGGCAGGGTAGGCACCGGAAAGCATTCAAGTGACTACCAGATCCACTGCCCCTCCCTCTTGCTGAGTGACTGTAGGAGACAGCCATGGCCACAGACAATGTTATTGTGAAGGCACCAGTTTAAAAACAAGATGCAATCTCCTTTAATGGGAGGTTCACATGCACAATTGGTCAATTCAGTGCATAGCCTAGGAGTACTTTTGGATTCCTTGCTGACACTGAGCTCTCACACCACAATAGCCACGAGTAATGCTTTCTACCATCTCCAGCTGCCTAAGAGAGTCTGTGCCATTCTGGTAGACAAAGGCCTGGCCTCAGTTGTTTATGCTTTTGTCACCTGTTGGCTGGATTACAGCAATGCAATATACCTGGGTATGAAACCTTCAGCAATCTGAAACTCCAACTAGCGCAAAACTCTGCAGCGCATCTCCTCAGCAACACAGGCTACCATGAGCACACCACATCTGTCCTCCGCTCTCTACGCTGACTTCCCTTAGAATTTTGAATCAAGTTCAAGATCTCTGTCCTTATATTCAAAGTGCTCCATGGTCTGGTCCCAGGATACCTGAAGGACCTTCTTAAGCTCCAGGACGAAGACTGTGGCCGACAACTTCACTCCTCTGGTATAATGGAACTCTCAAAAATAAGAATAAAGCTTGTCTGCATGGGAGACAGAAATTCTCCGAGGTTGGTCCAAGACTGTGGCATGAGCTCCCTCATGAACTAAGGACTATCACAAACCTCACCATCTTCCCCTCCAAGTGCAAGGTGTATTTCTTTGACAATTGCCTTCTTTAATACCAACACATAGCAACAGGTATATTTATGTAACAAAAATAAAACCAAAACACCCTACCAAAACAAACAACTTCACATGCTTGTCCCTTTGGGGAGCAGACGAGAGAACAAACAACACGTGACGGATATGTAATCATGTTGCTTAATGCACTACTGGAAGGCGCTCAGATACTATGGTGATGAGCATGATGTGAAAACCTGAATAGAATAGAATTTTAGACCATGAAGCTAAGTTGTTTTGTGGATCTTGGTTTCACAGCTGACGGGTTCATAAGATTATTGTGGAAAAAAGCAACTCCTCTCCTTTTGGGCCATTCTGGCTCTAAATCAGATATCACTGATAAAACAAAGACGGCATTCCTTTGAATTCTTCAGGAACAAATACCAGGTGAGGCTGGTTTGCCTTGTTAGTTTTTGAGGTCTGAATGTGCTTTCCATTACGCCAGCCACCTTCCTCCTCTTCATGCACAAGTGCTGCAGATATCTTTTGACAGAGTCACAATTGACAGCCATAAATCACATTCTTAAAATAATTGATTTCTTAGATTTCCCATTGAATACATATTGTTTATTTTTCATTTTTCTTTTAGTTTTTTAAAAAACATTTCGGCGGATGCTCATCTGCCGGCCAGTAAGCGGGTGCACTTAGATGCCCTGGCAGGCGCCATGGCACCCGCGGGCACCGCATTGGGGACCCCTGCCCTATACTGTGTTTGGATGCTCTAACCCTGCCTGAGCTCCCTTAAACGGTATTTGGGTGCTCTAACCCTGCCATAGACTGTGTTTGGGTGCTCTACCCTGGCCTGAGCCCAGAGGACTTCTTGTCCCGCCCTGACTAAGAGCCTTGGCTCTTAATGATTTGTTTGCTGCTCGGCGCTGAGTGCAGGCCCGAGACCCAGACTCTGTACCGCCCCACCCCGACTAAGGGCTCGGCTTACTAACTGTTTATTTGCTGCTCACCCCTGAGTACAGGTCCGAGCCACTGACCCTTCACTGCCCTGATTGCGGGCTAGAGACCCTAACTGCCTATTGCTCTACCCAGACTGCTGACCAGAGCTACAAGCCGAGAGTGACTCCGCTAATTCCCCAACCGTGAGCAACGGCCCACAATGTAGTGAGGTGGAGCAGCCTCCCACTGACCCAGAGGGAGAGGGGCCACTGCTAACCCACTACACTGTACCTATATTTAAGAAAGGAGAAATAATTGATCTGAGCAATTACAGACCTGATAGTCTGGCTCAGTAGTTGTAAAGGCTTTAGAACAAATTGTGAATGAAAGAATAATTAAATTCCTGGAGGTAAATAGAAAAGGAGATTTAATGCAACGTGGGTTTGGCCAGACTAACCTGATTTCCTCCTTTGAGGAAAAAATGATTTTGTTAGATAAGGGAAATGCAGTAGATCTAATATACTTGGACTTCAGTAAAGCATTTGACACAGTACCACATGGGAAATTATTAGTTAAATTAGAAAATATGGGGATTAAAAAATAATTGTAAGGTGGATAACCAAATTGGCTAAAGGGGAGAAGGCAATGGGTTGTGCTGAAATGTGAACTATCGGAGTATAGGGAGGTTATTAGTGGAGTTCTTCAAGGATCAGACTCAGGACCAATCTTAGCCAATATTGTTGTCAGTGAACTTGGCACAAAAAGTAGGCGCGTGCTAATGAAATTTGCTGATGGTACAAAGTCAGGAGGCACTGTCAATACAGAGGTGGAACAAAACATTATAGGGGAAAATCTGGATGACCTTGAAGACTGGAGTGACAGAAATGGGATGAAATTTAATAGTGCAAAGTGCAAGGCCATACCCTTAGGATATAATAATAAGAATTTCTGCTACAAGTTGTGGGCTTCTCAGTTGGAAGTGACAGAGGAGGAAAGAGACCTGAGGGTGTAGGACAATCGAAGGATGACTGTGAGCCACCGATGTGATGTGGCTGTGAAAAAGGAAACTGTGATCCTACCTAGGATGTATTTGGCGAGGCATTTCCCCTAGTGATAGAGACATATTAATACCACTGTACAAGGCACCGAGGAGACCTCATTTGGAATACTGTGTGCAATTCTGGTCACTTGTATTCAAGACAGATGAATTCAAATTGGAACAGATGCAGAGTTACTAGGATGATCAGGGGAATGGAGGGCCTGTCTTATGAGAAGAAACCGGAAAGTCTTGGCCAGTTTAGCCTAGCAGAAGGAAGGCTGAAAGGGGATATGATTGCTCTCTATACATACATCAGCAGGTAAACTCTAGGGAGGATGACAAGCTATTTAAGCTAAAGGACAATGTTGGCATAAGGACAAATGGGTATAAACTGGCTAGGAACAAAATCAGGCTGGAAATTAGAAGGAGGTTTCTAACCATCAGAGGAGGGAGGCTCTAGAACAGCCTCCCAATAGAGTTGGGGGTGGGGGGTAAACAGTTTAATTAGTTTTAAAAGAGAGCTGGACAAATTTATGAGTGGGGTTCTATGATGGAGTTGCTTGTGATAGTTGCAGGGGAGGGAGAGGGGCAGGGCTCAGCAGCCCTGTGGGGTCCCTTCCAGTTTATGTCTTGTGTTCCTGTAGCTCATGCTGCAGTGGTTCAGCTGGTCACCTTCAGGGGTCAGGAAAGGATTTCCTCTCTCCCCCCATTATATTCTGGTTTTGTTGTTGTTCGTTGTTTTGTCTTCTTCTTCTGAAGCATCAGGGATGGCCACAGCTGGAGATGGGACACTGGATGGGGTGGGCCAGTGCTCTGAGGTGTCACCAAACGTCCTCTCTCTCATTTGCTTGGCTGGCGGGTTCTTGCCCACATGCTCAAGTTCTAACTGATCCTCATATGTGGGGTTGGAAAGGAATTCCCCCCCCAGGTCAGATTGGGTTTTTTATTTTTGCCTTCTTTTGCAGTGTGGGCTGCTGGAAACTCATTTAATCAATTCTCTGCTGTTATAGGGGCTTGGTGCAACTCAGTCCCTCTTATTATCTGCTTGTGACACATAATAATTTAGGTTTCAGAGTAGCAGCTGTGTTAGTCTGTATCCGCAAAAATAACAGGAGTACTTGTGGCACCTTAGAGACTAACAAATTTATTAGAGCATAAGCTTTCGTGGGTTGTAGCCCACGAAAGCTTATGCTCTAATAAATTTGTTAGTCTCTAAGGTGCCACAAGTACTCCTGTTATAATAATTTAGTCTTCTGTGGTCTGTAATATTTTGGTCTCATTTCCATTGCTGGGTTTAGTGTGTAGGTGCTGCCTGGTGTTGGTGGTCTATGATATACAGGAAGTCAGACTAGAGCAGTGGTCCCCAAACTGTGGGGCAGTGGTCCCCAAACCCTGGGGGGGTCATGGAGGAATTTTCAGAGGGGTGCGGCGGGGCCTGGGCCAGCCCCCACATGGAGCGGGGAGGGAGCGTCACCCAGCCCCGCTCTGCCCCCAGCCCCACCTCCGGCCTTGGCTGCTGGCTCCCAGCCCCCAGCTCCTGGCCCAGCCATGGCCTGCCCTCAGCCCCTGGCTCCCCGCCCTGGCTGCAGCCCCACCCCCAGCCACAGTCCCCAGCTCTCGGCCCCAGCTGCAGCTCTGTCCCCGGCCTGGCCTTGGTCCCCGGCCCCAACCGTGGCCCTGCTCCCTGGCACGGCTGCAGACTGCGGCTCTCAAAGGGGCAGGGCAGATTACATTCGGGTAAGGGGGGGTGCGATTTAAAAAGTTTGGGGACCACTGGACTAGATGATCTGGTGGTTCCTTCTGGCCTTAAATTCTATGACTAAAGAGAGAACCATTTCTTTGCACACACCTTTAAGATGGCACTTTTTCTTTCTGATCATTTCAAGCGCTTCCATATAACAATCAAATAGCAGCTGGAGTAGGAAAATGAACAATATATTCTTGACAGCACAAATAAGTCATGGTTCCCTCAGGCCATCAAAAAAGGGAAGTAAGCACAGCTGGAACAGTGACAAGGGGAAATCACCTTTTCTTTGCCCACCCCTTATTTGTTTTACAAGGTGACTGTTTAGAGGTGGGAGGGGACACAGGATTCCCACCCTAGAGCTTCCTCATTTTGAAGTCCTGGAATGATGTGTGTGGAAAAAGTAAATGAATTAGCCTTCCAATGCAATCTATTCCAGTTACATAAGAGACCTTTATACATAAGAGACCTTTATGCCGTGCTGCTTTGCTGTTTCAGGACAATTCCAATAGATGGCAGCACATGATCCATCCTTGACTGGTCTATATGGAGATAAATATCCTATATACCTGTAATATATTGAGCAGAAGATACAATGAAAGGTTCTTTTCTCCTCTAATGGCACAGGGAAAATTAAATGCAAACTGGCCATTCTTTTGAATGAAAGTTCTCTATGTAAATATTCTGCAAGACAACAAAAGACTAGATCCCTATGTTTTTCCAACAAGAAAACAAGAAAATATGAAGAAGAAAGTAAAACATAAACTGTTGTTAAATTGCCAGCATAAAAGGTTTTGAGACCCTAGAGTTAAACACCCTTGAGCCAGTGGCAGAGCCTAGTTTGCAGTGGGAAGGTGGGACGGGTGATGAGTCATTAGTGGTGGGCTGGAGAGTAAACCTATCCCTCAGTCACCTGGCAGCGGTGGCTCCTGTTCTGTGGGGCTGGGGCTGGGTGGCTCCCTACTCCAGGTGTTTCAACATGGCCCACAAATGGCTTCCATCATGATGGAAGGGCAATTAGGCCAAATTTGAGTGAGTGGCATTGAGACATAGCCAATGGGGTTTCAGTGCCGCACAATCCCATTTACCAAGTTGCAATCCGCAGGACAGGAACCACTGCTGCCAGATAAGCGCTGGGGAGGCTCATTCTCCCACCCTGAAATGGCACCACACAGACATCTAAAGGTCACCAGGAGGGGCAGTCCAGTCTGCCCCCTCTACTCCAATTCCCTATAGCTCCATCACTGCCTTGAGCTTTGGGAAGGCCAAGCTTTGGATCTAAGATTTGTGTCTCAGGCCTATCTCTATACTGACTGACTGATCCAACTGAATCCATAGAGGAATGTGTTGCACCACAGGAACAAGAATCACCTTACTTGCTTCATGCAGTACACTCAGGGTACAGCTCAGATCAACAATTACAGTCTATTGCAGTCACAGATTTGAAGCCATAGATTAGGCTTTCTTTGCCTTAAAAGGTTTGGAAAGATGGTCTAGTCTAGTGGCCAGCGGCGCTAGGTCGAGATTTAAGAGAGCTGGGTGCAATTCCTAGTTTGGCTATGGATTTCCTATGTACGCTGGACAAGTTACTCGATGTCTCCTGATCCTCAGTTCCCCAGCTGTAAAGAGGAGGTAACATTTTCCTACCTCACCAGAGAGTTGTGAGCACAAAAATCCCTTAATGATCATGAGGTGCTTAGCTACAATGGTGACGAATTAGAGACAGGTAGATTTGCAATAAACTAAGTCAGCAGACTGCAAAAATGCTACAGATATTTAAAATGTACATGCTCTTATAAGAGTAAATTCACCCACTAAAACGACAACGGTTAGTCATCATGTTGCATGCAGTGTTCTCCCTGGTAGAAAATACAGGACTCAGGTGTGTAATGAATATAAAGGGGATTGTTTATGGAGGCTACTGGGAACAGATGAGGCCCTGCAGTTCTCCCTGGACCTCTAGCTCCCGGATTAAACAGCCTGTGATGCTTTGTGCCACCACACAGGGTCTCCTGAGTCCTGGTCTAGACTAAGCAGTCACAGATGGGACTGCTGATTACACTACAATGTAGAACCACAGAAACAAGGTGTTTCACAGATAAGACAGAAAAAAACCATGAAATCATAGCACACTATGTACATACCATAGATTTTTAGTCTTCTTTAGCCAAACATAAAATGAGATCTGTTACTCCTGCAACAGAGGCCGGTAATCTACCCACAGCTGCCTCTCCACAGAGGCCCTGCAAGCCCTCTTTGCCTTTCTGTCATTTTCAAACCTTCGTCAAAATCCTTTGCTAGTTATACTGATCTAATGGATTCAAATTGCACCTCATTTTCAAAGTAAGCAAGATCTCTTTCTAGCTGGAGCTCTAAAGCTTTCCTCTCCTGAAGTAAAACAGAGAGAGGAGAGAGAGAGAGAGAGAGAGAGAGAGAGAGAGAGAGAGAATGGAATTATTTTGAAGAAAATGATGCAAAATGTAAAGTGAAGATTAAAGACAATAAAACTTGAAAGAAAGATGGACAGATTGTAGGGTTCCTTGAGACAAGACGTGACAGCCACACATCTACCTTTGGGGCAGACTCTTTTTCTTCTGTGTATTAATGTATTACCCTGCCATATACCACCTTTGCTCGGCCTCCCTCTTCACCTGTCCTGCTTGGGCATCATTCACATCACAAGGATGGTATGGTATAGAGTGTAAATGAGCAAAAGTAAATACACCACTGACATTGAATACAGGGCCGGCTCCAGGCACCAGCTCAGCAAGCAGGTGCTTGGGGCGGCCAAGGGGAAAGGGCGGCACGTCGAGCTCTTCTGCGACAATTCGGCGGCGGGTCCCTCGGTCCCTCTCGGAGGGAAGGACCTGCCACCGAAGAAGAAAGCGGTGAGGTGGAGCTGCAACCGAAGTGCCGCCGATCAGCCAATCGCGATCGCAGCTTTTTTTTTGCTTTTTTTTTTCGACGCTTGGAGCGGCAAAAACCCTGGAGCCGGCCCTGATTGCATAGGCATCAATGAGAACAGAATATGGCTTCATTGCTTTCTCCTACTCTTCAGCTGTATTTGTTTGCTGCTGTCTCTGGCCTGCAGTGCAGCTGATGTCCTCAGAGCACCTGAGTCTTTCTATATTCTAGCTGCTACCCCTCCTCTTCCAACAGTGGTAGCACACCAATGCCCCAGAAAGCTGTCATCTTGTCACTTCACAATGGATCAGTCCCCAGTCTTTGTGTGGGTGCATAGCAGGGGGAGAGGGAAGAGTGAATGGAGCTTTCCTCCCTGCACTTCCAACCAGGGTTCAGGACAACTGTACTCAGTCCCGCTAAGCTGAAAGGCCCTCCCTCCCCCACCCGCTACACTATCACACAGAACTAGACGGGGATACTGGGGGAGTAGGCTGCCCCAATTTAAGATCTGGGGCAGCTTGCAAACTCTCCTCCTATGCAATGGAGCTCAGGAAGAGATTTAGCAAAACTGCACCACTCCCCACCTCTGCAAAATGGCAAAATACACAATCTGGTTCAATGGGAGCAACAGTCCCATCCTAGCATGCCAGGCAGTGAAAAATAAACAAGTTTAGGCACTCTGGAGCACAGATGTTGTGAGAGAGAGGACTAGGTATGTGATAATTCTATCTGGAGGGAGGCAGAAGTACCTGGTCAGGTGGGAGAACAGAGGCAGTGCTAAGAAAGGAGAGGTAAGTAGCATGAATTAGCTATTTCAGGCACTTCCCCACCCTCAGGGCAGGTCTACACTACCGCTTATGTTGATGTCACTGATGTTGCTCAGGAGTGTGAAGAAGCCAGCCCCCTGAGCGATGCAAGTTATACCGACCTAAGCGCCAGTGTGGACAGCACTATGTCACCGGGAGACGCTCTCCCACCAACATAGCTACCGCCTTTCACAGAGGTGGAATAAATATGGTGATGGGAGAGCTCTCTCCCGTCGGCATAGAGCATCTTCACCAGACGTGCTGCAGCTGCGCTGATGTAGCGCTTCTAGTGTAGACTAGCCCTCAGAAAATGTTAACATTTGCATAGGCTGGAAGCTCTGCCTATGGTTAAGGTTGCCCTACACTTCCCATGATAAGATCCTGTTTTCTCTTACTTATAACTTTGTCAAACTTCAACAATTTGGGCTGAAATTGTCCATGCTGGATTTCTGCTTTTGGCTAACTTTTTTTTTTTTAGGGAGACGCTCTCAATGATCCTTCCCCTGGGTCTATACATTGTGGAGGAGGAATCTGCTTTACTTAAATGTGGAGGGGGAAAGAGCTAGACCTAGCGGGGAAGTGGGCAGAATAAATTGGGACAAGGAGCCTGAGGGGGTGAAGCCTGGGACTGCAAGCTGGCAGGAGGGAAGGAGGGAGAGATAATTGGGTGTTGGGGGTATGGCTGGGACTAGCTGGGCAAGGAGACTGAGACTGGGAACTGTGGGGAGAAACTAGGACTGGCTGGACAAAAAAGACTGAGACTGGGAGCTGGGGACAGAAACCGGAGTTGGGAAGTGGGAGCCAGTGCGTGGTGGAGGAGACTGACTGATATCAGATTAGGAGCCAGAGGCAAACTGCGACTGGCTAGGCAAGGAGACTGGAGGTGGGGATGTGGAGGGAGCCAGATCTGGTGAGGAGCTGAGGTGCAGGAAGAGAACTGGGACAGGCTCGATAGAGAAACTGGGACAAGGAGGTCAGGATCGGGGTGAGGGATGAAGAATCTAAGGAGAGAGACTGAGATGGGTAGCCAGTAGGGATGGAGAACATGAAGGGGGAGGATTGACTCCAGGGTGCTAAGACTGGATGAGGAGCTGGGAGTGGGGAAACTGGGACTGGGATGAGAATCCTGATGATTAGAGACTGGGACTGGCTAGGTGAGAAGGATGAGATTGGAATGAGGAATCAGGGGTGGTAAAGATTCATAGATTCAGATATTATAAGGTCAGAAAGGACCATTATAATTATCTAATCTGACCTCCTATATAACACAGGCCATAGAACTTCCCTGAATTAATTCTTATTTTAACTTGAGCATGGTTTTTGTTTTGTTTTTTGCAAAAACATCCAATATTGATTTTTTAAAAATTCCAGTGATGGAAAATCCACCAGAACCCTTGTTAAATTGTTCTAATTGTTAATTAACCTCAATGTTAAAAAGTTGCACCTCATTTCTGAATTTGTCTAACTCAGAGGTTCTCAAACTTCATTGCACTGCAACCCCCTTCTGACAACAAAAATTTCTACACGACCCCAAAAGGGGGGATCAAAGCCTGAGCCCACCCCAGTCCAGCCACCCTAGGCCTATAAACTGAGCCCCGCCACCCAGGGCTGAAGCCAAAGCCAGAGCCCCACCACTCAGGGCTGAAGCCCTTCAGTTTCTGCTGTGGGGAAATAGAGGGGGGAGGCCTTCTTTTTGATAGCCAGAGCTGTGAATCTGAAGGCCCCAAAATAAACCCTCCAACAAAGATCTGTTATGCTAACTACCCTTACACAAAGCAGGGCCCAGGCCAGGGCGTGAACTAGACTAAAAAACACAGTTTTCTGCCAAACTCGGTCAAGTGTCATGTCCAGAGGAGGGGGCAGGGGGGAAAGAATAAAAAGCCCCAGCAGCAGTACTAATGAAATATGTTCATGGCTGATGAAATATAATAACCGCTTGTGTGAAGCAATAGGTAACTTTAGCTAAATGCAAACTGACTCATGCAGCTTATCCTTTGAATGATCTGTGACCCACTCCGTGATTCCAGCTATCTGCAAAAATAGCCAATCATAGATCCTCATTAGGCGTCCCATGGAAACCCCCCCCCCAATCTTTAACCAAAAGACCCCGGAAAATAACGTGTCTTGAGAAATGTACCTAAACTGGTGCCAAGTACCACCCCTGGGGAAAACCACTTCTCGGAAAATTAATAAGGAAGGTACGGGGGGGGGGGGACGACGGACTGACCCCGACCCTACTTTCTTAACTTGCGGTTTGGGGGAGGGACTAACCCCAACCCTAATTTCTTAACTCATGACTATGTTTGTACTTTGCTTGCGGTTTGACGAAATAAAGCAGCCTGCGAGCTGTTGCTCGGGGTGTCAGTCTTCGGACTGCACCCCAGTGCACTGGTATGTATGTCAATAAACTGGCCTCAGGCTTGAGTCTTTGAACTAAAATGACTCCGTGGGGGTCTTTGACCACAACAATTTGGGGGCTCGTCCGGGATCACTCGACGTCCCACCGGACCGGAGGACCGTGGACCGCTCCCACACCGATCCCAGGCGCCAGGTAAGAGACCCTTGTCTCTATTTGGGCTTCGGTGAGGAGCTGCCCATGGGCTCTAGGTTCAGGTGAGAACGCGCTGTGATCCGAACCTTTTAAGGTTAGACTCATTTGCCTGACGCCTGTTCGTTTTGTGTGTGTCCGTTCTGTAACTTGTCTGTTTAAATTCTTGCATCATGCTGCGCTATCTCTAACATTGTTTACTTAGGCTATAAGCTGGGGGGGGGCGTAGGGAACTGTCTGTTTTGTGGTGTGTACACGAGGGTCTTAGACCCGACGGTTTCTTTGGGACAGCCTCGGTGAAATTACTGGGACATCCGTCTGGCAGTTAAACACTTTTAGAGTGCCAGCTCAGAATAAAAACAAGTTTCGGATGACAGGAGATTATTCAGGCAGGAACAGAGGCTGAATGGACTGTGTGGTCTCTCCGGAACATAAAGGAAACCGTTACTAACCACGAGAACAAGGAGTACGCCAAGCTCCTATGCTTTGCTTTTTAAGCTTTCTACTTTGTCTTAGTCAGCTTTGTGGCTCTTGCCCTCTGGGAGGTGGTTTCCCCAGGGGGGAGTGAGGCTGCTGAGGAACCCCGGGAAAGTGGACCCCATAGTGAGTAGGGGACGGAATCCACTCCCTGGAACCCACTACGGGCTGGGTAAGGGACCGAGGATAACGGAGACCCCCGCTGGCTGAGTGGCAAGGTACAGGGCACCCTGGAACCTACTGCGGGTGGGGCAAGGGACTGGGAAAACCGGAGACCCCCATTGCGCATGTAGGGCAAGGTACAGGGAATCCCGGAGCAGCCGAAGGGGCCGGAGTGGCTCCCACCGGCAATAGGCCGTGTGGACTAGTGAGATCCGCGGCCCGGGGATTGGCAGGACTCCCATCAGTATTAGGCTGGTGGCCAGATAGGACTGTCGTAGTAAAAATCCTGAATTAGGTGTGATGTGTGATTGTGGGTCGTAAGGGGATCCCTATCCTTTTCTGCCCATTAAGTGACGATTGCGTCCCTCCTTGCTCGGAGAGCGGGGAGGCCCCGGGAATCCGTCCGCGTACTCCTAGGTAGTAGAGTATCCCATCCCGTTCTCTTGAAGGCGGGCCAGTGCTCTCTGCTGGGGGAGAGATGTATGGGGACCAAGCCTTTCCTAACCTTCTGTGTGATTGACCTACGACCAAAACCCTTCCCCAAATCTTCCTTTGGGAGCATGGACTCGCGTATGGAGTGAGCTCCAGCCCCTGGAAATCGCTTGCCAAAACCTGGGGCAATCAGGCATCCTACCCCGTTCCTCTTAAAGGCGGATTGGTAACTAGTTGCCGGACAGGGTGCAGGCGAGGACCCCCCTTATAAACCCTCCCCAGTGGTGTGAATGTTGAGGAATTGGCCTCACCTGGGAAACGGAGGCTAGGAAAATTGGTCTCGCCTGGAAAGGAGACTAAGGCTTATTGCTGTGTTTTAGTGTTGTTTAACTATTCTTCAAGCATGATAGCAAGTGTTTTAGTGTTGTTGTGTTGTTTAACCACTCTTTAAGTATAATAGCAATTGCTTTGTTAAATAATTAATCCTCTCCTACAAGGGGGGTTAGCAAAAGCCCACCCTCCTTGGTGAATTGATAGTAAAACAATGCCTGTGCCCATGAAAAAAAGGATTGGGCCCAAACGGGCAGGCAACCGCAGTTTAAGGAAGTTAGGGGGGGGGGGTGAAGGGTTAACTCTGTAGTTGCTGGTGGAAATTAAGTAATTGCAGAGTTGGCTTCTTGCTTTCTTTCTTTTATAATAGTAATTGCTTGAATAATGGTGTGACGTTGTGCAGTCTATATGGTTTTATAAAAACTTGATAATAAGTCAATATAATGTAACTGGGATAGTTTTAGAGAAAATACGGTAATAAGTGAATATAACGTAACTGGAGAGAGGAGCCATCATGAAGAATCCCCTAGCTACCACCTGAGCTGGAACAAGAGCTGTACCAGGGGAAAGAATTGTGCCCAGGCCTGGAAGGTGTCCAGTCTGAGAAAAACTTACTAAAGCATCTCTGAGGGTGAGATTATCTGTATTTAGTTTGATTAGACATAGATTTGCGCATTTTATTTTATTTTGCTTGGTGACTTACTTTGTTCTGTCTGCTACTACTTGGAACCACTTAAATCCTACTGTCTGTATTTAATAAAGTCACTTTTTATTTAGTAATTTACTCAGAGTAGGTATTAATACCTGAGAGAGCAAACAACTGTGCATATCTCTCTATCAGTGTTATAGAGGGCGAACAATTTATGAGTTTGCCCTGCATAAGCTTATGCAGGGTAAAACGGATTTATTTGGGTTTAGACCCCATTGGGAGTTGGGCATCTGAGTGCTAAAGACAAGCACACTACTGTGAGCTGTTTTCAGGTAAACTTGCAGCTTTGGGACAAGTGATTCAGACCCTGGGTCTGTGTTAGAGCAGACTGGAGTGTCTGGCTCAGCAAGACAGGGTGCTGGAGTCCTGAGCTGGCAGGGAAAACAGGAGCAGAAGTAGTCTTGGTACACTGGGTGGCAGCTCCCAAGGGGGTTTCTGTGATCCAACCCGTCACAAATGGCATAAGCAGTAAAACTATAAATAAATGTTAAAAAAGAAATTATTGGTTTCTTTGCAGCCATTCCTTTGGGAGTGTCTGTAAATAATCCAGGCAAAAGGTTATTAAGGTAAAATCATTTAACTATAAAAAAAAAAAAAAAGTTAGTTGAATTTGTTAAGAAACACTCCTGTTGTGTATAATTTTTGTTTTATAAGTTTAAGATAAATTAATGTTGTTTTGGGGTTATAGAACCAAGAAAAATACTTTTGCCAAACAAAGTAAACTAGTGTTGTTTAATTTTGGTATTTAGCACATTTGATCCTTAAAATGACTTAATGCTTTACAAAGTTTAAATTGTTTTAAATAAAGACCAAAGTTGTGGCTGCAGCAGGATAGTCAAAGCCAGAAGAATGAAAAATTTTAAATCTGTTTTGGTAATAAATAGCAAGTAAAGGCTAATATCAACTAAAAAGCCACAAATAGAAATCTTGAAGTGTTGCTGGGTACACCTTATACCCTGATCACCTTTGGCGCTCCCTGGACGGTTGCGCCTCAGGTGCTCTGGCCCTATTTGCTCGCGTGCATCACCGGATGACTGTGCACCGTTGATTGCTGCAGTTAAGTAAAACTTTTCCTCTGTGGCCCAGCACTACTGCCAGCAACGTGATGATTGGGCAGGCAGCACTTTTCCCTCTTTGGGAACTCTTTCTAAATATTTGAATTAATTTTATTCAAATGTTTAAATGTTATAATTGTAAGTGTGTTAGTTTTAGTAAGGTATTTTCTTGTAAAAAGGAAAAATGCAGGATCTTGGGCGGAGGTTTTGCAACAGTTTTGCATTGGTAAAATATGTCATGCGGGGGCTGTTGTGGGGCTTTTGCTTAAAGATTTTGTGTCACAATCTGGCATATCTGAACTAATTATAAAAGAGCTATGTGCAGCTTCACAGATCCAATATATGTGCAGCTTCATAGATCCAGTATGGCCAAATGCCCTTTGAAGGCCACTCCCAATCAAAAGACCAAATTCAGCCTTCATAAAATTTTTACCAGGGCACCCAATGCAGCTACCGACAGTGCCCTGCTGGCCCTAGCTCAAATAAACAGTCGTTTAATAAATTACACAATAGTCAGGAACTAACGAAATGTGTTAGGTCTTTCTATATACAGCAGTCCTGCCACTCACTGAAACCAGAGACTGGGTCTGCATAAAGGTCCATCAGCAAAGAACTGCCCTGGCCCCATGCTAAGGGACTCTTGTCCGCTGACAAATCCATTAAGCCTTCGGACCTTGCTAAGAAAACAACTTCTCCACCTGAGGCCACAATAAAGCCTCCAACCAAGCAAGGTGATTGTGCTGGTAACCCCTCCCTTGCAGCCTCATTGCCGAACAGCTAAGTGAACTAAGACTACGAAATCTTGAAAAATAGCTTGCGGAAGCTAGCCAAAACTACCTGAAAATGAAACTTTTAATATTCCTCAGCCTCTTCTCCTTAACGAACTTGGGGTGGGGAGGGAAAAAGTAATTTTTTTTTCTAAATCTTGGCCAGTCAGTGGCCTTCGGTTTGGCCTGTGTCATATTGCAGTGTACCCCGGCTCTACATAGTTGCCCATTGTTGTAGTCCCCGCTCCCCAGCTACTCCCCCTCATATCTTCTCCAATTCCCATACAAATCTGTCTGGCCGTGGCCTCAGGGAAATTCAAGTCTCGGAACAACAAATGTGGTATAGCACATCCTACCGATAGAAATGTTGTTTCCAGTGATGAATTGTGCTAAATGCTACTATGAGAACCACCACTTTCTCATTTCAAAAGCCTCATTTCCCTCTCTGCTTTCCAAATAACTACCCAGTACCCTGATTGTTCTCAGAGAGCAGCCATTCGGTTGGCCCAGCTTGTGCAGTGGGAAAGTTTTTATTGGGGAAAGGGAGGCGTAGTAGGAGGGGGCCTTGCATGACCTAACCAGAGCAGCCGCTATTTGGACAATAGACAAGGCCCAAGACCATAAAGAACGCCTGGAAAACTTAGAGGGGGCATCAGGCCTCCTTACTGGGGCAAGGCTAACCAACACCTATACCAATATAAAAGCCCTCCATGCCTTGTCAGGACTGGGAACCACAACCCAAACCCTCCTACAAAAATTAATAAACACCCTTGCCTTAGCAGGAAAGGACACCGTCTGGGATTCAGCTTGTAGTCAAATGCAGAATTTCTTTAATGGTCTCTTAGAAAAAAAAAAATGCAAACCGATGTTTTAAATCAGAGGTGGCCTAAAACCCTTGCCACCGCGGTAGGAGTGCCATCCGGGCTATGGAGGTGGAGGCATGCCTGGATCCTGTCTGATTGGGCCTGCAGCTCCTCAACATGCTCCTTCCATGCTTCGGGACCGGTAAATGGCACCTGGGCTCCAGTGCACTTACTTGTGCCAGAACCCTGGGCGAATTGTCTATGGGACTGGGTTATCCACCGGCAGGTATGGGAAGTTAAACCACCCCATAAACCTAGCCGTTTCATCACCACTCCCTATGATTTCACTGCTCAACATATCTGGGTGGGTATCGGAACCTTGTGGTCATTATGGCCCTTGGAACCCCCACAGCTATTTTGCCTCCGCAAATTGCATCCTAAAGAAGTGGTTAACGTTTTTGATTTGGCATGTTGGGAAGGGGAAGCGATAGGTAAAGATCCAGAGGGAAAATTACTATTTAGTAAGAGCCATGGATGTGCCCTGCCATCAGACCCCCACATCCCTATCCCCTTTCACCTTAACTTAACCACTGCACAAGGAAGCCGCTTTATTGTATGGCCTACTAATCCTCAGGTTTATGTAACCCTCCATCCAAGTGTTCCTTTTACATTTGATTGAACTTCCCCATCACTAACCGCTTCCTAAACCTCACTTCTCTACTCCCTCTGCTCTCCAACTTATCTCACCTGCAAGACCAAATGCATGTAATAGAAATAGAATACAACAAAGAGGCCAAAGGCTTCCAAATTGCTTATCAAGTACATACCTTATGCTCCTCCCACGACATTGCGTGCTTTCCCTCTAAGGAAATTGCCCAAGTTACACCCAGTTGGCTAACCTCTTCTGCCCTTCACATTCTATTTTGGATTGTTCTAGCAATTTGTTGCGGATTAATGTTGGCTGTTGCTTGTTGTCTATGTAAATTTTGCCGTTTGCCCCGGCTCCCGGTTCAGCCCCGACCACCACCGGAAGCCCTTTTTATTTTCACAGATGTTCCCCACCCCACACTATATTGTCCCTCAAATCCGGAAATCGACCACCTTAGTGTCATTTCTAAATCCGAATACTGTCCTATGGCCCCTTTGTTTAAATAAGGATAGTGATGCCTATATGGCATCAGAGGAGGGAAATTGTGGGGAAATAGAGGGGGGGGCCTTCTTTTTGATAGCCAGAGCTGTGAATCTGAAGGCCCCAAAATAAACCCTCCAACAAAGATCTGTTATGCTAACTACCCTTACACAAAGCAGGGCCCAGGCCAGGGCGTGAACTAGACTAAAAAACACAGTTTTCTGCCAAACTCGGTCAAGTGTCATGTCCAGAGGAGGGGGGAGGGGGGAAAGAATAAAAAGCCCCAGCAGCAGTACTAATGAAATATGTTCATGGCTGATGAAATATAATAACCGCTTGTGTGAAGCAATAGGTAACTTTAGCTAAATGCAAACTGACTCATGCAGCTTATCCTTTGAATGATCTGTGACCCACTCCGTGATTCCAGCTATCTGCAAAAATAGCCAATCATAGATCCTCTTTAGGCGTCCCATGGAACCCCCCCCCCAATCTTTAACCAAAAGACCCCGGAAAATAACGTGTCTTGAGAAATGTACCCAAACTGGTGCCAAGTACCACCCCTGGGGAAAACCACTTCTCGGAAAATTAATAAGGAAGGTACGGGGGCGGGGGGGACTGACCCCGACCCTACTTTCTTAACTTGCGGTTTGGGGGAGGGACTAACCCCAACCCTAATTTCTTAACTCATGACTATGTTTGTACTTTGCTTGCGGTTTGACAAAATAAATTAGCCTGCGAGCTGTTGCTCGGGGTGTCAGTCTTCGGACTGCACCCCAGTGCACTGGTATGTATGTCAATAAACTGGCCTCAGGCTTGAGTCTTTGAACTAAAATGACTCCGTGGGGGTCTTTGACCACAACACTGCTTTGGTCCTGGGCCCCAGCAAGTCTAACGACAGCCCTGGTGACTCCACTAAAACAGGATTGTGACCCACTTTGGGGTCCTGACCCACAGTTTGAGAACCTCTGGTCTAACTTCAACTTCTAGCTATTTGACCTTGCTTTACCATTGACTGCTAGATTGAAGAGCCCTCTCTTGCCAAATTTCTGTTCCCCATGTAGATACTTATATATTGTGATCAAGTCACCCCTTAAACTTTTTGTTAAACTAAACAGATTGAACTCCTGGGAGTCTATCACTATAAGACATGTTTTCCAATCCTTAGCCAGTCTTGTGGCTCTTCTCTGAACCCTCTCCAATTTACCAACATCCTTCTTGAATTGTGGGCATCCAGCAGCAGTCACACCAGTGCCAAATATCGAGGTAATATAACCTCCCTGCTCCTACTCGATAGTCCCTTGGTTATACACCCAAGGATTGCATTCGCTTCAGTGCCACACCGCGCGCTCATGTTCAGCTGATTCCACCATGACTCTCAAATCTTTTCAGAGTCACCGCTTCCTAGGATAGAATCCCCCATCCTTTAAATATAGCCTACATTCTTTGTCCCTAGATGTCACCATCTTATCAAGCAATCCAGATCATTCTGTATCAGTGACTTATCCTCTTCATTATTCAGAGCTTTATCTTAAAGGGTTTCTTATTCTGGAACAAGAGTGCCCACAGAGAGGATTATATCACTTTAACTGTAGTGGTTTAAATTCATACTTTTAACTTATACTGGTCTTACTTTCCTGTGTAGACAAGCCATAAATACTGGGCTCCACTTAAGAGTTTTGCTGGATATGTCAGTTAGGAGTGTGAAAAAATCATTCCCCAACTGACATTGCTGGGCTGGCAAAAGCCCTAGTGTAGATGCAGTTATACTGCCAAAAGATCCTTTTCTGTTATAGCTTATTTCAGTTGGGGAACTGGTCTAAGCTATACTAGTACTCTTTTGCTGGTATAAATTGCATCTCCATTAAGAGATTCTACCAGTATAGCTATACCAGTAAACTCTTTCTAGTGTAGGCAAAGCCTTAGACAATCTTCCATTTTAGTAAGAGACATTTTAGTTTCCTTTGAACTTTGGATGAAATTAGCGTACATTACCAATATAGCCATGAAGATATGTGTTCATGGACACTGTTAAAGTCCCAAGTTCAGATCCTGAGGGTACATTTATCATGACATCCTCTCAGCCACAGAAATATTTTTCTGGACACTCATAAGAACATAAGAATGGCCCTACTAGGTCAGACCAAAGGTCCATCTAGCCCAGTATCCTGTCTTCTGACAGTGGCCAGTACCAGGTGCCCCAGAGGGAATGAACAGAACCATAGGAGCCGACTTCCCCTCTGCCTGGTGGGTGCTCAACCCCCCCGCCCCTGACCCCGCCCCTGCCATGTCTCTTCCTGCCCCCATTCCACCCCTTCCCCAAAGTCCCCGCCTGCTTCCCGCCCCCATTGCACTCAGTGTAGACCAGCCATCAGTCTCCATTATAAGGAATATAGTCTCCCCTTGGAATAATAGAAATTCCTCATGCAGAACAAGGGGAGAATATATACATATGACCCTAAGAAGTCACTGCAAAAAAATTGAGGCTATATACACCAATCTCATCACACACACTGTCCTCCCCTCTATCAATGATGCTAACCTCAGCAAACCTGTTCACCTCTCTATCCCATTTCCTTCTCTGTATCTTTTTCTGTAGCTCTGCTTGGAATGCTCTTCCTGTCAGGTACGGAGCTATATATACTGAATAAGAAAAATGACCAGTGTAACGACAATATTTAGCGAGGAGTCCAAGCTGCAGAATTCAACTTCAGATTCACATGGGAATCTGAGCATCCCCAAAGCTCACCAAGGAGTTTGGATCCTGTGTGCTGATTCAGTGCAGGCCCATCTCTATTTAAAATCGATTTCATACATTGTCAAGTATTTGAAATACATGTATGTGTGATCTATTTTACGAAACACAAGTATGACCTATGATTTCTTTCCTAAATGGGCTTATGAGTCTCTCTCTTTCTGATTGGTGACTTATCTTGACGAGATGTTATTTGGGATCATTAAGTCAATTTCTCTCATTTCCACAGGTGTTTCTATTTGACTGGTTTTGTAGAAACATGGGAATATATTTGGCCAGTTTACATTCTTGCCTTCTGCTGTGTTTCGTATGGAAATAAATGTTATTCTGCAGGGTGAGCATTTAGTTTTTGACATCCTGCTTCTACTCTTTTGTGTGTCCATTTTCCATTAGAATGGTTCATTTTGCACTCATAGGTTTTAAAGATATTGTGACAGGGTCAGGCCAGATGGCTACAGGAGAGTGGTGGACGGTAGATACATTAGCCCTAGATTAAGCAGGTCCCTTTTCCCTCGATAAAATAACAGGGACTATTCCAGAAAAATCAGGAACCTGCTAGAACCAATTAAGGCAAGCAGGCTAATTAGGACACCTGGAGCCAATTAGGAAGCTACTGGAACCAATTAAGGCAGGTAGGCTAATCAGGGCAGCTGGTTAAAAAGAAAAGCCTCCCTTAAGTTAGGGAGAGGCACGTAAAGAGCTGGGAGTCAGAGGACGTGCTGCAGGAGGACTGAGGAATACAAATGCCATCAGGCATCAGGAAGAAGGTCCTGCAGTGAGGACAAACAAAGTACTGGGGGGAGTTAATGGGGAAGTGGCCCAGGGGGTTGTAGTTGTCACACAGCTGTTACAGGAGACATTGTAGACAGCTGCGATCCACAGGGTCCTGGGCTGGAACCCGGAGTAGAGGGCAGGCCCGGGTTCCCCCCATCCTCCCAACTCCCTATTTAACACAAGAGGAGTTGACCTGGACTCTGAGTCATATCAGAGGGGAAGATCTCTGGCCTATCCCCGACCCACTGGTGGGACAACAGAGACTGCAGGGATTGTTGTCCTCCCTTTCCCCCAGGCTGGCCAGTGATGAGGTTAGCTGAGTGAACGGCAGGTTTGAGCCAGTGGCACAAAGGCCAAATTGAAGGCTGCTGTGAACCTCTGAGGCAAGCAAATCCGCCAGAAAGCGCAGGACCCACCAAGGCAGAGGAGGAACTTTGTCACAATATACATATGAAATAATGAAAGGTATCAATACGGATGATACAGTCTCACAAGATTCATGAAACACCAGTAGCAAAACAGAATTCCAGTGACACGTTTTATTTCATTGGCAAAGCACTGAAAAGCAGCAACCAAACATGGATGTGCAAAGAGATTAGAGTGAAGCCTGGTCTACATTACAGAGTTAGGTTGACATAAGGCAGCTTATGTCGACCAATTGTGTAGGTGACTACACTACAATGTTCCTCCTGCTGCTTTAAGTCACTTGCTACGCCGACCTAATAAATCCACCTCCACAAGAGGCATAGCACTTAGGTTGATGTAGTTAGGGCAACGCAGTGTCAGTGTAGACACTGCATTGCTTATGTTGACGTTAGTGGCCTCAAGGAGGTATCCCACAATGCCCCACCATACATGGCCACTCTGGTCAACTTTTTGAGCTCTGCTTCCCAGTGGCCAGGTACACAGAAACACATCCCTCCCTTTTTAAAGTCCCAGGAATTTTTGAAATTCCATTTCCTGTTTGCTCGGTGTGGAGAGCTCATCTAGCAACTGCCCAGCTGACCATGCCAGCTCCATGCAGCAAATGCACGCCTGCCTGGAGTACACCAGAAGTGGTGGATCTCCTGGGTCTGTGCGGAGAGGAGGCTGGGCAGTCACAGCTCCGGTCCAGCCATAGGAACTTCAACATCTATGGCCAGATCACTCAGCACATGGTGTAGAAGGACTACTACAGGGACACACAGCAGTGCTGCATGAAAAATCAGTGAGCTGTGGCAGGCATACCATACGGCAAGGGAAGCAAACAGTCGCTCTCTGGTGTGGAGCCATAGCCATGCAGCTTCCGTGCAGTCCGATGGATACTTTGGGGGAGCTGGGTCACAGGGCACTGGAGTGAACCCCGAGGACAAGGTGCTGGATGAGGAAGTGGAGGCGGAGGAGAATGGGGGATCGGATGCTGTGGCAAGCCAGGAGCTCTTTTTGACTGCAGAGCAGTCTAGCCACTCCCAGCAGTCCAGCACTGGCAAGTCTGATGAAGGGGAGAGGACCTCTGCTAAGGACTCAGTTTGCTTCAGTGTAGCAGGGACACATCTTTTTCATATACTTTTTTTTAAATCAGGCTAGAAGAAATAGTGAAATAACCTATGGAGGCACAGTTACTATCTGCTTCTCATTCCCCTGTACAACTAGGTAGAAGGGGCTCTGTGGAACGGTTTGTTTATGTGCACCGGGATGTCCCATGAATCCTCCCCAGAGATATCTAGGAAACTTTCCTGGAGGTTGTCTGCCATCCTCTGCCGAAGGTTTCTTGAGAGGGCTGCCTTATTTCTTCCACTGCAGTAGGACACTTTCTCACTCCAGTCAGCTATTACTTCAGCAGGCACCATTGCAGCGCACAGGCTAGCAGCATACAGACCCGGTCTGCCTCCAGATTCATGCAAGCGCTATTCCCTTTCAGCCTCAGTTACCCTCATGAGTGAGATATCCACTAAAATCACCACCACCTTTGGAGAATGGTGCCAGTATTCAATTCAATTGCCCTATCTGCTTGCACTGATGCCTGAGTGCTACCCCCACCCTTATTGTCCTGACTCGCCACTTCCACCCCAGGCTGGACTCATCATGGCCGGGACTGCTGCCGTGCCCTATGAATCCCAAGGGGAAGTGAGAATGTTGTGCTTGTAACTTGTGTGGATCCAGGGGAGTGAATGCATTCACAATAGTACCTCTGTCCATTGTTTCTTTAGCAGCTGCAAAAGTGGCCTTGAGAGTCTCTCCATCCACAATGGCAAAGTGGATCAGTCAGATAAGGAGTAAGAGGAGGACAAGGGAAGACATGTTCCAGGATATCCTGCAAGCCTTTGGCTCTTCAGATTGCGAGCCGAGGGCTTGGAGGGTCACAATCAATGACAAAATGCAGAGGGATAGCAAGGACAGGAGAAACGGGCAGTGTTAGGATATAGTATTCAAGCCTGTCTGACCTATACTTTAAGTATTTAGGTGTATTCTTATCACTTAGCTAGTTATAGAGGTATAAAAGAAAGAATCAAAATCATTGTCTATCTGTGGAAGGGCCTTCTCTCACTGTGACAGTCTGAGGCCCTGTTTAGTCATATTGAAATAAGGCAATCTGGGGCTGTTAGGAAGGTGATCCAATCTATCACCTCCAGAGAAAGGAACATGTAAAAGGAAATTTAGTTTGATAGTTTTCTGTCTGGTAAGAACTCACTTATCAATAGACACAGCTGGAAAACCCTTATGTCTGTATAGATGTAGTTGTGAAATCCTCACTTCTCTATTGTTTTGTATGTTTATTTGCATGGTCTCTGTCTGGTTCTGTAATTGCTTCTGTCTGCTGTATAATTAATTTTGCTGGGTGTAAACTAATTAAGGTGGCGGGATATAATTGGTTAGCTAATCATGTTACAATATGTTAGGATTGGATAGGTACATTTTAGTAGAATGATTGGTTAAGGTATAGCTAAAAATATTACTATATAAATTAGGAGCAAACAGGAAGTAAGTTGGGATTCAAAAATAAGGAAAAAGGAACTTGGATTTAAGCTTGCTGGAAGTTCACCCCAATAAACATCAAATTGTTTGCACCTTCGGACTTCGGGTATTGTTGCTCTCTGTTCCTGCGAGAAGGACCAGGGAAGTGTGAGAGTGAAGGAATAAGCTCTCTAACAGGCAGCACGAGATGATAGAGCTGCTTAGGAAGCAAACACATCTGTGCTCGCCTCCCCCTACAGCCCACAGAGAACTGCATCCCAGGACCGACCTCCCACACATTCCACATATCTTCCGGCGCCGCAGCAGTACCGCAGCTACTCCACCCCACGGGAGAGCACATACAATGATAGCCAGGCACACACCCAACTGTGAGAGACTACGCTGGTATATGCATTTCTGAATTCCCTGTTCCTTCCCCTTTAAAGATACTTTTACTTGTATGTATGTATGAAGTTTATTTCAGCTTTAAATAGGTATGTTTGCATGGATGTGGAATAAAAGTCTATTTCTGGAAACGTAATTCATCTTTGTTAGTCTCCAACATATGGCAGCTGCGGCCCACATTCAAAGATAACAGCAACAGGCGCATTTACGTTGTTATATTAGCGCACATACAGCACTTATTACAAGGTTCATAGCATGGTGCAAAAATACTGCCTGGCAGAGCACACCACAGCAATACACATTACTGTGACTCATTCTTAAAATGCTCCTTCAAAGCCTCCCTGAGCCAAATAGCCCCCCTTTGAGCTCTTCTTATAGTCCTGATAACTGGCTGCACAAAATCAGCAGACAGCCGATCCACTCCCCTGCTCCACCCATGCGGAAACTTCTCCCCCTTTGCTTCACAGATATTATGACGTGCATAGCAGGCAGCTATGACCATGGGGATATTTTCTTCACTGAGGTCTAATCTCTTGAGTAGACAGCGCCTTTAAGTGGCCAATTCAACTGTCATTCTTCACCTGCTGAGCCTTTTGTTGAAGCGCTTCTTGATGCTGTCGATGTTGCTGGTATGAGCCACGGGCGTAAGGGGTAAGTAAGGTCTCCTAGGATCACTATCGGCATTTCAACATCCCCAATGGTAATCCTTTGGTCTGGAAAGAAAGTCCCTGCTTGCAGCTTTCTGTACAGGCCTGTGTTCCTAAAGATGCGTGCGTCATGCACCTTCCCTGGCTAGAATAGATTGATGTCAGTGAAACGACCCCGATGATCAACCAGCACCTGCAATACCATAGAGAAGTAGCCTTTTCTATTGATGTACTCCATTGCAAGGTCGTCTGGTGCCAAAATAGGGATATGTGTGCCATCTATCGCCCCACCGCAGTTTGGGAACCCCACTGCTGCAAAACTATCCACTATTTCCCACACATTGCCCAGAGTCACAGTCCTTCATAACAGGATATGATTAATGGCCCCGCACACTTGCATCACAGCAACCCCACTGGATTTTCCAACTCCAAATTGATTCCCGACTGATTGGTGTCAATCTGGCACTGCCAGCTTCCACAAAGAGATTACCACTCCTCCACTGTCAGTGCAGCTCTCATTTTGGTGTCGCTGTGCAGAAGGCTGGGTGAGCTCCAGTTCCATGAATGTGGCCTTGCGCATCCGAAAGTTCTGCAGCCACTGCTCGTCATCCCATACCTGCATAACAATGTGATCCCACCAGTCAGTGTTTGTTTCTCAGGCACAGAACTGGCGGTCCACCGTGTACAGCTTCTCTGTGAATGCCAACAGCAATCTTGAATTGTTTCTTTCCATGGTGCCCAGCAAGGCAGCCACCAAGGAATCATCATCAGACTCACAGCTCAGGAAATACTGCAGGATCAGGCATGTTGTGTTCGTAACATTAAGCACAATACTGAAGAGCAGTGCAGGATCCATGCTTCTCATAGAGATGGCAGATGCGCAGGGTACTGGGGCTTTTGAAAAGCAGCGCGAAACATAATAGGATGCCCCTGGAATGATGGGATGGAGAAAACTGCATCATGGGACGCTGAACCCATGTTCCCAGCCACCCCTGCATGACTCGTTTGCACCCACGAGGCATTGCAAACCCTTCCCAAAACACCCAGTGCTAGATGGTGGATAGCTACCCATGGTGCATTGCTCGCTGCATCAATGCAAGTGCTGCTACTGTGGATGTACACTGGCGATAGGGTGACCAGAGGGCAAGTGTGAAAAATTGGGACAGGGTGGGGGGTAATAGGTGCCTATATAAGAAAAAGCCCCCCAAATCAGGACTGTCCCTGTAAAATTGAGACATCCGGTCACCCTAACTGTTGATACAAGGAGCATAATGTGGACATGGAACAGCGGTTTAATCAGAGATGACCCATGCCTGCCAATAGTGGGGGGGAGGGGGAGAGGCAGAGTGAGGGCAGCTAGCTACTGGGCATGCTTACACAGCAGCAAATCTTGGGGGGCATATGACCCCACATGCCCCCCCCCACGCATCACCTCTGGGTTTAATTATTGCAGCAGCTGTACATTGATGTAATTTAAGTTGACTTAATTTTGTAGTGTAGACAAGGCCTGAGTGAAAGAACAAATTGAATGAATTCTGGCAAAATGTGTTATAGAATCTTAAGGGGTAATTTGGTATGTATCGTGAATACCAAATTAAAACAAGGTAATGGGACACTTCACGTTGAATAGTCCCTTGAAATATGTGTTAACTACTTATGCTAAACCATCTATTCTACCTTGTATTTAGCTGTGACACTCTGAGGGCAGGGTTACACTTAAAACACTATCGCGCTTAAATGAAGACTCTCCTACGCCAATGGGAGAGCTTCTCCAGTTGGCGTAGTTAATCCACCTCCGCGAGAGGCAGTAGCTATGTCGACAGGAGAAGCTCTATCACCAATATAGCGCTGTCTGGGGCTAAGATCACTATAACTATGTCACTCAGGGCTGTGGATTTTTCACACCCCTGAGCGACGTAGTTATACCAGTGTAAGTCTGTAGTGTAGGCCTGGCCTGAGTAAGTTTCCCAGACCTGAAGAAGAGCTCTGTGTAGGTCTAAAGCTTGTCCCTCTCACCACCAGAAGTTGGTCCAATAAAAGATATTACCTCACCCCCTTGTCAAACTAAATCAAAGTCTTTATAATGAGGTATAATGCATCACATATGTCAGAGCACATGGATTTATTTTCTTTGAAACCACATCAGACTGCTAAAGCTTGAGGAAAATTCCCTCTAGAGGGAAAGGGGAGGTTCCCAACCACAGATCCAGAAAAAAATCTGAAGGAATTGTCCATGATGACTAATGGGAAATTCAATTCTATCAAATGGACGGAACAGAAACAACCCAACGTCACCTCAGAACATTTTACACACTGTAGTTAGTTAACTGTGTCAATTAATTTCTCTGGGCCCAATTCTGCAGTCCTGACTCAGGCTTGTCTACACTTAAAACGCTACAGCGGCACCACTGTAGCACTTCAGTGTAGATACTACTTATGCTGATGGAAGGGATTCTCCCACTGGTGTAAGTAAGCCACCTCCCCGGGAGGCGGTAGCTAGGTCAACAGAAGAATTCTTCCTAGCACTGTCTACACCAGGATTAGGTCGATATAGCTACATCTCTCATGTAAGTTCCTAGAGTAGACCAGGCCTCAAGCATAACTACTTTGAGTTCTTTTTTACCTTAGTCAGGACTGCAAGAATTGGCCCTTAGACTTAGGGCTTCATTCTCCAACTTATTCCATCTTTCATTGGAGTTACACTGGCATAGAAATGCCAGTAGGAATCAGGTCCTAATTTACCACAAAAAAGGGGTCTACTTTACAGCCTTTCTGGGTTCAGTTGTGTTTTTTTTTTAAATAAAATAATGGGGCCTATTCTTCCTAGGTCTACAGCAGTGTCTGCTTGTGCTGAGACTAACAGAGGGCCCAGCGATACAAAGGGGTGCTTGTGAAAAGTGCCAGGAATGACATCCCAGAGGATCAACATTCTCCGTTTATCCAGAGAACAGGTACAGCATGAACAGGCACAGTGCAGATTTCCCTAAATTGCCTTTCCAATGTTTCTCCAACCTGACTTGAACCCTTTGGGATTCAAAGGTAACTGCATTCACTCCATGTATGTTCCATTCCAGTCCCTGGTCAGTGCTGTGACTAGCAAAAAGGATGCAATCTAGGGTGACCAGACAGCAAATGTGAAAAATCAGGACAGGGGGTGAGGGGTAATAGGAGCCTATATAAGAAAAAGACCCCAAAATTGGGACTGTCCCTATAAAATCGGGACATCTGGTCACCCTAAAGCAATCTGTGGTGTTTCTTCTTTTATTTGGACATCCAAAAGTAACCAGTAATTCATCCTTTCACAGAATCCATTTCACAGCCATCAGCCAACTCTGACTTTTGCCACTGATAAGTTAGACAAATTCAGAACAGTTGTTTGAGGCAGCAGGCTCAACATTTCATTATGGAGGCAGTATTAAGTGGAATTACCACCTAATTTACAGGCTAGTCATGGAGTGGATGTAGCTTGCATCTAGTTTACCCAATTGGAGATATTATTTGACAGTGTATTTCACTGCAACCCCATCATCAGGAAATGTGGCTGGCAGCTGTAATGCTGCCTGTTTCGTAGTCAGGGAATGCTACATCAGATGACCTTGTTTCTGATTCAGGGAAACACATTTCCCAGTAGTGGGTGTGGGAACAGACCTACACAGCTATGTTTCTGATGCAGTTTTCTCTGATTGGCACTGGGGTTGGTGTGGGACAGCCTCACAACCTTACCCATTCCTGCTCTGCTTTTCCACTGACTATGAAAAACCCCAGAAGGGGAACCACATCAGACACTCCATTGGTCCTGCCAATGTCAGAAACATTACAAAGAATGGTGAGGAAGCCAATATAAAATTCCCAAACTAGATTTTACATCACTGGGGGCAGTGCAGGATGAAGTGGAGATGCTATCATAATTGACAATGCACACGGTCTATCCGTCAGTGAAACAGAAAGACCAATGGAAAACAGTCATCCACATGAGAGCTGCTATAATGATACTATCATAATTGGTGCACTCTCTGCCTTGAAAAGCCAGTGGGAGCAAACTCTCTCCATGGAGGAATAAAATAACTGGGTTTTCAAGACATTAACATTCCTGTCATGTGACATACGAACACGTTAGGCAGCTGAATCACCAATTCTGTCTCTTGTTTATATTTACGCCATAATTTTGCAAGTCTGGAACTTCCAAGCAGACAAGGAAGGAAATTAGAGCTCACATTTATTAGCGCAAGATTCATTTGATTGTAATATATTGTCAAATGGTTAGAATGCTTTCTACTATATTGAAGTGAAAAACATTAAGGGTGAAATCCTGGATTTATTGAAGTCTATGGCCAAAACTCTCATTGACTTCAGAGAGGTCAGGATTTCACCTTAAAAGTCTCTGTAAACATCTATTCTCCAGCCTGCTACAAAGGATTTCAGTTTCAGTTAATTTTGTTCTCTCTTGTTTGGGAATTTCTGCCAGCTACTCAGCCTTTATTTACAGGAATCTTGAATGTGGAGTTTCTTGAGAATTTTATTTGGAAATAATGTGGCTTATGAGGAAGGATGAATTTATTTTTGTGTGTCCAATGCCTGTATCTCAAAGATTTATGTCCCTTCTAAAAGAGAACTGAGTGTAGGAGCTAGACTGTCCTTTTCCCAAATTTTCCTGCAGAAGGGTGGGAACTGAAAAAAAAAGCAAAGAGAACAAAGTAGGAGAACATTTTTTTAAAAGGTCATAAGAAGAGGTGGAGAAGCAGAACTGGCACAATGGGGCTCTAATCTATAACTGGGCCTCGTAGGTGCTATAATAAACAAACACATACATAATAATAAGAATAATAATAGCTGTGATAATGGGGAATTACAGGCTGGGGCAAATTTAAGAAAGTTTGATTTGTATGAAAAGCAATGTTGCTACTTTCCACTGTTGAGGCTGTTTTCTCTAGTGAAAATGCTACCCTCGAACAAATTTGGGAATTCTTGCCAAAACTTCACCCCAAATCTGTTCTGTTAGGCAATAATTCCAGAGGAAAACATTGACAACTTCATGTAACTGTAAGAAGGAAACTTTCAGTGGTGGATCTCCCATCCATAATTGGGGAGGTGGATTAACTACAGCAATGAGAGACCCCTCCCGTCACTGTAATGCATGTCTACACTGAAGCCGTACAGCAGCATAGCTGCAGCTGAGCCACTGTAGTGTACTAAGTGTAGACGTAGCCTCAATGATTATGGGATTGAACGCAAACCCTGAATCCAAACATCCCTGAAGCTTGGGTCTGGTCCTAGCCCTGATGTGGACCCATTTCTACTTTCTATATATTTCAGGAATTTTTGTATACAGATGGAAAGAGAAGACAGAATATTTTGTCCGTGGAATAATCATTCTAGATTATATCAATCATCAGCAAAATGACGTCAAATTATTTATGAATTTGCAATTACCTCCTTAGGAGAGAGTAAGCAGAATCCTCCATGTAGCAGCCAGCAGGGAGATGTGCATTTCTCTGTATGCATAAATTTTCATATGTGCATGTAATTTTAAACCTGAAATAATTGCACACAAATTGGAGACAGGGAAGGTGCAAAAGTCAGGCCAAAAACACTAATTTGATTTATAGATATTTAAATCTCATGTTTTTAAAGTCAGTATCCCAATTTTTGAAGGGCTCTGCCTCATGATTTTTGAATGTGTAGAGTTGGCAGTACTGTAAAAAGTTCACCAACAATTCATCTCATTTTCTCCTGCTTCTCCTATTATGCTCCTTTTTCAAGCCCAGGTAGTAACATCAATCCATTCTACTTCTTGCTATTGCTGGGAAGCGCTGGTCAAAATATCAAAATTGTTTCCATTTTGCAGGGTTCCAAATGGAACAATTTATTTATTTGTTTGTTGAGAATTTTTATGATAATTTGGGGGGGGGGTTGAAATTTCAAAATTTTGAAGTTTTGTTTTTCCCCTTTCCTCCCTCATTCCCCCGCTGTTACCCGGGGTTCTTTCAACCCAAAGCTCTTGGTAACTTTTACTCTGTGCGAGGTGGTGTCAGGAAATAAATTGGGGGAGACACGGCCGTCCGACCGATAGATGGCTGGCAGAAACAGGACAACACAAGAGTGCTTTCACTTAAAGCTAAACTTTACTTAGTCTCAAGCACTTACACATATCCTCAACAGGTTAGTAAAATTCCTGCAACCCTTGATAATTACCGAAGCTGAGTTTGGCTCTCGAGTGACACAGCGGTGAGGAACACAAGATGCATCCAGAGAGAGAGTCCAGTCCCACTACCTCAAACTTTTCCCCCTTATTTATACATTAGTAATACAATGACATGTCACTTAAAGAAAACTTGTTAAGCAAGCAGTTTCAAAGGTCTAGCAAGAGGCTTCCTTCTGATTATTGATTAACCAGGTGTGTTTTTTCCCCCAGAATTTGCAGCCTTGAGACCCTGTTAGACACATTCCTGAGGGCACATCCTGCTCTTCTAAAATGCATGTATCAGCAACTTCAACACAACTCTTATCAGGAAGGATGTGGGGTCAAGCTGCCCTTTCTATGGCACCCAAAACCCCCTCCCCTCCTGCCTTGGTCAAGCTGAGGCTGCTGCATGGCCACTTTACGGCCTGCTGACTTGGCTGCTTTTAGCAATAAGCCATAGTGGTTTCAGGCACTTTACTGATTTGCCAAAATCTCCGCATACACCGCCACTTTTTTTTGGTCACTAAGTGCAATGAAATAAACAATGTGCAGGATTCACACAACACAAACTTTTTTCCTTTTTTTCCTTTGTGATTGTTCCAGATTTCCCCAATTTTAGAGAATGTACAAAGTGGTAAAAGGAAAAATGAGACTCTGTAACTCTGCCATTCTGAAACTTTCCAAAACTTCCTCAATTTGAAAAGTCACAGAGTGGCAAAGTTACTAAGCTGTAGTGAGTGCCTGTATGTAGGAATATAACATTGGCAAGGCACCTATTAATATTGTCTGTGAATGATGTTATGGGTTCTGTGACAAAGTGAAATAACAGGAAATTGGCGGGTGTCAGATTTGCTCAGCACCAGACAGCATATGTTGTGAACTAATAAAGAAGAATTTTATTCCAAAAAATAGAATTTTATTCTCTAACATGAACCAGTGTGTTTAATTGCCTGGTTCAATTTAAAAAAACCATTTAAAACTTAATAAATTAAGGGAACAAAACTTACGAAGGGCAAAGAACACTCCATTTCAGGAACACATGCGCCAGCCATGGCTTTCACAGGTCAGTGTATGTGAAGCTGTGATTGTCTTTGTATGTGAAGTGTATGTGAAGCTGTGATGTCCCCCCGGGTGGAGTGGTAGAGGATAGTGCACATGGAATGCCTGGGGGGGGGGGGGGGGGGGGGATGAGCAGGAGTTATAGGAAGGTCCCAACATTGAGTTCTCTATGGGCTTCAGAGGGAGGTGAGCACAGGATTGTTGGACCTGCAGGTCCATCAGAGTCTGCAGCATCTCAGCTTGCTGAATGAGAAGTGCAAGCATCTCCTGCAGCATGTCCCTCTCCTTTTCCTGCGCCTTTCTCCGCTCACTCTATCTTTGTCCATGATGTCTGCAAGGGTGATCTCCAGGCCCTGTGCTAGCTCTCTGATGCAGCACTGGCTTGCAGGATCTCCTGGAATATGTCATCCTGAATCCTCTTCTTTCTCTTCCTTATCTGGCTCAGGCATTCCACGGATGTGGAGGGGGAGACCCTGAAGGCCACAATGGCAGCAGCTGCAGATACAGCACACAGAGGTACCACTGTCAGTGTATTCATGATGGAAATCAAAACCAAAGATACTGTACTCACTGCCCTTGCTCCCCAAAAGTTGTGCTCCCCATTCTCACTTCTGCTTGGGATTGATAGAGCACGGTGCCAGCCCGAGCACCAGCCATGGTGAGTACAGCTCTTAGGAGGGTTGGGGAAATGAGGGGAGAATAAATAGCTCATTGGCTAATAGTTAGGGCAATGTAACTGAGTACTGGCACCGCTTTCCACAGGTGGTGGTGATTTTAGCTGATACCTCACTCCTGAGGGTAACAGAGGCAGAGATAGCACAGCTGCTGCTGGCGGCCCAATGCTGCCCGGGACCGTATGCTGCTAGCCTGTGTACTGCAATGGTGCCTGTTGAAGTAATCGGTGAGTGGTGTCGGAAAGTGTCCTACCGCCGTGGAAAAAGTAAGGTAGCCCTCCCCAGAAACCTTTGGCAGAGGATTGCAAACTACCTTCATGAAAGTTTCACTGAGATCTCTACCGAGGATTCACGGGACACCCTGGTGTACATAAACAAACTGCTCTGCATGGTCCCCTCTGCCTAACTCTATAGGGAAATGAAAAGCAGATAGCAACTCTACCTCTCTTGGTTGTTCCACTGGTACTTCTAGCACAGTAAAAAAGAGTAAATCAATAGATGTGTCCTGCTACTTTGGGGGTGCCATCCCTGTCATTTCAAAGCAAACTGCATCCTTATCAGAGGTTCCTTCCCCTGCATCAGGCTCGCCTGTCAGGACTGCAGCAGAGTCAGAAACACATTCTGGCTTGCTGCACAGCTGGATCATCTGTCCTCCATACTCCTACTACTCCTCGTCCATCTCCTCCTCCTTGCGGTTCACAGCAGTGGCCTGTGACTCAGGCTCCTTGGAAGTATCCACAATGCTCTTGGGGGTGGTCTTGGGGTCTCCGTCGAGCGTGGCATGCAGCTCTTTGTAAAAGCGGCAGGTCTGCGGCTCTCCACCGGATCAATTGTTGGCCTCCCTTGCCTTCTGGTATGCCTGCTGTAGCACCTTGGCTTTCACATGGCACTGCTGCAGGTCCCTTTTGTAGCCCTTGTCCAGCATCCCCTGAGCAATCTGCTTGTAGATGTCCATGTTTCTATGGTTGGATTGGAGCTGTATCTACACAGCCTCTTCTCCCCAACACCTCCTGTGCACTCCAGGCATCTGCAGTGTGTAGCCAGCATGGTCAGCTGGGCAGTTACACTCTACAATGGAGATTACAATGCTAGGTGTTCTCGCTGAGCTGGGCAACCAGGAAAAGGAATTTCAAAAATTCGTGGGCCTTTAAAGGGGCGGGGCGCCTTCCTGTCTACCTGATCTCTGGACAGCAGAGTTCACAATGCTGACCAGAGCAGTCAGTGTGGGGCATTGTGGACAGCTCCTGGAGGCCAGTTACAGTCGACAGAAATAATGCAGTGTCTAAACTACCACTGCGTCGACCTAATTACATTGACTGCCACTGTACGCCACTCAGGGAGCGAGTGTTATTAAATCGCTGTAGCAGGGCACTTACGTTGGTGGGAGCCAAGTTTAAGTGAAGATGCATCCACAGCTAGGTCACTGTAAGCTGCCTTGAATCAACCTAAGCATGTTGTGAAAACCGGCCTTATTCGCTTTTCACTAAATATGGCCTCTCTAGTCCAGTGCTGAAGTACACTGGCAGTACAATAGGGAAAAGTTTGCCCATGCTGCAGCTTGTTCTGTGGCTATTCAACTTCAGCCTGTAGGGCTGTCAATCTAACATCTTTCACAAATTATCTACCTAAAACAAGTTTACATCTGAGCTGGCAGCTTAAACAAAATGCTGAACTCTATCTACAACTTCTCTAAGGCAAAGCTATATACAGTATTTTTCATCTTTCCTTTCATGTTAAGAGGAAACTATTTTAATACCAGCAGAGTTCATTTCCTTGGCTGCAACTGGAAGTGCTGATTGTGTCAGTGCAGTAGAGCAAAAACGAAAGAAGGAGCATTTGGTAGCTGGTCTTTTCTCTTGGACAAATGTACTCAAAGGTCTCCAGAATTACACTCTGTTCACAGGTTTCAGAGTAGCAGCCGTGTTAGTCTGTATCAGGGCCACCAGAAACAGAAGGTAGTAGAGCAGCAGATCATGGTATATATCAGCCTATATAAGCAAACCTTCTACTTCAATTCAGACATACAGATGATCAAATGGGAACAGTGGAATTAACCCAAGGGAGTTTCCTCTGAATTGTACTTTTTTCTTATCCTCAATCTTTGGTTAGGTATTTTTACTATGATTAATAGAGCCTCATGCCATTGCAATCCAGACAACACAATTAAGATGAGGAACTCCAATCCACATCCTGTATCAGCACGGTTTTAGCAGTTCCCTTTTTATCAAATGTGAATTTAATGAGATCTTTAAAGATCTGTCACCCAATCTGTGACCACTCCCTTCTCTGTCTCCATGGCCTGATTAAGACACTGTAGTGGTTCTCGATAGCTCAGGGCCCATTTCATTTCTAGCTTTATTTAATTATAGGGATTATCTTGCAAATTCTTGCTTGTTTATTTTTGGGAACAATGGAATTGTATTTCTCTGTGCATCCATTTCTGTTCTGCGATAATCTCTTTTAGTGTTGCCTGGTAATTGACATTTTCCATATAAACATACATGTTTATGCTAACCCCTCCAGACACTGAATGGTGCAGATGTGTAAAGTATTATTATTTAATTTTCACAAGCACCAGTTGTACATACCCGCTCTGCCAGAAGACATGTTAAAAGGCACACACAGGGCTGCATCTTGCAATCTTTACTCAGACAAAAATCTCACAAAAATTTCAGCATTTGGCCCATAGTAGAACAGGCTTTGTAACCACACATCCGGCATGCAAATTACATGGTAAGGCAAAATGGCATATACCTTACTTGGGGCCCACTGATGTCAATAGGAACTTTGCCTGAGTTGGACTCACAGGATCATACCCTTGTGCCCTGATTTTCACAGGAGCTTTGCCCTTCTCCAGATCAAACCATTAATGTCACTATTCTTTCTGCAAAATTACTTTATTTTTATTCTTTCTATATAAAATATAAACACATAATGAAACAAAACATATATACACCATTCTGCCCCATTATCTCCTATCAATTGTCCCTAGTGAGCAGAGACAAAGGCGTATCATACCAGGACTGAAGATGAGCACTGGTGTAAGTGCCTTTCGCAAACTCACTCATCTGCGTCATCAGACTCCTATTTTGTTGAGTACAAAACGTCAGCAAAGTCCCCCAAAGTTGTTTTTTTTAAAGATTATAGCATGATAGGCAAATTGCCAGTTCCTGTAACTTAACTTGATTGTCATATGCTGCAAACCACAGAAAAAATATGTCTGTGTTCTGAAAAATTCCCACTTTAAAATTTGGAGCTCATTCAGTACGACTGAAAAAGGGAAGGCCAGGGTGTTCTCATCCCTCAAGTCCACAGCCAGTTCCTCCCCCAAACTCCCTACTAGAACAATTATTTAATTAATGGTTTGACCTAACGTAGTTTAAACTGAATAGGAATGTTATGTGAACATGCTCGCACAGCCATGTCCACACTCTCCTTCCAGCACCAGGGCGGATGGGTGTTGCCATGCATGGAATAACAGGAATGCATCAGGCACTGTACCTTACCTATTCATATTGCTCACATTCTACGGAAGTAGCCAGGGCTAGGCAAAACCTTTTGAGCAGCCTAAATCCTTTTACCCATAACTCTACTCAAGTTACTACAGCTAATGGGTTCTGGTCAACTGAGGGGAATTACAATATGAGGTTTCCAACAGATCTTACATGCAACTATCCTACAGCTGAACCCACATGAGGGGAAAATATGCACTCAGGTATTTCTGAGTTAACATTGACAGTAACCAGCAAATTGCCCCTTCGAGGTGGGGGCAGGTCTCGACCGCCATGGAGGGGGAGGAGATGTAGCTACCAAAATCAATGGCTCTGATTGTAATGCCATGTAGAACCCTGTGCACCTCTGTGCCATCCCCACAGAAAGCCATCCCTTGTAAGTTGCTGGCTTCCTACACTACCCCACCCCCCCCCCAGTGGCACTAGAACCTTGCTGCCATTGGCTATGCCCTTTGTGCCTGCCCTTTAGCAGTCTATCAGGCTGGGTGTGGATGGTGAAGGGTAATGCGACTGCACCAGCGGTAATTCTCACAGAGACGTCCACTTGGAAATCTGAACATTCCCTCAGGGAACATACTGTTCCACTCCTTCACATCTCTGGCCCTACTTCCTATGCTAGCCCAAGTTGTGGAGTTTGTGAATGGGCTTCTGTGGTCTCTGAGGGCCACTGTATAGCAGGGGGAAGTATATGGCGATAACTATTTTGAATTTTCAGCAAAGGTGACGAGGCCTCAGGACAGGTGCTTTTTATACATCTTTATTTTAAATAAAAATAAATAAATTGTTTTAAACCATGTTCAGCAGATGTCATGTTTGGGCGGAGTTTGACCACAGTTGTACAGAACAACTCTAGCCTGATTTGTGACCATTACCACCACCATGCTTTTAGATAGTATTCTGCATCAGTAGATCTCAAAGCACTCAGTATCATTATCCCCCCCTTACAGATGGAGAAACTGAGGCATAGAATGGGGAAGTGACTTGCCTATGGTTACCCAGCAAACCAATGGCAGAATCAGGAACTGAATGTAAGTCTCCACAGTCCCAGTCCAGTGCCTCTCCACAAGGCCGCACTGCATCCTTTGAGGATGCAAACTATATCTGCCTCTTAAAATGTAGAGAGACAAGGTGGGTGAGGTAATATCTTTTATTGGACCAACTTTTGTTGGTGAGAGAGACAAGCTTTCGAGCTTATACAGAGCTCTTCTATGTTATTTATTTTACTATGGTTCTAAAGTTATAGGTCCTGACTATGCTAAAGAATGGTGCATTGCAACCCCTGCTTCAAACCCCCAGTATGTCCGTAATATCCCGTGTCCATCCACTAAAGTGCTGGCATCTGTTCAGAGGCATTCATACCACCATTGCGATGTCACTTCTGAGAAGGACTAAGCATGATGTCATCCACCATTGTGTCACCCTGCACCCTTGCAGGGCCATTATAGACAGTAAGTGCTAACATAGCAGCTGAAGGGGTGATTTTGGTCCTCCCACAATGCTCTGGCCAACACGTTAGTACAACTTTGACACCTCAGAGCACTGACTTAGTACCACTGAAAGTCAAGCCACTTATTAGGTGCCTAAATAGAATTTGCTGTAGGTGCCTAACTTTAGGCATTCAAGTTTGAACTTGTTGTCCTTAGCCTTTAATAAAAGGAAGAACACACAGCAGAATGTAAAAGTGTAATGCAGAAGGACTACGGTCTAGTGATTAGAGCAGGGCACTAGGTTGCCATAACTCTGACTCTTGGGTTCTATTTACAATTGTGCCAGTGAATGTCCTCCTGCAGCTCATTAATCCCCTCTGTGTTTCCACTACCCAACTGTAAAATAATAACAAGAGTTCCCTGTACCACAGAACATTAATTCATTAACGTTCATGCAGTACTTTGAGATCCTCACATGAAAGCCATTGTGCAAATGCAATGAGTAAGTGTTTTATATTCCTTCCTGTCAAAGAAGCTGTATTTCCCACTTAGCCTGTAAAGATCATTTACGTCAGTGATAAAAGTTTTCTGTCAATCATTGCAGAATCAATTAGCTTATTCTCTTAGACTGAATGTGGTGGTGGAATCTAGTCCTGAGTAAATTGCAAAAGAAGCACTGAATGTTACTGGGCTTTTTAGCCTTGTGACATACAGACCATCAGCTATGGTGCATGTTCTTTTTTCTTTTCTTTTTTTTTAAAGTACATTCAATTCACTCTGTACTTTCCAGTTTTGCTGTTCACTTCCTGTATATGTTCAGTCAGCTGACACTGAGTCATTCACTGCGGATTAGAAGAACTTTCACAGAACATCTGCAAAAACTATCAATGACAGTAGGTCAGAACTTATCCTGAGAAAAACGACATGCATACATGTATCCACCCCCCATTCATAAACTTTCACCAAGTAGCAAAAGCTTTGATCTTCATGACAGGCACTGTAATCCCCCACAATAACAACACCATCACAAAAGAAACTGACTTAACATTTTCCAAGAATAACAGATGAAACCTTTTCTTTTTAAGACATCATTTTCATGAATGAATTATTCATTCAGTTGCAGTAATCCGGACACATGTTTTTTAAAAGCAAAATTCAGTATGTTCTATTGGCTGATGACGACACTGTATAGTGCTGGGTTTGGGGGAGAGAGGGCTGACAAAAAACTAGTTTCTAAATCCAGAGGGAAAGATGGGATGGTAGCTCTCTGGTGGCAACTTTGGTAATGTAGAGGACCTGGGATGGTAATCTTGGTAGTTTCCCTGCAGTTTGGAAGTACAGATATTTACACATGGATAACTTTAGACAATGACTAAAATAGCTGAAGTTTAATTGGAGAAGCAGCAGCAAATAAAATGACTAAACTAAGTTAAAGAGACATGGTTAATCTCTTTTATTGGACCCACTGTTGGTGAGAGAGACATGCTTTTGAGTTTATACAGAGCTCTTTTTCATGTCCGTGTAGCTTGAAAGCTTGTCTCTCTCACCAACAGAAATTGGTCCAGTAAGATATTACCTCACCCACCTTTTTTCTCTAATATCCTGGGACCCACACGGCTACAACACTGAATACAAACTGGGTTAAAACAGTTTTGTCATTTTTTTGGCATTTATGGTGCTGATTTTATATCCTAGCTGTTCTATGCAGACTAAAACTACCACAGCCTGACCCAGTTCCCCCCTATACTGTCACCAGTCTATTGTGAGCGGACCCAACCACTGGCTCCCATGCTTCTAAGTCAACCAGGTCTGGGCAGAACTGGCTCACTATTCAATTAAAAAGCAAACATCTTAACACACTAATTAACTGAGCCACCAATCCAACTTAACATCAATCCAACATTAACACCAGATCATACTTTGGGGCTTGTCTTCATGTATACCGCTACAGTGGCGCAGCTGCACCGATAGAGTTGTAGCGCTCTAGTGAAGATGTTCCTACGCCAACAGGAGAAGCTTTCCCGTCAACATAGTGCTGTCTACACTGGGGGACAGGTTGAATTTTTCATCCCCCTGAGTGAGGCAGTTATACCCATATAAGTCTGTAGGGTAGACCTGGCCAGGGTGACCACCCACATTCCATCTCACCAGCTCATTAATTATAGAATTCCAAAGAAGTGCCAATGCTGCTGGATTTGAACAGCATTTCTTTTTGAGGGGGATGAGGCGTGTTCCTCTTACGTTCCCCAACATTCGGCCCAGTTTTGAGACTCTGTGGGACACACTGCTCATGTGTGGCTCTGAGGGACATTTTGCAATCCTCCTGACCATCTTCCAGTTTGTGCTGGATGGGAAATTTCTTTCCTTCTTCAGCTGATCTGGTGCTTGTGAACTGGAGGTCTGTGGTCAGCTGCAGAAGCAACTGGAAAAGAGAATGTTTACTTTAAACCAGCCCTACAAAAGCAGCTTCTCTATGTTTTTTGTGAAGATTAACAGGGCTTATATTTCTTTAGGAGGTAATCAGCGTTAGTGCAGTAAGGTGAAATACATTTATGCTGCTATTGCTTTCATTGAGGGGACAGGAAACTTTTTCTCAATAGTAAATAAGAGAAGCAGTGTGATTACTAAGGTATTCTAATAAACTGTAGATATTTTAATTTGCCTATGTGGGGGAGAACTGCATGGGGGTGACCTTGAGCAAGTCACATCACCGCCATGTGCCTCAGTTTCCCCATCTATAAAATGGGGATAATGATACTTAAGTCCTTTGAAAAGCACTTTGAGACCCACTGATGAAAAGTGCTGTTCAAAAGCTGGGTATTATTATTATCAGTGAATCAGCCCATTGTGGAAGATGTAGTGAAGGATAGACCCAGAGGAGGGATGAAGCAGAGTCTGACATGGAGGGTAGGGATAGGATACAGAGGGACCTAGACAAATTAGAGGATTGGGCCAAAAGAAACCTGATGAGGTTCAACAAGGACAAGTGCAGAGTCCTGCACTTAGGACGGAAGAATCCCATTCACTGTTACAGACTAGGGACAGAATGGCTAGGAAGCAGTTCTGCAGAAAAGGACCTAGGGGTTACAGTGGACGAGAAGCTGGATATGAGTCGACAGTGTGCCCTTATTGCCAAGAAGGCTAATGGCATTTTGGGCTGTATAAGTAGGGGCATTGCCAGCAGATCGAGGGACGTGATCATTCCCCTCTATTCGACATTGGTGAGACCTCATCTGGAGTACTGTGTCCAGTTTTGGGCCCACACTACAAGAAGGATGCACAAAGAACGGATGAAAAAAAATCAATGATGAAGGGTGAAATTTAACAGATTGCAAGTCACCCCATCACCAAACTAGAGAAGCATGATTCTAGCTTCTCTTACCATGTAAATCAGGAAGCCAAGCAATGTCAACAGAGATAAAGTGGTGTGAAAACTGAGTATATGAGATCAGGTTTAGGTCCGAGCTGCCATACGGGAAATAAGTTCTTGGTCACTGTTGGCAAAATGAGTGATGGGGAAAAAAATCACACGTCAACGTGTGAAAAAATACAAACGGACAAAACCAGCTTTTGTTCTTGTTTTGAATTTACTTACATTACAGGGAATGGGCAACAGGGGGTGGATCACTTGATGATTACCTGTTCTGTTCATTCCCTCTGAAGCACCTGGCATTGGCCACTGTCAGCAGACAAGATACTGGGCTAGATTGAAAAATTGGAAAGAGTCCAGCGGAGGGCAACAAAAATGATTAGGGGGCTGGAGCACATGACTTATGAGGAGAGGCTGAGGGAACTGGGATTGTTTAGTCTGCAGAAGAGAAGAATGAGTGGGGATTTGATAGCTGCTTTCAACTACCTGAAAGGAGGTTCCAAAGAGGATGGATCTAGACTGTTCTCAGTGGTAGCAGATGACAAAACAAGGAGTAATGGTCTAAAGTTGCAGGCGGGGGGGAGGTTTAGGTTGGATATTAGGAAAAACTTTTTCACTAGGAGGGTGGTGAAGCACTGGAATGGGTTACCTAGGGAGGTGGTGGAATCTCCTTCCTTGGAGGTTTTTAAGGCCCGGCTTGACAAAGCCCTGGCTGGCACGATTTAGTTGGGGATTGGTCCTGCTTTGAGCAGAGGGTTGGACTAGATGACCTCCTGAGGTCCCTTCCAACCCTGATATTCTATGATTCTATGTTCTCTGATTGGCAAATGGCATCACTGTCACACCTAGTGCTCAGAAATTAACAGACAAACTGAAACGATCCCAGATTCTGATCTCAGTTATCCTTCTATAAAAATCCAGAGTAATTCCATTGATATAGATGGTGTTACTTCAGGTTTTATTTTCACCTCAAATGCACCCAAAACCTATTTACAGTGGGCATGTCCCTCTCCTGGCTATGTGCATACAACACAATTACTAATAACAACACTCCTGATAAGGGCAGCAAACTTATTCAACCTATACTTTGGAATGACCAATGCTTCTCCGTTTGCCAAAAAAGGAACGATCAGATTCACCCACACCACTGCCCCCTCCCCAGCCACCAACCCACCTACGAGCTCTCTTTATTTTTGTGCCTGTGACACCACATGTTCCAGCCCACTAAAAAACCTTCAGGTTTAAGAGGGGGGAGGAAGAACTCCCACAATCTCTTTCCTGCTAACAGAAAGTGTCTGAAACTTGAGCCCCCTCCTTTGCCCTCACACACACCTACTTCTCCTACTCTGCCCTAACCAAAATACCTTGTGAGGGGACATTCCCTTCCCTCAGATGACACACAATGCACCGTTGTTGCGTTGCACTGTGATAAGCACTGCAAATGTCATCCACATGCACAAAGAACGGATGAAAAAAAATCAACGATGAAGGGTGAAATTTAACAGATTGCAAGTCACCCCATCACCAAACTAGAGAAGCATGATTCTAGCTTCTCTTACCATGTAAATCAGGAAGCCAAGCAATGTCAACAGAGATAAAGTGGTGTGAAAACTGAGTATATGAGATCAGGTTTAGGTCCGAGCTGCCATACGGGAAATAAGTTCTTGGTCACTGTTGGCAAAATGAGTGATGGGGAAAAAAATCACACGTCAACGTGTGAAAAAATACAAACGGACAAAACCAGCTTTTGTTCTTGTTTTGAATTTACTTACATTACAGGGAATGGGCAACAGGGGGTGGATCACTTGATGATTACCTGTTCTGTTCATTCCCTCTGAAGCACCTGGCATTGGTCACTGTCAGCAGACAAGATACTGGGCTAGATTGACCTTTGGTCTGACCCAGTATGGCCGTTCTTACATTCTAACGGAAGTAAACTTCCACAAATGGGAAACTGACATTAGAGCTAGTCAAACATTTTTGAAACAGCTGGTTTTTGACTAGTTAAGTGTGGTCCAAATCTTTCAAAAATTCTAAATTTTGATGAAAAAAAGTCACAATAATTTTGCATTAAAACATTTCTGAGTTTTTTGACCAGCTGAACTCAAACATCAGCTGTACAGTAGCAATAGTGACATATTTTAAATGGAAATGACACATTTGCACAGTTGTGCTAATTTCACTGTGTAGTCCTCAAGGTTCACTGATGGAAAATGGCTTCATTTCACCATAGGTCAAATTAATAAATGTTTGCAAAAATATCAGTTTCCACACATGGATATGGTTCCTAGGAAATGAAAAGTGGTATCAGTATCCCAGGTATGTTGTAATTCGTTCTTGTGAAACTACTACATATCTCCTGAAAAAGCAGCAGGAGATAGAAACACAGTATTAAGTACTAGGTAAATATACAGTGACTCAGTGTTTCTTATTATGTAATCATAGATACCAGTTCAAATAATACAATATTCATGGCAGTCTCAACAGGGGGGAAAAGGAATGAATGTATATGGAGACCGATTTATCCTCTGACTCTTAAAACTGATCCATAAGGATAGAGTTGCATTGAGTGCGGAGAAGGGGGCAGTACTGGAAAGCTTGTATCTGTTCTATGGCCAAATACAGGATTTCAATATCCAGGCCTGCAGTAACTTCATTTTAAAATTTGGGGGCAGATCCTCAGCTGGTGCAAATCAGCAGAGTTCTGTTGACTTTAAGTGAGCTATTCAAATTTTTACCAGCTGAAGATCTGATTTTGTTTAAGTATCACTAGTAAGATGACACAGAATGTAACTCTTTAGGACAGGAAAATGTATAGGCTCTGTCCCTAATAAGTGGAAAGACTCATTTACTTCAGTGAGGTTTAGATCATGATCTTATAAAAAATTGACTGTCACACAATATATGAGACATAGGCCATTTACAATTTTCGTTATTAAAATGAAGAAACCAAGTAATTTCAGGAGACTCCATTAGGGATTATTGCTTCAGTTGTTTGGAAAACAGTGGAAATTAACATCCTATATTTCTGCGGTGCTTTTCATCCAGAAGGATGCCCCAATCTTTTATAGCATGCATAGAAAGATATACTTTCAGACAGACTTATTAAAGGTATACTTAGAATATCAATTTGTAACAATTGCCATCTTGGTTGATGAATCATGGATTGAACTGGCTACCACCAGAGTAAAACACAGGAGCTGTGCTAGACGCTATAACAGACTTGTAACCTCCACCGATAAGCACAAAGGGTGACTTGTAGCACACACTCATCAGTGGGTTACACACACTTCCTCTGCTCAAAGGAAGCTTGTCCTGAGCATCAGAAGTCCACAGTAGTTTGAATCCTAGGTGAGCCTCTACTTCTGTAACATTTTCCATCATGGCCAACAGACCAGCCATTGAACCAGGGATCTCCAGAGCAAAAAGCAGGCATAGCTGTAGCTTGAATTAATGAGCCAAAGCTTTGTATGCTAGCAGCATAATCAGTCATGTCCTCTGCAGACCAGGCATAGAGTGGGGCCTGACAGACACTCACCAATGGGTTACATTTACCCATGCTTGAATTTGGCTATAGACACAGAAACAAGTTTTTATTAGGTGTTTATAATGTAAATACCTAATTAAAACTGGTTTTCATTATAAACACTTAAATCGTTTTCATTGGAAACATCCTTGACTTCCCTCCTAAAAATTGGATGGGGAGTGGGGTCAGTGCAAAACGGCTTTCTTGTAAGTGTAACTACTTCTAGCTCCAAACTTAGGTGACCAGGAGAGCATGCTTAATAATAACGTACTCATGTAAAAAGTGCTGTGGCATCTTCTAATGTTCATAAATGTCAAGACCTCAACTTTAAGTATCATCTGAAAAGTACCACTTGCAACTAATTCCTCTTAGCACCATTCAGGGGCTCTGGTTCAGCACTGACTCAGAAAAGAATACTACCTACTGAATCATTGCTTCCATTACTACATTATTCTCTGCAGCACCCTGGAATTTCCTTCAAAGTCTCCCATCCAAGTACTTAAACAGGTCCAAACCAGTTTGCTTTCTGATGTTTGGCAAGATCGGACAACCCAAGGTGGTACATAGCTAAAGGCAACAGAATAGGTAAGGATTATCCCCAGTAATGAACTGTGTGATTATTTGATAAAGAATAAAATTCACCTGCATGCAAAAAACACTTTCAGTTCTCTAGAGAACGTAATTTGCCTCAAATGTCAGACACATCTATAAAAGTTGCTATTTCCTCAAGAAGATAAGCAAACTGAAGGTAACTGTGGTAACTCAGTCCCTCTCTCTGGCTGGCCGAAGTGGAGTACTGCTGTTAGTGTAGCAACACATGCAGTTTGAACTCCTCTGCATAATAAAACAGAGATGTCATTTTTTAGGCTAGAGTGCGGCAGCATATTCTGCTGTCAACCTCTTACACCAATTTGTAGTGAATTAATAATGATAATATCTAGCTTTTATACAGGGCTTTTCTTCAGTAGATCTCACAGCACTTTACAAAGGAGGACAGGATTGTTATTTCACAGATGGGGACACAGCGGCACAGAGAGATGAAGTGGCTGGCCCAAGGTCACCCAGCAGGACTGTGGCAGAGCTGGGAATGCAACCTAGGTCTTCTATGTCCTAGTCCAGTAGCCTTCCAAAACCAAAAGACACAATAGGCACTAAGTATTAGACAAGCACTCACTCCTCATGAAGGAGATCCAGTCACATTAATATTCAATATTATTAATGGAAAGTAAGATCACTCTTTGTTAGTGCAGAAAAGCCCCCAGGTCCATGTGATGGGGGAGGAGAAAGGCTTGTCCTGAACAAGTAACTCAAGTAGCTAGATCCCCTGATGCTGTTCTTCTGAGAGAATCTGGCCATAGAGCTAATGTATCCAGGCCCCAGGTGAATCACTCCAGTACAAGAGGACTCCTTTGGTGATATAGTGGCTTCTGGGCCTCCAACTGCTTGCTGACAGTGTAGGGGGTGTGACTGCAAGAAGGGAACATGGACGGGATGCCTCTCTGCTGCCTTAGTGCCCAGCTGAGATTTCAGCCAGTTGGGCCATTAGCAGCTGGCTTAAGCAAGAACAGCCCTCCGTCTGCTCTAACTTATGCTAAGGGACTGGCCATGCATACAGTGGCCCCAGGATCTGAGTCGTGCAAGGTGAGCTTTACACCATTTTTGCACACACACACACCCATGCTCTGTATGTAGTTTGGCCAGGCCTAAGGATCTCTCCCACAGAATCCAATGGCAGCAATCATTGTATTTTGTGTACTCTTCTGAGCATGTCACAGCTGGCCCTTATTTTCCTAGGAGGTCTATGGCAATTGTGGTGGTTCTTATTTCACTGGAACTTCTTCATCTTCCTGAAGATTCACTTTTCCTGTGATGCCTAAAAAACACAGCCTATAAATAACAGTCAAGCTATCTAGTGGACTGTTATATAGTGCACAGAGCTAGTCTACTCAAAAACATGCTCATAGTCACCTTGGCCTCCATTCCCTCACCCATCACCACTTTTTTCTACCCACTAGTTATATCTTGTCATTTACCAAGGCTCCAATCCTACAAAGACCAGTGGCAGATTATCCAATGGGCCCATGGGACTCGTGCCCAGGGCCCCCGGCCAATTGGGGGCCCCTGGAAAATGGGATCCCCAGCCCCCAGCATAAATCTGCCATGGGGTGGCGGAAGCCTGGATCCCTGTCCGAAGCCATGGGGCAGCCCAGCACCCCGACCCATCCCTGGCAGCAGCGTCAGGCGGGCAGGGTGGGAGAAGGCCCAGCGCCCTGACTCCAGTCCCCAGCAGCAGCGCCGGGTGACGCGGGGGAAGCCCCAGAGCCACAACTCTGGTCCCTGGCATCAGAGCTGGGTGGGCGAAGCCCCAGCACCCAGACCCTAGGTGTGGTCCCAGGATTGGAGAAGCTCTTGCTCCCCGCTGCGGCCCCAGGACCATGGCGGGGAGGGGGCAAAGCTTCTCTGGTCTTGGGACTGCAGTGGGGGAGGACAGAAAGAAGCGAACGGGGGCTGAACTGCAGTGGGGGGGACGGAATGGGCCAGGGCTGCGGTGGAAGTGGCGGAATGGGGGCAGGGCCATGGGCGGGGCCATGGTTTCAGCACTGGGGGGGCCCCCCACTTGCTCTGGCCCAGGGCCCTAGGAGACCTTACTCTGCCTCTGAGACTAACACATATGCTCAACTTTACACACTGTGAGTAATCCCATTGAAGTCACACTGCATAAAGGTAAGCGCACGTGTAAATCTTTTGCAGGATTGGGTCTCAAGACTGCAAGCTCTTTGGGTCTGGAACTATCTCTTTACTACATATGTGTACAACACCAAGCACAAAGGGACCCTGATCTCTGACTGGGGCTTCTAGATGTTGTTATAATAATTTGGCCATACCTAGCAGAGAACTCAAATAGTTCATTTAAATATTAACATTAAATGTATAAACTGCAATGACTACGTACATTTAAAGATCTCATTTTGTGTGTAGTAGGTCTACTCTGCCTTTCAATGGTATATTTCTGCTTCAAAACTTGTCTAGTACCAGTCTCAGAAGAGAAATTGCACAGAGTTCTTCAGCTTATTTCATATCTCATGTAGGTAGGTGCAACTGAGCTACGGTCTATGGAGATCTTACACCAGGTTACAATTGAATCATTGTCTGAGATGCTTACTGCAGTTTTAGGTCATAGTACGTGTATCATTTATAATCACGGGGGAGCCACTAACCATGTTTTGAAGGAATCAAAGTCCTCAATTTCCAATTGAATTGGCTTTCCCGTGGACCGTCTTCCAAAAATTGTACTTTTGTGCAAGTAAAATTGGCATAAGCAAGTTTGAAGTCATTTAAAGGTTTTCCCTCCCCAGCTGCTAAGCTTATGGCTAGTGGCTTCCTGTCAAGGAAACGTTTAGTCTGCTTTTGTCTTTGTTAGTCAAGTCTGGCATTCCCCTCTTTAGAAAAAAAGTAGATATTGTGTAAAAAAAGAATGCAAGCAAGCAAGGCCATATATATAGATAGATACTCATGCCGGTGGCCTGAAATATTTACCACAATGCTTACCACTTCCAAAGGACATCCATTTCTAAGAAAATAGTAGCTTCTGATTGCCAGATGTCATAGGTCAGCACAAAATGATGTGAAGAATATCACATGCACTTTTTCCCCAGCCCAGCTAAGCCCATAATATAATGTGCATTTTCACTGCATGAATCGGCTAAGGAACAAACATGATGTACCAGCGACTTAAATCTTATCTGCCCTCCCCTCAAACAGCTATGCCAGCAAGTGACCCAGATAAGCCACTCTTTGGGTGATACCCATCGTGTGACCGGGGTGAAGAAAAATGGTTGTGTGTCAGCCGTTGCTCCTAAGCAACAACTGATCTGTTTTGGCCACTGACGGTGATGAAGAGAGGGGAAGGCTGACAAAGATTTAAAAATCTGGAGTAGAAAATTCATCACTTTGGGAGACCTACTGTCATAAATGTAAACATTTTGTAGTTTCATATATTGGGGAAGCAAGAGGAAAGGCGGGGGTGGTTTGACCTTATTTCTCAGATTAGCAATTCTTATTGAACAATTTTCCTTCTGGAGATATGTGCATACTAAGAGAAAAGCACCTGCTGTCTGTAGCTGCAGTGGTAATGCGAATGACCTCACACACTACTTTGCAGTATCACATAAACTACAATATGTTATCATGTAACTCCACTGAATGGAGTTATTGTATAACATGTCATGATATGTAAGCCACAATATGTGCATTCACAGGTGAACATATACACACTGACTGTCCTAACATATACACATTGAGCTGACTGTCCTAACATCCCACAGGCAATGCCTGTCGACTGGCAAATGCACACACTGAAATGTATGATTGTATTTGTGGGGCAAGATTTTCAAAAGTGGCTAGTAGAGGTGAGTGAGCAGCCCACCCTTTGAAAATCAGGTCTCTATAAAGTTGCCTAAGTTAGGGATCCAAAAATTGAGGCACTCAAAATTAACGAGTCATTTTTGAAAACCTTAGTCAGAAAGTAGTTATTTTAATTTTTAAAAACTGTTAATGATTGTACTGTTTTAAAATGCAGCCTACATATAATTTTCTAAACAGGACATTGGTCCTTTTTATTTGCAGACATTATTCAGTTACAAGATTATATTTGAAATTGTCCATTACCTAATTTGGCGGTGGTTGTTTTTCTTTAGAAATCAGATCTGCTGTGCTGATACTGCCGCTCCGGGAGGGAGTTAAAACAACTCTTCTTCCTGAAATGTTTAATAGAATGGTGTCTTCTTACATATTAAGTAGAGTGGATAATGATATGGTGGGGGAAGAGAATTTATATCCTAATGCCTATGCTTGTAGGAAAATAATTCAATGGATTTAGAATCCACCTCAGCCAAATAGATTGCAATTTTCATCCAAGACATCCTATAAATGTCAGTATCCCACTAGCTAACTAGAGCAGGGGTCTCAAACTCAAATGGGGTGCAGGAGGGGTGTGGGGTACAGCAGGGGGTTGGGCTGCAGGAGGGGTGCGGGGTACAGCAGGGGGTTGGGCTGCAGGAGGGGCTCGGGGGGGCGGGCTCCAGGGGCAGGGCAGGCCGCCTGTCTGCCTGTCCCCGCACCGCTCCGGGAAGTGGCCGGAACCTGGGGGAGGAGGGGCACAGGGGTCTGTGTGTTGCTGTTGCTTCAGGCACCACCCCCAGCAGCTCCCATTGGCCGGGAACGGGGAACTGCGGCCAATGGGAACTGCTGGGGGCGCTGCCTGAAGCAAGAGCAACACACAGAGCCCTGTGCCCCTCCTTCCCCACGTTCCGGCCGCTTCCCGGAGCAGAAGGGGGCAGGGCAGGCAGGGAGCCTGCCCTTCCCCCGGTGCGCGTCGGGCTGGAGCCACTCTAGGTAAACGCCGGGCCGCGTGTTTGAGACCCCTGAACTAGAGTGAGTATCAAGTCTTTGTAAAATAATAACAATGGCATGAGTTAGCCTCTAAGGCCTGGGCTACACAATTTTTATACCAGTATAGCTGTACCAGTTAGGGGTGTGATTTTATACTAAAATATTTTACCAATAGAACCCCTAGTGTGGAGGCAGTTATATCAGTATAAAGATACCTCATCCCCGTATAGATTATTTCCCTACCCATAGGGGAATAGCTATATCAATATAAAGCACCTTTATACCAATATAAATGCATCCACACCAGGGTGGGGTTGTACCACATTAGCTATACGTTTGTGTGTAGACAAGGGGTAAAATTTTCAAAACACTTAAGTGACCTAGAAGCCTAAGTCCCATTTTCAAAGGACACTTAAGTAGCTAAGTCTCAATGAAAGTGCCACTTAGGCTCTTAACTAAGTCAGTTAGGGGTGTGATTTTTTGCTGACATAGTTATGCCCACAAAAGCTCCAGTGTATATGCACTTGTACCAGCAGAAGGTGCTTTATACCGGTATGCCTTATTTCATTTCCTGAACTACAATGAGCTCTACTTGCATAAGCACTATTATCCGTCACTACCTAGACCGGATCCAACCACAACAGATATCCAATCAGGGACTGGGAATTAACCAGGTTGTGAAATATGGCGAGCATTTTTGCAGCTTTAACTATGCCAGCATAGTTAAGTAACAGAATTTAGCACAGACAAGGCCTAAGATGCTTTTGAAAATGAAGTACTTTTGAAAATCTCACTCAAGCCTTTATTATGCAAAGATTACATGTGGTTGGTTTTTGTGACCAGTTTATCTGGCAGTGGGATGTTTCAGTGTATGTGTATCTGCAAAGTGACCAACTGATATTTCATAGATTCATAGGCCCATTAGATCATCTAGTCTGACCTCCTGTATATCACAGACCATTCAATTTCATAGAATTAACCCCATATTGAACCCAATAAGTTGTGTTTGGCTACAGTATAACTTGTGTTTCACTAGAGCATATCTTCCAGAAACGCATCCAGTCTTGATGTGATGACAAGAAATGGAGAATCCACTTCTTCCCTTAGTAGTTTATTCCAATGGTTAATCACCCTCACTGTTAAGAAATTATGCCTTATTTCAAATTTGAATTTGTCTGACTTCAGCTTCCAGCTACTGGCTCTTGTTATGCCTTTCTCCTCTAAATTAAAGAGCCTTTTAGTGCCTGGTATTTTCTCCCTGTGAAAGTACTTAGATACTATAATCAAGTCACCTCTTGTTGGTAAACTAAACTATTCCTACTCACCAGTTTATACATCCAAGGATCACATTAACCTTTCCAAGCATTTAGAATCTGAAGAACATAGAATTTGCAGTATATAGTTTGACAGTTCCTGGAGTACCCAGGCCTGTGAGTCATCCTGTTACGCGCTGCCTCAAGCATGAGCGAGTACTGCTTGTGGTAACCAGATGTCAGTTCCCTAGCACCACCAGACTTTCAGTCACTGAAGCACTCTCTTCTGGGTCACTCCAGCCCTGTCTTTGCCTTGCAGATTAACAAAAGGTGCACCCCAGTCCCTTGAAGTGCTCCTCTGATACCCAACCCCATGACACTGGCTACTCACAGAAATCCCAGATGCTCTGTCCCCAAAGGAGCATTGTGCCCCAGTTTAACCATAACCCACCGCTCTTCTATAATACAGCTCTTGTAATGAAACAAAAGGTTTATTTATGAAAGGATAGAGATTCTACTAGACATAGGAGAGTGATGGAGACAAATGGTTCCAATACAAAACAAAATCATAAAATGTAAACTAGGACCGACACCTTTCCTGTCTAATAACGTATGTATCCCACCCCGCAAAGTTCAGTCTGTTGCAGAGTTGTCTGGCTACTTAGGAACCAACTGTCACACCTGGGGCCAAGGAAAGGACCCCACATGTGGCTGAGGCCAAAGACAGACAATGTCAGACACCTCGCTGACGACTGCCCTCTGACCAGATTTGACAGTGGTCTGAGGGCTCTGCACTTTGCTGATGAGGCTGCCGCAAATTGGTCTGGCAACCTCTGTACCCAGTAAGAAGTGCATGGCTGCAGAGTGCCTCTCCCCCATCTGTGTTAGGCTATGTCTACACTACATCATCTACAGCAGTACAGCTGTGCCACTGTGGCGCTTCTGGTTAAGCCGCTCTCCCATTGGCTTAATAAGTCCTACCTCCACAAGAGGTGGTAGCTCTGTCACAGGGAGAACTCTCCCACCAACACAGCACTGTATACACCGGTGCTTAGGTTGGTATAACTTACGTGGCTCAGGGGTGTGAATTATTCACACCCCTGAGCGACATAAGTTATAACGAAGTAATTTGTAGTGTAGACAGCCTTAGACTGAAACAGTTTTTGTTCACAGAGAGGGTGATCCCCTATCTGTTATATGTTCCCCTTGTTTCCTCCAAGTGGTTTTGAGCAGGTACTCAGCATTTCCTGTTGTTTTTATGGATTAGTCTAAGTTTCATTTGGTCAGTCTGAAGGGATATGAAGGGAACGGGAGGCATTCTCTCAGTACATGGTAATCACTGGGGAGAACAGTCAAATACCCAGCACACAAAAGGTAAGTACCTAATTTTAGATGTATTTGACACTGCCTTTCTATTGCCACAAACTCTCTGTGCTCTTCCAGGCTTCAGTCTTGCTCAATCCCAGATAACACTGATATAGACAGTGCTAGAGCAAGACAGCAGGGGAGCAGAATAGGTCATTAAAAGCACAGGAGAGACAGGGTCCCTGTTCACAGTCCTGGTGCCCAGGCCCACCCCAGTCCAGAGCAGCTGGGAGGAGCCATTATAGGGAAAGGCTAGCTTCACCCCTGTAACTCCTGGGCTTGGAAGGATCTTAATCAGTGGCTCTAGGGGAAAGGTTCATGCACAATCCTCTCAGATACAATAGTAGTGCCCCCCTCTCCATCCGCTTACAGCTGACCATTGTGTTTTCCATAAAAAATTAAACTTTTAACCCACTTTTAACTTTTAGGTGCCTCTAGAATGCCGGTGCCAGGAGGCACATGCCTACTGTGCCTAATTGGAAATCCAACCCTGCCAAAGGCACATTCCTAACACATCCCTGCCAAATTTCAAGCCTCTGCTCCAAAGCAAAGAAGAACTAGAGCTGTTCAAAGAAAAGGTTACCAGAATTTTTTAACATGGACAAAACAATGTAATTTCTCCTACCCTTATTCTCAGAAACAGCTGAACGATTTTGGCTGAAATTTTCCAAAAAATTCAGCTTGAGGCAGACACCTGATATGGAAAATTTCAGTACAAAAGGTTAAAGTTTGGCAAAGTTATCAGCAACTGAAACCAGTTTTATAATGGGAAGTGCTGGGCAACCTTAATAATAGGCGGCGCTGCTAGCCATGCCTATAATTGAGAGTAAGGGCTGCAAATCATTTTTTGACATGTTAACTTACCCCGCTGGGATTCATTGTCTCAGACATCTCCAAACAATAATCAACACAGTGCTTTAAAATGACGGTGGCAGCCAGTGAGAGTTGGAACTGGAGTAAAAGAGCTGTTGTGCTTAAACTCTAAGGCTAGGTCTACACTACAGCGGGGGGTCGACCTAAGATACGCAACTTCAGCTACGTGAATAGCGTAGCTGAAGTGGCGTATTTTAGGTCGACTTACCTGGCTGTGAGGACGGCGGCAAGTCGACCGCTGCCGTGCCGCCGTCGACTCCGCTACCGCCTCTTGCCACGGTGGATTTCCGGAGTCGACGGCAGAGCCATCAGGGATCGATTTTATCGCGTCTTCACTAGACGCGATAAGTCGATCCCCGATAGACCGATTGCTACCCGCCGATCCAGCGGGTAGTGAAGACGTGCCCTAAGTAAACAGAACCTGCTGCAATGTCATTTGTTCTATAAGATGTTTCCACTGTAAAACAGGGTGACTGCTATGATCCTTACTTTGTTAAGGACAGATTGTAGCTCGTCTTTATACAGCTGCACAGGAGTCAGGAAAGCACAAGGAACCTTTCTTATGCAAGATGTATAAGAGGCAGCCAAAAATGCAAGATGGGGAACAGAGACTGCTCCCTCCCTACATCCAGAGGGATGCAATCAACCACAAAAGGAGACAAGTGAAGGCCCGCCTATGGCCTCATTCTAGCCCATAGAGGAGCAGCACATAGGGTGAGAGTATGCTGCGATTGCCCCACTGAAGGTGTGTAGCGGCAGGAGCTCAGGGATTGTCTTTTTGTCCAGTGCTTGTACACTGTTAGCACAATGGGGCCCTGGTTCATGATGAGGCTTCTGGGCACTACTTGCTGCTACTACCACTCCTAGTAACAACGATGGAGGAATTCTGCCTCAGAGGCAGTGTATCTTGGCTCCACACGACCACTTACTCCAGGGTGTGTATAATTTGTACAATCACACCTTTAATGACCATATGACAGGGCACCTCTTGAGCCATATGGAAGTTAAGAAACAGTAACTTGAACAGATGATCTGGTGGTATCAGAAGAAGAGTCTGAAGCTTATCACCACACTTATTTTCTGTCACTCTGAAATGAATCAGGTTATTGCCTTGGCTGTGTGTTAGCTCTGAATCACATTCATCACTGAGCACAATGTTTTTAAACCCATGTGATACTCAAAATGTGGTATTTTCTTGTTCAGGTTGGTGAGGGCTGATGCAGAAGCAGTGATGGAGAGATGTGAAAGTTCAGTTCTGGTTGGATCATTTTTGTTACTGTAGTAATAGTAGCAATCATTTGAGTAGAACGAATGCACACAACATTTCACAAATCACAAGGTGTCAAAGGGTTCATGGGGCAGGGTCAGAAAACCCATTGCTGAGTGCATCAGAAGGGAAAAGTGTCATTGGGAAATTTATGGAGATGACTTCTCCAAACTATGGAGTTTCAGCCCTCAGTGTGGGAGAGCTCCAGGATCCCTATTCCTGTCATTCACGTTCGGTTGCTTCTTTCACCCTGGCATCTGGCCTCCTTCGTTTCCTCCCCCACCCTCATGTCCCTGTATTTGTTTGGTGATGATAAAACCATTGACAAACACAGGAATTACATTGTACATTCTGCTTGGCTAAGTTACTAATTCATTTAGAATCAGTTTAAACAGGAAATCCATTCTGATCTCACAAAGTTTTGCATTTAGGAGCTGCTCCCTGATGACTCCCACCTCTTGAAGGTTATGTCATCCATGTTCCCACAGTGCCTTGCAGACATACATATGCTGCAGACAGCCCTAGTTTTGGTGGCATACTATACTATGTCATTTTATTTTCCCTCCACCTGGCCCTGCTAAGCTCTTTCTTATTTACATTACATAAAACTATCTGTATCTGTTTGTCCCCAGGTAATGCAAATCAATAATGTCTCCCTCTCCCTCTTCCTCTGAGCTACATTCACCACTAAAACACAGCCTCCTCTTCGGTGGAATGAGGAAGCTGCTAAACAGTGCACAAAATTACACAAGGACATTACATTAGGACAGGAAATGAAAAAATGCTGTGACCCAACTGAAATTGCCAGCGGAACCTAGGTAGGAGATGTACTGTAATTACCCAAGTTGAAGTTTGGTCAAGACAGCAAAGTTAATAACCCTACCGTTGTAAAACATTCCATGGAATCTTTAATGACCATGAAAACCTTGTGTTTATGTCTCATGTATTTTCATAAAGTTTCATGACAATGTTTTGGAAAATTAATCATCTACTTCGTTTTTCTTTTGTATCTGTTTTAAAAACTTTGGGGGGGGTGTTTTGTTTTTTGGGTTTGTTTGTTTTTGTAATACATATAAACATAAAAGGGAAAAATGACATCAGCAGAAGAGAGGAAGTGTACATACAAAGAACAACTTGCAATGCAACTTGAAACTGCTGTGCACTGGCTTTTTAGGTTAATTGTTTGATTGCTGCTTCAGGAGGCAGACAAGCACTTACTGGAATAAAGCCTTAGGTACTGTATCTGTATTTCCACTATTGAACTTTTGACCAGCCTTGAAACAGGCCACAATGGGAAATATCCCTAGATTCATACCAATTGTCAAGCAACAACAACAAAAATCTGCTAAATCTTCTTACACGCAATAGCTATTCTTCTATAGGAAGAAGACTTCAAGTGGAAACGAATTTTCAGCCTGCTCTTAATGGACTGAGTTTCATTTTAGAAGCTCTCCAGCTTAAATGATCTAATTTAGTAATAGGAAAGGCACAGAAATCCAGTGTATGAAATAAAATGTTCCTACTCTAAATAGTGGTCTAAATTCATCTCTCTGATTACAAAATTAGACAAAACCTACAGTGCCTTTTTGAACAATGAATAATTATAGCTCAATGCCAAAGGCCAAATAACTTTAGCCACTCAAAAAGTACAAAAATTTCCCTGCAGTGCAGTTTGGAATATCTTCTGAAATGGAATGCTTCTATTCCCTAAAAATACAGGAAACAGTCAGACTGGTGCTTTTGCTGGGTATCATTGATATAGAACAATCAGCAAGCCTCATTTTTATACTGTAGGACTGTCACAGGGTTTACTACTCATCACTGGGGTGCATCCTGGCAGCTCATCTGGGGATTGGCTCTCGGCCAGACTGATGCCCCCTCCTTTGGTTGCTCTCCCTCTCTCTGGGCTCAGCCCTCCAGCCACATCACTATAGTCCTCCCTTTCCAGGGTAGCAAAGATCCACCAGCCAAACAATCTATCTGCAGTCTCAGTCTTCTGATCCAACCTGTGCCACTTTCCCAGTGGCCAGCAGGAGAACCCAGACCCATCCACTACTCCAGGTTCCAGCCCAGGGACCCTATGCCCAGCAACCATGGTCTACTCAAGCTCTGACCTTGTTGCTGATTCCCATGACTTTTTCCTACCTTTCTTCCCCATCTTCTGCCCTCCAACCCCCGTCAGGTTACCCATACATAGGGCTCTGCAAATTCATGGCCAGGAAAAACACATCACAGGCTGTGAAATCTGGCCTTTTGTGTGCTTTTACCCTGTACTATACAGATTTCACAGGGGAGACTGGAATTTCTCAAACTGGGGGCCCTGAGCCAAAAGGGAGTTTCACTGGGGTCACAAGGTAATTTTTTGGGGGGTCGCAATATTTCCACCCTTACTTCTGTGCTGCCTTCATAGAGCTGGGTGACTGGAGAGCGGTGGCTGTTGGCCAGGCGTCCAGCACTGAAGGCAGCACCCTACCAGCAGCAGCGCAGAAGTAAGGGTGGCAATACCATACCATGCCACTCTTAGTTCTGCGCTGCTGCCTTCAGAGCTGGGCGGCCGGAGAATGGTGGCTGCTGACTGAGGGCCCTGCTCTGCAGGCAGCAGCGCAGAAGTAAGGGTGGCAATACTATACCATGCCATCCTTACTTCTGTGCTGCTGCTGGCTCTGCCTTCAGAGCTGGGCTCCCAGCCAGCAGCCGCCGCTCTCTACCTGCCCAGCTCTGAAGGCAGTGCCGCCACCAGCAGCAGCAGCAAAGTAGGGGTAGCAGTACTGCAACCCCCCTACAATAACTTTGCGACCCCCCCACAACTCCTTTTTGGGTCAGGATCCCTAGAAGTACAACACCGTGAAATTTCAGATTTAAATAGCTTAAATCCTGAAATTTACAATTTTTAAAATCCTATGAACATGAAATTGACAAAAATGGACCTTGAATTTGGTAGGGCCCTACCCATAGGCGCTGACATTTTATTTTGCCAGTGGGTGCGCCACACTGGCTCCGCCCCTCCCCCAAGGCCACACCCCGTCTCTGCCCCCAGGGCCCTGCCCCACTCCATCTCTTCCCACCCTTGCTCTGCCCCCTCCCCCAAGGCCCCCTCTGCTGAGCACCTCCCACCTGCCTCTCACTCCTTCCTGCCCCCTCCTGCCTTAACGGCAGGGAGGAGTGAGTGGTGGGGCTGCCCCACTCAACAGCTAAAGGGTGAGGCAACCGCTGAAGAGCTGCTACGAGCATAGGGCCAGATGCTGAGCAGCTGATTGCCAGCCAGCCCCAGGGCCACCAGAGCAGTAGCCCCAGCCAACCCCAGAGGTGCTGAGCACCCCTTATTTTTTCTTCATGGGTGCGGCCTATGATGTTACAACTGGGCTTCCGCTTCGTGTGGCAACTTCACCCCATCTCAGGTTCTTGCCACAGTCTATAGTCCAAGGTAGGATTCCAGGGCTTACTCTTCCCCTAGATTGCCTCCTTGTACCTAGCTGACTCCCCTCCCCTCTAAGGAGTGACTCCAGAGCTCCCCAACAGCCCCCTCTTACCACAACTTCCTCTCTTTAAACCTAGCCCCACTCCTCCCCCAGCGGGGCTTCATTAGTCTCATCAATCCCTGGCTTCCCTCCAGGTACAGCCTATAAAGTTAATTGGTCTATTTTACCTCTTCAGGCCTTGTGTAGGATAGATACTCCATCATGAGGACCTTGATGATTTAAAGGCAATTAATAGAAATACTTGAAAGGAGAGCAATAAGCCCTCTTTCAACCCAGGTATTGCCAACCATGTGAAGCAGTGATGAAGGCGGCAGCGACTGGCTTTTTATCCTGTGTTTGTACAGCACCTAGCACAGTGGGATCCTGGTCCATAATTGGGACTCAGGTGTGACGATGATGATAATAACGTGGGATCCCATGAATGGGGTAGCATGCTGAGAAGATGCTCCCATCTTCTGTGTTCTCAAAACCATCTTCAACAGCTTTTGCTTCCCTGCACCCACATATGTAGAGGAGAGCACCAGGCTAATAGTAATTTATAGCAGGCAGTTTGTGGGTTGTGGTTTGTAGCAGCAGCAATTATAGAAGTCGGGGCATGTAACAAAACTACCAAAACATTCCCCATTTGGGGATGGCAAGATCTTACACACAAATCTCTATTTTAGATTGGAATAAAGGATATTATTAGTCTCAGCAATAAACACTGTCACTGTCAAGATGGTGAGCCTGATTCTCCTCTTTCTGACACTGGTGCAAATCAGGAGAAATTCCATTGAACACAATAGACTTAAGCCAGCGTAAAACTTGGTCAAGTGAGGTCAGAATCAGGCCCACTGGAGTTGATTACATTGAACCCATATACGTACAGCAAATATCTGATTTCCCCTCAAAAGGTTTATTTCGTATAAATTAACAAAACCATGGCACTCTTGTTATTTCATTTGGGAACAAAGTGCTGTAATTCCCATCCACGTCCAAACATCCTTCTTTGGAGGATTTTTCTTGGGAAAATTCTGATTGCACTGATTCAGGATGAATTCGGTTCTCTCCATATGACATGCTAGGCTAGATTTCCTGGACACCCCCGTGCACAGGATATGCCTTACATTCGGGAAATGTCTTTCCAAAGGACAGGAATGAATTGTGTTTCCTTATTGCCATAAAATGTGTCCACGTACTTGAACTTTGAACGTAACCCAGGTTTATTTAACCTGTTAAAATACAAGCTCTTGGGTCTAAAATGATACCAGTCCTAGGGCAAAACACTTTGCTGGTCTTTCTGGTTAAAAATGGACTTTCTGGTTAAAAAGAGCAACAGCCCCCAGAAGAGACAACAGCCTAGTGGTCTAGGTATAGGCCTGTAGGAGAACCAGGTTTAAATCCCTACTCAACCTGATTTGGAGGAGGGACTAGAACCTGGGTCTCTTACCTCCCAGGTGAGTGCTTAACCAGGTGGCTCCTTTTCAATCTTTCCTGTTGGAGCTGTTCCACATCTCAGATGATTGCCCTAACCACCTGGCTATTCGGGACAGGTCTCTCTCTCTCACCTCGAAAGGTCTCAGTTTCATCCCGATCTAGAATGGGAGAGTTATTTGAAATCTTAAATTTTTTTGAAGGGTGATAAAACAATTTCCCACCCTGATCTAGTTGTGGGTTTACAGGATGCAGAAATGATTGGGTGAGGTTCTTTGGCTAGGGTTACTTAGGTGGTCAGAATGGATTATGATAATGGATCCTTCTAAATGGAAACTCTATGAATGTTGTGTGCTTCTTTAAAAAAACACCAATAACAAGATAATCTTCATCTGGAGTGCATTAGCAAAAGACAAACAGTTCCACCCTGCCAAGAGGAAAAGCAGCAAGATGAATCAGGGGAAAACTGTAAATTACACAGGAGGAAGGGGAACATGGAAGTGACTCACCACTAATGGTTACCCTAATGTGATCACTTCGGATTCGGGAAGAAGGCCCTAAACAATTCCATTTTTGATGAGGAGAGGGGGCTGTTTCCATCCTGATAGAGGCTCCACTGATTCTTCCGCATTAGTAAGGAATGATACAGAGTCATTCATACACATGTTCACAGAGCATATGGAAATTACCTAAAATAGTGTTATTTGAACCACACACAAAAAATAAAAAAAATAAAACATTGCAAAGGGGAGCTTAATGATGGCTTAAGAAATGAAAATGCAAAAGAAAATACAATGGGAAACATCAGAAAAAAGTAAGAAAAAGTGATACTGAATCTTCACATTCAGGTTATATAAACAGCATTTGTTATAGCACAGAATAATAGCTGCCAGAGAAACCAGATTTCACCCTGAAAGGTGACTGGAAAGGACTCAGGGACATTCAGCCAAAGTGCTAAAGGCCAGGGCTAGTATGACCAGGAAATCTGAAAATGCCAAAGAGGCAACGAGCTGACCTGTCTAAGGAAACTCAGCCCGTTTCATTATGCTTGTGGAGCTGTACAGGGAATGGGAGACAGAACAGACAAGGCCTTTATTAGCTCTGCAACTTCCCAGCTGGATCCTGGACCCAATCCTCTTCCCTGATTGGGTTGCCTCGACCTCGCAAATTATTTCAACCTTAAGGCTGGAGTTACTCCCTCAAATGATCCTATCAGTCACACAGATGGATCTCTCTCCGGTTGCCTTTTTGTCTAATAAAAACAAGAGTTTGAGGAAGGGGACTCTCCTCCCTTGCTAGCTTTTTCAAGGTAACTCCTGCCCCCTGATCACGGTATTTGCTATGCTGGGCTGGCGTGGTTGGTTGAGAAATGCTTCCTCCTCATCCACTCTCCCACTGATAGGGAGGAATTTGTGGCCCGTTGATCCCTCTTCTCCTCCAGGAAGATGTGTTTTCATGCCATGGAATCCCTTTAAATTTTTGTCTATGACTAACTGGTATGAGTCAATTATTGCAGACCCCTCATCCATATTAATGTATTGAATGTGTGTCCTTGCACCCCATTTCCATTAACCTAACTACCCACACAATTTGGTTAGTGATCATGTAATATGGGCACTGCCAAGGAGGAACTTCCTCCTTCAGAAGAAGGGCTGGTCTTTGTGGCTACACAGCACAAGAGATTCACAGAGCTGGCAACTCCAGAGGCAATTTTGGACTGCCTAATAGCTTGATTTGCTGATAATTCCTAACCCTATATCTTTGATCTGATGATGTCTCATAGACCATAGCCACAGGATGAGAGGTGTTGAAGTCTCATGAGGTCTGGTGAACAGGTAGGTAGGAAACCCAGAAGAAAACAAAACAGTGGTAACACTAGGTCACACTTTAGATGAGACTGTCTATAATTCGCCTCAGTTGCACATTTTCTTATTAAGGACGTGCAATTCCACAGCAGCAAAGCAGCTCACTGAAGTGAGAGTTCTCTCTTGGAATTCCTGATACTATTTTGGAGCCCCCTACTGTGATCTGGGCAATAGAACCCCAGCATGTAAGCGGATATAAAACCTAAAACAACATTGGCCCACTCTAGCTAAGGGACAGTCAGTTGCTCTGTGCAGTTAAGGGACAGTCAGTTGCTCTGTGCAGTTGAGGGGTGTGAAATGCTAATCATCCCATTTGGAGAAGATAGGCTCATCTCTGTCACGAACCCACAACCATGAAATATTCTCCCTTCAAATGTTTGATTATTTGTATTGCAGCAGTGGTTAAAGCTCACAACTTACATCAGGGTCCCATTATGATATACAAAAGCTCATAGTCGGAGAAAGTTAGTTTACTTAGATTGTAAGCTTTTGGGGGGGCAGAGAGGATTTTTTTAAAATGTTTGTACAGGGCCTAGGACAATGGGGCAGGGGCCTCTAGATACTACTACAATACAAAAAATAATTAATAGCCTCTACACTGAAGAGTTTACAATCTAACAAACAGAAATGACAGATAAAAGTAGGAGAAAGGAAATATTATTGTCACTTTACAAATGTCTACACTTTGAGCTGATGGTGCGATTCGCTGCTTAAGGAGAGATACTTGCACTAGCTCTGATCAAGCTAGTGTGCTAAAAGTAGGGTGTAGCTGCAGCAGCGGGATGGGTGGGAGGGCATAGTCACCTAAGTACATGCTTAGTGTCTTGGACAAATATGTACTCAGGGTGGCTAGCCCCTCCTGTCACTAGTACTGCTGTACTACGCTGCTATTTTTGCCTGCTATTTCAATCAAAGCTAGTGTATGTATGTCTCCTCAATTACACCCCCAGCTCGAAGTGTAGACATACTCTGAGGCACCAGATCTTCAAAAGTATTTAGGCACCTAAGGCCTTGTCAACACTTGAGAAGGCATGTAGGGCATGTGTAGACACACACAATAAAAGGCAAGCTGCGGTGTGTAGCTACATGTGGCAATAAAAGGCTCTGGCAGCAGGCAAGCAGCTGGGAAAGACTCTGGCAGCCTCCCCCCTGCCAGGATCTTTCCCCACTGCCAGAGTCTTTCACTGCTGAGGGGAAAGGCTCCAGCAGCAGGACATTACGCTGTTAAAAACAGCAGTGTAGACGTGGGAGACACTGCTCGGGCATGTAGAGAACCATGCAGGGTATATGCTCTAGGGTTCTGGCAAATACTAACCTAATCCTACTAGCCTGAGCAGGGCCTCAGCATCTACACTGTTATTTATACCCATGCTGGGGGGCATGCAGTGCCTGAACGCTGTGAGTGCAGACCCGCTCTAAGTTACACTGAAATCAATGGGCGTTAGGCATCTAAATACTTTTGAGGATCTGTGTCTAAGAGATTAACTGACTTGCCCATGGTCACAGAGGAAGCCTTGGCAGAGCTGAGAACAGAACTCAGAACTGAGTGCCAGTCAAGTAGCTTAGCCACACAACCATTCCACTTCTCTGACTAGGTATCAAAATCCATTCATGGCATCTTTTTAGATAAGGCTAAAAACATTTTTGTTGTGTGTTGCGCTGCTTCTTTATTGCTGGTGGCTTGTTAGGTTTTTCTACACCGGCTCGCATATTGCATTTGGTTATTAATACTGAGTCATGTTTCTCTGTCCAAAGTGTAAAATTTTAGCTATGTATTTTTGTGCAACTCTCAGAGGCCTTTGAGCCTCAGGTGTTCAGATACCACAGTGGAAAGATATTATTTTTTAGAATTGTTACTATTTCCCAAACTTCCATAGTGTGCTGGGGTGGCAAAAAGATGAGCAAAGCACAATCCAGTGATATAAGCTCAGGATCAGGGACCAAGGAATGCCCTACATTCTAATTTAGCCTCTAATGCTGACTGCTCCCCAAAAGCCTCACTGGGAATCCTGAGTTTATTTTATTGTATTCAAATGAGTACAATGGAAAATTAGCAAAACAGTTTAGCTCTTGCTAAGTGGCGGCGGTGAGTTTGGGTAATTTCTACCAGTAGTAACTGACTCAGTAGTAAGTACCAGTTCTCTGTCTGACAGATATTTTAGGGATTTTCCTCCCTCCTTCTCCCATTCATAGTCAGGCATGTCTCATCAGCGCTCTCTGGTCAGGACAAGCAGTGAAGCAGGCACATGAACCCTGGAAGTCATGGATGCCGAACTCAAGCATGACCTCAGGCTGTGGTATTGTAATAGAAGGAATTTCCTTCTTTTTCCTCTCACCCTCTTCTCCCTTAGAGGTGAGTCACACCTTTTCCAAGACTGTCTGGGGCATGAAAAGTCTCTCGACGGGCTGGCTAATGAGAAGGTTATTATAACCCAAATTTATTATTAATTATTATTATAATAATTATTTGTATACCATAGTTTCTAGGAGCTCTGGTCATAACATCATAGAAATGTAAGGCTGGAAGGACCTTGAAAGGTCATCAAGTTCAGCCGCCTGCACTGAGGCAGGACCATGTATATCAAGACCATCTCTGACAGGTGTTTGTCCAACCCGTTCTTAAAAACCTCCAATGATGGGGATTCCACAACCTCCCTTGGAAACCTATTCCAGAGCGTAACTACCCTTATAGTTAGAAAGTTTCTCCTAATATCTAACCTAAATCTCCCTTGCTGCAGATTAAGCCCATTCTTTCTTGTCCTACCTTCACTGGACATGGAGAACAATCAACTGCAGTCCTCTTTATAACAGCCCTTACCATATTTGAAGACTGTTATCGGGTCCCCCTTCAGTCTTCTTTTCTCAAGACTAAGCATGCCCAGTTTTTTTTAACCTTTCCTCATAGGTCAGGTTTTCTAAAGCTTTTATAATTTTTGTAGCTCTCCTCTGGATTCTCTCTAATTTGTCTACATCAGGGGTCGGCAACGTTCGGCACGCGGCTCGCCAGGGTAAGCACCCTGGCGGGCCGGGCCAGTTTTATTTACCTGCTGACGCGGCAGGTTCGGCCAATCGCGGCCCCCACTGGCCGCGGTTCGCCGTCCCGGGCCAATGGGGGCGGCGAGAAGCCGCGGCCAGCACATCGCTCGCCCGCGCCGCTTCCCGCCGCCCCTATTGGCCCGGGACGGCGAACCGCGGCCAGTGGGGGCCGCGATCGGCCGAACCTGCCGCGTCAGCAGGTAAATAAACCTGGCCCGGCCCGCCAGGGTGCTTACCCTGGCGAGCCGCGTGCCGAACGTTGCCGACCCCTGGTCTACATCTTTCTTAAAGTGTGGTAGCCATAACTGTACAAAATACTCCAGCTGAGGTCTCACCAGTACCAAGCAAAGCAGGACAATTACCACCCATGTCCTACGTATGACACTCTTGTAATACACCCCAGAATAACATTAACTTTTTCATAATTGCAGCACATTGTTGACTCAGATTCCATGTTGTGATCCACTATAACTCCCAGATACTTTGCAGCAATACTACTGCCTAGCAAGTTAGTCCTCATTTTGTAGTTATACATTTGATTTTTCCATTCTAAGTGTAGTTCTTTGCACTTGTCTTTATTGAATTTCATCTTATTGATTTCAGACCAATTCTCCAATTTGTCAAGGTTGTTTTGAATTCTAATCCTGTCCTCCAAAGTGCTTCCCAGCTTGGTATCATCTGCAAATTTTATAAGCATACTCTCCACTCCTTTATTCAAGTCATTAGCGAAAGATTGGATAGTACCAGACCCAGGACTGACCCCTACAGGACCCCATTAGATACGTTCCCCCCCAATTTGACAATGAATCATTGATAACTATTTGCTGAGTATGGTCTTTCAACCAGTTTTGCACCTGCCTTATGGTAATTTCATCTCAGTCAGCTGTACAGAAACAGAACAAAAAGATAGTCCCAAAAGAATTCCTGCTGTGCTGTTGGTTACTGCACCAGTCATTCTTTGTTAGGAAAAGATCTGTCCTATAAACACAATGCCTGTCCATAGCAATGTGCAGCTCACCTTTAAGCCAATCAAGGCTGAGACGATTATTATACATGTTTCGATATAGTCATGATTTGTAATAGCAATAATGACCTCTTGTCTTGACAGGTATTTCCTAATAGTCAGTGACTTCACTGTGAGCCCCCCACTCCCATTATTCACAACAGACAGGTAATACCTGACAGGGTCTAAATAATTTCGTTACTCATACCCATCCTCAGTCTTCCTTCCCTCCAGGGCTAAAATTAAAGGGGAGCAGTGCCACCCTCTGCTGCTTCTTGCACATATCAGGTACATTAGATAAACCACACCTCTAGGTCTGCCCTGCTTACCAGGTAAATCACTTAGGACTAGATCCACAAAGGAATTTAAGTGCCCAACTACCATTTAGATGCCTAAATCCAAAATGTAGATTCCCCCAAAGCCCCGCTCATCTGCCTAACCCTGAAGGCATTTAAATTCTCTAGGTGCCTAAGTTTCTACTAGCAAAGATCTCTAGGCACCTAAATTTCTGCTGGTGGGCATGAGCCCAGTGGGCTTCTCAAATTAGGCATTCCCCTGCCTCTCTCATCTATGGGGCTTGCCTACCAGATTGGACCCTGCACAAACCACAGCTGAAGGAGGAGCCCCATTTTATCCTATTTCCCAGGAGTTAGAGCACGCACCCAGGATGTGGGAGATATAGACTCAAGTCCCTCTTCCAAAGCACACAGAGGGTGGACTTGAACCTGGGTTTCCTGCATTATAAGTGAGTGAGCAAAGGACTTGGTTATAGGGGGAGGGGGCACCACCACTTCCTCAGTGTTTTCTGAGGCTAGGTCTACACTACAGCGGGGGTCCGACCTAAGATACGCAACTTCAGCTACGTGAATACCGTAGCTGAAGTTGCGTATTTTAGGTCGGCTTACCTAGCGGTGAGGACGCGGGAAAGTCGACCGCTGCCGCGCTGCCGCCGACTCCGCTGCCGCCTCCTGCCGAGGTGGATTTCCGGAGTCGACGGCAGAGCGATCAGGGATCGATTTTACCGCGTCTTCACTAGACGCGGTAAGCCGATCCCCGATAAACCGATTGCTACCCGCCGGATCGGCGGGTAGTGAAGACAAAGCCTGAGAACGGACTGTGTTGCATAACTCCAGGAGAGGGTTCGTGGCTGTGAATCCCAAATAGACAACAGCCCAGAGTTAGGCACCTAAGTCTCTTTGTAGGGCAGGTTTTAAGCCCCATCCATTACACTGACATTTCCTACTGGCTAGGTTAGGCAGCTCCCTGCTCATCTTGCTGGCTTTTCCTATTCTTAGGCGCCTAACTCTCTCCATGCCTTGTGTAGGGAGCCTGTGCAAATAACTCCGGGCTGCGGATTACACTAGGCAGCAGGCCATCTTAAGGTGGAACTGCAGTGAAAAAAGTAAAAATAAATCAGTTAGTTTAATCTATATGGGGATTACCCTTTTCCCAAGCACAGTCCTGACTCAGTGAACACGGGGCAGAGAGAAGGGGAGGGCATATGGATGCCTGAGTCCCACTTTCCTCCTTAAAAAATCCACTTTTTCTGTGATAATATTCCAGATTTTGGGCCAGATACACCAAGGTGCTGAGCAACCCCAGCTCCCAGAGAAGTCAATGGGGGGTGCTCAGTACCCTGGGAGAAGTTCAGCGCTTTGGGAGATCAGGCCCTTTATTACTACATGACATTCCATTGTGCGGGATTCTGTTACACGTGTGTGTGCCTTTAGGTTGTCAGCTTTCTCGGCAGGAACCTGTTGTTTGTTCTGTACGAATCACTTACACAAACAGCAATAATGGGTGGCTGCTTTGTTTATGGTATGTTAGAAGATGGCTATTGGGCTTTTCCAACACACCGTTTTGAGAGTATTGCTTTAAAAAAATACTTGGTGCTTATTAATTAACATGATATGTATATAGCCTGATAAATATAACTGACTCTTTACAAAGAGATACAAATTACAGATCTCTGTCTTGATGAATTTACAGTGTTAGGCCCCAGTCCTCATATGAGTAACTTTACTTATGCGAGTAGTCCTGCAGTCCTGTGGTCAATTACAATGGAAAAATTCACATGCCATCCCAGATTAAGGCATATTAAAGCATTATAGGCCCACGCCTAAGGCCCCATCCCCTGGAGTCATGGGATTACATCAGAATCTAACTTTTCATTGAAACAACTACACCTCTACCCTGATATAACGTGACCCGATATAACACAAATTCGGATATAACGCGGTAAAGCAGTGCTCCTGGGGGGCGGGGCTGCACATTCCAGTGGATCAAAGCAAGTTCGATATAACGCGGTTTCACCTATAACACGGTAAGATTTTTTGGCTCCCGAGGACAGCGTTATATCGAGGTAGAGGTGCTTCTCGGCTCTTTGAGCTCTGGTCAAGTGTAGTTTCTATCAGGGTTACCAAGCAAAGCCTGAAAATGTGAACCAAGTATAACCAAAGTAGTGACGCTATTTCAGTGTGCAGACAGTGTGAAACAATAGTTATGAATGGGGTGAAATGCCCATGCATCTTAATGGAGTGTCAACTCCACAACCTACTCTTCTGGGGGACCCTGCCAGCAGAGAGCTTTGTGTGGCAAGAGAAGAGTGCAGTGGTCCTGGCCCACCTAAGCAGATACATCCCAGCAGGTGGGGTAAATACTGGGAACCTCCATCGCCACCTGTACCTGTCTTGGGGGTGAGAGGGAACCCACACTGATCATGAAACGGGGGACAACTGTCATTCCTGGCAGGGGAGAGATGAGGGGCCCGTGTTGCTGCCCCCTGCCTTTCTGGAAGGAAAGAAAGCCCCCTCTCCCCCATATCAAGGCCACTCTAAGTGAGAGGAAGAGTCACCAGTGCAAGGGCAGGGCCATGTGGGCAGAGCTACAGTGCCTAGGGCACCCTACTGCCATTATTCACCTGGGGTAGTTAATGGTGCAAATAAGGCCTGAGTTAGAGGCACATTTGTATGTGTGTATCTGTTGGTTAGAGGTGTAACTTTGTACTAACGTAGTTATACTAGCACAAATGCAGTTATACCTGTATGAGGGTGCCTTCCTGAACTGGTGTAATCCCTATTAACACCACTACATACACACTGGGAAGGCTGAACCGCTTTAACTATACCCGTATAAACAGGGACAATTTTGGTGGGTAGACCAGAGGCTGGAACACTTTTCACCTACAGGGCACCTGACAAGCAATTAACGATTGCGTCATGTTTGTACTTAATTAGCCCTGTCATTAGTTAAGCACGCGGCTGTGTGTGTGCGGGGTGCAGGACAAGCCACAGGTCACAGCCTGCCCCCGGGGGTTTGCCGGCAGGCAGCTGTGCTTTGCAGGGCGAGGGGGGGGCTGAAGCCCGCTGGCCAATTAATCACCGCCCTGCTGCTGCGCGGGGAGGAAAAAAGGAATAATGCCCAAAAACTTACAGCCCCGGCGCCGAAATGCCCCGCGGTGACTCACGCGGGGCAAGCCCCGCTGCAAGCGGCGAGGAATTTCTCCGGCTCAGACGTACCGGGATGGGGGGGCGGGGCCGTGTGATCTGCCGCAGCGACGCGGTGCGGTGCGAGGGGCCGGACTGCTCGCGCAGCGCCACCTAGGGGCCTCTCTGCGGCAGGGCAGGAAGGCGGCAGCTGTTCAGCGGCGTGTCACATGTCGGAAAGTCCCTGGCGCTGGGGGTGGAAATCCCCACTCTGCTGGGGCTTTTTTCTCTGCTTAGTAAAATAGAAAGGAAAAAACAAGAGTCTTTACTCCAGTTTATAGCCAGCGCAGCAGCAGCAGCAGGGAGGGGGCGGCTGAGGGAAGCCCAGTCAGGCGCTGCTAAGGAGCCTGATTCTCTTGCAACCCCGTCTGGTCGGGCATTCATGGCTGCCAAGCTTGGCTCTGCCCTAACCTTGGTGCACTGGATTTGAGAAGGATTTTATCCGCCACGCTGCGCGTTTGGAAGAGCCCTTCTGCAGAAAGGTACCGGGCTCTGTGCTGCTCTTTGCAACGGCTTTGCTTGCCGGCTCCGTGATGGCTGCTCCGGAGCACCGAGGGGCTTTGGGGGTGGCCCCCGAGCATGCCCTGGCGCGGATTTCTGGCTTGTTTCTGTGGGTGAGGGTGCAGTTCAGAGGGCCGTTTGGTGACTCTGAAGGGAAGACTCGCGCGGTGGCAGCAGGATGTAGCACAGATCGAATAGAGCTGTGTTTTAATGCCCCCTCCCCCGACCCCCACCTCGGGAAGTTTGGTGTGTTCTTAACTTTAAAAACTTCGCTGGCCATTGCAGAACGTAAATACGAGGAGGAAGGGGGATTTGGAGAACAGACAGAAGAAGGGGCAGGTATACGTGTAGTTATGCACTGACACACCGCTGTGGTGGTGTAAGTTACATAATTATTGATGACAGCTCATGTAGGTAGTTATGAAAGACCTATTGTTCTGATTGTTTTAAAAACTTGTATAACTGTTTGGTGGGTTATGGAATACTAACGATGGATGAGAAGTGGATTGGCTATTATCGTCTTGTCTACACTAGCAGTTTTGTTCCAATTTCCCACCATTATAACACCACTAGTGCAGTTCCACTGGTGGAGTGTTAGTGTAGACAGGTTGCCACTGTCATTTGGGCCTGCACTGGGTAGAGTTCAACAACACAGTGGGTAAAACACCATTTAAACTTCTGTCTACACTGTTGTTCCCACCATTGCTAGGTTGGAACAGTGAGAAATTTTGAAGAAAAACAACCTGCATGTATACATGTCAAATTATGCAGTACAGAGCTGGACTGCAAACTCAGAGCCAGGGTCTGTTCTATTAAAACCTTACCGCAGAAGTATAATATATGTAAACATATGCTTAAACCTTCTATTTGTGATTTAAAAAAAAAAAAGCACCTCCTTGTTATTACTTAGTAGTTCTGGGTTTCTTTTAAAAATAAGAATCTGGCCTTATTTACAGAGTGCATTCATATATAATACTTTTCACTTACATAGCATGTTCTATCTGAGCCCCTAGAATGGAAGTTGCTAAACACTTACTAATTTGTACTGTACTTTATAAATATCAGTGAATCAAATTTCGTATCACGCTCATGAGCTAGGTAGGAAACTGTGGCAAGACAGGATAACTGAACACCGTGTAAATTAATAGGAATTTTGCATGGAAAGGGGAGTATAGTTGGTTGTTTACCTGTACCCAGTTCTGTAAAGTGTTCTTTCCTTATTCCACCACTTGCTGTAAAGCGTACTATGATACTTTATGAAGATTAAAAACAGTTGATATATATCAGCAATGACCATTTTCGGTATTACTTTGGATAAAAACTAATAAAAAAAATCAGTGTTACAGTAGTTAGCATTCAGAGATGTTACATTTTTTTTGGTTTATACACTCATTACCTAAAAGGCTTCTAATGAAGTTGTTGGCCAGCCCATTTTGTTTGGACCTGGTATCCCACATCCTGCCACCCAGTGGCCTAGGGAGGCCTTACTCTGTTTTCTCTGCTATTATATTTCTGTTAGGTTTACAAATCCTGCTGATGCCTGAAAACCAACTTTTCACCTTGAAACAATGCCCCCTCAATCTGCTAGGTGAATTACACAACCACCCATTTGTTTCTTTCACAATCAGACCATCATAGTGCACCAACAAGCCAGATCCAGCTAGATGTTGATTGCCTTGTGTGAGATGTAAAATACCCTCACCTCCCATTCTTTTAAAATTGTTATTATTTGTTAAACGTTGACAATGTGCCATGCACTGTACAAGGCCTACACAAAGACCATCCCTGCCCAGCTGAAGTCAATGAAATTTGAGGGTACTAAGTATCAGGCAAGATTACCCTAATTATACCCAGCTGTTATATACCACGTTTCATCAGTAGATCTCAAAGTGCTTTGGTTGGTAGCATTATCCTATCCCCATTTTACATATGGGGAAACTGAGGCACAGAGCAGTGATGTGACTGGCCCAAGGTCACTCAGCAGGCCAAGGGTAGAGACAGGCATACAACGTACATCTCCTGAGTCCCATCCAATGCTCTGTGTACAGTTATATAAATATTAAAAGTATTATTAAATACAAAGGCTAATTTTTAAATAATTTTGGTTGCTCTATTTCACAGAGTTCTTACAAATGACTTAGATCAGATTTTTTTATTTGTTTTTTAACACCTGAAGAATTTTCTGTGCTTTGGTTTCTTTATCTTATCTGGGTGTAAACTGCTTTTTGTTTTGTTTTTTAAATTGTACTATTTTAAGCACTATCTTTTTTTTAAAGAATCATTCTTTTTAAATTGACAACTAATAATCATAACTGGCACAGACAGCAGTTTTCACATGTAGTGGGGGGGGGGGGAATGCACTTAGAATAAAGGGGAGGTGGAAATCTAGTTCTGAATAATCCATCGATTTCATTTGCCTTTTTTAGTGATAAACAAATTTCATGTTCCATTGTTTCTTAATATTGGAAAGATCCATTTCCAGGGCCCAAGCTTGCAACACATAATCAGGTGAGGAGTTCTTATTCATGCAAAAAATTCTATTGACTCAATGAGTCTCTTGCGTACGTAAGGGTTTGATGGATCAGGGATTAGAAGCTGCTGAAGAGGGTAAAGAAAAGTACAGCTGGGATTACAGTATATAATAAATTGATGACATTTTTATATTTTGTTTATATTGTCTCATTCCATTCTTAATTTTAAAAATTAGTATGATGTAGAAAATAGGTGCAGTTCTACTGATGCTCAGGACTGGGGGAAATGGACAAGATAGGAAATGAGTTAGTTAACATATATACCTTATAAAAACATCCAGTAGTGTGTATGTTTGTTTTTAATACACAGTCTTTGCTTATAAAAGGTGCCTTCTTTGCATGTTCCAAGACATAATGGCCCTGACAAATGGCCGAATCTCCCACCCCCATTTGTATGAGCAGAGGAGATCCTGTGTGGACAGAATTCCCCCGGGTTGAGCAGAAATGGGGTATACAGCTTTTTCAGCATCAGACACCCCACCATTTCCACCCAGGACTCCATAGAAGCTCTTCTAAGCGTGCCCACTGAAGTCTTCCGTCACAGATTCTTGGTAGGGGATGTACAAAGCAGCTCTGGGCAGAGCAGTTTGGGACAATAATAACTGCTAGGCAGTTCCCTTCGTAGCTATTGACGAACTGCAGGGGAACTATCACAATGGCAGCTACCAGAGGCAGGCAGATGTAGAGGGAGGCCAATATATGTAGCTATGTGGAGGAGCAGTCTTCCATGCAGCATATCTTTGCCTCTTCAGATAGGGGGTTCCCTTCCTGGTGTATCTGTGAGACTGTAATACCTTTCCCCCTGCTTGCTCTGTGCCCCTCCAGGCTCTTATCACTAGAGAGGAGAATTTCCTGACACATGTGAAGTTTGATTTTCATTTGCCATTGGCCCCTCTCTGTTTGGCCCAAAGTTAGAAATCACAATATAGGTGTCATATTCTTTTAAGACATTTGATGAGAAAAGGCTTGCTGAGTTCTCAAGTGCTAGAACATTTAAGGTTTATATGTATTTACTTTCCTAGAAAAAAGTTAATTTTAAAACATTGAATGGGGGTGAGCACTGAGAGAACGAGTGAAAGTACATGCATGTGGATGTACTCTGTGTTCACACTTGGCTCTAGCCTGATACTGTGAAAAGACCTGATTTGCCTAGAATAAGCGTGAGACGTCTGGTCCCCAGTGGAATGCCATTCATATCTATGGGATTATGTTCTCCTCACCTTATCCAATGTGATGAGGAAAGGGGCAAATGGCGGTGAGCATTACTTGCCCCACAACGGAAAAATATTGGGGTTTTTTGAGCAAAGTGGAAATGCTTCTTCAGCTCTGTTGATTTACCATTGAGTAATAATGGGCCTCTAATTCCGTACCTCCCCACCCCCACGCACACATGCATGTGCCTCTGCAATAATTCTAGCATTAACATAACCTAAGGAATGTTCCTCTTATGTAGGTGTCTTATTCAATACCAGGTGCCTGCCTTGTTAGAAATGTTTCATTTGCTACTTGGTTAGTTTTAAACATCATATGAAGTTATAAGCCTGGGCTGGGTGCTAACATTACTATTCTAGATGTCTGGGCACTTTTTAATATTGCACTGTGCATCACATTGCTTTATGCATGCTCTGCTACTCATGTGTAAATCTGAAGTGGTCAGAATCTGTTTTCTCTGGCATGTGGTCAAGTTGAAAGCTTAAAGTATGCTTAAAGTTCAATAGGTTCACTGGAGATTACCCTGCTCCATTGTTAATTAGACAAAGCTCTTGTTGTAATTTCCCCTCCTCTTGATCTCCCCTCCTCTTCACCCCACTTCCATTTAAACTTCTCCTTTTAAAAGTGCTGTAATTTCATTATGAATATATTCTCTTTTTTTATTAAAGAGAAGACAGAGTAAAGAGATTGTGATTAGTAGTTGGGGATCTATAGCCGAGGAATGCTAGGAGATTCTTGGGTATGGATTTCATGTTAACTATATAGTGCTCACCGTGGACTGTGTGGTTTACAGACAAAGTTGCAAACAAGATCTCTTCCTAAAGAATTTGCAGTCTAAATCTCGATACTAGCAAGAGTTCTGTGATGTACATTAAGTGAAACTAAAAGAATTGTCTTTTTTTCTTTTTTCCTTCAGGTTTCTTCTCGGAAAATGGCTGGCCAACAAGTTCTTCCCCAAGCTTTGTATCTGAGCAATATGCTGAAAGCCGTGAAGATTAGGGAGAGAATTCCTGAAGACCTTGTCATACCCACCAATGGAATAATTCATCACTTTAAAACGATGTACAGATACACAGTAGAAATGTTCAGAATGTGCCAGTTTTGTCCTCCGTTTCGGGAGATCCTTCAGAAAGCTTTAATTGACCGATCCACCCAGAGTTCGCTGGAACATCAGAGGAAGCTGAACTGGTGCAGGGAAGTTAGGAAACTTGTGCCGTTAAAGACTAATGGTAAGTTATGTGTGTGTCACTCCACTAGTATTAAGACAGGGTCATAAGGATGTAGCACATTGTGTTAATAGGCTTGTAGTTTGCATTGCTAAGATAAAAACATAGTTGCTTTATTAAAATAAACATGTCTGTTTTTATTTTAGCAACACAAAATCCTATTAACACAATATGCCAAACGAATTCTTAATCTCTAAGGATGCACAATGTACGTCACTGGTATATCAACAGGTTGAAAGTTTCATGGATGTTTAATAATACCATAAATCTTTGGTATGGTAGAGTGATATATCCTTATCGATGAGGACCTCAACTCTTACAATGCTGGCATTTTCCATGATGCCTTCTAAGGACCTGATTCTGAAATAGTAGTTAGTATAGTATTATGACCCCTCATCATTGTAGTTTGCAGGCTGAACTCAGTTGCTAATGATTTTTTGGTATAACTCTAAGTACTGTATCAGTTGGAGTGTCTTAGATTTCCAGCCTTTAGCTCTCTGGCTGTGGAGTCAGCCCCTGATTAAGCTAACTAATGCTGAATTGTATTATGGGATAAGAGGGCTTTCTTTTCCCCCCACTTCTTATGCATAGCTCCTATTTTCATTAATGACAGGTACCTACATGTATCAAAGGTGCATAATTTCCCTTGATTTTAAATGAGAGTTAAAGAAAAGTAGCACGTGGTGCTGCTTTTAATATATTTTTATATTATTTCAGGGCCTTAGGGATGATTTGGGAGAGGTGTTTCATAAATGTGTATCTTATAATATCCCCTAAAGAAAACAGGGCAAATATAGTAGATCATGGGGCTAGAGTCCAAAGATTTTGTGAGCAAGAGACTTATATTTAAATTAATTAGCGGTAAGTTCTAATGGATATGAGAGTGTGAGCTGTGAAATATTGCGTGTTCCTCAATCATTTCTTTTCATATGGACATACATGCACACTACCCAGTCCTCCTAATTCATATTTCTTTCTCAAAATCTACAGTGTCCTATTACTGCTACTCTTCCTACGTATGATTAAATTTTACAAAGACTAATACAAATTTAATCCTGAACATAGAAGCATCATCTAGTGGTAACTAACACAACGACTGAGAAAACAATATAGGTCTGTAACAGAAACCCCAATGCCACAATGAACCCCACATAGATTGTCCACTGTACTTGCACAGAGTTCCACTGACTTCCGTGAACCTCTGCATGGGGTCCGCGCATGTGGAGCTCATCGCAGGACTGAGGCCACATTTAGCACTTGTTGCAGCATTTTGCAAACACTAAATAAGTAATCTTGTCACAAGTGTTGTATCACACAATCTATTTTATGCAGTATAATTGTAGCCATGCCGGTTCCAGAATATTAGAGAGGCAAGGGGGTCCAATAAAAGATATTACCTCACCCACAATATATTTCAATCAAACAGATTTACTAAGAAAATATATAATCTAGTGGATTGCTCCCTGAAATGAATAGAAACATTTTAGGCCCAATTCTGCTATTAAAATAACAAGGAGCTGCACAGCACCCACTGAATACATTTTACTGGCTTGGATCAGGAGTGGAGGACATTATTTGAAATGGAAATAATGCAGTGGTTTCAGGATGTGACTTATATACCACCTGTACATATGTGTACTAGAGGCATTTCTGGAATGTTAAAACTGCCCCTTTTTTTAATTGCATTGAGTTCAGTCCAGTCCACTGCTCCCAGGTCAGTAGGGGCTGTTGGTACTGCAAGGGATTGGGTAAGAAGAAATGCATCTTGTTACCTTCTGTGGTTTATGCAAAATCACCACCACACAAGGCCTGTTCAGGACAAAGAAGATAAACAGTGTGGGTTGGAGGGAAGGATGCTTCAGAGTAGGAGTGGGGCTTGCAGGAGCCCCTTAATTTCCCTGGAAACAATGTTAAGTCTTAATGAATGGAACAAGTTTTTCACATAGCATAAAATTTTTTTTTAAGGGAGTTGATTTACTTAACCTTTAGACGTGTACAGAGTGAATTTGACAGTTCTTTTAGTCAAAGACAGATTTGCTATTTAGAACTCCTTACGGCTGCAGTTTTTTGAAAGCCAAGGAAACAAATGCTTCTTCTAGGATTTTGGTAACGTTAACTTTACCTAATATGTACAAAAGAGTATATATATATTTGGGTGATTCACCATGTATGCTCTGAGGATATGAGAATGGAGTAAATGAGGAAGGGAGCAGGAGGTATAAAAATTGAAACCATGTTTTTAAAAAAAATTCCAGTGTCTATTGGCTGTAGAGATTTCACTTGTATAATGATTAGTCAGTCATTCCAGCTCACCCTAACCACACCCACTTGGAAAGTCCAGTATGTACTTCATAGTTCAAATGTGAATACATCAGAACAAGAAGTACAATAGCTATTGCTCAATTGCTAGTCAAATAACTTAACCCTGGGGAATTCCAAGTGTTGCATAGGGAATTTTGTACTGGTGGTTCTCAATAAAGAACTGAAAGTAAGTGCTAAAATAAAAAAAAATCTTATCTTTGCTCTCGATTTTGCAAAGGGAAAATTTTAACAGGATGTATTAATTGTCTTTCTTTTATGTCAAATTTCTTCTAGTTCAGGCAGAAGACTTTTCTGTTAATATTGTGTATTTTTCCCCTGATTGAGCCCAAAACGTGTGGTCTCATTTTAAAAGAGATTTTGCAAGAGGAGGTTAGGAAATCAGAAAATGAATTTCACCCTATTCAGAAGGTCTGAAATTTATGCAGCAAGTCTGTAACCAATTACAAGTTTACAAAGGATTCATAGAGCGCTCAAGATCTTGTGCGGGAATTGTGCATGGCTTTGATTTGATTAGGCCTTTGGAGAACAGCAGTCATGAGAATGGGAAGGGGTTTAAAGCTCCTAATGTATGTAACAAACTGATACATTGGAAAATAATCTGAAATAATTTCTTGTTGGTATCTTCGGGGGGTTTTTTTGTTTGTTTTTGTTTTTTAAATACCACAAGTACAAATTCTTGGTGCTTTGTTAATTTCCTTGTATTACAACATTGCAAGGAGGCTAATGTGTCATCGTGTCCTTAGATGACTTAAGGACCTTTGTAGTGAACAGTAAATCCCAGGCTTGAATCCAAGTGGTGTCCAAGAATAGTTTCTTTGTGTCTTCCTTTCAGATACCCTTGGGGAGGAAGAAGGGGCATGTGGTTAAAAGCCCAGGATTGGGGGAGGGGTTAAAAACGGGTTTTATTCCCAGCTCTTAACATACTTTCTTGTATTTACCTTGGGCAAGTCACTTAACTGCCCAGAGCAGGGGTGGGCAAACATTTTGGCCTGAGAGCCACATCTGGGTATGGAAATTGTATGGTGGGCCATGAATGCTCATGAAATTAACAATTCTGAGAGATTCAAACAAACTTTATTTTATAAAGATTAAACCTTACTTACTTCGTTGTGATGGTATATTTATAATTGTATCACAATAATTAAACCAAACTTGCCTCCTTTCCACGCCCTCTTTGATTAATGTGAACAATGCAGCTGGCACTCCCTGGCCAACTCCTCTTTGTTTTATCCTCAACAATGGAAAATTAACACTACTAAACAGCAGAGTCACCTAAGCTAACAAGCAGCAGGCATATGGACTTGCACGTTCCAGGCTCTGATGGCACATTTGGGTTGTGCAGCCGCAGTAACGTGTGCCCTCATGCAGGTCCCACCTGAACACGTGGGCGCGTCGGGCAGGCAGAGCAGGGCAAGCTCCCAACCCCACTCCCGGGGGGGGGGGGTGGATTAAAAGGTCTGAGGGGCCGGATGAGGCCCACAGGCCCTAGTTTTCCCACCCCGACCCAGAGCCTCAGCTTCTCCTTCTGAAAAATGGGATAATACTTTCCTGCCTCTCCGTGGAGTTATGAGGCTTCAGTCAATAATGTTTGTAAGGTATTTTGAGATCCTTAAATGGAAGGGGCTATGTGTAAATAAAGACCAAATTATTATTTTATTTATTTATCATTTTTATTCTGTCTTTCAAAAAGAAACCAGTCTGACATTTTTCACCAACCTGACATTGAACAATACACTTCAGTATTAGAGTGAGAGGTGCCCTAGAAAAGCAGCAGAGATTGTTTCATGTAGGTCACTTACAACATCCTTTTTGCTTTTCCTCTTGACAGGACTCTTCTGTCATACATAACAAAGCAAAATGCAGTGCAGTGTCATCCGTTATAGTTGAGCCCTAGACTGGCCCTCCCGGCTATGCAGTATTACATTTTTGGCACATTCCCCAAATCTGGACCAGTGTGTTTTCAATCCCTGTCTTCTATGTTGCACCTTAAACAAGTGTAAACAGTGCTTGTGGAGCAGAGGAAATCCCTCTGTTTACTGGGTTTATTTAATATGTTCTCTTAAGCTTTGTAGTTTTGTTTAAATTTATGATTGATTTATCCTTTTAAGAAAAATTTAATTATGTATGAGGTATTTGCAGATAACCCCAAAATTTAGCTCATGTTGCTTTACTGTAATTTTTCATCCTTTTGCCCATCAGTGTCAAATATAATGGGCTAGTTTACCCAAATTGGAGCAGGAAAGGTGGGATTTATACCTCCCTGCCCCCCTGCATCCAGTGGAGAGTCAACTGAGGAAGGAACGGGTGGTAGTTTTTGGCATCCCCTCCGTCCCTCCCTCAGGGTTTTCCTAAAGAGAGGGGCTCTAATCTCCACTTTAGGAGCCCCACTAGTGGAGGCTGTTGAGAGGAATTCAGGATCAGGTCTGAACTATATAATTTGGAATTTGTTCATTGTGCTTTATGGACCAGTTGCTCCTTTTGCTACTTCTTAAGGAATTGTTTTTTTAAAATTAACCAGTAACTTTCCCATAGGTGATGGTAATTGCCTCCTGCATGCTGCATCCCAGTACATGTGGGGTGTTCAAGATGTGGACCTGGTCCTGAGGAAAACGCTGTTCTTGGCTCTGCAGGAAGTGGATACACGCAACTTTAAGCTTCGTTGGCAACTAGAGACTGTTAAATCGCAGGATTTTGTAGAAACAGGACTCCTCTATAACACCAGGGTAAATTAACTTGACTGCATAATGCTATGACATTGGGGTAAGCTAACTGGAGTGTGAAGACTTGGTCATGTTTACTTGGTTAGGTTTGCTCGGGTGGGACTATAGGCCTAGAGACAATTATGACAACAATCCTAAAAAAATAAAAAGGATTGTATGTAGATAGCTTGAGTAACTTCTTCTTTGGAAGAAAAGGAAAAAGATAAATATCTTGGGGACAGGTTTTGACGTGCTGTGCTGCAACCAATTCTTGATCTACATGTCTGTGAGCTGGTGCTAACGAATATTTAATTATTTCCTCAGAACTGGGAAGAGGAATGGGAGAACCTCATCAGTATGACATCCCCAGAAACATCAGTGGCCCGAAGTGGGCTTCAGTACAATGCACTGGAAGAAATCCATATATTTGTCCTTGTTAACATCCTCAGAAGGCCGATCATAGTTCTTGCAGGTGAGTCCTCCATGCCAGTTGCCTTTGATGATCTAATGTTAAGGACGGTATCATTAAGTGCAAAATATATATGTCTTTGTAAATGTTCTGGTGCAGTGTTTTAAAACCCTAGAACTAAGACATTACACTTGTCATAGTTGAAAGGAATTTGACCTTACTAATATTCAGTATTTTTTCCTTAAATAGATAAAATGCTGAGAAGCTTGGAGTCCGGTTCAAGCTTTGCCCCTCTGAACGTTGGTGGAATTTACTTGCCTCTCCACTGGCCAGCTGAAGAATGCTATAGATATCCTATTGTCCTGGGCTATGACAGAATGCATTTCACACCACTGGTCACTCTGAAGGACAGCGGGCCAGGTTTGTTGTATTTAAATTATCTACTTTGGGGGGCTGTATGTAGGATTTGTATGATTTTTGGTATCTGTGTATTTGCTTTCCCCCCCGCCCTTTATTGACAGTAAAACATTTTAAAATATTGTCTGATCGAGAGTTACCTTTAAAATGGACACAACAAATGTTAAATGTTCGACAGAGTCTTCAAAATATAAATAGTTTACATGATATATACCTGCTAGGGCAATGGTCCCTAAACCGTGGGGTATGCCCCCTGGGGGGGGGGGGGGATGCAGAGGAACATTTTTGGGGAGCACACTGGGGCCTGGGGCAGCCAGTGTGGGGGGCGGGGAGGGAGCACTGCTCTGCCTCCAGCTCCAGCCCCGCACCCAGCCAAGGCCCTGGCTTCGGTTCCCAGCCTCAATGCTGGGCTGACCCTGGCCCTGCTCCCGGATGCATCTCCTGCTCCTGCCTTCCTACCCTGGCCCTGCTCACGGCCATGGCTCCCACTCCCAGCTGCAGTTCCTGGCCTTGGTCGCAGCCCCAGCAGCAGCTCCAGGCACAGGCTCAGCCCCCGGCCCCGTTCCCAGTCCAGACTCCCAGGAGGGGGGCATGGACAAGATTACATTACAGACAAGGGGAGTGGGGACCACTGTGCTAGGGCTTCCAGAGAGGAATCAAAGGTTGCATCATATGGAGCCAAAGTACCTATTGCTACTAAAGCACCATTTAGTGGATGGCTATCTATAGATGGGTTCAATCTATAGCATTGCCTTTGCGGCAGAGTATTGAAATTTATTGCAATGCACTGACTTTAATTGTGTGCCCTGCAGCAGAGGAAGCACTTTTTAGGGCCCGTCTACATCATGTGGTTGGGGTTAGTGACATCTGTGTCCATGTGTTTTTTGTGTATCCTGTTGTGGATGGGACAATACATTTCTAGATCCATACTGTGAAATTGTCCTGTAATAAGGTTCAAGAAACTAAACCTACTGTCCTCTCCATGTTAAGTATAAAAAAATGTATTAGGACATTGAAACCCCAAATGGTTCTCAGCATGCCCCAGTGAGCATCTTCATTCCATCTGACTGTTTGGGAACACAGATGTAATCATGCATGCTCTTTACAGGCACTATTGCTGAATTTCAGAGTAGACAAAATGAGGGGATGATATTTTGCTTATCATATTTCACGGTTATTCCCATTTGGTAAAACTCACCCGTTTTGTTTCACACAGAAATCCGGGCTGTCCCACTGGTCAGCAGTGAACGAGGCAGGTTTGAAGACTTGAAGGTGCACTTTCTGACAGACACTGAGGAGATGGGAAAGGAGAAGCTACTGAAAGAATACCTGATGGTGATAGAGATTCCAGTGCAAGGCTGGGACCATGGTACAACTCATTTAATTTATGCTGCAAAGTGAGTGGTGTTCTTCTCTTCCTACAGCTTTATAGTTGTTGCTGATAAAAGTCTTATAGGATAATGTATTCAATCTTTTATTTCTTTCTCAGCAACATGCATATTTATATACACCATTATGAAATCATGTCACAATTAATAATAATAATAATAATGTACCTTTTGTGGCATAAGACTCTAGCTTGAAGCAGGCTTAAATTTAAATTCTGAAATTTCCAGTCTTCAGTTTCAGAAGGTAGTTAATAAATTTAGTCCTGTTGTCAGCCAGGTAGCTAAAGGGATGTGACTGAAAATGAGAACTCAGAAATAATAATTAAACTCTCACATTCTTATTTAAACAACTTTTGGGCAAATTGTGCCTTGAAGCACATTGATTGCTTTGGGGAAAGTGTGCAGCTGTTGTGACCAAGTGAATGTGGCTTCCGGCATTCTGCTTGTGCAGTGCAGCTGCAGGCAGGACACTGTGGGGGTGTAGTGAGGAGGAGTAGGAGACTGACTCCATGCCCACCCTCTTATGCTTAGTATATGCCCCTTTGGGTGTAGAGGGCTTTTGGCTGGCCTAACCTCCCCCTTGCTCTGAAGGCACACTAACAGCAACATTCTGCCCAGTTCCTGAACAGATGCATAAGGGAGAGACTCCCTGCAACCTCCCTTTCACTCCTTTCCCCTTGTGGAGGAGGAGCTCTTTCTGCTCCTGAAAGGTTCTGGATTGACAGCCTTGAAAATTAAAATCCCCCACCCAGGTGCAGCATGGGCAGTGGTAAGACCACTTCCCCAGTTTTGCTGGGCTCATGTGTCCCAACCCTGTACTGAATGGATCACTTCTTCACATTTGCTCAGTTGTGGCCTCTAACATAATTGCAGTGTGGGGTTTTTTTTGGTTTTTTTGTGATGTGGACATTAGACAAATAGGAACTTCTCTGAGCCACCATCTGCTCATTTCACTTAAGCAGGGTTTCCAGTTTTAGATATCAAAGCAAAAATGGGAGTAGGTGTTTATAAAATATATACCAACATCTTTAGAGATGGAAATTGTTTGCAAAGTGGGCTGGTGGGGCCTACAAAACTCCCAGTTTACTCTGAGCTGAGCCCTGGAGTGCTGGACTTCAGTGGCTGGTAAGAGTTTGGAGTTTTTTAACATCAATTTACTCCATCACAAATTAGCTGTAATGTGCCTACTACTAAATGCTGAAAACCACATTGGCCAGCATTCTGAGAATACTACCAACTAGGATTGTATCAAACCGCTTATTTAGAGGTGAAAGGCTCCATTTAACTTTACTAGACACCTAACTTTCAAAATAGGTCACTCTAAGCTACAATTTACCATCATGTATTTTTAATTCAGCAATATGGATATGTAATAATTATCTCTTTACCTCCTTAAATTTACATTTCCTCATCCAATGTTGCTTGTATTCAATACCGTGCCCACTCCTTGCCCCTTTCAGACACTGATATACATGTTGATTGTTTGTTTTCTTATTTGGCCTTCAGGTTAGATGAAGGCAACTTACCCAAAGAGATAAATCTGGTGGAAGATTACTTTCAACTGGTACAGCATGAGTACAAGAAATGGCAAAAGAACAATACGCTTATTACGAGGGAGCCCTACACCGGGAATATACTGGAACTGTCCTTACCCCAGCTGTCTCTTGTAGAGGTGAAATGTGAAACTCCCAATTGCCCCTTCTTTATGTCTGTAAACACCCAGCCCTATTGTCATGAGTGCTTTGAGCGGAGGCAACAGGGAAATAAACCAAGGAGACCGAGCTCCAAAACAGCATCTGAAAAGTCACGGACGACTGGAGCAGGCTCATCTAGGGTTGAGTTTTGTGAGCCCGGGGGAGGGCTATCTGAAGAGCCAGTGACAGGGCCTCATTCTGCACCTCCAACAGCTCCAAGCCTTTTTCTGTATAGTGAAACCACCGCTATGAAATGCAGGACTCCAGACTGCCCTTTTACGTTAAATGTGCAACACAATGGACTCTGTGAACGCTGCTACAATTCCAGACATCTCAGTCCCTCTAACAACTTGGACAACCTTCGACATGTAAACAGTGTGACATGTAAAATCTGCCTTCAGGACACGAACAGGACCTTTAATGGCATCTGCACCTCTTGTCTCAAAAGGACTACAGAGCCGTCAATTGCCAATCCTGTCTTCCTGCCCACGTTCCATCGGCGATCTCACTCCGACCCGTCACAGCTATCCCAGAGCTTCCTCCAGCATTCCTGTCATGCAGCACCCAGCAACGAGCTAGAGGAGCTGTCTTCTTCAGAAATGCTTCAGGTTCCTCACAATTCATTGGAAAGGAATGGGAGTAGCCAGTGCAGAAAACCTGGCTGCACGTTTTTTGGGACTCCTCAGAATGAAGGCTTTTGCACTCTATGCTTCTTTGAGTACAAGGAAAACAATGGTAAGTGAAGCTAGTTTTAGTTCCCTAACACCTTAGCTTCAGGTCATTGTCTCTGAAGATACAGGGTGTTTTTGTGGGGGAGACGGGGTGTTGGAAGGAGATGGTGCTAATACAAAAATAAAAAGGATGGGCCAACCAGTAGTGTAGAGCAGGCATTATGTGATGAGGATATATCCTTGACACACTTATTTTTGTGTAAACCATGGTACAAGATAAGGGTGGGATTTTCAAAAGCACTCAGGATTGGCCCAGTTCGGCTCCCACTGAAGTCTATGGTAAAATTCCCATTGACTACTGTGGAAGGAGAGGTAGGCCAGCACTGAGTGCTATTGAAAATCTCACCCCTAAACCACTTTTCAGTTGTGTTTTGGTGTGAATTGTCTGTAATTAAAGTGCTTTAATGTCAGAGTGATTAGGAGTTGTAGGAATCAGTCAAATACCACTTCATTGTCACTGCCTAAAGTCAGGTTTCGTTAGTAATGCAAGGGCCACATTCATCCTTGATGTAGCTATTGACGTTACCTGTGCAAGTTAAGTAAGAAAGTCTCTAAGAAATGTGGTTATATTAGATGATCAGCAGTCACTTTAATAGCGGTCACGTTTGGGAAGTTACATTATTCAAATGTACCTCTTTTAACCATTTTTTATTAGTACTGTGTTTTATGTGAAGTCAGGCCCTCATATGGGCAATATTCCGTAGCTAAATCAAAGGATACAGTCCTTACCCCTGTTACTACTCTTCTCTAAAATGAGCAAAGAACTCTCAGGGGTAGTACCTGAGAGATGAATGTAGGAGGGGAAATAATGCATCTGTCTTGCAGAATAGCTCATTGATGACACTAGTGGACTATAGTCTGAAACTTTTTTTCACATACCTTCAAGTTATGGAAGCTCCCTGGTAAATCATGTGGTAGCAGTTATGTGTGCTAGTAGTTTATTTTCAGAGGTCATTCACAACATAATTTTTTCCTGTTATTGTGGAATACATCATACACAATCTGTATATGTAGGCTTTTTAATAAACCAGTGAAATGTAACACATTCATTGCTGGTCCTTTGCGCTACCATTTCTATTTAACATTCCACTGAAATTGAGGGGGAATATTGGGATCCTGGATCCATTGAAGTCAACAGCAAAATTTCCCTTGACTTCAATGAGGTCAGGTTTATGCTCCTGGTCCTTTTAGCAACTGTGATCTAACTTGAAAGTACAGAAGGAGGCAAACCTTGAATTGCTTCAACAACTTTTGATTTTAAAAATAAGATTAGTAGCCACCATTATTTATATATCTTAAAAAAAGGTGAATCTGTTCTGAATATTTGGGGTGGCCTCATACCTACTTGAGGCTAGATGACTTGTTTTGGAGACCAAAGAATTCTGTGTTTCCTTTTCTGTCATCAAAAGTGTTGTGCTCATTCAAATAACCTCTCTCTTCTTGCTTTGTATGGTAGGCAGTGCCTCACTACTTCATCAGAGAAGGTCTCAAAGGAATTCTTCTGCTTCTGGTCAGCCTGGGACCTCTGCTGCCACATTCCATAACACCATTTCCTGCCTGGGGCGAGAATGTGGCACCCTGGGCAGCAGTATGCTTGAAGGGTATTGTCAGAAATGTTTTATTGAAGCACAGACTCAGCGATTCCGTGAAGCCATAAGGACTGAACAGCAGCTAGTGGGACAATCTGAAGTAAGTGAACATATGGGAATCTTCCCCCAGTGTTGAACCCTGTACCCTTCAACCTAATATATCTTAGTGAACAGTTTCAACTGTAGAATAGAAAATCCCCATGTTACTGCACCTCCACTTTCTGAAAAGGAAAATTTTGAGTAAGTCACTACTCTGCCTTCCAGAACTGAGCACCAGGGAGGTGTAGAAGTCTTTCCCATGTTACATCTACAGCAGACACTGTGGTGATGAACACCACAAAATATCTTGCAAGAGCTTTTGTCCCATTAGTATGAAAAGCCTTGGAGCAGTCCTAGAAGAACAGCATCAGTGGCTACAGATTTTTCTTTCAGAGTGGTAGCCGTGTTAGTCTGTATCAGCAAAAAGAAGGAGTACTACTTGTGGCACCTTAGAGACTAACAAATTTACTCCTTTGAGATTTCATTTAAAAATGAAAATAAAAGAAGCAACACAGCCAAACCATTTCACAGTTTCTAAAATCTAGTACAACACATCAAGTTTACTGTATATAGGAGTTAGCCTTGCTTCATATTGATTCCAAGGTGGGGGAGAAGATTTTTCAACCGTGTTCAGTGTTGCCCTAACTCTGCTCAGATTTAAGTATATGGGAGTTTTATCATCGAGTTCACTAGGAACAGATGGGCCAGTGCTGAGTGCTTTTGGAGATCTCCCCCTTCACCCCTTCTCCCCCTGTGAAACCACATCAGGCAAGTTAGTCAGCTTTAATAATGTCCAGCACCACCTTTATTTAGTTAATTTGGAGGGGGGGGGGCGCGGAAGTGTTGAGTAGAGAGTTTTCAGGGAGGAAACTTTTTATAATAAATGAAAGCCTTTTAAGATTCTGTCTGATAAATCCTGGCCCATAACAAGCTTGGAGCTTTGTGCTCTACTGTATTCTGAGAAGAAGGAAGTCTCTACCTAGAAATTGAAAAGACTGGTGCTTTGGAAAGCAGATTCTTGGAAAGCTCTTGTAAATAGTGCTGCAGCACTTCTTGCGGCCACTGTATACTGAACAAACCTGAAGTGGCTAAATATCAAAACATAGCAGCGTCCAAGGCAATTAAAAGCCACTTATGCTGCCAGCATTGCAACTGACAATTTTTTTTAACCTTTACAGAGAACTGGGCAACACAGAGACTTACAGGTATCAACAGTGGGGAGCCAAAAGCGAAAGTGTTCCACGGCTTCTTGTAGGAACAACTTAGCCTGCAGAAACGATGAGCTGTGTCAGGAGTGCCAGCGAGTTCAGTCTGGGAATCCTAGAGGGCCAGCTGCAGAAGAGCCTCCGAAACAGTGCTGCCGAGCCACTGGCTGTGATCATTATGGCAATAATAAGTGCAATGGCTACTGCAATGAATGCTACCAGTTCAAAGAGATGTATGGCTAGCGGAGAAGTGCTGGCAAAGAGCAAGGAAGCAACATCTGCTTCTACCTCGCTGAAATGGTGCTATGTCCAAAACACTTAAGAGGCCAGCCATGGCAAGGTCCATTTGAATGGTGTGACATATATATGGCTTTGGGGGGAAAATAAGCTGTCTGGTTTTGTACATATTTATGTCCATGGGTATGAATGAATATCCACTTAATACAAACACTGCATACATGGACCAATGAGAAGTCAGTCTGCTTTCTGCACAGAGGAATCTTGCAGGAATGATCTGCTATAATGTTGACTCCAAACTCCCTCTCCTCTCGGATTTCAAAATCCCTAGAGTGCGTCCTGTGGCAGAATGAAGCATTTGAATACGGAGGACTTTGTAACTTTGCCTCTGCACTAATACCTCCCCTGCACCTTGTCAGAACTAACCATTCAGAGTGCAAGGACACTCAACCAATGTCTGAGATGCAGAGCTTCTTGAATTGGCCTACGTCAGTGTTTTGCTCAAGGTGAGGCTGGCCCTTCTTGAGAGGACTCCATTCTCGTCCAGGGGAGTCTGGTGCAAGCTGGGGATGAGGATGTAGTTAAGAAACTTGCTTTTGCTTGGTTGCCTTCGTCTAAGAGCTCTGTCTTGCATGTAGAGTGTTCTGGTTGGTTCTGTGTTTGCTGAGCTCTGGGCAGAAAGAAGTCAAAAATGAAGGACAACTCGCTGCCTGCCTGGTTAACATGTTTAACCAATGTACCTCCCTTTCCAAAACGCAAAAATAATAGGGACCCAACGAGTAAGCCCATGACCATTGGCTATAAATGCATTTACGTGAAGGGAGGCCTGAACACTCCCCTCCCCATCCCCTAGGGAAGGAAATGCCACCACAAGGTATGAGAGAAAGCCCTAGGTTTTGATGCTGATGCCAAACTGACCCTATCTGCTTTGGTGTAGGAGGAAGCACAGTAGCAGTCAGGGCTGTGCAAGCTGCTCTTTTCTTATTTTATTGCGCCTCCCCCCTCCCCCCCCCCCCCCGTTTTTCTGGCATCGAGGGCCCGATCCTGCAAAATGATGAGCGCCTCTTGTGCAGCGTTGGGAACTATCACCTCCTGTTTTGGGAGTAAAGGGCACAACACATCTCAGGATTGGGCCCTGATTATCTCTGCAGTTGCTGCTCAGATATATTCTCAGATGCCTTCCAGGGTATCTGTTTGTTCAGCTGAAGGACTTTATTTTATTTTTGTAACACTTGGTTTTCTACAGCAGCAGGGTATCCTGGTCGTAATATATACGTACAGTCATTCATGAGATCCAGCCCATGCCCTGCAGCTGAGAGACCAGTTCTGCCGCTTACTCTTTCATATGTTAGAGATTACTTTGTAACCAACCCCAAAATGTAAGGAAGGTTTTAAAAGTAAGCTCCATGGTACACAACAATGGCCACTTTTGTGGCTCCTGTAGCTGCTGTCCATGTCTAATGATTGCGAGTTTGTATCCCTCCTGGTTTTAGAATGAGGTTGGGATTTACATTTGCAGGAATGGTATGGCCTGGCTTTTGTTGCTGCTGTTTGAGGTTGGAAATCAAAGGGAGCATTGCCATGGACTTCAGTGGGGCCACGATTTCACTCCTGGAGTTCAGGCCTCCACTTCTCAAGCTACATTTCTTTCTCTAGCAAACTTGTCTGATTGCTGTACCAGAACTGCTCTGGTTTCCCTCTGCTTTTCATCCCACCCCATCCCTCCGTTTTTCAGCTTTTATTGCTGCTATTATTTTGGAGGAAGCAGCATGGACGACAGCTGCTCTGATCTACTTTTCAAATGGAATCGTTTGCTATTGTGTCGTTATTGAACTTTTTCTATATATATTTGTGAACTTGTACAATAAATGTGAAACTTAAGATATTTATATTCAAAAAATGTAACTTGAAATTTGCACATTTTAGGAATTTTTTTAGTATAATAATTTACTCATTAACTTTGACTAAGTAAATGTATAATTGCAAAAAAAATTCTCCAATATAAAGAAATAAATTATTGAAGGATTAACTTTGATATTTTACATTCATGATTGGTGGGAGAAGAACATATAGTTAGGTGCACCGGCACTGATCCAGGAAAGCATCTCTATTCACGACAGCACTGCAGCATGTGCTTAAAGTTAAATTTGCCCTGAAGCGTAGTCCTGAACAAGACTTAAGAATGTGCTTTCCTGAATTGGGACCATGTAGCCCAGGCCTTTGAGGAGCAAAGTGCTATTGCTGCTGAGCATACTCAAGTGTTACTGAAGTCAGTGGCCTTGCAAAAAGAGCTCCAGCCTTTCAGGATACTGCATGTGAAGCAAACATCCATAGGGACATGGATCCTGAGTAGCTTCAGTTCTCATTGAAGTCTGTGAGAGTTCAGGACACTCAGCAGGACCTGAACCCATGGTGAGTAATGAAAGCAAAGCTAAGAACAGTTGGTCATGTTGCTTGGAACTTCTCAGCCCGGGAAGGAAGTTCTTTCAACCGAAAGCATTAAATCCCCATGATATATTCTCTGCAGCTTTCTGGGCAATTACTCATAACTCTAAAGTCACATGAAGTTCTATATCGCTCTGATGTCTCTTATGTAAATGACCACACACTCTGTCTTGTGTGATCTAGTTGTGGGGGAACAACAAAGCAAATATATTTTACACACCATGGTATTTCCCTAATCTTCTTGGGGGGGATTTTGATCATCTGAAGCTTGATGACCTCTGCCTGGGCACCTAGTATTTCTCCTTGGGCTTCTATGCTTTTTCTTTCCTGTACTGCAAGAGAAGAAAATAGTTGGGGTTTCTCCCTTTTTGACCACTACTAAAGATCTCTGCTGTTAGATGACTAAATAAATACCCTAGTTTGGCCAGATTTCCTTTCTTACCAAAAAAGTAACCAGTCTTTTGTAGCTTTATAAATCTCTGTAATACAGTGCAACACAAGTCATTTTTTATTTTTGGTAGGGCCAGGGTGTCCTATTACCTACACAGTGATTCTAACGTGAGTCAAGCTGGGAAAATGAATGGTCAGCATGTTAGTTGTGACCTTGAGGTTAAACACCAGCAGACATGGCAATTCATTGTGATGCAATATTATGCTAGTAGATAACTTCTGGTCCAGAAAAGAAGAAAGTCACATGCCATCCTTTAGCCTAGGTCACAGAAGAAATGCCGGTGTTGATATTTCACTAGGCTGCAAGACAGCTTTCAGCGTGCTGATCTAGGGTAATGGACCATTTAGTCAGAAGGGGGAAACAGTGCAGTGAGACGGCATGAAACTACATGTGACTCATGAAAGAAATAGACATCACTTAACTACAGTTATTTTTTAACACTGATATTCCAAAGGCCCCAGTCAGGGTCACAGCCACATTGTGGTACTACCATGCAAATAATTTCAGGAGAGGTGGCCCCTATCTTGAAGCGCTTGCAGTATAAGGGCCAGATCATGGCTGAGGTAGTACACCCACACAAGAGCATAAAACTTCACATTTTTTTACTTTGGGCCATAGAGCCATGTGAGTAGGGGTAAACGGGTTTGTGTCAATACTTCCCATCATCACCTTCAGCCAGTGGTCAAATGTCTTATTTAATTAGCCTGTCTTGTTATAGTCCCCATACACCTCGGTGCAGAGACTGCCGTTAATCCATTAGCAGTCTCTGAAGTTAAGGATTCTGAAAATCAGGAATACAATCAAATGGAAATGAGAGAGGTGTGTTTGTCTGACTGAGTTAATCTAATGGTATGCCTGACCTAATCCCAACTACCTAATAATAGTAATTTACACCATAGCAGTCTTTCATTCTGAAATCTCCATCGGTGCTTTACAGACTATAGATCTCAAAACAAAGAAACCCCCTCCCCTCCCCCACACACTAGCAGTATGGAAAAATTATTTCAGAAAAAAATCCTTATGTCCAAAGCCTAATTCTCCTGCTGCAGGATACAAGTGACCCCTATTCAAGTCAATGAGAGTGTAATCAACCATCCCCTCTTCTTGGTTGTGGAGACAGCAGCACACCAACTCGCTGACAGCAGTGACTGCTAATAGAAATCTAGGAGTAAATTACAGATTTCCAGTTTCCCAAATGGGTGGCCATAAAGACTAAGTCATTATGACATATCAGGTCTTGAACTCAGATCCATGGCAGGGGGGGTGTTGGGGTCACCACATGGGGTGTTGGGAGTCTTCACACATCAATCCTCCACCTGGCAGCTTGCAGGCAGCAGCTGGGACCAGGGTCAATGAAGCCCAACTGGTGCACAAGCCCTACCCTTACACTCTGGGAGAGCTCCAAGGCTCCTGATTGGGCCACAGCCCCTAATTAAGAAAGAGGCAGAAACTGGAAGTTCTCCGAACCATGGGGCTGCATCCTGCCTGTTCTTGTCTTCTGGTATCCTGGTTCGGCCTGACTCTTGGTAACTGCCTCCTGGTTCCTGTCCTCCAGTTCTGTCATCTGATCCTGGCCTCCTGGTAACCTACCCTCCCAGTATCTTGACTTGGCCTAATTCTTGCTAATTGGCTCCTGTGTCCTTGGTCTGTGACTGATGCTAATCCCTAGGCCAAGCTGCCCATCGCCTGGCCCTGGCACATACAGTGATCTCTAAAAATAAAGTGTGATCCCACATGCAACATAAGGGGTTTCCACTGGCTATATGCTGCAGATGATACATATTCTCAGCTGGTGTAAATCAGCATAGCTCCATTGCCTTCAAAAGAGCTGTCCCTATTCACACATCTGAGACTCTTGCCCATAACGTGCAGGGTAGCTACTTCCTAAATTACCTGTTTATGTTCATTATAGCCTAATTGGGCACCTAAAATTAGACATCTATATTAATTTTTAGGAAACTAAATGCCATGAGTGGCCTGATTTTCTTATTTTTTTCAGAGGGAATTTTCAAAATTACCATTGAAATCAGTGCACTGATGAGCCAGAGTTAGGTGCCTCCCTCTGCTCATGATCCTCAGCTGCGAACCCTCTCCTGGAGGGCCCTATGCCTTAGCAGCTGAAACTATCTCTCTGTCTCCTGCTCTCACTCAGTACCTCTCCCACGCTTGCCCTAGGTGTGCCTGTGTACCCAGCTGTCGTTTGTACAGGTGCTCTGCTGCCCTTCAACCTACTCATTGCCCGCCTCCTGATGAGGGGACTGGGCAGGTAACCGATGTTAGGTGTGCTCTGATCATGCCTATGGGACTGGGCCTCGCTGGTAAGATAGTTGTTCCCCAGCCTAGTTTGAAAATCCCTCTTCCTGGCCTCTGGGGCTTTGACTTGAGTTAGGGCTCAGAGTAGCTCATTAGCTATGGAGCAGTGTCAGGATTTACCATTTGCAAAGCCACCCATCAGCAGAAACATAGGCACCTCAGGGATTTAGGTGTCTAGGGTTAGGGGGCCACTGAGAAGCGGCTTTGAAAATATCAGTGGTGTCTAAATGGTGGACTTAGGTGCCTAAAGAGGCAGCTAGATACTTAGATGCTTTTAAGGTTCTGGGCCATTTGGGTATGTCTACACTGCAGTGAAATACCCCTTGCTGTCCCATGTCACCTGATTCAGACTCACAAGCCCAAGTCAGCTGACATGGGCCAGCCCTGGGTGTTTAATTGCAGTGTAGCCATACCCTCACTTTCCCAAGGGCATAATAACACTTCTCTACCTCAGAGGTGTGGTGTAAATACATTATTAGCTTGTGAGGTTCTCAGATACTATGATATGGGGGGAGCCATATAAGTACCTAACATAGAAGTTCTATTTATTTACAATGTTGATCATTGGCATAGCCGTGTCTATTTAGCTAGCTTAAGTATTTCTAAGGTATATAGCACTGTAGTATCTAAGGCCCCAATCCTTACATTGAGCTTAACTTTATACAGTGTGACTAGAACCGCCCCGCACTAAGTTAGGGTGCCGATCTTGCAAAAACTTATGCATGTGCCTAAGTGAGAAGGTGTGAGATGCATATCTTAGTTTGGGGAGGGCCCCAGGGGAACAGGAATCATACCGTTTTACTCCAGCATACTTCACTATAACACAATAGAAAACCACACCACCGAACAGTCACAATTTCAGTTTGTTATACTGACAAGGCTTTTTTTTTAAGGGGATTAAAAATAGAGGATTTAAAAACCAGTTGTTCAGTTTCTCATCTTGCTAGAGTCACATGTCAGACAGCAAACATATTGTAGATGGGAAGGGGTTAAAAATTAGCATGACTAGATATAGCAATTTGTGTCCTAGTGCATGTTTTCTCCCTCATTAGTGATAAATACTGTCATGACACTAGTGTTTGTTGGGGACCGAAGGGTTTTTCTCAAGCAGTAGCTTTAGGTAACCTGCTGTATCCTCTTTGATAACTTCTGGGTTTCAAAAAGAAACATGAAATAAGATCAGGTAATTTTACTTGGGAGTTTTATGGTGACTGCCTTTTGTTCCAATGTTAATTTTCAAAAAACTCCATATGCCTCATCTTGAAAGACAACCTACGTCATGTTACCTAGACTACCCCCTCCTCCAGCCTGTGCTGTCTGAATAACGTGACATGTAGAAAAGTGTCATCCCCCATCTCCCCTCCCCACTCCTTGATGATTAACCATGATGATTCTTTTGGCTATTGGTGTTTTAGTTAAATGATTATACAAATACTTAGTGTTGGGCAGGAAGTAAGATTTCCCCTGGTGAATTACCGCTTTGGGGAACTTAGGTTTTGCTGTCTGGTTATGGTTTTATTTCAAGGGATTCATGAGCTACTAAAATATGTGCATCTTGCCCAAATGTTCTGGCCTAGTGTAATCTCTCTAGAGTTTTATAATTTTTAAAATATTTTTACTGCCTTTTTAGTGTCATTTAATGTAGTGGGGCAAATTCTTGTTCAGTAACACCGGTGTAAATCCAGAGTACTTCCACTGACTGAAGTGGGGATTCAGTGTGTGTGACATCATTCTATTCAATGTTTTATACATTGGTCCGAGTTCTTTTTCCACTGGCTATTCTGGATATACATCAAGTAACTAAAACAAAATTTGGCCCAGTGTGTTAAACTTTTAATAGAATGATGTCACACAGACAGAATCCCCTCTTACTAAAATAAATCTCTATAGGAGTCATTTCACTACCTCTTACCTAAATCACTGGGGAGAGAACTGCATGTTGCAGAGAAACCTGCTAGATATTTTAGACCAATTCTGATCAGTTATAGTGGTCTAAATCTGTAATCATAGAAGCATAGGACTGGAATGGACCTCAATAGGCCATCTAGTCTAGTCCCCTGCATTCAAGGCAGGACTGAGTAATAATTAGACCATTCCAATATTTCCATTACCTTCAACAGAGTTATTCCAAACTAACACTGGTGTAACTGAGATCAGAATTTGTCTCATGTATTTGGTTTCTTGTCTCCTTCTGTGCAACTTGGAGTGAATAAATATATATAATCATCAATGCACCAGGGCAGTGTTTCGAGTCCTCATACAGCAAGATGCTTAAGGCTAAGTAGTCTCATTGACAACTCATGCTAAAAGATAGGTACATGCTTATGTTCCTTGCAGAATCAGGGTCTTAATTCTCTATATAAAACCTCTTATAAAAACTAAAATAGTTAATCATGAGTTTAAATTAGACTAATACTAAGTTCTATTTGAAAGAAAAAGATTTTCTAATATTTTACTTGTCTATTGTAATCCATTGTCTAATATAAAATTACAGTGCTGCATGGTTTCTTTCTAAAACACACATGCCAGGCTGCATTAGTCCTAAAATGATGATAATTTTCAGAGCTTTTTAAAAAAGGAATAGCCACTGGAGGCAGTGACAAAGTTGCTTGTCTTCAAAACCCTCAGCCACGTTTTGTAATAGAAGCCAGGAAATAAGATTCAACTGGGATTCAAACATACACCCTGAAAGTTCATAAATCATCAGACCCCTCCCACCATGATTTACAAAATGAAATCATGTTTTTTTGTCTTTGTGGGGGGGGGGGGGGGGTTTAAACTCCCTTGCCCACTGCAAACATGTGAGCAGCTTTGAGCTACCTTGTTGTCTCACACACACTTTTGCTTCTCCAAAACCTAAATCTTGCAAAATACCTTTTATCAAAGGGTGTGTTGTGACACTGACAGACCAGGTGCCTGCTCTTGCCAAGGCTTTAGGCCTCAGTCAAGTACTGACATAGACATTGCTGGAAACTAGTCCAGCTCACCTGTGTGTTAATATGATTAAAACAGGTATTGAACTTCTAACACTGTTTAGTGTTTAGACTTTATGAAATGCTTGTATGTTGCTTCATGCATTAATCTCACTTGATGACATGCTATACAATCATATTTAAGTTTTTGCTTTATAACTGTAAAAAATCTTTGCTCTGGAACTGTGAACCTAGCAGGAGGGATCATCTTCTGCTCATCAAGAAGGCCTATCAAAACTAAGTGGGAAATCACAATACAAAGTCTTTGTTAATTTCCCCTTCACATTTATGAAGAGGTAACATGCAAAGGGGCTCATCCCATCAGCTTGAATTTTAGAAGAAAGAAATGTTAAACAATGACAAAAATCTTCATCTCTTTGCTGTTTGGACACTGACAGGGCTAGAACTATGAAACAGCAGCAGAGATCCCCAGGGTCAACCTGAGTTAGCCCTAAAAGACATTCAGTGCTGACAGATTACTACTCTGTCAACTTTTGAAACTATAGACTGTAACTCTTTTGTGTAATACGTTTGCCTGCTTTAACCTGTAAACAACTCTCATTTCTTTTTGATAAATCCTTAGGGTATGTCTACACTATGAGAGTAGTTCGATTTTACTTAAATCGAATTAGTGGAACCGATATTACAAAGTCGAACGTGTGGATACACACTAAGAACAGTAATTCGACTTTGTGAGTCCACACTAACGGGGCAAGTGTCGACATTGGAAGCGGTGCACTGTGGGCAGCTATCCCACAGTTCCCGCAGTCCCCGCTGCCCATTGGAATTCTGGGTCGAGCCCCCAATGCCTACTGGGGGAAAAAATGTGTCGAGGGTGGTTTTGGGTAACTGTCGTCATTCAACCGTCACTCGCGCCCTCCCTCCCTGAAAGCGCCGGCGGGCAATCAGTTCGCACACTTTTCTGGTGAGTGACAGCGCGGACGCCACAGCACTGCGAGCATGGAGCCCGCTGCGACCATCGCTGCAGTTATGGCCGTTGTCAACACCTCGCACCTTATCATCCACCTTTTTCAGAGGCAGATGCTGAGAAATCGGGCGAGGAGGCTTCGGCAGTGCGGTGAGGACATTAAGTCTGAGAGTGGCACAGACCTCTCGCAAAGTACGGGACCCCACGTCGTGGACATCATGGTGGCAATGGGTCATGTTGATGCTGTGGAACGGAGATTCTGGGCCCGGGAAACAAGCACGGACTGGTGGGACCGCATAGTGCTGCAGGTCTGGGATGAATCACAGTGGCTGCGAAACTTTCGCATGCATAAGGGAACTTTCCTTGAACTTTGTGAGTTGCTGTCCCCTGCCCTGAAGCGCAAGGACACCCGGATGCGAGCAGCCCTGACTATCCAGAAGCGAGTGGCCATAGCCCTCTGGAAGCTTGCAACGCCAGACAGCTACCGGTCAGTCGCGAACCACTTTGGCGTGGGCAAATCTACCGTGGGGGTTGCTGTGATGCAAGTAGCCAAAGCAATTGTTGAGCTACTGCTCTCAAAGGTAGTGACCCTGGGAAACGTGGAGGTCATCATAGATGGCTTCGCCGCGATGGGATTCCCAAACTGCGGTGGGGCTATAGATGGAACTCACATCCCTATCCTGGGACCGGAGCACCAGGCCAGCCAGTACATTAACAGAAAGGGCTACTTTTCAATGGTGCTGCAAGCACTGGTGGACCATAGGGGATGTTTTACCAACAACAACGTCGGATGGCCGGGCAAGGTTCATGACGCTCGTGTTTTCAGGAACTCTGGTCTGTTTAGACGGCTGCAGGAAGGTATTTACTTCCCGGACCACAAAATAACTCTTGGGGATGTGGAGATGCCTATAGTGATCCTCGGGGACCCAGCCTACCCGCTAATGCCCTGGCTCATGAAGCTCTATACAGGCGCCCTGGACACTGAAAAAGAACTCTTCAACTACCGGCTGAGCAAGTGCAGAATGGTAGTGGACTGTGCTTTTGGACATCTCAAGGGGAGATGGAGAAGCTTACTGACTCGCTCTGATCTCAACGAAACCAATATCCCCATTGTTATTGCAGCTTGCTGTGTGCTCCACAATCTCTGTGAGAGCAAGGGGGAGAGGTTTATGGCGGGGTGGGAGGTTGAGGCACATCGCCTGGCTGCTGATTACGCCCAGCCAGACATCCGGGCAATTAGAAGAGCCCAGCGGGACGCGCTGTGCATCCGGGAGGCTTTGAAAGCTAGGTTCCACAGTGAGCAGGGTAACCTGTGACTATTAAGTTTGTTTAAAGAGAAGCTGAACCTGCCCCCGTTTCTTTACCCACTTAATGTTGACTATCCTCTCCAGTTACATACCCCCTTCACCCCGTTGCCCCCCTTCCAACACACCTTTAAAAATAAAATAAATGGAACTTTGTTCATTAACACCGTTTTCTTTATTAAGGGTTTCGTGGTAAAGTGTTGAAACTGGGATGCAGACTGTGGTGGGGAGCGGGTGTAGTGATGGAAAGGACGCTTCTAAACTCGAGGAATGACAGGCTCCTGCTCCTAGAGCAGTGGTGGACTGGTTGTTTCAATGGAGCCTGCCACCCCTCCTTTTCGGGACTCTGTGTGGGGGGGCTATGTGACTTTGTTGCAGGGGAGGACGGTTACAGATCCCCTGCTGCGTGGCTCTGTCATCCAGGCTAAGGACCGCTGCATAAGATCTGTAACCGCCCTCCCCCGCCACAAACTCACATAGCCCCCCCACACAGAACATGAAAACCACCTCCCAGACTGACCAGGGTGCCTAGTGACTGCAATGTGTGTGTGACCTGCTGGTGAACCTGCCCCCATGTCTGCACCCTGGTAAAGGTGACTGTCCTCTCCAATTACCAACCCTACTTACCAGTGAAGGAAAGGACCTATCAAAACTTTGGGAATGAGAGCCGTCTGGTACTTGAGCAGTCTGCAGGGGTGGAGTGACTGTTTTCACGGCCCCTGCCGCCCCGCCTTCTTGGGACTTTGGGTGAGGGGGGGATGGGACTTTGTGGCGGGGGAGGGCAGTTAGAGATAGACTGCAGCGGGGCTCTGTCCTCCTGCCTCCGGTCCTGCAGAACATCTACAAGGCGCCGGAGCGTGTCCGTTTGCTCCCTCATTAGTCCAACAAGCGTTTGAGTCGCCTGCTGGTCTTCCTGCCGCCACCTGTCCTCCCGTTCGCTGTGTGATCGCTGGTATTGCGACATGTTCTCCCTCCACTGGGTCTGCTGTGCTGCCTCGGCTCGGGAGCAGCCCATAAGTTCGGAGAACATCTCGTCCCGTGTCCTTCTCTTTCGGCGCCTAATCTGCGCCAGCCTCTGGGAGGGGGATGCCGGGGTAGGTCGGGAGACACTCACAGCTGTGGGATGGGAAAAAGGGAGTGAATTCCTCACAAAGATACATTTTTGTGAACAATGAACATAGTCTTTCTCTGTGAACAAGACCATGCACAGCACCTATCACATGCGCACTCAGGACAAAGTCGAATTTTCGGCCTTCCCATTCAGTGCCTGGGGTCTTGGAGTACAGATCACACAAGCGGGGCAGGACAGCGGAATTCGGGTAGCAGGCGGACATGGTAAGCCATAGACTTTTGGCTGCTGAAAGCTTAATTTATAGCAGTGCCCTCCTTTCACATTCAAAGCAATGCCCCTAGCGTTGGCCAGTTCCTGCTGCCGGCAATCCAGCCAGCATGAACTCTGCCCCTGTCCCACCCCCCTCACGGCTGTCCCCGGGAAAGATCCCTGTATGCTGCCCCTGTCCCGCCTCCACCGCGTGGCTGTAAACCGCCGGTTACAGTTATGTAAAGGAACAGGCAATCAGTCCCAATACTAACATTCCCCTAATTTAAAGCAGGTCACCATGAGTGATATCACTCTGATGAGGATTTCGGACTCAGAGAAAGACCGCATGCTGCATGAATGCCAGCAAAAACCAGGGCCGTATGCGGCCATGCTGTGTGAGCCACTGATCCTGGTGTACTTGCTGCTAGCCTGGCGCGGAAAAGTTTCCTACCATGGAGGACGCAATAAGGCCGCTCTCCCCAGGAACCTAATGCAAAGACTTTCAAATTACCTCCAGGAGAGCTTCGTGGAGATGTCCCAGGAGGATTTCTGCTCTATCCCCGGACATATTGACAGAATTTTCCAGTAGCTGCACTGGCAAGGACTAAAAAGTAGAGCGCCTAGGGCAAAGTAATCATGAAAAACCCATTGTTAATATTCCATTCCTGTTCTGATCAAAATAAATGTTTACATGTTTAAAACACTTACCGACTGATCCTTCCCCTGATTCAGGGTCAGGGTTAACGCCCTGGGAGGGTTGGTAAGGGACCTCCGTGAGGGTGATGAAGAGATCCTGGCTGTCGGGGAAATCAGCGTTGTATGCACTGTCGACTGCCTCGTCCTCCTCATCTCCTTCCTCATCTCCCCGTCCGCGAACATCTCCGAGGAAGCGGCCGTCGACAATACCCCATCGTCAGAGTCCACGGTCAGTGGCGGGGTAGTGGTGGCGGCCGCACCTAGAATGGAATGCAGTGCCTCATAGAAACGGCATGTCTGGGGCTGGGATCCAGAGCGTCCGTTTGCCGCTTTGGTCTTCTGGTAGCCTTGTCTCAGGTCCTTGATTTTCACGCGGCACTGCGTTGCATCCCAGCTGTATCCTCTCTCCGTCATGGCTTTGGAGATCTTCTTGTAGATCTTCGCATTCCGTTTTTTCGATCGCAGCTCCGAAAGCACGGACTCATCGCCCCACACAGCGATCAGATCCAAGACTTCCCGATCAGTCCATGCTGGGGCCCTCTTTCTATTCTGCGATTGCATAGTCACCTCTGCTGGAGAGCTCTGCATCGTTGCCAGTGCTGCTGAGCTCGCCACGATGTCCAAACAGGAAATGAGATTCAAACTAGCCAGACAGGAAAAGGAATTCAAATTTTCCTGTGGCTTTTCCTGTGTGGCTGGTCAGAGCATCCGAGCTCGGACTGCTGTCCAGAGCGTCAACAGAGTGGTGCACTGTGGGATAGCTCCCGGAGCTATTAGCGTCGAATTCCATCCACACCTACCCTAATTCGACATGGCCATGTCGAATTTAGCGCTACTCCCCTCGTCGGGGAGGAGTACAGAAATCGATTTAAAGAGACCTCTATGTCGAACTAAATAGCTTCGTTGTGTGGACGGGTGCAGGGTTAATTCGATTTAACACTGCTAAATTCGACATAACCTCCTAGTGTCGACCAGGCCTTAGTTAGTTTGCTGTAGAATTAGCTACAAGTGTTTGTCTTTGGTGTGAGAACTACAGTACCAGTTGACCTGGGGTACGTGACTGGCCTCTGGGGACTGGAAGCAACCTGAATTGTTTGTGATCTTTGGTGTATAGCAACTAACTGTTACTAAGTCCAGCTTGCCTGGGTGGCAAGATAGACTGGAATGCCCAAGGGACTGTCTGTGACTCCATGGTAAGACTGTTATAGTGCTTGAGTTCACATTTATTAACAGGTTGGTGGAATCTAGTTATAGAATATACAACCAGTTTGGAGTCTCAGCCCTCCTTCTTGACAGTCTGCCCTGAGGTTGGCACTCATGGTCGTGAAGCACTCCAGACAGCATGGCATATGTCTACATTGCAAAAAAATACCCCCAAAAACAAAACAACCCACTGCAGCAGTGAGTCAAAGAGCCCTGGTCAACTGACTCGGGCTTGTGGGACCTGTGCTATGAGGCTAAAATTAGCAGCAAAGAGGTTCCCATTCAGGCTTGAGCCTGGGTTCTGAGGTTCCCCTGTGACGAAGTGGGGATTTTCCCTTGTTATGTTGTATGTGAGTCTTACTCATAGACTCATAGACTTTAAGGTCAGAAGGGACCATTATGATCTTCTAGTCTGACCTCCTGCACAATGCAGGCCACAGAATCTCACCCACCCACTCCTGTAACAACCCCCTGACCTATGTCTGAGCTATTGAAGTCCTCAACTTGTGGTTTAAAGACTTAAAGGTGCAGAGAATCCTCCAGCAAGTGACCCATGCCCCATGCTGCAGAGGAAGGCGAAAAACCCCCAGGGCCTCTGCCAATCTGCCCTGGAGGAAAATTCCTTCCCGACCCAAAATATGGCGATCAGCTAAACCCTGAGCATGTGTGCAAGACTCACCAGCCAGACACCCAGGAAAGAATTCTCTGTAGTAACTCAGATCCCACCCTCTCTAGTGTCCCATCACAGGCCATTGGGCATATTTACCGCTAATAGTCAAAGATCAATTAATTGCCAAAATTAGGCTATCCCATCATACCATCCCTTCCATAAACTTATCAAGCTTAGTCTTGAAGCCAGATATGTCTTTTGCCTCCACTGCTCCCCTTGGAAGGCTATTCCAGAATTTCACTCCTCGGATGGTTAAAAACCTTCGTCTAATTTCAAGTCTAAACTTCCTGATGGCCAGTTTATATCCATTTGTTCTTGTGTTCACATTGGTACTGAGCTTAAATAATTCCTCTCCCCCCCTGGTATTTATCCCTCTGATATATTTATAGAGAGCAATCATATCTCCCCTCAGCCTTCTTTTGGTTAGGCTAAACAAGCCAAGTTCTTTGAGTCTCCTTTCATAAGACAGGTTTTCCATTCCTCGGATCCAGGAGCGGCGCTAGTGTTTTTGGCACCCTAGGTGGGGGTCCTTCCGCGCTCCCGGTCGTCGTCGGCAATTCTGCGGCGGGGGGTCCTTCCGCGCTCCCGGTCTTCGGGGCACTTCAGCGGCGGGTCCCAGAGTGAGTGAAGGACCCGCCGCAGAATTGCCGCCAAAGACCCGGAGCGCGGAAGGACCCCCCGCCGCCGAATTGCTGCCCCCCCCCCCCAAATCCTGGTGCCATAGGCGACCGCCTAGGTTGCCTAAATGGAAGCACCGGCCCTGCTCGGATCATCCTAGTAGCCCTTCTCTGTACCTGTTCCAGTTTGAATTCATCCTTCTTAAACATAGGAGACCAGAACTGCACACAATATTCCAGATGAGGTCTCACCAGTGCCTTGTATAACGGTACTAACACCTCCTTATCTCTACTGGAAATACCTCGCCTGATGCATCCCAAGACTGCATTAGCTTTTTTCACAGCCATATCACATTGGCGGCTCATAGTCATCCTGTGATCAACCAATACTCCAAGGTCCTTCTCTTCCTCTGTTACTTCCAAGTGATGCGTCCCCAGTTTATAACAAAAATTCTTGCTATTAATCCCTAAATGCATGACCTTGCACTTTTCACTATTAAATTTCATCCTATTACTATTACTCCAGTACAAGGTCATCTGGATCTTCCTGTAGGATATCCCGGTCCCTTTCTATATTGGCAATACCTCCCAGCTTCGTGTCATCCGCAAACTTTATTAGCACATTCCCACTTTTTGTGCCAAGATCAGTAATAAAAAGATTGGTATAATAAATTTATTGGTATAATAAAAAAATAAGATTGGTCCCAAAACCGATCCCCGAGGAACTCCACTAGTAACCTCCTTCCAGCCTGACAATTCACCTTTCAGTATGACCTGTTGTAGACTCCCCTTTAACCAGTTCCTTATCCACCTTTCAATTTTCATATTGATCCCCATCTTTTCCAATTTCGCTAATAATTCCCCATGTGGAACCTTATCAAATGCCTTGCTGAAATCGAGGTAAATTAGATCCACTGCGTTTCCTTTGTCTAAAAAATCTGTTACTTTCTCAAAGAAGGAGATCAGGTTGGTTTGGCACGATCTACCTTTTGTAAAAGCATGTTGTATTTTGTCCAAATTACCATTGACCTCAATATCCTTAACTACTTTCTCCTTCAAAATTTTTTCCAAGACCTTGCATACTACAGATGTCAAACTAACAGGCCTGTAGTTACCCAGATCACTTTTTTTCCCTTTCTTAAAAATAGGAACTATGTTAGCAATTCTCCAGTCATACGGTACAACCCCTGAGTTTACAGATTCATTAAAAATTCTTGCTAATGGGCTTGCAATTTCATGTGCCAGTTCCTTTAATATTCTTGGATGAAGATTATCTGAGCCTTATTCATGTTAAACTCCTATCAAAGTTAAAAGGTGACAAGAGCAGTTAGGACTGGGCTTTATCTCTTTTTGTGTTCTTTATAGCTTCTTTTCCTCCTTGCATTACCAATGCCTCTAATCTAGTTCTCAGTGTTGTGGTTTATTTCATAATATTCTTTCATCATAATGTTTCCTTTACTTTGTTTAACCTTCTGTGTCGTACAAATAAATCTTTTCAGTTTTATATATAATTTAAATAAATCATATCAGGACTTTTTCTGTAAACAGTAGAAAAATTAGCCTAGTATAGATTTTCTAAATATCTTATGAAAGAATGAAGAAAACTGTGTATAGATAATATAGTGATGGATGCTCTAGAAATAATAAGTATACAGATTTCATGGGTTAAATCTAACATGGAGAGTGATAATGATGGAGGTCAGTAAAAACTGGCAAGTAGTCAGTGGGTATCTATGGATGTGGAAAGGACCAGGGCTTTAAACTTGTGCACTCAAAGCAGTCTATTGTTTTGAGTTGGGTGAAGCAGGGAGCAGCAGTTTCAGAAAAAGGAACAAACAAATTCTTCAGTCTGGAGCTATATTAGGGCATTCTAAAGATAGCATGTGTGATGGAATGCTGGGAAACTCCCTGGAACCATTTCTGTAATTTTTGGGGTTGAATCCTAGACAAGATGATCAAAGTCATTGTATGTTGGGTTTGGTCTCTCAGAATAGCTGGAAGTTAGACTGTGTCTCAGACATCCCTTTTCTAGGGTCACTCTGCACCACACAGAGAATATGGAGCAAGTCTATATGTCAACTTCCTCCCATCTCATTTTCTCCCCCGCTGTTTGTTTAACATTGAGTAGTCAGATGTTGACTGTCTCACTTTTCCCATTTGTAAAATTTGCATAAAAGCAATTGCCTGGCATTAATTATAGAGCTATAATATTGCTAGGATTTCTTTTGTTCCTTTTAAACTTTATAAAACACCTTCTTCTTGTCTGTAGACCTGCCAGCACTGGATTTTCTTCTGATGTCTGTGAACCTAGACTTGGAAGGACCACCACAAGGTTCTGAGAAGGAAGTTAATCCTCTATGTACAGATAAACTGTTGACCCATTCCACGAAGGATGCTCATTTTTATGGTGTATTTTTGTAATATGAAACTTAGGGTGACCAGATGTCCCGATTTTATAGGGACAGTCCCAATTTTGGGGTCTTTTTCTTATATTGGCTCCTATTACCCCCCCACCCCCTTCCCGATTTTTCACATTTGCTGTCTGGTCACCCTAGTGAAACTAGACTGAAAGGATCAAGTCATTTCACATAGGTCATCAGACAGTCTGAGTTTCAGGCACTGTCATCCTGAACGAAAACTGGACTACCAGCAAAAGGTTCCTTATAACTGTGAATAACCCTCTTAGCCATCTAATCCTTCGTTTCAAGTCTCTACGTTTGTTTAAAGAGACTCAGGCCTGGTCTACACTACGAGTTTAGGTCGACTTTAGCCGCGTTAAATCGAATTAAGTCTGGACACGTTCACACGACGAAGCCCTTTCTTTCGACTTAAAGGGCCCTTTAAACCGGTTTCTTTACTCCACCTCCGACGAGGGGATTAGCGATAAAATCGGCCTTAGTGGGTCGGAATTGGGTTAGTGTGGACGGAATTCGACGTTATTGGCCTCCGGGAGCTATCCCACAGTGCTTCATTGTGACCGCTCTGGACAGCACTCTCAACTCAGATGCACTGGCCAGGTAGACAGGAAAAGCCCCGTGAATGTTTGAATTTCATTTCCTGTTTGCTGAGCGTGGAGAGCACAGGTGACCACGCAGAGCTCATCAGCACAGGTAACCGTGATGGAGTCCCAGGATCGCAAAAGAGCTCCAGCATGGACAGAACGGGAGGTACGGGATCTGCTCGCCATATGGGGAGATGAATCCGTGCTGGCTGAACTCCGAAGCAGTAAACGAAATGGCAAAATATTAGAAAAGGTCTCCAAGGCCATGAAGGACAGAGGCCATAACAGGGACGCACAGCAGTGCCGCGTGAAAATTAAGGAGCTAAGGCAAGCCTACCACAAAGCCAGAGAAGCAAACGGAAGGTCCGGGGCTGAGCCGCAAACATGCCGCTTCTACGCGGAGCTGCATGCCATTCTAGGGGGTGCAGCCACCACTACCCCAACCGTGTGCTATGACTCCCTCACTGGAGAAACACACAGGGAAGCGGGTTCGGGGTACGAGGAAGATGAAGATGAAGATAATGTAAATAGCTCACAGCAGCAAGGAAGCGGAGAAACCGGTTTCCCCAACAACCAGGATATGTTTATCACCCTGGACCTGGAACCAGTAACCCCCGAAATCACCCAAGACCCTGGGGGCACACAGGGGACCTCTGGTGAGTGTACCTTTGTAAATATTACACATGGTTTAAAAGCAAGCGTGTTTAATGATTAATGATTAATTTGCCCTGGCAATCGCGGCCAGTACAGCTACTGGAAAAGTCTGTTAACGTGTATGGGGATGGAGCGGAAATCCTCCAGGGACATCTCCAGAAAGCTCTCCTTCATGTACTTCCAAAGCCTTTGCAAAAGGTTTCTGGGGAGGGCTGCCTTATCCCGTCCACCATGGTAGGACACTTTACCACGCCAGGCCAGTAGCACGTAGTCTGGAATCATTGCATAACAAAGCATGGCAGCGTATGGTCCCGGTGTTTGCTGGCATGCAGACAACATTCATTCCTTATCGCTCTTTGTTATCCTCAGGAGAGTGATATCATTCACGGTCACCTGGTTGAAATGGTGCAATTTTATTAAGGGGACATTCAGAGGTGCCCCTTCCTGCTCTGCTGAACAGAAATATTCCCCGCTGTTAGCCACGCGGTGGGGGGGAGGGGTGAAGTGATCATCCCAGAGAATTGGGTGTGTGGGGGAGGGGAATTAGTTGGGTTTGTGCTGCATGTTAACCCTGAAACCGCAGCCCCTCCTTTTACATTGCAAACCCATTTTAAATGGCCAACCCAACGGGTGCTTGGTATGGTTAATGAGAGCAGTACTGTTTGAAACCATCCCCACATGTTAAGAAGGTTAAAAAAGCCAAAAGACTGTGTCTTACCATGGCTGCCTGCAAGCTGAAATCTGTGGCCTGGCAGTGCGTGAGTTATCTCTCACACCAAACCGGCAGGCCCTCAATATAAGAGGAAAAATGCGACCTTGTAACGAAAGCACATGTGCTGTGTAATGTGAAGAGCAAAATTTAACGTGAAAGAGTGTACCCATTGTTCTCTAAAATGTGTCTTTTTTAACCACCTCTCCCTTCTCCTCCACCAGCTGCAAATCTTTCTCCTTCACAGAGGCTAGTGAACATTCGAAAGCGAAGGACGCGTGATGAAATGTTTACAGAACTACAGACTGCCTCCCACGCTGACAGAGCACAGCAGAATGCGTGGAGGCAGTCAATGACTGATTATAGAAAAGCCCAATATGAGCGAGAGGAGAGGTGGCGTGCTGAATCGCGGGCTGAAGATGAGAGGTGGCGTCAGCTTGCACACAGAAGGCAAGAGTCGATGCTCCGGCTGCTGGAGCATCAAACTGATATGCTCCAGCGTATGGTTGAGCTGCAGGAAAGGCAGCAGGAGCAGAGACCGCCGCTACAGCCCCTGTGTAACCAACAGCCCTCCTCCCCAAGTCCCATTGCCTCCTCACCCAGACGCCCAAGAACACGGTGGGGGGGCCTCCGGCCACCCAGTCACTCCACCCCAGAAGATTTCCCGAGCAATAAGTGTTAAAGTTTTAAAGTTTTAAACTGCAGTGTGTCCTTTTCCTTCCCTCCTCCCCCACCCATCCCGGGCTACCTTTGCAATTATCCCCCTAGTAGTGTGATGAATTAATAAAGAATGCATGAATGTGAAGTAACAATGACTTTATTGCCTCTGCAAGTGGTGCTTGAAGGGGGGAGGGTAGGGGAGGGTGGGGTGGTTGGTTTACAGGGAAGTAGAGTTAACCGGGTGGGTGGGGGGGCGGAGATTTCATCAAGGAGAAACAAACAGAAGTTTCACACCGTAGCCTGGCCAGTCACAAAACTCGTTTTCAAAGCTTCTCTGATGCGCACCGCGCCATGCTGTGCTCCTCTAACCGCCCTGGTGTCTGGCTGCGCATAATCAGCGGCCAGGCGATTTGCCTCAACCTCCCACCCCGCCATAAATGTCTCCCCCTTACTCTCACAGATATTGTGGAGCGCACAGCAAGCAGCAATAACAATGGGGATATTCTTTTCGCTAAGGTCTGAGCAAGTCAGTAAGCTGCGCCAGCGCGCTTTTAAACGTCCAAATGCACATTCTACCACCATTCGGCACTTGCTCAGCCTGTAGTTGAACAGGTCCTGACTCCTGTCCAGGCTGCCTGTGTACGGCTTCATGAGCCATGGCATTAAGGGGTAGGCTGGGTCCCCAAGGATCACGATAGGCATTTCAACATCCCCAACGGTTATTTTCTGGTCCGGGAAGAAAGTCCCTTCCTCCAGCTTTTGAAACAGAACAGAGTGCCTGAAGACGCGAGCATCATGTACCCTTCCCGGCCAGCCCACGTTGATGTCGGTGAAACGTCCCTTGTGATCCACCAGGGCTTGCAGCAGCATTGAAAAGTACCCCTTGCGGTTTATGTACTCGGTGGCTTGGTGCTCCGGTGCCAAGATAGGGATATGGGTTCCGTCTATCGCCCCAGCACAGTTTGGGAATCCCATTGCAGCAAAGCCATCCACTATGACCTGCACGTTTCCCAGAGTCACTACCCTTGATATCACCAGGTCTCTCATTGCCCTGGCAACTTGGATCACAGCAGCCCCCACAGTAGATTTGCCCACTCCAAATTGATTCCCGACTGACCGGTAGCTGTCTGGCGTTGCAAGCTTCCACAGGGCTATCGCCACTCGCTTCTCAACTGTGAGGGCTGCTCTCATCCTGGTATTCTGGCGCTTCAGGGCAGGGGAAAGCAAGTCACAAAGTTCCATGAAAGTGCCCTTACGCATGCGAAAGTTTCGCAGCCACTGGGAATCGTCCCAGACCTGCAGCACGATGCGGTCCCACCAGTCTGTGCTTGTTTCCCGGGCCCAGAATCGGCGTTCCATGGCATCAACCTGCCCCAGAAACACCATGATTTCCACATTGCTGGGGCCTGTGCCTTGTGAGAGGTCTAGGTCCATGTCCATTTCCTCATCACTCTCGTCGCCGCGCTGCAATCGCCTCCTCGGCTGGTCCTGGTTTTGCTTTGGCATGTCCTGGCTCTGCATATACTCCAGGACAATGCGTGTGGTGTTCATAGTGCTCATAATTGCCGCGGTGATCTGAGCGGGCTCCATGATCCCAGTGCTAGCTATGGCATCTGGTCTGAAAAAAGGCGCGAAACTAGTATCTGACGGACCAGGGGAGGGAGGGAGGGAGGGGCGAGTGACGACATGGCGTACAGGTACAGGGAATTAAAATCAAGAAAGGTGGCTGTGCATCAGGGAGAAACACAAACAACTGTCACACAGAATGGCCCCCCCCAGAGGTTTAACTCAAAAGCCTGGGTTTAGCAGGCCGTTGATTTGACGGAGGGAGGGGGGAAGGAAATGAATACAGAACAAATCTATTTTTTACATCTTAAGACGACGGTGCAGCATGACTGATAGCCCTCGGCATTTTCTGGGTGCTTGGCAGCAAATACTGGGCACTTGGCAGTTAGCCTTCAGGCCTATTGCACGATCTGCTGCTCAGGGAAGACTCTGCTAACGTGCGATGAGCCAACAGGGCGCTTGGCAGAAAATGGCATACTACGACTGATAACCATCATCATCAAGACAGTTCCATAGGACTGAGCATGTCTGCCCAGGTGCCCATGATCAACAGCCACTGCTGTACGACGATGACGGTTACCAGTCGTAATAAACCATCTACTGCCAAAAGGCAAAAGGCAAGGGCTGGTGCAATGCAGCCCTACGGCTGCCAGCCCCACAGCTGCCAGCACCCAGATCGCCGATGAAGGCTACCAGTCATGCTGCACCGTCTACCGCCAAAAGGCAGTTAGCTGCTGCTGCTGTGTAGCAATGCAGTCCCACGTCTGCCGGCACCCAGATGACATATGGTGACGGTGAGCTGAGCTGAGCGGGCTCCATGCTTGCCGTGGTATGTTGTCTGCACAGGTAACCCAGGTAAAAAGGCGCGAATCTATTGTCTGCCGTTGCTCTGACGGAGGGGGAGGGGCCTGACGACATGTACCCAGAACCCCCCGCGACACTGTTTTGCATCATTCGGGCATTGGGATCTCAACCCAGAATTCCAATGGGCGGCGGAGACTGCGGGAACTGTGGGATAGCTACCCATAGTGCAATGCTCCGGAAGTCGACGCTAGCCTCGGTACTGTGGACGCGGTCCGCCGACTAGAGCACTTAGAGCATTTTATGTGGGGACACACAAAATCGGCTGTATACAACCGATTTCTATAAAACCGGCTTCTATTAATTCGATCTAATTTCGTAGTGTAGACATACCCTCAGTTTTAAAATAAAAGCAATAGGCATCAGCAATAGCATTTTAGTTACTTTAACCAAGAAGAAAATCTACAGCTGTCTCTTTGAACATGCTTTTTTAAAGGAAAAAAAGTTTGTTTTTATTACTAGTTCAAAAACTTCAGGGAAAAACCTCAATACTGATTTAAAGGGATATGGATCACATTGTGCATAGAACAGACATGAGTAGGGTGACCAGATGTCCCGTTTTTAAAGGTACAGTCCCGGTTTTTGGGACTTTTTCTTATATAGGCGCCTTTTACCCCCCCACCCCGTCCCGTTTTTTTTTCACAGTTGCTATCTGGTAGACATGAGGAACAATAATGTAAATGATACCCACTTTCTCTACAAAGAAAACAATCCAGTGCTATTGTATTGTAAATTTGGGTGCTCCGTGCTAAAATCCATGCCACACTGAAGTCCAACTCATTGGAAAAAATGAACCAAAGCAGAAAATCACTAAGTAATAATGGGTGTTGTGTACCATGCATTCTCTCTAAATACTGAGTTGTATACATGCTCCATAGTGTAATTAAAAGAAATCTTGGGAATGTTTTTCATACCAGTGGGAACACTGCTCCCACTCAGATTATTTTTCAGAGCTCAATCAAGTCTAGTCACACTTAGATAAGACATTGAATTAAAGAGTTGCTAAATTTACCAACAGTGCAATGAGCCTAAATTGATCCAGTATGGTTAATCATTTGGTCCAGCTAATCCAGTACTTTGCTTCTGGTGACGACTAATACTATATCTGTCTGCCTATGGCATTTGTAATCCCATCGCTATAGTATGTTGACCTCAAGTCACTACTTATATAATGCAGAAAAGTTGTCACCTATATAATACATTTAACCAGTTAAGCAATGCTGTATGTGAAGGGAACCCTCCAAAGCACTAAGGATTAGAGTGCAGCTTCGATCCCAGCCAGTGGCGTAGCCACGTGGAGGGAACAGGGGGAGCAATCACAAAAAAAGGCACCACCCGCTGTGGCGCTTTTACTGGCGGGGAGGCGCTCCAGGTCTTCGGCAGCACATCAGCGGCGGGTCCTTCACTCACTCTGTGGGTCTTCGGCAGCATTTCCGTGGCGGATCCTTCAGTGCCACCGAACACACCCGGAACGAGTGAAGGACGTGCCGCCAAAGACCCAGAGTGAATGAAGGACCCGCCGCCGAAGTGCCGCCAAAGACCCGGAGCGCCGCTGGGTGAGTAAAAATTAAAAAGGCGCCAAGAAATTGAAAAGGCGCCACTTGTGCTCGGTGGGAGAGCGGCTGCTGCCCCACTCCCCCCCAGCTACGCTACTGATCCCAGCACAAGTACATCACTTACGAAGAACCATTTGATGGCGTATGTGCCCCACACTGGCACTAGAGAGCTCAATTAGGCATGTGGTGGGTGGGCTAAGCCCATCTAAAGATGAAGCCCATCTGGGGTAGGAGCTGGGTGGTAAGCATCAAGGGAAGAAGCCCAGATACGAAAAAGGCTACAGTAAGAGAAGAACTCTACAGTTTCTCTAGTTGCTAAAGTGTAGAAGAAAGGACTATAGAGAAGCAGATGTACAATAAGTGGAGGGAGGGGCTGTGGGAAAGGGCCTGAAGGAAGGCCGAGGTAGGAAGAAATCCAGGGAGGCAGCAAAAAGTCTGAGGGAACTGACCTTAGCTACTCACCACAGGTTCCCTGGACTGGAACCCAGAAGAGAGGGAAGGCCTGGTTTCCTCTACCAGTCCAGTATGAAGAGCTGCATGGAAACATCTTGGTCCAAAGGGGAGATGCACTTTGGAGCTGGGCCTTCAGGATAGTGTTTTACCTGGACAGTCCGGGTTTTGGCTTCTGTGTCCAGGTGCCCAGTTTTTGACCGGAAAGTTCGGTCAAAAAGGGGACCTGGCAGTGTTTGGTCAAATGCACTGAACGGACACCAAAAGTCTGGTTACTGCGGGGAGGGGGGAGGCACTGGGTCATTAACCCAAGCCAGCCCCTGCTCAGCCGGGGCTGTCTCCTACCTGCAGGCAGGCTCCTTGTCACACTGCAGCAGCTCCAGTCCCAGCCCCAGAGCAGAGGGAGCCCAGCTGGGGTGGGGGAGGAAGGTGGAGACAATCCAGAGAGCGATGGGGAGAGAAGGGGAGAGGAGCAAGCAATGGGGATGGGGTCTTGGGCTGAAGAGGTGAAGTGGGTGCAGGACCTTAAGGGTCCAGTTACCAGCCATTAGAAAGATGGCAACCCTACTTCAGGAAGAAAGTCCTGGGAAGCAGCATTCCTCAGAACCCTGAAGAACCTGGGAACGGATGCCCATGCCCATGTCCTGGCCCTGGCCCTGGCAGTTGGACTCTGTTTACTCTGGAATGGGGAGAGAGGAGACTATAAGAGACCCTGCCGTAGGGCTAAGTCACAAGAAAAGGCAGACCGCCACATGGTTGGAGCAGCTGTAGGAGACCCTGCTACACCGTACTCAGTCATCAGGGGGCACAACAGCAGTGAGTCCATACTCTTACAAACCACTAAGTGTTAACAGGATGCCTTTTTTTTCCCGTTTAAAAAAAAAGTCTACTGTAGTACATCATTTCTCCTTGTGATATTAATAGATAAACTGTAATCAAATGATAGGCAAAACAAATGGCAGGATATTTTGCTTGGTTGTTGAAAAGACCCTTTTGTTTTGGCTGGAGAAGAGTGGTGAAGAATGCCTTATTGATGTAAGAGAGCTGGGAATTCCCAGGATCTCTCTTAATCTCTTACCTTCAAACTGCTGTGTGTGTGTGTGTGTGTGTGTGTGTGTGTGTGTGTGTACTAGGCAATAGTCAAAGAAGTCTTGGTTCCTGTTTTGATTAGGAGAGAGGACTTCCAGACATGAGGATGCAGATGCAGGGGACTTTTCTGGTCAACATTATGACCTATATTTTAGTCACTGGCCCAGGTCAGGGACATGGCTCTATAGTTAGCTGCTCAGTCACTTCTCGGAGTGGAAAATGAATACTCCAAAGATCAACTACATTTGAAAAGACTCCTTCGCAAAATAACACATGACTCTAAAGGTGAGCCGCAAAGCGATGTCAATGTTGCATGCTGGGAATATAACAGTGGGTTTGTCTTCACTACCAGAATAAGTCGACCTAAGTTACGCTACTCCAGCTATGTGGCTTAGGTCGACTTACCCAGGTGTCTTCATTGTGCTGCGTTGACGGGAGACACCCTCCAGTCAACTTCCCTTATTCTTCTCAGGGAGCTGGAGTACCGGGGTCGACCGGAGAGCACTCTGCCATAGTGAAGACCCGCTAAATCAACACCCGATCTCCCCGGTAGTGAAGACAAGCCCAGTGTCAGACTGTGTTTCACCTAGGAACAAAATAGCTAATCATGAGTCTGTTTTGTTCCCTGAGCATGTGATACTATTCATAGATGTACAGCTCTTCCTAACTAATTAAACAGATGTAATGAATGTATCACCACCTGATGTGGGGGACAAAAAACTTTTATTTTCATGAATTAGGACAGCTGAACACTTCATTCACAAGTGCAGAACAGAATGGAATACTGAGTCAGTGAATGGTCCCCTTAGTAGGGGAGGAAGTTTTGGGGTTTGGCAAACAAATTCTGTAAAAACTGCTTGGTGTGTAACCCTCCCTAGGTGCTTTTGTCTGTTGTATGCTGTTTTTATGATAGTTTCCTCTGCAGGATGTCTTTGGGTGTCACTACTTTAACTAACATTCGGATTTTAAAGCAGAGGATGAAACAAAACAATTTTTAGAAATATGTTTCTACTATCTCCATAAATGTAAATGCTACCATGTCCCTTAATGGGAGATGCTATTTTAATCTTACTTCCCATCCAATCTGTCGATGACAACTAGGATATGATTAATGAAGTTCCCATCAACATGCCTGGGAAAGCAGAACTGTCAAAGTGCTTGTCAAACATGCCTTATAACTACCCTTAAAGTCTCCATATTCTCCAATATTTTAATGGAAAGTGCATTCTTTTGTCCCCTAATCTACATTATCCAGCTGTCAGGCAGAAAGCTAACTACTTTTTTGGTAATTATTTTTATTACAGTATGTTTACCAAACTTCAAAAGTACTTTGATTTAATTTTACTGGAAATTTGCATTATGATTTCTCATTCCAGTAATTCATGACCTGATAAATGTACACTGGAGCAATAAAAAATAATGACATTAAGGGGGCAACTAGGCTTGTTGTGTTAATATTCTGAAGATGAGTGTTTCCTACAATTTGAAATTTTTGTAGAGTGCTATAAAACAAATATATGGAATATCTCCATAAAGAAGCAGGTCACATGAGAGGGCTGTGATGACAGATGGAAGATCACGAGTAAATTTTTCAAAAGTGACTTAGGAGCTCCAGTCAACTTTTCAAAACTGAGTTAGGCAGTGGTATTTAGGAGCCTATTTGCCTCTTTAAGGTGCTTAACTCCACAATTTAGCCGCCATTGACACTTTCAAAACTACTGTTCAGCTGCTGTGTAACCCCACAGGAGCCTATGTCCCCTTGACAGCTGGTCATACTAGATGATCACAATGGTCCCTTCTGGCCTTAGAATCTATGAAGTTTCTGTCAGTTGGCATTTGCAAAGTTGCCTGAGTCTTGATGCTGCCCCACAGCTAGTGAGCAGCTCAGAAAACCTCCCTTACCCTAAAGAAGGATTCTCAAATTAAGTAGGGGACCGTGTATCTCGCCAGCAGGGCCCAATCCTGTGGGCATGCTCTGGGCATGCCTGATGCCTGTCAGATGTTACAGCGGGGGGGGGCTGGATGCAGACTACTGATAGGCAGCACAGCACTTGCACCAAAGACAAGTGGAGCCACAGAATAATATAGGGCGAGTGCGATACAGATATCAAGCATGAACAGAAGAAAGATCTTCCATTGTTGTAGCCCTGTTGGTCCCGGGATATTAGAGAGACAAGGTGGGTGAGATAATATCTTTTTTATTCGACCAAATTCTGTTGGTGAAAGAGACAAGCTTTTGAACTCACACCGACTTCTTTTTCATTATGCCTAGCTCCAACTGACTTTCAGAGGAAGTCGAGTGTCTAGCTCACTTAGACACATCTGAAAATCCCAGCCTAAGTCTCATTGGAAGTCAGGACTCCTAAGTCACTTACATGCTTCTGAAAAAAAATTTCCCATGAAATTTTTGTTTTCACATTTTTCATCTCTTTGACACCGTAGCATAGCTTCAAAAAGAACATACCTTATGTTCTTGAAAGACAAGGTCAAAAACATTACCTAAAATAAGGCTAGATACACAAAAAAAGTATCCCCTTTCCATAAAGTTTCATCCGACTACTGTAAGAGTTAGTCAGTCTTCATACCACATAAAGATTTATGCTTGAATCCACATTCATTAGCAAAATGAGATGCATACTATTGATTAATAAGGTACTATAATACTACTTGGAGTAGCTTTTGCACTGGGATAAATCCTACACTTGTATTAATGGTGGCCTAGTAATGCATAGTCTGATTATATTTTTCTTAAACTGTAGTTAACAAAAATCAATAGTGAAGCCCTTAAAAAAAAAACCCAGTGTTTTTTCTGCTAGGCTGCAGATTTGATCTAGTCTCAGTGACACTGAGAGCAAACCACACCTCTGTTAAATGGTGCTAGACTCTGAACTATTTCAATGGCCATCTGTGGGAGGGAAATTTTCAGCCAACACCTTTGTAATTATGACAACACAGCTACTGAATGAATGCCATTCAGTGTGCTAAGTGCAATGTCCAACCTCAGACTCTTGGAATGAATGTGACATTGAGCCAAATCTTCCTCTCAGATGTGTCAGCAAAATTCATTGAACTCCATTTAGTTGTACCAATGTAACTGAACAGGATATACAACGAGCAGTACTTGTGGCACCTTAAAGACTAACAAATTTATTTGGGCATAAGCTTTCGTGGGCTAAAATCCACTTCATCAGATGCATGGAGTGGAAAATGCAGTAGGCAGATATATATACATAGTACATGAAAAGATGGGAGTTGCCTTACCAAGTGGAGGGTCAGTGCTAATGAGACAACTCAGTTAAAGTGGAAGTGGGCTATTCTCAATAGTAGAATACCAAGGTTGATGGTGGGGTGGAAATTGTTGAAATCCTGGTGGAATTCCACCCCACCATCAACCTCAGCCTGGACCAGTTCACACAAGAGATCCACTTCCTGGACACTACAGTGCAAATAAGCGATGGTCACACAAACACCACCCTATACCAGAAACCTACTGACTGCTATACTTACCTACATGCCTCCAGCTTTCATCCAGACCACATCACACGATCCATTGTCTACAGCCAAGCTCTAAGATACAACCACATTTGCTCCAATCCCTCAGACAGAGACAAACACCTACAAGATCTCTATCAAGTGTTCTTAAAACTATAATACCCACCTGGTGAAGTGAAGAAACATATTGACAGAGCCAGAAAGGTACCCAGAAGTCACCTATTACAGGACAGGCCCAACAAAGAAAGTAACAGAACGCCACTAGCCAGCACCTTCAGCCCCCAGCTAAAACCTCTCCATCGCATCATCAAGGATCTACAACCTATCCTGAAGGACGATTCCTCACTCTCACAGACCTTGGGAGACAGGCTAGTCCTCGTTTACAGATAGCCCCCCAACCTGAAGCAAATACTCACCAGCAACTACACACCACACAACAAAAACACTAACCCAGGAACCTATCCCTGCAACAAACCCCATTGCCAACTCTGTCCGCATAACTATTCAAGGGACACCATCATAGGACCTAACCACATCAGCCACACCATCAGAGGCTCGTTCACCTGCACATCTACCAATGTGATATATGCCATCATGTGCCAGCAATGCCTCTCTGCCATGTACATTGCCCAAACCGGACAGTCTCCACGCAAAAGAATAAATGGACACAAATCAGACGTCAAGAATTATAACATTCAAAAACCAGTCAGAGAACACTTCAATCTCCCTGGACACTCAATAACAGACTTAAAAGTGGCAATTCTTCAACAAAAAAACTTTAAAAACAGACTCCAACGAGAAACTGCAGAACTGGAATTGATTTGCAAACTTGACACCATCAAATTAGGCCTGAATATAGACTGGGAGTGGATGGGTCACTACAAAAACTAATTTCCCCATTCTAATTTTCCCTTACTGTTACTCACCCCTTCTTGTCAACTATTTGAAATGGGCCACCCTGATTACATTGGTCTCATTACCACTACAAAAGTAATTTTTCCTCCGTTGGTATTCTATTGTTGAGAATAGCCCACTTCCACTTTAATTGAATTGTCTCGTTAGCACTAACCCCCCACTTGGTAAGGCAACTCCGATCTTTTCTTGTACTGTGTATATATACCTGCCTACTATATTTTCCACTCCATGCATTTGATGAAGTGGGTTTTAGCCCACGAAAGCTTATGCCCAAATAAATGTGTTAGTCTCTAAGATGCCACAAGTACTGCTCGTTGATTTTGCTGATACAGACTAATACGGCTACCACTCTGAAACCTGAACAGGATATGTAAACTTAGAAAATGCTGTGGACTTGATTTTCCATTCCATCCTAGCCTATTTTCAACTGTTGTGCTGTGTTATAACTATACTAGCAGCAAGCAAAGTGGAATAAGAGAATTTTTCAAAAATCAAATAAAACCATATGCATAGGGCAGTTAATACAATACTCATCTATATGCTATGGGTTTGCTAGTCAATCAATCAAAACTTCGTGGAAAGACACCAGTGTTAAAGGAAACAATACTGTATACTTCGTAGAGGTTCCATGGAGACACAATTCAAAGCAGAACTACCCACTCCTAAACATGTACTTACTGAGATAAATGGCAATGGAGTCATATAAGTGAGACTGTTATTTCTACAGGAATGTTGTTTCCATCAGATAATATGAGAGACGAGAGTCATTCCAACAGATCAAGCCACTTTTCCTCAGCATTTTTGACTAAAGAAATATAACTAATGTAAGAATACTGTAGGCCAGTGGTCCCAACCTGTGGTCCATGGAGCACTTGCTTGTGGCTCACGAGGTCAATATGAGGCCTGATCCCAAACTCACCAAAGTCACTAAATTTCAATGGACTTTGATTCAGGGTCATAGTGCTGCCTCTCCTCTTTGTTTCCCCCTGCTGATTAACATAAGAACACAAGAAAGGCCATATTGGGGCAAACCAATGGTCCATCTAACCCAGTATCCTATCGTCTGACAGTGGCCAGGGCCAGATGCTTCAGACGGAATTAACAGAACAGGGCTATTATCGAGTGATACAGTCCCTATTGTCTAGTCCCAGCTTCTGGCAGTCAGAGGCTAAGGGACCTCCAAAGCATGGGTTGCATCCCTAGCCATCTTGGCTAATATGCATTGATGGACATATACTCCATGAACTTATTTAATTCTTTTTTGAACCCAGGAATACTTCTGGCCTCAAAAAAGAATCCTCTACTTCCTTAAGAAATTCATTTCTGTAGTTTGTTGATGTTTTTTGTTTGGTCTTTTATTTGTTGTTGGGATTGTAGCCAGATCCTATATCCAACATAAAAGTATCCAAATTTCTATTTGGTCAACTTCTGAAGGGCACCCTCTCACGTAGTTGTCACCTGCGTGAAACAAAAGACAAATATCAGTGTCTGTGTGACAACATAAACCTTCAGTGTTCCCTTTGGATATTAATTATGTAGATACCCTGCCAACAAAGAAATGGATGGGGACCTTTTGCCAGGCACAAGGCCTTTGCACAAATCACAGGTGGATAGTTATCAAACAGCTGTTTCTGGCAAATCATGTGGCTATTTTGCTAAATAAAGCAGTTTCTACAAATTAAAATCTTCTCTACATATTACAACATTTCCATCTTAGTAGAGATGAGTATGTAAAATATAATCCATCCATCTTTTGAATTAAAATGTTCAGGCATTCCAAAAATATCAATAAATCCTAGATGAGAAGGTTGGAAAAGATTTCTTAATTAGTGTAGTCCATCTCTTTCCCCTTCTCTCATGTGGAGAGGAACTACTTTCTGTCCTTCAAGCATTTGATCTTCCCTGTTTAAGGGGACTGTTGTCCCCCTACTAAAATTCAGTGGGGGTGTTTTGGTTGGCTAGTACCAAAAGAAAGGGGACGGGTCGATGAGAAATAAGGGCCCTGAGACTGACAGTCCCCAGGAACAATGTGGAGAGGCCAGTGCTCCAGGTCAGTCTGATTGACAGGGCGGGCAGGCTAACCAGGGAGTCAGGAGGCCAGGGGGGTCCTGTCCTCCGTGTGAGCTGGAATTGCCTGGATCAGACAGAGTGGGGCTGAGCTAAGGAGAAAGCAGGGGCCCAAGCTGAACTGGGGAGCAGAGCTGTGCCAGATCCAGAGGGGCCAGAAAAGCAGCCCAGGAAGCAGGTCAGTGCTGGGAGCAGAGTCACAGAAGCAGCCCACAGAGCAGACCTGTGCTGGGAGCAGAGCTGCAGCAACCAGAGCCAGAGGGGCCAGAGAAGCAGCCCAGGGAGCTGGAGGCAGAGCAGCAGTGCTGAGGCAGAGTGGAGCTGGAGCAGTCCAGAGCCGAGTGCAGTGAACAGCTGGGGAGAGTGAGGGGGACCTGGGCAGCCAGCCCAGCACAAGGAGACGCCCCCAGCCAAGATGCCTGGCAGGCCAGACTCGGAGGGAGATCATAACCCTGATGGGACGGGGGCAATGCTGGGAAGAAGGGTCCTGCCACCTAGAGCCTGAGGGCCAGGGCCGGCTCCAGGGTTTTGGCCGCCCCAAGCAGCCAAACAAACAAACAAACAAAAAAGCCACGATCGCGATCTGAGGCGGCAATTCGGCAGGAGGTCCTTCGCTCCGAGCAGGAGTGAGGGACCGTCCGCTGAATTGCCGCCGAACAGCTGGACGTGCCGCCCCTCTCTGAAGTGGCCACCCCAAGCACCTGCTTGGTAAGCTGGTGCCTGGAGCCGGCCCTGCTGAGTGCATGTGGCCAGCACCAGAGCAAGTGTCCGACCCACAGTATCCCTGCAGCACAGCCAGGGCCTGAGAAGAAGGCCTGGGACGTGTGAGGAACAGACTGAACTTCCCTTACATTCCAGAGACATTGGGTGTGACGTCCCCGTGTCACAGAGCAGGGTTATGGGTTTTCCTTAATCTTTCCCATTTTTTCCTTATTTTTTTAAACTGATTGCTGTTTAATAAATTGTATTTGCTTTGAACTGTATGTAATGATCAGTGGGTCAAGGAAGCATCCAGTGCGGAGAGAGCACCCCGGAGTGGGGACACCCTAGTCCCTGCCCTAAGTGACCACAACAAGGTTGGGGGTCAAGCCCCCCAGAAATCCTGGGCCCAGCCTTGTTGGGGTTACATGAACTTTGCCACCCAGGATTGTGGAAGGGGAGCCCTTGAGGTCAGGCAGGCTCTGGGTAAAGGAAGTGGGAGCGAGGACTCAGATCCTTTCGCTAGCCCACTTCACCGGGGTAGTGCATAAGCCAGGAAAGTTCCCCACCATAGCAGGACCATTCCTCCCCTTACACCTGCTTGCAGACACCTTTTAGCACTGAAGCCTCAAATGCTTATTCATAGATCTGTTTTCCTTTATCTCAGTTTCAGGATGTGCTATTTCAGACCCTACTGTCATATCCTGTCTCTCTTTTCCCCTCCTCCACCCCTTTTAGCCCTGTCTCTTTTTCTCCAAGCCACATGAAAACATTATCACATTGCTTCAAAATGTCATCTGTATGCCAGCTATAGCATGGGCACTTTCATACGCTTCAGAATTATTTCAATTATAAGCCCAGAAAACCTCAAATGGGTGGCAGTCGTATGACTCCTTTCCCTCTCCCCTGCCTGTTTTGTGTTTGTTTTAATATGTTGGGCATTATTTGTCCACCCCCAGGCCAGTCAGCTACCTATCCAAATACCGCCCACCACTTCCCCTGTATGCTGCGTGGGTAAGTGAGTGTTCAGAAGCTGGGCTGACTTGAGAATAGGCATCAGAACTTCTTCCCCAGTTCTTTGTCTGAAACTCTGTTCCTTCCCAAGCCAGAAGCTCCTACTCTGCAGTTCCCCTCATTCCTGAGGTGACCAGTTCCCAGCTCCCCCACACCATGGATGCCCTTTCCCCTAGGAATCACCCCCACCTGCTTCTCCTTGCTTCACTGCCTGTCATCCACCTCCTCTCATGCTTGCATTCTTCCCTTTTGGCAGTCACTACCCACCCCTACTAATCCACTCCTCTATCAGCATACTATTTGAGTGCCTCATAATCTTTAATGTCGTATCCTCGCAACACCTCTGTGAGATAAGCAAGTGCTATTATCCCCATTTTACAGATGGGGTACTGAGGCACAGAGTCTCTCATCTTCAGTGGAACTAAAGTCAGGGGGCCCGTGTTCCCTGGAGGGCCTGTTACTGACAGGACATCAGGGAAGATGGGGAGTTAGGCTGGGAGCAACATAGCCACATGGACAGAGGAGTGCACCAGGTTTAATAAAGACCAACTTGTTTGATTTAACCTGTACTCAGCTTCACTGTGCGCTATTGGAACATGGTGGCAGGGGCAGAGCTGTGAGTTCACTGCAGTGCAGCAACTGGCAGCGTGAGCTGTTGAATCTGAAGCCTCCAGTGCCCTGGATTTTGCAGACACCAACCTAGCCCAGCAATGGACTCAGTGGAAGAAGTTGTTGGAGCTCTACCCAGACTTGGCCATGCAGAAGGACAACCACCACAGGAAAGTAAAACTGTTATTTTACTTTATCTGAGAAGAAGCAGAGAGAGCTGCACCACTTTTATTCCTGGGAGTATTTTGCGGCACTGCGCATGCAGTATTTGCACAAAAAAATAATATTGTATATGCAGTATTTCCTTTTTCTCCCACTGAAATGGGCTGCAGAGCTGCTGTCTGCCACTAGGGGCCACTGGACCTGGCAGAGCCCAGCTCATAAATAGAAGACACTGGCGGGGGAAGCGAGAGGAGGAGCTGGAGGATTCCCGGCAGCTGCACTTCTCAGCATGCCCTGAAGGAAGGAGGCAGCATGCAGGAAACTCCCTACAAGCCCAGGACCCAGCATCAAGCTGTTTCTCCCTCTGGATCCCTGGGCTCTGGGAGCGCCCTATGGCTGGGCTCTGAGGGGGTTTGGGTGTCTCGCCTGGGGAAGGCCCTGCAGCTCAGGGCTGGGGGGTCCCCATGGCTGGGCTCTGGGGGATAAGGGGTACAGGTGTCTGGACTGGGGTGGGCCCCATAGCTGAACTCTGGTTGGGAGGGAGTGTATGTGAGTGTCGGGGTGGGGGGCTCTGCAGCTGGGCGCTGGGGAGTGTGGCTGTCTGGGCTGGGATCTGTGGGGGAGGGGAGGTGTGAATGTCTCGCCTGGGGGTGGCCCATGGCTGGGCTCTGGGAGGTAGGAGGTGCGGATGTCTGGCCCTCTTTCTGGGCTCTGAGGGGGAGGGGCCAGAGAAACTGTTGTTTTTTTTGTTTGTTTGTTTTGTTTTTTAAATTAATGGAGATATCCTATCTCCTAGAACTGGAAGGGACCTTGAAAGGTCATCAAGTCCAGCCCCCTGCCTTCACTAGCAGGACCAAGTACTGATTTTGCCCCAGATCCTTAAGTGGCCCCCTCAAGGATTGAACTCACAACCTTGGGTTTAGCAGGCCAATGCTCAAACCACTGAGCTATCCCTCCCCCTTTAACTCTACTCCTGGGGGAATTTTTTGTGAGTCTGTACTATCACAGACATAGTTGCTGGCAGGTATTTTGAAATAAAGTACCAAATAATTGAAACTGGCATGATTAGATAGTGTTATTTTGGCAAATAAAATATACCGAATTTTAAAATATTGTGCACAGAATTTTTAATGTTTTGTCGCAGAACTCCCCCCGGAGTACACTTCGAAGCTCATCACTGCTCCAAGCCTCATGGGAGTCCTAGGAGCTCTGGGGAACTATTGCTCTTGAAAGCAAAACAAAACTGTGGAGTAACACAGGCTTTTCACTAGCGACTAGTCTGAAGGGGAGGGGATAGACCCCTGTGTTACTGCCTTATGGACACTGACAGCTACATGCAATTATGGGGACTTTACAGATTCCCTGATTCAGAACAGGACTGTCTGAGGCACTTGCAATCACCTTCTTCAGGAATGGCTGCTCCAGAAAGGTGAACAGTTCTACTTGTTCAGCCTGCATTCACCTTCACTCTGCTAATGAAACACAGAGGCTAAGGGCTAGATTCACAAAGGGACATAGCACCTATTTGCTTCTTTGGGTGCCTAAGGCTAACACTTATGCACCACTGACATTCACAAAACCACTGCTCAGCTGCTGCCTATCCTTGAAGGCATCTAAATTTCTTCCTGTAGGTATGCATAAAACTGCCTACATGTGCCAAACTGCTGGGCACCCTCGTTCATGCCAAAGTCCTATTGGAATTCTCAAATTAGGCATTCCTCTGCCTAGCTCATCTATGGGGCCTGATCTGGCAGGGGCCTGAACCTGCACAAAAGACATCTGGGACAAGTTAGCTGACTCCTTATGAATGCCAATTTATCCAATAGTCCAATGTTTAGCACACTCATTGGGGATGTCAGAGTACCAGATTTGAATCCCCAATCTTACTGACTTCAAGCAGGAGCTTTTATCCATGTCTCCTACTATGATGTTACACCCCATATTCTTCATAGAGATATGCTTATGATACGAATATGGCATAACAAAGATATAGTTTATGCAAGATGGGTCATGTGAGGTATCATTGGAAAGGTTAAAAGAACGAGGAGTACTTGTGGCACCTTAGAGACTAACAAATTTATTTGAGCATAAGCTTTCGTGGGCTAAAACCCACTTCATCGGAATGCATGCAGTGAAAAATACAGTAGGAAGATCTATATACACAGAGAACATGAATAAATAGGTGTTGCCATACCAACTGTAATGAGAGTAATCAATTAAGATGGGCTATTATCAGCAGGAGGAAAAAAACTTTTGTAGTGATAATCAGGATGGCCCATTTCCAACAGTTGACAAGAAGGTGTGAGTAGCAGTAGTGGGGAAATATTAGCATGGAGAAATAGTTTTTACTTTATGTAATGACCCATCCACTCCCAGTCTTTATTCAAGCCTAATTTAATGGTGTCCAGTTTGCAAATTAATTCCAATTCTGCAGTTTCTCGTTGGAGTCTGTTTTTGAAGTTTTTTTTATTGGAGTATTGCGACTTTGAGGTCTGTAATTGAGTGACCAGGGAGGTTGAAGTGTTCTCCGACTGGTTTTTGAATGTTATAATTCTTGATGTCTGATTTGTGTCCATTTATTCTTTTGCGTAGAGACTGTCCGGTTTGGCCAATGTACATGGCAGAGGGGCATTGCTGGCACATGATGGCATATATCACATTGGTAGATGTGCAGGTGAACGAGTCTCTGATAGTGTGGCTGATGTGATTAGGTCCTATGATGGTGTCCCCTGAATAGATATGTCAGTGGTTCTCAAACTGGGGCTGCCGCTTGTGTGGGGAAAGCCCCTGGCAGGCCAGGCCAGTTTGTTTACCTGCCGGGTCAGCAGGTTCAGCCAGTCGCGGCTCCCACTGGCCGTGGTTTGCCGCTCCAGGCCAATGGGGGCTGTGGGAAGCGGCAGTCAGCAAATCCCTTGTCCCGCGCCGCTTCCCGCAACCCCCATGGCCTGGAGCGGCGAACCGCGGCCAGTGGGAGCCACAATCGGCTGAACCTGCGGACCTGGCAGGTAAACAAACTAGCCCGGCCCGCCAGGGGCTTTCTCTACACAAGCGGCGGCCCCAGTTTGAGAACCACTGAGATATGTGGATAGAGTTGGCAACGGGCTTTGTTGCATGTGATTATCCAATTTGTATGCATGTATCATTTCTGTATCTTAAGTTAGAAATATTGACTATGTAATAATTACAACTGTGTTTTCACCTTGGGAATGCCCACCAGACAGTATGCAATCAGTCTGGATGGGTCATTAGGAAGGACAATAGGACTTTGAAGATGCTAATCTCACTCCTTCCTGAGAAGTTTCCTGGGATGCTGCTTTGACACTGCAGGGTCAGGTGATTGGTACTAGACCCCATCATGAACACCTAGTGTTTTTCCATAAAGAGGGGGTGGGGGTCCAACTGGGAAACAAAGGATTCTGACCATATGCAAATCCTCTTTAAAACTGGGAAATGAGTTAATCTTGGCTCTTCTCTACTGCCTCCCCACCCAAGAAGGAAGACTGTTGAAAAAACCTGCAGAAACAAAGGAACTAAGCTGGGAGTGGGGAGCAGGAGCTGAGCCCAGGTGAGAAAGGTCAGCCTGTGAAGGGTATATCTGGAGATTTAAGCTGCAAGCAGTGCAGTTTACCTTCAAGAAACTCTGCAACCTGCATAAACAACATTAAGGGGGAGAAATTACTATTTGTAGCCTATTTTCTTTAATGTATTAAGCCTAGTTTGTGTGTTTGTTTTATTTGCTCAGTAATCCGCTTTGTTCTATTTGCTATCTCTTATAATCACTTAAAATCATAGAATCATAGAACTGGAAGGGACTTCGAGAGATAATCTAGACCAGTCCCCTGCACTCAAGGCAGGACAAAGTCTTATCTAGACCATTCCTGACATGTGTTTGTCCAACCTGCTCTTAAAAATCCCCAATGATGGAGGTTCCACCACCTCCCTAAGCAATTTATTCCAGTGCTTAACCACTCTGACAGTTAGGAAGTTTTTCCTAATGTCCAACCTAAACTGCCATTGCTGAAATTTAAGCCCATTGCATCTTGTTCTGTCCTCAGGTTAAGAAAAACAATTTTTCTCCCTCCTCCTTGTAGCAACCTTTTATGTACTTGAAAACTGTTATCATATCCCCTCTCAGTCTTCTCTTCTCCAGACTAAACAAACCCAATTTTTTCAATCTTCCCTCATAGGTCAGGTTTTCTAAACCTTTAATCATTTTTATTGCTCTTCTTTGGACTTTCTCCAATTTGTCCACATCTTTCCTGAAATGTGGCGCCCAGAACTGGACACAATACTCCAGTTGAGACCTAATCAGCGTGGAGTAGAGCAGAAGAATTACTTCTTGTGTCTTGCTTACATCACTCCTGCTAATACATCCCAGAATGATGTTTGCTTTTTTTGCAACAGCATTACACTGTTGACTCATGTTTAGCTTGTGATCCACAATGACCCCTAGATCCCTTTCCGCAGTACTCCTTCCTAGGCAGTCATTTCCCATTTTGTATGTGTGCAACTGATTGTTCCTTCCTAAATGGAGTACTTTGCATTTGTCCTTATTGAATTTCATCCTATTTACTTCAGACCATTTCTCCTGTTTGTCCAGGTCATTTCGAATTTAATCCTATCCTCCAAAGCACTTGCAACCCCTCCCAGCTTGGTATCGTCAGCAAACTTTATAAGTGTACTCTCTGTGCCATTATCTAAATCATTGATGAAGATATTGAACAGAACCAGACCCAGAAACGATCCCTGCGGGACCCCACTCATTATGTCCTTCCAGCATGACTGTGAACCACTGATAATTACTCTCTAGGAATGATTTTCCAACCAGTTATGCACCCACCTTATAGTAGTTCCATCTAGGTTGTATTTCCCTAGTTTGTTTATGAGAAGGTCATGCGAGACAGTATCAAAAACTACCTTTTGTAGTTAATAAACTCATATTTTGTTTATTCTAAAACCCAATTTGTGCAATTCATAACTGGGGGGAGGAGCAAAAAGCTGTGCATATCTTCCTTCACATTGAGGGAGGGAGCGAATTTCATGTATATTTCTTGTAGCAGGGTCTTAACTCTCCCACTTTCCAGGTGTGTGTGCTAACCAGCAGCTTATATCAATCTCTTGCTTTTTTTCTCTCTGGCTCAATGAACTGCAATGCTTAAGTCCCCTTTGTGAAACTAGCACTACATGACTTCCCCAGCATCACATAGAAAGACTGTAGCAGAGCAGCAAATTGAACCTGCACCTCCCAGGTCATAAGCTAGTGCTCTCTCACTGATCCATGCTTTTTCCTTCCCTGTACTTTTTCAGTTACTTCTTCCTATGATAAATGTGGGCACCCTGGATGCCATCATTCAGAGACACCAAATCGTCACATTTGGGGGTACCAAATTCCTGTATTTTTTTCTTGGGCCCTGTTTTTGGCATCATACTTTTGAATAAGGTATTCAGAGATCACTGTGATGAACATTGTATAAATTCCTAAACTATATTGAACACTTCAGACCTTTGCAAAAGACTTGCTTCACAGTTCTTTCTAAAAATTAATCAAGGAAGCTGCTTGTCTTATCTAAATCCCTAATTGTTTGAGCTATTTATTTAAGGACTGTGTTGCTGTCAGCTTAGAGAATGGAAAATAGCCCAGTCAGTGTAACTTTTTGACACCAGCCAGTTTCACTTTCAGGTTCAGGTCTAATCCAGAGTTTCTCAACCTGGGGTCCTGACCCCTGGGGGTTCATGGGAGCGGTTTAAGAGGTCACAAGCAGGGCCGGAGTTTGGGGTTAGGAAGCAGGGCAATTGCCTGGGGCCCCACAGCACAGGGGGCCTGCAAAGCTAATTTAGATGTTTCAGCCCCGAGCGGGGTTGTAGCCTGGAGGCCCACACCCCAAGCGGGGCTGAACCCCATGCCCTGAGCCCCACACTGCAGGGGGCTGCTAAAGTCCCAAGCCATGGGGGCTGCTGAAGCCCAAAGCCCCAAGGTTAAGGTAGGGGGGTCACAATTTTTTTTTTAAATCCAAAAGCAATCACCAGCACAAAAAGATTAAGAAACACTGCTCTAACTCAATGCTACAATGATTGGGTTGCCAGCACGGCAGAGGAATGTCTGTTTCTTTAAACGCACATACCTTTTCTTTTTTTAATTTAAAAACATATTATGGAAGTACTTCCTTTGGTCTTAAATTTTGTCAAAACTTAAATTTGACCTGACACTATCCTTTTAAAGTGTTACTCTCACCAGTGGCTCTAGTGTCATCTGCTGGACAGAGAAGCTGATGACTAGTAGATTCCATTTGTCCCTTAAACAGGGCTCTACAGCATTCCACCATTATCTAGTAACCAAATTGTTGCTGCTTCACCACTATGAAGTTATTAATACTTAATTCTTGCACTTTCCCTTATCAAGGAGGGAGCCATCCCTACCTTTAATATGTTAAAATATCTATTATATAGCTATCTTATATTAAAGATACCATCCCCAGAGAAGTATCACCTTGTCTGTCCATTGGGTAAGCAGAGCAGCTCCGGACACATGTGATGTGACATCTTTCACAGCTATCCATTTAAATCTGGCAGGAGCTTGGTTTAACTCTGCTTAGTTTAACTTTCACTAAGATCTCGTGGCTGTTATTCATTTTAAAACCTTACTTATACTGTGATTCTTGAGGGAACAAAACCCAGCCCTGATGACGGGAAGCACTTAGAGCTAAAAATACAAAACAATCAGGGGTATCATGTGTGGGGGAGCAAAGGGAAGTAGTTGACCTTAAAATGCCCTCAGCTCTAGGTGAACAATTTTGAATCAGTGACTAACTGGCTGCATTTTCTTCAGTGCTCATTCCTCTGGTACATAGATGCCATCAACAAAATTAATGAAAATGTATGGAAACTTTTTATTTCAACATACACTGATGGGAATCAATGGCTTTTATGGTTACTCTCAATAAGAAGCCCCCATGAGATAGTAATGTACATTTGGAAGTCAACTCCTACTGTGGAAAATAGAAAGGAGCATAAACTCTGGCAAGTCAAGTGTAAAAGTATAGTTAGGCAGGCCAAAAGAGAATTTGAAGGCTAGCTAGCAAAAGACACAAAGATAAACAGCAATTGGTTTTTAAGTACTTCAGAAGCAGGAAGCCAGCCAAACAATCAGTGGGGCCACTGTACAATCAAGGTGCTAAAGGAACACTCAAGGAAGAGAAGGCCATTGTGGAGAAGCTAAAGGAATTTTTTGCATCGGTCTTCACAGCAGAGGGTGTTTGGGAAATCCACACATCTGAGCCATTCTTTTTAGGGGACAAATCTGAGGAACTGTCCCAGATTGTCAATAGAGGAGGCTTTGGAACAAACTGATAAATTAAACAATAATAAAATCACCAGGACCAGGTGGTATTCACCCAAGAGTTCTGAAAGAACTTAAATGTGAAATTGCAGAACTACTAACTGTGGTATGTAACCTATTGCTTAAATCAGCCTCTGTACCTGATGACTGGAGGATAGCTAATGTAATGCTGTTTTTCTGAAAGGGGGAGGCAGGCAGCATTTGTTTTTTTAAGGGCTCCAGAGGTGATCCCGACAATTACAGGCTGGTAAGCCCAACTTCAGTACCAGGCAAATTGGCTGAAACTATAATAAACAGAATTATCGGGAAAATTGTACTTCAATCTATTAGAATTGTTTTGAGAATGTCAACAAGTATGTGGACAAGGGTGATCCAGTTGATATAGCATACTTGGACAAGGGCCCACATCAAAGGCTCTTAAGCAAAGTGAGCAGTCATGGAATTAGAAGGAAGGTCCTCTCATGGATCAGCAACTGGTTAAAAGAGAGGAAATAAAGGGTAGAAATAAATGATAAGTTTTCACAATGGAGAAGTAAATTGCAGGGTCCCCCAAGGATCTGTACTCGAACAAGTGCTGTTCAACATATTCATAGATGATCTGGAAAAGAGGATGAATAACAAGGTGGCAAAGTTTGCAGATGATAATAAATTACTCAAGATAGTTAAGTTCAAAACTTACTGCAAAGAGTTACAAAGGGATAACATAAAACTGGGTAACTGGGCAACAAAATGGCAGATGAAATTCAATATTGATAAGTGCAAGGTAATGCACATAAGAAAACCTAATCCCAACTATACATATAAAATGTTGGGGTCTAAATTAGCTATTACCACTCAAGAAAGTGATCTTGGAGTCATTGTCAATGGTTCTCTGCAAACATCTGCTCAATATGCAGCAGCAGTCAAAAAAGGGAACAGAATGTTAGGAAACATTAGAAAAGGGTTAGATAATAAGACAGAAAATATTATAATGCCACTATATAAATCCATGATATACCCACACTTTGAATACTGTTCACAGTTCTGGTCTCCCCATCTCAAAAAAGATATATTAGAATTGGAAAAGGTACAGAGAAGGGCTACAGAAATTATTAGGTGTATGATTAGCTTCCATAATGATTAGCTTCCATATGAGGAGAGATTCAAAAGACTGGGATTTTTCTGCTTAGAAAAGAGACAACTAAGGAGGGATATGATAGAGGTCTATAAAATTATGAGAAAGGGGAGAAAGTGAATACAGAAGTGTTATTTACCCCTTCACATAAAACAAGAACCAAGGGTCACCCAATGAAATTAATAGGCAGCAGATTCGAAACAAACATAAGGAAGTATTTCTTCACAAACATATAGTCAACCCATAGAACTCATTGCTAGAGGAGGTTGTGAAGGCCAAAACTTTAACTGTGTTCAGAAAAGGATTAGGTAAATTCATGGAGGATAGGTCCACCAGTGGCTATTAGCCAAGGTGCTCAGGGATGCAATCCCATGCTCTGAGTGTCCCTAAACCTTGACTGCCAGAAGTTAGGACTGCATGACAGGAGCTGGATCACTCAATGATTGCCCTGTTCTGGTCATTCCCTCTGACACATCTGGCTCAGGCCATTAACTGGGCTAGATCAGTGGTTCTCAATCAGGGGTACACGTACCCCTGTGGGTATGCAGAGGTCTTCCAGGGGTACGTCAGTTCATCTAGCTATTTTCCTAGTTTTACAACAGGCTACATAAAAAGCACTAGCAAAGTCAATACAAACTAAAATTTCATACAGACAATGACTTATTTACACTGCTCTATATACTATACACTGAAATGTAAGTACAATATTTATATCCCAATTGATTTATTTTATAATTATATGGTAAAAATGAGAAAGTCAGCAATTTTTCAGTAATAGTGTGCTGGGACACTTTTGTATTTTCATGTCTGATATTATGAGCAAGTAGTTTTTAAGTGAGGTGTAACTTGGGTACACAAGACAAATCACACTCCTGAAACCTTTCCAGTAGTCTGGAAAGGTTGAGAACCACTGGGTTAGATGGACCATTGGTCTGACCCAGTTTGGCCATTCTTATACCATCATTGATACAGCACACTGAAAGTGTGTTAAATATACTACTTTTGCATTAATTGTAAGAGAAGGCAGACAAAGTCTTACATGGAGAAAAGGTGATAAGAGTTTTAAAAAGGCACTCTTTTTATAAAAAATGTTTGGACAGAATATACATCTTCTATAGAGACAGGCTGGTGGGCAGGAAGAAATATCTCATAATTATATGGAACGTCAGAGCTCTGGGGTCAATTACTGACTGACACAGACATCCTACACGACCTTGGTCAAATCACTTAACCTCTCTGTGCCTCGCTTTTTCCCTTTTTAAATGGAGTTAATAATATTGTCCCTCTTTGAGATGCTCAGATACTATGGTGATGGAAGACATACTGTATCAACATAAATACCTAATGCAATGAGTTAGTAGCCCAGTCTTTAAGTTCCAGGTGTTGTTAATGAAAGACATTATCATCTGATACTTGTTTGGTGGCTTTTGTGAAAGGAGTTGATGGTCAAAGCCGTTTCCTAGTAGACCTGTCCACATTTAAAAGAAAAAGACGCCCTCAATCACAACTGACTTTCTAACAGGTATGCTTTGTGGCATGATGATCAGTTAGATTGGGGATTGATTAGGCAGGGACACAGAAGGGAATTCTCACCCCTAGAAGAAATCTCTTATTTCCCATCAAAGAAACCTATAGCTGCATGTTTTCCCCGCATTTGCATAAGTCCCATTCCTGTTATTAGAAGCAACAGTCCGAGGGGAATGCCTTGCCATTCCTATTCATTTTCTAGTAATGAACTTGGGTTTACCGGCAGTCGGCATAAAGGGACAAAATATTAATAACAAAATCGCTACTCTGCAGGAGAGGTCTCTAGGGTACTGTAGTGTAACTCCTCATTTGCATCATCTGAAACGTACACCGATTTCGATTGCTCTGACATTTAAATAAGAAAAAGAAAATAGTAAGAAGTACTGTAGTATTATATGCTGTCACCAGTTTCACAGCCTGTACTCTGAATGAAAGGCCTTTCTTTTACTGAAAGACTGAGATGAGGCTAGAAGTTTGACCAAGCTGTACTTCAGCATGAGATAACACTGTCAGCTGACCAAATGGTTTCATTTTGAATACACTAGCTATCCATTTCCTAAACTCCAATCTTATTTGACACACCTGGCTAGCTTTCAGACCTGTCTATAAATTTTCTGTGGGAGATGGCACAAGGCTTTGAAGACTTTGTCGTGGTTGGTAAATTGCATTAATCACTTACTGTAGATTATTTTGCCAGACCATCCCACACCCCGTTCTCCCTCCATTTTCTTCTTTTTAGAGAACCCATAGCAACAGTAACCATCAGTGCAGGGATAGGCCCTCACTTGTCTCTACCAACAGCTGGCTAGACAAGCTTAGGGGTTGCCACAGTATATTTCAGCATAACCAGGTACTTTAGAATAGCATATAATTAGTTGTTCATTTCATTTGGATTTTGTCATCCAAGACAAATAACTCTTTCAGGGTAAATCAGCAAAAGGATCTGGTAAGAGAATTAGATATAACAGCACACGGCAACAGGAACGGATTCTTGTGACTCAACATTTAAGATGTTTTAGTGGAAGCAGACATGGTAGCAAAGACTTCATGTCTTTGAACAATGAAGTATAATTATGCTTAGGATGGTAGAAATACTTCAGATGAAGTAAGGACTGGACATGAACCTTTGCTGATTTCTCAGACTGAGACTTGAGTAAATCCCTAATAAACCTTTAGTCATATTTTAAATGGTCAGCAAACTTTTAAATAGCTTCTATTGTTTTTAATTACTCTATGCTTTCTAGTTCCCATGGAAACAGAAGAGCTCAACTATTGAAAAAATGAAAGAAAACTAGAACTCACCTGGGTACTGTGTGTGAAAACCTGTCCTCTTTAAAGTCAATGGGAGTTTTGCCATTCACTTCAGTTGGACCAGGATTTCACCCAATGTCTGTTTAAAGCTATTGCTATTGACTAGTGATAAAAAGCTGGTAGCCATAGAGAAAATCAAGGACCAGATGTTAGCTTCACATACAGAGCTGGTCAGAAAAACTCTGACAGTACTGTGTTCCATTGGAAAATGCAGTTCTGTTGAAATCAAAACACTGTGTGAAATCATGTTGACTTTGCCAAAATTTCATTTCAGAGGCAAAAAAGGGGGGAAAGTTTTGCCATTTTTGGAATGGAATGTTTTGATTTTTCCATCTGAAATTACTTTTCATTCCAAATTTTCTATTTTTTTAATATGAATATAAATAAAGTTGAAATAATAACAATGTTTTTCTTTTGTTGAAATGAAACATTTTGTTTGACCCTAAATGCTTTTTTAAAATTTTCTTTCATGGAGATTTTTGAAATGTTTGGGTCTCATTCCAAATTAGAATAAGAACAAATTTAGAAATTCTCCATCAAATGGAATTTCCATTCGCCACACAGCTCTATTCACATGGCTTTCTCAAAGACCTTTTTCTTTTGTCATAACAATTTGATCCCCTAATGATATAAGCAGCAAAACAGTATGGCATAAATGGAGTGAACACAACATAGGTAATATATGCATTATGGGTTAGGACCAAAATTTTCAAATTTGAGTGACTAAAGTACATGCCTAAGCACCTAAATATATGGCTTTATTTTCAGAGGTACTCATTTTCTTTAAGACTAGTTGATTTTATTTATGGATCTATTTATATATAAAACTGTCACATGATTTGGAACCATCATGGTGAACAATAGCTAACCTATGTAATAGCCACAAAATCTAATTTTCATTATTCTTGTTCTTGACCCTTTTCCTCTCCTTTTGCTTGCCCGACTCAATTGTTGCATCTTATTTCAGATTAGATTGCAAATGTTTCAGGGCTCAGACTATGTTTACCAGTGTGTTTTACAGCACCTAGCATCATAGGCCTGATTAGGACTTCCCCTAAGATATCTCAATACAGATTAACAATAGTAAATAATGTTTCAAGAGCATTTCATAGACTTGCAGCAGATGCTTTCAAAATATAGGGCTAATGAATGGACTGGGAAATAGAACTCATAAGGAAGTGTCTGGATTTTTTTTAAAGTTCTTGCAACCTGAGGTCCCCTATTTCTGCCAATCCTTGAAGTCACCAGGCTTTTACCATGCCTGGCCCAGCTCATTGCAGATGGTGTCTTGATGGTCCCTTTTGGGCAGGTACCATTTATGCTGCCCATCTCTGAGAACAGAAGTTTGTTGTGTTTGTCTCTGAGAACATGCCATAGGGATTTTTCTGTGTAACAGGAGTATTGGCCCTTTTAGACTTAGACAGAGGAAGCCCTCCTTGGCTAGCATTACCCCATTCCAGGAAGAGTGGGATAGAAACATGGTCAGTGATGGGAAGGTGGCAGTTTATGTGGTGCGCTGTTTTAGGGTCTGAGACCAGTTTCAAGAGCAAGATGAGCTGAAACTTCCCTCTTCCCTAAGTGGTGAGAAATCAAGCTGACCCTTTCTGGCTGCCAGCCAACCTCTCCTGTGGAACCAGGACTGTGGGGCAGGTTTGGAGTTGTCACTGCCAGAGGGCATTATAGTTCAAGAGCTCTGGCAATGCCTGCTGGGAAATAGGCCTAGCTATGTAAGGAGATCCTTCAGCAGACTGAGAAGTGACCTGGAAGGAGTGGAAGGCTCTCTCCAACTGTTGAGTAAGCAACTCACCTTTTTGTTCCTTATTTTACTTTATGCAATTGTTTTGGTTCTTAAAAAAAAAAAAAAGACAAACCCTTCCGGGAAGGGGCTGAGTATGTTTGAGACAGACTGGGACAGAAATTTTGGAGAGCAGGTATTTTTCTGGGCATGGCTTTCTTTGTTTGGCTTGGCTGGCCACCCCCAGTAATGTCTTAAATCCAAAAGTATCTTAAAGAAAACAATATTTATTAGAAAACTAAGAGGAAACCAAAGCAATCAAAAGTAAGCAGTATAAAAATTATGGATCCAGCGGTCTAAAATAACACCCTTGTTAGACAGGTTAAAGGGGATCTTCGTCAAGGGGATTCAGCTATGGAACAAACTTCCAAGGAGATAAGGAGAGTCCCTAGTGCTACCATGTTTAGGAAACATGGCAAAAACTTCCTCTTTGAAAAGACCATTCCACCATAAGAATGACATTCTCAACACTGCCATCCCTCTTCTATCCAAAAAAACCATAGCAAGCCAACCAACCTAATAAATAAAAAATGTGAAACAAATTAACCTAAAATGAACAAAATGAATTAATAAAATCTAAAAATAAAATAAAATAAACACAAACCCTAACCCAGCCAGTTTTTATCCTATAAAAGGAGAAGTGCCAGAGACCCCATGAAGTCCACTAAGAACTTCCACATTGCTATTGATTTTATGTGGAAGGTGCTCTGATACTACAGTACTGAACAGCAGTATAAAACCCAAAGAGAAAGAGCTAGATAAAAGCTTGCATTTTCAATAGTTCTGTATCTTCTGCCCTTGCTGACTTGTACTTTCCTCCAGCTTCTGAGCATCTGAAATCTGTGTCCATCAAGTTCTCCTCTCTGTGTTTCCTTTCTTGTTTATAATTTGTACAGGATTTCCATTCCAAAACCCTTAAGTCCCTTATTTAGGTTGGGTCCTCTCTGGCACAGTGTACAATTCTATACTATTTTTGACTAAAGCAACCATTTCTGGATATGCATGTTTATTTTTCCCCCAATCTCCTCTTACAGTACAGTACATATATGTATAACCTTGCAGAGTTCCGTTTTCCTGCCTGTCTGGTCCCTTCCTGTGAGTCCTTCCATGACAAGGGTAATCTCGTCTCGGGGAAAATTCATAATTAGGGACAGTTTAATCCATAATTTATCCCCATTCTGGTCTGCCTCTTTAGAGGTTGAAACTGTTATTGTGTACAGCCATCTAGGGGACAGTTTATGTATCAACCAATGGGGATCTAATTCTGAACCCACTGCATGGTATGTATGAGGGATGCATTGGTCATTTTGATGGTCATTTATGGTGCCTAAATCTTCTCAGATATCTTCATGTCTAATTAGAAAATTCCATTTGGCCAACCAAACCTTTGGCGCAGTAACCCCTGTGAAAAATGCTGAGGAAGCTGGGTGACAATTAAACACTAGGTTAAGAATTTAGAAAGCAGTTTAGATGGTTTAACATTGGCCTTTCTGTAGAAATATACTTAAAAATACCCCACAACTACATGTAGATTTACTTCCTAAATAGGTTAGTTTGGTTTGTTTCATTATTTTGGAATTTTCATTTCCAGTCCTGACTGGATTCAGAACTTTAGAAATGCATGAAAATGAGAAAAAATGAAACTGAAGTTTTCAAACCTCAGAAAAGGTTCAGTTCAGATCAAACTGTGGGCAAAATTTCAGATCAGAATTTATTTGAGCTGAACCAGCGCACACATCCCTAAATGAGATCTTGCTAATGCTGGGGGGGGGGGGGGGGGGGAGAGAGGAAAGGAACTATAAAAGAGAGATTCTGAAAAATAAGTAGCCATTGGTCTTTTCATCCAGTTTATACCCTCAGAGGAATATTTATGAGCCCTCTAACTGACCACTAGGGAATCTTGCTGATCCATATAAATAGAGCTGGAGTAGTTTTTCTTTGGCAGTTTAGCAGCAGAAACTCTAAATGTTAAAGAAACTGTTACAATTCAAACTGATTCTCCACTTCTTGTACCTGCACGCTGTACTTTAAAAAATACCCTGTTCCTCAAAGGCATGTTATAGGCAATCGAAAAACACACAAATGTACTGAACTTTTTATCTAGGAAATAGTTGCTTATAGGGAAGAAACTGGGAAAGAAGGGACATGGGAGGCTATCAGGAGAAAGGAACAACAGCTTTGAACCTGCTGTAGGTCACTCAGGGCTAGACTGTGCATGTAGAACTTGTCATGTTTAAGGAGCAGTATGTAGCTGTGCACCTCCAGAAGCAGAACAGGCAAGGAGCAAGATGCCCCTCTTACTCTCCCTTGCTCTTCAACTGGCCTTTACCTAGTGTGCCTTTCCTGTGGGTATATAGGCCGGGCTATGGTCTAGCACTTAAACTTGCAAAGAAATTTTTTTCCAGTATGAACCTCAATTCCTGTCAATATTTATATGACTATATTCATACACATGTACAGTGAGAGAGAGGCTGTAGAAACTGCCTCACAATATGTAGCAATCTGCCACAGAAACAAATATGGACGCTACTATAATAGGGATACATTTGGCCAAATTGCACTCTGGTGGTGTGTAACTTCATTGTAAATAACTCCATTACTACCATGAAGCCATGTCCTGTGTACAGAAACCTGATGTAATAACTTTGTATACACTTGTATACTTTATGTTAAAAATAATGATAGTTAAAAATTGATTTGAGAGTGATTCTTATATTTTAAGGCCAGAAGATACCATCATTATCATCCAGTCCAAACTGCTGCATAATACAGGCCATAGATTTCACCCTAGACAGTAATTCCTGCATCAAATACAGTAGCTTGCGGCTTTGATTATATTTCTGTGAATGGGGATTACACTGAGAATTTCATGAGAGTAGGACTTCGTGTAAAATATGAGCCCAAGTATGGGGAAAATGCAATAGACCCACCCTGAAGAAGAGTTTGGGGTAGTTCGAAAACTTGGCTCTGTCACCAACAGAAGTTGGTCCAGTGAAAGATATCACCTCACCCACCTTGTCTCTCTAATAGAGCAACCCTGTCAAGTCGCCTGCATTGAGGATGTAACATTATTATTTATTACCATAGCATCAAGGAGTCACAGATACAGACCAAGACCCAGGGCCAGGCCACAACATTTTGGCACCTGAGGCGGGAAGCTCAAATGACAGCCCCATGCCCCCTCGCTTGGGCCAAAACTTTGAAAGGTCTCAATTCTGCCTTCTTCCTGTTCTACTCCTCTCATGGTACTGCTCTGCTACCTACCCCAATAAAGGAGAACTAACAACTTAAAATGCCTTGTTCAAAAATTTTAAGTAACACCTAACTTTCAAACATCTGAACAGCAAATGTAACTTTTCTTGTCTGCATAGTAAATACTGGCATTTTTATCTGTTTGAATAATCAAAGTGGTGCTTTCCGTGCCTTCTTGGTTGCAAAGATTTGAACTGCTTCCTGAAGATCCACAGTCTGGGCCAGCTCATGCTCTATTGAGATGGTTGCAAGGCCGACCAGCCTCTCCTGTGTCATTGTGGAGCATAGATGTGTTTTTATTAACTTCAGGTTGGAGAAGCTGCGTTCTCCACTGGCAACTGTTACAGGAAGTGTTAGAAGTATGTGCAGAGCAACAGAAGCATTTGGAAAGAGGGCGGTCATCTTATTTGTGCACATATATTCCAGAACAGCCTTTGGAGTTGATCCCGCTGAAATGTATCTTGAAAGGGCTTTCAGTTAATCAGCTAAATCACTCGCATCAATATCGCGCATGTCATCATGTGTCAACACTGTCTCTAGTGCCCTGAATTGCTGGTGTAGGTCTTCTTCAGGTATAGTGAGGAGTTTTAGAATATCATACAACATCCCAAATATACTGCTGTGTTCCTTGAGCTGCATGAAACGTTCAACTGACTGTATTGCACAATCTCGCACCTGGTTAAAGAATTCAACTTTGAATTGTTGTTTGGGGTCTCTTATGGTATTATCCCGTGCCTCGTAATCAAAATGCCTTCTTCTTCGGTGACTCTTGTATTCTTGAATGGGTGGGAAAATAGCTTCAGTGTGAAGTTCCTCTGCCAACTTCTGTGCACTCTTCAGAACGTTTTGAAATCCTTCATCTGACCTGTAAGACTGTAGGTATGACTGCTTTTTCCAGTTGTTCCATTGCTCCAGATATATCAAGGTCAACACCTTGGAGTCTCTTGCTTACAACATTTATTTCAAACAGCATGTCATGCCACAACACTAAGCCACACAGAAATTTTAAGTTATGTATGTTTCTGGTGATTCCGTTTCCCTCTGCCACTGTTCTTCCACAAACAGTTCCTGTCATAGCATTATCCTTCATAATGGCAACTATGGCATCATCTATCTTCCCAATTTAGTGTTTGATAGGCTTTATCGCCATCGTGTGGCACTCAGTGGTTTCAGTGTCAGAGAGGATGTTCCCAGATGTTGCTTCAAAATTTGCCATCAATGAGTTGATGCAGAGAAAAATACATAGATGCTTTCAATTACATTAAAAAATTCAGCAGCCTCACTAGAAACTGATACTGCATCACTGACCACCAAGTTCAATGAATGAGAACTGCATGGGATAAAAAAAACTCGAGGGTTTAACTCTCGGATCTGTGTCTGCACTCCTCTGTTCTTTCCTCTCATGTTGGCACCATTATCGTAGCCCTGACCTCTCATGTCAGCTATCGCAATTCCTGTATCCTCCAGCTTTTTAAGAAGCACATTTGTCATACCAGCTCCTGTAGTATCATCAATGTCAATAAATTCTAGAAAATGCTCTCTGACAGTCACCATTGCAGGGACATTTTCACTAGGTTCTGTTGTTGTTACAAAACGCACCATTAAAGTCATTTGTCCATACTGTAGAGCTGGCCAGCTGCAGGGGGCTGGAGGACCAGGCTGCATCATCCAAAGGGCTGGTGCAGTGCACATGTTCCTGCTCTGGCAAAGGAGCTCCAGAAGGGATTGTGCCTGAGGGACCTAATGGTAGTGGAGGATCAATGTAGCCGAGCTCTGCTCCCCTACACGCTGCCCCGACATGGCTCCTCTCTTGCCTGGGAAGTCCCCGATGGCAGAGTTGGGGGAGAGCACCTGGCACAGGAACTGCTTCTGCCAGGTTTGTGCCAGCAGGGAGTTCCCTCCACAAAGGGAATTCTCTGCTGGCCATTTATGGACAGAATCCACCCACTGTGCCCTGCCTGAGTAGCACCTGGTGGCCAGACCATACCGGAAAATCTATGTCTGTGCCAACTTTGAACAGGGTTTGATTATTGTAACCTTTCTTGAGGGTCTATGAAATTTTGCTTACAGGGCATCTCCCTGCATCTGCTTTCCAGAGCTTGCCCCAATATGACTTCTACACTCTCCCTCCATCTTCTCTCCCCTTCTTTCATATGGTGGCAAATCTTCTGGAGTAAATCTCCATATTCTGTTTCTCCCCTCCAGAACTGTGGTCTCCCTCTTCTGCCTCCCAGTGTTTTTAGTGGGCTGGCTAGGTAGCCAATAACCTCTCAGGCCACTTAAGAACTATAATTTTAGAGCAGTGGGATCCAGTAACTCTGCCATTATGCTCACCCTTCAAGTTTAGAAGGCACTATGGAGCTCACATTTGGAATGCACTGACAGAGGGCCATATATTTGGAAATCCCAAGATCATGTGAACTTTCTTTCCTGCTCTGCTCAATAAAGAACAGGAAAGATCTCGCACAGCTGTGGATTTCCCAATCCCCCTGTGACATTTCTGACAGTATGGTGGCCACTATCAAGAGACTGTAAAATTCCTCCCTTTCCTTTTAAATATGACCAACAGTTTATTAATAGCAAACAGTGCTTCTCATTGAGTGAACTTTCAGAGTGCTGCATTCAGCAAAATGGGTAGCATCTCTTCAGTAGGCCTCTGGCAACAGCAGGTTTCCCTGTTTTGTTGCAGGGTATGCAGTGCATGAGAGATAAAAGATGGTGTCAGTTAAGCCATGATGGCTCAATGTTTTTGGAGAGTCATGTCAGTGCAAAGCACTGCACCTAAATGGAAAATTTTAGAACTCACCAAATGAGAAGTGATATAGGAGATGCTAGGGTCATAAAACAAGAAATTACTGTTAATTCTGCAACAGACACATTACTTTGGAGGCATAAATCACTGTATTTAGTAAAACTGGTGTTTGGGTTGTCTGTTTTTGAGGGAGAGAGTACCTTATGTTTAGTGTTATGATATGAGAGACAAAAATATTAGCCTCACTATCAGTCAAAGATTGAATTATGTATGCAAAGACAGAAATTCTGGGTGAAATTCTGGCCCTAATGAAGTCAATGGCTGTTTTTTCCATAGACTTCAATAGAGCTAAGATTTCACCTTCTATCATAGACATTGGCCAGATCAGTGCAGAAACTGAAGAGGGATGGCAGTATGGATGGATGCTCCAATACTATGAAGTGCTCAGATACTCTAGTGAGCATAGCATAAAAACCTATATAGAATAGAATAGATGGACTCAGGAGGACAACTTGTTCATATACCATAGAGAATAATCCTGTTATTTGCAGAGAGATCATCTAGAGATCTGATAGGTCTTTTCTGTCTCTAATTTCTATTCAGATGGACCTTCACTGGCTTAATTTAATTTGATCTCTCAAGCACTGAAATGGATTTCCTCCAGATGGCGCATATGTACAACAATACACTGTATATACACAGGATGTCCTTTGGTTTAGATTATAAGGTGCTGTCCGCACTGTATTGAACTGCACCCATATTGTTCATTTTACTGTTTTAAAAGTTCACAGCAAAAGCACTTCCCAGCACAGTGTACACTAACCAAGTGTAGAGTGAAAGGCACTTGAAATTAAAAGGCAAAATTCTGCCCTTATATGTATGTATAGTGCAGATTGACTTCATTGAAATTGTATGTGCTTTTGAGGGGGAAATCTGTCCCAAAAGACAAGGGTCTACTATACCTCATTGTGGAATGGCAGTACGAGGACCCGGGCCAGATTTCCATTAGGCACAGTAGGCACATGTCTAAGGGCGCTGACGTTCTGGGGGTGCCTAAAAGTTAAAAGTAGATTAAAAGTTTCATTTTTTAAGGAAAACACGAAGGTCAGCTGGAGGCAAGGGTGGGTGCCGAAGATACTGTGCCTACAGGCGCGTAAGGTGTAACTCCGGCCCTGATGAGAGCCCTCCATGGGACACTGTAAATCAACAAACTTATTTTCTGTATGTTAAACTAGTGGCAGGATGGGAAATATTTCACCATCTCTTCCAGTGGGTATGTTGCATGTTGGCTTCTGCCTTAAGAGATGATAGATCCATCTGCACCAATTCTGCAAAGGTGAAACTACAGGGGGGAGGGGAGGTGGTCAGTCCGGTTGGAAGGGGTAGAGCATTATACATGGCATACTCCCCTCAGTTATGAGTGATCTCCATGAAATAGTTATTGCAGTGAGAGAGGCTGCATGGAGGTGCCATAAATGCCCCAGAATCTAAGGGGCTATGAATGAGCAATACTACTCATTATCGCTTACAGTGCTTGACTAGCTCCTGACAAGTAGGACAGAATTGCTGTTCATGCAGTTCCCTGCATTGTCTACATAACAAATTCTCCACTCCACCTGTCTCGTCCAGCCGGTCTTTCTGCACTGCAGTCTTTTTATACTTTGAAATAAAGTTGTACAGGCTGTCATTGGAGCTAAGTGAGCAACTGAAGGGCCCCACTGAAGTCAGTAGGAGTGTTGCCATTGAATTCAGTACAGCCAGGGTTTAATCCTAGGTGTCCAGTGAATTCTGGCATTTTCCTGGTTTGTGGAGAAAGCGATTCCCAGTTTTCATAATGAAATTATCCACGTCTATTGAGAGATTATCACTTTTTCTTAGAGAAATGCCCCCTCCTTTTTTTAAACCATATGAAAATAGGAACATTCACAAAAGGAGAGCAAACCTGGCAAATTTGAAAAAGGCAGATGTTTTGCATTTTGAAAGGCAGACATTTTCACTACACTATTCAGAATGTTGTTGCTAGCTTTGTACAGACAGAAAGTGACACTTGGCTCAATTTGTCACACTGAAAATTGAGACTGCTGAGCTAGAAATTTCCTGGTTGGCCATTACTGTGTGTACTCCAGAGCATATAATACCTCTTAGTGCTTTGCCTTTGGATTCAGAGGATTACAGGTCTGCAGCCATACTACCTAGAACTGCGGTCTCTTCAGAGCATACACCACAATAAGCAGGACTGAGTTTGCTATAGGAAACCACCAAGTCAAGCACTGGCTGCTGCAGTAAGTAGTGTTCGTGATTTAAATGACACTCTCTTTCAACTGAGTGATTTAGGAAATATTCTGGTTTGAAGTGTCCATTCTTTGTCAAGTGATGCAAACCTAATACCCTTAAAATTCCCATGGTTCTCTACAAAAGTAGGACCCTAGTCCTGATATCGTTCCCAAATTCCAGCTTGGCTGACAACGTTCTGCCTACTTGAGTTCCCTCTACAATGTCAATCAGATACAGTAATCTTCACCTGTCTACCTCAGTTATTTCTGAGACACCCCACACAGTGAAGTATTTATTCTCCTTAATGGTTGTGCATTGCTGATATGTGCAGTTGATCAGCTGCCACATTCCAATCCCAGGTGGTTGCATTTCACTGATTCTTGTATAAAGTGGTTTGTAATTCTTTGGAATGAAAGTCGTTACAATACATACATTTCAGATATTATTTCTTTCACAAGCGATATGCAGGTACACAGTTAATCTGGTCTGCACCAAAATCTTAGCCAACACTGCTCTTTCTCTGAATCTAAAGTGAATCCAGGCTTAACAAAATGGAATGTGATTGATAGAAAAAAGTGAGAGATAATGCAAAGTTGGAACTTTTCATAATAACCCTTTTTGATCTCTTTCCTCGGCATAGGCTGAAGCTGAGAGCTATGTGTGTGGTTTGAATTAAAAGGACCAGACCTAATCTCATAAATAGTTCGGCAACTTTATCTTTTCTTGAGTTCATGAATGTGTCTAAACAATTTGAAGATACAGAAGCTTCAGTAGTTTACCGTCAAGTGTGTAATCAAGGAATAAACTATGTGGTTCAAAAGAGCTAAGCAACTGGAGAGCTTTAAAAATTTCTGACTCTACCCGCATCCTGGGATATAGTAAACCCAGTTTGACTTCCACTCCAAATTGTTGGGTGGGGTAATGCTTTAAATCAGATCCAGCTACAAAAGTTTCATTCTGCAACTGATGAAAGAGTGGAAGCAAATGACACAGAATGTCACTAACAATAAGAAATTAGTCCATGCCTCACTGATGATTAACTCTTTAAGTGTCCCAATGCTTTCCAGACAAGATGCTAGCTATAAACATGCATATTTAACAGATTACAGTTCTGCCTATAAACAGCTGAGCAATGACTGCTCTGCCAGAATGCACAGGCTTAAGTAACACATCAAGGTACGAGAGTATGCAAGACTTCTTTATACACTACTGTCCCACCTTAGGTAAGAGAGTATGCAAGACTTCTTTATACACTACTGTCCCACCTTGTGGGGCTAGTGTAATAAAACCAACCAGCCAGGCGTGTGTCAATCATTGCCTTGAGAAAGTGGCTGCTCTGAGACACAGTATTTAAAGAAATTACCTAGCAGTGGCACTAAACTTTTGGGATACAGTTTGATTTAGGAGCTTCTGAAAGAAACATAAGTGTCAGTATTTTCTGACATAGACTGTTCGTATTTCCTCTGAACCTCCAGGGGATAATGGAATCAGCTACTTTGGTCTTGATCTCTAACATCAGCTGGTTTGAGAACCCAGTTAGACATGTTACTTTGTTTATTAACATTTCAGTAACTACAGTAGCTAGAACCCTAGGGTTTGGCGAGGGACCATCTGATGTAATACAGCAATGTCTGGGTAAGTTTGGTCTCACATTGGCTAGAGAGAAGTTATGTAGGTAACTATTTTATCCCTGAACTCAATGGGCTCTATGTGGTTAGGATTTTTGTTCATGATTCTAATAAGTCTGTTCCCCATTCAAGGGATTGATGCTGGACAGCATACATGTGGAGTGTCGCACATATAAGCACAATGCTTATATGAAGCTGTTCCGCAGTGTATAAGTAATGCAATAGTCACTGGAGCAGGGCAACTAAATTCTGGATCTGCCACGTGGTTGCCCTAACCATCAGACTACAGAGTCATTCTCTTTCTCTCTCTCTGGCTCAGTGACTCTTTAATTATTTAATTCAAAGTGAAACAGCTTCAACAGGAGAGACTGAGAAGCCCCCTATCAGAATATCCCATCGCCCTGTGCTTAGCGCACTCTCCTGGGAGACCCCTATTCAAATCCCTCCCTCCCCCCGCTTGACAGGGAGAATTGAACCTGGGTCTCCCACCTCCCAGGTGAGTGCTCTAACCAGTAGGCTAAAAGTTTTAAGGTAGGCCTTGTCAGTATCCCGTCTATCTTCGGCCAGATTTTGAATGGGACCTGATTCAATAGGTGGCCTTTGAGCATACCTACTGGCTTGGGTGCTGTATGTAAGGTAGGTGAGTGAACACCTATCTTCTCCCAGTTCATGAATCACTCTAGGGCTGAGGTCAGAGATAGGCATACCTAGTGGCAGAACCATAGGCACCTAGAGAACTTTTACCCTGAAAATGTACGTGTTGAGTGAGTTTAGGTGCCTACTGGGTGAAGCAAGAGTTTTTGTGGATCTCAGTGTAGCCTAAAACTGGGACTTAGGCTCCTAAATAGGAGCCCAAGTATCTTTGTGGATCTGGGCCAAAGTAAAAAGTGATGAGCAGGACAAAGAGTGAATTGTATTGCACACTGATCTGTATTAATGAAAACAATGTTGCATGGCCACCAAGTTCCTCTATGTAACCTATCTGAGGCCTGGTCTACACTGGGGTGGAGGGTGGGGTTTTTTATCTAAGTTATGCATCTTCAGCTATGTGAATAATGTAGCTGAAGTCGACGTACTTAGATCAACTTACCGTGATGTCTTCACCGCAGTGAGTCGTCTGCTGCCGCTCCCCCCGTCGACTCTGCCTGCGCCTCTCGCCGAGCTGGAGTACAGGAGTTGATGGGAGAGTGCTCGGGGGTTGATTTATCGTGTCTAGACTAGATGCGATAAATTGACCCCCGCTGGATCGATCGCTGCCCGCCGATCCAGCGGGTAGTGAAGACATACTCTGAATGTGCTCATACGGCCTCCAATATCATAGAATCTAAGTGCACCATAGTCTTTTTATGTATTGACCACCACAACACCCCGTAGTTATTCTTTCCATTTTTCACAGATGGGGAACTGAGGCACAGACTAAGTGACGTGCTAAGGTCACCCAGGAAGTCAGTGACAGAGCAATAAATTGAACCCAGGTCACCTGAGTCTCACACACTAGCCCCCAAACCACTGAACTATCCTTCCTCCAATCTAGTAGCAGACTGAGGACACAAATACACAGCTAAGCTTTTCATTTGCATGATGAGTGTTGCACTTGTGACAATAGCTCATCTGATACCCTCACTCTCCAACCACAAGCTCTTGAGAGCAAGGGAGTAGGTGTGTCAGGGGACTGAGACTTGTTTCTGCTCACTGCACTGTGGAGGATTTTGCCTGGGATAAAGTAAGGTGAGGCACTAGGTCTGTTATCAGCTAGCAGACCAGCTACTAGAAGGAGACAAAACACGCATGCAATTAGCCAGTGTGCTACATAACCACTATATTTTATGTGGTATTCTACATTATGTAAATAGACTTAAAGTGCATCTTACAGTCTTCTGATTTCTTGCTTAGTCTGTTCTGATTGTGCTAATGATTATTTTGCTTTGTACTTCCATTATGTTTTAGCTTTGCAATACTGAATTACATGAGCCACCCTTCTCCTCTGGTAATAATAATAACTAATAATATGTAGTACTTCTATAGCACATTACATCTTCCAAGCTCTGTACAACATTGATTAATAAGGGCAGGTCTACACTACCGCTTAAGTCAATCTAACTTATGTCACTCCAGGGTGTGAAAAAAGCCCCCCTCCCGCCCCGCCTCAGCCCCCAGCGACACAAGTTTTGCACTGTCCACATCGGCGCTATGTTGGCGGGACACACTCTCCCACTGACATAGCTTCTGCTTTTTGCCCAGGTGGAGTAATTATGCCAGCGAGAGAGCTCTCTCCCATCAGCATAGTACGTCTTCACCAGACGTGCTACGGGGTGCAGCTGCGCCGATGTAGCGCTGTCGTGTAGATTTGCCCTAAGATTGATCTATTCAAGACATTGTAAATGTGTTTGTTCTCTTACACAGCGCTGGCTGCTCTCCACCCACCCACTCTACGTAAGATTTTGTGACATCAGCAAATGTGGGAAATTAGACCTTCCTCTAGCTCTCTCATGCACTACATAAAAAGGAATCTCTGGCTGACTCAACAGCTCTTTCTCCTGAGCTTACTATCTCTAGATTTGCAGATATTGGTATCTGTGCAACAACCACATTGAAGATAGACATCTCAAAATGTCATCTGATACACGCCCATGCTACAGAAGCCAACTAACAAGAGAGGGAGGGCATGGCTGGGCAGGTTTGTTAACGATACACTGGTTACAAGTTGGAACAGAAATTGGTGTTTGCAATTAGGAGAAACTGTCTGAACAGAGCTAAGAACTGGGAAATGTTCCCAAAGGGGGGAAAAAACAAATCTAACACTCTATAGTATAGAGCACTTGGATTTCAGGTTTGGTTTGTTTGATTTAAAGTAGCACCAGACTAATATGGATGTTAGAGTAAAGGTCTGAGAGTATTTGTGTGGTTTGAACTGTACTGAGCCACTGACACACTGAGGGAACTTGGGCAAATCATTTGATTTTTCTTATGTCTCTCTATCAAGTCAGCTGTGTAAATAGGAAAGTGATGGTTACCCCCCCCCAAAAAAAAAAAACAACAACAGATGTTGTATCTGAGTAAGCCTCTGGGAAAATGTCTTATAGTAAAAAAAAAAAAGTGCTCAGAGGAGTCAGGGAAAGCTGTAAGACCTAGCAAAGAGAACATAGTACCTCTAGCTTCCTATCCATCTCAGAATCCACTTCAGTAACAACGTCCTGGTTCCCAACATTCTACATAGATTCACCTCATGCACTTATTCCTATGAACTCCATAATCACCTGCTTTCCCACCCCTTCACTCTGTTCCTGGCCTCCTCTTTGTCACTTTCCATATGACTTTCCACTGAGTGGAATGTTCTTTTATTTTTTTCCCCTTGTGCTGCCACATTTCTCTCTCTCTCTCTCTGGGTATGTCTACACTGCAATGAAAGCCCAGAGTTAGTAGGACTCAAGTCACCTGACCCAAATTGGAAATGGGAAATGACTGCCTAGGAAGGAGTACTGGGGAAAGGGATCTGGGAGTCATAGTGGATCACAAGCTAAATATGAGTCAACAGTGTAATGCTATTGCAAAAAAAGCAAACATCATTCTGGGATGTATTGTCAGGAGTGTTGCAAGCAAGACACGAGAAGTAATTCTTCCACTCTACTCTGCGCTGATTAGGCCTCAACTGGAGTATTGTGTCCAGTTCTAGGCACCACATTTCAGGAAAGATGTGGACAAATTGGACAGAGTCCAGAGAAGAGCAACAAAAATGATTATAGGTCTAGAAAACATGACCTATGAGGGAAGATTGAAAAAATTGGGTTTGTTTAATCTGGAAAACCCTGGCAGCATGACTGTGAACCACGAATAACTACTCTCTGGGAACGATTTTCCAACCAGTTATGCACCCAGTTATGCACTTGTCCCTGATCTTCCAGTACTCACTCTTCAGCCTCTAAATAGAGCCCTGTGCAGATACAAAAACGTGGATCCTCATCCACCAGGATCAACCCGTGATCCAACCCGTGCTCTGCTAGCCTATTTTTACCTCTATCCACATCCGCACCTGCAGCAGCAAGCCGTCTGGAGGGGGGAAGGGAGCGGAGATCGAGTGGGGGCAGGCTGGGTCTTTCAGGGAAGAGGCAGCACGAGGGCAGGGACTGCGGTAAGGGGCGGGTCTCGAGGAGAAAGGGTGGGGGGGGCACGTACCACTGGACGGCTCCGAGTCTGACCTGCCACCCAGCCACTGGCTGCCGGCCGCTGGCCCCCAGCATGCTGCACCCCCCAGGCTGCCCAACCCAGACATCGCAGGACAGGCACTGCCATGCCACTGCTACTCAACATGTACCTGCCAGGTACGGGGCGTGCCGCCCTGGGGACAGGGGGGCAGGATGTGGCCCAGGAGGCCCCCGCATCTCCCCAGGTCCGACTTGAAGTCCCCTCCCCCAGCACACATGGGCCTGCCCTCCCTGCAGGGACCCAGCCTGAGAAGACAGGGATGGGCTCCTGGGTCTTCTCACCCGCTCCTGCTTCCTGCTTTTCCCCTGGCTTGCTGACTTTCATCCCTCCACTCCCCCAGCTGTCAGCCAGGCAGCCCAGCTCCTTGGCACTTCATGTTCTCTCCAGGCCCTGTCAGGCACCAATTCTCTCCCTTCCCCCTTTCTCTCCCATCTCTCTCTCCCCTTCTCACTGCTCCCAGCCCGGGCAGCAGACTTTTTATGCCTATTTAAAGAGCTCCAGGCTCTGTCGGAAATCAGATTTCCTTTTTCCTGTATGCATTTCCTGGTTCAAAGCCCCAGCGGGGAGGGAAGTGGCCACTGCCGCCGCGAAGGGGGCTGGGGACCGGGCTGCGCTTTACAAGCTTCCCAGTGGGCGCTGGGAAGAGGCAAATGGCCTCCAAAGTGGTTTGGGACTTGGCTGGGCGCGACTCAGCTTAGCTCGGCCCCGCGCGAACGCGTCTCTGTCTCCGCTCCAGATCCATAGAGCCCTACACAGTTGTATCCGCATCCGCTCCACTATCCGCAAAAATGGTCCGCAGATATCTGTGGATTTGCAGGGCTCTACCTCTAAATATGCTCCCTGCACTGATCACCTGTCTGGAAAATCTCAGAGCTACCAGCTTTTTAGCTATCTGCTGGTACACATGGTCATTCCTGGTGCTTTTGCTGAAGTCCACAGTTTTACTGGCCTTGCACCAGAGATTCATCAAAATCTGGCTGTGCTCCCATGACCAAGAAGCAGCTTGCTCTGCAACAGGCTTTGATCAGTTGAATCAGTTGCAGTTTCCCTTGCAAACCCAAGAGTCTCTCTGATAGTGTGCTTGCAGATCAGTGATCAGAAGAGAATGGGTTAACGCTGACTGAGCCGCTGCCGTTCGCCAAGGGGGGTAGGGGGGCTTCCATTTTCAATAGAGTGGATTACAGATTGTTGGAATTGAGAAGACTAAGGAAGTTGTCTCATGGAATTGTGGGATATGGCACTTCTGGATGACTCCTGGGTCCCGAGTCAAGCTGGACTGTATCTACATTGCAAAGCAATAGGGCTCAGTTCCAGGGTCCTGGCTTGACTCGAGCTCGCATAAGTGCAGACTCTGTGGGTGCTTCAGCTTAGGTGCTTAGCACCCACCGGCAAATACTGGACATACAACTTTGGAATCAATCTGCAATCTTACCTACCTGAACACCTGTCCCATTTTTTGTTTTTTTTCCTGATCCTGACACAAAGAAGCCAGATAACCAGATCAGATTTTATTTTACTTTCCCAATTACTTATGTCAGGCTGTAGAGATTTATCAGGGGAAGGACAGGCCTCTTCCCAGGGAAGTTATTAACAAACACATGCATACTTTAGATGTAAAGCAGGTATCTATACAAACTATTTGTTCTGTGACTCTAAATATTCAATAATCTATCAGTAATGTCCCATTGTTTCCTTGTGCTCCCCCGTCTGTTTCTCTCTATCCACCTATTGTCTCTTGTCTTACGCTTAGATTGTAAACCCTTTGGGCCTTTTTGTGCTGTGCTCGTTCAGTACCTCGCACAGAGTGGGCTCCTAAGTGCTACTGCAATACAAATAATAATAAATAACATATAATCAGGGGATGTATTCCCCCCATCCCCCACTTTTTCAGTTTAGATGGTCATTTGCTAACTAAAGATATGCACCCAGTCTGATTCCAACTAAAGTCAATGGAAGTTTTGCCATTGGCTTTAGTGTGAGTAGGTTCAGGTCCATTTATGACATACTATTTATAGTACAGCTGTTTACATCTCTCAGACCTTTGGGTTGTATCTGCTGTCCAACCCCAGGAATTTCACAAATAAATCTGTGTTAGATAACAGGACTTGTAACCCAGTTCTAAATAAGGGCATAGGAAGAGTAAGGAACCTATGTAATATTTTAGTGCGTGGGAAAGCATGAAGATGAGGCTATTGGCACAACATGCTTTCTTGTCTCTTCCTTACCATGGGAAAGGAGTGACCTCATTTAAATCTCATTCCCACTTATATATAAATCCATCTTGCAGCGAATATGGAATCTCAGCCATTTTTAGCATCTGCTCCTTCACCCTAACCTCCTTATACTCTAAATTCTTCCAGATCCTCCATAAAATTATAAAGGACTATAAAAGATAGTGGAGCCTGACTTATGCTGTCGCTCATGGGTCCAGGAAAAATTGCTCCTTAATAGAGGCATAAACTGAATATTTATACTGGAAACTTCCAGCATACCTTAAAGTGGTTGCTTAGGATAAATGATACGTTGTTGGAGATGGTCCTGAGTGCAGGATTTTACATATATCTAAATTAAAGTTGGGTTTTTCAAAGGAGACTAAGGGAATTAGGCCACCCATTTCCCACTGAATGTCACTGAGAGCTGGGCCCCACCTGAAAATCCACCCTAAAATCATACCTTTTATCTTAAAGCCAGGGGTGAAAGTAACTTCAGGGACTTACTGGTATGCAGGGCAGCCAGGGTCCTGAGCAAGGTTGAGGGGGCGGCTCAACCAGAAGGGGTGGGGCCTTGGGCAGAAGAGGCGGGGCTGGGGCCAGACTCCCCCCAGCCTGGCCCGTGCTGCCGGGCCTCTGGCAGCGATTTAAAGGGCCCAGGGCTCCCGGCCACCGCCAGGGCCGGCTCCAGGCACCAGCCCTCCAAGCTTGTGCTTGGGGCGGCACCTGGAGGGGGGCGGCGCGGCGCTCCGGCCGGGCTCGCCGCCCTCCCCCCGGCGCTCTGGACGCCGGGGGGAGAGTGGAGCCCCCGCCGGGGCTCGCCGCCCTCCTCCCAGGGCTCCGGCCGACCTCCCCCCCCCTGCGCCCTCCCCCCGGCCGCCAGACCGTACCAGCTTACTTTCACCTCTGCTTAAAGCTACATTCAAAATGTAAATATTTCCCTTATTATGCTACATTGTAAATTAGCCCTGTCCCAAAGAAGAGATCCTTAACATGTCCATGCACTCAAATCTCACACATTTATTCCTAATCCTGTGAGATGCTGAGCTCTTACCTCTAGGCACCAAAAGCTAAATTGACAAGTGGGACGTAGGCATCTAACTGCCCATTTGTGTTTAGGCACCACAGGCATTCACAAAACCATTGCTTGGCTGCTGCTTAACCCTGTAGTCACCTAAGCACCCAGGTTTATGACAGTAAAAACCCCTAGGAACCAAAATTTTCTACCAGGGGCATGAACAAATCTGTCTAAATCCTGACAGTGCTGAGCTGCCTAGGCCTAACCCCTGGCAGGATTCACAAACTAGCCATTCCCTGCCTGTCGCCCCAGCCTGGTGTGCTCAGAGACTGCCTACCTGACTGGAACCTGCACAAAACACAGAGGAAGTAGTCCCATTGACTTCAGTACTCCACCTCCCCAAGAGGCAGAAGCTAAGTCAACAGGAGAGCCAGGCAGGAGAAGGATTTGAACGTGCCTTGCCTACATCCAGGGTAAAGGCACTAGCCAGGGGCTTATTGTAGGCACCCCACTTCTTTCCTGTTCTTTCATGTGAGAGAGGGCTGGCTTAGGCAACTAACTCCTGGAAAGGGTTCACAGCTGAGAATCTCAAGCCAAGATAGGCAACTAACTATCAATGAAGGGTGGGGCTTAGGCTTTCCATTCTTCTCAGCATTTCCTACTGACTAGTTTAGGTTACTCCCTGGTCAAAGTAACCACCTTCTATAAATCTTTTTTTGGACTCCTAACTCCTGTACGGGGCCTAACTCAGAGCTGTGAATTCCATTAGGCAGGAGGGTGCCTAAAAGCTAGAGGTTGCAATGCTGAGCATTGCAACACCAACGCCTCCTTTGTGACTCTAGCCCGGAGTGACCTAACTTTGCACTGATGTTAATGGGTGCTGAGAGTGCTCAACACCTTGCAGTGTCCAGCCCACTGGAAGCTTTCCCATAGCTTCTAATTCAATTGAATAGTGTTAGGACAGAGGTAAAGGGATATTTAATGAATTCACCATCTCATCTATATACATGCATGCTTTATATCCTGCCCCTCCCCCCGCATAGCGAGCATACCATAATATCCTCAACTCCAGAATGGCATTAAATTCTCTCAGATGATGGAATAGATTTGTGGAACATATATATAGTTACCAGTTAATCCATATGGAGCAGCATGTAGAACAGAGCTCTGCCATCCCCCTGGCTCTAAAGATACAAGCCCTAGCCCTTGAGCTAAAGAAGGGCCTCCCTGAGATGTTAACAGTAGAAATGGTTATGGTTACTATGCAGGCCAAACAGCAGAAAGGGATATAACCACTAATGACTGAGGATCCCATCCCACCCCTTCCTTGATAACTGAAAAAACAAAGGCTCAGATTCCCAAAGGTACTTAGGTACCATCCCCCAGACTTAGGTGTCTCAGTATGGTTTTAGATGCCACTGTGATCACCAAAACTCCTGCTTGGCTGTCTCTTCCGACTAACTCACATGCAGGGCCTGATCTGGTAATTGTATCATGATCAGTGGAACTGGAGTCAGAGGGTCAATGTTCCATAGAGGGGCTGTTATTGACAGGCGGACACCAGTGGAACTCAGCCATATGGATAGAGCAGTCTACAGGGTTTAATAAAGTTTCATTTGTTCAACTCAACCTGCACTCAGTTTTGCACTTTTGTGAATGAAACAGGCATGCTCAGAGGCTTCCCAGCTCAACACAAAAATGTTGGGAGAAGAGGTACTCCCTTGTAACCTTTAGCCCATTGATTAGCATACTCACCTGTGATGTGGGAGACCACCAATTCAAGTCCCCCCTCTGGCTGATGAGGAAAGAGAATTTGAACAGAGGTTTCCCATTTCTCAGATGCGTGTCTAGTGAGAAATAGTGTCTTGCTATTTCTTTGTCCCAGTGAATATTTAATTAAAGTGGAACAATTGCAATAGGAAAGACTGAGGAAGCCCCACATCAAACTATCCCATATCCCAGTGGTTAGAGCACTCACCTGAGAGGTGGCAGAGCCATGTTCAAATCCCTGCTCTTCAACAGGCAGATGGCGAACTTGAATGGGTGGTCTTGGAAAACATAATCCCAAGTATAAAATTTAAATGGGGTCTAAATTAGCTGTTACCGCTCAAGAGAGAGATCTTGGCGTCATTGTGGATAGTTCTCTGAAAACATCCACTCAATGTGCAGCGGCAGTCAAAAAAAGCTAACAGAATGCTGGGAATCATTAAGAAAGGGATAGATAATAAGACAGAAAATACATTCCCCTATATAAATCCATGGTACGCCCACATCTTGAAAACTGCGTGCAGATGTGGAATTGGAAAAGGTTCAGAAAAGGGCAACAACAATGATTAGGAGTATGGAACAGCTTCCGTATGAGGAGAGATTAATAAGACTGGGACTTTTCAGCTTGGAAAAGAGACGACTAAGGGGGGATATGATAGAGGTCTATAAAATCATGACTGCTGTGGAGAAAGTAACAGGGAAGTGTTATTTACTCCTTCTCATAACACAAGAACTGGGGGTAACCAAATGACACTAAAAGGCAGCAGGTTTAAAACAAACAAAAGGAAGTATTTCTTCACACAACACACAGTCAACCTGTGGAACTCTTTGCCAGAGGATCTTGTGAAGGCCAAGACTATAACAGGGTTCAAAAAAGAACTAGATAAGTTCATTGAGGATAGGTCCATCAATGGCTATTAACCAGGAGGGGCAGGGATGGTGCCCCTAGCTTCTGTTTGCCAGAAGCTGGGACAGAGGGCGACAGAATCACTTGATGATTACCTGTTCTGTTCATTCCCTCTGGGGCACCTGGCATTGGCCATTGTCGGAAGACAGGATATTGGGCTAGATGGACCTTTGGTCTGACCCAATATGGCCGTTCTTATGTTCTCCCACATCTTGAGGAAATGACCTAACCACTGGACTAAAGGTTATAAGGTAAGTCCTCCTGCTCTCCCTTTGCCAGCTGTTTTGTGTGGCAACCTCTGAGCACACCTACAGGATCAGGCCCTACACGTGAGGCTCGTGGATCAGAAACAGACTTAGGCACCTATGTCTATGCGAGGGACAAGGCTTGGCACACACCCCTCTCATCAGCATCTGCCATTGATTTGATTAGGCCAGAAGCCGCCTAGTGTTCTGGTTTTGGGGCTCACCTTCTAACATGCCTCTCTCTCCACATTCATTTTTTAGAGAGCCTAGGCATCTAACTCAGGCTTTGTGGAGGCTTTGTAGATCACCGTGTTGTTCCTGTAATCTTCCAGCTGCCTAAAAGTTAGTCGTAACATTTAAGTCCCTTTTGTGGATCCTGGCCAAAGTGACTGGATTTTATACTGGCTGCTACTTGAGTAACTTGATATGTATGTATTATAATAATAATGCTGTGTAAGTATATAGTAGTTCACCTCTTCAGGGTGCTTTATAAACATTAAATAATTAATCGTAGCAACATCTCACTGGGATATGTAGGTATGCATTCCTATCCCCATTTTCCAGACACAGAAATTGAGATGCAAAGAGGTCAAGTAACTTAGCCAAGGCCATACAATAAATCACTGGCAGAGCTAGGATTAGAACTTGGGAGCTCCTATTATCAATTTCCATGCTAAATCTGCCAAACTATGCTGCCTTTCCTTTTCTGAAATGAATACATTAATTAAACTCATAATCCTTAAGACATTTTAATGATAAATAAGTGCCAGGCACTACAGCACTGTCTCAGAGTTAGATTTGCCTAGAATCATCGAGGATTAATATGTGTAACTCCTATGTACCTTCAGATTAAAACAGCTACCCTTGCAACTAACTGGTGTTTATTGAAGTACATTTGGTGAAGGCTCAGATTCAAGGAATTTCTTGGAATGATATATAGTCGTTTTTAAATTTGTTACAATATTTTCAGAGAACCAATTTTCCAATAAAATGAATAAAAGATTCCTTGTAATTTCTTTGGACAAACGTATGCCAAAAAAGTAAATACAAAAATGGAGTTTAGTATTTAGAAAGAAGTACTGGTTGTCATCACTCAGCTCAGCTTTATAGCAGGTTCATTTATATACCAGTTTAATGACAAGCATATGCATGCTGTATGTTCTAATTACAGATGTCAGCTAGTATTTAATTAGTGAATTAAGAATTCAGAATATGTGTTATCCTTAATAGCGACATATAATTAGTGAGCATCATGTTTTAGCTCCTCCTTAAGTGATGGCAGTATGACTGTGAGCTTCATTGGTAAAAATAAAACAATTTATATGTATGTGCTTATAGATGGCAATTTTCGGATGAAAAACCACTGACACATAATCAAATGTATAGAGGAAAGGATTGATGCTGCATCATAAGGGAGGTTGAACTGCCTGGTGGTTAGAACAAAGGAGAGGAAACTATGAGGATCATAGATTCCAAACTGAGCTGAGACAATGACTCAATGTGGGCTTGACCCTGTACTACTTATTTATTTTCAATGGGGGCAAGATCAGGCCTCGTGTGACTGTGCGCAACTTAATGGACCTCTTCACATCAGTCAACCCATCTGGGAAATTGGGTGAAAGTCAGGGGCTTGATCCTGCTCCCCTTGAACTTAGTCAACCAGAGTTTTATCACTGACAATATGACATCAGTGGGAGCAGCAGGCTTGCCCATAAAAGTAGATGCAGGGCTCCCAAATAAAACTAATCTCACTGACACACACCTATGTGCAAGCCCTGTCATGCCTCCTGGAAGTCTTGCGAAGTTGCAGTACCTCCCACTGCCAATGGGGACACGTGCCTGCTCTGCAAGCTTTCAATCAGTCTCTCTGCTGCCTGTCTCTGTTCCTGGCCCACTTCACTGCCCAGATCAGTAGCCAGTGGGAGTGAGGATGGAGTGGCAGTCAGAAACTGTCCAAGAGAAAGAGGGGAGGGAGCTAAATATGTCAGGACAGACATACTATTTAATAGGGGGGGAAAAAACAAACCTACTTATACTATGTTTATGGCCTGTATTATGCAGGAGGCTAGACTATAGGATCATAACCGTCCATTCTGGCCTTAAACTCTGTGAATCTGTGCTGAAGTTGTGATACAGACCAACACCAAGTAAAATGATCAAAGATAAGACAGACACTAGGATCCATTGTTACTTCTCCTTGTTCTATTTTGTGAATTCATTTCTCATGAACCGTGCCAAATGATGTCAAGTATCAGGGGGTAGCCATGTTAGTCTGTATCCACAAAAACAACAGGGAGTCCGGTGGCACCTTAAAGACTAACAGATTTATTTGGGCATATGCTTTCGTGGGTAAAAAACACCCAAATAAATCTGTTAGTCTTTAAGGTGCCACTGGACTCCCTGTTGTTTTTGTGCCAAATGATGAAATCCTTTCTTTATTCATACAGTGGGTATAGCATGGGAAATGAGAGTGCAAGCTTCCCCGCCACTGTCACTTACCGACTGTACTTCAGCCCTGATTTGGAGGGACCGCCCCTCTGGGTGAAAGGTTAGTTCAGTTTCCAGGGGTCAGCCAATTCTTGGCTTCTCTGCTGAGTCTATCACCAAAGATGCAAATCAACTAACCCTGGGATTGTTTTAAGAGAAACAGATAATTTTGCCTTCTGTTAAACTGCTTGAAAAGAGAATTTGTTAAAAAGAAAACAGTTCCCAACATTTTAATAATTTAAAAACCCCATACATTATACTGAATGTAAATCTAGTAAAACTGATATAACCTGATAATGAGGCTGTTTTGGTTTCTGCTTATTGTTTAGTGTGGGCAGGGAAAGAGGATGGAAACCAGCAGATTCTGAGCCCCTACAGATACATATTTATACATCATTTGGAAAGATTGTGATTTTTTTTATACCGGGCTATACGCTTTTATTTTCACTAGTATAAAAAATATTTTTTTGCATTGAAACCGGAGATGGATATTTATTACAGACAGTGTGGGAGGGTGTTATATTGGCACTTATACAGCAGTCAGTAGTCTTCTTAGAAGGTATGACAGGGCTTGCAGACCCCAGGCTTACCTCTAATTTGGGTATGTCTACACTACCCGCCGGATCGGTGGGCAGCGATCAATCCAGCGGGAGTCGATTTATCTAGTCTAGACGCGATAAATTGACCCCCAAGTGCTCTCCCGTCAACTCCTGTACTCCAGCTCGGCGAGAGGCACAGGCAGTCGACGGGGGAGCGGCAGCAGTCGACTCACCACAGTGAAGACACCGCGGTGAGTAGGTCTAAGTACATCAACTTCAGCTACATTATTCACGTAGCTGAAGTTGCGTAACTTAGATCGATTCTCCCCCCCACACACCCTCCCAAGTATAGACCAGGCCAGAAGGACACCACAACTTCCTGCCCTCAAAGCAGGGCTTGCCAGAGATTGGGGCCATGATGAGAAAGTGGCTGGGCCCAGCTGGTGGGAATTACCTAATCCCACAAAAAACTACCAAAAGTTGCATACCCTGGGGAATCTAGCAGACTGCCTCAGTCGGTTCTAGGATCTGGAGACTCTGTGGAAGTAAAAGCCCTTTTCTTGGTTCATTCTGACCAGGCAAAGCCGATCTTTCCAGTATTGCCAACCCCAAGCATTCAAAAACCATGAATCAGGCCACAAAAATAATGACTGGATTAAAAATGAGCATTTTAACCAGCAATAATGTTGGGCTCTCTTTATTTGGCTTCCAGTTGTTGAGCCTCTGGTGTTCATATTTTAAAGTTTTTCTCTGCAACCGTGAGGTCTAGAAACTTTTTTTAAATGACAGGTGAGAGTCTCAAATAATCATATGACTTCAAATGCTGGGGCTTGAAGAAAAACACCAGCTATTGGACTCATGATTAAACCACACAAGTTGGCAAAGCTGTCTTTCTGTTTCAAGGATTTGCCTCGGATACAGCAAACCTTCCTGAGTTGTTCTGAGTTTATGCTTTTATTGGGAAAGATGACCTCCTTTGGACTTTGTTCAGGAAATGGTCTTGAAAGCTTCTCTCCATCCACTAATTTATCACAAGGTAGTGGGAGTGAATCCTGGTTCCCGGAGTAATTTTCTTCACCAATCCCTGTGGTCCTGGGTCCAACTCACCCGCTGGGTTATGGAAAGATTTTTGTTTTGCATGTGAATTAAAAGTAATAGTAAAAGGGACATCACAGACTCCAGCTCTGCCACTACAGAGCTCACAAGTTTTTGTCACTTTGCCCAAATTGGATAATATCTAATGTAAAGAAAACCTTTGTAGTCAAAAATTAAACTCCTAGTTAGAGTTTGGTGCCAACACTCTACCCGCTTCGTCTTGTTTTCTTTTTTTAATATTTTTACTGTTTAAACTGGTCAGGTTACAACTTGTGATACGCTGGGGCAGAGGCCAATTTTAAATCAGTTCTTTTTATGTAACAAAATTCCAGCTTGGAATTTCCCTAATAACTGTCTTGGGCAAAGAATGTTTTTTTAAGGAAGCTTGTGTCAGTAGTTCCAAATAGTCTCTTTAGTCTCTTAAAAGTACAGACTGAAAGGATTTGAGCAGGATTTTCCCCATTTGCAGTACACTACTTCATGTCCTGTAAGTAGTCCTATTAACTTCAATGTGATTACACACAGTGCATGAAATTAAGTAAACATGTAGGTCTTTGCAGGATCAGGGCCTTAGATAGTCAATTATTTTGGGGCCAGGACTGTCTCATTATGTGATTTTTACATAGCCTGGCAAAATGGGAGTCGGGGTGATACAGTAATATAAATAATAATATAGCACTGGCCACTCTTCATTTTCAGATTTTAGTCATAGAGATTAGGAAGCGCTGTATCAATATTAGCTATGGGAAACATACTTTTCTTTACATCTGGTTTAAAACACCAAAACATTTTGCATCAGGATAAAAATTAATCTTTTACTTGGGTGTGTTTACTACTGCCTCCAAAACTAGTTCCAGTTTTCAAAACTGCTAATACTGTGGAAAGCATTAAAAGGCTTTTAAACCAACTGTTCATCAAGGGATTGTTGTTTTGCCCCTATTATGCCCCCCAAATCTGCTTTTGTGTAATACAGGACAGATTAATTTTGACAAAGGTGCCAGAGGTAATTATAACTTGCATGGCATGTATTCAATAGGTGTTGTTCAAGGACTAAATCTTGCACCTCTGGCTAGTCACAAAAATCCTTTCAAGACTTAGGCCTGGTCTACACTAGGCGTTTATGTCGAATTTAGCGCCGTTAAATCGAATTAACCCTGCACCCGTCCACACCACGAGGCTATTTAGTTCGACATAGAGGGCTCTTAAATTCGACTTCTGTACTCCTCCCCAACGAGGGGAGTAGCGCTAAATTCGACATGGCCATATCGAATTAGGCTTGGTGTGGATGGAAATCGACGGTAATAGCTCCGGGAGCTATCCCACAGTGCACCACTCTGTTGACGCTCTGGACAGCAGTCCGAGCTCGGATGCTCTGACCAGCCAAACAGGAAAAGCCCCGGGAAAATTTGAATTCCTTTTCCTGTCTGGGCAGTTTGAATCTCATTTCCTGTTTGGACAGCGTGGCGAGCTCAGCAGCACTGGCAACGATGCAGAGCTCTCCAGCAGAGATGGCCGTGCAATCCCAGAATAGAAAGAGGGCCCCAGCATGGACTGATCGGGAAGTCTTGGATCTGATCGCTGTGTGGGGCGAGGAGTCCGTGCTTTCCGAGCTGCGCTCCAAAAGACGGAATGCAAAGATCTATGAGAAGATCTCTAAAGCCATGGCAGAGAGAGGATACAGCCGGGATGCAACGCAGTGCCGCGTGTAAATCAAGGAGCTGAGACAAGGCTACCAGAAGACCAAAGAGGCAAACGGACGCTCCGGATCCCAGCCCCACACATCCCGTTTCTACGAGGCACTGCATTCCATCCTTGGTGCGGCCGCCACCACTACCCCACCACTGACCGTGGACTCTGAGGATGGGATATTGTCCACGGCCGGTTCCTCGGACATGTTAGCGGACGGGGAAGATGAGGAAGGAGATGAGGAGGACGAGGCAGTCGACAGCACTTACCAAGCTGATTTCCCCGACAGCCAGGAGCTCTTCATCACCCTTACAGAGATCCCCTACCAACCCTCCCCAGCATTTAACCCGGACACAGATTCAGGGGAAGGATCAAGCGGTAAGTGCTTTAAACATATAAACCTTTATTTTTTACAAAACTTGAATATTAAGACTAATAACAATCTGTGATTCATGATTTCTTCCCCCTGGGCGCTTAAGTAATCAGTAACAACTATTTAAAAAAAATCAAACAGTGTCCGGTTGTGCATGATTGTGCTGCCCAAGCTGCTCCACTCTTTAGTCCCTGCTACTGCAGCTATATGAAAATCCAGTCTATATGTCCGGGGATAGAGCAATAATCCTCCACGGACATCTCCACAAAGCTCTCCTGCAGGTAATGGGATAGCCTGTTCATCAGGTTCCTGGGGAGAGCGGCTTTACTTGGTCCTCCGAAGTACGAGACGTTCCCGCGCCAGGAGACAAGCAGGTACTCCGGTATCATTGCCTTGCATAGCATGGCGGCATAGGGCCCCGGTCTCTGCAGGCTTTCTCGAAGCATCCGTTGGATCTCGGTGTCCGGGATCCTCATGAGAGTAATGTCGCTCATGATGACCTGCTTTGAATTAGGTAGGGGACTGTTAGTATTGGGACTGCTTGCAACAAGTTCCTTTACAGAACTGTGACCGCTGGTTTACAGCCACGCGGTGGGGGCGGGAGAGGGGCAGCATACAGGGATCTTTCCCTGGCACATCCGCGAGGGGGTGGGACAGGGCCAGAGTTCCTGCTTGGCCGATTGCTGGCAGCACAGACTGGCAGTGCTTTCAATGTGAAAGGAGGCCAGTGGTACTCCTAAAGTTTTAAGCAGCCACAAGTCTACGGCTTACCATCTTTGCCTGCTACAGAGAGTACCGTGTCCTGCCCCGCTTCCCAGATCGGCAGTGCAAAAGCCCAGGCACTGAAGGCGAGGTTCGAAAATTCGACCTTGTCCTGAGTGCGCATGTGATAGGTGTGGTTCATGGTCTTGTTCACAGAGAAAGACTATGTTCTTGATTCACAAGTACATTTATCTTTCGGAGGAATTCACTGCCTTTTCCTCATTCCCACAGCCACATCTGCAACTGTCTCCCAACCCAGCCTGGCATCACACTCCCAGAGGCTAGCGCACATTAGGCGGAGGAAGAAGAAGACGCGAGAGGACATGTTCTCAGAACTAATGGGCTGCTCCCGAGCCCAAGCAGCACAGCAGAACCAGTGGAGGGAGAATTTGTCCCAAATGCACCGGACACACATGGAACGTGAGGAGAGGTGGCGGCAGGAAGACCAGCAGGCGACTCAAACGCTGCTTGGACTTCTGAGGGAGCAAACGGACACGCTCCGGCGCCTTGTTGATGTTCTGCAGGAACGGAGGCAGGAGGACAGAGCCCCGCTGCAGTCTATCAGTAACCGCCCTCCCCCGCCACCAAGTCCCATACCCCCCTCGCCCAAAGTCCAAAGAAGGAGGGGCGGCAGAGTCCGTGAAAACTCTCACTCCACCCCTGCAGACTGCTCAAGCACCAGAAGGCTGTCATTCCCCAAAATTTGAAAAGTCCTTTCCTGCCCGCCTCACCCAAGCCCCCGTCCAACTTTCACCCCCCAGTTTCCTGTCTGGTTGTTAATAAAAAATACGTTTCTGTTCATTACTGTTTCAGTCAGGCTCTTTTGAGGGAGAGTCTGTCTGAAGGGGGGGAAGGGGCTTGGTAATTGGACAGGACAGTCACCTTTAGCAGGCTACAGAGGCGGGGGCAGGTCCAGCAGCAGGGCACATACACAGTGCAGTGACTAGTTACCCTGGTCAGTCTGGGAGGTGGTTTTCATGTTCTGTGGGGGGTGGGGGGGGTTGGTTGCTCTGTGACTTTGTGGCGGGGGAGGGCAGTTACAGATCTTATGCAGCGGTCCTTGTCCTGGATCACAGAGCCACGCAGCAGGGGATCTGTAACCCTCCTCCCCCTGCCATAAAGTCACATAGCCCCCACATACACGCAGTCCCACTCAGGAGGGCTGGCAGGCTCCGTTGAAACAACCAGTCCGCCACTGCGAATCCTGTCATTCCTGGAGTTTAGAAGGATCATTTGCATCAGTACACTACACCCGCTCCCCACCACAGTCTGCGTCCCCGGTTTCAAAGATTCCCGCGAAAACAGTACTAAAGACAACGGTGTTCAATAACAAAATAAAACTGATTTTATTTTTTTGGAAGGGGTGAAGGGGGTCTGTAACTGGAGAGGATAGTCATCCTTAACTGGGTAAAGAAACGGGGGCAGGTTCAGCTTCTCTGTACAGAAACTTAAAAGTCACTGGTTACCCTGCTCACTGTGGAACCTGGCTTTCAAAGCCTCCCGGATGCACAGCGCGTCCCGCTGGGCTCTTCTAATCGCCCGGCTGTCTGGCTGGGCGTAATCAGATGCCAGGCTATTTGCCTCAACCTCCCACCCCGCCATAAAGGTCTCCCCCTTGCTCTCACACAGATTGTGGAGCACACAGCAAGCAGCTATAACAATGGGGATATTGGTTTTGCTGAGATCACAGCGAGTGAGTAAGCTTCTCCATCTCCCCTTGAGACGTCCAAAAGCACACTCCACCACCATTCTGCACTTGCTCAGCCGGTAGTTGAACAGTTCTTTTTCAGTGTCCAGGGCGCCAGTGTAGAGCTTCATGAGCCAGGGCATTAGCTGGTAGGCTGGGTCCCCAAGGATCACTGTAGGCATCTCCACACCCCCGGGAAGTAAATACCTTCCTGCAGCCGTCTAAACAGACCAGAGTTCCTGAAAACACGAGCGTCATGAACCTTGCCCGGCCATCCAATGTTGATGTTGGTAAAACGTCCCCTGTGGTCCACCAGTGCTTGCAGCACCATTGAAAAGTAGCCCTTTCGGTTAATGTACTGGCTGGCCTGGTGGTCCGGTCTCAGGATAGGGATGTGAGTTCCATCTATAGCCCCACCGCAGTTTGGGAATCCCATCGCGGCGAAGCCATCTATGATGACCTCCACGTTTCCCAGGGTCACTACCTTTGAGAGCAGTACCTTGACGATTGCGTTGGCTACTTGCATCACAACAACCCCCACGGTAGATTTGCCCACGCCAAACTGGTTCGCGACAGACCGGTAGCTGTCTGGCGTTGCAAGCTTCCAGAGGGCTATGGCCACTCGCTTCTGGACAGTCAGAGCTGCTCGCATCCGGGTGTCATTGCGCTTCAGGGCAGGGGACAGCAACTCACAAAGTTCCATGAAAGTCCCCTTCCGCATGCGAAAGTTTCGCAGCCACTGGGATTCGTCCCAGACCTGAAGCACTATGCGGTCCCACCAGTCCGTGCTTGTTTCCCGTGCCCAGAATCGCCGTTCCACAACATCCACATGACCCATTGTCACCGTGATGTCCTCGGAGCTGGGTCCCGTGCTTTGTGAGAGGTCTGTGCCCCTCTCAGAGTTCAGGCCCTCACCGCGGTGCCGTAGCCTCCTCGCCTGGTTTATCTGCATCTGCCTCTGGGAAAGGTGGATGATAACCTGCGAGGCGTTGACAAGGGCCACAACTGCAGCGATGGTCGCAGCGGGATCCATGCTCGCAGTGCTGTGGCGTCCGCGCTGTCACTGACCCGAAAAGTGCGCGAACTGATTTCCCGCCGGCGCTTTCAGGGAGGGAGGGAGGGCGGTAGTGACAGACGGATGACGACAATTACCCAAAAGCACCCTCGACCCTTTTTACCCAGAAGGCATTGGCGGCTCGACCCAGAATTCCAATGGGCAGCGGGGACTGCGGGAACTGTGGGATAGCTGCCCACAGTGCACCGCTTCCAATGTCGACGCTTTCCCCGTTAGTGTGGACTCACAAAGTCGAATTACTGTCCTTAGTGTGGACACACAAGTTCGACTTTGCAATATCGATTCCACATATTCGATTTAAGTGAAATCGAACTAGCCTCGTAGTGTAGACATACCCTTAGCCTTGCTCTCATTTCTCCAGTATTGTGTACATTGTTCGCTGTTTGAATACATCCTCCTTTCTAAAAATGCACATACATTATTATATTACTACTTTCATAGCTTAGTGCTTGGGCTTTCTAAATTTTCCCAGTTGTTTAATGGGAGAATGAAAACTCTTTGAGCTGTACTGCTGATCCCAAACCAGCACCCTCATGACTCACCCTCTCTTATTTGACAATGAGAAATTGTGTTGCTCAGTTACCAAAACAAATGGATCTGTACATATACAGAGTGGTGCAGCAAAGTTCTCAGCCAAAAACTAGAGTTAGTCACTGCTGTACTGCAACTTCCCTTAGTTCAATGACCTCTCTATATTCAACTGAGGGAAGGAAAGGGAGTTTGACGGATGCAAAGTCTACTGCAGTGGACTTTAATTTAAATACTTTAATGTACAGATCTTTGGAACTTTAAACTTAGCCTACAAAAATTATAAAAAGTCACCCAGGTAAGAAAGCATAGCTTATCTGCTATGACTCTATGTACAGTTTCTCCCTGGCAATGCACCTGCTCTTCTGAACCAGCTGCAAAATAAATTGCAAGTATCCTGCATAGTGATAAGGTAGCCCTATTGCTCTTTGTTGTTTTCAATATCTCTGGTGTCACTGTTTCTGTAAAACATTAGAGGGTTGGTTTGTTTTTTAAAGGAAAGGCTGAGTTTACATGTTCCTGTCACCTTGATGTCTGATAAGGTGAGCAGATTGGGATTTTGAGGCACAAGGGAGTAGAAACGACTAATGAATTCTTCTCCAGGAGAGGCTGGTGGTGTCTTTGGTAAATGCCCAGTGCTACTTGGGTGTTGTCTTTGGAAAGAGGGTGTGGTGGTATCATGAAGAACAACAGTCTCAGTGATTGTTTGCCAGCATTAGACACCAATTATAACTAACTACTGATTACAACTTAACAACTCTACATCTTCAAAGTGCTTTACAAACATTAAGCCTGGCAACAACCCTGTGAGCTAGGCAAGCTTATATTATTGAATTTGTCCCCATTTTATGGGAAAGCAGATGCACAAAGAGGATAAGTGGCTTGCTCAAGGCCACACAATGAATCATTGGCAGGCTCAGGATTATAACTCAAGAGTTCCTAGTTCCCAGTTCTGTGCTCAGTCAGTGATTGCACGTGCTTTCCTGTCTACCTTTTGCACTCAGTACACACTTCTGGGCCCAACTTTGACTCTTATTCAGTAAAAAATCACAACTTGTGCTCACTCTCCTTTACACCACCTCCACTAAACATGTTGTACAAAAACCGACTTTTCAAAAGTAGACTCTAATGTCTGATGCTCACCTTGTGCACATAACTCCATCAAAGTCTGTCTACATTAAGAAAGCTCATTAGCTTCTTGCTAATATATGTCCATCCCAACAGACAATGAGAGGTGCCACACAATCTTAGCACTGCAATAAGCTAAACTGCTGTAAAAATTGTTTGGAATTATATCATAGGAGAACATGTCTGTCTTTCCAGAGAATGTATGTTTTATATCTCTTCGTTGGGTTTTATGATGTTTTTTATTCTGTAATGTTTGCACCTTAAGAATAAATGTGCTTGCTTAGAAAGAGCTGTGTGGTAACTTGTAACTGCTGGCAATGCATAGTTCAGAGCCCTCGGAAAGAAAGCAAAGCATAGGTGCTGACCTTTAGGCAGTCTGACTTGCTGGGGATATCACAGTGTGAGGTAGGGAGCTGTGCAGCCTCCACCCACCCTGGTCAGAAGGGAGTGGGACAGGAATCCCTCCCAAAGACAGGTGACAGCGGGGGAACCTGAGACCTGACTGGGAATGCCTGAAGCGGACCCTGGAAGGAGAGAATCATGTGCAGTTACCCTGAAACTGTGACACTTGTCAACATAGTAAACTACAGCAATTCTGACTCTGCATGCTCCTCACTGTTGTCCATTCCAGCTGGTGCCAAGGCATGGATCCAACTCAGGATGATGACCCATGTCTGCTTTTAGCACTGCTAATGCAGTAAGATGCAGGTGAAGGGCATTTTGTTAGCAGTGGGTCTTGGTGAAGAGACCATGCATGGCTAAGTGGAGACAGCTGATGCTGTTTGCAGTAGCTGTGAATTCCCGGCTATGTGGACTAGCGGTTCTAGTGCAGAGCTATAAGCACAGAGGTATGGGACTGCATCACCATGCAGACCTGGGATGACCAGTAGTGGCTCCAGAACTTCTGCATGAGGAAGCCAACCACCATAGAGCTATGTGAGGAGCTTGCCCCAACGTTCCAGTGCCAAGACATGCACATAAGGGATGCCAAACCAGTCCAGAAATGGGTTACTATTGCCATCTGGAAGCTGGCTTCCCCAGACTGCTACCAGTTGGTGGCTAATCAGTTCGGTGTTGGCAAGTGTCACAGAGTGGCTGGCCCTTTAAAGAGAGATGGGTCTCAGCCCTACCTGTGACATAGCCAATTCTCCTCCCAATGTGAGGAAAATGAAGGTCACATGACCAGTGAATCATGTGATTCATCAGACCTAAATTTTTAGCCCAGTGGTTAGAGCACTGTGGTGGGGGGATGACTTACCGGCATGGCGCCTCCTGCTGGTCATCCTGGGAATTAGCTCTTCCAGCCCAGAGCGCCCTCTGCAGGCCAGTGTCTCACCTGCCGCTGGCCCCGTGTCCTTCCCAGTCCCCGGTGCCCTTTGCCCAGAGGTTCTGCCCAGCACAGTACCCCCTCACTCTGGGCCTCCCCTCTCAGGGGAACCCCCAACCCCCTATCCCCACCTCACCTCAGAGGCTACTGCCAGTGTCCATTTAGCCCCCGGTCACCGGGGCAGACGGCAGTCTGTAAACTACTCATCATCAGCAAGGAGGGGTTGGACCAGCCGCCTCTGCCTATTCCTGGGCTGCCTCTCTGCAGCCCTAGTACCCTTCTGTGGGCCCTTAACTCGGCCTGCAGCCTGGGGCTTAGCTAGGCTGGAGCTCCCCAGCTCCCTCTGCCCTTCCCCAGCACTGCTCCACCCTAGATACCCTTCTCAGCTTCTCAGGTAGGGTGACCAGATGTCCCGATTTTATAGGGACAGTCCCGATATTTGGGGCTTTGTCTTATATAGGTGCCAATTACTCCCCACCCCCGTCCCAATTTTTCACCCTTGCTATCTGGTCACCCTATTCCCAGGCAATCAGGTCCTTCTCTCTCAAGAGGCTAAAGAGAGAGTCTCTTTTTCCTTCTGGCCCACCACCCTCTTATAAGGGCCAGCTGGGCCCTGATTGCACTGGCTGCAGTGGTGGCTGCTTTCCCAATCAGCCCAGCTTTTCCCCTGCCACAGCCCTCTCTCAGGGCTGTTTTCAGCGGTTCAGGGCACCTGTGGAACACCGCTTGAGACCTTCCTCCAATCTGACATCATTCCATTATTAGTTACTCTTTGTTTGCGGTTATTTAACCAATTATATACCCACTTATAATGGTAGTTCTGCTAAGCCCGCATTTCTCCAGCTTACTTATCAGAATGTCAAGCAGAGTGAAGTCCAAACCAATAATATATATACTTAGTGCTTTAATAGAGCCAATTTCAAAACTGAAAACAGTTATGAGCCAAATCAGCTGGGAGGAAGAATTTAATCAGAAAAATGTGAATGACAATAGGAAACCATTTAAGAACACTTTACTAGATACCCAAAAAGCCACAATCACAGAAGAAAGCCATAGTGGCTGAAAAAACAACCTGGTTTAGAGGGGGAGTGAAGGCATCTATAAAAATAAATAAAACAATTGGAAGAAAGGTAAGTTGATAGTAATGAATATAAATCAGAAGTTAGGAATTGTAGAAAATTGATAAGGGAAGCCAAAGGACACAAGGAGAAATCTATGGCCAGCAGAATTAAGGATAATTAGAAGGAGATTTTAAAAAAATATATTAGGGGGAAAAATATCCTGGCATTGGTATTGGTCCATTACTAAATGGAAATGGTAGAATTATCAATATTAATGCAGAAAAGGCAGAAGTGTTCAATTAATATTTCTGTTCTGTATTTTGGGGAAAAACAGATGATATTATCTCATCATATGGTCATGATAACACTCTTCTCTTTCCACTGGTATCTCAGGAGGATGTTTAAACAGGAGCTATTAAAGTAAGTTATTAATCAGCAGGTCCAGATAACTTGCATCCAAGAGTTTTAAAAAAGCTGGCTGAGGAGCTCACTGGACTGTTAATGTTGACTTTTCAATAAGACTTGGAGCACTGGGGAAGCTCCAGAAGACTAGAAGAAAGCTAATGGTGTACTAATTTTTAAAAACAGTAAATCAGATTACCTGCATAGTTATAGGTGCCAGCCTGACATCAATCCCAGACAAGATAATGGAGCGGTTGATATGGGACTCGTTTAATAAAGCATTAAAGGAGGGTAATGTAATTATTGCCAATCAACACAGGTTTATAGATCCTGCCAAACTAACCTGATATCTTTTTTTGTATAAGATTACAAGTTTGAGTGATAAAGGTAATAGTGTTGATGAAATACACTTAGACTTCTGTAAGGGATTTGACTTGGTACTGCATGACATTTTGATTAAAAAATTAGAACAATATAAAATTAACACGGCACACATTACATGGATTAAAAACTGGCAAACTGATAGGTCTCAAAATGTAACTGTAAACAACGAATAATCATCAAGCAGGCGTGTTTCCAGCGGGGTCTTGCAGGGATCAGTTCTTGGCCATATGCTATTTAATATTTTTATCAATGACCTGGAAGAAAACATAAAATGATCACTGATAAAGTTTGCAGATGATGCAAAAATTGGGGAGTTGTAAATAATGAAGAGGACAGGCTCACTGAGTTAGAGTGATCTGGGTCACTTGGTAAACTAGTCACAAGCAAACAATATGCATTTTAAGATGGCTAACTGTATACATCTAGAAACAAAGAATGTAGGCCAGACCTACAGGATGGGGGGACTCTATCCTGGGAAGAAGTGACTGAAAAAGATTTGGTGGCCATAGTGAATGACCAGCTGAACGTGAGTTCCCATGTGATGCTGTGGTCAAAAGGACTAATGCAATTTTGCGATGCATAATCCAGGGAATCTCGAGTAGAAGTAGAGAGGTTATCTTGCCTCTATATTTGGCAGTGGTGTGACCACTGCTGGGATATTGTGTCCAGTTCTGATGCCCACAATTCAAGAAGGCTGTTTATAAATTGGAGAGGGTTCAGAGAAGAGCCATGAGAATGATTAAAGGATTAGAAAACGGTTCCTTGTAGTGATAGATTCAAGGAGCTCAATCTATTTAGTTTAACAAAGAAAAGGTTAGGGGTGACTTGATTACAGTCTGTAAGTACCTACATGGGGAACAAATATTTGGTAATGGGTTCTTCAGTCTAGCAGAGAAAGGTATAATGTGATCCAAAGGCTGGAAGTTGAAGCTAGACAAATTCAGACTAGAAATAATGTGTAATTGTTTTTAACAAGGAGAGTAGTTAACCATTGGAATAATTTACAAGGGTCGTGGTGGATTCTCCATCACTCACAATTTCTAGATCAAGATTAGATGTTTTTCTAAGAGATCTGCTTTAAGAATTATTTTGGGGGAGTTCTGTGGTCTGTGTTATACAGGAGGTCAGACTAGGTGATCACAATGGTTCCTTCTGGCTTTGGAATATACGAATCTGAATTTCAAATACTTCATTTAGGCTTTAATGTTTCAGCTATTTTATTATATTTATTTATTTGCTGAAATAAAGTGCTTCAACCTTATTGAAATGAAATGTTTTAACCTTATGTAAACAACATGTTTTGATAATTTTTTGTCAAATTTTGATAAAATGATACAATTTAATTGACTCGGCATTTTCCACTATGTCCTGTCAGAAAACTTTTGACCAGCTCTACTTTCGCTGTTCACTCATGATGTTACCAGCTATGAAAACAAGCAAGAAACTCACTGTATTTAGACCAGAAACAGGCAGTCAACAAAATAATTCAATTAATATAACCCTACGAAACCTTAAATTATACAAATGTTATTTGTTGCTATGAATACATTCCACTGAGTACAAATGATAGGATAAGGGACTATTAAAGTTAAAGAGTAACTTCTTTATACCACATTTGAAGGGAGAAGCTTCCTTTTCACGGTCATAAAGGAGTTATTTAATCACGTGATGGGCAAGGTTGTAGGTTAAGAATATCCTCATATGAGGTCATATGCGCTCCTTAACCTGTGTAGTGCAGAGGGGAGCAGAAAGACTTCCCTGGCTTTGTAGGGCTGCAAGGAAGGAATAGATTGGTACACAGTAGGTTTGTGCCATTGTATAACCACAATTCTTCTCTGAACAATTAGTATAATAGGAAGAGGAGACAATATCAAAAGTGGAATCTGTGTGCTAGAGCAAGTGACATCTACTTGACTGCTTACATGGTATTAACAAAAAGGAATTTATGTTAACAGAGAAATGAAATTCATTAATCAAGTATCAGGGGGTAGCCGTGTTAGTCTGTATCTACAAAAACAACAAGGAGTCTGGTGGCACCTTAAAGACTAACAGATTTATTTGGGCATAAGCTTTCGTGGGTAAAAACCTCACTTCTTCGGATGCATAGAGTGAAAGTTACAGATGCAGGCATTATATACTGACACATGGAGAGCAGGGAGTTACTTCGCAAGTGGAGAACCAGTGTAGACAGGTTCTGGTTCTCCACTTGCGAAGTAACTCCCTGCTCTCCATGTGTCAGTATATAATGCCTGCATCTGTAACTTTCACTCTAAGCATCCGAAGAAGTGAGGTTTTTACCCACGAAAGCTTATGCCCAAATAAATCTGTTAGTCTTTAAGGTGCCACCAGACTCCTTGTTGAAATTCATTAATGTTCATTAACAAATCCTTAGCTACTCCATATGCCTTGTGCGGCCTGGTCTACACTAAAAAATTAGGGGGCAACCCAGCTATGTCACTTAGGGCTGTGAAAAACCCACCCCACAGAATGATGTAGTTAAGCCAACCTAACCACCAGTGTAGACAGAGCTAGGTCAATGGAAGAATTCCTCCATCAACCTCGCTGCCACTTCTCAAGGAGGTGGATTACCTGGAACAGTAGTTCTCAACCAGGGATATGCGTACCCCTGGGTATGCAGAGGTCTTCCAGGGGATACATCAGCTCATCTAGATATTTACCTAGTTTTATAACAGGCTACATAAACGGCACTAGCGAAGTCAGTACAAACTGAAATTTCATAGAGACAATGACTTGTTTATACTGCTCTATATCTATACACTGAAATGTAAGTACAATGTTTATATTCCAATTGATTTATTTTATAATTATATGGTAAAAATGAGAAAGTCAGCATTTTTTCAGTAATAGTGTGCTGGGACACTTTTGTATTTTTATGTCTGATTTTGTAAGTACTTTTTAAGTGAGGTGTAACTTGGGGGTACACAAAACAAATCAGACTCCTGAAAGGGTTACAGTTGTCTGGAAAGGTTGAGAGCCACTGACCTAGAGTGATGGGAGAACCCCTCCCATCAGTGTAGGGAGTGTGTACACTTAAACCCCTACAATGGCACTGCTACAGTGATGCAGCTACACTGCTGTAGCACTTCAGTGTACACACTCCCTACACCAATAGGAGGGATTCTCCCATCAGCGTAAGTAATCCACTTCCCTGAGAGGCATCAGCTAGGTCAACAGAAGATGCTGTCTACACCAGCGGTTAGGTTGGCTTAACTACATCTCTCAGAGGTGTGGATTTCTCACAACCCTGACTGACATAGCTAGGGTGACCTAATTTTTTTAGTGTAGACCAGGCCTTTATGTTCTCAGCAGCATGTGCTTCAGGAGCCCATTTCAAATCAAGTGTCGCTACATTCAAATTCTCTTATTTTGCACTCCTGGATTGTTTCTCAAAGCTAAACTGAACTGTGGAACTGAGACTAGACCTTAACACGAGGTCTTTCTTCTCTAGTGTGGGCTCACTTGATGATGCCTACTTTGTCCTTAGTGTGCCAGAAACCACATTACTATTCTAAATGTAAAATTCAACGCTGTTCAGTACAATAGTGTAACAGGTTGTCCTTCCCCTTTAAGCTCCAAGGGGCCTGAGGCTAGCCAGCCAGCCCTGTTCTGTCTTCAGACTCAGCTAGAAAGCAACAAGGCCCAGATCCACAAAGTAGGGTTGCCAGCCAGGCATTCAGTTTTCTACCGGAACACCCGGTCAAAAAGGGACCCTGGTAGCTCTGGTTGGTACTGCTGACCAGGCTGTTAAAAGTCCGGTCGGTGGTACAACGGGGGCCCAGAGCTAAGGCAGGCTACCGGAAGCGGCCGCCAGGTCCTAGCAGCCCCTAGGCTCATGGTCGGCCAAATAGGCGCTGACTCCATGGGTGCTCCAGGGCTGGAGCACCCATGGGGAAAAATTGGTGGGTGCTCTGCACCCACCGGCAGCTAAGCTCCCAGCCCCCCCACCCCAGCTCACCTCACCTCTGCCTCCGCCTCTTCCCTTGAGAGCGCCGTATCCCCGCTTCTCCTCCCAGGGCTTGCTGCCGCGAAACAGCTGTTTCATGGCGTAACAAGCTCTGGGAGGGAGCGGGGAGGAGCAGGAACATAGCGCGCTCAGGGGAGGAGGCGGGGCCGGGGCGGGGGTTCCAATAGGAGTCCAATAGGGGCAGTGAGGGGGCGGAGTTGGGGCGGGGACTTTGGGGAAGGGGTTGAATTGGGGTGGGGGTGGGAGGGGTCGAGCACCCACTGGTGCCAGGAGAAGTTGGTGCCTATGGGCGGCCAGGGAGGCTCCCCGCACTGCCCTCACCCGTAGTGCTGGCTCCGCAGCTCTCATTGGCCAGGAACTGCGGCCAAGGGGAGGTGCAGGTGCAGCGCCTGCGGGCGCAAGGGCAGCACGTGGAGCCTCCCTGGCCGCCCATGCACCTAGGGGCTGCAGGGACCTGGCAGCCACTTCCTGGGAGCTGTAGTAAGCTCTGCCATGATCCCACTCCCCTACCCCTGTCCTGCACCCAACCCCCTGCCCTAGCCCGGAGTCCCCTCCCACACCCAAACTCCCTCCTGGAGCCCGCACCCTGCACCCCCCCCAACACCCCAACCCCCTGACCCAGCCCTGAGCCCCCTCCTGCACCCCAAACCCCACATCCCTGGCCCCACCCCAGAGTCCACACCCCCAGCCAGAGCCCTCCCCCCCACCCCCCCATCCCAACCCTCTGACCCAGCCCGGAGCCCTCTCCCGCACCCTGAACCTCTCCTTTCTGGCCCCACCTGGAGCCAACACCCCCAGCCCAGAGCCCATCCCCCCCCCCCTGCACCCCAGCCCTCTGCCCCAGCCCAGAGCCCTCCCCCACATCCCAAACCCCTCATCCCTGGCCCCACCCCAAAGCCGCACCCCCAGCCAGAGCCCTCACATCCATCCTGACCCCAATCCCCAGCCCCAGCCTGGTGAAAGTGAGTGAGGGTGGGGGAAAGCGAGCGAAGGAGGGAGGGAGGAATGGAGTAAGTGGAGGAGGGGCCTCAGAGAAGGGGCAGGGCAGGGGCGGGTCCTCAAGGAAGGGGCAGGGCAGGAGTGTTTGGTTTTGTGCGATTAAAAAGTTGGCAACCGTACCACAAAGGGACTTAAGTGGTGCATGGCTGAGCGTTGTGGCACCTGCTGATGCTCACCGAAAGTTCACACCAGAGTGCACTAGGGAAATTTTAGTATGTAGCAGTGGGGTCCACACAGATAGTTAGTGCATGACACACTGGAGCACTGTAGATTTACACCCCACCTTGCCGCACAGTGAGTGTGCATATAGACATGCCCTTACAGACAACAAATACTTCCATCAGATCAGATCTGTGTGTAAATGGGATTTAGGACCAGGAAAATAGAGTATTGACAATTAATACTTTGACCAGCTCCACTCTCAAGGTATTTAGGCTTGAAGTTTTACATGCTTTTACATGAGCAAATGGCTCATTTCTGATAGCTAATGGTTTCTGGTTAGTCCCAAGTGTGTTGGGACCTGAATAATTAAAAACACTCCAAGTTGTTGTTGACCTCAGTCATTAACAATGAAAGTGATATTTATCACCAGAAGCACATGGAAAGAAGCTTCTACACAAAAAGTTTAAAGAACTAAACACCTTTCTTTAAAAAGAGACTTAGAGGTGATGATCTTATTAAAAGTGTGCAGATACCTCAGCTGGTGGATAGGAGTAAAGAAAGGGAAAGGGATGTAGGAACATTTTGTGTGTGCGGGGGTGAGGGTGGCACGGGTTTGGTGCAGGGAGTTGTATTTGAAAGAATTTACATATCAGACAGGACTTTTCAACCATGTGATGTACCCTGTGACGTGGCTGGAGGAAATATAAACCTGGAATGCAACAAGAACGTTAAGAATAACATGATGCTACATCTACTGAGATGCAGAGGAGTCCTGCAGATGGAGTAGGTGAACTTATATAATATATAAATGGAGATATCCCATCTCCTAGAACTGGAAGCGACCTTGAAAGGTCATTGAGTCCAGCCCCCTGACTAGCAGGACCAAGTACTGATTTTTCCCCAGATCCCTAAGTGGCCTCCTCAAGGATTGAACTCACAACCCTGGGTTTAGCAGGCCAATGCTCAAACCACTGAGCTATCCCTCCCCCCATAACTTGTCCTTCATAAATTTGTGCTTCTTAATAACTCTCAAGTTACATACAATTGAATTCCTAAATGTGTTCCAGAGTGGCTAACATATTATAACTGAAGGGGAGATGAATTCCAGTCTTATCAAAGGGTCTAATTATTTCATCAGGTTCATACAGAGAGCAGCTTTTATCATAAAAAAACACAGGTACTAGCAGGTTTCAAGCACACTTTCTTTAGCAGGATGTTTATTTTCCTGAAAATCATAGTAGCCAAACCATACTATAGACCAGTGGTTTTCAACCCTTTTCACTCTTTGAGCCACAAATTTGCTGAAAAATGCTTCCATTATCTCAGTCTTTTGCAGATTGCTAGCAGCCTGATAGTATGGTTACTGTCCCTTACGACGGCCTTAACAAAAAATAGTTGTCTCAGAAGAAGGCGCCCCATAGAGCAACATTTTAAAATTAAAACCAAAAGCAAGGGGGAGCCTTGAATCATTGCAGCATTCATGTACTGCTGCAGCAATGCATGACTAATAGGATCAAGATCCTTTTTACTTCCAACCCACCTCCACTTTTCCCTTTTTGACACTTTTCCATTTTCTCATGTGGTTCCAAATATATCCTCAATAGGGTTAAAGAGAAGTTTAATTAGGCCACATAGCTGAGGAACTCCACAGTGTTATTACACAACAATCTTTGTCATATTACACCTTATTATGGCCTTCACAAAATGGTCACATTTGGCTTGCTTGAATCATTTGCAGTATGAGTTTGTAATTGACTATTTGATAGAGTACAATTGTTAATTGAAAATACAGGGTGGAGACTACTGAATGTAATTATAAAGTTCCAAACTCTCTGACTGCTTTGCCATGGGAAAGCTGCCTGTAACTTTGATTTCAGCGTTTAGTTGGCTTCCCTGCTAAGTGTCTCATTGCCCTCAAGCAATCTCAGGAGGGCTGCTCCTCAGTAAGTAATGTTAAAGCTTTACAGCTTGTGAGTCTTATCCAAGGAGGTGTGGAGGAACCCAGCCCTTGCCTGAGGCAAAGAAAGGAAAAAAGTTTCAGCTGAACAGGGGATGGTGAATGTGTCATCTCTGGGGTTTCAAGTTAGGATTTTTCTCCTGATTCAGCTTTTTAGGGTTGTTTGGTCATATTGTTCTAAATCTGTTGAAACTGTCAGTAGAATAATTTGACTGCTTCAAAGCTTAAAAGGAACCATCTTATTTTTAATTGTTGCTTTTCCACAGAGATGCAGAGTTAAATAATTCATGTCAGAGTATATTTTTATTTGGGTATGGACTATAACTATCTACGTAAGCTAGGATCTGCACCTTTCTAGTATCTTGACATTCCTGTGTATACCTGATATAGCCATTGGTTATTTGAGGTGTGTCTAATTCATAATTTTGCTTATTGAGGGTGGATTACAGTATTTACACCTAATATTTAATTGCATAATGTAAACAAAAAGCAAAATGATAAAACACTACTACAAGAATAGGAACACCTACATTTGAAATGCCTATTGCATGTGAGTTTATCCTGGGACTTGTATTCTACTCTTCCATTCCTAGATTGACTTACATTTTCAACATTCTGGTGCAAACCAAATGATCCACCCACAGATATAAAAACTAAAGCATCCACAGGACTGAGAGTGAGATTTAAGTCAAACTCTTAGGGCAAGTAGTAAGTCAGCAGCACTATAATAATACTGCTTAGAATGTCTATAGTGCTCAATATGGTCACAATGCTTTATAAACATTCATTAATTGTTCACAACAGTGTTGTTGGCAGTTGGTGTATGTTTGTGTTTGATTTGGCATGCAAATTAAAGGAATAATAAGCAACACCAGGAGAGTAAGTGAGGAGGAGTTCACGTACAAGGCCAGTCATATGTAACATAGCTTAGCCTTCTGTGATCTCGGCTATGATAACATTAAAAAACTGCCCTCCTCTGCAAATGTGTTCCTTCGTTGTTTTAGAGTCATTCATGCCACAAATACTAACGCTTCTCTTTCTACATTGCTACAGTCTGTTAGCAGCTCAGAACTGTTATGTTCTTAACAGAACTATGTCAGGGATGCAGAAGTGGGTTTTTTACCCACGAAAGCTTATGCCCAAGTTAATCTGTTAGTCTTTAAGGTGCCACTGGACTCCTCATTGTTTTTGTGAATACAGACTAACACCCCTTGATACTTGAATTTAGCATACTGGATCAAACCATTAATCCAGTACGCTACCTCCAGCAATTCCTAATATGTTAGAACATCATTTTCCCCTTCCAATTGTGCACTTAGATGATCTGTGTAATGTTACGTGGGAGAAGAAACCCTTCCTGATACCTGAAGCAGTCCCTGGAGCATATTTAAATTAAATATTTTCTTTGTTATCTTGACTCACATTTCCTAAGTCAGCTACCTGTGCTCAAGGCTGAGCTCCCAGATCAAGGGCTCAGTCTGACCAGCCACACAAATCAGCTCCCTCTTTTGAGACCCCTGCTGCTCTTCTAAACCTTTACCGGAGACCACTCTTGATGGCATTCCAGTTCAGGAATGAGATAAGAGGCTTAGATGGCAAAGCTAGAACATTTCAGCTCAGATCAACCATTGCCCCCTCAAACAAACTATTTCATAATCAAATAATTGCTCTAACTTTATTCCATGTCAGCCATCGTCATGACTATAAGCTTTTGTGAAGGGGAGAAGCTTGGTTTTTTCCCCTCAAATTCCTTCCATTAGCCAGACAGGAGTGTCTGACTCAACGAGACGGGGTGCTGGAGTCCTAAGCTGGCAGGGTAAACAGAAGCAGGGGTAGTCTTGGCACATTGGGTGGCAGCTCCCAAGGGGGTTTCTGTGATCCAACCCGTCACAGAGAAGCTTGGTTTTTTCCCCTCAAATTCCTTCCATTTTTCTGCATACACCACCTCATTTGGGGCTAGATTGTCACAGCTGTTACCCAGCCAGGCAGGGGAATAAAGCTGCCTCTTGTTCTCTGGACAGCCCTGCTCAGGTTCCAACTCCAGCTGAGCCGGGGTGGGGGATAGGGAAGGGAGAGGTGCTCATCCAGTACTCCCTTTGTAAGCAAAAGGATGGAGAGGTGTAGATACAAGTGGGAAAGCGAAGGAGCCTAGCTTGCACCTCCACTACTTGCTGTCCACAGTAGCCAATGGGTACATAGAAGGAGTAAGCAGCTCCATGAAAAGGAGTAGAATAACTTACACATGCCCAGAAGAAGGGCAAACGCAAGGACTGAATGGCAACTCCCTGCATTCTCTGGTTTCCTCATGGGGTAATGCAGCTATGCGTCTCCCTATACTCAAGGCAGATTGTGCTTTCCCCATTACTAATGAGCATTTCATAACACCTAAGAACCAGCTGTAAGAATAATTAAAGATCATTTAAATTGGATGGTCTTGTTTCTTCTCTTTTCCGTTTAATACTCATGGAATTTTGTTTTAAAGAAGGGAGTAACTCCTAACAGAGTGGACCCCCAATTGTACTTCAGTAAGGTTCTACAAAAACTATTAAGTACGTCTTCACTGCGATTAATGCAGGTTCTTATTCCAGTGTTGCCTTTAACTGTGCTTCTGTCCACACACAAAGCCCTCTCACCTGAGTTTAGCAGTGCTTTCAACCCAGACTAGCTGGGCTGTCTAGGGCTGTGACTAAAATCCAAGTTAAGCTTTTATTTGGGTTGGTAACCGGCCCTCTTTGCGGTAAGGACACATGCTAAACCACTAAGTCCATCCTGTGCCTTCCCACAAATCCCCGCCTCCACCCAGAAGGGCAGACAAGTTCCCCCACAATTCACCGTAGCAGCTCAGCTTACTGCAGCACAACGAACCAGCGAATGTGCCCCAAGAAGTTCTAGTGACACACAGGGTGAGTGCAGCACCAATGAGGACACAGTAACTGTAACTCAGGTATGGCTTTACAATGTGGCTGCTCACATCCAAGCTAAGCTAACCTGGATGCTCAGACGCCAATCACCTGAGTTAATTCTGCAGTGAAGACATACCTCTTAAGCTTTCAACGGTTATTTCCGTGTTAGACTAAGCTCTAATCTACACTACAGAGTTAGGTTGCTGCAAGGCAGCTTATGTCAACCTAACTCTGTAAGTGTCTACACTACAAATTCGCTTCCTCCCATGTAACTCGCCCACTACACTGACTTAATAACTCCACCACCACGAGCAGCATAGCGTCAATGTCGATGGAGTTACGTCAACACAGTGTCAGTGTAGACACTGCATTGTTTACACTGACTGTTGCTGGCTTTCAGAAACCATCCCACGGTGCCCCAGATTGATAGTTCAATCAGTGCAAAAGCTCCTGATGAGGACGTGCAGCACTGATACACGGAGCAAAGTGTAGACCCACACAAGCGATGTAATTACTGTAGCAGCTGTATGCTGAGGTAACTTAGTTTTGTAGTGTAGTTTGCTCCTGACTCCTAGTCATTTTTGTTTTCTTTTCATTTTGATTGGTTCTTTCTAAGCATGCCAGCCTGGGAAAATCCCCCCCAGGCCCTTCTCCTAGTCCACTTAATGTCACTAAGCTTTTCACTACTTGTACTTCAAGTCTTTGTTGTGAAATGCTCAGGTTAAGTACAGACCCAGAGGGCGGGTAAAGAGGAAAACACTATGAGCGTCAATACTAACAGTAGGTGTGAGCATCTGAATATTTTTTTGGTTACTTTCCTTGTCATGGTTGGGTGTGGCGAAAAGTCCAGTGTAAGCATTAAAGAAGCAGCTTTCCAAATGGCAATAGCAATTTTAAAGAACAGAAGTGGGAACTCCTAGTACTGCTACACAGAAGGAGAACAGAATTGGGAAACTTGAAAAACCTGTGTCAGATCAAATGTGGTTTACATCATCTGGGCCCAATCTTGCTCCCACTGAAGTCAATGGGAGTCTAAGGATCCAAAATATATTTTTGATATCATCTTGGTCTTGGCCACTGCACAATTAAAGACCTGTGGAAAAACTTTGAAGAATATTCCATTTTTGTAAAGGTTTTGCATGAAAGTGAGGCCAAATTTACCCTCCATTATATGGTGCAACTTCCACTGTAATAAACTGGAGTTGCACTTTGTAATGTGCACAGAATTTGGCCCACAATCAGTAATTAAGAGTTTGTTTGTTCCTGTTGCTTATGCTGTACCTGACATTTATAATCCTATCTGTGGTGTCACTATCTCTGCCCCTATCACTTGAGATGTGATATGAATAATTCACCAGAGAAGATATTTTAAATGATCCATGGTATATTCCAGAGATATAATACCTTTATGAAGCGTCCTAAGATGACTGTGTGCTACTAGCATTGTTCTGAAAATACAAATGTGCTCTTGAAAAAAAAAACGTTTTACAAAGAAACAGGTGGTGTAGGTGAACAGTTGCTTAGGTGAATGATTGTGCAGTGGTTGTAAAAAGAAAGGCATGCGGAATATAAGGTATAACTACTGACCTCACATTCCTAGATAAATGTGAAATTAGTTTGACTTGGTTTTCCCTTACATTCATCACACACACAACACTCTCACACACATGCAACATTTCTATAGTCTACTCAAGTTTTTATTAGAACATAAGAACGGCCATACTGGGTCAGACCAAAGGTCCATCTAGCCCAGTATCTTGTCTTCCAACAGTGGCCAATGCCAGGTGCTTTAAAAGGAATGAACAGAACAGACAATCATCAAGTGATTCATCCCCCCGCCGCCCATTCCCAGCTTCTGGCAAACAGAGGCTAGGGACACCTTCTTGTGTTAAGGAAGGAAGAGAGACAGTGAGGGAGAGAGAGTTTAATATTCTGGAGGCTTTAAAATATGATGATGAGGAGGAGAGGGTTTATAACTACCTTGATAGACAGGAGCACGAGGACTTCTATGCAATAAGCAAGGGATATAGAGAGACATCTGGGCCCTGACCTGCAAGCACTTAAATACGAAGGCAATTTTAAGCATGTTTAGAATTGTATCTAATGATAAGAATCCACTGTCCTTTTGTGAGGGAGGTGGTAGTGATGTGCCTATTAAAACCAAGTTTTATTAATGGCCAAATTCTGCCAATCTTACACAGTCTGAGTAGTATCTTACTCTGTGAATAGTCCCATTGGGCCAGATTCTGGTATCCTTACTCATGCTGAGTATTATTTTACTCCTGGAGCAGTCTCATTTAAAATGAGTGGGATTATTTGTGGAGTAAGATACTACTCAGCTTGAGTAAGGATGGTATAATATGGCCCTAAAGGGTTTTTATGCTTATAATGAGAAATCCTGGCCCCACTGAAGTCAATGGAAGTTTTGCCTTTGACTTCAACAGGACCAAGATTTCACCCATTGTGCCCGTTTGTACAATGAAATATGCACAGATTTAGTACAGCCTTAAGATTATTTCAGCTTAAACAATTTTAAGGGTTTATCAGGCAAGCTATTTCTTCTGGAGGGCAAATGGGAAATGCCCAAAGAAAACACAGTGAAAGGGGTATTTCCTCTGCAAATATTTGAAAAGATCAAGACCTAAAATTCGCTATACAAATTCCACTAACTACTAGAAGCTGTTACAAACTGATTTAGAAGGTATTTTATTAAGTTACAGGTTGAAAGTTTTGTAGTTCTCTTCAGTTCTTTTGCTTTTGTTTCCACCTGAAAGTCCATTTGAAGAACTGCCTGTTTTCAGCACATTTTGTAATTTGATCTTTGATATTAGCTACATATATTCCCATCCACGTGCAGTTTTTTTCTCAGTAAATCATTTGGATCCTTGCCAGGAACTAGGGTGACCAGATGTCCCGATTTTATAGGGACAGTCCCGATATTTGGGGCTTTTTTTTTATATGGGCTCCTATGACCCCCCCACCCACTGTTCTGATTTTTCACACTTGCTATCTGGTCACCCTACTGGGAATGGGCAGGAATGACTTCAGCAGCAAAATCTTTTGAGTGCTGATCATTACTTTCCTTCTTTGTTGTCGCAGCAGCACTAAGGTTCTGAAAATAGCAAAAGCTTTAACCATCAGTTTATTTTTGATATCTTTTCTGCACTGACATTAAAAGTCTCACCCTGTCCCTGAAGAGATATACAGAGACTTCTACTGTGCTGCCCATCATGGTTCACTGCCCCTTCCCTGTAAGAACCTCGTTTAGAAACTAGGTCCTCTTCACATTGAAACACAGAAGTTGAGAGATGTTTTGTCTCTCCCCTTACTCCCCCCATTCCACTATGTCTTTAATTTCTCCTCTGACTGGAAATTCCAGCATCCTAAAGTTGATTTGGCTCAGGCCTGATTTTTCTAACAATGGGTTTTTTATTTTTGTAGCAATGGAATCACTGCCACCAATTTTTCTTTGGCCATTCCTGTCTGCCTCAATCTCCTACCTGTTGTTTCCAAAAGATCAGCATGCAAGGGATTCAACTTCGTTTCAAGACATTTTTCTCCCAGAGATGATTGTGTTTTGTCTGTCATTTTAGGATTCTGGGTAGCTCCCAGCTGGTTGGCTCCTCTAATCTGGGTGTCAGAGGAAGAGGAGGCACCAAAAGAATCTATAGAACAAAGGTTGGGAAACATGGCTTTCCACCATTTTTTTTCCTCTCTCTCACCTTTCCCCACATCGCTGGGGCTTAGAAAGCTTGTTCTTCCTTTCCAGGGGTCTGTGATAATCTTTATTTTCTGGGGATTAATTATCCAAAGTATTTGCTGTGGCACTCTAGTATTTTTCAACTTCTCAATGGCCAGACCACTCCCTTCTCCTGCCCTTTGTTTTAAAAATAGCTTTTTCTTGAAATGGGCACTATCAGTCATTAGTTTAATGATTATTCAATCGCACTTTTGAACTAGTTCTTGCACAGCTCAAATAGCCAATGTAACTCTGTAAGACTCTCATTTGGGAATGTGCTGCACTAGCTGTTGACCCAAACTTCCCCAGAACTAATTAGTTACGTAGCCGGTGTATAGAAATGCTGAAGTATCACAAAACCCGCTCCCTCCAAGTTACTTTATCATTTGTATTTATAGGATTTTCTGTGGGTTGCAGATCAAATGTCCTCGTTTCTTAAAGCTTTTGTGATAGCTAGTGAAAGTATAAAAAACATGCTCTCTCATATATTGTTTGTATAGGTATCATCTGTTATTATTCACTGAGGATTATTGCTGTAGGAAGCTACAAAATAATACTAACCACCAAAAGAATGCTGTTTCAGTGTTTTCTAAATCATCCTCACAATAGTCTGAGGTAATGAAGTGATATGTTCTTTCTTACCAGAGTTCCTGATTCCCTTTTCTGTGCTGAAACCAATGGAGTCTGTGGGCTTGGCTACACTTGCGAGTTAGTGCACAATAAAGGAGCCCCGTGCGCCTTAGCTCACTCCCTGTCCACACTGGCAAGGCACGTAGAGTGCTCTGAATCCGTGTCTAGAGTGCTCCTGGTACTCCACCTCGGTGAGAGGAATAATGTTTGCTGCGCCCCTGCTGGAGCGCTGCAGCACTAGTGTGGACGAGGTGTTGCATTACTGCGCTGCGATCAGCCTCTGGAAACGTCCCATAATCCCCTTAAGTCAAGTGGCCACTCTTGTCATTGTTTTGAATCGCTGCAGGAATGCGGAAGTGCCCTTTGAAAGCTCCGTTTCTGACAGCCGGCTGCTTATCTGCTCCGAGACAAAGCAACCATTACTGTGGAATGCTGTGTGTGAGAGAGAGAGGCGGGGGGGGGGGGGGAGGGTCTGCTGCTGTCTGAACTTACAAGACAGCATGCTGACATGCTCCTAGCCCCCCCCAAAACCCACTCTCTCTCCCCCCACATGCACACAACACACTCCCTGTCACACTCCACCCCACCCCACCCCCATTTGAAAAGCACGTTGCAGCCACTTGCATGCTGGGATAGCTGCCCATAATGCACCACTCCCAAGGCCACTGCAAGTGCCACAGATGTGGCCACACCAGTGCGCTTGAAGCTGTCAGTGTGGACAGACTGCAGCGCTTTCCCTACTGCGCTCTACGAAGGCGGGTTTAACTCAAAGCGCTCTACATCTGCAAGTGTAGCCAGGCCCTGTGTCAGCACACGTTAAAGCAAGCGTTCAAAAGAAATGTATACAGAAGCTACAGTAAAAGGAGAGAAATAGTCAGGATATGCTTCAAGGTGCTTGCAGCTCCCATGTAATGCCAAGTGCAATGATGATAAATATTGAGCTAGATAAAGTTAATCTGTACCTAGAAGGCTTTATTCAATGAAAAGCAAAATCAATCACTGCTGACCTGTTGACTCTTTTTGTCTCTTGTTTGATCTCATGTTTCTTACATCTCCAGGTTGATCAGTCCAGAGTGTTGAATAGGGGGCCAGAGCCAGAGTCCATGGGCAATGAAACCTTGTTTGCCAAAAATCTAAGACTCTGTTCAGATTTCAAGGGCCTCAGTCCCACATGATCTCTTACACAATTCCTTTGAGGGGAATATATCCCCACCACCTGTGTTTTAAGCACCTCCCCTTGCACCCCGAAAACTACAAACTATTAAAAGTGAACAAATTATTGGCCAGATTCTCCTTTTGCTCCCTAAATGGATTGGCTCATCAGAAGTCTGTTGGCTCATCAGAAGTCTCATCAGAAGTTTTGGGGAGTGGAAATAAAGGATCAGGCCCATTTCGACTTCATAGTTTGGTGAACATCAAAATTCATTGTTCTTCATTGTAAATATTAGCCTTGAAACTGCCTCTGTCAATACTTCTCCTTCTCATCAACAAACTGTGGTGTTCACCTCAGCAGTTGATGTGCATTTAATAAGAAAGTATATAACTTTGTACATATGATAATTGTATCTCTCTACCCTAACCATTATATGCTGTAGTTCTTCATAATTTGTAGGCTCTCCTGGGCAGGTTCAGTGTCTTCCTGTGCATGTTGGCCATGAATTATTGTGCTACCAGAATATAAATGAAGAATAATAGAAGTCCTATTAATATTAAATAATACATTTGAAAGTTACTTTCCCACCCTCCACTTGCTTCAAAATTCTACGGCAATGGAGTGTAGTTTGAGGTATTTTATCGCTCCCTTTCCTTCCTATCCCCAAATAGAATTAAATACAATCACCATGTTTGAAACAAGACACAGATGACCATCATTTATTGAGTATGGTTAGCATCATGAAAATATCTGCAACAGCTTATTCCTAAACAGATGAACTGCATGTGCATCAATTGCACACTGTCACTTTTTTATACAAAATATTTTCTAAATTTTTTGGCCAGGAAGAACCATAATAATTAATTACAAAACTCTTCTGTCTAACCATTCTCAAGGGTTTATATATATGCTTTGGATGTGATTCTCCTCTCACTTTTATTGGTCTAAGTTAGGCGTAACTTCAGAGCAGTAAATAGAGTTACACTGCTGCAAAACTAGTGCAATATAAGAATCTGGTTGTTTAGCTTAACTTTTTCTAATTGTCCAAGACTTTTATCAAGGAAGACAAAGTTTCCTTCCTGCATCTCATATTTTATAGTGTGGAATACTCAGTGTGGCAGTTTTAATCATCTGCAGTATATAAAGAGAGAGGCAAATTTATTACAAGGTAATATTCATCTTAGAAAATGATATAATGACTTCAATGAGAGTTCTTGTTTGATAAGGATAATAGGATTTGGTCTATAATTTTTTCACCTAAAGCAAAAAATGGAATATTACAAAACCAGGATATATAACACAGAAAACAGCAAGCAAACTTCATTACTTTTCACATATTTTTAGTGTTGTGGAATGTGAAATATATCTGAAAATGTTTTATAAAATGTGGTTGTGTCTTGTTTTACAAGTCTTATGGTGGGAGGTTGTGTGAGAGTGTATTTTGTGTGTGTGCATTTTATATATGCATCACACACACACACACACACACACACACACACTTTCGACTCAGAAAGTAATAGATCTAAATGAAAGAGCCCAATAAGAAAGGGATTTTGTTTTAACTTGTTTAATAACTCTAAATTCAAATTCCAGCAGTTCAATAGTATAGAGACAATTGGATACTATAGGGATGAGGGCCATAGGAGTAAATAGAGGTGAAATTCCCATGCCAGCTCTCGCCCTCTGATACCAGGTAAAAGGGCTAGAATGGTATAAAGGGGCTCTAAAAGCCCTAGATTTGGTGGGGGAAGAATTCCAATGGTGCAGGAACTGAAGAAGACAGAAGCAGGCTGTCCTTCAAGGACTCCTGAGGCGTTGGCATAGGCCCCGTGCCAAGGATGGGGAGGCGGGTCCTGGGTGGAGCCACAGCACATAGGTCTATGGAGGTTTGGACAGTGCTGCTGCCCATAAGGCAACCTGGTGAGGCTGACATAACTTAAACAGTTCCTCAGGACTCTCTACGTTACAGCAGGGGTCTCTCCAGCCCTCAGAACAGCCCAGAATCTGAAGGGTGAAAGGATGTCTTAAAGCCACTTTTGTCCCCCTCCCGCAGTGTGCTAATCCTGTGCTACTCCGCTAAGTAGCAGCCCAGAATCTCACCCAGGATTTCTAAGACTGCTTGGATTGCAGCACACACTCCACAGTGATAATACTTGTTTATGTTTAGTGGTATTTGAAGACAGTTTATTTTTCTTCTTATTCTGGGTCACCTTTGACAATTTAGCAACTAAACTATGCAACAAAAGCATTGAGAGGAATGAAAATGGCCTGTTAAAAACAAGGAAGTAGTTTTCTCTATCTCGTCTCTGACTGTAAGTGCTATATTTTTTATGAATAAAAGAGGAAACAAAGTTACAAAGTGGTGACTGAATTATTGGCAATGGTGGCACAAAGTGGGTAGGCAGGTTTTGTAAGCAACCAAATATCAGTTTTCAGGTTAAACTATACCACATATCATGGTATCTGGTTTTCCTGAGCTGCTTGGCCTCAGGGAACCAGGGTTTGTGTTGTCTGGCTCCATAACTGATTCCCTGATGAATTAAAAGGCTTGTTTGAACTTAAATAAAAACACAAATGCTTGAAACACCAATACCAGAACCACCCCACCCCCCTACTAGTGGGAAGTAATGGAGCAATACAAAATGGTAGAATAATTAACCCTAACAAACCCACATCAAAGAGGAAAATTCAGAACAATTTAGATCTTCTATTCTATAACTCCAACACTATATTTCTACTTGCATAAAAAAGTTTCCAAGCCTTTCTACTAATTCCTGGTCATAATACTCTGTAAAAATAAGATAGTCTGTATGTATCTCTGGAATCTAAATATCAAAACAACAGTAAGGCACCTCTCCTGTTGTTTCTCGTATTTATGGGGAAGTATAAAAATATGTGGGCTTGACGTTGCCCAGGATCTCATCTTCATAATTCGGGAGGCAGCAGAAGAAGAACCCCAGGCCTATTTCCATAATGGTGGTGGTCCAAGCAAAGCCATAGGCCCAGCTGAACATATTGACTCCTTCCATGTCAATTTCATTTGTGTACTTCACTGGATAAATGACCAGGGCCATGATCGAGAACACAGCTGAAGAAAGAGAAAAGACAACAACAAAAAGTCAGAATGAGTGATTAAACTGGTATCCATTAAAGTTTCTGCCTTGATGTTATCTCTAGCCAAATCCACCTTTGTTTTAGAGGTTTGAGGATTTACTACTTGGATGGACTTTCCATTGATTTTAATTGACATTTCCAAGTGCCGAGTGGCTATAGAACTGGGCATAGACTCCTTTGTTTGAAGAGTCAAATAAGGCATGTATCAATTTTACAACAGGTACCATTTTAAAAGGCAACCTTTTCCTCATACACAGTCTTACCAGCAACAAAGAGCAAGCCTCCAATTCCTCGTATGAAGTTGAACCGAAGTGTATCAATGGCGAATGCTATGATGGCCAGGGCAAAACAAATGACCAGAATGATATAGCCAACAAGGAATGTGGCAGCAGCAGCTCTCCCCCAGGCTGAAATCAGAAAGAAAACATATTATGAAGGCAACAACGCATTAAGTTAGATTCATGTCTGCCTTAAAAATGAAGTGTTTTCATTTCAGACAAATGTGAGAAGACGGTAAACTCTCAAGGAGAGAACATAGCCACCTACTCTCCTTTGACTGGTTTAGAATGTACAAAGTTGTTCTGATCCAGCAGAGAGTTAATGCACAATGTATGATGTTTAAACAAACATTAATTCTGAACAGTATGTTATTGGAATGTCAAGGAATTTCAATATTAAGTATTAAGCACTGAGGCAGAAAAAGCAGAATGTAAGAATACCCAGATAACAACCTTATCTTATTTCACTAATACAGGCCATTTGTTCAGCAAATGGCAGTCATGGCTCTGTTGTATATGTCTATCATGGCACCAATGAGTTTTATGCATAGGCATCAAATGAAGAGGAGGCTCTTCCTCAAAGGCAACTTAAAATCTTCCATTTTAAAAAACTGTCTATATTAGCATACCATGCTGGTATGTGAACATAAAAGTTTGGCATTATTTGGCAAATCTATACATCAGACACAAACAATCAGGATAGATCATGACCCTAAGATTTGCATGTGGAGGGTACCTTTCATGTATGTCTGTTCCTCTGGCTCATCCACCAGGTCTTTTAGCATAGTAATGACTGCTTCATTTTCAGTAAGCAACATTGGTGATTATAGAAATAACCTGTAGCCAGAGCCATAGGTCCTAACTCAGGTGAGTTCTCACTAAAATTAATAGGTGTTTGGATGAATAAGGACCCGAGAATTTGTCCTACCGCACATAAGATCCAGTTGGATCTTAAATTCAATCTCTGTCATGTCATATGTTTATTTATAGCTACATGTCCCAGATCAGTACAGAGATTCTTGCGCTAGTGGTAAGATTTTCAAAAGAACCTAAGTAACTCATTGACTTTCGCTGGGACTTGTGTTCCTCAACCACTTGAGCCCACACTAAATCTATAAAGCGCCACACAAATGCAAACAATGATCATTAGATGTCAAGATGATTTCAGATCTCCCAGGCCCTTACACTTTGCACTCCAGAATGCACTAAGGCCTCCAGAGCTCAAGATGTTTGAAATACATGAGTGGTGAGATGATCTTTGGGCTCAGTGAGCCTTGGTTGGGGAAGCGAATACAGTTGCAGCTGATACAAAACTACTCAAGATTGTTAAGTCCAAAGAAGACCACGAAGAGCTACAAAGGGATCTCACAGAACTGGGTGACTGGGCAACAAAATGGCAGATGAAATGCAGTGTTGATAAATGCAAAGTAATGCACATTGGAAAACATAATCCCAACTATACATATAAAATGATGGGGTCTAAATTAGCTGTCACTACTGAAGAAAGAGATCTTGGAGTCATTGTGGTTAGTTCTCTGAAAACATCCACTCAATGTGCAGCGGTGGTCAAAAAGCAAACAGAATGTTGGGCATCATTAAGAAAGGAATAGATAATAAGACAGAAAATATCATATTGCCTCTATATGAATCCATGGTACGTCCACATCTTGAATACTGTGTGCAGATGTGGTCGCCCCATCTCATAAATGATATATTGGAATTGGAAACGGTTCAGAAAAAGGCAACAACAATGATTAGGGGTATGGAACACCTTCCGTATGAGGTGAGATTCATAAGACTGGGACTTTTCAGCTTGGAAAAGAGACGACTAAGGGGTGATATGATTGAAGTCTATAAAATCATGACTGGTGTGGAGAAAGTAAATAAGGAAGTGTTATTTACTCCTGCTCATAACACAAGAACCTGGGGGTCACCAAATGAAATTAATAGACAGCAGGTTTAAAACAAACAAAAGGAAGTATTTCTTCACACAACACACAGTCAACCTGTGGAACTCTTTGCCAGAGGATGTTGTGAAGGCCAAGAATATAACAGGGTTCAAAAAAAGAAGTAGATAAATTCATGGAGGATAGGTCCATCAATGGCTATTAGCCAGAATGGGCAGGGATGGTGTCCCTAGCCTCTGTTTGCCAGAAGGTGGGACTGGGCGACAGGGGATGGATCATTTGATGATTACCTGTTCTGTTCATTCCCTCTGGGGCCCTGGCATTGGCCACTGTCGGAAGACAGGATACTGGGCTAGATGGACCTTTGGTTTGTCCCAGTATGGCCATTCTTATGTTATTAGGGAAAATCAAGGCCAATCCTTGGCTTCCTTGTTCCACTGGATAGCAAGTCCCAGATGTTCTCTGATTATCTTGGGTTTTTTTCTTCTTTCCTGTGATGTTCTGTTAAATATGACACTGATTACTTTATTATGTGTTCACTTCTTGAAATGCATCTGTAATATTGGCACAATGAAAGGAGTGCACACTACATAAAAGCAGCAGTAGAGTACAAGAAATGGACCTATGCTCATATGGGCTGCATTCTTTTTTCCCCTTAAAAGAAGCAAACAAATTACATGCAACCCTGTTAATGCAATATACGATGATGCAGTTTAAGAATCACACAGTACAAGGATATGCAGAAATTAAGGTTCCCATAACACTGTTACCTGTGTTTCTTGCAGCAAGTATTTCCGCTTTACTTTTTAAATCTTGCTACATTATGTTTTATTAGAGTATGCCATATAACCTACAGGATGTGCAATGTGGTAGAGTTAACAATGATTCCTGTGGCAGTAAAATGTGCACCCAGAAGGTTGCATTAATGCAAACTTTTGAATTTAAATTTATAAAATCTCAATCAATGCAGCTATTTCTGAGGTGATATAATAATTAACTAACACCAGGAACTGTACCAGCAATAGAACTAATTCAGCAGCAAAAAGGCTGTAAAGCTGCTTTAACCAGGTAGCTAAGGATTCTCCCCAGCATGAGGGAATCCCTAAGGCCATGTGTACTCTGCAATTAATCACCCATGGCTGGCCTGTCTCTGCTGACTTGGCCTCATGGGGCTCAGACCAAGGGACCGAGGTTCTAGGACCCCACGAGAGGGAAGGGTCCCATAGCCCAACCTCCAGCCAGAGCTCAAATGTCTACACCGCAAATAAACAGCCCCTTAGCCCCTGCCCTGTGAGCCTTAGTCAGCTGACATGAACCAGCCATGGATGTTTGATTGCACTGTAGACATACCGAGCTTTACATACCTTAGGGCAGACATGGGCAAACTACGGCCCGTGGGACCGTCTTGCCCGGCCCCTGAGGTCCTGGCCGGGGAGCCTAGTCCCTGGCCCCTCCCCCGCTGTCCCCCCCTGCAGCCACGCCGCCGCGCGGGCCGCACTCTGGCCCGCCGCTCCCGCTGGGCAGCGTGGGGGGCGCAGCTGACTGGCTGGGTGTCACGGCTGCGAGCTCCTGCTGATGTTAAGGGGGTGCGGAGCGGGGGGGTTGGGTAAGGGAGCGGGGCGTCCTAGGGGGCAGTCAGGGAACAGGGGGCAGTTGGATGGGGCGGAGGTTCTGGGGGGGCGGTCAGGGAATGGGGAACAGGGAGGGTTGGGAGTGGGAGTCCTGGGTGGCCTGTCAGGGGGCGGGGAGGGGGGGGGGGGTTGGACAAGGGGGTGGATCCCAGGGGGCAGTTAGGGGAGGAGGGTCCCAGGATGGGGTAGTCAGGGGACGAGGAGCAGAGGGTGGTTGGATAGGGGGTGGGAGTCCCGGGGAGGCTGTCAGAGGGCGGGGGTGTGGATAGGGATCGGGGCAGTCAGGGGATAGGGAGCAGGGGGGTTGGATAGGGGGCGGGGGTCCTGGGAGGGGGGGCGGTCAGGGGACAAGGAGCAGGGGGGGTTGGATGGGTTGGGGGTTCTGAGGGGGGCAGGGGGCGGGAAGTGGGAGGGGGCAGATAGGGGGCGGGGGCCAGGCTGTTTGGGGAGGCACATCCTTCCCTACCCAGCCCTCCATACAGTTGCGCAACCCCGATGTGGCCCTCGGGCCAAAAAGTTTGCCCACCCCTGCCTTAGGGTACGCCAGCTCTACGTCATCTCACCCAGCATAGGAAGTCTGTCAGTTTATGGCCAGGTGAGGGGGATGTTGCCACTGCGTTGCTGTGCTTCAGCAAGCTCCAGATGGTGTAATGGCCCTTTGGGCTTTTAAGTGGCTCTCACTTGCATAGTGGGCCAAACCAATCCCCAGCAACGCTGGTGACTGGGAGCATGCGGAGATGGCAGTGAGCCATTCTCCTCACTCAGCTTCCAAACCAAGCATAGCACAAATGGGGGGGGGGGGGAATTCTGACCCAATCCTCTGGTCTATCTCCCTTTCTCTCAACAGTTCATGAAGGTTGTGACCATCGCCCATTGCTTTATGACTCATGTTCCATTTCTATTCATTACATTTCACTAATTCCCCCCCCCCATTATAAAACTTTTTTCTCCCTTCCCACTCCTAGTGCCAGCTGAACCAAGTGCCCTGAGGGGCCCCTGCCGTTTGGCTGGGGAGGGGTGGGGGTGGGACTCTCTCATCCACCCTGCTCCCCACCTCTTTATGCCACTAACCAGTTTTTTCTCCCAGTAGTATTGCAAATGCCATGACTCTGTAGGAAGGCACATTGGGAGAGACTGGCATACTCCCTGCCTTAAGGGAGTTGGCTATATGGCAAGAACAAACATGCTCACTGCAGGATTCTTACATCTTATGCATTGCTTAGTCACATAACCATTGCAGATTTCTAACTCCATCTTCTTTAGCAGAGGAAATTTTTAAATCAAGATTTTAAAGATTCAGTTTTGAAGATGTAAAGACTTTAAGATGCTGTGCTCAAACTAAATCTAAGCTGCAGAATGCTACATCAGAGATTTAGTCTAAGAACAGACTTTTTGTTAATTAACTCTATTAACAATTTTGATATATATCCTAATTTTGTGTTTCAATAGGGTCATGATGATTTAGATTAACCTGGGGCCAGATTGTGACAGGGACCTGGATGTCACTGTCAACAGCTCAGTGAAGATCTCTGATCAACATGCAGCTGCAGTCAGAAAAACGAACATGCTAGGGGGCATAAGGAATGAACAAGAGAATAATACAGAGAAGATTATAATGCCTTGATATAAATCCTTCGGAATGCTGTGTGCAACACTGGCCCCCCGTCTGTTAGAGGATATTGCAGAACTGGTGGGGATTCCAAAAAGAGTAACAAGAATGACTGAGGGAATGGAAAAAACTCTCCTATGAAAGGAGATTGAAAACACTGGGATGTTTTCCTCAGAAAGGAGATGAACAATAAAGGCACACGATAAAGGTATATTACAATGATGCAAGGTTTAGAAAAGGTAGATCAGGATCTTCTGTTCTCTCTCATAACTCTCTCTGTCTCTGTCTCTCTCTCTGTTCTTCTGTTCTTCATAACAAGAACAATGAAATTTAAAGGTGGGAAATTCAAAATTGATAAAAGGAAAAACTTGTTCACAAACTGTGTGATTAATTCACTGCCACAGGAAGTCACTGGGGTCAAGAACTTAGTAAGATTCAAAAAGGAATTGAATATTTAGGACAAAGAATATCAAGAGTTATAATAATTAATTATAACAACAATTTTAGAAGGGATATTAAAACTTGTGCTTCAGGCCTTAAGCCAATCTCTACCTATTGGAGAGCAGGAGGATACCTAAGATGGGGTCCAAATATCCTGTACTTGCCTACTATGGGTTTCTTACGCCTTTTTCTGAGGCACCTGGCACTGGCCACTGGCAGAGATGGGGTACTGGATTAGATGGACCGTGGGTCTGATCTAGAGAAGCAATTGCTATTTGGCTTTAAGTAACAACACAGGGGAGGAACAGGCAGTAAAACCACATGGCCCCCTGCACAGTCACTTTAGTGCTTCCTGCATTGCGGCTGGAGCCTGAGGGGTGGGCCATGAGCAGGTAGGCAAGGATGGTATGGGAAAATAACCAATAAAAGTTATTTCCCTCTGAAAAAAGAGGGAGTAAAGAAAGAATTTTGACTCCCTGGGCGCCTTGCAGAAGACACAGAGCAAAGGCTCAATCTAGTTTAAAACTCATTGGGCCAAATCCATCTCACATGTAACGTCACAATTTAGTGGGGTTGAAAATGATGAGGTTGCACTAGTGTAAATGAGGGCAGAAATTGGTCCTAAGTTTCTCACATTATTTATTATCCACTGTGTTTTTATGTTTTGCTTTAACACGCAGGTAAAGTATAAACATCTATGCGAATGCTAACGCATTTCATGGAAATGTGGAATCCAGTCAGGTCAACAGTCAGGTCACAGACTCAGTATACATAAGACAGAGAGGTCACAGGTTCTAGTCCAGCCCATTTAAAACTGAAACTGGACAAAACACAGAGAGAGCAGCTGTTTACTTAGCTTTCAGGATGTCAAGCTAAGTCCATAAAAACACACAACTATTTGCCTGAGATCAATCAAGCAGCTGAGAGAACTGCAGAGTAATTTTTTGTGTATGTTTAAAGGTGGTCAGCAGAGGGAAAAGAAACAGACATTTATCTCAGAGAATCCCTAAATACTAGAGCTGGATAGGAAATGATTTTCCTGTCCTGTGAGAATTTTCAAACTTTTGAGTTTTTCCATCCTAAATCAGGACAAAAAATCAAAATCTCAGATTGTCACCAACTGAAAATCCAAGAAAAATTTTGGAATGGGTTGATCGAAATGTGTTGTTTCAATTTTGACTTTTATATATGCAATATATGTGTATTTTACTATAAAGCAATGTAAATTTTGAAACAAAATGAATTTTCAAACAAAAAATGAAAAAAAATTCATTTAGAAAAGTTTGAAATTGAATATTTTGAAACTTTTTTCAAAAGTGGAAATTTGTCTAAACTGATCCTTTCCTGCAAAAAGTTTTGGTGAATTGGCATTTTCCAATGTACACCAGCATTCTAAAATGATCTCATCATCATTTGAATGGCATGTCTGCTGGTTCCTTCTTGTTTCTCTCTACCACCAAATCAAAGAATGTGTATGATAATTATTAAATGCCAGGAAACTATATACTTTCCAGTCTTAAAATCTCATTACAACTGGCAATGTTTATAAGCTTTTGTCTTTGGAAATGGGGAAGGCCTTGTATTAGGACAAGTAGAAGAGAACCCAAATCTTTATTTTCATATAAACAGAGTGAGGAATGGTCCTTCTAGCTATATTTGTTTGATTTGTGGATGGTTAGGCTATCCAAAGGAAATGTTGTAGCAACAGTGTAACTGAGAATCCGAGTATTCTTTGATAAGGCAAGTCTTCAGTCAAATGTAGATTTAAGACTTTTATTAGGGATTCAGAGCTACTAGGAATGTTGCTTTCTGATTTTCCTGACTTACCTCCTCATGTATTCCAGTTTTACATACAATTGAAGGGCTGTTTTCTACACAAAAGGATGTAAATTTAATTTGGGGTAATGTCTGCCCAGTGATGTCTTATATTCAAAACCTTGAAACTCACTGTGAATTTTTTTTTTTACATGTTTGTTTTCCAAATTTTCTGTGATAACACAAGGGCTACAACACATTGAAAATACACCTCATAACCTAATTGCCTTGTACAAAACAAACCAAAGATTCCGTATTCTTGTGTACTAGCCCACATTGTGTACAAGTATTCCCATCCACACCATTCCATCCCCTCTCTGTATTTATTCATGGCATGGGTACTCCACTTCATGTGAACTACCAAGTACCCTAGGCCTGACTCATCAGGATGAAATCATGAACAGCTCCGATATCTATCTCCTTGTCTGATTAATAAGAGCACAATTCCTCAACTTTTAATTCCTTCTGCCCTGAAGCTGAAGACATAACCAGCATTTAAAAGAAAAATAAATCTATTGTCAGCTTTTCATACATCTCAGCAATTATTTATATTATCATCAAATTATCATTTTAATAGGAGTTGTTCAGTCAACAACCTCTGCAGTTCCTGTGTGACATTGTGGTGAGTGACACAGCTGTGTTAAACAAGGGTAACTTTAATTTTAAAAAATGGAAGATGATATGAAATGCCAAACCTGCACTGAAAATGGAATAATACTTTGATCCTAAGAGCATCCCAATGTCAGAGGGCAAGGGAATCTAGCAGTGAGTCTCAGCTGGCCTGAGCAGCGGAGTGTACTCCAACTCATTGTTGTCATAATCTGTATCTAACAGATGTAAGGTATCATATGCTAACTGGTTACATGCTGGTCATTAATATTGTTGCCTGGTGTATGTACAGGTGATATATGAAAAACTATAAATGTGCTGGAACTATGTTCTTAAAATGTGTTTGGCAGGTAAGGCTTGAGGGACCCCACCCTAGATCAAGGAGTGTGATTCCGCCTGCTCGAATGTGTCTTCCGTGTAAACTGAGCAAGGAGAGACAATAGAAATACATTTACCTAAGAGGTAAACAAAGCCATCAAACTAGCGAGTGGGGGTGACAGCCACTTAACTATCCCAATGAGGTGAGGGGACGAGACAGCCAACAAAGCGCTGTCCACACCGGCACTTCTGTCGCTGTAACTTGTGTCTCTCAGGAAGGTGTTTTTTTCACACCCCTGAGCAACATAAGTTTTGCCAACATAAGTGGTACTGCAGACATGGCCTAACTGCTGGTAATCAGGGACTTCTCAAACTCAAAACAGACTGTTTCTCATTAAAAGCAAACAGACCTTCACCTTCTCATCATCTTTCTATATCCAGACAGCATCATCTACACACTCATCAACATATTTGTTAAAAAATCCAGAGTCCACAGTTTTGACATGCCTAAAGACCCTCCTCCTTTTGAGGGAAGCAGTTCAGTTTAGGAAACATTTCAACTTGAAGAGTTTTTTGTTTGGTCAGGGTTTTTTTCCCCCACCATCTAGAGGGAGTGGTTCAGTTTCAGCTATTCTCCTCGGCATAAACACACTTGACATGTAGGAGCTTGATTTAGAAGGGAGTCCAACAAAGCTTTGTGCTAATGAGAGATCCTCCCTGATGCTTAGTGCTAGGAAGGGAGCAACACGGGGTGTAGAAGAATCATCAAAGGGAGCAGCAGAGGAGTGAGTTAGGTATTAAAAGTAATGTGCATGCCAATGCCTCAGAATTGGCTTGATCAGGAGAAAGGCACTGAATACCCACAGTTCACAACAATTTCAACAGGAATTATGGGCATCCTCAGGATCAGACCTTAATTTTACATGTTTTGATGCTCGGTTTGATACATGATTTGTCTCGTTCCGTCTATTTTGAGCTAAATTTTAACTAGTGGGTTTTGGAAAAAGTGTGTAACATACTAATAAGCCAATTTATTGACTAAATATGTCAATTAATCCCAATGTAGCATGTTATATCTGTTTTCTAGCTGGTACTACTATTTGGACAGAAAACCTTGTCAAGGATTAAAGATGAGTTGATTAAAATAACCTACAGTTTAAAAGGGATCTTCTTCTTTTATAACTCAGCCTTACAAACAATGACTATTAAGCAAAATAGCAGTGTATCCTTTTCCCAAAGCTTGCTCGCACTCTTATATCTGGCTGAAGCACAATGGATTTACATCTCATTTCCAAAATCAAGAATTTTCAATCAGATAACTCTTAGTCTATAGTTTGCAGCAGAATATGAGCAAACTGTGTTCAGCAACCTTGCTGTGGCTAGCCTTAATTGCAGTGAAGGAGTTTCCCTGGGTAGGGAGTGGCTGTGAATTTGGAGCTAACTTTCTGATAGAAACTAAATCCTTCCCACCCAAGAAACAAAAAAGCCTACAGGGAGAGACATGATGCTGTTTGCTCATTTCTTCTCCCTGTGACTGAACAAGAAGGCGATATTAACAATTTTTGTTGCTGCACTGTTATTGGCTGTTGATAGGTTGATTAACATGTGATTGCGGATTACAGAAAGAGTCTATGTTATAGTTGTATATTTAGGGCCAGATTCTGATATTTTTACTCAATATAGATGCATCAAAGTCTAGTAGACAAAGCACTGGACTTGGTTTTAGGAGGCTAACAGTTCTATTCCTGTCTCTGGCCTTTTGGTGACTTTGGGCAAGTCACTTTGCTGCTCTGTGCCTAAGTTTCACCTACTGTAAAATGGGGATAATTGATGCTGACTTTGCAATATATTGGTGAAAAGCACTGCATAAGAGCTAATTATTATTACTCTTATTGGATAGCAGCTTCCTCTGTAGCTAGCTCCAGAGACTTCAGTGGAATTGCTTGTGGAGGAAGGCTCTATTCAGTGTCAGTAAAGGCATACGAATCTGGCCCTACAGTTATCATCAAGCAGCACTTAGATCAAAATTAAATGTTATTTGCAACACATATATGTGTCACATATATATGTCTGCACATATTAATGCTTTCACCCGTATAGCATGCCTCAAAGAGTCATACCCCCTCCCCCACACACACACCTTCCTAACTCCCCTCAAACTGATTTAAAATCCAGTGCATTAAATGGTATGAGAGTTTCCAGATCAGCTTGGACCTTCTTTACCATGATAGTGTAAAGTCATTCCTCCTCTAGTAAATGTCTAGCTGTGGTCCAAGTTCTCTTCCTTTAGCATCATTGGGCTAAATCCTGCAGTTCTTACTCAGTCAAAGCTGACTAATTTGAAACCATTGGGATTTTTGACTGATCAAGAACTTTCTAAAGACACTTTGCAAAAGTTCCCAGGAGGAGCTTGGAAACACTATAATATTCTCCTTCAATCTTGTTCAAAATTGTTCAGAATAGATACCAGCTGTCAACAAGACTTGCCATGAAAAATGTGAAAGCATGAGACCATGTCTACACTAGCACTGCTGTCAGTATAACTGTTGTTGGTCAGGGATGTGAAAAATCAGCCCTCTGACCTACATAAGTTTCACTGACAAAAGCACCAGTGTGGAGAGTGCTATGCCAACAGGAGCGCTCTCTCCCATCGGCATTGAGCGGCTACACGGGAGAACTTACAGCAGTGCAGTTGTGCCACTGTAAGGTCTGTAGTGTAGACATAGCCTGAGAGATTTTCTTGTTTGCTTGTTTACCCTCCCAAAGTCATTCGAAGTCAACCTTATAATGGGACTTATATCCAGCTCTTACTATGGAGGAATCATCATCGCTCCATCCTGTCAGATTCTCTGAAGAGATGACCCAACTAAAGAAAAACGACAATGCAGTACCGTTTTTACACACATCCATTCATAAATCCTCAGCAGTTACCTCCTGTGTGAAAGGTTAAGAAAAGTAACTGAATGGTGCATGCTTAAGAGAGTTCATTGTCTGAGCCTGCAAAGTGCTGGGATCTCTGCAAGGTCTTGATTGTCCTCAACTGCCTCTATTTTCATATGGTAGCTGAGAGCCCTCAGCATCTCACACCATCAGCACTGTTTTAGCCAATTTGACTGTAATTATTAGGGAAGTGATTTGAGAGGCTCTTTGTAAAGTTAGTTACCCAACTAAGGAAATAACTTATTTAGCAAAGGTTCTGATGAAATGCACCTGGCAATAATTGTGTAAAAGGGTGAACTGTGAAATGATAAAAAAAAGTATATCAGTAATTGCAAATGAGGAATATGAACTGCCATCCCGTGGGCCTGATTCCCCTCTCACTTACTCCAGTGGAGTTACTCCTGTAAGCAAGAGGAAAATCAAATCATGTCTGTTCTTTTCTTCCCTTCTCATTAGAGTTCCTTAAGAACAATATAACTGAAACATTTTCAGTATTGTAACTATTACATTTAACTAGGAGCCCATTTTTTTCTAGCATTTAAAAGTCTAACTACTGTGTGAATAGTAAATTCTGTGCATGTTTTGTATCAAGGCTTGACCTTAAATAACATAACGCTTTTTTGAGAGATGATTTGGAAAGTAGTGTGTGGCTAAGAACCTGTCCACTCAGCAATTGAAACTACCTAAAAAAACACACTAAACCTGTTTGTTTCAAGTTTTGGCTGTAGTATGGACAGGACAAAGTTCTTATCTTCAATTTGCCCTGCAAATAAGGGGCGGGAGGGTTGTCCTGTGATTAAGCAAGTGGACTGGGGCTCAGATGGGGATTCCATTTCCAGCTCTACCACAGAATCCCTCTGTAAATCTGGCCAAGACACAATCACTCTGCCACAGGTCCCCCATAAAATGGAGGTACTAATGCTACCCTACCTCACAGACGGACTGAGAGGATTAATTCATGAATGTTAGTAGGTTTCCACTTACTACTGTGGTGACGATCATGGAAATAACTAGACTAGAACATGTATGCAGTGTTGTTGTAGCTGGGTCGGTCCCAGGATATTAGAGAGTGACCTGAAGCAAAGCTCTGTGTAGCTCAAAAGCTTGTCTCTCTCACTAATGCAAGTTTGTCTAATAAAAGATATTAGCTCACCCCCCTCTTGTCTCTCTAGAACAGAACAATTCAATAAAGATTCTGAGAGAGATTTGCAAGGAGGATGAAAGTGGAGAATTTTGCACACATTATTATTATTTGTATTACTGTAGTACTTAGGGATCATGGATCAGGGCATCATCATACTAGGCATTGTACAAACATGTAACAAGAAGACAGTCCCTAACTTACTAAGAGAAAGAGATGTTGTACAAAGAAAGCTGCTGAATTATCCCGTTGTGTTGTTTCATATAAATACATGATCTACTAAAATTGACCTCTGTGCTGCAAATAGCATTTATTCTTATTGATACAAAAATTCGACTGGTATTAACAGGCCTTGTATGTTGGCAGTGGGGTCACTAAAGGAGCAGTAGCTCCACATTGTCGTACCTAGGTTCAGAGGTTGGCTTGAACCAAAGCCATATATATGAACATCCTGGAATGTAGGGAAAGTTTAGATTCAGATCTGGATAATAACTTTATGGCTCAAGACTATCTGTTTCAAATACGTTGCTCTTTGTTACAGTTTTATTTCAACCACACTCCTTCAAAGTAGTACACAATATATGCTGTGGTCAATGTACTCCCTGACAGATAGAAAACCTGGTTCTCATGCCACTCAGTGCTGAGAAAGGCTGTTCCCTCAATCTGGCAATATGAAAAGCCCTATAATGTTCTGCTCATGGTGATTTATTGAACTAAGTAGAAATGAAGTCTCCTGTGTGTTAATTTGGGATCAGATTCTGGCTGCTCATGCACCGTGGTGAGATGTGGAGATGGAGCTAGCCAATGGGAGAAGCCGACCAGAGGGGGGTGAGAAAAGTCCCACCAATCTTTTGGAGATAAGCACCGAAGTCCGGACTGTGGAAAGGCACTTAGCTCTGGTGGTGATCCGTGAACTGGGTGAAGATAGGTGTTCAGCCACCTTAGTTGCAAACAGAGCCTAAAACAAAATGGCCAGGGGAATGGATGACCTCCCTTACCACCATTATCTCGGGGGTACTCACCCAGGTTGTGGGAGACCTTCTGTTCAAGTTCCCCTTCCTCCTGAAAGGAAGAAAGGATTTGCCATTTCCCAGGTGAGTGCCCCACGCACCAGGTTATAGAGATGTTCTAACTCTTTCATGGGCCCAATTAATATGTAATTAGTCTGTTGTTTAAAGTTGAACATGTTCAATAGGAGAGATTGGGGGGAGGCATGTCAAAGTATTCCATAGCCTAGTGATTAGGGCACTCACCTGAGGGAGATGACAGGTCCTTGTTCAAATTCCTTCTCCCCAAATGGACACAGGGCTGGGGCAGGTAGCGGTGGTGGCCGGGAGCCCTGGGCCCTTTTAAATCGCCGGCCTCGGGGAAGTTGCCCCTTTTGCCCTCCCCATCAGCAGCCCGGGGGGGCAAAAGGGGCAACTATGTTAAAACGCTGCCGCACCAGCACTTTAACATCGGCTGCGTACGGCCGGTACCGGCTTCTTACCGGTACACCATACCAGCCTACTTTCACCTCTGGCTAAAGGTATAAGGGAGGTCATTCTTTGCCGCCCTCCATCCCCATTCTTGAGGGGCCTGATCTGGTAGGTGTCCTCTGAGCATCCCTACAGACTCGGGCTTCACACGTGACTTAGGCAGCCCAACATCTATCCCTCCTGATTTGTGAATTGCTGGGGCTTAGGCAGGAGATAGGTGATGTGCTGGCCGCCACTTCCCGCATCTCCCATTGGCAGGGAACGGTGATCCGCAGCCACTGGGAGCTGCGGAGCGCCGTGCCTGCGGACGGTCAACGTAAACAAAATGTCTCACAGTCCGCCAGCAGTTCCTGATGGGTCACGTGCCGAAGGTTGCCGACCCCTGCTCTGTATAATGACTAGAATCTAGTATTGGATGGTATTTGCAAGTCACTGCAAATATTGAAATTCCACTTGGCATGTGCACAAGCACTGTGTGGATTTTTCAAGATCTGCAAATAAGCCTAACATTTCACACTAAATCTGAAGGACTTAAACCTGCGTTTGTCCTATGCAAGGCATTTTTCATTGAAATTTATGTAAGTTCTGCATGCCAAAGGACTGCAGAATCAGGCATAATATGAGAAGATAGAAAGATTGCATGTATTAAAGATTATTTCATCTTATTGTGCACCACATTCAACTTAGCAAAACAGGAGCAATCATTTTCTAGCAACAGGCAACAAGCATGTTCAAACATGTCAAAAGCCTGCAGCACAATACATTAAATATTTAAAAGGCTTTGGCTAAGGCTTTCGGAGGCATACCTTGTTCTGGAGAGCTCATATAGCCAAGAGTCAAGAAAATAAAAAGTTGTTGTGCCAGCTTTTGGGCCTGCACTAAATTATGGGTGGGGCAGAGAAGCTGGAAATCAAGCCAATAGGAGGGGAATAGGGAAGAAACAAGGAGTTCACTCACAAAAAATGTCAAATCACTTCTGCCCCCTTCTAGCTATATTGTCTTGCTTCATGTCTCCATGCTTATGAAAAGGGGAAATGTAATCATACTTGTGATATGGTTTGTGATATTGGACACTTGTCCGCCTTAACATTTTTGTATTAGTGTAGATAAAAGGAAACACACAAATAAAATGCATCTTTTATTAAAAACCTGATCATAGGTACACCTTTTGCTTTAGTTTTCAGTCTACACCAATAGCAGGAGTTTATCACAGGTACAGGAAACCTACCATGATGCATTCAGGTAGAGGGCTATGGAGCCAAAAATCAGCATTCCCACTCTAGCCAAAAAGGATCAGTGGAAGGCAGTTTTGATTTCCAGCTCAGAGCTGGTCAATAAGAAATGGCATTAACTTAATCCAAAGGGCTCAGTTTGTCCATTCTCTCCAGATCCAAAGCATGTCCCAGTACAGAGGGCGGAAGCATGAGCTTGTGATTAAAACCCAGGATTAAGAGCAGCCAGGAATTCTGAATTCAGTATCCAAATTTTGCCAAAGACTTCCTGTGCAACCTTAAGCAATTCATTTAGTCCCAAATTTTCAAAAGTGTCTATTAATCTGGGGTGCCCCACTTGATGCACCTATGGACTAGTTTTCAGAGACACTGAGCATGCAGAGCAACAGATGAAGTCAATGGGAGTGTAAAGTTGGACACCCAAAATTAGTAAACATTTTTTAAAATGTGGACAGTCACCTTCCTGTGCCTCAGTTTCCCCATCTATAAATAGGAGATCATATTTGCCTATTGTGTTTTGAGGATTCACAGATGTTTTTTAACTGACTTGAGATCCTCGGTTGGAAGGTGCTATAGAACTCCAATGCATTTGTCTGAGAAAAATACAAAAGCAGGGAAGAAAGACCATCATGAAAAGCCCAGGGCCAGCCTGGACCCTAAATTCCAACCCTTTGTCTGCGAGGGACATGGGTCCAGATCCACAAAGGAATTTGGGCGTTGCAATGCTGAGCTGAACTTTTAGGTGCCTAGAAAAATCACAGGAACAGCACCACAATCCACAAAGCCTGAATAAGGCACATGGGCTCTCTGTACAATGAATGGGGAAATATAAGTGCCTTAGACAGTGATCCACAAAGGCAGGGAGCTGCCTACACTAGCCAATGGAGATGCCAACCAGAAGGGGTGTGCTAAGCTGTGCCCGTCTCTTGGAGAAAGGCGCCCAAGTCCAGCTGCAGGGAGGCGCCTAGCTCTGCTAGTGATCCACAAACTGGGGGAAGATAGGCATTCAGCTGCCTAAATGTAGGCCAGGCCCAAAGCAAATTGGCTGGGGGAGGACCTGCCTTACAACCTTTAGCTTACTGGATAGGTACTCACCCAGGATGCAGGAGGTCCCTGGTTTCAGTCCCCCCTCCACTTGAAGGGGAGAAGGGATTTGAATAGGGCTCAGCCATCCCCCCGGCAAGTGCTCTAATAACTAGGCTATAGTAGAGTCATTCTAAATCTTTTACTGGCCCAATTAATATATAATTATTCACTTGCTTAATTAAAGTGGAACAACTTTGAGAGGTATCAGAGGGGTAGCCGTGTTAGTCTGAATCTGTAAAAAGCAACAGAGGGTCCTGTGGCACCTTTAAGACTAACAGAAGTATATACCACAGGACCCTCTGTAACTTTGAGAGCAGAGACTGAGGGAGCCCCACATCAGAATATTTCATTGCCTAGTGTCTACTAGGCCACTGACCTGAAAGAGATGACAGATCCCTATTCAAATCCCTGCTACCCCCTCCGGGGTCAGGAGAAACATCCTAGGTGTGTTCCTTAACCACTGAGCTAAAGGGTTATTAGGGAGGGCTGCCTCCTTTCCCCCCAACTGCTTTGTGGGAACTCACCTGAGGGGCTGGATCTGACAGGTGTGATCAGAGGCCACCTACCAGATCAGGCACACAACTTAGCCATCTTGTTGCCTATCTTTCTTGTAGTCATCTTGTTGACGTTCTTCTGTGAATCACTCTGGGAGAAAGGCGTCCAGACGCCTACAGTGCTGCCAAAGTGCGCATGCTCAGGCAGCAGATAGGCACCCGCTCACCTACAGTCAGGCAGCAGTGCACACATTCAGAGGAAAAAACATGGGCGCCGAGTGAATTTAGGCACCTACAGGATTGGGCAGCAATGGGAGTTTTGTGGCTCATAGCGGTACCTAAAAAAGGAACATAGATTCCTGAGTCTGTGGGCTAGGTGCCTAAGTACCTTTGTGGCTCACGTCCCTGGCACCTAGGGAGAAACAATACCATTGTGGAACTGATTAATATAACATTAATGTGGGATTGGGGAGGGGAAGGATACCCAAAGGGCACCAGGGGTAGAAACAGTCCCCAAATAGAGCAAATAGCAAACATGCTTGAAAAATCCCACTAGCCCAGAGTGAATAACTTCTTTCTGACTAGTGAATAAATCACCATTATCTTTTCATTACTATCAGTCAATGCAGAGCAGGGCCAGCAAGCACAATTTGTGCACGGATGGTACATTTTCATGGCTGTTTTGGAAGGCTGAACCAAATGGACACTAACGGTCTGTGTCTCTACGGCCGTGCACCTCGCACAGACATTTATACGTATAAGGTGAGTGTAACATACTACTAGTCTGATTTGGTAGTATTTATACACACACTTTACACAGGCGTAAATAAGTATACAAGCTGCAAAACAGTTGAGAACCAGGCAATTAGCCAAAGTGCCCTTATGACTTGAATTAACATTATCTATTTGGACTTCATCAGAGTCCAAACTTTTATCAAAATTCCTCCAACTATGAAAACCTTAATTCAGACCCTTCTCAAAGAAAAAAACACTTTCTCCTTTCAACATTTTGTTTCATAACCACGTCACAAGCGGTGTGGTGTGCTCCCTGATATAATTTTAGAGGCTCGTTCTGCAACCTGATATTTATTGTGGACATCTCTGCTTCACAGCTCCTTTTTTACATCCCAACAGTTCCTTGCCAGTGAAGGATGATCCGTCTTGTTAAACCCAAGTTTACCCATACAGCTTGCTATTTATTGCTTTATGGACTTGGCCTGCAATAATTATTCACTTCTGGAAAGCAGAGATTGTAGTTATTTCTAAAGAAATCAATCTCACATGATTCAAATGTTCCCTGCACTATGTTTCCATATGTGTCTTTGTACCATGAACATACATAACCTCTAGCCCTATGAAAACAGCAATCATCCCTCTTTTTTTCCTAAAAAGATCACCCTTGTTCCACTCTTTCTCCAAAAAATGCTCCATGTATTTGAATGGTGAGCCCTATTTTATCCCACCAAACTGATGAGACGTGAGTTGAGTGGGGTAAGCTCAGTCACGTGACCTAGACTCACTAGGGGCTGCCACCCCCATTGCAGTCACTTACCATAGTCCATCAGGGAGTTGCATGTCCATTCAGGCTCATTGTTGAACTTTGTACAGCTTTCCCATAACGAGGCTTGATGCTGATAGGGCAACGTCTCCGACTCCAGCCAGCCCTTGCCGGCCAGCGCAATAAGGCCAAAGATGACCGCTATGCCTAACATCAGAGGCAAGATCCATCTGCACCTTGTGTAGTCAAGGCCATACGCCACCATCTTGTGGAATGGTCAGTGGCTTCTCTAGAAGCCAGGTGCACAAACTGATGAGTTTTTTCTGCTACTGACTCAGCAGCGTGAGACAAAGGTGTTTTATGAAGGCTCCTGAAGAGTGTGTGTATATGTATGAATGTGTGAATGAGAGCAGCTTTTCAATTGGAACTGACACTGAAGGGGGGAGCTCCACCTAAATTCCAATGACTAAGAGCTGTAGCGGTGGTACCAGAAACCTGCTGAGCTGCATTGAAGTTGCAGGGCTGGGCTGGCTCATCTGTCTGGCTCCTCTTTCCTCTCTGCTGATTCGTAAACACATCAGGCACCATTACACTCCCTGGCCTGGGGCTTTTAACCCTTTCCTGGCTGTCACTTCCCACTAAGGAGCAACTTGGGTTAAACAAGATGCTTTTGCACTAGAGTGAGTGCAGGCAGCACAATTACACTAAAAGCTAAAAAACAATTTGCACTGTAAGCTCTTTTGTCATAGTTGCCTGAAACTTTCCCCTTTAAGGCTGAAATGTTCCATGCTGGGCCTCTGCTCCAAGGGCAAATATTTTAAGCATGTTTCCTCAGCCATTACTAAGTTAGGACAGTGAAGAAAATTTCTGACTCTTTCTTAGAAGAGCTATGGCAAAAATAAACAGCTGAAATTTGACAGTTATAATAGGGCATGGCTTGGAAGTATTGAGGAGCAGTGCATGTTTCTATGGGGAGAAAATAGGTTTGATTTGACTATGCTCTACGAATATTCTCAGCAGGCACAGTACAATATTTGGGCCTAATTGTCCACTGCCCGAATGTAAAATGCTACTAAAACAGATTACTCCATTCGCACTAGTGGTAACACTGGTCTACAATTTTTGAGAAGTCGTCTGCTTCAGAGATAAAATGTGCTATTTATTATGTATTTTTATGTGCTGAATTCAAATATGACAATTAAAACAACTGATGGGCTACTGTTTCTAAGATATTTAAGTTTTTACATTTTATGTCTATGTATATTGGGTAGATAGTAGAGTTTTAATCATAAATTGTAAACCTAGGTCTTTTCATGTGTTTATGGTTGCTTTACATGATAATATTTCACCTGTCCTGTTTATGTAACACTTTAAAAATCAGCAAAAGGGTTATATAAATAAAATGTATTATGAAACAAAAGGCAAAAAACTATTCTGTACATAGTTTAGTCCTATTCAGTGTACACTCGGCGCTTCTTGGCTTGTCTCTTGTATTCATTAAATGGAGCATCTCTTGTCACTGTCCAGCAATAGTCTGCAAGCATTGATGGGCTCCATTTGCCCTGATAGCGTTTCTCCATTGTTGCAATGTCCTGGTGAAATCGCTCGCCGTGCTCGTCGCTCACTGCTCCGCAGTTCGGTGGAAAAAAATCTAGATGAGAGTGCAAAAAATGTATCTTTAGTGACATGTTGCAACCAAGGCTTTTGTATGCCTTGAGGAGGTTTTCCACCAACAACCTGTAGTTGTCTGCCTTGTTGTTTACGAGAAAATTTATAGCCACTAACTGGAAGGCTTTCCATGCCGTCTTTTCCTTGCCACGCAGTGCATGGTCAAATGCATCATCTCGAAGAAGTTCACGAATCTGAGGACCAACAAAGACACCTTCCTTTATCTTAGCTTCACTTAACCTTGGAAATTTTCCACGGAGGTACTTGAAAGCTGCTTGTGTTTTGTCAATGGCCTTGACAAAGTTCTTCATCAGACCCAGCTTGATGTGTAAGGGTGGTAACAAAATCTTCCTTGATTCAACAAGTGGTGGATGCTGAACACTTTTCCTCCCAGGCTCCAATGACTGTCGGAGTGGCCAACCTTTCTTGATGTAGTGGGAATCTCTTGCACGACTATCCCATTCGCAGAGAAAACAGCAGTACTTTGTGTATCCAGTCTGCAGACCAAGCAAGAGAGCAACAACCTTCAAATCGCCACAAAGCTGCCACTGATGTTGGTCATAGTTTATGCACCTCAAAAGTTGTTTCATGTTGTCATAGGTTTCCTTCATATGGACTGCATGACCAACTGGAATTGATGGCAAAACATTGCTATTATGCAGTAAAACAGCTTTAAGACTCGTCTTCGATGAATCAATGAACAGTCTCCACTAATCTGGATCGTGAACGATGTTGAGGGCTGCCATAACACCATCGATGTTGTTGCAGGCTACAAGATCACCTTCCACAAAGAAGAATGGGACAAGATCCTTTTGACGGTCACGGAACATGGAAACCCTAACATCACCTGCCAGGAGATTCCACTGCTGTAGTCTGGAGCCCAACAGCTCTGCCTTACTCTTGGGTAGTTCCAAATCCCTGACAAGGTCATTCAGTTCACCTTGTGTTATGAGGTGTGGTTCAGAGGAGGAGGATGGGAGAAAATGTGGGTCCTGTGACATTGATGGTTCAGGACCAGAAGTTTCATCCTCTTCCTCTTCCTCGTCTGACAGTGGCAGTGAGAGTGAGGAGTCCAACGATGCTATCGAGCCACGTAACGCATACGACACGAAATTGCTTGTGGCATTCACGGACATGCTCAGCACCGTGGAACGCCGCTTTTGGGTTCAGGAAACAAGCACCAAGTGGTGGGATCACATCGTCATGGAAGTCTGGGATCACAAGCAGTGGCTTCAGATCTTTCGGATGAGAAAAGCCACTTCCATGGGACTGTGTGAGGAGCTCGCCCCCACCCTGCGGCGCAAGGACACGAGATTGAGAGCTGCCCTGCCACTGGAGAAGCGGGTGGCTATTGCAATCTGGAAGCTGGCAACTCCAGACAGCTCCCATTGGTCGCAAACCAGTTTGGAGTGGGAAAGTCGACCGTTGGAATCGTGTTGATGCAAGTTTGCAAGGCCATTAATCGCATCCTACTCAGAAGAACCGTGACTCTGGGCAACGTGCAGGAAATAGTGGATGGCTTTGCACAAATGGGGTTCCCTAACTGTGGAGGGGCAATAGATGGGACGCACATTCCTATTCTGGCACCACCCCACCTAGGCTCCGAGTACGTTAATCAGAAGGGGTATTTCTCTATGGTTCTCCAGGCGCTTGTGGATCACTGTGGGCGTTTCATTGACATTAACACAGGCTGGCCCGGAAAGGTGTATGACGCACGCATCTTTCGGAACACTTGGCTAGTCAGGAAGATGCAGGCCGGGACTTTTTTCCCAGAGTGGAAGATCACAGTAGGGAAAGTTGAAATGCCCATTGTGATCCTTGGAGATCCCGCTTACCCGTTAATGCCGTGGCTCATGAACCCCTATACAGGGAGCCTTGACAGCAGCAAGGAACGGTTCAACTACAGGTTGAGCCGATGCCGAACAACTATGGAGTGTGCCTTTGGCTGTTTAAAGGGCCGCTGGCAATCTCTGTATGGGAAGCTGGACTTGGCTGAAAACAGCATCCCCGTGGTTATATCTGCGTTCTGTGCCCTCCATAATATTTGTGAAGGGAAGGGTGAAAGCTTCACTCAGGCATGGACCTCTGAGGTTCAACACCTGGAGGCTGAATTTGCACAGCCAGAGAGCAGGGCTATTACAGGGGCCCAGCGCGGGGCTGCAAGGATTAGGGATGCCTTGAGGGAGCAATTTGAGGCTGAAAACCAGCAGTGATATCTGGTGCCCTGCACGGGAGTGAAGTGCAGTAGTTCCAATCTTTAGGAATCAGTGCTTGCTAAGCAGACAAGCAGACTTACAGAGCCTGTTTATTTCCTGGACTAAGGAGTCTTTTACTTTATGCAATAATAAAGAATGTTTTCAAAGCCAAAAAATCCATTTATTGAAAAGAAAAAAAAAAAATTTATTGAAAAGAAACAAGGGGGTGGAGTGGGGAACGGTACAATCACAGATTCGCGTATGTCCTGTCTGGTGTGCTGTGCAGGGAGTGCTGCACTTCAGGATAGCTATACTGCATGGTGATGGGGGTTGAGTGCAGAGGGTAAGGGTCGTGGTTTTCAGGGCTGGGTGGTGAAGATACTGGTGTTGGAGGCAGCGGGTGGCGTGAAGAACACGGAAGTTGGGGAAAGTGGGTTGGAGGTGACAGTGGGGCACAATGGAAAGAGTTTTGGGACAAGGGCTGTGGGGGGGGTGGCGTTTGCGTTTGTGGTACTGCTCCTCTTTCTGCATGGCTACCAGCTCCTGATAGCGTCTGCTTGGCGCTCCATGATGCTTATGAGCCAATCTGTGCTTTGCCGCCGGTGCGCTGCGTTTTCCTGGCGGATCCTGCTTTCTCTCTCCCTCCAGTTCTGTGCTTTCTCATTCTCTTTAATAGATTGCCACATCACTTCTTGCAGCATGTCTTCTTTGCTTTTTCGCGGTCTCTTCCTGAGTCTTTGCAGTCGCTGAGCAGGCGATAAGAGGGACGGCTGAGGTCTCGAGGTTGTTGCAGCTGTATAGGCAAAATGCAACATTTAACAGAGGCAGCATTGTTTATACCAGACAGAGTAATGATTCCCCCCGCACTTAAGGAGTAGAAAACACACAGGGTTTACACAATTGCATAATTTTCCCATCCGAAACAGAGCACACACATCCCACGGGAGCCTCAAAATGGTGAGTAACAGGGACTGATTGTTTCAGGGCTGCACTGTCCTCTGGGTTTCTGTGCCTTGGGGAGAGCCAACAGCTTCAGGGGGCACCTACACTGAACACTGTCCCAACATTTTCCACAGGAGTTTGTCCTGGACGATATCTCGCTGCTGAGGGTGACCTGGGAAGCAAGGGAGGGTCTTCTACTGCAATGCGGCTTCCGCCCTGGCCCATATGCAGCTTGCCTGTGTGCAGCAATGGTCCCCCCGCCCCTTGCGGCACAGTGGCACGGACACGTTAGCCTGGCTGGGACAAGGACCACGGTGGCTCTCCCGATAAACCTGCGCAAGCGCATTGCACACGTTCTGGATGAGACATTCGAGGAGATTACTGAGGCCGATTACCGCGATGTGATAAACCACATCAATGCACTATTCCGCATCTAGGCATGCATGCCTAACCCTCCTCTCCCAAAGAGCCCGCACCGAAAAAATTCCTTCCCAGAAAAAAAAAAACGCTTACCAAGAACCTGCTCTCCTGTTTGTCCTCCACCAAGTACCGACCGCTGTGACTGGCTACCTTCCTCCTGGCTCGAGAAGAGCTCCTGGCTGCATGCCTCCAGGGATTCCGGGGTGTCTCCATCCGTCCCACCACTCTCACTCCCGTTTTCCTCCTCCTCCTCCTGCTCCTCCTCCTTCCCCCCCCCCACCAGCTCTGAAGTGTCCATGGTGGTGCTCGGAGTGGAGGTGGGGTTAACCCCAAGCGTCGCATCCAGCGCTCTGTAGAATCGGCAGGTCGCGGGAGGAGCACCCGAACGGTCATTTGCATCGCGGGCTTTGTGGTAGGCACTCCGCAGCTCCTTCACTTTAATCCTGCACTGCAGGGCGTCCCGGTCATGGCCCCTTTCCATCATGTCCTTTGATACCTTCCCGAAAGTATCGTAATTCCTACGGCTGGAGCGCATCTGGGACTATACAGCCTCCTCCCCCCAAACACTGATGAGGTCCAGCAACTCGCCATTGCTCCATGCTGGGGCTCGCTTGGCGCGTGAAGGCATGGTCACCTCAAAAGATTAGCTGATAGCACTCCACACCACGCCGGGCTGAGAAAACAGGAAGGGGATTTTTAAAATTCCCGGGAAATGTAAAGGGTGGGTCACATGGTTGGTTACCTGAGGCCAGGGCAGTAGAGTTTGAACTGATGACCAGAGTGGCTAGAACAGGCATTGTGGGATACTGCCGAATAATTCTGGAAGCCATTCACAGCGCATTGGGCGGCCACACTGGCGCTGCAGCGCTGCAGCGGCAGCGCAATACTCGCTATTCCTCTCGGGGAGGTGGAGTACATGCAGCGCTGCAACCACGGAGATACAGCGCTGCAAATGCCTTGCCAGTGTGGACGGGGAGTGAGTTACAGCACTGGGGGCGGCTTTACAGTGCTGCAACTCGCAAGTGTAGCCAAGGCCTGAGGATCAGAAAATATTTGGCTGCCTCTGTATACCTTGCTTTCCTGCCAAATTGTCTCTGAAGGGATTAATCAAGAAACCAGAGCTCCCACACCCAGGAGAACTGGGGGAATGTGGCCACGTCTACACTGGCAAAGTTACAGCGCTGGCAGTTACAGCGCTGCTCAGAGAGCGCAGAAGGAAAACCGCTGTTGTGTGTTCACACTGACAACTGCCTGTGCAATAGCGTGTTCACACTTGCGCAGGGCTGGCTCTAACTTTTTTGCCGCCCCAGGCAAAAAAAAAGAGCCATGCCCCGCCTAACCCCGCCCCCCCGAGCGCCGGGCCGGGCCGCCCAAACCCCCCGAGCGCCACACCGGGCCGCCCAAACCTCGCCCCCCCCCCCGAGCGCCGCACTGCCCAAATCCCGAGCGCCGCGCCAACCCCCGCCCCCAGTGCCACGCCGCCGAAGCCCCCGGCCCCCCGAGCACCGCGCCGCTGAAACAAAAACAAACAAACAAAAAACCCCGAGCGCCCCCCACCATCCCAAGATTGGCCGCCCCTTCCAAGGTGCCGCCCCAAGCACATACTTGGTCAGCTGGTGCCTGGAGCCGGCCCTGCACTTGTGGCACTTGCAACGCTATTCGGAGTGGTGCACTCTGGGCAGCTATCCCACAGAGCACCTCTTTCTCTTTCGCTGCTAAGACTTGTGGGAAGGCGGAGGGGGTCACAGGGCATCCTGGGTCCTGTCCCAATGCCCCGTGATGCATTGCTTCGCATCCCAGCAATCCCTGTGCTTCCGTCTGCATTTGGCACCATCTTTCATCGGTTTGTTTACTGTGCGCCCTGCCTCTTTTGGGCTGCAGGAATGGATCCCGAACTGCTGACCAGTATGCTGCTCGCTCTGACTAACACATCATGAGTGGCAGTGGAGTTATTCCTTAAACTACAAAGGCAAGAGGAGTGCGACATTGATCTCACCATGCATAGTAGCTACGACACGAGATTGCTTGTGGCATTCATGGAGGTGCTGATCACAGTGGAATGCCGATTTTGGGCTCGGGAAACAAGCACTGAGTGGTGGGATCACATCGTGATGCACGTCTGGGATGACGAGCAGTGGCTGCAGAACTTTAGCATGAGGAAAGCCACATTCATGGGACTGAGTGATGAGCTCACCCCAGCCCTGCGGCGCAAGGACACAAGAATGAGAGCTGCCCTGTCGCTGGAGAAGCGCGTGGCGATTGCACTGTGGAAGCTGGCTACTCCAGACTGCTACTGATCGGTCATTAACCAGTTCAGAGTGGGAAAGTCGACCATTGGAGTCGTGTTGATGCAAGTGTGCAGGGCCATTAATCACATCCTGCACCGAAAGACCATGACTCTGGGCAACGTGCGTGGCATTGTGGGTGGCTTTGCACAAATGGGTTTCCCTAACTGCGGAGGGGCGATAGATGGCACACATATTCCAATTCGGGCACCAGACCTCCTAGCTACTGAGTACATTAATTGCAAGGGGTATTTCTCAATGGTTCTCCAGGCGCTTGTGGATCACCGTGGGCGTTTCACAGACATTAACACAGGCTGGTCCAGAAAGGTGCATGATGCACTCAACTTTCAGAACACTGGCTTGTTCAAGAAGCTGCAAGCAGGGACTTTCTTCCTGGACCAGAAGATCACCGTAGGGGAAGTCGAAATGCCTGTTGTGATCCTGGGAGACCCTGCCTACCCCTTAATGCCGGGGGTTATGAAGCCATACATGGGGCAACTTCACAGCAGCAAGAAGCGGTTCAACAACAGGCTGAGCAAATGCAGAATGACTGTTGAGTGTGCATTTGGCCATTTAAAAGCCCGCTGACAATGCCTTTATGGGAAGCTGGACATGGCCGTTGACAATATTCCTATGCTTATAGCCGCGTGTTGTACGCTCCATAATATTTGTGAAGGAAAGGGTGAAAGCTTTCCTCAGGGCTGGACCACAGAGGCTCAGCGCCTGGAGGCTGAGTGTGAATAGCCAGAGACCAGGGCTATTAGAGGGGCACAACACAGGGCCATAAGGATCAGGGATGCCTTGAGGCAGCAATTTGAAGCTGAAAGCCACTAATATTTGTTGCTATGCTCAGGATTGCAGTGCTTGTAATGCTAGGAGGTGATTGGTGCACATGATAAAAGAAGGGGGCTTAACATAATTGCATGTTGCTTTGCAGTGCTCTTTTTGCTTTCACTTAATAGAATAAAGATTGCATTCAAACAAACACAATTCTTTTATTAAAAGACAACAACCGGAGGAGAGAGTCAAACGAAAAAATTGCTACAGATTTGTGTATGTCCAGGGATCAGACCCAACCTTCTCCTTTGGAGTAAGATGCGGGTGCTGTACTTCAGCACGGCCAAACTGCAGAGGGATGGGTGTTGAGTGCAGTGGGTAGTGGGAGTCCACACTGCTGGACTGTGAAGAGGGAGGAGTGGAATGCTGCGGATAGAGTGGAGCCAGGAGGTTGATAACAGTGTGTTGGCTGTGTGTGTGGGGCGGGGAGGGGTGCATGGGAAAGAGTTTTGTGACAGCAGCTGAAGGGGAGGGTGGGCACAGAGCTGCTCAGTTTGAAGAGCTAGTATCGCCTGGCACATGTCCACTTGTTGCTCCATAACGTTTAAGAGCCACTCCGTGGCTTCATTCTGGTGCACCGCGTTCTCCTTTCTGTCCCTCTTCTCGCTGTCCCGCCACTCCTTCAATTCATGTTTCTCAGCGGTGGAGTGCATCATAACCTCACGGAGAAAGTCCTCCTTAGTTCTTCGTGGCCGCTTTCTAATTCTGCGCAGCCGTTCTGCCGCCAATAAGGGAGGCTGGGCTCCCAAGGTCATCTCTGTCAAGTTTAAATGCAACATTTTACAGAAGCAGTATTGTTTGCAACACAGACAACACTGATTCAGTGCTTTAAAACACAGCCAGTACTCACACACCTGTCACTAACTGGCTGACCCCAGGCAAGCAGACATGAGCCACAAGACCCCCAAAATGGTGAGTAGCCACAGGGGCAGGGTAAATAACTCTTCCCGGACCCTGCTGTACACTGAGCAGGTGGCTCTTGGGGAGAGCCAGCACTGTAGGGGCTGCTTGATAATCATTCCTGTCCCCACACTTTCCACAGGATATGATCATTATGGAAGGTATCTCGCTGCTGAGAATGAGCAGGGAATCAAGGGAGGGTCTTCTCCAAGCCTGCGGCTTCCACCCTGGATCCTATGTGGCTCGCCTGTGTGCAGCAATGGTCCCACCTCCCCCACCCACCGTGACGGGAAAGTTACCGTTAATGGGGCAAGAAACAAAACAAAACAAAACAGCTCTGCCGAGGAACCTGTGGCAGCGGATTGCCCAGTATCTGCATGAGAGTTTCCTGGAGATCTTTGAGGGAGATCCCCGTGAAGTGAGGAGTCAGTCAACAGCCTGTTCCGCCGCTCAGACTAGGCCTGCGGTGGGAGACAAGCCTGCTTTCTGCAACCCTCTTGCCCCCAACAACTCGCTTCAGCAATTCCCCAAATCAGATCCACTTACCAGGGGCCTCCTCTCCTGTTTGCGATTTGCCAAGATCCGCCTGCTATGACTGGCTAGCCTCCTCTGGGGTAGAAAAGAGCTCCTGGCTCCATGCATCTCTGGCCTCCGAGTCATCCTCTGCCTCTGGGTCCCCCTCCCCCTCTTTGTCCAAGACTTCCTCCTACTGGCTCAGTCCACTCTCGACTGGCACGCGAACCAACGAAGTATCCACAGTGGTCTTCGCAGTGGAGATGGGGTTGCCACCGAGTATCGCATCCAGCTCTTTGTAGAACCGGCAGCTCCGGGGCGCAGCGCTGGAGCAGCGGTTCACTTCCCGCGCCTTGTGTAGGCACTCCGCAGCTCCTTCACTTTGACCCTCTACTACAATGTGTCCCGGTCATGGCCCCTTTCTATCATGCATCATGAAATCTGTCCGTAGGTATCATAATTCCTACAGCTGGAGCGCAGCTGGGACTGGACTGCCTCCTCTCTCCAAATGCCGCTGAGGTCCAGCAGCTCGGCATTGCTCCAGGCGGGGGATCGCCTGGTGCGTGGAGGAGGCATGGCCACCTGGAAAGATGCGCTGAGACCACTGCATTCATCACCGAGCAAACAGGAAGGGCACTTTTAAATTTGCAAAGGAATGTACGGGGTGGGGATGACAGTTGGTCACCTTAGGGCAGGGCAGTAGAGTTCAAACCAATGGCCAGAGATGTGAAAACAGGCATTGTGTCTACACTGGCACCGTGGCGCTGTACCCCCCGGCGCAAAAAGCTCTACGCCTCTCGTCAGTTTCTGCGCACTAAGCGGCTTGGTAGCCAGTAGCGTAGCTAGCGGGGTGCAGGGGAAGCAACCGCTTCCCCCGCCTTTCCGAAAGCGGCTGGAGGAGCGGGGAGGGGGGGCACGGCATGCGGCCCGCAGCATGGCCCGGCAGCCGCGGCCGGAGGAGCGGGGGGGGGGGGGCACGGCATGCGGCCCGCAGCATGGCCCGGCAGCCGCGGCCGGAGGAGCGGGGGGGGGGCACAGGTTGGCGGCCCGCAGCGTGGCCGGCAGCCATGCAGGGACGGCGGGCATGGCCGGAAGAGCGGGGCGGGCACGGCCGGAGGAGCGGGGAGGGGGGGCACGGCATGCGGCCCGCAGCATGGCCCGGCAGCCGCGGCCGGAGGAGCGGGGGGGGGGGGCACGGCATGCGGCCCGCAGCACGGCCCAGCAGCCGCGGCCGGAGGAGCAAGGGGGGGGCAGCCTGGCGGCCCGCAGCGCACGCCGGCAGCTGCAGCCGGAGGAGCGAGGGGGGGCGCAGCCTGGCAGCCCGCAGCATGGCTGGCAGCCATGGGGGGGCGGCGGGCACAGCCGGAGGAGCAGGAGGGCGCAGCATGGCGGCCGGCAGCTGCGGCAGGAGGAGCGGGGGGGGACCACAGGGGTGGCATGGCAGGGCCGGAGGAGCCATGGGGGGAGGGGCGGTGCGGCCGGAGGAGGAGCCAAGGGGGAGTAGCTGGAGGAGGAGCCAAGGGGGGCGCCTTTTTTATATTTGCTCCCCCTCCTCTTAGAAGCTGGCTATGCCACTGTTGGTAGCGTATACATCTCGGGAGTTACAGCGCTCAAAGCTGCTTTACTGCACAGAAACTTGCCAGTGTAGACAAGGCCTGTGTCTAAGCAGATGGAGGCTCATCAGTGCTGGGGCACTGGTTCTGGAATGTATGGCTAAGGCAGTCAGACTGCAGGCTCCCATTGCCCAAGAAGAGTGTCAGATGTGAAGTCTGTACCAGGGGTCTAAGAAGCACATGACCCACAAGGGCAGTTGGGTCCACTCACAACAGACTGGTGTTTGTCCAGAGGGGAACTAAGCTAGATTATGATTGTCCCATTTTACAAATGGGGTAACACCAAGGACTTGTCTACACAGGCACTTTACAGCGCTGCAACTTTCTTGCTCAGGGGTGTGAAAAAACACACCCCTAAGTGCAGCAAGTTTCAGCGCTGTAAAGCATACACAAATCTGTAGCCATCCCAAGACCCCTCCTCTTCTTGAGACCTTCCCTTCCCCCACCCCCCTCCCTGCTGATGAATTTTTTTATTTGACTCTCTCCCCCGGTCGTTGTCCTTTAATTAAAGAATTTTGTTTGTTTGAAAGTAATCTTCCCACAAGTCTTAGCGGCAAAAGAGAAAGCGGTGCACTGTGAGATAGCTGTCCAGAGTGCACTGCTCTGAATAGCGCTGCAAGTGCCGCAAGTGTGAACACGCTATTTTCGCAGGCAGCTGACAGTGTGAACACACAACAGCAGTTTCCCTTCAGCGCTCTCTGAGGCCTGGTCTACACTAGGCGTTTATGTCGAATTTAGCGCCGTTACATCGAATTAACCCTGCACCCGTCCACACCACGAGGCTATTTAGTTCGACATAGAGGTCTCTTAAATTCGACTTCTGTACTCCTCCCCAACGAGGGGAGTAGCGCTAAATTCGACATGGCCATATCGAATTAGGCTTGGTGTGGATGGAAATCGACGCTAATAGCTCCGGGAGCTATCCCACAGTGCACCACTCTGTTGACGCTCTGGACAGCAGTCCGAGCTCGGATGCTCTGACCAGCCACACAGGAAAAGCCCCGGGAAAATTTGAATTCCTTTTCCTGTCTGGGCAGTTTGAATCTCATTTCCTGTATGGACAGCGTGGCGAGCTCAGCAGCACTGGCAACGATGCAGAGCTCTCCAGCCGAGATGGCCGTGCAATCCCAGAATAGAAAGAGGGCCCCAGCATGGACTGATCGGGAAGTCTTGGATCTCATCGCTGTGTGGGGCGATGAGTCCGTGCTTTCCGAGCTGCACTCCAAAAGACGGAACGCAAAGATCTATGAGAAGATCTCTAAAGCCATGGCAGAGAGAGGATACAGCCGGGATGCAACGCAGTGCCACGTGAAAATCAAGGAGCTGAGACAAGGCTACCAGAAGACCAAAGAGGCAAACGGACGCTCCGGATCCCAGCCCCACACATCCCATTTCTACGAGGCACTGCATTCCATCCTAGGTGCGGCCGCCACCACTACCCCACCACTGACCGTGGACTCTGAGGATGGGATATTGTCCACGGCCGGTTCCTCGGACATGTTAGCGGACGGGGAAGATGAGGAAGGAGATGAGGAGGACGAGGCAGTCGACAGCGCTTACCAAGCTGATTTCCCCGACAGCCAGGAGCTCTTCATCACCCTTACAGAGATCCCCTACCAACCCTCCCCAGCATTTAACCCGGACACAGATTCAGGGGAAGGATCAAGCGGTAAGTGCTTTAAACATCTAAACATTTATTTTTTACAAAACTGGAATATTAAGAATAAGAACAATGTGTGCTTCATGATTTCTTTACCCTGGGTGCTTAAGTAATCAGTTCCAACTATTTAAAAAAAATCAAACAGTGTCCGGTTGTGCATGATTCTGCTGCCCAAGCTGCTCCACTCTTTAGTCCCTGCCACTGCAGCTATATGAAAATCCGGTCTATATGTCCGGGGATAGAGCAATAATCCTCCACTGACATCTCAACGAAGCTCTCCTGCAGGTAATGGGAAAGCCTGTTCATCAGGTTCCTGGGGAGAGCGGCCTTATTGGGTCCTCCGAAGTAGGAGACGTTCCCGCGCCAGGAGACATGCAAGTACTCCGGTATCATTGCCTTGCACAGCATGGCGGCATAGGGCCCTGGTCTTTGCAGGCTTTCTCGAAGCATCCTTTCCTTCTCGGTGTCCGAGATCCTCATGACAGTTATGTCGCTCATGATGACCTGCTTTGAATTAGGTAGGGGACTGTTAGTATTGGGACTGCTTGCAAGTTCCTTTACAGAACTGTAACCGCTGGTTTGCAGCCACGCGGTGGATGCGGGAGAGGGGCAGCATAAAGGGATCTTTCCCTGGGACATCCGCGAGGGGGTGGGACAGGGCCAGAGTTCATGCTTGGCCGATTGCTGGCAGCAGAGACTGGCATTGCTTTCAATGTGAAAGGAGCCCAGTGATACTACTACAGTTTTAAGCAGCCACAAGTCTACGGCTTACCATCTTTGCCTGCTACAGAGATTACGGTGTCCTGCCACGCTTCCCAGATCTGCAGTGCAAAACCCCAGGCACTGAAGGCGAGGTCCGAAAATTCGACCTTGTCCTGAGTGCGCATGTGATAGGTGCGGTGCATGGTCTTGTTCACAGAGAAAGACTATGTTCTTTGTTCACAACTACATTTATCTTTCGGAGGAATTCACTACCTTTTTCTCATTCCCACAGCCACATCTGCGACTGTCTCCCAACCCAGCCTGGCATCAGACTCCCAGAGGCTAGCGCACATTAGGCGGAGGAAGAAGAAGACGCGAGAGGACATGTTCTCAGAACTAATGGACTGCTCCCGAGCCCAGGCAGCACAGCAGAACCATTGGAGGGAGAATTTGTCCCAAATGCACCGGACATACATGGAACGTGAGGAGAGGTGGCGGCAGGAAGACCAGCAGGCGACTCAAACGCTGCTTGGACTTCTGAGGGAGCAAACGGACACGCTCCGGCGCCTTGTTGATGTTCTGCAGGAACGGAGGCAGGATGACAGAGCCCCGCTGCAGTCTATCAGTAACCGCACTCCCCCGCCACCAAGTCCCATACCCCCCTCGCCCAAAGTCCAAAGAAGGAGGGGCGGCAGAGTCCGTGAAAACTCTCACTCCACCCCTGCAGACTGCTCAAGCACCAGAAGGCTGTCATTCCCCAAAATTTGAAAAGTCCTTTCCTGCCCGCCTCACCCAAGCCCCCGTCCAAGTTTCACCCCCCAGTTTCATGTGTGGTTGTTAATAAAAAATACGTTTCTGTTCATTACTGTTTCAGTCATGTTCTTTTGAGGGAGAGTCTGTCTGAAGGGGGGGAAGGGGCTTGGTAATTGGACAGGACAGTCACCTTTAGCAGGGTACAGAGGCGGGGGCAGGTCCAGCAGCAGGGCACATACACAGTGCAGTGACTAGTTACCCTGGTCAGTCTGGGAGGTGGTTTTCATGTTCTGTGCGTGGGGGGGGGGAGGGGTTTGCACTGTGACTTTGTTGAGGGGGGGGAAGTTACAAATCTTATGCAGCGGTCCTTGTCCTGGATCACAGAGCCACGCAGCAGGGGATCTGTAACCCTCCTCCCCCAGCCATAAACTCACATAGCCCCCACATACACGCAGTTCCGCTCAGGAGGGCTGGCAGGCTCCGTTGAAACAACCAGTCCGCCACTGCGAATCCTGTCATTCCTGGAGTTTAGAAGGATCATTTGCATCAGTACACTACACCCGCTCCCCACCACGGTCTGCGTCCCAGGTTTCAAACATTCCCGCGAAAACAGTACTAAAGACAACGGTGTTCATTAACAAAATAAAACTTATTTTATTTTTTTGGAAGGGGGTGGAGGGGGTCTGTAACTGGAGAGGATAGTCAACATTAACTGGGTAAAGAAACGGTCGCAGGTTCAGCTTCTCTGTACAGAAACTTAAAAGTCACTGGTTACCCTGCTCACTGTGGAACCTAGCTTTCAAAGCCTCCCGGATGCACAGCGCGTCCCGCTGGGCTCTTCTAATCGCCCGGCTGTCTGTCTGGGCGTAATCAGATGCCAGGCTATTTGCCTCAACCTCCCACCCTGCCATAAAGGTCTCCCCCTTGCTCTCACACAGATTGTGGAGCACACAGCAAGCTGCTATAACAATGGGGATATTGGTTTCGCTGAGATCACAGCGAGTCAGTAAGCTTCTCCATCTCCCCTTGAGACGGCCAAAAGCACACTCCACCACCATTCTGCACTTGCTCAGCCGGTAGTTGAACAGTTCTTTTTCAGTGTCTAGGGCTCCAGTGTAGGGCTTCATGAGCCAGGGCATTAGCGGGTAGGCTGGGTCCCCAAGGATCACTGTAGGCATCTCCACATCCCCAAGAGTTATTTTGTGGTCCGGGAAGTAAATACCTTCCTGCAGCCGTCTAAACAGACCAGAGTTCCTGAAGACGCGAGCGTCATGAACCTTGCCCGGCCATCCGACGTTGATGTTTGTAAAACGTCCCCTGTGGTCCACCAGTGCTTGCAGCACCATTGAAAAGTATCCCTTTCTGTTAATGTACTGGCTGGCCTGGTGCTCTGGTCCCAGGATAGGGATGTGAGTTCCATCTATAGCCCCACCGCAGTTTGGGAATCCCATCGCGGCGAAGCCATCTATGATGACCTCCACGTTTCCCAGGGTCACTACCTTTGAGAGCAGTACCTTAACGATTGCGTTGGCTACTTGCATCACAACAACCCCCACGGTAGATTTGCCCACGCCAAACTGGTTCGCGACAGACCGGTAGCTGTCCGGCGTTGCAAGCTTCCAGAGGGCTATGGCCACTCGCTTCTGGACAGTCAGGGCTGCTCGCATCCGGGTGTCATTGCGCTTCAGGGCAGGGGACAGCAACTCACACAGTTCGAGGAAAGTCCCCTTCCGCATGCGAAAGTTTCGCAGCCACTGGGATTCATCCCAGACCTGCAGCACTATGCGGTCCCACCAGTCCGTGCTTGTTTCCCGTGCCCAGAATCGCCGTTCCACAACATCCACATGAGCCATTGTCACCGTGATGTCCTCGGCGCTGGGTCCCGTGCTTTGTGACAGGTCTGTGCCACTCTCAGATTTCAGGCCCTCACCGCGGTGCCATAGCCTCCTCGCCTGGTTTATCTGCATCTGCCTCTGGGAAAGGTGGATGATAAGCTGCGAGGCATTGACAACGGCCACAACTGCAGCGATGGTCGCAGCGGGATCCATGCTCGCAGTGCTGTGGCGTCCGCGCTGTCACTGACCGGAAAAGTGCGCGAACTGATTTCCCGCCGGCGCTTTCAGGGAGGGAGGGAGGGCGGTAGTGACGGACGGATGACGACAATTACCCAAAAGCACCCTCTACCCTTTTTTTTTACCCAGAAGGCATTGGCGGCTCGACCCAGAATTCCAATGGGCAGCGGGGACTGCGGGAACTGTGGGATAGCTGCCCACAGTGCACCGCTTCCAATGTCGACGCTTTCCCCGTTAGTGTGGACTCACAAAGTCGAATTACTGTCCTTAGTGTGGACACACACGTTCGACTTTGCAATATTGATTCCACAAATTCGATTTAAGAGAAATCGAACTACCCTCGTAGTGTAGACATACCCTGAGCGGTGCTGTAACTGCCGGCACTGTAACTTTGCCAGTGTAGGTGTGCCCTCAGTCACTACACCTATAAATTGGAGCTACCTACCTTTATCAAGACCTCTGAGATTCAAGCACAGATGTTCTGTTGATGATCTGCCGCCTAATCCACTAGACTACAATGTAACAACAACTACTGGAATAACCCTGACACAGGTCAGCTAACCAAGGACAGGAATAAAGTAATTCTCAATTATTGGAACTCCTGTGTGTCACACTTTTTTTTACCCCTGTGCCTTCTCAGACATATTGTCTACATCCTCAGTGCCTTACTTATGCCTTCTATAAAATGGGGCCATTAACACCCACTCACTTCGTAAAGTACTTTGAGATCTACAAATGAGAAATGTAATGTACATACAAAGCATTATTTATTAAAAGACCTGGTCAACATTTTTCATGTGGAAAGTTTTCCTGCTAAAAATAGGATTTCATCAAAACTGAAATTTTTCTCTGGAAAATGTCAATCCTGATTATTAGAGAGACAAAGTGGGTGAGGTAATATCGTCTATTGGACCACCTTCTGTTGGTGCGAGAGACAAGCTTTCCAGCCACACACAGCTTTTCTTTGGGTCTAGGAAAGGTACTCCCAGCATCACAGCAAAATGCCAGGTGGAACAGATTCTTTAGTTAGCACATATTGTAAGGGACCATTCAAGGTACAGTGGCCCATTAACAACTTTGCAGCCATAGGACAAAAAGAGGGGGTTAGTGGGTTATAGATCGTTGTAATAAACCATGAATGCAGTATCTCAGGGCTAGTCTACACTGGCAACGCTAAAGCGCTGCTGCAGCAGCACTTTAACGTGGCTTGTGTGGTGGCGACACTCTCTCCCAGTGCTGGTGCACTGTTTACACTGGCACTTTATAACGCTGAAACTTGCTGCACTCGGGGGGGGGTGTTTTTTCACACCCTGAGCTAGAAAGTTGCAGCGCTGTACAGTGCCAGTGTAGACAAGCCGTCAGTTCAGGCCTTTATTTTTAATGTCTAGCAGAGCAATGAATTGAAGCTCACAGATTCATCTTTTGAAGGTGTTGTGCAGGTTTCCTTTGAGGATGAGGACTGATTGGTCAGATATAGAGCGACCACATTGTGAAAAGTGCTCGTCCACAGGTGATAGGGTGTTTTTGTCTTTTATTATTTTCCTATGTGAGTTCATTCGACAGCATAGTGATTGTGTGCTTTCACCCACATAGTTGTTGGGGCATTTGGTGCACTGGATGAAGTACACCGCATGTTGTGATACACAAGTATAGGACCCATGGATTTTGAAAGGTGTGTTATGGGGGATGTTGATCATTATAGCAGATATGTCTGCAGGTTTTGCATCTGTTGTTCTGGAAGGGACTGGTGCCATTTTGAGTTGACATGTCCTGGTCTGTGGGGAGCTTGCTTCTGCTGATGAGTTTGGAGAGGCTGGGGGGTTGTTGGAAGGCCAGAATTGGGGGTTCAGGAAAGATTTTTTTCAGGATGGGGTCCCATGGGTTGTAGTTTTTTGATGAGGTTGTAGGTAACAATTAGGGGTGTGCAGTCAGAAGGGGGTTTAATTCTGCATTGAAGTAGGTTCTCTCGGGGTATTTGGGTGGCCTGTTTCTTGACAAGATCTACTTGTCTGGTGGAGTGTCCTCATCCTCAAAGGAAAGGTGCAGAGGTTTTAACAAGCCACTCTACCTTGAATGGTCCCTTACAATATATACTAACTACTTATGCTAAATAATCTGTTCCACCTTGCATTTTGCTGGGATGCTTGAAGTACCTTTCCCTGACCTGAGGAAGAGCACTGTGTATCTGGAGAGCTTGGCTTTGTCTACACTGCAGCTTATGTTAGCATAATTTATGTCGCTCAGGGGGGTGAATAAACACCCCTCGAGCAACATAAGTTACACTGACATAAGTGCGAGTGTGGACAGTGCTATGTCATTGGGAGAGCTTCTCCCGCCAACATAGCTAGCGCCATAGGCGCTGACTCCGCGGAGCACGCTCAGCACCCACCAGCCACAGCTGTTTGGCGGCGCCCCCTATTAGCTGATCAGGGGCACCGCCAAACAGCTGTGGGAAGGGCTTGGTGGAGGGCAGAGAGCAGCGAGCAGTGGGCGAGTGAGGGCCTTGGGGGAGGGGTGGAGTGGGAGTAGGGCCTCCAGGCTGAGCAGGGGTAGAGCACCCCCAGGGAAAAGAAAAGCTCAGTGCCTATGGCTACCGCCACTCGCAGGGGCTGGAGTAGTTAAGCCAATGGCTTAGAGCAGCTACATTAGAGAGCCTACAGCGGCGTATCTGCACTAATGCAGCTGTGCCTCTGTAAACCTGTAACTCTCTCACCAACAGAAGTTGGTCCAATAAAAGACATTACATCATCCACCTTGTCTCTCTAATATCCTGGGATTGCCACGGCTACAATAACACTGCAGACAAATTGATTATTTTTTTTCAATAAATGTTTAAATGAAAAATGTTTGTTTTGAATCTGCATTTTGCATCAAAATTACCATTTTCAGTCTGGTATGAGATAAAATGTCAAAAACTTTTCAACATTTTGTGTTTTGTGCAATTTTTTTTAACTTTTCATTCTGATTCAAAACAGAAACTAATTTCAGGGTAAAAATTCTGTTTTCTAAACAGCTCTATTTATTAATCCATTGTACAGATGGGTTAACTAATACAGAGAGAGTTCAAAGAGTGGTTTTACTCTGAAAAGAGACTGCATAAAAAAAATGTACCTCTTGCCCAACATGACTGCTCCCTATGTATATCAGGAGTCATATCTACTGACTAATTCCCTTTTATTCTTAATAGTTTTCCAGAGCCAACTCAGCTAAGAGGGAGTGAGCTGAATTCTATTCCTCTCTATGCATCATCAACAGAAATTCCAACTGCAGGGCCAAATAGTGCCCTCATTCACATCTGTGTAACTGAATTGAAGACCATTAGTTACACCTCTTTAGTCTCATTGTTCAAAGCAAGTGCAATTGTTGGCACAATTGGCTGCAGTCTTTAATACTAGCAGGATGATTGCAAAGGAAATAAGTCTGCTTAACTTTCAGATCTCTGAATTAATTTGCAGTTGGAAAAACATTTTATTTGTAAATTAAGTCAGTTGGATCTGAAAATCATAATGATGTCAAATTTGGAAGCCAGTAGTACTGGTTTTGGTCACTTTTCAGAATAGATCCCCAATATAAGTAATTTGACCTTGAGGCACTATGTTTTAGTGACTTGCCTGGCTGTTCAGTGCACAGATCTAAGTTCTAGTTCCAACTTTGTCAGACTCATAAGCTGCCTCTGTGAACAGGATTCAGTGGTTTAAGTCTTAAGTTATCTGTGCCTCAGTCACTATATCTATGAATTGGAGCTACCTACCTTTGTAAAGACCTCTGAGAGCCACAGAATATGACAGTGCCAAGAACTTTATTACTCCTAAAAAAACAACAAGGAGTCCGGTGGCACCTTAAAGACTAACAGATTGATTTGGACATAAGCTTTAGTGGGTAAAAAAACGACTTCTTAGAAAGCTTATGCCCAAATCAATCGTTAGTCTTTAAGGTGCCACTGGACTCCTCATTGTTTTTGTGGATACAGACTAACATGGCTACCCCTTTGATATTTATTACTCCTAGTTTATAGATCAACAACTGACATTCAGTAAGGCAGAAGTCTTGACCGGGAGCTTTACATCCTGGCTCTGATGCTAATTTGCCATGTGACATTAGGCATCCCTTTGCATAATTTAGTAGGCCATATGCTCTGTGCGGGTCATCTCCTCCAGGTCTAACTTCAGTATATAACTCTTTGATTGTTTATTTTGTTACTTATTTTTAATTGTCCTTATTTCTTTGTGGCTCCAGTTATTTGCACAGAAAGCATAGGGCTAGATTCACAAAGATACTTAGGTATGGTGACACTAAGCATTGCCATACCTAATTTTTTGGTGCCTAGAAAATCAGCGGGATTCACAAAGCCTGTGTTTGACCACTAAGCACCACTGTCTAATGAATGGGGAGAGAGAGACACCTCAGAATGGAATGCATACACACACACTCACACACACAGCCAGCATGCTAGCCAGCTCTCCTCACCTATGACAGTTAATGAGAGCTGCCAAGCCAAGGGGCATATGCCAACTCCTGCCCCTCTCTTGAAGCTAGGTGCCTAAATCTGGGCTGCAGGGAGGTACCACTCTGTGGGATTCTCAGCTGCAAACTCTGTCTTGGCCTTAGATGCCTATGCCATTTTTTTCAATGTCAGGGGTGGGGGAAAGGAGCTCCCTCATAACTTTTAGCCCCATAGTTAGTGTATTCACCTGTGACATGGGAGACACCAGGATTCAAGTCCCCTGCCAGCTGAGGGGGAGAAGAGATTTCCACAAGGATCAGCCACCTCTCAGTGGTGAAGGAGGTCATTGAGGGAGGCAGGGAAGAGAGAGAATGGCTCTGTAGCCTGGTAGTTAGCACACTGTCACTTGTGAAGTGAAAGATCCAGGCCCCCCATGCCAATGACTCTTTTGAAACTATTCCATTGTAGAAAAATAATTTTAACTGGCGAGATGGAGCCCAGCGCTCAGAATATCCCATAGCTCAGTGGTTAGGGTACCCATATAAGAGGGAAAAGATCCCTGTTCAAAACCCTTCTCCCTCTCAGCTGGAGGGGGAACTGAACAGGGGTCTCCCATGTCCTCAGAGTGTCCCCTAACCTCTGGGCTAAAAGCTGTGAGGGAGCCCGTCCTCCCCTGGCTGTTTTGTGTAAGCTTGCCTTATGGGGCCCAATCTGATAGGCAAGCTGTGAGCATCCTTACTGGATCGGACCCCACAGGCAAGTTAGGTGGAGGGCCATCCATCTTCCCTGGGTTTGTGAATCACTCTGGGGCTTAGGTCTCTTGGTGCGTGGTGTGCACATGCCCAGTGGCAGAAACACTGGTGCCCAGGAAACTTTTACTACAAACAAATAGGTGCTGAGTGAGGTTAGGCGCCTACAGTCTTCAGCAGCAGTTGAACAGTTTTGTGAATCTCAGTGGGGCTTGATTCTGGGATTTAGGCACTCAACTGGTAGTTAGGCTCCTAAGTCCTTTTGTGAATGTAGCCTATAGTCTTTAGTAGGTGTGCTTCTTAGGGGGCTTCTCTGTGTTGCAGCAGCCTTCATTGCCCCTGGGAAACCACTGCATCAGCTGACACCATGGCAGACTTTCTCAGATGAGGCAAGCGCAGAAGAAAAATTAACTTACTACACAATTTCCATAAACTATTTTTAAAATAAATTACAGTATACTCTTACACAATGTATTTGGAACTCATTGTTTTACTTAAGCACTTGAGCTCAGAGGTTCCTTTTTACAGTTCATTTAATTGTTTATATGTATGAGTGTTTCTATAGTGCTCATCACCATAATACTACTCCCTCCCCCACCCCACCCCACCCCACCCCCAACAAAACATCTTCAATTATCTGGACTCCAGTGCTTTACTTTATGTAAATTAACCACAGGTTTTTAAACTAAAGCTCAGCCAGATATTTTAATGAACTCTCTTATTAACGAATTGTTTTTGAATTTGTCCTTAATTTTACTAAATATGAAGAAGAAGAAAGAAAATCTCAATGTGGGCCTAATGTTGCCACACTTATTCATGGGCATACTCACTAGTTGTCCCGTTCAAGTGAATGGGCCTTCTTAAGCGTCCACTTCTACAAGATAGTGAGTGCCCTTGATTCATCCAGAAATAGCTAGGAATAGCAGGTGCTCACACCCCAGGAATGCTTATTGTCTCCCAGGACTGGGCTGATCCTGCACCACTGAAGCCTGTGGGAGATTTTCTATTGACTTCCTTGAGAGCAAGCTGTGGTCTATGAATGCAGAGCATTCATGTGAGCAAGGGTTGTAGGAGAGGACTTTTAATGTATAAGTGTTTTTGAGGAAAACACCCAAAACAAACTTACATTCTCTTCAAGCCATTTGGGAAAATCTAAAATCAACCAAACTGACCTAGTTGTGTACTTAAAATCATGAGTATTTTAAAAAATCTTTAAAAAAAACAACCAATAGTGAGAAACAAAGTGAGGTGAAGGATGGGAGAAAGAAGTCACATGTTCCCTACCATTGTACTAGCACATTGGCTCTCAAACTTTTTTACTGGTGACCCCTTTCACATAGCAAGCCTCTGAGTGTGACCCCCCCCTTATAAATTAAGAATACTTTTTTTATATATTTAACACCATTATAAATGCTGGAGGCAAAGATGGGTTTGGGCTGGAGGTTGACAGCTCGCAAACCCCCCCCCCATGTAATAACCTCGAGACCCCTGAGGGGTCCCGACCCCCAGTTTGAGAACCCCTGACATAGCAAGTCTCTCAAATTCATTGGGGATGAAGCAGGAGGATGGTTAATTAATGCAAACAAAGAAGAAAATCCTGGCTTATTAGCTGGAAACAGTTGTTAGATGTCTCTGTTGTTTACCTACTTCAGAGATCAACAGTCCTGGGGTCTGGAACAACATTATCCAATCAGATCACAAATAAAAATGTCTGTATTCCATCTTTCTCATCAGATGCATCTTATACTTAACCTCTTTCGAATGCTGCTTATTTGTTTTTTTAAATTATTACCTTTTATAGGCCTATCAGCCTAATGGAGAGTTTTCCAGATACAGTACTTTTGATGAAGGTATTCAGAATATGAGGTGCAATATATAGCTTGTATTGACTTCTCATTTCAGTGAACATCACGAATTTTTGCCTTTTAATATAAATAATAGCTCTGCCTCATTTATTTGCCTTTAGAGTTCATACATTTTGATGTTCACATTAAAAGTCAAGAATTCCTTAAATTCATGCTTTAAGTGAGCCCCCTTCTCACAAACTACTCCAAATAGTTACCACTACTAATTATACATTTTTTGAAAAAAGAACGAGGAGTAGTTGTGGCACCTTAGAGACTAACAAATTTATTTGGGCATAAGCTTTCGTGGGCTAAAACCCACTTCATCAGATGCATGCAGTGGAAACTACAGTAGGAAGATATATATATACACAGAGAACATGAAAAAAATGGGGGTTGTGATACCAACTGAACCGTGACTAATCAATTAAGGTGGCCTATTATCAGCAGGAGAAAAAAAAACTTTTGTAGTGATAATCAAGATGGCCCATTTCAAACAGTTGACAAGAAGGTGTGAGTAATCATAGGGGGAAAATTAGCATGGGGAAATAATTTTTACTTTGTGTAATGACCCATCCACTCCCAGTCTTTATTCAAGCCTAATTTAATGGTGTCCAGTTTACAAATTAATTCCAGTTCTGCATTTTCTCGTTGGAGTCTGGTTTTGAAGTTTTTTTGGAGAAGAATTGCCACTTTTGCTGATACAGACTAACATGGCTACCACTCTGAAACCTGTCTACATTTTTTGAATAACCTTCTTAAACAGAAAAAGTGAAACCACTATATTTGAAATTACCAAAATATATTACCATCATTATTGAAAGTAGTTTATTATTAAAATATTTGCAATTGCTTATTCCTGAACAGCTGAATTGAACATAACAAGCCATAACATTTTGCTTTTGTTTCCCTTCTAAATACTTCTGGAACTCAACTTGGTTTATATTTAACTTTCTTTTTTTGTCAAGTATGACAATGATTACAAAAATATACAAAACACTTCAGTAATTCTGAGCAACACACTTCTACTCAACCTCTCTCCAAGTGTGCACATCCAACTTCAGGTCTTGTTTTGCTTCAGATCTTTAGCTGTGCAAGGTATTTGCCAGACAGCATCACTATTCCTTGTTGGGTTTTGTGCTCAATGTACAATTATATATTATCATATTAATGGTACAGATTAATTTGTAAGGCAGACCCCACCAGCAGTAGTACTGTACAGAAATAGAGGCTCCTTCCCAGCAAGAATCATAAATTTAGTTGATCGGCTAGCCATGACTGAGATTATAACATGTACAATTATACATTTTCACCAAAAGCAAAAGGTGTATTACAAAACTACAATATAATACAAAATATAATACAAAATAGATTGGGCATTGAGAAAACTTAGTTTTAATGTATTTTAGTTCTACTGTGTTCTGGTTATGTCTTATAGCTTATATTTTTGTATGTGTTTTGTACATTATATGTAAATACACACACACACACCACCTACAGTATGGTGTCATGATAACTTGGAATACGTTATTTTATTTCTGCAGCCATGTGATATAAACCCCAGACCACTTGACAAACAATGGAAGGATGTGACCACGTGCATTTGCTTTGCACTTTTCACCACTTCACCTGTACCCTACCAGTAATATAGCTGTGCCAGAGCTACTTTCAGGATTTGCAACCTCTGAGCAGCTTCAAATAGTCACCACTTAAAAAAAAATAACCTGCCACAAAAAAAGTTTCCTTCTTTCTCCTCAAATGAAGATAAGGTAAAAAGTACAGATCTAAAATTACATTTGCTGCATCAGTGAGGGATCCACAGTTTAGAGGCCTGATGTCATTGGTGTTGAGATAGTAAGGTGATAAGTCCCTACTTTCGAATACGTCTATATCTCTTAAGTATTTCTATCCAGTCTAGAATCACATGCGTTATCCCACTCAGTTGGGATTTCAGATTATCCAGTGAAATGTGTGTAAATATATGCACACTCACACAGAGACCTGTGATGTGAACCGGTGGTTCTCATCATATGAGACCTTAAATTTGCTATACTCTGAAATACAGAAAATCTATTTTAAATCACTTTTGAAACCTTTAAAATTGTATTTTAAAATTTTCCTCCAAAGCCTGTCTGATAGCTAAGGCAACCTGGTTTTAAAGGTGGAGGGATGTGAAAAATAGTACCGATTTAAAAACAAAATACAACTCTAAAATATTTTCTAAACTAACATATCTAAAATGCAGCATAAAAAATACATGATGGTGTTTGATGGTTTGAAGTTTTTATTGGTACTCTTGGAATGATTTGTGTTATTCACTCATGGTTTCATCACATATGAGTACTGCAGTCTTCACAAACGAATGCCAATAAATGTTACACCAGCGCACAGCATTAATATTGTACACACAGACATTCACTTTATGCTTTTGAGGAACATGCCATCCAACTACAACGGTCAGTGGAAAAATATTTTGTTTTAAGTTTCTAATTTCTCTAGATCCAATTTCTCCTACTTAGTATTGGATATCAGTCCAATAATATGGAGGGGAGAAGAAATTCTTAGGAGACAGGTTTGCAATGAACTTGCATAGCAAAAATTCTTCTTTGCGACTAATTATGTTGGAAGAAAAAAAACGTTATTTGGAGAAAAAAAAATTTTATTCTAGTTCACTACTGACAAATTTGCACATAAAACATAAAAACAAAGATACCAGGAAGGGAATAAAAGGGTTCTGCAGTGTTTCTGGTTAAAATCAGAATGCCCTTCTGTTTCTCTCCCTCTGTACTTTAAGTACTAAATTCTTTTTATATATGGATGTCTAAACAAATGTGAGGAAGAGAGTGACTTAATTAGTAGGAACTTTTGCATGTAGAGAGAGGCAACAAATTGACTAACCCAAAATCAATCCATATCAGATATGAATATGAAAATACAAACTTTCTGATCTTTTACCTAAAATTTCTAAAATGTTTGCTTCAGGTTGCCAAGCCTTTCTGCTAACTCAGCATCAGCACAAGTTCAAAACATTCTGGAAAAATAAGATTTTTTTTCCAGCCTGTAACATCCAATTATCAAAGTTCCTGCATTGTAATTTTTAGTGTGTTTATATTTTAATTTATTCTTTCATTTTATACAATGTGCTTTTCAACTCCTCTCTGGGGAAGAGTACTAATATGCCGGCTTGATGTTACCCAGCACCTCATCCTCCCAGTTCGGGAGACAGCAGAAGAAGAAAGCACAGCCTATTACAATAATAGTGCTAGCCCAACCAAAGCCGTATGCCCAGCTGAACATATTAGATCCCATCATTTGGATTTCTTCTGTGAACTTCACTGGATAGATGACCAGGCATATGATCTGGAATACCGCTAAAAGAAGGTAAAAATAAACAAATTGAAAATAAGTGACAATTAATCTCATCACATTTCCTGTTCTGACTTTATTGGCAGGTAGGTGCATTCCTCTCTCAGATATTTAAGGACTTAGCTGCAATCCTACAATCAGATCAGTGCAGGTGTACCCTTGCATTCTTACAGAGGTCCATTGACTTCAATGGGACTCAGCGCAGGTATGAGGGTCTGCCCACACCGGGGCAGCTCTATGTTTTTTGCCACCCCAAGTACGGCAGTCAGGTGGCCTTTGGCGGCATGCCTGGGGGCGGTCCGCGGTCACGCGGATTCAGCGGCATTTCTGCGGGTGATCTGCCGGTCCCGCACCTTCGGTGTACCCGCCGCCGAACTGCCGCCGAAACCACGGGACCGGCGGACCTTCCGCAGGCATGCCGCTGAAGGCAGCCTGACTGCCACCCTCACAGCTTGCCGCCCCAGGCACGCACTTGCTGCGCTGGTGCCTGGAGCCACCCCGGCCCACACAGATCTGATTGCAGGATCAGGGCCTCATTCTGGAACCATTCTACACGCAGATCTCTCACTGATTTCAAAAGGATGTTTTGGGTGCAAAGTGACTAAAGAATTGGGTCCTTAACCCTATGCTTGAGAAGAATTCAAACTAACACAATGGCAAAGATGCTTAATAAGAGGAATGTAAATTTCTTTAACCAAGCATAGATGCAGAGAAGGAACAATCTGGATTAAAAGAATCAAATGTAGTATTTGCATAGCAGTTTCCATGGCAAAACATACTTGTGTGTTAGCAACATTGCTGCTGGGATTGTTTCGCTGCCACAGAACCACTGCCACAGAACCATCAGAAAGAGTTCAAAGCCAAACATTCTAGTTTACCTGCTTGCTTTATGTCTCCCCCATCATGTCACAACACCCACATCCTGTTTTAATTTTGAAGTGAAACTTGATTTGCATCCTCGGACATTCACCATTACAACATCCCTAACCTCTGAGGATGCAAACCAAGTATCACTTCAAAATTAAAACAAGCTTTTCTCATTCATGAAAATGAACATGAACCCAGTTAGAAATATGTGTGGGGTGGATATTTTTAGGAGGAGAAGGAGGGAGGCTTTACTCCAGCTAGCAAGTATCAGATTTAGAACAAACATCAGTTTAAGAAGCAATCATCAGTCTTACCAACGACAAAGAGCAAGCCACCGATTCCTCGCACAAAGTTGAAACGAAGTATATCAACGGAGAACGCAATAACTGCTAGGGCGAAACAGATGACTAGGATGATGAAGCCGACGAGGTAGGTGGCAGCTGCTGCTCTTCCCCAGGCTTGAAAGGAAAGGGGGAAACGTGTTATACAAAACAGTACATGGAAGTCAAGTGGGTGTCATTCTTAGGTCTTTTGTTTGCTTTAATTCTATCATTGTGGAGATTCTGTCCCTTAAAAGCATACAATAGTGCTTTAATTTAGGACTTACATTTTATAGCGCTCTAACTTGCTGGCTCAGGGATGTGAAAAATCACCCCCCTGAGCGCACCAAGTCTGAGCGCTTTGAGGCTCTAGTGTAGACAGGCTCCCAGCGCTTGGAGCTAAACCCCTCGTGGAGGTGGATTACCAGGAGCACTGGGAGAGCTCTCTCCCGGTGCTCGCGCGCAACCACACTTGCACTTTAAAGCACTGCCGCGGCGGCGGGACCGCTCCCACGGCAGCACTTTAAAGTTTCCAGTGTAGACATACCTGTAGTATCAGAAATGAAAGTAGCAACAGAGGGTCCTGTGGCACCTTTAAGACTAACAGAAGTATTGGAGCATAAGCTTTCGTGGGTGAATGCCCACTTCATCAGACGCAAGTAATGGAAATTTCCAAAGGCAGGTATAAATCAGTATGGAGATAACGAGGTTAGTTCAATCAGGGAGGGGGAGGTGCTCTGCTAGCAGTTGAGGTGTGAACACCAAGGGAGGAGAAACTACTTCTGTAGTTGGATAGCCATTCACAGTCTTTGTTTAATCCTGATCTGATGGTGTCAAATTTGCAAATGAACTGGAGCTCAGCAGTTTCTCTTTGGAGTCTGGTCCTGAAGTTTTTTTGCTGTAAGATGGCTACCTTTACATCTGCTATTGTGTGGCCAGGGAGGTTGAAGTGTTCTCCTACAGGTTTTTGTATATTGCCATTCTGATATCTGACTTGTGTCCATTTATCCTCTTGCATAGTGACTGTCCAGTTTGGCCAATGTACATAGCAGAGGGGCATTGCTGGCACATGATGGCATATATAACATTGGTGGACGTCCAGGTGAATGAGCCGGTAGGAGAACACTTCAACCTCCCTGGCCACACAATAGCAGATGTACAGGTAGCCATCTTACAGCAAAAAAACTTCAGGACCAGACTCCAAAGAGAAACTGCTGAGCTCCAGTTCATTTGCAAATTTGACACCATCAGATCAGGATTAAACAAAGACTGTGAATGGCTATCCAACTACAGAAGCAGTTTCTCCTCCCTTGGTGTTCACACCTCAACTGCTAGCAGAGCACCTCCCCCTCCCTGATTGAACTAACCTCGTTATCTCCATACTGATTTATACCTGCCTTTGGAAATTTCCATTACTTGCGTCTGATGAAGTGGGCATTCACCCACGAAAGCTTATGCTCCAATACTTCTGTTAGTCTTAAAGGTGCCACAGGACCCTCTGTTGCTTTTTACAGATTCAGACTAACACGGCTACCCCTCTGAGAAATGTAAGTGTGGCTTTTAGGGAACCACAGAGGTCTGAGCAAAGAGTAATTGTTTATTATCACTATTTATAGGGTGCCATAAGTATGCATGATGCTTTACAAGCACAAGAAAAAAGACAAAGGTTGGGATTTTCAAGAGCACTCAGCATTGGCCTAGCTCTACTCCCATTGAAATCAATGGTGAAGCTCTCACTGAAGTTAGTGGGAGAAGAGTTAGCCCACTTTTGAAAATTCCATTCATGGTCCATGAGCAAACAGACAAGAACGATGTGGGGAGGACAAAAGCAGACAAATGACGGGATATCTCCCTGGGCAATGCAGTTTTCTGCTGGGAGCAAGAGATAGAAGTTGTTTGACATCATGAATTTGTAATTACTTTTTTAATTGATGAAAAAATGAGTAATGCTGTAATGGAGAACTAGCACTGTCTGGAAGGCTTATCAGAAGAAGTTTGGATTAATGTGAGATCTGAATAAGGAAAGGGTGATTGGTATTCAAGATAAAGGAGCCTATGCCCACATAGAGGGAATGAGAGATGTGAAGCAACCAATGCAGAAAGTTATGGGTAGTCATAAAGGGAGTGGAATAAACCACATTCAAGGAATTGGATTTTGGCAGCTTTATTCTGCATGAACTGGAGGGTGTGAAGTGAGAATTAAGGAGAACAGAATTGGGTAGATTTGGAATAGTTAAGGGGAGAGATTACAAAGATTTGGACATGGGTTGTACCAGTAGAAATAGAAGGGAATAGGTGGCTCTTAAAGATGATGTAGATACAGTGCCAAAAGGACTTGGAACCAGTTTAGATGTGTAGGGAGAAGGAAAGTGAGCAGTCCAATGACTGGTGGAGTTACCCAAACTTCCCAATTTTAATTATTTTGATAATACCATATGGGATAAGAGGATGCATTCAAAGTAGACAGGTTCATGTGACCAGGATAGGTCTCAAGTATAACTTGAAGTCACTCAGAGGCAGAAGAAGAGGACCAAAAAGACATTCAGAAAGTAACCTTATTCCAGTAACCTTATTTCAGAATGTTCTCCTCCATTTGCCACTGCTAAGTAAGAAATCCCATCATGGCAACAATGGGCATCAATGTCTGAGTACCAGAAAAATAACATCCCTTCCTGAAAAGCAACCTACAGTTCTCCTTTTTAAAATAAATGCTGGCTTCTGAACATTCAAATTCCATTATCTTTCCAAACAGTAGACACAAGCATAGGCAAACATCATGCAAACAACAGGCCATTTCTTAACCATGAGGCCGAGTAGTTGACTATTTTGACTCTGAAGAACCCAAAGGTACTAATCCAAGAGTTTTGATTTTATAGGTAGACAGTTGTCATGCATCACCCTCCACTTACTCTAAAGGCTGGTTGCCTGCATTTACACAGGGGATTAAAACAAGGAACTTATGTAGGCCCAAATCCTGAGCCTGTCTTGTATAGGACTAAGGGGCATAGCAGAAAACACATGAAGGTTCCACATGGGCATGGCCCAATCCTGAAGACAGGCATAGAAAGAATGTGGAGAAACTCCACAGCAGCCCTGCAAACTGGACCCACATTGCTGCTGAAGAAAGGAGGGAGTCTGTGCAAATGAGCTTCTGCCTGTCTGCATTCCTCCCCAACCACCCCTAGTATATCCTATCCCTTCCCTCCCCTGTGGAACTGATGCAGGATTAGGAATGGAGGAAGGGAACAGCTTGGTTGGAATTTTTGGTCTGAAATCTGCACTAATTCTTTCATACCAGATGTTGTTCACTGATGCTCCCAATGCTGCTACTGGCTACTGTTCAAAACTGCCACAGCCAAAGGATTAATTTACAGATCATTACTATCAGGGCCGGCTCCAGGGTTTTTGCCGCCCCAAGCAGCGCAAAAAAAAAAAAAAAAGCCGCGATCGCAATCTGCGGCGGCAATTCGGCGGGAGGTCCTTCGCTCCCAGCGAGAGTGAGGGACGTCCACCGAATTGCCGCCGAACAGCTGGACCTGCCGCCCCTCTCCGGAGTGGCCGCCCCAAGCACCTGCTTGGAAAGCTGGTGCCTGGAGCCGGCCCTGATTACTATCTAAATATGCTTAAACATAGGATGGAATCAGCTCAAGAAAAAAAATGCGTCCTGGATTAAACCATCTATTTAAACTATTTATTGGGATTTGTCATACAGAATAATTCACAAAACTGTTAATTATAAAAGTTCAGTAGAAAGCCAGATCTGTACACTCCCTGTCCAAGGGGAGTTTGGAATGTCAAGTACAAACATTCCAAGGATTCAAACATCTTATAATTTGGATGGACTCTGAACAGTTGACTCTGTAAAAAAAATGGCATTGTAGGAGTCACACATTTATTGAGTCTCAGGGATCTCCTTATCAAATACACTTACTTTACAAGTAAAATGAAGTTTTTGTATAACTGCCTGCTATGTAAGCTCAGCCTGGAATCCATTTGCTGTGAATTATTTGCTCAGCTCTGGTAATAATAAACTAGCAATGTATTTAGCTTTGGGAGATGTCTAGTGACAAAACTGCAAAGATTAGTGTCAAGTCCAGTTTTATTTACTGTCTTCATCATGGCCATCCTTAGACATACGCAGCATATGCAGTTGCATAGGGCACCCAAAAATTTGGGGCCCCATTCCCCTCGCTGGCTGCAGCTGCACTCCTCTCTTCTCCAGCCCCTTCCCCGCGGTGGACTGGTGGGCTTCTCCTCACCCCCAACCCCGCCCCCTCTAGGGTGACCAGATGTCCCGTTTTATAGGGACAGTCCCGATTTTGGGGGCTTTTTCTTATATAGGCACCTATTACCTCCCACCCCCCGTCCTGATTTTTTACACGTGCTGTCTGGTCACCCTAGCCCCCTCTCTCCCTCCCTCCCCAGCCTCTGGCTCTGCCGCCCCAGCCCCGGGGAGCCCAGAGCGGCGCAGCCGGTCACTGGCGGTGTGGCGGCCTGGCCCACCGCCGCCCGGAGCGGAGTCCCTCCCTGGACCCTGCCTGGGCCGCTTGGTCTCCGGCGGGGGCCAGGACAGAAGGAGTGAAACTTCCACGTGAGTCAGCCGAGCGGGAGGGAGAGGGGGCGGAACCGGGCCAAGCAGGGGAGGGGGGACTTAAAGTAACAGTTTGCACACTTCCCTAACACACACACACACACACACACTCTCTCTCTCTCTCACACACCCACATACACTCTGCCTCTCATGAGTCACAGTCCCCCAATACAGATTGAGAGACTGTGTGTGTGTGACACTCTGTCACACAGTCCCCCAATACACAATCCTACACACATAGGCTTTCTCGCTGGCTCTCTCACATGCACTGACTCTCTCTCTCTCTCTCTCTCACACACACACACACACACATATGCACACTTGTATTATTATTGTTGTTATTACTGCTTGGTAATTCCTGTCAAAATGCTCGTGGTGAGCCAGGAGTGGCAAGGGGCTGCAGGAGGGCCGTGGGCTCTGGCAAGATGCAGCCCCCATGTGACAGCACGAAGCCTGCCTTGAGCCACTGCCGCAGTGTCTGCTGCCCACGAAGCTCGGTGCGTGTCAGCAATGGGGTGGGTTCTGGGGATCCACAGGCAGGGGTGGTGGCTGTGCCCCCTTGACACACTGGGGTCAACAGCGCCAGCTGAGGACCACCTTCAGTGGAGCATAGGGGCACCAGTTTAATAATACTGCATAGGGCCCCATAAATCCTAAGGACGGCCCTGGTCTTCATAAATAAAGAGGGAGTAAACAACATGGTCATGAAATTTACAAATGATACCGTGGCCTTGTCTAATTTGGCAAAAAAATTTCTATTATTGGTTCCACCATTTCAGCACCACTAATGGCAGCAAGAGTTGGCATATTAGTATAACTAGGGCTGAAGATAGCTGTTGGCGTTTTTTGCCATTGTGTCGTGTGGACCTGCTCTGAGCAGGATTAGACAACATCATGCTTGAAACAGTGAGTCGTACAGCCCTGTTTACACTAACACTGCTACTGTTTCTAACACTGGTGGAAGCAACAGTGGGAAATGTTTGGCAAAAGAAACCCCAAAAAACCTGGTGTAGATATGCCCTAAATGAGAGCATTTGACAATACCAAGGAGTATAGGGCTTGAAAAATGTACCAGACATCTGTGTTAAGGGTCAATATAAAAATTGGGGTAGGAAGGTTCACCACAGAGCACCCGGTGAACACCATTTTCACACACACACACACACCCCTTCCAGATCTGAGATAGAGTGCTAGGATTCCTTTTGGGTGCTGTCCCTGGACACTAGCTGGAGGTCCTTCTTTCTGATCAGCTTCTGCCTCACGGCTGTCTGACAAACGTGAATGACTCCCCCCGTCCATGAGTTTGCTAAAAGAGATGACAGATTTTTGCTCTCTTTCCACCCCAGAGTCTTCTGACTGTTGAGTGGGCTTCAGCTGATCCCCAGCTCCCAGCCTCCATTTGTGGGGTCCTTTGTCTATCTCAGTTGCTCTACAGCCTTTCTCTGGGGTTAGCTATAGCTTGTCTCATCATTTTCAGGCTGTTGTTGCTTGGGCAACTTGAAGCTCTATGCCTGCTGACAGACAGAGAGAAAGCACTGCACCAGTTTCCATTTGGTTCATGTTTGTAAGGCTAGTTTTGCAATAATAAGTGAGAGGTGTTTATTTGTTAAAGCTTCAATTCTGGAGAAACTGATGTATTCGATCCCCTTTTAGCCAGAGTTTTTCTTATTCAGCACTGGCAAATAGGTACTCATGGTACAGTTGCAAAACCACCAATGCAATTTTGGGCTGCATATATAGAAGCATCAGATCATGCAGAGTGAAGTAATAGTCTATTTTTATGTGCTCTGGACCAGCTTCACCTGAAATACTGTGTTTAATTCTGGACATCTCATCACCAGAAATATATTTACATATTGGACAGAGTTCACAGAAGAGCAACTAAAATTATTCAGGGCTGAAAGGATATAATTACTAGGAAAGATTAAAAGAGTTAGACCCATATACCCACATCTTAGCAAAGTGATTATTTAGAGATGAACATAAGTCTACAGATATTAGAGGACTGCAAGCACCAAGGAGGGGGAGGAGTTATTTAGGGTGGCATTACCAGAAATAGGATGAAGTTTAGATAGGAGGAGAAATTAGCCTGAATGTCAGGAAATCTTTTTGACAGTGAAATGTGTTCCCACGGGAAGTGGTGAAAACTCTATTGTGCAGGACATTTAAAACTAGATTGAACAAAAACCCTAGAAGAACATTCTGTAGAGAACAATCGTACAGTGGCAGGTACATGGACTACTAGATCATTTAAAGTATCAGGACTTTTCCATCTATAACTTCTGATTTTATAAGTCTCATTGCAATGATCAGTTGGTGAGGTTGTGAATAATTGCTGTTCTAATGGCTGAAGGCTGGGAACTGCTGATAGTGATGTTTTAGGTATTTATATAATATATATATATATCATAAATGGCTACAGGTTGTTTGGTTCAGCAACAGGGCAGCAGGTATGAAATGTGATCTTGTTGACCAAATAAGGAACTCTAAGCTCTCTTCTAGTTCATCTTGAACAGGAATCCAAGGTAAAGGGGATTTTCTTGCACACATGACAGAATAAGGAGGATATGTCCACATCATGAATGCAAGAAATGCAGGATTCAGAGATTGTTTTGGGAGAACTAGGATTGTCAATTGCACCATTTATTTTATTGGTATGAGTTCTGAATAAGCCATGGCTACATCTGGAAATTATACAAAACAATGCCCACTAGGGATAGCTCAGTGGTTTGAGCATTGGCCTGCTAAATCCAGGGTTGTGAGTTCAATCCTTGAGGGGGCCACTTGGGGATCTGGGGCAAAATCAGTACTTGGTCCTGCTAGAGAAGGCAGGGGGCTGGACTTGATGACCTTTCAAGGTCCCTTCCAGTTCTAGAAGATGGGATATCTCCATTAATTATAATTACAACAACGGGTTGACACTGGATGGGGGTCCTATTGTAGACAAAATGCTGGCAGCTTCCAGAGTCTATACAGGTCTGTCTCATCTGACGCGGGGGTTCCGTTCCGCGGTTAGCGCGTAAAGCGAAAACCGTGTATAGCCAAAACCCCATTGAGTTCAATGGCGGGCGAAATCGCCCGCACCACAGGTATAGTATTAAAATTGTTGTTTTTCTCTTTTTTTTTTGTTTTTGCCAACCGCGTAAAGTTGAAATCGCGCATGTTAAATGCGCGTAAGATGCAACAGACCTGTATAACCATTGTACGGTAGTTGAACATGCTGAAAAGCAGGTAGTAAACTGGTCTGGCAAAACTCATCTCCACTAGTCTGGTACCTGGCAGGAATCTTATATAATACTTCCTAGTTTAGGTAAAGCTATAGTACTTGATTTGGGTGGGGTTGGACACAGCAACCTTGATAGTGTCTCTTTTACTATCATGTACCTTTGCTGAGCACACACTGCAAAGTCCATTCAACTTTCCTTAAAGCAACCCTTGTATCACAAATCTGATAGAAATAGGCACAAAGGGGTACGGTCAAGAGAGTGTAATAGATCTATAACATTCCTACGTAACTCATCTGAGCTCCCCAATAAATCTACCAACACACTTGGCTGAGAGCCTGGTGAATCAAAGTCCACTCAGTCTCCCAGCTACACTGTTACTGCTACACATCCCCGGATGGACTTAACAAATGACTCATGGAGCATGGCTCATGCTCATAAATTTCTAGCCTTTTTTTTTTTCCTGGTAAAGATCCAAATTAGTGTTTCCATGTACTGTATGTATTTTTTTCAAATCAATTATTGTGAATTTAATAAATGCCAATGGATTATTAAAACATAACCAGCAAGGCATTAACTACCCTATTAGATACTTGACCATATGTACTTTCTGTTAAAGGATGGTAATTCATATCTAAAATAACTGTGAAGCTAAGAACCTTAAAAAAACAAAAACATTTATCTAAAATCAAGAGGACATTCCCGCCCATAAATATTGGGTCTAAAACCTACAAGTGTCTTTTTAAGGTACAAAGGCAGAAAAACAACTGCTTTGCAAACAAGCCCTTATCAGTAATACATCAAACACAGTATATCTGAACAGCACAGACCACTAGATACAAAAGGAGGATTGTTAATCCAGCAGCATTCTGAGCTACATAACCTCAATTAAAAATTCAGTGCAATGCGCCAGCTTTTGCTGGTAGTATATTGGTAACATGCACATGCTGGCACTCAGGAGCTTCCTGGCCTCAAATCAGAATAGTTCTCAATTAAAACAAACCCTCTTTCCAACTACAAGCTGACCCCCACTCTTCTTTTTGTCTTTCCACCCTTTGGTCGTTGTGGGACACCGGAGCCCCAAGTTTCAGACATGCATTAAGAAGCAGTTCAATTTAGGAACCATTCCAACTGAAGATTCCCCCTTCCCCCACCTAGAGGGCGTGGTTTAGTTTCATCTCCTCTAATTAGCATGCAATGGATATGCAGACGCTTGATTAGGAAGCTGATTCCAATGTAGATTTATATTAATGAGGGGATCCACTTTGAAGCTTTCTTTTCTTATCACTGGGAGGGGAACAGAATAGGGTGGAGTAATTAGATATTATAAAGAGTTATGCATTTAGATTAATAGATTTATTTTTAAACTGCAGCAGCCCTGTGCATGCCTATTTTAAGTTAAGTTTCTTAGCTTTCTTTTTTTTTAAATAAAATAACGTTGCATATTGGTATGTTAAGCAAATCAAACCATGGTCTGACATGTTATGTCCTTTGCCCAGATGTAGATACTATTTGAACAGAATAATTTTGACAGTAAAGCATTAACCTCATCAAGATTATTCAAGGGACAAAATTAAATTGGTTAAAATAACCTGTCGGTAATTAAGGCTATTCTTCATTTATAACAGCCGTAGGAACAACAGTTCTTTAGCAAAACAGCAGAATGTGGCCCTTCCCCAAAGCTCCTGGTTTTCTGGGGTGAAGTATGAAACAGTTTATCAATATGTCATATAGCACTTAATCAACACAGAGTCTACTCTATTGAGAGAAACCTAAGTGCAGTAACCCTGCTGTGTTAGCCTTTCTTCCCTTTGTAGGAAGGGTCTGGGAACATGGAGTTACTTTCTGACAGCAGCCAAATTCCTCCCACATGAGAGTAAAACCTACAAACATCATCAGGGTAAAAAAATTATGCTGTTGCTCTCACAATGTGTTCTGTATTTTGCTTGCAGGCAAGTGCCATAATGGAAAACTACTAACAGACATTAATGCGTCCATCCACACAACACATACAGTATCCCAAATGGTTTATCCTCTGTGTCCACACTCCTGATACCCATTTTAAATCCAATATAATCCAAGGTTTCTGAGTTTCCAGATCATTTTGGATGTTTATCAGCTTGATACGATCACTGTATCTGTTCCTCCTCCACTAAGTAGGCTGTAAAAGAACCAATATGTACAAAGAACAGCCTCTGCCTTTTAGGGAGAAAAATATATATTTCATTTTCCTATTCTCATCCTCCCAAGCTTCCCCAGTCCAGTACATTTCAATGAAGTTTTGAAGGTGTGTCTCTATATTTGACCCTAAATGTTTCATTTTATAAAACAACAAATGTAATCAGCAAGTACTTTGGCAGCTACTATTAGCAAAGGCCATACCCTGAGAATATGTGGTGAGAGTATTAAGAGGAGACAGCAGAACCGAACATAATTTACTAACATTTTTTGCCACGTTGAAAATATATACACACATTATCCTCCTGATTTAATTTCTGATTTTTCAGCTGCTTCATATAGTGACTTGCTTTTCTATAATATACATATGTGTATCAATTAAATACCATTTTCTTTCTATGCTCAAAACACATTTCACTCTATTTGAAATCACAGGTTGAGAGGCACCAAAGCAGCAGAATTTCCCTAGTCCAGAAGGGTTGGACTCCTGTTTCCCTCACTCCCTCCAGAGTACTATGAGGAGGGTAGTTAAGATCTTGTGCAGGTATGGCACTCCAGAGGCTGGACATGTGTGCTGTGCTAGCAATGGCTGGCATTTATCAACATACTCATCAGAGGGCAAAGAGGTTGGCGACTTCAAGGAGCCTCATGTAGGTCACAAATAGTGCTGGTGGGGAGCCAGCAATAAAGGAGAAAAGGCATGCAAAGTGCCAGATCTGTTCACTTGATTTTAAAAGACCCCATCAGCTTTTCTTTTTCATTTACTTCCTTGTGAGTCCCTCATCCAGTTGCTTAATGTTGGACTGACAGGGAAGCTTGTTCAAAAGCCACCAGAGGCAGATAAGGCCTGGTTTTCTGTGTAACTATTAACCGAGAAACGCTGTTAATGCTAATCCTGCAAACACCAACCTGTCCTGAACCCCCCATTAACCAGCCACACGAGGGGGACAATTGGACCCTTCCTAAGTGAGGAAAGGGGTCATTTTGCTAATGGCCATTGGTAGAGGCAAAGTTATTTTGCTAATAAAGATGGCACCAATTTACAGCTGTCAAATATTGGCAGGGATAACTGGGGTGGTTGGAGTAGGGTGAGCTCAGGCATGTGACCTGGACTCTGACGCCCCATTGCAAACACTTACAGTAGTCCATGAGGGACTGGCATTGCCAGTTGAGGTCATTGTCCCACAGGGTGCAGCTCTCCCATAATGACGCTTGGTGCTGGTAGGGCGCTGACTCCGATTCCAGCCAGCCCCGGCCGGACAGTGCAATGATGCCCAAGATGATAGCTAAGCCCAGGAGAAGGGGCAGGAGCCACCTGCATCTCCAGCAGGCAAGGGTACACGTCGCCATCTCATGCAGCAGTCAGGGCCTTCAGCAGACAATGGGTGCCACAAGCCTGAGAGCTCTTTCTGGATTCTGCAGGGCGGGGTGTTTTGAGAGAGAGAGTGTGTGTGTGTGTGTGAGAGAGAGCTGCTTTTTAATCAGCAGAAAGGCTCTAAGGGAGGAGAGAGCCCCACCTAGATTCCAGTGACTAAGAGCCGCAGCAGCAGCAGCAACCTGTTGAGCCAGAGAGGAGCTGCAGGGCTGGGCTCAACTGCCTTGCTGCTCTGTTCCTTTTCCCTGGCTGCTAAACAAACCAAGGTTCCAATTACACTCCCTAGTCTAGGCACTTAACCCTTTCCTGCCCAGCATAAAATGCACCTCATACGTTCACAAGTCCTTTTTTCAGTACAAGAAGATTCAGGGCTGCCCTAGGCTGTGAGAAAGTGAAATTTCATAAAATATGCCATATTTAAAATCTCATTGAAAGGCACTACAAAAAGCATTCTGTAGTGGTGCTGATCAAAATGTCTGATGTAAAAAATATTTACTATAAAATCAGCCCTTTTGTTTTTTGGTCAGTGAATCAGCCACAAACTGATCCTGTATTTCTTTTAACATTGTCATTATTCATAATTATTTCCCATAATTATTTCAAGTATTAGTTTCCAACCTGCAAATTGGATCATGAACTGATCACTTTAACTCTTCACTGTGTTCATGCTATGTTGTAGCTTGTACCTGGTTACTTAAGTCTAAGGGTATGTCTACACTACAGGATTAATCCGAATTTATATAATTCGAATTTAGGAAACCGATTTTATAAATTCGAATGTATTCGGCCACACTAGGCACCATTAATTCGGTGGTGTGCGTCCAAGCTACCGTAGTAGCATCGATTTCCAGAGCGTTGCATTGTGGGTAGCCAATAACATCTAATTGCCAATAACATCGAATTGCGGCCACACTAACCTTAATTCGGATTAACAATACCGATTTTGACGCTACTCCTCTCGTCGAGGAGGAGTACAGAAATCGAATTAAAGGGCTCTTTAATTCGAATTAAATGGCTTCGTTGTGTGGACGGTTCCAGAGTTAATTCGAATTAAAGCCACTAAATCCGAATTAAAGGTGTAGTGTAGACCAGGCCTAACAGATCTCCTTCAGTCCCCACATATCAGGCTGTCTCTTTAACATCTCCTTGTGGCTGTCCTGTTGGCAGTTGCAACTAAACATGGCTAAAACTAAGATCCTGAATTTATCTCCCACGCTTTTCTCTCTTCCCTCATTCTTGATAATTTACTATCCCTTCTGTTGCTCACACACAGAGTCTGAGCACTGAAAACAGGTCAGTTATCAAAAATGGATGGTATTAATTATGAGCTACCAAAAACTGATATTATTAATATGTTAATCATCTCATGTATTGAAGGCTTAAAACCTGTTGTTATTGAATTAAAATGTGTGACTTCTCACCCAATTTTGAGATAGTGAAAATGCAAATTAGGGGCAAAAACTGTCTTTAGAATGGAAGTGAGAAATTATTAACAAGGAAATCTGCTTGTTTTAACTATAGTTTACCTGCTATTACGGTCAGCATTATGCCAGGTCCCTGTATGTTGACTGACATTAACTAAATGATTTATTGGAATATATGGCCAGAAAAATTAAGTGGGCATCCGGCCCCAGAATTTTTAGAATCTGCAAGGACTTGTGACGTGGTAACACCAAACAGCTTATAAAGTATCGCTCTTTTTCCTAAAGTCCTTTTTTAAAGGACTCCACTGGCAAACTCTGGAAAGAAAATACAGCTGTTCATACCAATTTCAATGAAACCTGAATGAAAGAGGTGTCTCAGTTAATAAAGTTATTAAGTTTGCTTCCCATAATGTATGTAATTTGTTCTTAAAAATAGCTCTAAGTCATTATCTGCATATTTGATGCATAGTATGTGACATATTTGTTAGTGTATAAATGACAAGGTGTGGCTATGAATTATTGTTACCTAGAAGGTACTTTTGAACTAAATTGATACTTTTAATTATTAAATAAATTCTTAAATTTGAAATTGTATTGGGTTGAATTGATGGACAGTCCCACCATTTAATTAACACATAAAGCTTATAATTGGCATGTCAAGTTTGATTGGTAAATTAATGAAGGATTTGTTTTAAGGTCCATTGTTCTATACTGGTATTGAAAATACCTATCCAGAAAAAATACAGTATATTTACCACTGTGTGTTAAGATTTATTGTGAAAATATATTGGTTTGTTGATTTGACATAGATTTTTGTATAAAGTTTTAGTATTTGATGTCAAAATCATTTGTTTAGAAATTATGAACACTATTATCTAATCAACTTTATTTTTCATTCTGTAATTTCTAATATTACCATAAATATTATTTTGGTTAATAAAATATATAAACTTATAAGAATTCTTAAAGTCAACTGAGATACAAACAACGTCAAGAAATGTAAGATGGGTAAGTGATTAATTGAACATTTCTTAACGAATATACATTTGATACCATGTGTCATGTATCTTGCCCATATTTTTGAATGATCTCTCTCTATGGATCCTCACATCAAGGCTACATCCAAATATTGCTACTTATTCCTTTATAACATATCCTGTTTTCTGTCTGCTGCAGACTGCCAAAGCTCTCATCCAGGCCCTTGTCATATTGCATCTTGACTACTTTAATTTTCTCTTCTTCAGCCTTGACTACTGCTACCAGGCCCCTGCAATTTCATCCAAAGTGATGCTCTCAAATTCTTCGTAATCCTGTTGTTCAGATTCCATCCCTTTTTCACATAAACAATAAAATATAGGGCCTAAATTGAATGTACATGTAACTCCTCATTGGGGATTGCATAAGGTATACATAAGGGTAGAATATGGCCCCATGAGTACCTGTTTGGTTTTTTTTGTTTTTTTGGTTTTTGGGGAGGGGGAGGGAGAGCTTCTGTAAAAAGTGTAACCAGTGCCAGTTTAGAAGTGATAGCTCAGTGTAGGGTTACCATACGTCCGGATTTTCCCGGACATGTCCGGCTTTTTGGTCCTCAAATCCCCGTCCGGGGGGAATTGCCAAAAAGCCGAACATGTCCAGGAAAATGCCGGCATCCCTGCCCCAGTCCCCTGCTTACCTGAGCTGCTCCGGCAGGCTGCGAGCTGCAAGCAGATTCCCCGCGGCGGCGGCGGCTGCTGCTGCTCCCCCCAGACACTTCAGCTCTGTGCAGCTGAAGAGCGGAGCTGCCCGAGCGCTTCCGGCTTCACGGTTTGCCGGGCAGCCCCCAGACCTCCAGACCCTGCGCCCCCAGCCGGGCACTTCCCCTCCCAGGCTTCGGCTGCGCTAGGGAAGCGCCTGGCCAGGGGCGCAGCGGGTCTGGAGGTCTGGGGGCTGCCCGGCAAACCGTGAAGCCGGTAGCGCTCGGACAGCTGTTTCGCATGGCTGGGAGGGAGGAGGGGGAATGCGGGGCGCTCGGAGGAGGGGGAATGCGCGGCGCTCAGGGGAGGGGGCGGAGTTGGGGCGAGGACTTTGGGGAAGGGGCGGGGTTGGGGCGGGGACTTTGGGGAAGGGCGGGGTTGGGGTGGGGAAGGGGCGGGGCCAGGGTCCCGTGGAGTGTCCTCTTTTTTAAAACCTTAAATATGGTAACCCTAGCTCAGTGGTTTGAGCATTGGCCAGCTAAACCCAGGGTTGTCAGTTCAATCCTTGAGGGGGCCACTTAGGGATCTGGGGCAAAAATCAGTACTTGGTCCTGCTAATGAAGGCAGGGGGCTGGACTCGATGACCTTTCAGGGTCCCTTCCAGTTCTGTGAGATAGGTATATCTCCATATTATATAAGTGCTTGGTTTGTTCAGTGGTGAGATTTCCCAACCCACCCTCATCACTCAAACAAATAACCTCAGAAGTGGAAACAGTTTCTTCAAGACTAAAAAGAGATTGTATTGAGTGCAATATACTAATGGTAAGGGAAGAAGGGAGAATTATGTTAAGATTAAAATATGCTTTGTAAGAGTCACAGATGTGTTGCAGTGAAAGTGTGCCACACAGGCAGAGGTAGCTGGATTCTTATGATATCTAAGGTTAGAGACTCTAACCCCCAATTCAGGAAGGTATTTTAAGCGTGTGCCTAACTTTAAGCATGTGCATAGTCCCATGAAGTCAATTCATTCAGTGAAGGGATAATTCACATATATAGTTAGGAACATGCTTTAAGTAGCTTACTATATTGGGGTCTAAAGGGAGTATGGGGAGAGGCAACCCTTGCTACATCTCTTAAAACCATGTAATCTATGTCCCTCCCCGACCCCCCAGTGCAGCCATCATAGTGCTGTTCAGTGTATTGCTGGAGACTTGGCCACTCCCCTACCTCACCCAACCATGCCCCTTCTTGTTTCACAACACTGCCATCAGCACTAAACTGGGCTTCTCCTACCCCCCTCCCCAGTGCAACCACACAGAGGTACATGTAAGTTTTCCCTTCATTTTTAAATGAATGACCGTCATTGAAGTCCAGCATATATTTCTCCTGTCACTGCCCTCAAGCCACACTTCCCACTCCTCAGCAGTACTATCCTTTGCACACTAGGAATATCCTTAATCACCCTAAAACTGATACTTTTTTGGGTGGCACAGAGTAGACAAATTTGCCCAAAAAGAAGAATTCCCCTTACGTTTTGCATTGCTTTCTGGACTCTACTTCTGGAAACCTCACTGAGCTGTGTAGAAGAAATACCAGTGACAGTCCAGCTGAAGGGAAGCCTCTTGGGAAATCAAAATAAATCCAAAGATAAACAAAAATCTATTGTATATTATCTGTGGCCAAGTGTTCAATGACATATTACTGACCTTTCCCTGCCCTCAGTGCTAATGTTCCTGTTATCTAGCACTGAAAAATCTAACAAACCAATATGGCAGCCTTAGCCGAGCAGGAAGTTCCATGTGGGTATGGTGCGTCTCTCCGGTCAAAGGTGCGTTGACTGCTTATGCCCGGAGAGCAGAGGGTAGCTATCAACTCTGAGACTTCAAAGAAACAAACCAAAACCTTAGTGATGCATGTGATCATGGGAAAAGAATGCCAAAACCTCTAATGAAGTGAAGCAGCCTTTGCTTAGCTAACCTGCTCAAATGTCTTGGGCATGTGACTCACTTGGGCACAAAACATTCTGGAACAAGATGCTATCTCAGACATGCAGGATCCTGAATTACAACACAAAGTCATCTGTGTTGTAATTAGAGTGAATCTAGACCCTTCTTCCTGAATGGCACCTTTATGTGACAACCATAAACCAGGGAAACCATAAGTAGCCCTAAATCCCTTGTTTCTCCTCGCACCTTTAATTATTGAGTATAAAAGGGTTGTATAGCCTTTGTTTCAAATCACATAATTCCATCATCTTTTTTTATTTTGTAGCAATATTTTTTCTGCGCTACACAGCTGGGGCTCTGCCTGCATTTGGCTATTTGATATGTGGTGTAATTTGTGTCAGCAAAACCATATGCTGCCCTGAGCTACAAAGCAAAATTTCCATTTAATAATCACTTCTAGTCTATTTTTTGAAAGGGCCTAGAGCCTGATCCAAAGCCCATCCAAGTGAATGGGAGTCCTTCCATTAATTTCAGTAGGCTTTGGATCAAGTCTTTTTAAAGAGCAGCAACATCAGCCTCATAAAGCCATTATAAAAGCTGGAATACAACTCCTTACAAGGCTTATACCTAAAGGTTAAATGCTAGTACTTTGAAATATTTCTGTTACAAACTTTTAAGTCTATGCAGGTTTCTTTCTTATTTGTTTTGATCTCATTTTAAAAGAGGTGGCCACCAACACACAACTACAGGACTGGATCTTTAGTTGGATTTACAGTGCCCCCTGCTGGATCCTGTTGAGATTGAACATTCTTTGTGGTGACTCGTGGCTTTAAGCTACTGTCTGGCACATTTCACCTTTTATGAATCATTAAGTTAAACAAGTCCAATGTAAACAGGAGTGACTCTGACCTCAGTTACCTCCATAGAGCCTTAGTGACTCAGTGGAGTTGAACAGGTATGAGTGCAAAATTTGTTTCACATCTGGTTTCCAATAAGAAAATATCTGTACTTAAGATATTTTTATTCTTTGTAATTATAATCCATTTTCACTGAGCTGCATACATTTTGAAATCTGTTTCCACTCCACCAGCACTTATCGGAAGCTTACTCCACTGTCACTCTCAATATCTGTCTCTGAGGGTGGTCAGCAATGTTCTATCAAAACTGTTTTTCAATGGCAAATTGTGTTTTTGCCTAAACAGATTTTTTTTTCATGATGAGTGTCTGCTTTCCATGGAAAATTTGGATTTTTTTAAAAAAACCAAACACCTGGAAAACCAAAATATTTTTACTTGGCTATGCCACCGTGATGCCTCCTGCAAGTTGCATCTTGTACCTAGTCTCCTCTCTCGGCAGGCTCCCCAACCAGACTTAATCTCTGTTGACACACCAGAGCCATGGAAATCTTATGTTAGGGTTGCCACCCCCCAGGATTGTCCTGGAGTCTCCAGGAATTAAAGACTCATCTTTAATTAAAGATTATGTCATGTGATGAAACCTCCAGGAATACGTCCAACCAAAATTGGCAACCTTATGTGATGTATCACCTTCCCTCACCAAGAGGGGCAACCGTCATGCATCATGGATCTGTAGTGTGACCAGGTAGCCCAGCCTACAAAGGAGAATAGGACCTGAGGCACCTGAACTATAACTTGCATGAGGCACTGTGGTGGCATTCCTGAATCAAATGTTGGTTCTTGATTTTTTGCTGAAAAGGTGACAATTTCTGAGGGACATAAAAAAGCCATTTTCTGACCAGTTCTAGTCAGCAGCCTGCATTTTATTGGATTGGTAAAAGCCACCTGGAGCCAGCTCAACAGAGATTGACCTCACCCTTAAAACTCAAAAGGGATAGTAGGTAGAACACCCTCTTATTGCACATGCTGTTCATTTGCTTGCTGTGTAGATGCCATAGCACAGGATTCTGAGATTAGAGGCTCTGCATTTCTAGCTTCCTGGGCTTATGTAAGCATACAGGCCTCTTCGATGCCACAGATATATCGAGTGAAGTCCTGGCCTCATTGAAATCAATGGCAAAACTACCATTGACCTCACAGGAGCCAGGATTTCACTCAAGGGCTCATTTGAGGACTCTGGTACAGCACATGTAGCTTGATGGGGCTCACACAGTGTCCAAGGCCTTAGCACAAGCTAGGGGCCCATGACTGAGGGTCAGGAAAGTGTCACTGCAGCCTCTCCTCTCCTTTTAAGGAAGTTCTTTGGCCATCTTCTTTCCCTACCAAGATGTAAAGAAGGAAAAAACAAGCAAACAGAAGAACTAATTACAACCTTAACCTCCATCTTAAAGATCTTTTTATCTAGAGATTTTTCTTATGCAGGTTGCTAACATAGGTCTGCAAGACCCTAAGAGAGTGGAATAAGAGCTAAGATTTATCTGGATTACATAGAAAACCTCATGTCCAGGAATGGTACCACAGCACAGGAAGTTGGACATTATTTCCTACAGTTTTTAATGTTTTGTTTTTCTTTTTAAAAATGTTAATGTGCCCAAAGCAAAGCGCAACATTTACTGTAGTAGATTTTTACATAGAAGATGTGTTTACATTTTTGCTTCTGTTCTCTCACAGATGGACAGAAGAGGCTGAAGAATTTCTGTAGAGCAGTTTAATTATTTTTTCAAAATGGCATTTTCACCTTAACGTGCATAAACTGGGGGAAGATGCTAATTTTGGAGTGTAATTGGTTTATGGAATGTAAGGGATGAATAGAAGCGGGGGATGCAAAGTTTAGGTGTCAGAATCTTACAACCCAACTTGATTCAGAGGGAATAATTTGCTAATATTACCTGATACAATCCTGATAACAACTGGAGACCAATGTTAATCGTTAAACATCTCCATAGTCCAAGTGGTTCTCAACCTATTTACCATTGTGGGCTGCATATGCAGTTCTCTATGTTATGTAGGCTGCATCCACACAATATATATATTACCTGTATGGCCCTGAGGATGTCACATGGGCTGCACCTGTGTGCTGATTGGGCCTCAAGTGGCCTGCAGTCCCGCAGGTTGAGAATCACTGCCATAGTCAATTGTCAATTGTCAAGGCTGAATTCAGAATCAAAACTGCATATTAGTCAGAATTAAGGTACCTCTATTATTATATTATTTTGAAGACAACTGTGACAGCTGATGCGTGCAGGCTTTTTGTTCTCTGTTTATACACTGTCTAGCACAACAGAGTCCTGGTCCTAAGTGCTACTTCATTACTACTACTAATAATAATTAATAGCCATTCTCCTTTGAATTTTCATTCCTACGAGATACAAGAAAGGCTGCCATATGTTACCACTAGAGGGCAGAAGACACTAAAAAATGTTAAGGAATTTTGAGACCCATGTAGGTGCAAATGTTGCCACTCTGCTATAGGCAGTGCCCTACGGTGAAATTCATCCTGTGCAAGCATAGGTGCGGGAACTAAGGGTGCTGGGGGTGCTGCCGCACCCCCTGGCTTAAAGTGGTTTCCATCATAAACAGGGTTTACAGTTTGGTTTAATGGTTCTCATTACCCCCACTATAAAAATTGTTCCAGCACCCTGGTGTGCAGGTCCTTGTGTGGGTCCCCTGCACCCGAGTGAGCTAATGCCTTTCTAAAACCTTGATCCTAACAACACTTATGCATAAGAGTTGCCTCATTTAGTTCAATGGGGCCCCTTAGGTTCTGCACGTGCCAAATGTCACCCAGGGATGTAAGTCTTCGCTGTACCAGGGCCTAGGTGTGTCTGGGCCATTTCAACTTCTCTAAACTCAGTTCAGCCTAAGGGTACGTCCAGACTACCCGCCGGATTGGTGGGTAGTGATCAATCTATCGGGAATCGATATATCGCGTCTCGTCTCGACGCAATATATCGATCCCTGAACGCGCTCCCGTAAACTCTGGAACTCCACCAGGGCGAGCGGTGGTAGCGGAGTCGACGGGGGAGCCGCAGCCGTCAATCCCGCGCCGTGAGGATGGGAGGTAAGTCGAAATAAGATAAGTCGACTTCAGCTACGCTATTCCCGTAGCTGAAGTTGCGTATCTTACATCGATACACCCTCTCCCCCCCGCCCCCCCAGTGTAGACCAGGCCTAAGAATCATCAGGGGGAAAAAATCAATCTGAGACCTGAGAAAAGATCAACCCAGCCCTGAAAATACACAGGAGAGAGAAGAAATATTTGTTAAAAATGAAACAAAAGGTTTATATTTTAAAAAATGTTTTTGAGAAAAGTATTTTAAGAATATTAAAGTTAGAAAAGATTTTAAAATTAATTTTCAAAAAATGACATTAATAGACTAATAGATTTGAAGACCAGAAAGGACCATTAGATCATTAAGTCTGACCTCCTGCATAACATATTCCATTCAATTTTACTCACTTACCCCTGTATTGTGCCCAATGCATTGTGTTAGGCTAAAGCAGATCTTCCAGTCTTTTGATCCAATGGTTAATTACCCTCATTTTAAAAAATGTGTGCCTAATTTCTGATTTGAATTAGTCTGGCTTCAGCTTCCAGCCATTGGTTCATGTTCTCCATTAGATTAAAGAACCTTTTAGTACCCTCTATTTGCTCTGTAAGCAGGGCCAGCTCCAGGGTTTTGGCCGCCCCAAGCAGCCAAAAAAAAAAAAAAAAAAAGCCGCGATCGTGATCTGCGGCAGCAATTCGGCGGGAGGTCCTTCGCTCCGAGGCGTAGTGAGGGACCGTCCGCCGAATTGCCGCCGAATACCTGGACGTGCCGCCCCTCTCCGGAGCGGCCGCCCCAAGCACCTGCTTGACAAGCTGGTGCCTGGAGCCAGCCCTGTCTGTAAGGCATTTTCTCCAGCTCTTGAATCATTTTTCTGGCTCTCTTCAGCCTCCTCTCCAATTCTTCATCCTTTTAAAACTGTAGATAACACAACTGGATTCAGTACTGCAGTATCAGTCTCACCAGTGCATATACAGATGTAAAATCACCTCCCTAATCACTACTCTTCTGTTTATACATCGAAGGATCGCATTAGCCCATTTTGCCATGGCATCGCACTGGGAGCTTAGGTTGATTTGTTTGTCTACTTTGACCTCTAAATCCTTTTCAGAGTCATTGCTTTTCAGGATACAGCCCCCCTTTATAGATCTGGCCTGGATTCCTTGTTCATAAGTGTATGATCCTGTGTTGGACTGTACTAAAATACATATTGTTTGAATGGGCGCAGTTTACCAAGTGATCCACTGCGCTCTGTATGACTGCCCTGTCCTCATCATTATTTTCCACTCTGCCAATTGTTATGTCATCTGCAAATTCTATCAGCAGTGATTTTATATTTACTTCCAGATCATCGATGAAAGTGTTTCATGGTATCAGGCCTGGTCCTGATCCCTGCAGTACTCTATAGAAACTCCCACATGCAGTGATAATGCTCCATTGACAACTACTTCGGAGATCGGTCAGTTAGCCAGTTCTTTCTTAATACATGTAACTTGTGCTTTATTGATATTGTAAGGTGCAGTCTCTCTTTCTCTCTGACCCAAATGACTGTTCCACTGTGGATAAATTCTTAAGTAACCATTGGGCTAGAGAGAGAAAGGACACGATAGTGAGACTGACTTTGTAGTCTAGTGGCTAGGGCACCCACATAGGAGGTGGGAGACCCTGGCTCCAGTCCCCTGGCTCCAGTTATTCTTTCATTAGCAAAAGGAGAGAGTGAGGGAACCCCAACATCAGAATATGCCATAGCCCAGCGATGGGAGCCCTGCCCACTCCTGAGAGGTAGACAACCCCTGTTCAAATCCTTTCTCCCTGGTGGGCAGGGGGAGTTGAACCTGGATCTCCCATGTCCCAGGCAAGTGTTCTAACCAGTGGACTAAAAATTATGAAGTGGAGTATGCTGCCTCCTTTGGCTGTTTTGTGTGGAGTGAGGCAGGTGCCTAACTTATTCCCAAGAGAAGTAGATCAAGCGCCTAAGCCTCCTCACAGCAGGTGGTGGGTTCCCATTCATGGGTCACAAGCAGAGCCCGACACCTCCCTGCAGCCCAGACATAGCCGCCCAGCTCAGTAAGAGGAATGGGACTTAGCACACACCCCTCTCCTCGACATCTCCCATTGGCTATCTTAGGTGTCTCCGCACGGAGCATGTTGGCTTTTGTGGCCTGTGTTATAAGGCACCTACCTCTCCCTATTCATTGTATAGGAGCTTACGCACTGAACTCAGCTTTATGGATCACACTATGAGTCTGTGATTTTTCAGGCACCTAAAAGTGAGGTGTCACGACACTTAGCATTGCAACACCTGAGTCCCTTTGTGGATCCATGCATAAGTATATTACATCTACGCAGTTACCTTGATCAACCCAATTTCATCAAAGAATGAAATCCAGTTTGTTTGACAAGACCTATTTTTCATAAAACCATGTTGACTGCCATTAATTATTTTCCAATCCTTTAATTCTTAATCAATTGAATCCTGTATCAGATTTTCTGTTAATTTGCTTGGGATTGATGTCCAGCTGTATGCTCCCACTTTGCCCTTTTTGATCATTAGTACTCTTCCATCTCTTCTAGAATTTCCCTGGTATTCCAAAATGTATTAAAAATTAACATCAGCAGGTGAGAGATCTCCCCACCATCTGTTTTAGAACTCTTGTTTACCAGTTATCCACTGACTTATAAATATTTATCCCTAGTAGATGTTCTCTAACATTCTTCTCAGTTACTAATGGACTGGAAAGTTTTCAAATATTTTGGGAAAAACTGGTTTATTGGAAGAAAATTAGCTTTGTTTTCTACTAGGTGCAGCAAGAGGACGGAGAGAGCTCAGCAGGCCTTGCTGAGAGGATAGTGTCTGTAATCCCTGCAAGGCTGAAGAGCTGGGAGAAAAATAAATAAAACAAAACAAAAAAACAGGTGCTGCCCTGGTAGCAGTGCAAGAGTGCAATCATGTCGGAGCCACATTGGCAGGAATAGTGGAGGAGGAGGATCCGGGCAGAGGGCAACCTTGGGGTGGGGGAAACTGAAAGGGAAGGGAGAAAAAGAAAACTGGTGGCACTGGGAGTGGAAGAAAGAGATGCCATCAGGAGCAGAGGTACTGTGAGGAAGAGTCTCTCTAGCAGGCGGGCTGGGGGACAGCACCTGATCATCGCTTCTGAGGAAGATATTTGGGAGAACGGAACCTTCTCTTCACTTACTCCAACCCTGAGTGTTTCTGTTCTGTACAGTAATAAACAATAAGATATCAGCACCAGACTTGAGTAGAATGGGAAGGGAGAGGAATTATCTTTATTGCCATTACTGGTAATCAGTTAGCATTGAAATGTATGTATACTCGAACATTGTGGGGTGCTAGCCTGGTCTCTCTCTCTCTCATTTACAGATGGTAATTACATTGAAGGTACAGTCTGATCAGTTGGGAGAGCAAGACCACAAGAGACTTCAAATGGTCATGCACTGACAGATGAGACAATATAGACTGGGGCAATAAAAAATATTTGCAAAACAAATGAAAGATCACATTTCTCCATGACGACCCCTCTGTTGTAAATATAGAAAAAGAGGCAAGGGTTAAAGCACTATCTAAAAAGCAATTTGGCAAGAAGAACATATGGCCAAGTAGGTAGGTGTTAAACACACAGAGAGATAACTGTAAATTGTCTCATGCTGCATCCCTGCTTCTGCCCCTTTGGGCGTCTTTCATCTCCATAGGTCAGGTCAGCACCAGCCTTGAGCTGCGAGCAGTGCAGAGTCATCCCACCACATGAAGCATTGGGGAGCATCCTGCTCTAGGGAGGTAGAAAGGCACTCAGAGGTCACAGGTGTGCAGCGGCTGTGTAAATTTGTTAGTCTCTAAAGTGCCACAAGTACTCCTGTTCTTTTTGTGTATACCCACTGATATACCCCTTCCTCAAATCTGGGGTGGTTGGATCCAGGGTTTTTGGTTTGGGACCATTTCTATGCACAGCCACGGTGTAAGATCTTCCTCTGTTCTGAGGCCTCTGAACAAGCATTATAGTGTGGATTAAAGATAGAATGTTTGCTTGGATCCTACAGTCCCTTGGATCTATGAGGAATTTAGGTCCAAAATGTAGCTTCTGTAAAGATTAGAACACAATAAAATAAAAAAGGGATGACGATTTACAAACCCTGAGCTGAACAAAAATGTTCTCATGATTTCTCTCTCTTTTTTAAATTTCAGTGCAAATCCTTGTAGAGTGGATTTAAACATTGCCTTGCAATGCAATGTGGCGCTAGTGCCAAAAAGTGAAAGTGACTATAAACAGAAAGTGAATCTGGCCTAGCTAGACATTTATGCCCTGCTCATCATTATGGTATCTGAGCACTGGTATCCTGGCTAGTGAAATTGGCAACGTGGCTGGGAAATACAGAAAGCAAACAAACAATGTAAGTGTTGAAGACTGTCAGATATTTAAATCTCTTTCATCTTTAATACTCTACAATCAGGGCCGGCTCCAGGTACCAGCTTAACAAGCAGGTGCTTGGGGCGGCCAAAGGAGAGGGGCGGCACCTGCGGCAATTCGGGGGCGGCAGGCCCCTCATTCCCTCTAGGAGCGAAGGACCTGCCGCTGAACGGCCGCCGCCGATCGCGGCTTTTTTTTTTTTTTTTCCCCAATTGCCGCTGCCGGTCGCGATCGCGGCTTTTTTTTTTTTTTTTTGCTTGGGGCGGCAGAAATGCTGGAGCCGGCCCTGTCTACAATGAGCTCCATGAAGGCACTGGGATCTGCCTGTGCCAAGTTCATTGCAAGATTCATTCCAAGGTTCATCGCAGAGCCTAGGAGGATAACTCCTAACATGAGTAAGAGAGTGACTTTTAGTGATCTTAGCAGTGTACATTTAAGTAAGAACCTTAGGCCTTGGTACTAGGGTTGCCAGGCATCCAGTTTTTGACCGGAACACGTGGGCAAAAAGGGTTCCTGGCGGCTCTGGTCAGCACCACTGACCGGGCCGTTAAAAGTACAGTCGGCGGCACAGTGGGTCTAAGGCAGGCTCCCTGCCTGCCCTGGTTCTGCACAGCTCCTGGAAGTGGCCGGCATGTTCCTGCGGCCCCTAGACAGAGGGGTGATCAGGGAAGCTCTACATGCTGCCCCACCCACAGCGCCGGCTCCACAGCTCTCATTGTCCAGCAGCCACGGCCAATGGGAGCTTGCGGGCACAGGCAGCGCGCAGATTCCCCTGGCCCCTCCGCCTAGGGGCTGCAGGAACTTGCTGGCCACTTCCGGGAGCTGCGTGGAACCAGGGCAGGCAGGGAGCCTGCCTTAGCCCCACTGCACTGCCGACCATAAGCTGCCTGAGGTAAGTGCCACCCGGCCAGCCCCTGCACCCCGATCCCCCTCCCACAGTCCAACCCCTTGTCCCAGGTCGGAACCCCCTCCCACACCCTAACTCCCTCCCAGAGCCTGCACCCCAACCCCCTGCTCCAGCCCTGCATCCCCCGCACCCTAACTCCCTTCCAGAGCCCACACCCCAACCCCCGCTCCAGCCCTGCACCCCTCCCACACCCTAACTCCCTCCCAGAGCCCAAACCCCTGCCCCAGCCCTGAGCCCCCTCCTGGAGCCTGCACCCCGCACCTCCTCCTGCACCGCACACCCTCTCCTGCACCCCGCATCCCCTGCCCCAGCCCTGAGCCCCCTCCTGCACTCCAACTCCCTGCCCCAGCCTGGAGCCCCCTCCTTCACCCTGAACCCCTCATTTCTGGCCCCACCCCAGAGCCCGCACCCCCAGCCAGAGCCCTCACCCCCTCCCACACCCCAACCCCTTGAGACAGCCCAGTGAAAGTGAGTGAGGGTGGGGAAGAGCGAGCGACGGCAAGAGGGGGGATGGAGTGAGTGGAGGCGGGGCCTCTTAGAAGGGGCAGGGCAGGGGCGGGGTCTCAGAGCAGGGGTGGGGTGTTCAGTTTTGTGTGATTAGAAAGTTGGTAACCCTACTTGGCACTGCCAAGACTTACACATGCTATAAGTAGTCCACTAAATTCAGTGGGACTGCTCATGTGCCTAAAGTTAAGCATATACATAATTCCTTGCAAGATTGGGCTTACGGGCCTTACCTAAAGGTATATTTAAAAGTAACTTCCTCACCCTTGTCTCCCTGGTTGTTGGGACCAAATTCTTTTTAGTATTGTAATTTCCCTTTTTTATGATAGTAGGAACAAAACAAACATGAGAAAATTTAAAAAATAAAAACCCTGCCAGAAACGTCATTTGAATGCACTATAATGAGACTTGTCATTCACGTCAGTAACGACGTGACAATGCCCAGATAATAGCACTGATACTTATCAGCTGTGCTGCACTGCAAAACACTCTTTGTTATTCTCTCAGCAGAGCTGCTTCTATATTATGACTCACCCTTTTATACACTGAAAAATGAAATCCTTGCAAATCAATACACAATAAGGGAGCTGCAGTTATTAAGTAGAGTCCAGCTAGATGGGGCCCAAGGTAGAATACCTGATCCCACATCTGTCGTTTGGGGTCTGTTTGGATCCTGATCTCAATGTCCTGACTAAGACCTGACTGGGCTGGAATGGCGCATCAAGCCCCACCACCAACAGCCTTTGGGGAAATTCAAGTCAGGCTCAATATATAAATGTCAGGACTCAGGCTTAGCTCTAATTCAAACACAGTATGTTGATCAAAATAAATGAAACAAAACAAGTCTTGACTTCACTCACCAGAAGACCTTCCTGCTATGGGGAAGGAGAAAGGACTCTGTGAGCTAGAAAAAGGGAAGTGGAGAGGGAGGGAGACATTGAAGCCGTCTCAGGTGACATAAGCAGCAAGGGAAAACATAGGGATTCTGGACTGAGGAGTAGTGCTATTGATATGAGCTACCCCAATGTGTGTCCTGATCCTGTGATCTTCCCAGCTGACTTTGGGCACAGGTCAATGTGTGAGTTTTTTAAACAAAATAGAATGTGTACCTATTTTGTTTATAGAGTTAAAAGTAACCAAACAGAAGTTGTAAGAATGAAGAGATGTGTAATGGAGTCAGGCTGGTGGCCCCCAGTGGCTATGACCACTGGGACTACACATGCAGGTGTGCCCTCTTTTACTGTTACCATATTCTGCTCCCCACCCTTGTTTCCATTTTTCTCCATTTATTGTGTCTTGTCATATTCCTGGACTGTGAGCACTCTGGGGCAGGGATTGCCTTTGTTACACTTGTGTGTACAGCATGTAGCACTTTGGGACCTTGACCCCTGACTAAGACCTCTAGGCACTACCACCACCACAACAATAATAATAGCAGAAAGGAAGTGGCAGTGCAGTATGAGTTTTGGGTGCAGTGATGTGTGTGACATAATTCTGCATGAGGCTGCTCCTTTCAGTAAGCCAAGTGTAGATGAGGCTGTAAAAAAAGCCAGAGGTAGAGGGCCCAAGCCTGAGAATGACTCTGCAGCCTGGTGGTTGGAGCATGCCCCTACGATGTGGGCAACCCAGCATCTAGTTCCCCTGCTCCAGTGACTCATTCACTACTTAACCACAGTGGCACAGCTTCAAGAGGAGGGACTGAGGGAGCCCCCCATAAGGACATCCCACAATCCAGTGATCAGGGCACTTATCTGAGAGGTGGTAGATCCCTGTTCAAATCCTTTCTCCCCTTCAGGTGGAAGGGAGACCTGAACTGGGGGGCCCCCACATCCCAAGTGAGTACCCTAACCACTGGGCTCACAGTAATGAGGGAGCCCCTTCCTCCCAGCTGTTTTGTGTGAAGTCGCATGCAGGGCCTGATCAAAGTGAGCCTGCTGGATCAGGTCGCACACATGAGTTAGGTGGACGAATGACTATCTTCCCTGGTTGATGAATCACTTGGAGGCTTAGGCAGGAGATAGGCGGCCAGATACTTAGGAGGAGGCAGTTGTGCACTTGTCCAGAAGCAGCAATGTAGGAGCCAAGGGAAATTTTTACTGTGAAAACTTAGGCACTGAGTGAGTTTAGGCATCTACAGGTTTTGGAAAGACTTTTGTGAATCGCAGTGGAGCCAGGACTGGTATTTAGGTCCCTAAACCCAAATGTAGGCACCTGAATCAGGGGCTTATGCACCTAAGTACTTTTGTGAATCTAGACCTTAATCTCCCAGTGCATCAGTTCCCCATCTGTAAAATGCACGTAATAATATTATATGTACAGTGTCTAGCACAATTGAGCCCTAGTCTTGGCTGGCCCCTCGAAGCGCTACTGTAATATTGACAATAAATAATAATCTTCCACCTTCCCTAGACCACAGTTATAATTCAAGAATATATTAAGGAATTTTATTCGATTTCTAGGATAGCTAAACCCTAATCTTGTGAACTTGATGAGACTGAACTGCCCTAGGTCACAAGACAGTTGTTTTTCTCTTTGAAGTCACAGTCACGTGCCAGCAAAGGAAAAATGCTATTGGTAGTGAAATAAACTCCCTCTGGAGAGACAGATCACTGACAGCTTCTGTTATTTTATGGACGTTACATCAAGCTGAGCCTTTGCCATCTGCTCTGCCCCCTAATTGTAAATGCAAAAAGAACAAATCACAGGAACATCTAGAAAATAAAAATGATTTAACTGCCTGTATATGTCCCTCCAAAAATGCAGCCTGCACCAAAGATGTTCTTTCTCATGATTCAGACACAAATCAGAAGGAAAACTGTTCAGACCAGATACAGTAAATTTCCTGCCTACTGAAGTTTTCTTGAACAAACCTGACTCCAGAAGAGGGTTTAACTGTATTTATATTAAAATATGAGAGTTTTATGTAAAGAGCGTCTCTAAATATCTGGCATGCCCTTTGCATCTTAAGCAATAAGGCACAACCGAATGTGAATTATTTAAGGGATAATGCTCACGGCAGAGGAATCTATGAAGCAATAAATGGCTTTTGCAGGTGACTGAATGCCAAAGCAAGCTGTGAAATGTTTGATAAGCAGAAAAGCCATACATTGCAAATATGCCCCAATGCCATGGGAAGTTCTCTTATTCAATTAGAAGAAGAAAGAAAGAAAGAAAGAAAGAAAGAAAGAAAGAAAGAAAGAAAGATTCAACAAATGACAATATCAAGAATTTTTTTTTTTTTACCTAGTAAGGATTTGAAAAATCTGTGCTACTGCTTTCCCAGACTTTGTAGTAATGTTCCTTTGGGGAGTGGAGACATGAATACTTTTCTGAGGGCACATAATGGTGAGTGGTCTATGTAGAAAAAAGTGCTGAGACGGGATACACACACAGGGGGTCAATAAAGATTCATCACATGTGCCAGGATCACATTTAATTTTTCTGTCCTGCCACTGACTCAGAATCCTTCTATTGATGCACAGCTTGTAAGGAGTCCTCCTCACTGCATTGTTAAACACAAGGCCAAAGCCCAAAGGCCATCTGCACAACATAATATGGATCATTACATCATAATTCGAATGTCTCATTTCCAAGATAAAATCACATTTCTGATGTGTGGCATAGGTCTGCCATATCCCATCTACCTGGATTCATTATAGCAATAATGGAGAAGCGTTAGATTTAGAAACAGCATACCTATTCCTTATTTATCTACTTTTGATGCTAGTGAAAATTGAAATAAAACAGTGTTGACTGCATAAGACATTTGTCTTTTTCTCTTTGACCAGCCAATGATATTAGGGATCTTGAATCATGATTTAGGTACAGTGTAGTATTAAAAATATAGGCCTAGCTCCTCAGCTGCTGTAAATTGGTGTAGCTCTATTGACTTCAATGGCAGTATGCTGATTCATACTGAGGATCTGGTTGCCCATAATATAGTTCTGTAACATCAGTCCAGTTTTTTGACAGATCTGTGCTTTGACTGATGGCATTGAACAACACAGGCTATATACAGCCACTCTTGCACACGTACATGATAGAGAATACATGAGTTCTGCATTCGTCCTCCTGGGTGAATGTAGGTATACTGAAGGATCAGCTCTCATAAAATACATGTCTTGTGTTAATGTTTGCTCTTGGGGAGGGTTGTGACAATTGGAGAGTTTCTTCTTCTCAGTCCTGAACATAAATGTCATAATAGAAATTAGACTTTGTGTGGGTCGGCATGCCTGTTTTCATCAGTTAATGGCAGTAAATCAGTTTACAACATTTTGCTTCAGGCTGAAATTAGAACTACAAACAGAGCCTGGGAACTGTATTTTTCAAACCACGTTTTCAAAAACAACAGAGATGCTAACTTACACTGTGAATGTCATGTGCTCATGTAAACTCAGACAACTGGAACAAAACTGGAATCCTGTTAGTCTGATAGATGCACTCATGTACATTTGTGAGGCAGCAATGCTCTTCTCTCCTGCACCCGTTCAAGTCAATGGGAAACTTTCCATTGACTTCAGTGGGGAATGGACCAGGTTCCTAATGAATGAAGACATCATAAATGTGAGGCACTTTATATATAAGAATAAAATAACCCTTAAACCCTCCAAAGCAATCAGAGAAGGCAAAGTAATTGAAATATATAAATGTACATCAGTTACTACTATTAGTGACATTTTGTTGCTATATTAACTAAGACTAAGATAAGGTTCCCCGGGATGCAACCTGGAACTGGGGTACCGCTGAGCCCTCTAACTTACCAACCTGGGATCCCGCTCACACTGTGATGCTGTGACAAGCTGCAAATCTCTCCAGGTACTGCACTTAACACAGACTTCCACAGGCAGGGACACACCCAGCTAAGTTACATGAATGTTTTTGCCAGTCACTCATACATCAACAATAGAGAGGCTCCAGCCAATTCCCCACAGCAATCACAGCCTAGGATGCCAGAGCTGTATCGTCTTGCTCTGGTCAGAAGCCTGATCAGTGTACATTTATTACCCAGTCCTCCCCTCCCTCAATGTGGAGAGGACACGCACCAGGCTTTTTCCTGAGCAGATTTCCCAGGCACTTCAGCCAGAACACGCTGCTTTAGGTAAAATAAAAAACAGACTTATTAACTACAGAAAAATAGATTTTAAGTGATTATAAGTAGTAAGCGTACAGATCAAAGTTGGTTACCTAAGAAATAAAAGTAAAATCACAATCCGAGTTCTATAAATTAGACAGGATTTGAATCAAGCAGTGTCTCACCCTGATAGTACAGTTCCTTCAGACACAAGCTGGGATTCTCCTTTTCAGCCTAGGACCATCCCCCCAGTTCAATCTTTGTCCTCCAGACGTGTTTACAGGTGTGGAGTTGTGGGGGGAGTGAGGCCAAATGATGATGTCACTTCCCCTCCTTTATAGGTTCCTCCAGCTTGCTGGAAAGATCTTTTGTTATGACGTGAGCCAAACAGTGTCCATTGTCTACATGCTCCCTCTGAGAAGCCTTCATTGTATATAGATCCTGTGGTAGTCCTTGGTAGTGTGGATTCCCCTTAATGGGCCATCCACGCTGTATGGCTGCTCCACTGTTGCACCTGAAAGGCTGGTTGTAACACATACATAGCAAAACTTCATAGCTTCACCTACAATGACAGCACATACAATCCAACAGGATATTAATGTTCAGCAGCTCAAGACTTCTAAAATGATACCTAACAAGGCATACTTTGTACAAAACCTATCATAATTATATCACCATGGTGAATATGGGGGTGCCAGGGTGCTGCTTTGAGGCACAGAGTGTCACAAAAGCAATAACTTTATCACAGCTATGTCAGTTATAACAGGGGTTCTCAACCCTTTTCTTTCTGACCCCCCCAATACGCTATAAAAACTCCACAGACCACCTCTGCCACAACAACTGGTTTCTGCATATAAAAGCCAGGGCCAGCGTTAGGGGGTAGCAAGTAGAGCAATTGCCCAGAACCCCACGCCACAGGAGCCCCTGCAAAGCTAAGTTGCTCAGGCTTCAGCTTCAGCCCCGGGTGGCAAGGCTCAGGGCCCTGGGCTTCAGCTCTATGCAGTGAGGCCCCAGCAAGTCTAACTCTGGCTCTGCTTGGTGGATCTCCTGAAACCTGCTTGCAGCCCCCTGGTTGAGAACCACTGAGTTATAATAAGACTGATCTGTGTTATAGACACAGATGGTAGACCAGCCTATCAGTAAGGTTGCCTGGCACTTCCCATTACAAGACCCTGTTTTCAGTTGCTTATATCTTTGCCAAATTTTAAACATTTGGGTCCATGCCCTGCCTCAGGCTGAATTGCTTTCAGAAAACTTCAACCAAAATGGTTCAGCTGTTTCCAAGGAAGTAGCTAGTGAAAAATACATTGTTTTGCCCATGTGTAAAAATTCTGGCAACCTTTTCTTTGAGAAATTCTAGTGCTCTCAGGCTTTGGAGCAGGGACTTGAACTTTGGCAGGGGGAGGCTCTTGTGTCCGGGACATACCTTTTGCTTTTCCTGTGAAAATCTCACCAAACTTGACCAATATTAGCAATTTTCAAAGCAAATCTTTTAAAAAATGTGAATATTATTAAATAAGTGGTGTTCCTCGGCCCTGCTAAGTAATGTACTTGGCAGAAAGATATTATTTTAGGTTTGGAATGAGCTGGTAGTGCAGTTAAAGCTCTTGTGTGGTTCAATATATACTTAGTATTGGATTTTCTGACCATGATTTAAAGGCAATTACCGTCGAACATGATGAAATCTGAATAATACATTCTCTATGATGATATTTGCAAAAGTATGTGCCAATAATAATTGAGCATTGATTTCATAGTGACTATTACTAATTAAGGGTAATAATGAATACATAAGGGCATTGCTGAAAACTAAAGTATATCGGTCACTTTTGTTTCGCTGTGTTCAATCTACAGTAAAACTTAAACTAGAATCTTTTGAGAGAGTGTTCCAAGATAACTCTCCAAGCATGTAACTGCACAGCTAACCTGAAAGCTGTTGGGCTGATTCTTCATGTTAATCTCTAGTTGCATGGGCTCAAATTCTGTGTTCAGGAGTCCTGTGCATGCATTTGAGGACAGAATTTGACTCATGGTATGTGGGTTACATATACATGCATTTCTCAGTCTCCTAAACTGATGTTATCATTGTGAAGTATTTCAGAAGCCATGTATCTGCACCCCATATATAGTAATATACAGCGTGTGGTACCTCCTTGCACTTTTTGGTGGCTCCGTCAGAATCTAAGGCCTAATTTCTTTAAAATAAGATTTTTACCTTTTATGGTTGTGAAGAGCACATACCAGATATGAACCAGTGCACTGCAGTCTTCCTGGATCAAGTTTGCTCTCTTAGACTAGTGCAAATCCAGAGAAACGCTTTGAAGTCTACGTAAAGCAGAATTAGGCCCACTGACTCAGCAGATTGACAGAAATAGGAACTCTGAGAGACATGAACTAGCCTATTCATCACAGTGATAAGTTAACTCTGGGACACAATGATGGCAATTTAAAAATCAACATCAACCATTAGACAGATGATCATTTTACCAAAACATTTGATACTGTAGTAAGAGTTTAATGCCATCACTATTTTTCCCAATCTAACCTCTGGCCATCAATCCTATGCATTAAGTGATGTTTATCAGTCCTTCTCTCAGGGTATGTCTACACTGCCGCGCTAGTTCGGCGGCTGGGGATCGAAGTTCCGGGTTCGATTTATCGCGTCTGGTGTGGACGCGATAAATCGAACCAGAAAGTGCTCGCCGTCGACTGCGGTACTCCAGCTAGACGAGAGGAGTACCGCGGAGTCAACGGGGGAGCCTGCCTGCCGCGTGTGGACCGCGTCTGAACCGCGGTAAGTTCGAAGTAAGGTATGTCGAATTCAGCTACGTTATTCACGTAGCTGAATTTGCGTACCTTACTTCGACTTGGGGGGTAAGTGTAGACCAAGCCTTAGACAAACTATTATTACACAATGAAAGTAATGGACCATTCTTTAAAAACCGATTGTCTCCAGCTTTGGTAGCACATTTCAGATCTTCAAATGTTCTTTATTTGATCATCTCAGAATCTGATACTTAGACACATTCTGGAATATTGATGACGTCTCGTAGAACCCATAGGCCACAAGCAAAATGACAAATCCACTTTATAATACTGTGGGTAGAGAAACTTTTTAAAAAATTCATGAACTGTAAAAACTTTTTATCTGACAAGACCTGAATTCAGGGTTCTGTGTTTCACTTATAACAGTTGACACCCACATTTATTTCTTTTTACATTTTTTAATGTTTTAAGGGTTTGGGGTGATTACTGTATGGTGCTTAGATGTTTCGCAGTGAGGCTCATTAATGGACTGATTAAATCATGAATTCCAAAATCAGAGCAGGAAGCCACTTTCCTTATACAATTTTAGTTATTAGTAATTATGATAATAATAATACCAGGGGGACAAATATAAACATGGCGTGAGCATGTCCAGTACCATTTATGTAAATGCAAATGCTCCTGCTTATGCCATGTGTGAATTTTTCCCAGAACCTTGACCCTGAGTCTTGAGCAGATAAGTTATGTAAGAACCATCTGCAATTATTTAAGCTTTAATTTGTAAATGTTAAGCCTACACAAAAAATTCCATATTCTTATTTTACTTGTGTGACAATGTAAAATTGTCATTATGCTATTGAAATCAATGAAGTTACTCCAGATTTATACTGCTGCAACAGATCACAATTTGGCCCATATTCTGTAAAAGTTTTAGGCTCTTAAACAGGCTTTTTATTAATTTGCTTTTAAAAAAAACCAACGGCATTTCACTTCCATTTTCCTATGTCACTACAGATATAAAATAATGGGATTGGTCACTGGTGAACTCAGCATGAAAGTCTGATAATGTACAAGCAGTTTGGCTTGTAAATTTCTGGTCTCACAGGGATTTTTATTTTAAAAAGGAACCTGACACCATTTCAGATTTTCTGGTAATATTTCTGGCATTTTAACCATATTTATAAACCTGCTCATAGCCAAACAGAATAAGTAAGTCACTGTCCATTTCCTGCCGAACCTTTTCTGGACTGTGCCTCATTAGTATCTGACAGATACAGAATAGCCATTACCTTCCAACCTCCCTTTTTTCCTCATAACAAGAGGCATATGTTTCTCAATCAAAGGCTGTAACAGGTGTAAAAACAGTAAATGGCCTAAAGAATTGTGTTTAATGCATTTTTTAATTCTGTCAGTGACCTGAATTTTATTGTATGAGAACTAGGGATGTGATGGATTCCTGTTTGACCACAGATCTACTCAAATTGAAGCTATTTGGACTTGTCCATTCAGGATCCTACTAATGTATAAATACAGGCAATAAATCAGTGCCTGATCTTACAACCCTTTCTGATAGAAGCAATCCTAGAAGTTAATGACAATACTTGTGTCACGGAGTGTGGGGGAGTCAGGGCCCTGCACACCCCACTTCCTGTGATTCACCGTGACTCTCAGCCAGCCAGTAAAACAGAAGGTTTATTAGACGACAGGAACACAGTCTAAAACAGAGCTTATAGGTACAGAGAACAGGACCCCTCAGTCAGGTCCATCTTGGGGGGTAGGGAGCCCAGACACCAGTTCTGGGCCTCCCTCTATTTCCCCAGCCAGCTCCAAACTGAAACTCCCTCCAGCCTCTCCCCTCACCTTTGTCTCTTTCCTGGGCAAGGAGGCCACCTGATCTCTTTGTTCTCCAACAACTTCAGTTGGCACTTTGCAGGGGAGGAGCTCAGGCCATCAGTTGCTAGGAGACAGGGTGTCAGCATGTCATTCTCTGTGCAGACAGCATCACACTTGCCCTCTAGGGCTCTGCAACAATCACACACCATTATCCCACCACCTAGATACTTAAGAAATGCATAGGGGAAACTGAGGCACCCACACAGTATTCAGATAAAACATTAAGAACATTCCCACTTTGTCACAACCTGCATAAGAAAAGGCTGCAGTATTGGGCTTCAAGGAGCAAATTTTGCTCTGTTACCCAGATGAAGTCAATGGGGTTACTCTGAGTTTACTCCCATTGCACCAGAGAGAAGGATTTAGTCGTATGTCTTTAATCCCTCTCTCTATATATCTACATTTACAGCAAAAAATCATAGCAATAAGGTGAAGCCATATAAGAGAAATATCAATAATAAAATTATAGAAAAAAAGGCAGCCCAATATGATATTCTTTCGGGGGAAGACACTTCCATTATCCCTTTAGCACCCTACTACCTCTCAGTTTTGAAGTGGGTGAAATGTTTTTATTAGGGAATTAGTTTAGGGCTTTTATCATCACTCCGCTGGTTATTTGGACCCCTTAGGCCTCATCCCTAGGTGGTCTTTTTGATAAGCCCTGTCCTTTGGTTCACTTCATTTTCCCTTCCCACTTGGCAGTGTTTTCAGTGCCGTGGACTTCTGCCAATATTACATTTGTGTAGAATGTTTGTGCAGTTCAAGTCTTTTGTGCTGCCTTTTGTCCTTTATTCATTCCCCCTCCCAAGACCCTCCCTCAATTGTCTTTGAAGTTCTTCAAGTTCCTAGGAGATCACCTGTTTTGCCTCCCACTCTCTGTTGGTCTTGCGCCAAGAACAGCTCAGCAAGACCAGAGAATCTAGCCTATTACTTATATCCTTATATCAGACTTAAATGATACCTACAAATCAAGGCAAGGCAAAGTTAAATTGAGTAGATAGCAGTAAATCCCACCTCAAATTTTTTTTTTCCCTAACACTGCTAATCTCTGCTGCTTGCCCCACCCTATTGCCACTAGCTTTACAAAGCTTTTTCTTGGTTTACAAATGTCACGCACTATGCAGGGGTGGGGTGAGTAGCACTGAGCAGGAACAACTTTAGCGAGTACTAACAGAGTGTATGGTGGCTTCCTACCTGAACACAGTAAAAATAAAAGCGCCCTCCCTATCCCAAAACTCAGACATGCAAAATATAAAACAAGGGCCCCTCCTGCTCTCTTTACTCATGTGGTCTCATTGCAGTCTAAGGGACAGAGCCTCAGCTAGTGTAAATTCTCATTGTTCTCATTGTTCTATTGAATCAACGCCCCAGTGTAAATTAAGAGAGATGGGCTCAGATTTTCAAAACAGCTCAGCATCTGCAATCTGGGCCAGATTTTCGAAAGAGCCCAGCTCCAATTTAGCCACCAAAACATGTGGTCAGATTTTTCAATGCACTCAGAGTATGCTGGGTGTTGGGCTCTTTTGAGAATCTGGCCAGTGGTGACAAAATGGTTGCTGCTGGATGCTGAGCCATTTTGAAAACCTGGCCTCGACTGACAGTGCAGAGCACTTGAAAACCTGGCCTGAGCTCTTTTGAAAATCTGGACCCAAATGTTTTTCAGGTATTTAGGGAGGCCACCCAAATGTTATTAATTTCTTACTTAATATTTTCTCTTTAGACTGCAAGCTCTTTGGGACAAGGCCAGTCTCTCTGTCATGTTTGTACAGTAGCACAATAGGATCTTGATCCATGACTGGACTCTTAGGCATTACAGTAATACAAATAATAAATAAAGACAGTAATAAATATTAAATATGTGTTACTTTCCCACTCTATATCATGCCCCTCATTGGTACTTGCATATTTGGTGCCTTTTTAGGAGCTCAGTGCTGGGCGTGGTACGGGGACTTAAATATCATCTGCAGTGCTGCAGTACAAAAGATCTGCAACACTTCAGGATGTGCTTCCCAAAAGGATCTAAGAGAGTCAGGCATCCAGCTTCCATTGAAATCAATGGGTGTTGGGCTACCTCCCATTGCATCCCATGGATCCCAGTTCTGTATAGCAGCCGTCTACATCACTGTCCAACAGGGCTTGAGGGACAGGTCAAGATGTGCTAAGGGAGGAGCTGAGATGAGGCCGTTGCATCTGCCACTATTCAGACCTATTGGCCCTTGCTTCCTGCATAGCCAGGGTACAACAACAGGCCCCGCCGCAGCCTCAGTGTGCCGTAGTAGTAGCCATGGAGCAGCCATGCTGCTACCCCATGGCAGGGGCCAGAGGGTTCCTTCCCTTCTCCCACCTGACTCCACTTTGTGCCTGCCACCCAAGGCCCCTGTGCCATTCCAGGCCACTTGGGCTAAATGTGGAAGGGAGCCATTATATGCAAACAAATTTGGCCCATTGTATGTAATGTACCTTACAGGGCGTATTCAATAAGCTCATGGACTGACTCCCAGTGTGCTGAAGCTGATATGGTGTGTGCACATTTATGTGGTTACCACAGTAAACAGAGACAAGGATTGATGGACTCCTGTTCATTTGTTATTGGGCTGATAACAAAGAGAAGTGGCTTATGTCATAGATGTCGGCAAACCATAGCATCGTGGCACTCTAAAACGTATCTGCTAGGAAAGGGACATGATTGTTTACTTTGACTTTTCCCCTCCAGCCGCTATCACGGAGTGGGTTGCAGAATTCAAGCATGGCCTGAGGGTTTGAACATGAACCTGGGTCCTCCCACGCTGCTGTATCAGTCCTGAAGAAATGCTCAGCTGTGCAGAATCCGTTTTGCTGGAAAACAAACAGCAGTGATAGTGACTGCAATGCAAATGAGTCTGAGTCTTGATTCCCTGGACAAACTTCTATGAAAAGATTGTGGCTTTAGCAGGGACCCCAGCTGCAAAAGGCAGTGCTGTCAAGACCACAGAGAGACGAATTCATGCACTTATAATGCATTAATCTAGAAAATGTATCATAAATTTGATTGGAGTTAATTGAGTGTCATCACTGGCTTCCTGAAAATAGGCAAGTGTGCAAACAGTGGACAAATTTACCATTAATTATTCATTATGAATATTTTATCAGATGGCCTAGGTAAAATGGTGGTCGCTATCCATTCCCCAGCAGATAGGTTCCCATGTTATAAAAACACGATCACGATCACAACTGGCTCCCTTATAGTCAACGTCAGAAAAGAGGCCATGCAGTGAACAGGTACAGAGACTGAACTATCCTCTGCCCCCTGCACATGACCTCTCCAGAACAAAGCTGAGACATAATGGAGAGCTAAAATCATGGCAACCATCTCATAGCAACATAGGACTTGCACTGTTGGATCAGATCATTGGTCCATCTAGCCCAGAATCCTGTCTTTGTCAATGATCAGTAGAAGACAAGTCAGAGGAAGGTGCAAGAACCCTGCACTTGGGGAACGTTTCTCCTTAAGCCCATTGTTAGCAGAGCTTGGTGCCTACCTGCAGCTCAGTCTTAGGCAACTATATCCAAGAGAAGGGCAAGGCTTCAGCCCACATCTATCTGGTCAGCATAGGCGGTGCATGAGTCTTCCATTTAGGAGGCTTAAATGCGAGCGCTGGAAGCTCCCTAGAAGTGGGGGGACCACTGTCGTCCAGACCATGGCCCCGCCCCCTGAGGCTCCACTCCCACCCCCACTCCACCTCCTCCCACAAGGCCTGCCTGCCTGCTGCTCACTCCTCTCTGCCTCTTCCACTGAGGCCCACCCACTCCTCTCCGTGGTGGAGAGAAGTGAGCAGCGGATGGGGAGTGCCCTTGGGGAAGGGGAAGAGGACGAGCAGGGGCGGGGCCTTGTGGCGGAGCATGGGCAGGCCCATGGTCCGGGCACTGGTGGGCCCCCCACTTCTAGGGAGCTTCGCTTCCGCAGCTCCAAAGGCAGCAAGCTGATGCAACTCCAAAGTGAGGTGACCCACGCTGCATCCACAGTATTTGCCCTCCTGCATGGTCAGCCTTTTTGGGGAAGGCAAGCCTCCCCCAAGCAGCCAAACAAACAAACAAACAAAAGCCGCGATCGCGATCTGCGGCGGCAATTCGGCGGGAGGTCCTTTGCTCTGAGCAGGAGTGAGAGACCGTCCGCCGAATTGCCGCTGAACAGCTGGACGTGCCGCCCCTCTCCGAAGTGGCCGCCCCAAGCACCTCCTTGGTAAGCTGGTGCCTGGAGCCGGCCCTGGCTGGGAGGGACAGGACTTCCTCTTCCCCTGCACGGCATCTGGGGCTGGGTCAGACCCACCCACAGAATTTCTCCCCCGGCTGCAGAAAGCTCTGCAAACTCCCCCTGCTTCTTGCACCCATCGCTCCTCAGCTGCAGGGGGAGGGATCCCTGTACAGGGAGCTGCCTCCCCCATGCATCCAGACCCTCCCACTGAACCTCACCCCCCCTCCGCACATAGAACCCACCCCCCCAATGAGCCCCACCCCCCCTGCACTTGGACCACCCCGATGAGCCACCCACACCTAGATCCCCACCCCACTGAGCCCCTTTCCCCCAGCATCTGGACCCCACAGCCAGACCCCCCGCCAAGCTCTATCCCCTCCACACCCAGACCCCACCCCGCTGAGCCCCAACCACCTTCACCTGGACCCCCTTGCAGAGTCCCATTACCATTGCACCCAGAACCCCCCAACAAGCCCCTGTGCATCCAGATGCCCCCGCACCCGGATCCCCCACTGAGCTGCCCGCACCCAGGTTGCCCCACACAGAACCCTCTCAACCCACACTCGGATACCCCCACACTAAGCCCCTCCACACTTGAATCCTGCCTTGCTGAGCCTGCCTGCCCACACCTGGTGCACCTGGCATGGAGAGGCAGGGCCCTGGGATGTTTCTGGGGCAGACCTGGCCCCTGCACTGTGTCAGGGTTGGGTGCAGCCTGACCGCTGAGCCCATGTCCCAGAGTGATATCCCATCTCTGTGCAGCCAGTGGCCTGTGCTCCCCAATGCCATGCTGGCGCCTCCACATTTATTTGACAAATAAAATTTGCAGAATTTTAAAATATTGTACACAGAATTTTTAATTTTTTGGCACAGAATGCCCTCAGGAGTAGCCCATGCTGGTCAGCATCTCTCACTGGCTATCTTAGGTGGTTCCCCATCGAGGATTATGGTCTAAGGTGCCTATCTCTCCCCATTCATTGTATAGGAGCCTAAGCACCTAACTCAGGCTTTGTGGATCTTAGTGTTGTTCCTATGATTTTCTAGGCACCTAAAAGTTAGGTGCTGTGACACTGAGCATTGTAAGTCCCTTTCTGGATCATACCCGTTGTGAGGTAGAAAATGTGCCTTCTTTTATTTCTGGGGTGACAAGGACAATTGTGGGTGCCGGTGCTTCCAAAAACAAATAATACAGTTAGTCTAATGAACTTTGAACCCTTTGTTACAGCCACAAACAGGCTGAATACATTTTCGAAGTGAAGAACCAGGGTAATTGTAAAGGGAGAGGAAGGCAGCATGAGGATGGTTTTGGGTGGTGGTCAGGGGTTTTTGGAAGTGTTGGGGAGGATCGATGCTAAAGAGGCTGGGCTTATTAATGAATTAATGAATGTTAGAAATAAATATCCATATCTTAAATACCCATAAATCCTTTCACTTTGCACTTAAAACACTTATTTAAAGCCAGACTGCAGCCACAGGTGCATGGCCTCCCCAGATCTTGGGTTCCAATGTGTAGGGGGGGTAAGTAGATGCTGCATGCATGCTACTCCATCCACTGAACAGATGAGTGTAGAAAGGCAGGGAATGGGATAAGCCTTGGCCCTGGTAACCTCACTCCAGATGTGAAGTAAATTACTGCATTTCTTTACAGGGCACAATTTACTGCCCCGCATTATGCTGTCTCAGCTCTTCTAGCCAACTCACAGAAGGGACTAGTAGTCCCATGGAACCAGTGTCTGAAATGTTTTCTATTCAATGCTAGTGAACAGGAGCAGCTAACAGGGGAGTTTTCCATGTAAAAGAGTGACTATATGATCCTTGGGGATCATATAGTCCTTAAGTGTGTTTGTTTGTTTGTTGTGTGCTTGCTGCTTTACAGAAGTATATAGTGTGGTCCGTTTGTTTGGAGGGTCATGTGCTGAGCCTAGCAGCCTACTAGGAAAGGCTGAGCGCTTCTTACTGGGGCTTTGATCCCTAAGCCCTTTAGCACCCATTAACCCTGAGCCAGGGGGCGGGGCTACTCAGGGAGAACAGGGGCTTAAAAAGCCAGCTCCTGAGTTACCAGAGGAGCTAATGAACAGGAGGGAGTTCTCCAGGTGGAGGAGAAGGTAATGAGTTTTTCAGGAAATTTGGATCACTAATGCTACCCTATGCCTTTATAAGGGACACCAAATTTCAGAGCAATTTGATTAACCATTTGGATTTTAGAGCACTTACAAGAGCCAAGCTTTATGTATATAAAATGGTGGGAATGGAAACCTGTTAGCTGTTTTTTCATGAGCAGTGTAAAAATGTGTATATTGTTTTCAGTTTGGGTCCCCCAAAGATTGAATGGGTGCCATTACCTTTTGTAAAACTTGACAGATTGAGACCATATTGAGCTGCATTTCATCATAAAAACATAAGAATGAGCATACTGAGTCAGACCAAAGGTCCATCTACCCCAGCATCCTGTCTTCCGATGGTGGTCAATGCCAGGTGCTCAGAGGGAATGAACAGAACAGGTAATCATCAAGTGATCCATCCTCTGTCGCCCAGTCCCAGCTTCTGGCAAACAGAATCTAGGGAAACCATCCCTGCCCCTCCTGGTTAATAACCATTGATGGACCTATCCTCAATGAACTTATCTAGTTCTTTTTTGAACCCTGTTATAGTCTTGGCCTTGACAACATCCTCTGGCAAAGAGTTCCACAGACTGACTGTGTGTTGTGTGAAGAAATACTTCCTTTTGTTTGTTTTAAACCTGTTGACTATTAATTTCATTTGGCAACCCCTAGTTCTTGTGTTATGAGCAGGAGTAAATAACACTTCCTTATTTACTTTCTCCACACCTGTCATGATTTTATAAACCTCTATCATATCCCCCCTTAGTCGTCTCTTTTCCAAACTGAAAAGTCCCAGTCTTATTAATCTCTCCTCATACGGAAGCTGTTCTATACCCCTAATAATTTTTGTTGCCTTTTTCTGAACCTTTTCCAATTCCACTATATCATTTTTGAGATGGGGCAACCACATCTGCACACAGTATTCAAGATGTGGGAGTACCATGGATTTATATAGAGGCAATATGATATTTTCTGTCTTATTATCTATCCCTTTCTTAATGATTCCCAAACTTCTGTTTGGTTTTTGACTGCCGCTGCACATAGAATGGATGTTTTCAGAGAACTATCCACAATGACTTCAAAATCTCTTTCTTGAGTGGTAACAGCTAATTTAGACCCCATCATTTTATAAGTATAGTTGGGATTATGGTTTCCAATGTGCATTACTTTGCATTTATCATCTGCCCTGTCACCCAGTTTTGTGAGATTCTTTTGTGGCTCTTCGCAGTCTGCCTGGGACTTAACTAGTTTGATATTTAGCACTAGGCAAAAAAAATAAACTCTATCTAGAAACATTTTTGAAAAATGGCTTTTTGGAGGGATGGGGGAGGGGGATTAAATGTCTCAGAATCTGCATCTTTAACCTTATTCTGCACCCTCCTGAGGCACACCAAATTTCAAAGAAATCCTACTAAGCACATCAATTTAAAGATCAAATCTAAGTCCTCTAAAACAGATGTCTTGACGCTATCTGAATTATAGAAATGCTGGTGTGTTGCTATAATGCAGGAAGCTGGGAGAGTGGCTTACATCACTGAGAGAGCATGTTTATAGGTTCATCCTAGTTAGAGTGAAAAAACCAAAATTGTTATCTAACAATTCAGACTTGCAAGTACAGAACATAGTCACAGAAAACAAGTGTTATATAAGAGATAATAATAAATAATAATTAATTAATACCTATTTATTATTTTAAAGAGACACGGTAACCTAAGTATGGCTCCAAAGTAAATGCTATAAAACAAACTTTTTAAAAATCTAAAACCAAGATAAATGTTTACACTACTTTTAAAAGGTGTCCAATGGAAACAATGGATTTCTTAAACATTGCTTTGCAATGCTTCAAGCCCAAACTTTGGAGCACTACATATATGACAGTGAAACTGATTATAAACAAATTGAAATTCTTATTCATTTTCATAGTCAAACAAAGAAAAAAGCACGAAGTAAACAAAGAGCATCAGCAGTTACCAAACCATTGGATTGATTTTTGGTGGTGAAAGAATTTGATAAGGAACATAAATACACATGCTGTGGATAGTTCTTTGAAAACTTCAGCTCAGGGCACAGCATTAGTCAAAAAGTCTAACAGAATGTTAGCAACTATTAGGAAAGGGATAGAAAATAAGACAGAAAATATCATAATACCACTATATAAATACATGTTATGCCCACACTTTGAAAACTGTGTCCAGTTCTGGTTGCCTCATCTCAAAAACAATATACTGTAGTGGAACTGGAAAAGGTTCAGAGAAGGGCAGCAAAAAAGAAAAAAAAATTAAGGGTATGGAATGGCTTCCATATGAGGAGAGAGTGAAAAGGTTAGCATTGTTCAGCTTAGAAAGGAGACAGATATGATAGTAATCTATAAAATAATGAACAGTGTGGAAAAAGTGACTAGAGAATTGTTATTTACACCTTTTCACAATACAGAATCAGGAATCACCCAATGAAATTAATAGGCAGAAGGTTTAAAACAAACATAAGGAAGTACTTTTCACTCAACACACAATTAATGTGTGGAACTCATTGCCATTGGATGTTGTGGTGGCCAAAAATAAAACTGGGTTAAAAAAAGAACTAGATAAATTCATGGAGGATAGGTCCATCAACTGACAGCTATTAGCCAGGACAGTTAGGGATGCAACCCCATGCTTGGGTGACCTAAGCCTGTGACTGTCAGAAGTTGGGAGGGGAAGACAGTAGTGGATCACTCTAAAACTGCCTTGTTCTGTACACTCCACCTGAAGCACTTGGCATTGGCTGCTGTTGGAGACAGGATACTGGGCTAGATGGACCATTGCTCTGACCCAGTATGGCCATTTTTATGCTTTATTTACAACGTATGGTTTCAAGATTGACACTATTCCTTTAAACTAATTCTGCACACAACAGGGAATTGTTAGGTATTTAGGGCTTGCTCCTGATCCCACTGAAGACGGTGAGATTTTGACCACCGACACCAAAGGCAGCAGGATTAGGACCTAAATGCACAATGAAAACAGGCCGGGGGTTTATTAGTGCCCTGTAATCCCCAGGTCGCTTGGGAGGGCGTTTCAGCGCTGCCTGCGCACACAGGGCTGGCAAGAGGAGGCGATTGCCTTGGGCTGCAAACGCTTAGGGAACAGCAATAATACGTGTAGTGACAGTTCACCATGGGAGTGGCTATGGGCTGTGAAATCGGCAAGCCCTTGGCTGTGCAACAGAGCCGGCTCTTTCCCCCCACCCTGAGCCACGTAGTTACAGGAACATAAGTTTGCGGTGGAGAGACCAGGGCTTCAGGTGTGCACTGGCGGGAAAGCCCGGACACTGCATCTGTGGTCTGCTCACGGGATCAGCCAACCGCGCTCGCTCGCTCTCCCTCCCCAGTCCATCCCCTGCCGTCCCTTCCCAGGCTAGGAAATCCTCTGCCACCTTTTCCCGGGGCCTCGCTGGGCTGGGGAGCCCGGCTCCAGGCAGGCACTGGCCGGGGCTGAGGATTCGGCTTCCTAGCGGCAGCAGCGACACCTCCCGCCGCCTCCCGGAGCCCAGCTGCACCGCAGGGACCTGTCCGCGGGGAAGCCGGCAAGGGGGAGGAGGCAGCGGCACAAACTGACGTGTCTCCGTCATGGAGCTTAGCGTGATTCATCAACAGCAGCAGCGCGCCCGGGGCAGGATGCTGCGCACCGTCCCCGCTTAGAGCCGGGCGAGGGGCGACACCCGCTCTGCCCTGCCGTCCGCAGCCGCCTCTCCTTGCCGCGCCGTGCAGGGTCCCTGGGGGAGCCAAGATGGAAGAAATCCTGAGGAAGCTGCAGAAGGAAGCGTCGGGGAACAAATACAAAGCGATCAAGGAGAGCTGCGGCTGGGCCATTGGTAAGGAAGCGGGCAAGGCAAGGGGGGCACCTGCCCCCTGGCGCTTTCTCCCAGTGCATGCCCCAGCGTCCTGCTTTGCCCGGCTCCCATTATGGGTACGCTGTTAATGTATTTGCAGTGTTTAAATTGTGCACACGCCGTGCCTGGGAAATCTCTGCCTACCATTTCTTGGGTCCTTTCTCCCATTGATTTAAGCCATACCTGTGTTAAAGGATTCCTCCCACCCTCCACTTTGGAGGCTCTAATGCACACATTGCTATCGATTTGCTGGCCTTCAGCCAATAGTTCAGGAAAACCGAGCTGTTTGCAATGTTTTCTTTTCCAGCCAGGGCTCAGACAGTCTTAAGTAGGATTGTATTTAATTATATATTTTTCGAGCAACCTATATGAGCTTGCAGGTGTATGACTCAGTGGTTCACCATTGCTGGAAGGCTGATGTGAGCCCACTGCAGGCAGTTTCCTTGCACTTGTAGTAGCACCACTGGTTTTATTGAAATACGTTAATTGCATTTACCTTAGTTGCTAGGTAAGTAAATTCTTTTGTCAGGCTGGCATAAAACTGTTCAGAAGGGAATGACCCAAAAACTGCCTGGTTGATACAACAGTGGGGAGCTTATATAGTCACGAGTCAGGGGTCACAAGGCTATTACATGGGGGGTTGCAAGCTGTCAGCCTCCACCCCAAACCCCGCTTTGCCTCCAGCATTTATAATGGTGTTAAATATATAAAAATGTGTTTTTAACTTATAAGGGGGGGTCGCACTCAGAGGCTAGCTATGTGAAAGGGGTCACCAGTAAAAAGTTTGAGAACCACTGGCATAGACTGTATAGGGTTAGCTATTAACATATCAAAGGGTGTTACAACTGCTAATTAAATTTGAAAAGGAGGTATGATGACTTAATGAGGACAGCTGTTGAGGTTGAGGTACTTCTGGGTAGAGGAATTACTCATCTCTCACAGGTGTCAAGCTAATGTCCCTTTTGTGTTTAAAAAAAATGCTTTTGATTTTACTATATTCAGTGAATCATCAACTCATGTTCAGGTGCATTCTAATTGCAGTGAATCACATGATATGTTAAAACTAGAGAGAATAAAAAATGAATAAATTTATGTTTCACTGGCAGGTATCTTATTGTTATCCCATCAAATGTATATGTTGTGATTCAGTCATCTGATGTCATTTTTAAAAGTGCAGGTTGCCCTGTGTGGCCAAACCGTGGTTTGCTACAGCCCAGTGATTTCAGAGGAAATCCATATTGGTGCCTAGACACTACTGTGATTGGAGCAGTATAAATATGTGTATAAACAGCTATTCAAGTGAAAAACAAATGATGTGTAGCTTTTTTTCCTTCTCAGACTCAAACCACTATAAGCATATTTTATGGATATTTTAGTATTTATATGAAGGGAACTGTGTGTTTGTTGATTACATTGGAATTATTAACACCTTTCTTTGAGAGCAAGATCTGGTGTAGGCCCTTAAGTTATTTCACTGGAAAGAGAAGTAATATTTTACCATTCAAAAGTGCCAGTGATAGAGATGCTGAGCAAACAAGATGATTGCAGAACCACTGCTTGTTTTAATAACATGCAATCATTCAGTCTAATATAACACTGAATTCTTTAAAAATATGTATCTTCCATACAAAGATAAGGCTGGTTGGGTGGTATACCAAGTACAATACATTGGAAGTATTTTTTCTTAGTTCTCAGTGAGCACATACATAAGGTGTCTTTTGATGAATGTGCTTTCTGTTACAATGCAATTTTTTTGTTCTGTGACTTCTCAACCACTAATTTATGCTAAGAGGTCAGTTCTGAGAGCACCTCACTGCACATACCTTGTTGTTAACTACCTAATAAAATGAGTGTCTGTTTTAGTGAAAATGAACCAAGTGTCATGAGCTACACACACATTTTCAGAGAGAGGCTGTGACTCGAGAGAGAGTTCAAGCAACATAAGTCAGTGCTGGGGTTGATCTATACTAGGGCTGTCAAGTGATTAAAAATTAATTGCAATTAATTGCACAATTAAACAATAATAAAATACCATTTATTTAAATATTTTGGGATGTTTTCTACATTTTCAAATATAATTATTTCAGTTACTACACAGAATACAAAGTATATAGTGCTCACTTTCTATTTATTTGTGAATACAAATATTTGCACTGAAAAAAACAAAAGAAATAGTATATTTCAGTTCACCTAATACAAGTCTCTTTATCATGAAAGTTGAACTTACAAACGTCGAATTATGTACAAAAAAACCTGCATTCAAAAATAAAACAATGTAAAACTTTAGAGCTTACAAGTCCACTCAGCAGGGCCGGCTCCAGCCACCAGCTGAGCAAGCAGGTGCTTGAGGCGGCTATGGGGAAGGGGCGGCACGTCAGGCTCTTCGGCGGCGGGTCCCTCGGTCCCTCTCGGAGGGAAGGACCTGCCGCCGAAGAAGAAAGCGGCGTGGTGGAGCTACCGCCGATCGCGGCTTTTTTTTTTTTTTTTCCCCCGCCGTTTTGGGCGGCAAAAACCCTGGAGCCAGCCCTGCCACTCAGTCCTACTTCAGGCAATCGCTCAGACAAACAAGTTTGGTTACATTTGCAGGAGATAATGGTGCCCGCTTCTTATTTATAATGTCACCTGTAAGTGAGAATGGGCGTTCGCATGGCACTGTTGTAACCGGCATCACAAGATATTTACATGCCAGATGCGCTAAAGATTCATATGTCCCTTCATGCTTCAACCACCATTCCAGAGGATATGCATCCATGCTGATGACAGGTTCTGCTCGATAACAATCCAAAGCAGAGTGGACCGATGCATGTTCATTTTCATCATCTGAGTCAGATGCCACCAGCAGAAGGGTTTTTTTTTTTTTTTTTTTTTGTGTGTGTGGGTGGTTCGGGTTCTGTAGTTGCCGCAGAACTGAGGGTGTTGCTCTTTTAAGACTTCTGAAAGCATGCTCCACACCTCGTCCCTTTCAGATTTTGGACGGCACTTCAGATTCTTAAAACTTGAGTCGAGTGCTGTAGCTGTTTTTAGAAATCTCACATTGGTACCCTCTTTGTGTTTTGTCAAATCTGCAGGGACAGTGCTGGGTCATCATCCGAGACTGCTATAACATAAATATATGGCAGAATATGCGTAAAACAGAACAGGGGACGTACAATTCTCTCCCAAGGAATTCAGTCACAAATTTAATTAATGCACTATTTTTTTAAATGAACATCATCAGCATGGAATCCTGTCTTCCAGAATGGTGGCCGAAGCATGAAAGAGCATACAAATGTTTAGCATATCTGGCATGTAAATACCCTGCAACGCCTGTTCTCACTTTTAGGTGACATTGTAAATAAGAAGCAGGCAGCAGTGTCTCCCGTAAATGTAAATAAACTTGTTTGTCTTAGCAATTGGCTGAACAAGAAGTAGGACTAAGTGGACTTGTAGTTTCTAAAGTTTTTACATTGTTTTGTTTTTGAGTGCAGTTATGTAACAAAAAAAAATCTACATTTGTAAGTTACACTTTCACGATAGAGATTGCACTACAGTACTTGTATGAGGTGAATTGAAAAATACTATTTCTTTTATCATTTTTACAGTGCAAATATTTGTTATAAAAATAATATAAAGTGAGCACTGTACACTTTGTATTCTGTGTTGTAATAGAAATCAATATATTTGAAAATGTAGAAGAAAAAATCCAAAAATATTTAATAAATTTCAGTTGGTATTCTATTGTTTAATAGTGCTATTAATCACAGTTAATTTTTTTGAGTTAATCACATGAGTTAACAGCGATTAATCGACAGTCCTAATCTATACATAAACTTGCACCAATGTAACTAAATCAATATCCTAAAACCAGTTTAGTTATTTTGTTGCAAGTCCAGGTGGATGCTGATTTTGGAACAGTGTCCACACAGAGATTTGGACTGAAATAATTAAATCATTTGTAATCCACAGCTGCTGTTATTTTGGTGCAAATTTGTAGATATATACAGGACCCTGGAACAGGATAGTCTTTTCATCATGCTGACATCTAGAAGGGTTCCCTACAATGAGAAAAGCACTCAATACCTCACACAGGATCAGGCCCACAGAGAATTTTTTGAAATTATAAGTTATAAATTAACTGTCAGTGCTATTGATAGAAGTCAGGTTTGGGAACAATAATTCAGAACTGTGGAAATGTAGAGTATTTAGATTCTGAATACATTGTCTCCTTTAACATTCTTATTCTTTCCTTTACTCATACAGAAACTTTGGAATCTTCTGATGCTGCTGCTACCAAGATCCCTCCATATCAGCTGAGGTAAGGAAACATAAATTTCTTGGATCATGTGACGCCATGGGTATTGGCAAAGCCTACAAAAAAGGTCAGAAATGGACAGAAGTATATTACTGATGTTCAGTGAGAAAGGAAGGCTGGACTGTGGCAGGATGACACTCATGATGGAAGCCTGCTTATTCTCACTGCTCCTTTCAGTCTCATATACTGTATTGTTAAATCTGGATCATTCATTGTGTACTGGAAATTAGCAACCATTGGGACAGGCAGTGTGGTTTTAGGGATAGAACAATGGGTTGGGACTCAGGAAACCTAGTGTTGGTTTTGCCACTGGCCTGCTGAGTGACCTTGGGCAAGTCACTGCATCGTTTTGTGCCTCAGTTTCTTCATCTGTAAAAGCAAGGATAAAGATAGACTGACTGACTTTGTAAAGTACCTTGAGATCTCCTGATGAAAAATGCTATATAAGAGCTAAGTATTATTATTTTAGTTATTCAGTCTTCCGTATTATAAAGTGGCAGTGAACTCTCATTGTTAGCCCAGCAGTAAATTGAAATTGAGAAAAGGATATTGTTTCCAAATGGTCACTTTTTAGGTTTGAAATCCCTGGTCTGTCGTTTCAGTTCGAGTTTTAGTTCATAAGTTGCTTTAGGGTTCCTTAGCAAGTCTAAGCTTTTACCTTGTCTACACTAGACTTTTTTTCCCTGACAGATCTCACTGCATTGTTATCCCAGGTGCAGCTGCATGGGTGGTAGCGACATCAGGACTGCTAGGCTAGACAAGGCTCTGACAGCTGACAGTGCTTTTACTACCACATCATTGAAACTTGCTCAGAACAGGGATAAACAGAATGGTTTTAAAACAGGTAGCAGCAGCCATAGGAGCCTTTCCTGCACTAGCACTGCCAAGTGACTGGAGCTGTAGCAGAGGCAGCAGTTTTTTCAGAAAGAAGCCTAGTCTAGACCCCCTTTGTGTGCCATCTTGCACCCTAAACCTCTGATCTTGCCTTCAAAATTCACTGTCAGTGGCATGGTGCTCGCAGTTGATTCCGAGGACATGTTTTTTTCCTCTTACGGTCGTCTGGAGGTGTATGTGGATTGTCTGGCATAGGATACAGTGGGGTGGGGAAAGGTAATTCCGTTTTGTGGAGGATTTTGATATTTTGAAAACTGATTTCATTCCGATTTGGAATAAAATTCAAACATTTCACAATCTCCCATGAAAGGGAATGACGTCCCAGCTCTGGGGCAGTCAGCCTGGTGGACTGCCCTGGAGCCGTGGACCCTGGGAGCCCAGGCTGCTGAGGAGTTACAAGCCTAGGAGTTTGGGAGCTAGCTCTTCCAAGCTACTTCCTCTTCAGTCAGACTGGTGAGCTGAAGGGCAGTTGGGAATCTCCAGGTCTGCCCTGGCTGAGCTGGGAGCTGGAGTTCCTAGGGCTTCCAGATTCTGACTCCTTGTCAGACTGCCTGGTGAGCTGTGGAGGAACCAGGTGTCTGGAAGCGCTCTGAGTTCTGGCTAACCGTAGAGCCTCTGAGATTTGGAACAGGGCTCCCAGGGCTTCCAGGTTCCTGGCTCTTCACCAGATCGCCTGATAGGCTGAAAGGGAGCCAAGATTCTGGGAGCCTTTGGAGCCCCACTCGGTGGCAGCCCACTAGCTGAGTTTCAGAAGAGCCTGGGATGGGAGCTTAGGAGCTGGGGCTCTCAGGGCTTCCAGACTGTTGGCTCCCTGTCATAGAATCATAGAAGTGTAGGGTTGGAAGGGACCTCAACAGGTTATCTAGCCCAGTCGTCCTGCCATGATTGCAGGACTACATAATAACTAGACCATTCCTGACAGGTGTTTGTCTAACCTGTTCTTAGAAACCTGCAATGATGGAGATTCCACAACCTCCCTATTGAATTTGTTCCTCATGTCCAACCTAAAGCTCCCTTGCTGCGATTTAAGTCATTGCTTCTTGTCCTACCCTCAGAGGTTAAGATGAACAATTCTTCTCCCTCCTCCTTGTAACAACCTTTTATGTATTTGAAAACTGTTTTTATGTCTCACACATACACAATTTTTTCACTCTTCCCTCGTAGGTCATGTTTTCTATACCTCTAATAATTTTTGTTGCTCTTCTCTGGACTTTCTCCAGTTTGTCCACATCTTTCCTGAAATGTGGCGCCCAGAAATGGACACCATACTCAAACTGAGACCTTATCAGCATGGAGTAGAGTGGAAGAATTACTTCTTGCGTCTTGCTTACAACACTCCTGCTAATACATCCCAGAATGATGTTTGCTTTTTTTTTCCAACAGTGTCACATTGTTGACTCATATTTAGCTTGTGATCCACTCTGACCCCCAGATCCCTTTCCGCAGTACTCCTTCTTAGGCAGTCATTTCCCATTTTGTATGTGTGCAACTGATTGTTCCTTCCTAAGTGGAGTACTTTGCATTTGTCCTTATTGAATTTCATCCTATTTACTTCAGACCATTTTCCAGTTTGTTCAGATCATTTTGAATTTTAATCCCATCCTCCAGAGCACTCGCAACCCCTCCCAGCTTGTTATGGTCCTCGAACTTTATAAATATAGTCTCTATGCCATTATCTAAATCATTTATGAAGATAGTGAAGAGAACTGGACCCAGGACCGATCCCTGTGGGACTCTGCTCGATATGTCCTTTCAGCTTGACTGTGAACCACTGATGACTACTCTCTGGGAATGGTTTTCCAACCAATTATGCAGCCACCTTGTTGTAGCTCCATCTAGGTTTTATTTCCCTAGTTTATGAGACGGTCATATGAGACAGTATCAAAAGCCTTACAAAAATCAAGATATACCACATCTACCGCTTCCCCCCTATATTGTTACACTGTCAAAGAAATCTGCCATCCTGCTAGGTGAGCTCCCAAAGAGCTGGGTTGGCATGCTGGCAGGAAAACAGGTAGATTTCCATTGCAAATTTGTTAAAAACAAATCATCTCCACAAAATGTTTCAATTTCAATGCATCAGCATTGTCAGAATTTCCAACCAACTCTAATAACTTCAAATGCCAAGTACTGGGAACATTGGGAATCTGGGAACAGATTTGTTACTCTTCCAAGATGCACTTGGTAAATGTATATGGAGAGTTGGGGGATCGGAGATCCAGTTATGCCTCTATAATTCATTGAGTGCCCTGGGATAAACTAAAGCAGCCTAGAGGTTGCTCTGATTTATGCCAGTTGGATACGATCCCTGTGGAACCATACGTCAGTACAGAACTGGCAGAGTGCATCTTGCTCTGCTTCATCCCACGCATGCTCTTTCCCATCCAGACATGCAGCCTATGTCAGAATGGAGGGCAGGGGACAGCTGGGGTAGGAGCCAGCTTCGTGCCAGCTGAGAACTCCACCACACCTGAGTAATTTTCAGGTGACCTCTTAGGGTCAGTTTACCCTGCTTTGCACCATGGCTGAAGTCTGGCCCTTTATCTTCCCATCTGTGGCATAGTGTGTTCACTGTAGTTTGTTTTTTTCACACTAATCCCTGTGATAGTGTTACGTAGTGTTGTCCTCATTGCCAACCTTTTCACAGATCAGCTTTTTCATTTGCTTATCATCTCTTAAGAACTCCCAGTTTTATTAATGTGAATTGGCTTTTCCATTGTAAATGCTAATTTTTTGGAACGAGAAATCTTGACAACTTCAGCTGTGGTGAAGTGAAATCTAACCTACAGTTTTGTTAGGAATGATGTAATTAGTGTTGTTTGTTTCTACAAAAAGTGGAATGTGTGTATAAAATGTTTGGTGTTGGGCCCTAGGTGTCAAAACACCAGCTGTGACGCTGGACGCTGTGACGCTTCCTGGGAGTACCCAGGGCTGTGAGGCACCTTGCACTTGCCCTTAGCGTGAGAAAGCCTTGTCTCTGGCTGCTGAGGGTCTGCTCCACTACCCCACAGGCAACACAAGCACTGCCCTCTAGGCCTTTGCAGGCTCTGCTGTGACTCTATGGTTTAGCAGTAGGCACAGTCCATCCCTCGAGACCTCCGAACCTTTCCCTGAAGTATCCTGCCCGTGGACCACTGGTCGTGTGCAGCATTCACAGATTCACTGCTCCCAAAGCAACTGTACACCCCAGCTTACCAGTTCCACCCCAGATCACCACTTTGCTTAATCACAGCGCTTAGATTTGTTTTCAGAGAAATGAGGTATACGTTTATTTAACAAAGGACAGAGATTCAAGAAATAGCAAGTAGATGTTTTGGAAACAAGTGGTTACGTATAAAATAAAAACATAACATTCATTTTAGAGCCTAGATACTCTCATAACTAACTAGATACTCTCATATCTTGTAGAATTTGTCTCACTCCAAAATCCTTATGGAGTTTTATAGCTAAGCTGCTGTGACCCTCCTTTTGTGAGACAGACATGTCAGCTTCTTAGGTGAAGGATCCATTGTGTTTTTTTTTTTTTTTTTTTTTTTGCTCCCCAAGATATACGAGTCCTATCCTTTTGTCTTTATTCATAAACAGGACATGCCCTGATGTTTTTCATTTTGTAGACTTCCTCTCATAGATTTTGCAGTCCCTTATTTAGCCTGTGGCTCAGTACAAACAGGCATAAATTGTGAGTATACAATACACAAATGACCAGATAGGTAGATAGGTATCTGTTATCTCCTGCCTGAAAGGAACATTTCTGAGGCATGTCACCTCCTGGTGACCTGCCTTAACTCAAAGACCATAAGAACATAATTTTCTGTATAGCTACATAACTCCTTAAATATTATGATTATGTCGATCGGTGGACAATTAGCTCTCAGTAGAGCTGTTACATGCCACTTTTCGGTGAACTATTATGCATATATCTGACCCAGACAGAGAGAGATGCAACTCTGTGCCCTCTGCCCATTAGCACCAAGGTGTCAGGGCTGGGTCATGGGCGGCCAGACCTAGTAGTCAGAGCCCGAGTCCACAGTCATGAGACAGGAGTCAGCTGGGTCAGGATACTGGGGTGGGAAGGGGGAAGGGGAATAAGAGGCAGGAGACAAACTGGAGGTCAGGAACCACAAGTCAGATGCCAGGAGTCAAGCTAGGTCGGGATGCCAGGAAATCAAGCTGTAGGAGCAAGGCGGAGCCTCATTCAGACAGCTTCCTGTTTCTGCTGGTTGCTTGAATAGGGCCAATCAGCTGTTCTGGAACTCGGGCAGAGCCTCTCACTGAGCTGAGCTTGGTGGGTCCCAGGCAGAGGTGAAAGTAAGCCGGTACGCCCCGGTACGGTGTACCAGCAAGAGGCAGTGCGCCATACCGGGATGGATCAGCTTCCCCTGGCAGCAATTTAAAGGGCCTGGGGCTCCCAGCAGCGGCTGGAGCCCTGGGCCCTTTAAATTGCCACCAGAGCCCTGCTGACGGAGCCTTGGGGTAGCGGCGGCGGGGCTCCGGCGGCTATTTTAAGGGTCTGGGGCTGCGGCAGCCGCTACCGCCCCAGCCCTTAAAATAGCTGCCGGAGCCCCGCCGCCACCTCCCCAGGGCTCTGGGGACGATTTAAAGGGTCCGGGGCTCCGGTAGCCGATACCGCCCTAGGCCCTTTAAATCATCCCCAGAGCCTGCCGGAGCCCTGGGGGAGCGGCAGCGGGGCTCTGGCGGTGATTTAAAGGGCCAGGGGCTCCCGGCTGCCGCTACTGCAGCGGCGCCCCGGGCCCTTTAAAGCTCCACCAGAGGCTGGGGCCTCCTCCGATTGTGATTTAAAGTGCCCAGGGATTTAAAGGCCCCGCCTCTTCCGGTTGAGGCCCCTCCCCCTCCTAAGGACTCCGGAGTACTGGTAAGTCCTTTAAATTACTTTCACCCGTGGTCCCAGGCAAGCCATCATCAGCAGGCTGCCAGGTGGAGTATTGGAGTGTGTCTGCTCCCATGAGCCCTGAGGGCCTGGGTTCAAGACATGAAGGTCATTATATAAGGGGTCTCTGGGTCTCAGACTCTTAAACCAGGCATTGTCTAGGAGACAGAATGTCTTCACCTATCCTTTCCCCCTGAGCTTACTCTTCATTCCCTATTTGTAAAGCATGACCCTGTGTTTTATCACCGATCCACAGTGGTCCAGATCTTGGAATGCAGTTAAAATTGAGAGAGTGCAAATGGAGAGTGGATTGAAACTCCTCTCGGCACTGCACTCATCCAAGTGCAGATCTGTGCAGGCTGGTCCCCTACACTTAATGAGAACAGTCTAAAGACAACTGTGACTTATGCTGGGCTGCAGTGACTGTCAAGGGTCAAAGCAGTCGCCAAGGACAGGTGCAGCACAGAAATGTCCTGACCATGCCTCATTTCCTGCGGTCTCTTTTCCTTGCCATGTGGCAGCAGGGAAATTCTGGGCTGGCACAGATCGACCCAAGACTCATCCAGTTCTCATCCACCTTAAAACCACCATTCACTCCTTCTGCTGTTATTGTGTTGAGTGCAGCTCAGCGGGGCCAGAGGATCTGGCCCAGAATGTTTAATGATGTCAGATTATGATAGAAAACTAACTTGAGCTCAGGTGCAAACCAAATAACATCATCCCAAGTTAACAGAGCCCATCGATGTGTGAGCTATGTAAAGCCAGCATGTGGGAAGGATTAAAGAAAGTGCAGCTATCTGAGGAAGACAATATAGACAATTTAGGACATAGGTGGTTTTTACAGTGTTCTCCAAAGGGGACAGTTTAGTGGATTTCCTATCTCAGTTACCCAACATCCAGAGTCTTGTGTGTGCAAGGAGTAACGCTCCCATTTATCCCATAGAAGTGTGTGGTGTACACAGAATCAGAGAAGATGTTTTAGCCGAACATCTAGTGAATGTGCTTTATTGCATTACGTGTTTGGTAGCAAGTTCAAAACTAAGCTAAGGACGTGGAGGGCCTTTCTTTCCCCTGTACCCTGGCCTATAAGGAGCACGTTGGGCTTCTGAGCAGAAGGAGGGGGAGATGTGGTGTGATGTGTTGGGAGACCAGCACAAGCATGTGTTTTTGCATCTCTGTTTCATAGTGATTAAATGAAAAGCTAGTGAGTTAAGTTTCAAAACCAGCCCCTGTAGGTTTAGTAGAGGCTCTTCATAATGTTTTCTCTTAACATGCTGGGTCAGGTCAAACTGAGCTGTACTTTACACAGAACCTGAGGTAGTTCTCAGCCAGTTTTCCACTTCCTCAGTCTTGAGACTGACCCGGGGCCAATTTAGTTCTGCAGTTCCCAACAAAACTTTAGAGCAGCTTAAGGTTTCTCTAAGTTATGCAGGCAGGAATGGTTCCACTGGCTGGGTATCACCAGAATGCAAGGCTCTCTGGCGACACCGTATCCCACTCCTGGACCATGTGTGACACACATCCTATTCTGGATGCAGGGAGCTAACTGATGCCAGGGGGAAATACCCAGCTGCTTTCCACAGCCTGAGCAGAGCAAGCAGTTGGAATAGGGATGGAGGAATTGGTCCATTATGGGCCAGATTGTGACTGTCCCTACTAAGTGTGTGCAAAGAGCAGAAGGGAACAAAGTATCAGAGGGGTAGCCATGTTAGTCTGTATCCACAAAAACAACGAGGAGTCCAGTGGCACCTTAAAGACTAACAGATTTATTTGGGCATAAGCTTTTTTGGGTAAAAATCCCATGCATATGAAGAAGTGGGTTTTTTACCCACAAAAGCTTATGCCCAAATAAATGTTAGTCTTTAAGGTGCCACTGGACTTCTCATTGTTTTTGGAGGGAACAAAGATTCTTCCAACTTGTGGCAGTGTCTCCTGCAGTGGCACCAGCTACAGTGCAGTCTCTACTAGCTCCCCATGAGCTGCTAACCATACCAAAAGGGGCAGAAGGGGATGGGGCCATGGTCCTGCCCCCATTTCCGCCTTCACCCCACTCCATATTGGCCCGCAGAGATGGAGGAATGCACTAGGGGAGTGCACCTTTATGTTGATAAGGGATGGTGCTATGGCTGTTTGGTCTGGGAACTCCAAGAGGAATTGTCTCCCTAAACTCTTCCCTGAGTTGCTGCATTTAATCTGGCCCTGTATTCCGTGCTGTAGTATTATAATACTGTATACTAGGAGCCAGGAAGAAAATGAGCAAAGGAAGATTAGAATGATGATTAGGCAAAATGTCCCTAATGCTGAGATCTGTTAACTGGAGTGGACTCACCGCTAGAAATAGGATTATTCTCTGCAATATATTCTAACAACAAAGAATGAGCTAAATCACCTAATTTTGTTCATTTCCATATGCAGTTTCTGTGATTCTGTAGCAAACGGAATACAGTGGCACTGCCTAATAAGAATACTATACAAAATTCTGGCAATAATACAGTCTTCTTACAATGTCAGTGAAATAACTGCATTCACTAACACTATATTTAGGGCCCTACCAAATTCACGGCCATGAAAAACATCAGACTCTGGAATCTGGTCTTTTGTGTGCTTTTACCCTATACTATTTAGATTTCATGGGGGAGACCAGCGTTTCTCAGATTGGGAGTCCTAACCCAAAAGGGAGTTGCAGGGGGGTTGCATCATTATTTTAGGGGGGTTGTGGTATTGCCACCCTTACTTCTGCTCTGCCTTCAGAACTGGGCAGCTGGAGAGTGGTGGCTGCTGACCGGAAGCCCAGTTCTGAAGGCAGTGCCCTGCCAGCAGCAGCACAGAAGTAAGGGTGGCAATACCATACCATACCATCCTTACTTCTATCCTCTGAAGGCAGCATTGCCACCCCCAGCAGCAGCAGCAATGCAGAAGTAAGGGTAGCAGTACCGCAACCCCCCCTTACAATAACCTTGTGACCCCCCTCACAACTCCTTTCTGGGTCAGGACCCCTACAATTACAACACTTTGAAATTTCACATTTAACTAGCTGAAATCATGAAATTAACAATTTTTTCAATCCTCTGATCGTGAAATTGACCAAAATGGACCCTGAATTTGATAGGGCCCTAACTATATCAAATCCAGTGAGCCAGCTGGAGCTAAGCTGATTCAGGTTGGCCCCAGAGAGTCTAGAGATCTGATTTGACATTGCAGAGGGGATGCTCTCCAGTTGGCTTTAAGATTACTCTTAAAAAAACAAAGGAAACTGAGTGTACAAAAACTACATTAGAAGAACATTAAGGATCTGCCTGATTCCAACATAGTGAAGGCAATTCTGATGTATACCTGCTGCTCTATTCTTAGCTCACCCTGTTGGGTTGCGCCTGTGTATTATTGAACATATGGCATGTTAGATCAAATGGTTTCCTGAGGCCTTTGCAACAAATGAGTGAGGTCTGCTGCAGCTTTTGTATCGTGGCTGCTTCCAAGGCAACCTCAGTACTTCCCGGACGAAATACCTATTACACAGGACATCACCTGAGGTGTATTTTGCCCCACAGGCTAGCTACTTTCAGCAGTGTTTGGACAGTTAAGGAAGGAGAGGCAGCCTTGAATGTCACAGCTTTACTTAGCTTAACTGAGACCCATTGGGGTTCATCTTCCCAACACAAAGTAGGGAGATGTAGCCATTCAACTCCCCTTGACATTAATAGGATTTATGGGGTTAAATCCTTGAAAACCACTGTGGAAATTAAACCAGTTGAGGGATAGCAATTGTAATGTCTTACTTCCTAACAAAAATACCCAGCTCCGGACACTGAGGCCTTTCATTTCCCCGCTGAACGTGTACATGGGTTTTCTCACTCTACTCTATCAATGTGGCTCAGCTCTATCCCAAGGGGAGGTGGGAAGGGCTACATGCCCATTCTGTCCAACAAGGGCATCAAATAGAAAGGCAGGAGGGCTTGGAGTAAAGACCGTGAAATCTGGTCTTTTCTGTGCTTTTACCCTATACTATACAGATTTCACAGGGGAGACCAGCATTTCTCAAATCGGGGGTCCTGACCCAAAGAGGAGTTGCAGAGGGACCGCGAGGTTATTTTAGGGGGGTCGCGGTATTGCCACCCTTACTTCTGCACTGCCTTCAGAGCTGGGTGGCCGGAGAATGGCAGCTGTTGTCCGGATGCCCAGCTCTGCAGGCAGCAGCGCAGAAGTAAGGGTGGCAATACCATACCATGGCATCCTTCCTTCTGTGCTGCTGCGGGCGGTGGCTCTGCCTTCAGAGCTGGGCTCCCGGCCAGCAGCCGCCGCTCTCCAGCTGCCCAGCTCTGAAGGCAGCGCCACCAGCAGCGCAGAAGTAAGGGTAGAAGTACCTCAACCCCCCCCCAATAACCTTGTGACCCCCCCCCCCCACAGCTCCTTTTAGGGTCGGCCCCTTACAATTACAACACCGTGAAATTTCAAATTTCAATAGCTGAAATCATGAAATTTATGATTTTTAAAATCCCATCACCATGACATTGACCAAAATGGACTGTGAATTTGGTAGGACCCTGTGAATAATATTGTATGCATTAATTGCTCAGCAAAGGTTCTCCGAATGCTTTAAAAACACTTATTTACTAAACTTCGCAATACTTTGCTGTGCTGTGTATTATGGTGCCCAGTTTAGAGCTGTGTAAACTGGAACATAGAGAGGATATCCCCAAATTTTCAGACGTGTCCACTAATTTTGGTGCTCAGAAAAGAGACACCTAGGCCCTGATTTTTAAGAGAGGGTGAGTTCATTTCAACTCTGTTTACTAGTGCTCAGCACCAACAGAAATCAAGCCATTCGGTATTTCATGTTGGCATCCACATTTAATGAATATTTTTGAAAAATGTGGCCTAAGCAATTAGGTGATAAAGTCAGAACTCGTGAGCCCGGACTCCCATGCCCCTCCTCTAACCATGATACTTCTTCCTTCTAGTGAGCTTTGTTAGGTCACGCACCCCCAACACCCCAAATAAAACTAAACTGGATATTGCCAGTGCTAGCTATAAGATGATAACGTATGTTAAGGGGAAAATGACTCTTCCTCCATCATTGTTGCTGGCTACTAAGACCGAGAGAGTTGCTGCCAGATTATTTTTTAAATTTGCTTGGTCAAAGGTACATGATATGATTTTAGTGATCGATAGAATTTTAAAAAATAAACCTTGCCTGAGTGTAGCAGTGGTCCTTTAAACTTGTCTAATCTCTCTATCGCTAGTCTTAACATTTTCCAAGAATGTGTAAATATCTCATTGGTGTTGGAGTAAAACTGTCTTTTCAAAGAACATGTATCCAGTAGCGGGATAATACTCGATAAGTATCATGCCCTATGGACCCAATCCATTAAGTAAGACAAGAGAGTTGCATAGGTGTATGAAGAGAACAGACCTGAAAGTGTCCTCTGCAGTAGATTTCACATGTATTTTATTTTTTCCCATTGTTATATAAAATAGACTGTCATTCCCCTGCAGCAAATAGAAATGATGCAATTGCTATGACAGTGTGTATCCTCCAGTACCTTCAAGAACATGCCTGCCTATATATTGTTTGGATTTTTTCCCATTGCTGGAGAGATTTCTCCAAGTTTGGGGTGATACATTCAGCAAAGGGGCTCTGATTTTTGCAGAAATGTTTGAGGAGGAAAGGATTTCAGGACTAAAAGGGCAAAACAAAAGCTAATGTCAAAAAGTGACAACATTTTGTAGTATTCAGGGTAAACTCTGATGAAGGCACAGCCTTCCCGATTAGTGGATAAGAAAGAGACCATTGCATCTTGGCCTCACATTATCCTACACAGCATAGCTTACTCAAACTATAATCAGTTCCTGTGCGTCTAGCCTTTTCTCAGTGCGTTCTTTTTGCCATGGTGCATTTCATTCCAGTGTTCATTTTTTCAGACTGATGTGTGAACTTCAGGAAGCCTGCTCAGTGAGGAGCAGGAAGTTAGCATCAAAGGTAGTTGACCTCTGAGGTATGTATGTGAATTTTTCTGTCGTTCTTGGAGCGTTGGACAAAAGCAGATAGCAGACCAGTTCAGAAAGAACTTCCCTTTCCGTCTCTGATATCCTCCTCCAGCTCCTCATGTGACAGAGGTCTATGTCCTGAAAAGCAATAATAGCTTGTTAAGCTCTCAAGGTCAGGGACTGTATTGCCTTCTGTATCATCTGCACAACATGAGTTGTGGCCTTTCATGGGATTATTTGCATGATTATCACCAGATTTTCCGCACTGCGGAGATCTGACATCCCGCTAATCACATGGATGGTCCATACATCTGGAGAGTCCTGAGACTGGAATGTAGTTTGGCCCTTCCTTTATGTTTGAATGTTGGTGATTTTTATCACTTCATTCTTCTCCTTCCTCATTCTGGATAGTTTCCTTCCACTGGGAGAGACTGGGCAGGGGGAGCAGATCCTTGTTCGTTTTGTTTTATTATTTAAATAGATTTTTTTTAAACTTAAATCAGTTTTTTTTTTAATTACATGTTGGTGTCTACTTTCTTCCTATTTCATATTGTTACATTGCTAAAGTTGATATTTTGAATTTTTTTCTTTACTTAGTTTGCTAATTTATAGTAGAACTTTGGATTTTTTAAATACTGAATATTTTTTCTGCTAAGAAGTTTCATGTTTAGAATGCTCATGTATGCTGAAAATGACAAATTCAGGGCCTCGTCTCTAGAGCTTAGTGGGGAACAGTGTCTCCTTCCTGCAAAACTTTTTTTGGAGATTTCAAGAATTTTTCCTGTTCTGCTTTGGAATGGACCAGAGACGCCTTGACATTTTTCATGAAAAATCAGAGCAAGGGAGACCCAAGAATAGTCAGTAAGCAAGTGGGGAAGGCACTTACCTTGGCTTTGGGAGATCCAGGTTCAAGTCTCTTTGAATCAGGCAGAGCAGGGTCTTGAACCTGGATCTCCCAAATCCCTGGTATTTGGGGGGCAGAGGTGGTCCTCTTTTTCTTTCTGTGATCAGACATACCATCCTTACTTTGAGAATAACACAAAGACAAACCCAGAATTGATAAGCAAATAGCCTGTGCTATATTTGCAGCTAACCCTACCAATACTGAACTTCTAGAAATCAAGAAAGCTGAAATGCTTTAACCAGGCTATAGTCCCACTCAAGTTTACAGTTTGAAGTCAGTGGGACTTGTGCTGTAGGGTGACCAGACAGCAAGTATAAAAAATCATGACGGGGGAGGGGGTAATAGGTGCCTATATAAGAAAAAGCCCCAAAAATCGGGACTGTCCCTAAAAAATTGGGACATCTGGTCACCCTATCGTGCTCCTAAGACACTTGGGTCCTGTTAAAAATCTTAGGGACCCAAATACGGGCCTAGGAGACTAACTTGAAAATTTTGGTCTGTTGTGCTAGGTACTGTACAAACACAGAACAAAAAGGCCCGGCCACAAAGATCTTACAATCTAGTGTAAACCGAGACAACAATGGATACTAAAAAGCAGATGGGGGAGTATGAGGAAACAGTGAGACACTGTTGCTCAGCATGATAGGCGGTGGTCTCAGCACACCAGTGGTTTTTGTACGCATGGTGGAAAAGGAAGGGTTTTGAAGGATAATAATGAGATTGTTCTGCAGATATTTACGGGGAGCTCCTCCCATAATGCTCCTTACGCATGCTTAACTCTAAACACGAGTAGTCCTATTTAAGTCAATGAGACTGTTGATGAGAGTAAAGTTATGAAGCTGCTTATATGTCTCCAGGATTAGGTCCTCAATTTGCCATAAGCAAAATACTGAAATCTCATAAAATAAAACAAGACACTCTACTTGTGGTGGCATTTAAAAAACCCAGCATTTATAATTCAGTTCATTCTAGATTTTTATCTATAAAGTTGCAGTAGCACAAATTTTCAAATTGGTTGTACAATATTCCTACCTGAATTAAAAATCAATGATTTTTACAAAGAAGGTGATTTCAATCATGATTTAAATCAGTGATTGAAATTGCCGTAGTTTGTTTGCAAGTCACTTGATATTTGTGCCCCTTTGCATGTAAGAAGATGGTAGCACCGTAGAATCCAGTTAACACTGCCTGTAACTTTAGGCTGAATTTAGCATTGCTTTTGTTCAAGGGTATTTTCTCTGGGTGTTGAATCCACTGCAGCAATAGCAAAAAATGATAGGACTATGAATGTATCCTGTGTACATTCACTCATAGTTAGCTACACTTTATGACAAAGTAATGTTAGAGCATGAAGCAAATTGTTTTGCCTGCCACCGCCTACCTGGTGCTAGTGCTCTTGTGCCTTCCTCCTCCATCTGAGTGCTGGATAGAGAATCGCCCCACGCTGCTCTGCAATTACATGGCCACTATCTGATAGTAAATCGAAGCAAGTCATTGATCCACTGGCGGGGAGACCCCAGCAGCACCATAGATATGCTGATTAGTGTGCCTGGTGGTTTCAAACATCCAGTTTGCAGGCTGGATCCATCCTGCTTGGCATATTTCTGCGGCCTGCTTGGCGTATTCAGATTCTGCAGAATCTCAACTTGAATTTTTTTTTAAAAAGAAGTTTTTAGCCCTTATGGTTGCAAATATAATCTTCCAGTGAGAACCATTTGTAAACTTATGCAGTGTTGTCTGCCTGAGTATGCAAATAGCCTGAAACAATGCATCTCAGATGCGTGAACTCCTGTACTGGCTATTAATGTCACTGGGGTTTTGACTCTAAAGCCTAAGGGTGACAATTTAAACATCAGTACTGACTTAGCAGATGGGATGAGTAAGAGGATAGGAAGAGCAAGTGGGAATTGGAAATTGCCTGAGGGAAGGGAATGCAAAGGGGAGGGGGGAAGGGCAAAAGTAGCAGCGATCCTAAATGTGAACATATTTTCCCACTGAATAATGTTGAACGTGACAGTAGGTACTGAATGAATAATAAATGATGACTTAGAATTTAGTTACAAATAACACTGCTCTACAGCCAAAATGTTTCTGAAATAAATGTAGTCAAACTTTACTAATTCTGGGTCACTGAGAACGAAAATGATGCTTAAAATTGTTGATTGGCTCTAGTTTTCAAGATATGCTATTGGGTCAGTATATACGACCCTTGACTTGGGAATGGCAGAGGATAAGTGAGTTATAAAGGGAAGGGATCTCAATTTAAACCAGAAATGACTAAAATACATCTTTGACTGGATCTATGAATAAATCTATGACTGGGTTTGGACAGTACTTGCTTTTTAGGCAAAACAATGAATGATGCAATCTGAAGCTGGTATTGCGTCATACATGATATGAATTGCATCATGTTATTCCTAGAAGTCATGGATGATGCAATCATAACGAAGCTTACATCACTCTGCTGAACAAATTGCCCTATATCAGCTCTAGAAATCATACGGTGTCGTGCTCTCTTATTTGTCAGTGTTTGATTTTGCAAAGGGACACATTTCTGTTTAGCCAAAGTGAGCAGAGATGCCTCGTACTTGTGTGAACAGTGCAGATAACTTCTGCTATGTTTGTGGTGAAGTGACTTTTGCATCACAAAACCGCAGTATAACCACTATGGTTAAGAAAGCCTATCACCTTTATTTTGGCTGCAAAATTGGAGATCAGGACAAGAGGTGGGCCCCACGCATATGCTGCAACACTTGTGCAACAAATCTTGGCCAGTGGTTGAACAGGAAAAGGAAATCTATGCCTTTTGCAGTGCCAATGATTTGGAGAGAGCCAACAGATCATACCAGCAATTGTTACTTCTGCATGGTGCCTCCAGTTGGGAAAGGTGTGTCAAAGAAGAAAAAGTGGACTGTGCATTATCCAAACATTCCATCCGCTATATGCCCAGTACCCCACGGAGAAGGACTGCCGGTTCCTGATGCACCAGAATCATTCTCACTTGAGTCAGACGAGGAAGAGGATGAAACTTCTGGTCCTGAACCATCCATGTCACAGGACCCACATTTTCTCCCATCCTCCTCCTCTGAACCACACCTCATAACACAAGGTGAACTGAATGACCTTGTCAGGGATATGGAACTACCCAAGAGTAAGGCAGAGCTGTTGGGCTCCAGACTACAGCAGTGGAATCTCCTGACAGGTGATGTTAGGGTTTCCATGTTCCATGACTGTCAAAAGGATCTTGTCCCATTCTTCTTCATGGAAGGTGATCTTGTAGCCTGCAACAACATCAATGGTGTGATGGCAGCCCTCAACATCGTTCACGATCCAGATGAGTGGAGACTGTTCATTGATTCATCGAAGACGAGTCTTAAAGCTGTTTTACTGCATAATGGCAATGTTTTGCCATCAATTCCAGTTGGTCATGCAGTCCATATGAAGGAAACCTAGGACAACATGAAACAACTTTTGAGGTGCATAAACTATGACCAACATCAGTGGCAGCTTTGTGGCGATTTGAAGATTGTTGCTCTCTTGCTTGGTCTGCAGACTGGATACACAAAGTACTGCTGTTTTCTCTGCGAATGGAATAGTCGTGCAAGAGATTCCCACTACATCAAGAAAGATTGGCCACTCCGACAGTCATTGGAGCCTGGGAGGAAAAGTGTTCAGCATCCACCACTTGTTGAATCAAGGAAGATTTTGTTACCACCCTTACACATCAAGCTGGGTCTGATGAAGAACTTTGTCAAGGCCATTGACAAAACACAAGCAGCTTTCAAGTACCTCCGTGGAAAATTTCCAAGGTTAAGTGAAGCTAAGATAAAGGAAGGTGTCTTTGTTGGTCCTCAGATTCGTGAACTTCTTCGAGATGATGCATTTGACCATGCGCTGCGTGGCAAGGAAAAGACGGCATGGAAAGCCTTCCAGTTAGTGGCAATAAATTTTCTCGGAAACAACAAGGCAGACAACTACAGGTTGTTGGTGGAAAACCTCCTCAAGGCATACAAAAGCCTTGGTTGCAACATGTCACTAAAGATACATTTTTTGCACTCTCATCTAGATTTGTTTCCACCGAACTGCGGAGCAGTGAGCGACGAGCACGGCGAGCGATTTCACCAGGACATTGCAACAATGGAGAAACGCTATCAGGGCAAATGGAGCCCATCAATGCTTTCAAACTATTGCTGGACAGTGACAAGAGATGCTCCATTTAATGAATACAAGAGACAAGCCAAGAAGCGCCGAGTAGACACTGAATAGGACTAAACTATGTACAGAATAGTTTTTTGCCGTTTGTTTCATAATAAATTTTATTTATATAACCCTTTTGCTGATTTTTAAAGTGTTACATAAACAGGACAGGTGAAATATTATCATGTAAAGCAACCATAAACACATGAAAAGACCTAGGTTTACAATTTATGATTAAAACTCTACTATCTACCCAATATACATAGACATAAAATGTAAAAACTTAAATATCTTAGAAACAGTAGCCAATCAGTTGTTTTAATTGTCATATTTGAATTCAGCACATCAAAATACATAATAAGTAGCACATTTTATCTCTGAAGCAGATGACTTCTCAAAAATTGTAGACCAGTGTAAGGGGCCTTGATCTTTTTATAAACCTCCTACTGATATCAGAGCATATCTAATCATTAGGGCCCTACTAAATTCATGGCCGTGAGAAATGTATCACGGATCATGAAAACGTGAAATCTGGTCTTTTTTGTATATTTTTAACCTATGCTATACAGATTTTTTAAAAAATCCCATGACCGTGAAATTGACCAAAATGGACCGTGAATTTGGTAGAGCCCTACTAATCACCACAATGGTGAAAAAGCTACTGGAGCCACAAATGCCATCTACATTAGGGCTCCCAACATTACTAGCCCCAGCACAGCTGAATTATTGTTAGCACCAGCAGTGTAGATGAAGCTCCAGAGAAGTTTCATTAAGAGTGGGCCTCACCTGTCCTACAGGCCATCATTCCTGGGAGCAGAGGTGGATAGTGTTTAATCCTGGTTGGAAAAGTTTAGCTTCACAAGTGATCATTGTCGAAGGAATGACCCATTCCAGCATTTAGAAGTAAGATGGAGGGAGACTCCTTGATGGGCACAGAAATCCATGTAACACAAGGAATATGATTATTTTTATATCATTGCCATCAGTTTCAGCCTGTGAGAATTTTCCATAAGACCATTAGGAATACTTCTCCCTGGTGAACAGCTTATCAGCCGTTGTTCATCATTCTCAATGATGAAAGGCAAATGTTTTGCAGTTTCAGTCAGATGTAGACCGGCATCACAGAAATACAGTGCACTGCATCCTACAGGCTCCGTGTCATACAGTCTGCTGGCCACTCGTGGCCCCTGACCATTTTTTTTATAGCCCTTGTTGATATTCATCAGTAGAGCAGTTCAAAAATATATGTTCCTTGTTTAGTCCCCTTTAAAACAGCTGTGATTCACCTGAGGTTTGGTTGTGGACCCCTCCCCTCAGTTCTTAGCCCTTTACTTCCCCTGGGTTGTAACTCTTCTCAGAGTCATTTCAACCAGATCTGCAGCTGTCCACCTCCATCTTATCTTCTCTGCCTCTTTGTTTTTGTACCTTTTGGTTTAGCACACTCCTCCTCTGAGCATGACTCAGCTGCAAGTGCCTTCCCAGGCTGCCGGGCAGAATCACAGCCTTTAATAGCATGTGGGCTAGCCAGCCACTTCTCAGGGTGGAAGAGAGATGGTGGGGATGGGTCTGTACGCTTTTAGGAGAGAAAGGATGTTTCTGTGGTTAAGGCACAGGGAAGGGGCATGGGAGATCTGTGTTAATTCTGGGCTCTGCCACAGATTCTATGTGATGTTGAATTTCACTGAATTTCTCTGAGCCTTAATGGGGATATTAAACTTCCCCACTTTACAGACTAAAAAAGCTTAATAGCTGCACATAAAACAGGCCATTTCTAATGCACAGAAAGTACATTGCATGTTTGGTTTCTTTTAATCCTTGTTTGCTTAGGAAAGTAATGCTTTTTTATTGTTGAATACACTATGGCCCAGTGAGTGTAAATGCACAATGCATGGCAAATGTGGTGTTTAAACAACTCTGTTTATTTTAATAACCATCCTTTAGATCTGCTAAGATTTAAGACTGTTTGCATTGCTGCTAAAGCTGAATGCAGTCCCAAAACACAGGACTAACCTTTAAAACTCAGCCTGTAATAATTGGAAATACAGCTCATCCCTTCTTGTCTCCTCACAGAGCTTTTTTTGATTGTATGGCCCCAGGGTTGCTTACACAGTGCACAAATTAGCATAGAATTCATCCAGCTCATCATGCAGGGTCGGGGAGCGAAGAATGTTTGAAGTGTCAAAACAAGAGACTTAACCAGAAAGAGTTTTTCATTTCTTTATTGCTGAGAGTCCAGATTCCCACTACATATGTCCCTGGCTCTAACCCTGGAGGTGGTGGTGGAAAATGTTTGTGTTGTACAATATAGTTAATAGTGAATGAACTCTTAAGATTGCAGTAATTTCTTCCAACAGATGCATGACAGATTGTGGAATCTTTTCACATAATGGAAATGATAATGTTTGATTGAATTGTACTAGGTGAATGCCTGGCAGAAAATGTTTATTATATGGTCCCAACCAACTTCCGGTCCCATTGTGCTAGACAAATATTAAGAGACAGTTCCTTCCCAAAAGAACTTGCAATCTGGACAGTCAAGGGATGGAGAAAGAGATTTGTCATGGGAATCGCTCTAACAGGGGAGCAGTGCTTTCCATTGTTATAGAGAAAACTGGTTTGGATTTGACCAAGTTGTTAGCCTTTTAAAATGGCATACTGGGCATGTGCAGGAAATCTTTTAGCTAAGGTCAGAAGGTGCACCAATAAGGATGTATTTGCCGACCCTTATCTCACATTCTCACACTGCTTCAGCTAATAATCTCTTAAATCTCAGCTCTTCTGCTTTTGGAGATACACTGAAGAAACTTAATAGCTGCAAGTAAAATAGGCAATAAATACATAAAGGATACTGGTTGTCTTATAATGAAGTTGTGTGTGTCACCAGATTCCTTAAGAACAGAGTAAGCTGGAATCAGTTACATATGGTACAGACAGTGCAAAAAAAAAAGAAGAGTTTTGGGGAGGGATGTGGTAGGAAAACCATTAGAAATGTATCAAAAAGAAGTTCCTCTGGAGATTAAGGACATCCTGGTTATTTCTTTTGGCTTTGTCCACAGACTGACACATTTTAATATTGTGATGTATGTTTTCTTTGTTGCTCTTTCCTCACCTTTTCCTTTGTACAGTACTGCTACCCTCTGAGCAATAGTACATTATGTGCCTAATGTTCTTTCATCTTGACAGTAGTGTCGAGCTGCTAGCTGGGTGGACTCTGTCTGTATTTAAATAGAGATGTTATTAAGGGGCATAGCAAAGCCGCTAATAACCTTAGAAACTATCTCCAGATGGGTGACGATTTCAGAGCTCTTTAATTATGATAGCCAATATGAATTCTGTAGTCTCTGTTGCTTTAGTTTGTACAGGAGATGAACTAGTTTGTTCAAGTATGTCTTTCCCATAAGGACCGTTACACTTCTGTGATGGCAACTCAGATTCTGTGGACGTTATGTAAATGAAAATGTTCTTGTATTGTCTTCTGTATTCTTTTGCTTGTCTGCTTTATGTTTAATAGGGATGTTAGCTGTGGCACCCTTCCAAAATTCCAGATTGGATAAGTGTGTAAGGCCCAGCTAACATACACTCCCATTAAGTTTCAGTTAGACGTGCTGTCATAACTATAAAGGGAAGGGTAACAGCTCTCCTGTGTACAGTACTATAAAATCCCTCCTGGCCAGAGACTCCAAAATCCTTTTACCTGTAAAGGGTTAAGAAGCTCGGGTAACCTGGCTGACACCTGACCCCAAGGACCAATAAGGGGACAAAATACTTTCAAATCTTGGGGGGGGGGGGAAGGCTTTGGTGTGCTCTTTGTTTAAGGTTGTTGTTCGCTCTTGGGACTGAGAGGGACCAGACATCAATCCAGGTTCTCCCCATCTTTCTAAACAAGTCTCTCATATTTCAAACTTGTAAGTAAAAAGCCAGGCAAGGCGTCTTAGTTTTACTTTGTTTTCTCAACTTGTAAATGTACCTTTTACTAGAGTGTTTATCTTTGTTTGCTGTACTTTGAACCTAAGACAGAGGGGGGTCCTCTGAGCTCTTTAAGTTTGATTACCCTGTAAAGTTATTTTCCATACTGATTTTACAGAGATGATTTTTACCGTTTTCTTTAATTAAAAGCCTTCTTTTTAAGAACCTGATTGATTTCTCCTTGTTTTAAGGTCCAAGGGGGTTTGGATCTGTATTCACCAGGAGTTGGTGAAAGGAAGGAGGGGGGGAAGGGTCAATTTCTCCTTGTTTAAGATCCAAGGAGTTTGGATCTGTATTCACCAGGGAATTGGTGAGAAGTTTCTAAAAGCTTCCCAGGGAAGGGAATGGTGGCAGCGGACCAGAACTAAGCTGGTAGTTAAGCTTAGAAGTCCTCATGCAGGCCCCCACACTTGTACCCTAAAGTTCAAAGTGGGGATGCAGCCTTGACACGTGCGTCCTCTCCTAAACTGCACTGTGGTAAACAGCTGTTGTGTTCCACCCCAGAAGCATTCATGTTTCAGAGGTGGGTGATGTGATTCTTCTATGTGTATAGTTTGTAAAGCAAAAGGAGAGGCGCAGATATATGGAGCAAGGGGAGAGGAAATGCTAGGAAAGAGAGCAGGGAGAATTCTCTACTGGAAAGGAAGCATCAAGGGGAGAGAGAGGGAGCGCCACAGAGGAACAGCATTGTGGCAGTGGGGAGGGGAAGACAAAGGGCATCCCCTCATGGATGAGATGAGTCCCCAAGGTGAACAGGTGAAAGCAGGGTGGAGCACACAAGCCTACAGCACGTTGCAAATACCAATACAGGTGGGAAGCACAGGGACGGTCCACATATTCACCTTGCTTAAATGATCAAAATCACGAAATAGCTTTTTGGGAGTGGATTTCCTGTGTAAACATGGGTGTATTGTGGATTTGACTAACCAGGTACTGTATGTTACAAGTGAGAGGGTGGCACCTGGAAGAGGGGGACCTCAGGTGGGTGGGAAAAAAGCAAAATAGGATAAGAAATCCCATAAAGATGTTGCAGGTGGAGCGGGGCACATCCCAAGGAGTTGCTGTGGCGCACCCATTTAGTTTGTTAGGAGAGAGGTGAGCCTCTGGGCGAGGAATATGGATTTTGGTGGAAGCCGCTGTATATCTGGGTAAGCATCCATGGCGAAATCCTGGGCCTGTGGATACTAATGGCAAAACTCCAATTGACTTCAATGGAATGAGGATGTCACCGTCCAACTTTAGGATCCTAAACCCCAAAGCTTAGAAGTTTGAATTGTTTTCCCATCACTACTTTTTATGTATTTTTGCAACATTGATGCTGACTTTGTGCATGCTCTGTCTTTTTCAAAATTTTCGGTGTTGTCTTGTAATGCAGGATAATCTTGTAATGATGCAATAGCATAAAGGAATGTACTGTATTGTGTGAATATAAATACGTGGCAGAGAACATAGGTTTTAGTGGATTTTTTCAGCTTTTGCCTTTTTTTCCCTCTTGCTCAAGAAAATCTTTAAAGACAGTCTGAAATCAGTTTTAAAGACATGTACGTTTTAAAGCCAGAAGATACCATTCTGATCATCTGTTCGACCTCCTGCATAACACAGGTGATGGAACCTCACCCACTAATTTCTGCATCAGGCCCATAATGTCTGTGTGAGCTATAGCATAATTGCCTTAATAAGTAAGACTCAAATAATTTAAAATTACCCAAATGCATAAAAACGCTTTCTTGCTTCCCAGATCCCCAACCTATTTAGAGAACCGTCACTTGAAAAAGTTTTTTTTTATGACTGCCAGCTACTTAGTTTCAGCCATAGAGTTGATGGAGACTTCACTAGCTTTAAATAAACTACAGCAGCTAAAGAGAGCTGTAGATATTTAAATTTTAAAAAATTCTTGTGTCTGCAGGATTACATTTTTAACCAGTTTGGGGTAAAATTTGCTACCTTTTTGGACTGAACCATCTTTTATTAATATGTATGACAGTAACTATTTGGACTATACCCAGATTCACAAAGGGACAAACTCAGGGTTGACCGGCTTCTTCCCACCAACAATCTGAATCTGACCTCTCATGCCAGGCTCCCCGTATGAGTATGCCCTTCAGGTGCAGATTATCAGACAACGGCAATCAGTATTTTTATATGCCATTCTTTGAGTCGGCTCTGTGTTACGTTGTAGAATGCAAACTGCATGTCGATATGCCCTAAGGTTCCTAATTTTATTTCTACATAATTTACAGTGGAAGATAATGTGGAAAGAGATTTTATTTTGAATGTCTTTTTTTTAAACCAATCTTATGAAAATGAATTCTATCACTGGCTTTTATATGAAGAGGAATAACGTTTATTGCAGTGACAAATTGTTTGCATTTGACGTGCACTTTTCCCTGTGCCTCAGCAGGCCATGTGATTCCATTCCACTGACACTAAGAAGAAAGAATTAAGTTTGTGCCATTTCCTATCCTCATTACAATTTTCAGCATGAGATTAATGAGAAGAGAATAATGGCTCATTAATTCAAAGTCTTTTTCCACTAGGATGAGGTAGCAGGATCTTCATGATCTCTTATTTATAATAGTCAGCTGTCTTGTTTGGATCTTTCTAGTGTTCTGTGTTTTGATTGGCTGGCCATACTATCCTACACTAGTGACAGGTTCTTGGACCTGAAGGGTAGATAGACAAGTCATTACCAGCACAGAATATTAAAGGTCATTGTATCCCAATGTGCTGAATATAAGTGACATGTACATTCGAATAATGCATTCTGCAGTCTAACAAGTTAACAACAACAATGGAATAGTCCACAGCTGCATGAAACAACATCTCTTGAGGGGTAACACGTGCTTCTGGTTAAAACTAGGGACTGGGAGACATTGCTCCGAGCTTATATTCTTGGTTCTGTCATTGAATTGCTTTGTGACCTTGGGCAAGTTGCTTATTATGATTCAATCCTGGTGCCAATGAAGTCAGTGGCAAAACTCCCATTGACTTCAATAGGAGCAGGGTTGGATCTTCCTTTAGTTACCCCATCTGTGAAATAGGGACAGTAAGGTTCACCTTTGCAAAGAGTGTTGAGATCCTCTGATTAAGATCCCCTACGTGCAAGCTGCTGTTATTTTTAATCTGGAGTTGTGAAGATCCAGTAAGTATGGTCTGCACTGGGGTGTCTTTTTTTTTTTTTTTTTTTTTTTAATGCAAGAAAAATGGTCTGACAGCATAATACATTCATTATTACTGTTCCCCCAGCTATGAAAAGGGAGCAGCATGGCTAGGAAGGCTGTCTGGTTTCACTGTTGTTTCTGTAAGTACCGTTGTGCTCTCTGCTGAAACACTGCTCATGGGTAACATTATTCTGCAGTGAGTCACACTAAATCCTGCTCAGCGTGTAATGTGACCTTATACCTCCCATGGCGACAACACTAAGGGAGCTCTCGTTATCCTCTCTTCTCTAGCTGGGAAAGAACACCGCTGCCAGGAGGCTGTGCTGAATCAGGGCATTCACTCTTTCTACCTTTCTTCCTTTTTAATTTGAGAGTGGCTCTGGCACTCTTGTGAGCAAGTGGCTAATAGCGCTAGCTTGAGGATGACACTGTGTGAAACTCTGTGAATGCGTGCAGATGTGATTAATGGTACCATGAACCTCACACTGTTTGGCTCTGCTTAGGAACACAAATATTAAAGATGCACAGGCTGAACATCATTTATGTCTATCTCTTCCCATTTCCTTGTCCACCTGCAACTTCCTTAGGCTTCGAAGTCTTTCCCTTCACTCCCTGACTTCCCTTCATGCTTTCCACTTCCTCCCTGTCTTCGTTCCCACCACCTCCCTTCCAGCTCCTTAACTCCCACAGCACCTCTGCCCCCTGAAACTTCTGACTGCCTCTCTCCGCATGAGCCCCCAGCAAGTAAAGTGTTCACGCTTCCTTTGATAATCCCTTGTGTGAAGGTAAGCAGTCTCGTTCATGGCTCTGAGATGTTGCCTTGTGTAAATCTCATGCTGTGTTTTTTGGAGCTTCCCCTGTGCACAGCATTCTAGAGCATACAGTATTGGAACAGAGCAGCACCAGAGTCCTAGAGCTGCAGACATGCAGCCAGTGACAAGAGATTCTCCAGTGAGATCATCCAAGGCAAGGTGCAATTACCTAAGAAGTTATGGGATGGCTGGGAGCATGAAGAGTCAAGGTGGTCATGGATAGCAGCAGGAGGAGGTGGGGAGGTCAGGGACAAATGGACAGTGAGTGATAAACACAGTATCAGCCTTGGTATCCCAGTCAAAACTTTACAATCTAAACTCCAAATGTTGAGGGCATGTGGATACCCCTACAAACTGCCATGCAAGCTCCACCAATGGATCCCATACCTGACTTGCCGCAGGCTGGTATTCCATTCATGGGCCTCTCTTGGACCAAACTGGTTTGGGAATGTTCACAGACAGGGACCAGAAGGTGTGATCCTGAGACTTTTTTTTTTCTTTTCCCCCCCATCTCTCTCATTTTCTAAGCAAAAAGCAAAATTCTGGGGCAAAATTCTACCCTGACTTACACCCTCTCCAGCCCCACTAAGATCAACTATTAAAAGTGATGGACGTGCAGTAGTGACATATTGTGTTAGCTTACCTACTCGTCCCAGGACTAGCTCTTTGTACACTGATGCTGCTAAGTTTTGTGCTTAAAATGTAGGTCGAAGTATTGGAATATTCAGTGAGTCCAGTCTTGGCAGGCTATCTGTAGGTGCTTTATGACCGTAGCAAGGAGATGATAAAGATCTTATTGACAGAGATTGTAACAAGAACAGGAAATGACACAGTGGCAGCTCATTTTCTCAGAGAATGTAATGGGAAGGGAGATTGCTGCAGTATTAATCAGATCTTCAGTTAAACATTTTTAGCAAAGCTGGGAAGTTCATCTAATTGAATCTGTTCTCATTTCCATCCTCCTGTTGTCATTTTATGCTCAGCTTCGGATGATGTATCAAGAAATCACTTTCATTCTTTATCAATTGCAGTCTCCAGCTGCAGATGGTGGGCACCGTGCTGAACTGCGTGGTAGTTATACAGTGAGCCAGCCATAAAGGCTCCAGGCCATTTTCATCGTAATGAACGTCAGCTGGCTCAGTTCCATTGGGTTATGACTGCCCTCCCGACCCCCGTTTCTCAGTCCATGTTACTAAAATAATAAATATGTCCGATGTTTGCTATGTCCCACTTATTAATATTTGTTGTGTGTACTGCAGTAGTGCCTGTAGCCCTGACAGCTCTATTGTGTTAGGCACTGTACATAGTGCATAGGGTGGAAGACAGTCCCTGCCCTAAAGAGCTTACAGTCTAAATAAGTGGGACCTTTTTAACACACCACAGTGACTGCGCTTAAAATATACTTTTTGTGTGGTTCACTTCTAAATGCGTGTTTACATGAGTTCATGCACAGCGACCTTGATTGGTCACACAAACAATTACAAAACCGGGATTCAGCAGCCAAAATGGGACAGCACTAAGTACTGGCTAGCCTATTAGCTGTGATATTTTGTTTTTAAAAAAAAATATGAAGAACAAAAGAGAGCAACATTTTGAGTGCATCCAAGTCTCGGAATATCAGATACCGTAAAAAAAATCTGTCTGTGTACTGGATAGAAGTGGCATCACCATGCATCTCCGTAATCTCCCAAAGTGTCCTCCTGCCCCAGCATGCACGGGTAATCCACATGCCCCCATGACATGTAGGTTACAAACGGGTTATTGTGTAAAACCTGTAATAGATTTTTTTGTGGGGGTTATCTCAGCTTTGGATTTCCAGTCTTCAGGTCTACAACACTCCAACAAAGCTCTTTCCCATGTGTTGCACTGTTCACACAGCTTTGGATGCTGCGGCTAATGCTTACAAAGAGTCATTTTAGCTAAATATGTTCCAGAAACATTTGAGGAGCTTCTGAAATAGGTACACTTTCTGCATGTTTGTTCTTCTAAGCATCCTAAGCCAGGCATATTGGTAATTTTCAGTTAAATAGCTGATTGACTATACGTGCAAACTCTATTCCAATTTAAAAATAAAAAAGCAAGAATTCCACCTACTGATGTTTGTGCTGCCGCAAGATATGTTAGGTGGAGTTTTGTAAATTTGCATCAATTCGGGAAAGAGTATGGGAAGTCCTGCGAGTTCCCAAACAAGCTTTGCAATTACATGAGTTCACTCTTTTACTTTTTTGCTAAATCGTGTTATGTTGGTAGCCTTGGTCTTTGTGGCGAGGTTTTTAATTGGCACTAATGACGAGGGCCTATGTTTTGAAAAGTGACTTGTGATTTTGAGTGCCTTGATTTTTGGATGCCCAACTGGAGACCCCTTAAAGGGACCTGATTTTCAGGGGCAGGGACTCAGTATTTTCTACAAAACAGATCCCTTTAAAGGGTTTCAAGTTGGCCTCCCAAAAACAGAGAGACACGGTTGCTTATATAATTTAGGCTGAGACCACCACACTCATTTCATTTGTGAACTGCCGTTTTGGTTAGAGATTGACATGGTGTAGGAAGGTGCTTTATAAGCATTCTCCAGTTAGCTCTGCTAATATGTCTCAATCACGAGCTGCAGTAGTTTCAGTTATTCCAATTCAGGGCCTCTCTTCAGCCAGATTATTGTGTGAGAGGATTTGTGAGGCGAGCAAATGTACACTGACTGGTCCACGAACCTAATTTTTATTTGTATCTTAAATCAGAATTTTAATCCAAGTCTCCAGTGCTTATGGACCTACTTGTGACCATCCTAACTCCCAGTATCTTTTAATATGCAAAAGCTTGCTGCATTCTACGGTCCAAGTACATTTTGTAATTGTGTTTTTAAAATGTGTTAATTAACTCATTGTAAACCCTATCCTTTAATGTTTGTTCTTTGCACAAATTACTTTTGGCTTAGTTAACACATGATTACAAATTGTACTGTACACAAGGCATGGAGCAAAGCTAGTTCCACAGAAGATGAATGTGGAACTTGGTATCCGCTTCTGCAACTTGACTAGTAAACCGAAGACAAGTGACTGATGCACAGTGCTTCTCAAGCTGTCCTATAGGTCCATGAGTGGTTTGCAAATCACGTGTTTGTGTTGCACAAAATGAAACATTTTAAGGACCAAGCTGCTTGGGAAGTGGGTCCATAAGTGGCTGTTTCTCTTGAGGAATGCTTCTTTGAAATTTTTGGAAAACCACTGTGTTGTTTTCTTTGGGAAGATAAATATCACATTGCAGCTGTTTAGTGTTAAATTCTGCTCAATGATTGTTGGAGTTTGACCCTGTTTAAAGTGAGGAAAATCCAGAAGGCTGTGTTTTTTGTGAATGCCAGTTTCTCAGCACTATTTTCCTCTCGTTTTTGTAGGGAGAAGTGTCTCCTCCCACTGCAGCTGGCTTTGGAATCAAAGAACGTGAAGTTGGCCCAACATGCTCTAGCAGGGATGCAGGTATGGCTTGGGACTTGGGTGGATTTTGACGTGCTTGGTTGGAGGGTGGATGTAGAAAATGGCAGCTCCCGTATGATTTAAATTCAAAGGAAATACAGGTGTTTAAAATGAAAGAAAGTACTGTAAACAAAGCATCAAACCTTGGGGTGACCTAGTGATAGCAAGGGCACTGCTGAGAAGGCATCCAGGAGCTAGTCTCTGCGCTAGCAGAGGCAGAAGATTCTGTGGAAGCTGCATGCTCTGCAAGTGATGGATAGTGCCTGGCTTTGTGCTTGGACTCCAGCAAACGACTAAGGAGCTGCATTGACAGAGTCTGAAGAGTCCCGATCAGCTCAGAGGACAGTGTTGCTTTGAGGCTGGAAAGCGTAACGTAGACCTAAGTAGTGAGGGCTCTGTTATAAATGTATGGGACCGCCACTGAAATATTGAAATCAAAATTCCCCACACGTTCAGTAGCACTAGGTGAACTGAAGGGGTTTTATAAGTGACAACTGAAAACAGCCATGCAATGCATGTACCAAGAAAATCAGATGCAGGCTTCAGAGAGCTAAAGCATTTGTAGGTAACGAAATGGAAACGGAGCGTATGTTTTCGCTTCATTGAGGACATTGCACAAGTATGCAATTAATGTTTATTGCTAGGAATATAGTTTTGTAGGGAAGGCTTCATACTGCTATTCTACTAAATACAAGTTGCTGTTCACTAAGGTGCAATTCATCCCTGTGCGAAGGGCCAGCGTGAGGTCTTGTTTTGAGAGCATAAGTAGGACTTAAGTAGTGCACACGCCTTTTGTGTCTCTGCGTTTCACCCCCATGTAGCTGAAAGTAGTTTAGTTTTTTTGAGAATAATAAAAAGGCCAATATTTAGATTTGAAAACAGGCTCCCATAAAAATTCAGTTCAAGTCCATTTTATTATTTTTTTTAAGTTGGATTTGCTCTTTTGTGCCACCTTTTCTAGCTCTGTCATGCTGTCTAGAAATACCCACTGTGACACTCCATTACTCACGTACTGGCTTCTTTCCAAGCAAAGGAAACCTGATCAGGCCATAAAAAATCAGTAGGACTGTGTCAAATCTACCCCTTATACAACCTCTCAACCCCTACCCCCGGCAAATACACATCAAATTTCATACCACCAGCACAACCCACTGGTCAGGCTGCCTTCTCTTCGGGGGTTTAGTTAATGTTTTAGATTAGTCATCTCTTGAAAGATACATAAATGCCTCTTCCCACTCTCTGCCAGTGATTAGCAATGCCACCTCCACAGTGCTTCTGTCCCCCTGGCAGCTCAAAGGGAGAGAGTGGGATGATAGCTAAACCTTTATCTCCCACTAAGCAAAATGTAAAGTAGTGGTAGCTCTAGGCCTCCAAACCAGCCTCATTTTCCACTCTGTACATGTGTTGAAGTGTTACTTCTAAAATGACATTAGCTGGGGGCTTCACCAAAGCCAAGTCCAGCAGCCTGCAGAAATTGACATGTTGAGAGTCCACTGGGAAATGACCTTCTTGAGATCATTTGAGCTGCCAGAAAAGAAATAAAAAAGCCATTGTAGAATTCAGTAACGAACCCAAAAGTGTTAGTTGCATCATCAGCAAAGCCTAGATCCCGTCCTGAAGACCTTCAGAGAAAGAAGGGCAGGTATGCAACTAGTACTCTGATTACCAATACGCAATAAGTTACAACCGAGTTAAATAATGGGGAGGGGGGAGAATCGACAGTCTCTGAGACTGAACTACCTTGTGCCTTATTGCAGAAGCTGCTCTCTGATGAGAGATTTGTATCCGTGGAAACCGGCTCAGATGAGAAGCAGCTACTAAATCAGATGCTGAATGCCGTCAAAGTGACTCCTTCCCTGAACGAAGACCTGCAGGTAGAAGTGATGAAGGTGAGTGATTTACTGCTGTCAGTGCTTGCGACAGAGACTGTCTGACTCACTCCAGGGGTTTGTGAACAAATTTAGAAGTGTCTTGGACCTGTGCACATCCTGCCAGGAATTGATCCCCTCCTTGTTAATAATGAACACTCATTTGCATTGCCATTTGAATTGTGTTACACACCAGCTTTCATGTGTTGCCTCTTAACACAGTTATCTCCCTTGTTGCTGTTACCCCATGTATATGATAGGAGGCAAATTTAAACGGCATAAAGCGTTCACTCTGGTTTGAAAACTTCCTTGGAAGGAGTTCAGAGATGTCACAAGGGCTCACATTTGTTTGTGCTCAGTGTTTGTTGTGTGTGCTCAGACTGAGGATTTGCACACTCAAAACCCTGGTTGTGCGCACACACTTTAGAAAATTTGGACCACATTCTCTATCTGTTCTTTGTCTCTTTCTAAAAAAATTGATTACAAATAGTGGTTGGCCAAAGCCGGGGGGAATTTTGACTTATCTGGGCACCTGCTAGTTACCCCCAAAATATCTTTGAACTAGTGTATGGGAGCCACCCACATTTTGTATGATTAAAGGAAGCTTTTATTCCTAGAAATACTTGTACTGCTTCAGGATGTTAGCTATATGAGTCAGAATGCTCAGTTGGCAGCTGCCATTGTATCAGAAGTGAGAGGATGTCAAAAAATGACCTGTCCTGCCAACAGGCTTTCCAGTAACTACCGGCATTTCATATGCCACCTCATGATCCCTTATTGAAGGTACATTAGAGCATCAACTTCAGTTAACCACATTCCTGACAGGCAATAGTACTATGATGGATGGATTCCAGTCCTTCAGATGTGAATTTTATACTTGATGTAAAGAATTTCTCTTTTACTATCCTCTTCCAGATAGATGCTTACTGTTAGGAAGGGAACTCCAGGAGAAACTCTTTGAGGAACATGTTCAGAGAGGCCCTTTCTGCATGTTTAAGGCACCCAACACTGCGGTGTCTAGATGCCTCATACAGAATTAAGATTTATGAAACCATTTGCCCAAAGGACCTGACTCACCTCTGCTCCTAGATCCAACTACTCCTACTCATTTGCCTTAAAGATTTTGTTTGCTTTTCAGTATTTCTTTGTGGTTTTCAGCACTGAATGGTGCCCCTGCTTGAAGGATTAAAAATGGCCCTTGCTAAAACTGCTCCATTTTGGCCAATTGTGCAAATTGCTGCTTTTTCTGTTTTTTTTTATTCAAAGCCCATCATTTCCTTTGTGCCCCTAGCAAAGATCATTTGTGTGTGCAGTACCCAATGCACATATACAAAGTGAAGAGTGAAGCCTATCAAAGAAGATGTGCAATGGGTGGGGGTTGTCAGGGAACTGGGTTCAACTCCCTCATTATTGGGGTAAGCCCTAGCTCTGATGCAACTTAAAGCTGGTGAAAGGGATCCTAAGCACTGATCAACTATGTATCCTGCCTACCTCAGACACACTCCCTCCCTCCCCCTCAACATGCCCTCTGTGGTGGGAGGGGACTGGCACAGGGTTAAGAATCAACACATCTGCAATGATAGGGGGTTCTCTTCTATCAGGGGAATTCTCTGTGGCCAGTGGCAAGCAGTTTCCAGCTTCCTGTTTTGTGCAAAGTGGCTGGGAACTCCTCCCCTCTCCCACGCATCACCTCTAGGGGGCACAAATATGCTTACTCGCCCTAGGGACTAAAATGCTTTGTAACGGCTCTGCTTCCTGTCTAGAAGGGACCCTTAGCTCATCTGGTCAGACCTCCTGTATAACAAAGTCCACAGAATTTCATCAAGTTACCCCTGTGTTCAGCCAATCACTGCTTTGGCTAAAGCATTACTTTCAGAAAGGCATCCAGCCTTGATGTGAAGACTTCAAGAGATGGATAATCCACTGCTTTCTGTGGTAGTTTGTTCCAATGGTTAATCATTTAAACTGGAGGGCAGGGGAAAACTGGGATGCCACAAAACTGGAGGCCACTTTTGAAATTTGGGCATGAATGTGTACCTGAATTACCCTCTCATTTCCGGAGATGGTCCCTTCCAGGTCAAATTTGAAGCATCTCAGCTGGATAGTGTGGGTAAACATATACTGTTCTGCCCACTTTTTTACTAGATTTATGGATAAACAGAGGACTTAATCTCCAAGGCCGCCAATCGGGCATCGTTTCACTTAAAGTGTAACCTGGATCACTTAAAGAAAATATTACAAACTGTGTTACAAAGAAATCTCATTAACAATAGGAATACCTCATTAGATCTAATAATTAATTTATTAACTACTTAAGGTTCACTGATAGGTTTTTTTTGTTTTGTTTTGTTTTTTTTTTAAGGAAAAAGGAAATTACCCAAAGGATAATTGTAATTTCTGTTGGTAACAAAATACACAGCATTAAAATGTATAAAAATGAGTAATATTAATACATTTAATTACAGTCACTGTATATTAATATTGTCTAATGTCCCCAGCTAATTGCAGGTTTTTGCATTCCTCTTGTTCTGGAGAGTTATCTGTATAGAGTATATGATCTATTTTCATCGTATTTTAAACTCCTATGTTTGTTACTAACTCCGTCCCTGATATGCTTTTGGGACATGATTCAAAGCCCTCTGAAGTCAGTGGAAAGACTCTCATTGACTTCAGTGGGCTTTGGATTGGTCCATTAGGGACACAAGCAGATCCCCTGCTATACACTGTCCAAAATGAAGGTGCCAAGAGGAACTCGAAGCTCTCATCTCTCATAGTGCCTGTTGCTCTGGTATGTAGCAGGATCACATCAGCACCTCTTATCTCTTCTAGGAAACTATGAATTTTAATTAAAAATGGAATTTCACTTTGCAATAAGCAAACAAGATTAAATTAATCAAAACTCAGGTGGGGATTTGCTGGCAGTAATATTAATCCTTCTGAAACCAACCATGGGCTGTCTCTCTTCGTAAAGGCCATCCTATATAGAGTGAATGCATAGGGTTGCCAACCCTCCAGGATTGGCCTGGAGTCTCCCGGAATCGGTATTGATCTCCTGGTGACTATTGAAAGCAATCCAGGAGATTTTAATAGAATATTTTAAGAAAATGACATTACGTCGTGTGTGTGGGGCGGGGGGGCGGGGGAATCTCCCAGTATAGCTTCAGTCAGAGTTGGCAACTCTATGAATGCATGAGGATTCCCTATCACTTCCTTCTTTAGGAGTACTGTTTCTCCTCTTGAAATCCTAGTCCGCTTCTCACTTCTCGATCATTGTGAATGTCGGAGGCCCGGTGACTGACCCATCTCTGAGTCTAACATCAGTATTTTTCCATGGACTGTTAACTGGGTGATTCTTATGTAAACTTTTCTGATATTTGGCACCCTAGTGCCTAACTTCCCATTGCAAAGCTCTGAAAGTTCCACAAGGCAAGGAAATGAAAGATCCAAGGCCTTTCTGGATTATGTCTGTGCAGCACCAAGCATATATGGCAAATCACAAATGCTTCTGTTAGGTTGCATATGATCTTTCTGGCCCCCTTCCTCCAACAAACTTTTGCACTCAGGCATGTGTTCTTTGATTGCCTAAAAATCTGATAATCTCCATATGGTATTGTTGCTCTTTGTCTAGAAAAAGATGCATTGATATAGTGAGCATGATACAAGGTCTATTTCAGTAATTATTCTGGCTGGGTCATTTCACACTTCTTCTCTACCTCCAACCCCATTCTATGCTGTGAAATACTAAGGCACAGACTCACTATTATTCCCATATTGTTAATTTAATGTAAGGTTGTTCAAGCACATTTCCTCATAACAAAAACACTAAAAAGCGACAAAATCAGGAGCTAAGGCAACAACTGTACCCAACACAATACTAGTCTCCAAGCATTAGTCCACTATCATCGCAACATTAATACCCTCTCGAACATGCTCCATTCCAATTCAGCAACTCATACAACTTTACGATAATCAGATCAACTATGTATATATCTTTATACAGGTGGCAGTGTGGCCTGTAGGATGGAGCACTGGACTGGAACTCAGAAGATTGGGGTTCAAGTCCTGGCTGTGCCATTGACTTGCTGGTGGCATTTCAGGGGTGCCTCAATTTCCCCTTCTGTAAAATGAAGATGATGTTACTTAGCTCCTTTGTAAAGCACTTTAAGAGCTACAAAGCATTATATAAGAGCTAGGTATCCTTAAGTATATGCTATTAAACTGAACCGATGCTAATTACAAATGTGATGTGTTGTATAATGAAATAATAAATAGGTTAGTTAACGTTCTGCATTGCAGAGGTTTTCAGGCTTTTGACATGTGCACTGAGGACAAAGGTGTTGTTGAATTGAAATTGCTTGTGTTAGCTTTAGGGGCCACATCTTAATTTCAATGAATTAAATGCTAGCATGCATCCAGCTTTTAGGGTTGTATGGGACTACCTTATACAGCTGGTACTTGTGGCACTGAAAGAGTTAGCAGAGAACTAGCCAAGAGTCTGAAGAGATTCTGGGAAGGCTCTTGATTAATTTAGAGACAAACAGACTTTTTTGTCTTGAGCTCCAAAAGCTTGTAAAATGGTTTTAGCATTTTTTTCCTTATGAAATTAGACCACTTTACTCGCAAGGTCATGTGCAGTGTTGATAAGAAAACTATCAGATATGGTCAGGTCAGCAGTGCAGGAGGAAACTGATCTGCTGCTGCACAGTTTTAGTTTCTCTTTTGTGATAATATTACAGGTGACTAGCACCTTTCTTTTCTGGGTCTGCTGGTACCCAAAAGGAATTTAGCTCAGAACATGACCTTCTGGCTCTAAAGCAAGTAAAGCTAAATATAAAAGGAAAGTGTGTTAGACAAGAAAGAGCAAGGACAATTTTTTTTGCACAGAGTTTTATCATATGCAATATTCATTCTTACCACATTATTGTGATGTCTATTTGTAAAATGCCAACCTTCCTACTGATTTAGTGTGCAGCCTAATTCTTTATTGTATAAGAAATTAATCAGGGGGTTCCTCCCAATGCAAAACAGACATAATGCTCTTTTTTTAACAGTCATGGAGAGAGGCTCAGAAAAATCCTATATTTAATTATGGTGCACACGCTTCTGAACACTGTGGAGGAACAGCAGTAATGTTAAAATAGCAGGCAAATCATTCTGGAAAGTAACACTTGGCAATTTAAGATGTGCCCATCTCTCTCACCACCACTTTTGTTTGCTCTCTTCGTAATTTCAGTTAAATTAATGAGCTCTAGTACGTCACTGAGAAGCTTGGGCGCACAAGGAATGTGGAATTAGACCCTATAAAAGAATTTGGGATGGAAAACCTGAAACTACTGAGACAGACGCTGCATGGGATGATCAAGAGATGGAAATAATTAAGGCCATCTCTGATGGAAAGCCATTTGCCTGAGATAGTGTCAGTGGTGACCTTTTCTAGTATTTATGAGTCATTATTTCACTCTTAGTTAATGTGATAAAGATGTTCTGGTTATAGGCTCTGAATATTTCCTGCAGCTCTAATAGGCAGGGCTCCCCATCTTCTTCTCTGAGCCCAAATAAACTTATCATAAGGCAGTTAGCAGCCACTGATTGGTATATCGCATGGCATGGTTTGGAAACAAGCAGCATTGCAAAAAAGGATACAGTTTACAAAATGGTGGTCAGAGGAAGGGAGGGCTCTGCTAATCCCCATCTTTGTGTTGTCCATAGTGACCCACTGTTTGATTTAGTAAAGATTAGTTTATTCCCAGCAACAGCAAACTCACATTTGTTGGTGGATTAGGTGTACTGCTCTCTGATTTGTATCATCTTTCATGTTCTATAGGCTTTCACTGACAGTGCTCTGTTTAATCCATGCATGAGATTTAATGAACCTTTGCTAAAACTGCTTTAAGGCAACCTTTTTCTGTACCTCTTTACTTACCCATTAATACAGTATTTGGGAACCCTACAGCAATAATGTAGACAGCATTTTCTGTGATTTCAGCATTCACTTTGTCTAAATGCATAAGGGAAATCCAAAAATAGAAATTACAGTTCTACAGTCATAAATTTAGGTACAGCCAGCACAGATAGACCACAGCAAATCATTCTGCCTCTAAAATACTGATATCTGATTGAGCATTCATAATTAGGGCCCTATCAAATTCACAGTCCATTCTGGTCAATTTCATGGCCAGAGCGTTTTTAAATTGGTCAATTTCACAATTTCAGACCTTCTAACTGTGGGGGTCCTGACCCAAAATGGGTTCATGAGGGTTGGGGGGAAGGGGGTCCCAAGATTGCCACCCTCGTTTCTGTGCTGCCTTCAGGACTGGGCTAGAGGAGGTTGGTGGAAGTGGGTAGGTGCTGGGGTTTCCTAGCTACTAGTCCAGGCCAGTGGCAGATTAAGGCAGGGCCCCTGGCCAATTTGTGAGCCCCCGAGAAAAATGGGTGCCTCAGCCCTGGAAGAAGCCCCAGTGGTGGTAGCCCCTACCTGATCACCCCAAGCCCTGACAGGAACTGTGGGGGAAGAAACCCCAAGCCTGGGCACACTGAGCTCGGCTGCAGCCTCAGGGGCTGAAGCCCTGAGCTGGGGCTGAAGCCCTGAGCTCCAGCTGGAGCCATGGGGGCGGAAACCTTGAGCCTGGGCTGCCCCAAGCCCCAGCTGGAGCAGCGGGAGGTGTAAGCCCCAAGAATGGGATGCCCCAGCTTCAGCCACCGGGAGCAGAAGCCTCCAGCCCCAGCAGGAGCTGCTGGGGGAGGAAGCCTCGAGCTAGAAGTTGGCGGGGGGCAGGGGCAGAAGCTGGGAACCCAGCTCCCGGGCTGGTCCAGCACAGAAGTGAGGGTGTAGCACCCTCATTTCTGCACTTCCTCTCGAGGTCAATCTGATCTGCCCACCAACAGTGGCCGTGCAGGGAAAGTCAACTCCTGTCCCTCCCCAGCCCAGCCAGACTAGCAGCTAGGAGCCCCAGGCTCCCAGCAGCACGGGGAGATCAGATTTCAAGTGGAAGAGCAGATTTCACAGTCTGTGACATGTTTTTCACGGATGTGAAATTGGTAGGGCCCTAGTGATGGTGTAGGAAGCAGAACCCAGGGACAGTTTTACATAAGATTTTTCCATTCAAAACTTTTTTTTTATGGAGAATTGGGGTGGTTTTGATTAAACAAAACCTTTCATGGGGAGTGTCTGCTTTTCTCAAAAATTTTTGATTTTTTTTTTCCATCAGAAAACTTTAAAAATGTGTGGGTTTGTGGATTTTCAGTGAAAATTTTGGGTGTGGACAAAAAATACCCAGTTTCTGACCAGCTCTAGATTTAAGAGCTGATAGTTAGACATCATCTTCTTTTGATTTATAAAACGGATTGTGTTTGATCTGGAAATATTGAGAGAGCATGAATGAAGCCACACTTCAGATCTTTCTCTGAATTACTAAATTCTGCACTTTATGGATAAAAAAGTTATAAAGAAGCTTATTAAAATAGTAAGACAGCGAAAAGGTTTGTGATGAACCTGCACATTTGTGGGTATTTAAGGGTTGGTGTGTATGAAATATCTCTCTCTATGTCTCTGATACATACAGTTGGTTACATTTAATGGAGCAGCATTTGTAGCTACTGTGCCTTTCCTTGCACAGCATAATTAAATTGAGGAGGAGGTTGGATTGAAACAGCCATGTTTTAAACTGTATATAAGCTGCATTACTCCTTATGCTGCCTCTTTGAGACGTTATACATATAATGACTGGTTTTATTGTAGGAGTAAGAGTCATTTCACTGTCCATAAAAACAGGAATTCATTGCAGGAGCTATAAAAATGGTAATTTGGTAAACGGGGGAGGGGGGGGAGGGAGAGACTATACTGAGCATACAGACTAGGAAGCAATTGCTGATCTCTGCTGTCAATCTGTAGTTGAGTTTCCTCTTAAATAATATATCACTTGGTGCTTTCTTGGATTTTATTCCAATCATTTTTACTCCCTAAAACAGCTAAATTTGAGAGAGAAATATTAGCGCAAAAAAAAATTCATATGGGCCTTTGGTGGTTTTTGTAACAGAAATGATCCCTCTCCCACTAGAAGAAGTGTGCCAAATATTTGCAATGAAAAGGGAGACTACTTAAAATTTTGGTGCAAACTTAAACGGGTCCATTTCACCATAAAATTAGATACATTCCAGCAAAACCAAATCCCTTTCTGAGCAAAGATAGTCCTGTTCCAAGCAAAGGGTGGATTTGAAACTTGAAAGTCAAAATGTGATATTTTTGTGTTTAATGCAAAAAAAAAAAAAAAAAAAAAAAGGAGGGGGGGCAAAAATTGATCAAATTTCACAGAAGAACTAATTTTGAGAGAGTGGAAGTGGGGGAGGGAAGAGAAATCGTGTGAAATTTCACTATGTTCAGCGGATAAAACAGTGATGGATAAAGAGCCGAAGTAGATAGTGGCCTGTTTCACCACCTTACCATCTAGAGGTGTGCTTTAAATCTTTGCACTGTGGGAGATGGCCTGTGTAGTATGTGTGGTCACATGACCCCCTCGCTTGTGTCCCTCAGTTAAGTTGTCTACTGGCCAACTGACTGAAAATTGACATGTGTTATAGACAAAACTTGCATCTACTGGTCATGGTTTCAGGGAAACCACCTTTGACCCCTTCCGTGTTCTGTTCAAGGTACGTCTCTTTAGGGGTCGGGCCCCTAGCATTCACCTCTGCCTGGGCTGGTCCCCGAATCCCTCTCTCTCCTGAGAAGGGATTCAGGCTGCAGCGCCCTGCAATCCACTGTGATGATCCCAGCAGGACTGACCTTAGAGGGACTATTTCAGAGCAGTATTTTGCTAGGATTTAACTTTCAGGCCAAACCAGACTTCTTAGACAAACTGTGAAAAAACCATTCTATCATTCAGCAGTGAGCCTGAGCAGAGCAGAAAGGCACTAAAGGCTATAATTGGCATTGTCTATGTGGAGCCTCACGTTTCCACAGATGAATACATGGCAATCCAAGGACATGACGCATTTTTTTCCTCCATATCCAAAGCACCTACCATGAGGAAATGGGCAGCACCTGGCAAGAAAACCACACTTCATCAGTTTTACAGCCCCAATTTAGGGTATGGATCCAATTAAATTACTGCCCCCTGGGTTACTTCTCTCTGATGCATTTTCTGTCCCCATGAACCTTCTTGAACCAGCAAAACTACAAAGGAGCAAAATAAGCATTTCATGTTATTGGCTCAGAATCTCTAGAAGTTAGGTACAAAGAGTGACTGTCACTGATACTCCAAAATGAATTCACTGCTGACCCGGTATGGCATTTTTAATGTAAGGTTAAATGCAAACGTAGGTCCGGCAGTGCTTTTATGAAGCATTTGCAGAGAAGAATGGCCTTGTTCCCCATCTGTGTAAGCTTGTGGCCTGAAACGCTCGCTCTGTTCAGCATTGCGGACACCTGAGACGAGGCCACTGATCAGCTATAATAGATGGAAGCTGTAGCTACAGGAATGTACCTCCCATCCCTATTATACTGCTCCCTGCTCTCTCTTGCCTTACGCTGACTGAAACCCAGTGGGGTTGCACTGGTGTGGCAGGGAACAGCATTTGACCATTATGTGCAATGTTGGCATGTTAATATTACAATGAGAACGTCAACACTTTCATATCCTTACACTTGTATTTGAAATGTATAGTCTTAACATCGCATTATTTTGTCCCCATAGAATACATACCCCATGCAAAAAAAAAATTACATCAAAAGAACATTAAGGGTGAGATTGAGACTTTACCTCTAACCCTGTGTGAGGGACTGCGCTGAATTCCATCAGCCCAGGGAAGGAAGTATAACTCAGGCTATGTCTACACTGCAAAAAAGCCTTCATGGCAGTGAGACTCAGAGCCTGGCTCTACAGACTCAGGCTCACAGGGCTAATGTTATAGGGCTAAAAATAGCAATATACACCTTCCTGCTCAGGCTGGAGCCCGGAGTCTGAGATCCACCCCCCTCCACCACCAAGTGGAAACATCTGCACTGCTATTTGTATCCCTGTAGTGCAAGCTTGAGTCGGCAGACCCAGGCTCCGAGACTGGCTCCCACAAGTCTTTTTTTGCAGTATAGACATACTGTTTGAAAGCCACAATTCATTCCCTATTTCCCATATTGCTGTGTAACCCACACTTGTAGGTGTGGTGCTCATTAATCTCTATGTGGTCTCGGTGCCACTAGAGGGGGACAGAGCACCACAACCAGGAGGTGTGTGAGTTACAGCTGTGTGGAAAGTAACTAACTGCAGCTCATTACCGTGCACCAGCTTAGCTCCACTGACCACCGTGTTTAAGGGGTAGCATCAAAGTTCTAACCATTCCCCGCCCACCCATTCCCTGCCCCCCCTCTGGCCAGTGTAGCTTGCTCTCCTCTTCAAGCTTTGACTGTCAATCCACACAAGAATGAGAGAAGGGAAGTCTTATACCTCCTTACGCCCCTGTGAGCCTGTATATGGGTCGGTTATAACCTAGCCCTAAAGTTTTAAAAATGAAGCATTCAGAAGTCAGGAAATGACTAGTGATATTATCTGTGCAGTCTTAACTCTGCCCTTTGTGCCTATGCATTGCAATACATTTTTTTTGTTACATGATTATGTACTGGGCTATATCTTCATGTCTGGCTGAGCTATGCTTGGTGCAGGGCCAAGTGTGGAAAGGGAAAGGTTGCTCTAATCTTCAGCCTGACTGGGGGCTGAACCAACCCCTGGTTTAATTTAGAGCAGCCCAAGAGCTTCCATAAATTATGCCAGGTGGAGTGGTACCAGGGCCGGCTCCAGGCACCAGCTTACCAAGCAGGTGCTTGGGGCAGCCACTTCAGAGAGGGGCGGCACGTCCAGCTGTTCGGCGGCAATTTGGCGGACGGTCCCTCATTCCTGCTCGAAGCGAAGGACCTCCCGCCGAATTGCCGCCGCAGATCGCAATTGCGATCACGGCTTTTTTGTTTTGTTTTGTTTGGCTGCTTGGGGCGGCCAAAACCCTGGAGCCGGCTCTGAATGGTACATAGGCAGTTTCTCGTTCAGCTGGGGTGAAGCCACATGCCTGGCCTACCCAGGAACACTGCTTTCCCCAGCAGGTAGAGGGGGAGAACGAGTGATGTAGAGCTGGCTATGTTGGCTTATACCACAACTGTATTGGGGAGACTCCAGCTGCCTTGTTAGGACAACTCTCCAGAGCAGTGCAGAGTGAACAAGGCAGGGGGACAGGAACTGGCTCACTATTTTTCTATATGATCCCAGCTCCTTCACTACACAGGATGGATGGTTTTCAGTGAATGAGGTATCTATATTGTTCTGTGTGTGATCAGATTACCTGGTCCCAGTCCAGTGCATTACCCATACCACCATTTTTCCTCTTCAGCAGACCTTTTTTCAGTCTATAACATACAATTTAGACAGTGAATGAGATGAGAGAGTTCTCAGCCCCTGTCTAAGTCAAACCTGCCTCATTTTTTTTGTCCAATATACACAATAAACGAGGCAAATCTTCTGGATAAAATAACGTGATCAACTGTAATAGACGATATTGTGATCAACTGTAATACAGGATGTACAAAGGGGCAGAGTTAAGATTTCACAGACAACCAGAACTTTTGTCATTTCCTATTTTTTGACTGCTTTACTTTTCAGCTTTCAAGTTCTTGTAATATAGGTTTTTGCGCATGGAAATTGCTACTGTCTTTAAAAATAAAAATGAAGAAACAAAGAAATTCTACCATGCTTACCTATTAGTAGGGCCCTACCACATTCATGGCTATAAAAAATGCATCACAGACCATGACATCTGGTGGCCTCCCCCATTGCCCCCCCCCTCAAATGAAACCTGGTCTTTTCTGTGCTTTTACCCTATACTATACGTATTTCACAGGGGAGACCAGCATTTCTCAAATTGGGGATCCTGACCCAAAAGGAGGTTGCAGGGCGGGGGGAGGCGGGGGGCTCAAGGTTATTGTAGCAGGTTGAGGTATTGCCACCTTTACTTCTGCGCTGCCTTCAGAGTTGGGTGGCTAAAGACCAGCAGCTGCTGGCCAGGTGCCCAGCTCTGAAGGCAGCGCTCCGCCAGCAGCAGCACAGAAGTAAGGCATTTAATGAAGTACGGGTGGCAATACCATACCATGCCACCCTTACTTCTGTGCTGCTGCCTACCAGAGCTGGGTGGTAGCTGCTGACTGAGGGCCCAGCTCTGCAAGCAGCAGCGCAGAAGTAAGGGTGGCAATACCATACCATGCCATCCTTCCTTCTGCGCTGCTGCTGGCAGTGGCTCTGCCTTCACAGCTGGGCTCCCAGCCAGCAGCTGCCGCTTTCCAGCTGCCCAGCTCTACAGATTGTGCCAGCAGCAGCCGCGCAGAAGCAAGGGTAGCAGTACCGCAAGCCCTCCAAAATAACCTTGTGACCTCCCCCACAACTCCTTTTTGGGTCAGGACCCCTACAATTACAACACCATGAAATTTCAGATTAAAATAGCTGAAATAATGAAATTTACCATTTTTAAAAGCCTATGACCATGAAATTGACCAAAATGGACCGTGAATTTGGTACGGCCCTAATTATTAGTTTAACTAACAGTAAAATACTGTGTACTATATACCAGATGCCATGGTGATGTGTGGTATAAAATCCTATAAAGTATAGAATAGTACCATGCAGCAAGTGCAACCAATCCGTCAGCCTCCCTTGTCTCATTTGATGCACATCTTTCTATGTCCCATGGAAGGAGGTGTGGCTTTGAGCCTTGCATCCCTTCATAAAAACTCTCAGGTATAGCGTGGGAGGAGGCAGAACTCCTTACAGATTTTCGTAACCCACATATGCTGTCATAAAACCAGGAGAACATTTGTAAACCATTAAGGGATTGAATTAGAAAGGTCACTGTGGGCACAGAGTCGTATTTTAAAGCCCTTTAACTTTCACAAATCACTACCAGGGTTTTCTCAAACCACCAAAAACTACATCTGCAACCTAAGTATCTATCTCCTGTCCAAATTTCAAGTTTCTACTTCAAACTGTTAAGACACTTCAACTGTTTAAGAAAAATTACAAAAAAAAAAAAATAATAAGTCTGATGGTAAAACTGTATTTTCTTTCCACTCTCATCAGTCTTGAAAGTGGTGGAACTGTTTTAGCTCAAACCTTCCAAAAAATTAACTCCTTGGCCAAGAGCAAACGTCCATGTTTTGTCTCAAAAGGAAGAACACTGAAAAAGTCATAAGCCACTGAAGATGACCCTTACATTTTAGCACTTCCTAAGGTAGCTCTTTAACTTTTAAGTATTGCTGTGTGCTTCACCCACAATTAAGGCATTAACATTAAAAATCCTGTGCATTATTAAAATATAGATACTGGGGCTGTTGATTAATCACAGTTAACTCACGCGATTAACTAAAAAAAATTAATCACGATTAATTGCACTGTTAAGCAATAGAATACCAATTGAAATTTATTAAATTTTTTGGATGTTTTTCTACATTTTCAAATGTATCGATTTCAGTTACAACACAGAATACAAAGTGTACAGTGCTCACTTTATATTATTTTTGATTACCAATATTTGCACTGTAAAAATGATAAAGTAAATAGTATTTTTCAATTCACCTCATACAAGTACTGTAGTGCAATCTCTTTATCATGAAAGTGCAGCTTACAAATGTAGATTTTTTTTTTGTTACATAATTGCACTTTAAAGCTTTACATTGTTTTGTTTTTGAGCCTACAAGTCCACTCATTCCTACTTCTTGTTCAGCCAATCGCTAAGAGAAATCGCAAGTTTGTTTACATTTGCAGGAGATAATGCTGCCCACTTCTTAATTACAATGTCATCTGAAAGTGAGAACAGGCATTCACATGGCACTGTTGTAGCTGGCGTCGCAGGATATTTACGTGCCAGATGGCTAAAGATTCATATGCCTCTTCATGCTTCGGCCATTGTTCCAGAGGACACGCTTCCATGCTGATGACTCTCGTTAAAAAAATAATGCGTTAATTAAATTTGTGACTGAACTCCTTGGGGGAGAATTGTGTGTCTCCTGCTCTGTTTTACCTGCATTCTGACATATATTTCATGTTATAGCAGTTTCGGATGATGACCCAGCACATGTTGTTCGTTTTAAGAACACTTTCACTGCAAATTTGACAAAACGCAAAGATGATACCAATGTGAGATTTCTAAAGATAGCTACAGCACCTGACCCAAGGTTTAAGAATCTGAAGTGCCTTCCAAAATCTGATAAGGACGAAGTGTAGAGCATGCTTTCAGAAGTCTTAAAAGAGCAACACTCTGATGCAGAAACTACAGAACCCGAACCACCAAAAAAGGAAAATCAACCTTCTGCTGGTGGCATGTGACTCAGATGATGAAAGTGAACATGCGTCGGTCCGCACTGCTTTGGATCGTTATCGAGCAGAACCTGTCATCAGCATGGACGCATGTCCTCTGGAATGGTGGTTGAAGCATCAAGGGACATATGAATCTTTAGCGCATCTGGTATGTAAATATCTTGCAACACCGGCTACAACAGTGCCATGCAAATGCCTGCTCTCACTTTCAGGTGACATTGTAAATAAGAAGCAGGCAGCATTATATTCTGCAAAAACAAACCTATTTGAGCGATTGGCTGAACAAGAAATAGGGCTGATTGGACTTGTAGGCTCTAAAGTTTTACATTGTTTTATTTTTGAATGCAGGTTTTTTTGGTACATAATTCTACATTTGTAAGTTCAACTTTCATGATAAAGAGATTGCACTACAGTACTTGTATTAGGGGAATTGAAAAATACGATTTCTTTTGTTTTTTACAGTGCAAATATTTGTAATAAAAAAATAATATAAAGTGAGCACTGTATACTTTGTATTCTGTGGTGTAATTGAAATCAATATATTTAAAAATGTTAGAAAGCATCCAAAAATATTTAAATAAATGGTATTCTATTATTATTTAACAGCACGATTAATATTTTTAATCGCTTGACAGCCCTAATAGATACAATTGCTCTGGGAAGAATTATTTTTTATTTCCTGATTTCTAAGAAAATAAAATTAAATATAAAAATATATAAAATAAATACAAAAATAAAATCTCAACATTGTATTAGCAAAGCATTTCCCCAAAATATAACTTCATAGCAGAGGTCCTAAAACTATTTCCTGAGGTTCACCACCCATAATCCCTTTCGCTTTGAAAGTTCTCTGGGTCAGACCCATGGGTTTTATGTGCCTGGTATAGCCTGGCTGCCAGGCACCAGTTCTGTTCAAACGCATGACATAGAGCAGCCTTCAGGCTACTCTACGTTTTTTCCAGCTGACCACTGTCGAATGGTAATTCTAGTAGGCTCAGCCATGTCTCCTCTTTAGCAGAATTGTTACTGTTTATCGTACACCAGGTAATATAGATTCTAAACAGACCACACCACGCTATATTATCACATACATTCGTGGGGCATTATAAACATGTGATTGCAAATGACTTACCTTTTGATAGAGATCCATGTGATTTTTTTTTCCCTATTACTTTCATATTTTCTCTTGGATTCATGTAACCTCAGCTTTATTGTTTGTTTATTTGTGATCACAATAAAAGAAAGAAAGAAAAAGACATCCTTATAACATTTGCCCACCGAATTGTTAGGACAATTTGGAAAGGTTCACTGACATTATTATTGTGACATTTATTGTGTGGTATAATAAAATGATCTTAATACATCAGGAATACACCTCTACCCCGATATAACGCTGTCCTCAGGAGCCAAAAAAACTTACCGCGTTATAGGTGAAACCGTGTTATATCGAACTTGCTTTGATCCTCCAGAGTGCGCAGCCCCGCCCTCCCCCTCTCCCCCGGAGCACTGCTTTACTGCGTTATATCCGAATTCATGTTATATCGGGGCGCGTTATATTGGAGTAGAGGTGTACCTCTATTACATGTTTTTAATGTTTTGGCCACTATTGCCTGCCTGTCAATGACAATCCCTTTCCTTACCCTGTCTTTTCTATCTCTTGCTAAATCTTTTTATTATACTAATTGCTTTTTAAAATAAACAACATTCAATAGCATTAAAAACAGGAGGAAACAAATTGCTTGTTGTTTCTCTCTCTCTCTCTCTCTCTCAAATGTGATCCCCTGTGGAATATAGACGGTTATGTTCATTCATTGTAAAGTAGCTCAATGGTTTCTTTGATCCTCTATACAGGGCCGCCCAGAGGATTCAGGGGGCCTGGGGCAAAGCAGTTTCGGGGGCCCCTTCCATAAAAAAAAGTTGCAATACTATAGTAACATGTATTTGGAAATGTAAAAGATAACCAGTGAAATACATTCAAAATTTAATTTTTAATAATTTGAAAATACACGAAATATATTATTTAAAAACATTAAATGCTTTAATGGTATGTATACATTTGCAATTACATAATGGGCTGTCGCTGGGTGATGGTGATGGTTGGTGCCAATGGGCTGTCGCTGCCTGGGGGTGGCACTACTGTTGCCAAGGGCTGGGTGGGGAGCTGGGCTCTGGGTCGGGGGGCGCCCGGCTCAGAGGGGCTGGGCTCAGAGCTGGGCGTCAGGGCTGGGGGGTGCCCAGCTCAGAGGGGCTTACCATGCCGCTTACCCCCGCCTCCCACCTCTCCCAGAGCCTCAGCCCGCCGCGTCCAGGAGCTCCTGCCCCTCGGCCTGCCGGAGCTTGCAGCCCCGCCCCCTTACCACGCAGCTCCGAGCGGGAGGATTTCAGGCCCCGCCCGAGCCACACCGCTGCAGTGCTGTCCAGGGCCGCTCCTGGTCGCGGCGCGCTGAGGCGCCGGGGGGATCAGGGAAGGCAAAGGCGGAGGCGGGGGGGAGCCTCCGACATTCTCGTGGGGGCCCCTGCAGGGCCCGGGGCCTAGGGCAAATTGCCCCACTTGCGCCCGCCCCCCCCGGGCGGCCCTGCCTCTATATATTTTTTAATTTCCCCTTTGTTGTTTCTTATGTTTTCTGCAGTTTGTCACTAGCTATTACTTTTTGCTTCTCTCATTTTTCTTTTTACTTCTTTCTGGTTGGTTTTACTATTCTCCCCCCCCCCCCCCTTTTTTTTTTTTGTATTTTTAAAAAGCCTATTGTCTAGCTGTCATTTTCCTTTTTATCTCTTATTATCTGTATTGGTTTCTGTTGCCCTTATAGGGCCAGATTCTAATCATGCTGACTCATACCTAATGCCATGAGTGGTTTCATGGATACCCCTACTTAGTGGAACTACCCATGCAGTACTGCTCAACATGAACCTGAGGAGCGGCACCAGAGTCTGGCTCTGAGTTTTTCCATTTGGTAATGGAATTCATTTGTCTTCCTTATAGTTTTTCTTGTGATTGCTTTGGTTTTGCTTGTAATTTAACTGTCATTTAATTTATGGAGTAACATGATATTTACAAATATTACTATAGCTGGGTAAGCAGAATACCTCATCCTGGCTTTGCCAGTCAGCTTTTTATAATCCTCCCTACATTAGAGTATCGTAATTTTGAAGACAAAAGCCACTGCCAGAGCCATTTAAAAAAAACTTGTAAAATATCTATTAAGTGATTGCCCTAAATCAGGGGTTCTCAAACTGGGGGTCAGGACCCCTCAGGAGGTTGCGAGGTTATTACATGGGGGGTCGTGAGCTGTCAACCTCCACCCGAAACCCCGCTTTGCCTCCAGCATTTATATGGTGTTAAATATATTTAAAAGTGTTTTTAATTTATAAGGGGGATCGCACTCAGAGGCTTGCTATGTGAAAGGGGTCACCTGTACAAAAGTTTGAGAGCCATTGCCCTAAATTATTTCCTTCCTACCCCTGTGCTACATAAGCAGAAGTTCACACTTAAGTAGTTTTCAGTGGTAGTTTTTAGTCCAGTGAATTAGTGAGCATGTTCTTCTGGGAACATTCAGCATGTCATCACTTACAATTTGTGAGATTATTCCACACCTGATATGAGTCTTTGTCTGAAACCGTGGTGCATTCATAACCCAGAACACCAATTCCTACTGATAACCAAGCCTTTCACAGCACTGCTGATTCATGGGGAACCACTGTCTTCAACCTCCCCAGAATTAGAAGCTGCCATGCTGTATACAATGATACAGGATTGCATAATCCATATAGAGTCATTAAGGCACATCTTCATTTTTTTGCTGTTGTTTTCCTTACAAGACCAGAGAAACCTGTATGATCAAACTAATAGATCTTCCATCAGCTATCAAGATGTTTCCTGGTTGCGTTTCTTTGCAGAAAGGTTCATATTTATTAACAGGTATTCAGATCCTAGCACTACAGAAAACCAGTTTCCATACCCTCCCTTTTCCCCCCACCCCAAAAAATAATAATTAAATTTAATAGTGGAGGACCCTATTGGTCTTGTGGATATGGCGCTGGAGTGGGACTCAGAAGATCTGGTCTAACTTCCCAGCTCTGTCACAGACATTCCTGTGGGACCTTGGGCAAGTCACTTGATCTCCCCGGGTAACCTTTTAAAAAGCACCTATGTCTCATTGGACTTAAGTGAACTTTGGAATTTTTATTCTCTCTCACCCACTTTCCCCATCTGTAAAATGGGGGTAGTACTTACTTTCTCCCACTCATTGACTGCAATGCACTGCAGGGTAGAAATTGCAATTCCAATTAAAGTGACCCTCTTTTTATACAGTAAAGTCCTTCTGTGAAAAGTGACTTTCAGTTTATTACAAAAAGCAATTATTTTTTCCCTTTGCCCATTGTGAAAACGCATCTGTGCATGCAGTTTGATATTGCCTTGTAATACCATTTGTATCCTGGGCTCTGGGGAGAAAGACAGTATTTCTTGTTCCATGACGGGCAGAGCTCCACCAATAATTAAAATGAACAGTTTTCATTATGGGTCACCCATTGCTAGAAATCAGATTTGATCAGAACCTTTACAAGATAATAGAACCTGTTTGACTTTGCAGGAATCACAGCAGTAACAATATTCCTTATTTATAAGATTGTTTCTTTTCAGGCTCTCCTAACTGTGTGAGGCTCCTTCACTCTAGCTTCTCTCATCATTGTACTTTACTATAAAGTCCCCTTTCTAATGTCCACCTTGATATACTAGGGAAGAATGGTTTTTGTTATGAAAGATGCCACTAGAAATTGCCTGGTAGTCTGTTTTACACTTTCACAACCATTCATTGCCAAGGTAAAATGTCATGGCCCAGTGAAATGCACATTATTTCTTTTCAGAACAGAATCTGCCTGTGTTTTGTGTTTAACATATTTAGTCTGTGGCTGGAGCATGTTAGGTGGAGATAAGTAGCTTAGCAGTGTCTTTAGTAGATCAAAATAATCATTTGTAACACACTAATAATTTGCATTTCTATAACACCTTCCATCTAAGACCTCCAAGAGCATTCGTGACCTAAGCCTCAGGTAGGGAACTCTTTTTATCCCCATTTTTGGACAGCTGAGGCACAGAGAAGTTGCAGGTTATCTGACTTGGCCGGGGTCACAAAAGAAGCCTGCAGCAGGGCTGGGGAAAGAATCAGAACTCCTGACTAGTCCTCGGCTTTAGTCAAAAGACCATCTTTTCTATTTTAGGTCTAGTCTACATAGAGTTGTAGAAATGTAGGACTGGAAGGGACCTCAATGGGTCATCTAGTCCAGTCCCCTGCACTGAGGCAAGACTAAGTAGACCGCTACCTCGATATAACGCGACCCGATATAACACGAATTCGGAAATAATGCGGTAAAGCAGTGCTCCGGGGGGCGGGGCTGCGCACTCCGGTGGATTAAAGCAAGTTCAATATAACGCGGTTTCACCTATAAAGCGGTAAGATTTTTTGGCTCCCGAGGACAGCGTTATATCGAGGTAGAGGTGTATTATAGATTCTAGTTCATCCCTGACAAGTGGTTGTCTAAACTGTTCATAAAAACCTCCTCTGATGATGATCCCACAACTCCCTGGGTAATTTGTTCTATTGATTAACTACCCTGACAGTTAAGAAGTTTTTCTCCTAATGTCTAACCTAAATCTCCCTTGCTGCAATTTAAGCCCATTACTTCTTGTCCTGTCCTCAGTGGGTAAGGAGAACAATTTATCACCCTCCTCTTTATGACAACCTTTTATGTACTTGAAGACTGAATTTATGGCCACCCTCAGTCTTCTCTTCTCCAGACTAAATAAACCCATTTTTTTTCAATTTTTCCTCATACGTCATGTTTTTTCTAGACCTTTAATCATTTTTGTTGCTCTTCTCTGGACTTTCCTCAATTTCCTGACGTGTGGTGCCACAACTGAACAGAATACTTCAGTTGAGGCCTTATCAGTACTGAATAGAGTGGAAGAATTACTTTTCGTGTCTTGCTTACAACACTCCTGCTAATACATCCCAAAAAGATGTTTGCTTTTTTTGCAACAATATTACATTGTTGACTCATATTTAGTTTGTGATCCACTATAACTATCAGGTCTTTTTCTGCAGTACTCCTTCCTAAGTAAACATTCCCCATTTGTATTTGTGCAATTGATGATTTCTTCCTAAGTGGAGTACTTTGCATTTGTCCTTATTGAATTTCATCCTATTTATTTCAGACCATTTCTCCAGTTTGTCAAGACAATTTTGTATTCTAATCTTGTCCTCCAAAGTTTTGGCAACCCCTTCCAGTTTGGTATTACCTACAAACTTTATAAATGTACTCTCTATGCCATTATCCACTTCATATCTGAAGATATTCAATAGAACCGGACCCAGGACAGATCCCTGTGGGATCCCATTCGATATGCCCTTCCAGCTTGGCTATGGACCATTGATAACTATTCTCTGAATACAGTTTTCCAACCAGTTATGCAACCACATATAGTAGGTTTGTCTAGGCTGTTTTTCTCTAGATTGTTTGAGAAGGTCATGCGAGATGATAGCAGAAGCCTTACTAAAGTTGAGATATATCACATGTACTGCTTCCACCCTATCCACAAGTCTTGTTCCCCTCTATTAAGTTGGTTTGACATGATTTGTTCTTGACAAATCCAAGTTGGCATACAGATTTTGTACACAGTATAACTATCTCAGTTAGGGATGTGATTTTTTTTTTTTTTAAATCCGAATAGTTTTACCAGTACAACCCCTAGTGTGGACACAATTATATCAGTATTGAAGTGCTTATACCAGTATAGCTTGTTCCCCTTAAGCATTCTATACTGGTATCATTGCATCCACACTGGGAGGCAGGGCGGGGAGGGACAACCTTAACTATACTGTTTTTGTCAGTAGACAAGGCCTTAGAAGACAGTAGGGCCCACAGCCTGTGTGAGAGAGTGGCTTCCCCCCCTCTGTTGTAAATCTAACCCTACAAATTATTAATAGTCAAATCTACTTTTGCTTGAATGCCCTGTTACTTCAAAACATGTTTTCATTGTCACCTCTTCATCAGCAACCAGCTGATCACATTTGTCATGTTTTGTGTCTGACCCCTATACCAGAAACTGAGTCAGTTGCCAACTACTTGAGGCTCACTGGCATTTCTGACAGGAAAGACTAGACACATTTCCTGCCTGCGCAAATTGCAGCCATTTAAGGGCAGAATATGGAGAGAGAATTAAATGAGGGCGAAGAAATAGGAATCATCATTTCAGTAAGCAGAGCCTCGTAAGAATACATGGTTATGGGATATATTCCCTTGTGTTTCACAGAATGCTGTTACAATTAAATGCTCTACAAAGCACGAAATCTTTTACAAAGCTATATTTGGTTGAGCTGCCATAAAAGAGCAGAGAGATCACACAAAGCACACAAGGGGTGCTGCGTGTCATTAGTGCCAGGGAAAAAACTGTACCTTACATTGACGTACGGCTTTGTATTCTAAAGGGTACAATAGCACTTTGCAAATTGTGGATCAGATATTCAGTTGTGGGTGTTTAAGATGCAGCTGCACACCTTTTGGAGACCTGTGGCATGTGAAATACTACATCTGTATGAGACAGGAACACAGGAATTGCCAGATCAGACCAGTGATCCATCTGACAGTTCATCCTGTCTCCAGCTATAAGCAGTGCAAGAGGCTTCAAGTGAAAGGTGCTGTGACTCCAGTAATGAACAGTTATGGAATATGTTTATGGCGTACCAAATCATGTACAGAATTCACCCATCAATGAAATGGGTATATCTGGGTGGAGTATCTGAACTCTTCTGAATGTTATTTTCTTTTTTACAATATTCTTTATTATTTGTTTTGTGGGAGACATTTTCTCCTGTCTTTTCTTTGTTTATCAACTTAGTGCTGAGGATGTGTGTCCCAGCACCCAAATTCAGGAGATGTTTCTGTCAAGATGAGTAAAATATGATACTGTTAATATCTTGAAGGTACCCAGAGAGGGTTGTATTTCTTGGCAACACCAGGAAATAATGATACTGAGCAACTTGCACCTGATAATCTAAAGACACTTTACAGACATTAAGCATTACAACACTTCTGTGAGGTGAGGAAATATTATTGTACAAATGCGGAAACTAAGGCATAGAAAGTCTAATTGATTTACTCAATGTTGGACAGCAAATTTGAAAGAGCTGAGAATAGAATCCAGAATTCCTGTGCGCCACAAGACTATTCTGTTCCTTCCTATTCCATTCTCCTGGGTCTCTGGCATTTATCTACAGTGTTCAGCTCATATTTAGAAAGGGCTGAGGGTTTGAGAAAATAATATTGGTGAAGGACTTTGAAATTCAGTAATTCCTACTTGTCTGGTCTTGAGGATTTAATTCCAATCTCCTCTTCTCTAGATTAAGGTTATTGACTCAAAGGTATAGCCAATTGCTTGACTACTCTCATGATCCATTCTTAAAATGTTCAAGAGACTAAATACCTGAATTTAGCTAAATGTATTGTCCGAAGACAAAGCAGTACAATGCGAAAAGGAGACATACATACCCTCTTTCCAGGATGCAAATTCTCTCAGCTTGCTCACCTTACACAGAAGATGGTACTTCAAAGATATGCATTTCAGCTATTTATAGTATGATTTTACATGTATGTAAAATAGTATAGTATGGTATTTGCAGTATGATTTTATAAGTTACAAAACTTTCTATGTCACTAAAATCCAACCCACCTGTTCGTACCAGTTCCTTAATTTGTTGTTCTGTACCTTCCTTGTCTTCATTTCGGATACTGGTATTCCAGGTACTGATCCGTGAATATATGTCCCTATACTTTCCTATGTCTCATTTTGAATACTACATTCCAAGTGTTGATGAGCCGTGAAAGTACACCCTAACTGTGCTTGGTACAAAGTATTCATGCATCTTTGCTTTGACAAGTTTCCTATTTTCTAATGCTAAAGCTAACGTCAGCTTTGCAAAGTATTGTGGGATATTTTATATGGATTAACCGAATTGTGGGAATAGCATAATCTGTTAAATTAGCATAATTTCCCAACACATGTATATCCTATTACTGCCATGCATATAATATCAATTAATGTGATATATACTACACCTAACATATATGTATTGGCTAACAAGGTTCAGCTTCTGGATCTTCCTGACTTGTTTGCAGATGTTTTTTTAAATTGGGGTATCTCGTTGGTAGGACAAATAGTAAATGCATGAAATCAAACTTGTCCATTTCTGTGCTCTGGTGTTGTTTAGAGTTATATCCCATATCATTTTTAAAGATCCATTGTGTTTCTGAGTGCAAAGAACACAAGCATTTTTCAGGCTGACAGGTAAGTGAATGCTTAGGAGGATACAGACATTTGTATGCTCAGGGGAAAATGACACATTTTTCTACAGATGGGTTTTTCCTCTGTACCTGTATAAGCTGACAGGTGATAATCAAAGGATCCTTAGTACCAAAGCTTAAATTCCCTGTACTTACCTCCAGTAATGGATTATTTTTGTGTCAGGTGCAAATGAGCTGCATGGAGGAATCTTTCTCCCATATTTGGAGTCCCCAGTAAATATACTGGGGGGAGGATAAATACTAGGGAGATGAAGAGCTACTTAAGCTGAAGGACAATGTTGGCACAGGAACAAATAATCATGAGCAAATCTAGGCTGGTTAGAAGAAGGTTTCTTTCTAGGTGTTGGTACAATGCCTAGACAATGGGATTTTGATCCTCTAGACATGAGTGTCGTACAAATAATAAGATGAAAATATTGTCAGACAAAGGGGATCCCTTTAAGCCTCCCCAGTCCTTTCAAGACCCTCCCTTTTCTATTTTCCTTATTGGCAGGGAACTTTTATGGATTAATTAACGTTACTGATTGTAAATCATTTTTTAAACTGATGCCAATGCAAGGACTGGTTTCTAAATTGCTCACTGTTTTCTTTCATATTTATTTGCATGGCTCCTCACTTCCCATAGTATTGGAGTGCTTTACAATCTTTAATGTGTTTATCCCGACTCCGTCCCTGTTAGATAGTCTCTCTGTGACCCATCTGTAACCTAAGTGATTTTCCCAAGCTGACACAGGAAATCAGTGAGTGGCAGGCCAGGGAATTGAACGTGGATTTCTCAAGTCCCAGGTAATATCCAAACCACTGGACCATCCTTCCTCTCTGAAAGACATGTTCATATAGAGCAACATAACATCTGTGGTTGCGGTGACTCTTTTCTTTTTGGGTCAACAGTCACAATTTTCCAAGCAGGAACCAGTCAGCAACTTCATTGCCCTCCCCAACCCTAGTAATTGCTGCTGTGGAAAATGGAAGGAGTTGTGTCTAAAAGGGTATGATGAAGAAAAAGTTATTAGGGAACACAATAGACAATATAAAAACTCAACCACAAACTAGAAATGGTGGATGAACCTAAAGCTCTTGTGCTTTCCCCCTCTCTGTGTTCAAGGTTTTGCTCTGTATCACGTACACCTCCACATTTGACCTGAATGGAAGTTCAGTGCTAAAGATTGCTGAGGTGAGTGCCCTCCATCCCCCACTAACATTGCTTGTTTTTCTTGACCTATTGCCACTAACTAGAATGTGCTTTCTATACATAGACTGGGATTGATTTAATCAAAACAACTGCAGTTATTCTTAATGATTGATATTACCCTTGTTACCGTTTATTAGTCAACATGATTAGCAATCACAGTGCTGACAGCTGTAGAAATGCACTGGAAGAGGCACTTTCTACTCATGGACATTCTTTTTAGTGGCTGCTGTGTATTACAGTATTGTCTGTGTTTAAAACTTTGCATGTTTTGCTTTGCCTTTAACAGTAATAAAATTTTCTCCTTCAATTTTACAACATGTAGGGCCAAATTCATCCCTGGTGAAACTCCACCAAAGTTAATACAGTTACATCAGAGATGAGATTGACCTATAATGTGCATTGTTAGTGTGTCCCTTATTCCTGATGCGTCCAAGAAATGGAATTATTACATCCCTAGATTTATTACGTTGTTCCACTGGCATTAATCAGTCTTCCTTTGTCCTCATTACATTTGTCTGGATTAAATTGTAAAAAGGGCTTTGGCAGCTGGAAAATGCACCTGCCAACAGGAGATCTGTTTATAAGTGAGCATTTTCAGACAAGTGCTCTATTTAGTTGCACAGTGAGTTTCAAGCAGTGAGCCTTCCATGTAGCCAGGAAGGAAGAAATGCATAGAAATACTCAGCCCTATTGCATGGCAGGGGCTGTTGTGTATATAATATAGTATAAAATTATATTGAATTACACTGCATAGGGTTGAGGGGAATGTATACACACTTAACATCAATGTATAATACCGCAATGAAAAGGTTTGTATGAAAATCCTTGAAAACGCCCATGACCTAACACCCCTCTGCTTTTACAACACTTGTTAGCTTTTCTTTTCAGTAGTGGGGAATAATCATAATAATTTATTTCTGCATTGATAATTACAGATGGAGATATCAGTCTGTGTTCTGCTGTTATTTAAAAGACAGCTTGGGAAGTTACAAGTGAAATTAGTGAGCAGAGAAAGAAAATGACTAACAATTGCGAGTCAATGTCAGTTTTTCCTTGGTGCATGAAGAAAAGAAAACCTGATGGAAGTGCCTAGCTTTACCTGGCAGTGGTAGCGTTTTATAAATCTGGGGATGAAATTGATCCTGCATCACCCTGTTGCTACCTAGGGGGGAAAAGCATGGTAACTAAGAAAACTAGCTGTCTTACCATGGTAACTTAACTGCTAAAACGTCACTAATTGACTTTGCAGGCAGACGGATACAAAAATTGTCTCCATACAAAATGTTAAAACTCTCTAAGACAGTCCTAAAAACGTGCCATGTACAGAATACATGATAGTACTAATTTGGGATGACCTGTGTAACTCATGGTTTCACCCCCCTGAATAATGTTAGGAAATCCAAACTCATGAAGAGTAACTTCTGTTTTCCTGGGGGCTCTGTAGGAGCCTCACTACTTGGGGCTGTAGCAAAGATGTACTGGATCAGCAGCACCTACCTCCTCCCTGCCCAGGCAACCCTCTTTCTCAGGCTGTGCTAAACCTCTGTTGCCCCAATCCCCCATACAGAGGCAAACTTATGGCTCCTTTACACGACTGCAGCTTCTCTTTGGCAGACTTTCTTCCACTGTGGAAGGCAGAAGCTGGTGAAAATTGAAGGTGAATCTAGCCCAATGTATCCATGAACTGTAGATCGAGAGATACAGTAAGATGCAATACACATTGGAAAAAGGGTTTAATAGCTCCAGTATTTCAACCTTTGAGCTGCTACTTCAGGTAGTGGAAATCAATTGTCATGCTTCATGTTCTTTGTTCCCTGGGGGCATCCCAAAGACTGTGAGCATTATCTGAAGTCATATTTTCTATTTCTGCTGTGCATTTTCAGATAACGATATGCAAATGACACATGACTGTTTTTCTCTTTAAAACACCCTGATCAACGCCAGCTTTGCTTCATGTTAAGTATTGGATCCTGCCATTGTTTAGTGGTTCTGCCATATCCTCAATCTTAAAAGGCCATGTCTACCCTTAAAACTTTTGCCGGCATAGTAAAGTCAATTAGGAGTATGATATTTTTTTATCAGCAAAAGCTGAGTGTAGATGAAACTATATTGGACAAAAAAACGTTCTTTTGCTGGGTTAGTGCATTTTGTTCAGGGAATCAGTATCAGCTATCCAAGCAAAAACCCGTATCAGCTCTGACTACATTAGGAGCGTTTGCTAGTATACCTATACAGAAAAGAACCTATCGGCACCTTTGGCTTTGTGATTCTGGCCCATAGATATTACAAAGGCTTTAATATTTGAAACCCGAGGACTCAGTTCTCCCCTGCATCTGAACTCTTGCCAGTGCTGGGGTGGTAGGCAGTGGGGTGATTCAGCACTGGTCTGGCCCCAGCATCAGCTGCTCAAACTTATTTCAGTGGAGAATTGGCATAGTTCTCTTCTGCCATGTGCCCATTCTTCCTCCTTTCCCTGATGTGTCCCATAGTAGGGTGGAGCTGGTGCTAGAGTAAGCTCTTCTGTCTCTGCTCATCTCTTGCCAATGGGAGTTCCCCTCCAATGGGAATTATCTTCTGGCAAGTTACAGCTAGAACCTGGCCACTTTGCACCACCTGATCAGTCCATAATGGAGGCACCCCACATTAGTGGATACATCTGAGCATTTTGGCCTTAACCTCAGCCTCAGTTTCCCCATCTTTAATCTGGGGGCCATAATGTTCATTGGAGTTCTGTGAAGGGTAAGGAGATAATATTTGTGAAGTACTCTGACAATGAAGAGTGTTGTATAAATGGCTTAAATATTATTAGTGTTGAACCTACAGTCAACCTAGCTATATACATTCCTAATTGCATACAATACCTTTAATGTTGGTCAGGCCCCTGCATGAAAGGTTATTTCATGCTTTGTGACTTGTTTATCTTCTTTTATCTATTCCCAACCATGTTTTTGGAGATTGTCTTGTTTAATCCATTGTATTGCTTTGTCTAATCCTTTGTGTTTTGCTTTCTTAGCTGTGTTTTGCATGTCACAAAGCTGGAAGCCCCCAAATGCATGAAATGATCAAAGTGTCCATTGCACACCTCTTCAGTGCCCTGTGCTCTCGCATTTTTACTGGTGCATCCCCACCAATGACATTTCACAAGGTATCATGCTTGGCTTGCGAGACTGGAGCTCAGCTGAGCAACAGTGCTGCACGTTAACACACAAGGGGCGGGGGAAGAAAAAAGGGGAAATCGATCCTGCTCTTTCCAGAAAGTCAGCCTGCCTTTAAATTTAGTCTTTCCACAATTCTTTCAGTAAGCTGAATTAGAGAAGAATATTACTATTCAAACCCTTGCAGCACACACAGTTCCTATGAATGATTCGGCCTCAGCAAGGTCTGAATTGCATGATTGTAAGTGGTCGATAGGATTTTTTATTCCTTGCCCACTGGAATTCTTGTGTGGTATACGATGGCAACCTCTGTTCCACGTCTCCTTTTGAAAATGGCAGAAGAGTAAGGATATTCTTGTGCTGTCAGAGAAGCATAAATAGAAAATCACACTGGCTCAGCAAGATAGAGCATTACGCTATCTGTAAACTGAGGTATTTCATATGTATTTCCTTAGGCCCCAGTACTGTAATGGATCTGTATTGGCAGATCCCTGCTCCTCGTTGAAGCCAGTGAGGTGATGCACAGTTCCTGGGTCTGTTCATATAGGTCTGACTGCAGGATTAGAATGTACCCTGTTCAGTGTAGGAATTCTGTATTTGTTTCGATGGTTTTCCTGTCGTGAAGCACTGTGCACTATATAAATAACAGTAGTGACAGCTGCATGGTACCTTTTTACACATTTAAGATAAAAAGCTTTAATCTGCATTGACAGTCTGTGCAGTGTGAGACCTCATGCATCTTTGGAATCTTCCTCACACATTTACTAATTAAGATCATGCTGAATGAAATTCCTCACTTACCTTAGGAAATATAACACTCTCAAAGGTCAACAGATGCCCCAAAGGCCAAGATGGGGATTATCTGTCCATTATCTGATGCAAATGCCTTCAGCTTTATCAGGCTTTAATGTATTGTTAAGATGGGGACACATGCAAACCTGAGAGAGGAAATAAATTAATTTCGTCTTTATCTTGCCTCTGTCACGTAAGAGGCACAAAATATCATATGCTACATATAGTGTTCTCATAATGCTACACCGGGACATAACAGAGTGACTGGGATGAGAATGGTGCAAGAGCTATAGTTCAGATTATTCCAGTGTGTGGCATTTTGGCTCTCACAATTTACACTAATCAAGCATATTATATTTCTAACCAAGGAATTTAGTCATGCTTTATTGTGCCCAAAATTCTGCCATGAGGCAGAAATCCTAAAAGCATTAGCACCTCTCACATCTGCTGGATATGTCTGCTGAAAGGAGCAGAGATGATAAATTCAAAGGGATTCTGGGATCTGGTCTTATTCTCCATTCTGTTATATTAAAAGTAATGCACATGGACAGCAGTTCCATTTTAACTTTACTCCCTGTCCTTCTCCCACTGCAGTTAATGGCAAAGCTCCCTTTTGATTTCAGTAGGAATTGGATCAGGCTCTTGATTCTGTTACTGTGTACATATCAGCACTGATTAGTCCACATAATGAGCTAACCACCTTTAAATTTTCATCTTACAAGCCGGACTTCCTCCTCATTAGGGAAATATAAGTATCTAAAACAAGAAAACGTTGTTTTTATTCCATCTATACTCCTATACTTTGAAAAAGGACAACCAGTTAAATTCAAATTTTGTTTAAAAAGATGTCTGTACCGAATATACCAGCTGTATATTAATCTGCGTACATACAGTATATACAGTGTTGTTCCTTTTCTCCCTATGACTAGAGGGGTGTTAACAAGCCACTTCACCTTGAAATACATGTTAACTACTTATGCTAAACAATCTGTTCCATCTTGTATTTTGCTGAGACACACTGAGTATGTTTCCCAGACCTGAAGAAGAGCTCTGTGTAAGCTTGATAGCTTGCCTCTCTCACCAACAGAAGTTGGTCCAATAAAAGATGTTACCTCACACACCTTGTGTCTCTCTACGTACAGCATATGCAGAATGTATGTATTCATTGCCAGGATGACTTTACAGAGGAGTTATAACCCTTCAAAGATGACTGTATGATAGAAATACTGACACATCTGAATGACCGCACCCTGAAGAGTACAACAGGTAGTGTTACGAACCCATTTACACAAAGGCTGACTGAACTTGTATGAATAACTTCACAGTCATAGACAGAATCACAGAGTTCAACATATGCCAAAGTGAGTGGAGTTGCTCCTTTGGATCACAATTTATTAATAAGTTTGTGTTAGGTTCCAATCCAATGATATAGATTACAGGAGGCACTAATTACCTCATATCTCAAACCAGAGGCTGCTGCATCAAAAATGACAACACAGTAATTACAAACTCTTCTTGAGATAAACACCTTTTAAAAGAAATCTGGTAAAGGACATTGCAGTGGGCATAATACCATATCCTCAGCATTCCATTGCATTTTGATACTATCTGCAAAACATTGTCTTTGGACAGAGTCTAAGAATGGAAAAATTCAGCCCTAAAGATGAAAGTTTGCAAAAGTTACAAGCAATTGAAAATGTAGTTAGAATGGAAACTCTGATGCAACATGAACTGTAGCAGTCACTGTCACTCTCACTATAATAAAACTAAACAGATAAAAAAAATTTCCATTTATGGGCACTAAAAGGCTATTGGATACTGTAATAAACATAAATTAAAACCATGATTTACAATGAACAATCAATATGCCTAGTTGCATCCTAGTAGCAGAAGCTGTCTGAAAATCCCCAACATATTACTCATACAAAAAACCCACGCAAATAACAATTGACGCAAATAACCTAAAAAGAAACAAAAACCTTTTTGAGCTCATATGAGAGGATGATACTGCTTATGTACTAGGGGCAGAATTCCAGAGTAATGGTCCCTGTAAGTTCATTTGGTCCCTGTTGATGTCATGAATACATCACTGGAATTAAACAATAGGGCTAATATTTGAAAGCAACATCCAAAGCACAAGCTACTGCCTGGGCATCATAGTTTGACAGGATGGGGAGTGGTTGCCATTTTTGTCTTGCCACCTCAACATGCACAGCACTTCAGAAACCTGACAAATTGCATGCTGCTTTTAAACCATATTGTTTTGGGGCTATTCGCATGGCTGAAAAAATTTCTAACACTATGCACTAGTAAATCTGGCTGACTTTCTGCATGAAGAGACCTTCACTTCCTCCCGAGATGGTCTACAGTTAAATTGTTGTTTATATCTATGTGCTGCTATCTTGTTTCCTCACCAGGTTTGCATTGAGACATATGTATCTAGCTGTCACCAGCGGAGTATTAACACCGCTGTGCGGGCAACCCTCAGCCAAATGTTGAGTGACTTGACTTTACAGTTACGGCAAAAGCAAGAGAATACGGTGAGCCTTCCGGCATCAACAGATGGTTCAGTATTCCATGGCTGTGTGCTTTTTGTGTCTCTGCATGCAGTGTTCTGTGGCTGGGTGCTGTGCCTTCTGGCGTTCCAGCATCAGTCCTGTTTAAAACTGCCTCATTTTGGGGCTAACGAATGCCTAACAAATCCTTCAACAGAAACAACTCTTCCCTTCCAGCAGACAGGCTCTACGTTTTGATTTGCAAGAAAGGCTTCATTCTGATGTCAGATTGTCTTGACTTTGCTTCCTTTTTCTGTTCTTTTATTTTGTGTGTTTATCCTGGTGAAGTCCAGTTGAAATCCTTTTGCCAAAACTTTCTTAAATATTAAATGTTGCCCGTACCAAATAAATTCTTAGCTACAGAAAGTATATTTGTATTACTTAAGTAATTTTTAATTACAAAATTTAAGCCTTTTGAATGTATATCAAATTTAATGATTTGGGCCAGAGGGCCTCTTTACCTGCTGGCTTACTGTCAAAAAAATGACTGCGGGTTTTTTTATTGCCTTTATTGTGTTATTAAAATCCACAAGAGCTGTTTGCATTAAACTCCAACATATTGTCTAGATGGAATTATAAGCACTTCTGGGCAAATTTGAAATGACTTTGGCTTCTTGCACTTCTGAGCACTTCCTTGCATATTAATGAAAAAATTATTTGCCTTTGTGTGTTTGTTTGGTTTGTTAGCGGATTTTGCATCTGTCAGTTGTGTAGAGGTTTAATCTTAAAGCAGTTCTGCTGGGTTCAGTAAAACAGAGATCCTTTTTTTAAAAATTAAATAGCCAGAATTTAAGTATAGCATTAATCTGAGAAATAACTGTAAAATGTAATTCTAGGGTTACTTATCCTTTCTCCATATACAGTGTGTCCAGTTTATAAGTAAAAAGATTTTTTTTCCAAGCTGGCAGCTCTGCAAATTCTATCTGGATCTGAAAACTGAGTTGATTTACTTCTGCTTGTACATCCTGACTATAATGGAGATTCTGCAAACTGCACTTAGCTCCTGACAATTTTCTGATGATACATGAGAGACAAGAGAATTGACCTTGTTCTTCTGTGTGCTGTATGTACCACAGGGAACAGTCCTGCACTGGCAGAGAAATGAACTAGATGATCTAAGAGGGCATTTCTAGCTGTATTGGCTCTGTAGTGTTAACAGTGATAAAGTGTAAAATTTTCAAGAGCATTGAGGTGACTTAAGAATATAAATCCCATTTTGAAAAGTTACTTAGGTAACTGGCAGTCTATGTCCCAATGGCTTTCAATGGGACTTAAGTGCCTTAATCTAAATCACTTTTGAAAATGGGACTTAGGCACATTTGAAAATTTCTCCCTCTAAATTAGTAAAGTAAGAAAAACAGGTATTACCGACACCCGAGGAAGTTGTGACTTTTACACTTGCTTTTCTGACCATACACTAAGGGCTTTTTCAGATTAGGAACGGAGTACTTTAAAGTGCTGCATATACCTAGAGCAGTTTTCTTCCACCTGTTCTAATTACAATGTTTCTTTTCCCTCAATAGACAACTGAAAACCATGAAGCCATGCAAGAGTTCAAGAGCCAAGGTATCTATGCCACTTTATTTTATGGTGACTCTTTAAAATCTGACTTTCTTTTCTTTTTCATTATTTCTTGTATTCACCCACTGTTGCCAAGACACCCAGTTGCCATAGTGTTTACATCTTCTGCAGAGTCCTTTCATTTTCCACTGCTCGCACCTTATTGGTATCACCCCACTCGTTGTACAAGGGCTCTGGTTACTTTCAGAACTGACAAGTGTCTGCAACACCTTCATCTGCACCGTGTGAATGGTGTTCCCTACAGGAAAGCAATAACTAATAATTACAATATGCTGTCTCTGCAACCTAAGGGCTTCAGTGTTGTGGGCAGGGTTAAAGTGAAGTGGGTTCCCTTCCAAAATTGGAACAGTGTTCTAAGGACTTTTTCTTCAGAGATTAGGAGGGGTCTGGAGACAGACACACACAATTTCTTACCTGTTGGGCCAGCCCTGTTATATAACTAGCGGATAATTTTAATATTTTTGCAGGTCCTGACAGACAGCTCTGCTAGAGGAGGAGTGCTAATATGCCTCACCTTCATCATGCCACAGCATCAGTTAGTTTCCTAAGGTTTTTCCTATGCCCTGTCTTTATTAGGCCCTGATCCCACAATTGGATCTGTGGGGGTGGACCTTGTGCCCCATGTGGAGCCCATTGACTCCAATGAGACTCCACACAGGCATTACGTTCTGCCCACACAGTTCCATGTATAGGACTGGGGCCTTAGTTGCTACATAGATTTCTGGTGGTTAGAAGGAGCAGCACAGAGACAAACAATAGGAAAAGCCACCAAGATTTTAATAATCCTTATGAATTGTCTATAGTCAGGTGCCATGCAGAAGTATTGGAGCCACTTGCTATTTTTCTTCTTGTCTGAGTTGGAGGAATGGGCCCAAACTTCCATAAATGCATTTAAGCAATTAGTGTTATCCTGATACTACTTTTTCATTTTGTGGATCACTCCCTCAGAAAGAGATTCTGTAGCAGAATCAGTTTCTGTTCCAATACCTTTCCCACAGCATTCTTTTTGTGAATTCTGGTAGCCCATGGGCCACAGTGGAGAACTACAGACCCAAGTCACGGAAGTTGGGTGAGCCCTGAAAGATGTGGGGGAGAGTCGTGATGGTAAACCAGCTAAGCATACATAGTGCCACTGACCTTTGTCCTTTTTGAAGGTTCTACAGTAGAGTCCCTTTGCGACGATGTTGTGTCTGTCCTCACTGTGCTCTGTGAGAAGCTTCAGGCTGTCATAAAGTAAGTGGGTTATTTAGCTATAATTCATATTTGTTGCTGCAGATTTTCTTGTGGAACGTCACTTATAAATGACCGTACTGTTCTCATTCTAAGATAACAAGGCAAACAATTCTTGCACTAAGTTACTTGTCAGAGGTACCTTGCTCTCTGTTGGATTGATCATGTTGTATTAATTTAGCCCACAATTGTGGTGAAAAATTGATTTATCACCCACATACACAGTTTCGCTTTAAAGAAACTCTAGTAAGTGATAGCAACCCTTATTGTAAATAGATTCTATATAGTAACAACACCTTTCAGAAAAATGCTTGCTTTTTTGCTATGCTGTGCATAATGAACACATCCACAGAAGAGAGAGGGAGAAAGACAACAAATAGTATAGCAAGACTAAAATACAATGATCTCTTGGAAGGTATTACTGGTATTCCCTAACCTAAATATTGGGAATATAATGACAAGTTTACTCCGATAACGCTAGTTATTTGCAAATGGTAAGTTTTCTTGTGAACTACAACCACCATATGTACGATAATATTGCATTAAAATACCATGATGCTATACATCTGAATATTGATCCAGATTCTCAGGTGGTTTTAAAATGCACAGCTTCATTCAAGTCATGAAAGATGATATTCAAGTTTAAATGGTTTATTTATCATCATTATTATAGTACTAGCATGTTTTTTATAGAAGTCAATGGAGCTTTGCTGATTTGCACAAACTGAGGGTCTGGCCCACTGATTCTTTAATATCTCTAATACTATTTTCCAGATTCCTGAGCATGCCTTAGATGGAACAGAGACTGAATAAACTATCAAAAACATAATTATTACTGATTTACCCTCCCTGTGACCTTTCAATCAAAGAATTCAAAGCAGATCACCAAGGCGATCATTATTATCCCTATTTTACACAGGGGGAAATTGAAGCACACAGAGAAGGGACTTGCCCAAGGTCACACAGTGAGTCAGTGCCATAAGGCCAGATTCTGTGAATTACACGTGGCCATGCTTTGAGAGTGGCACAGAGCCATATAGCTCTGGAAACACAGGCCCTTCTGGAGCTGTCCAGCACTCCGGAGAAGTGCACATGCTGCACCATTTCTTGAGGACTAAATGTAGCCAGTTTTCATTTTTAATGCATTATGAATTAACTGAAAAGGCCTCTGGATGTGATCCTACAATTCTTATTCTCATGAGTAGTCCTGGCTTGTGCAAGTAAATCCATAGATACTAGTGGGACTGTGTAGGTGAGTATCGACTAGCTACAGGAGTCAGGTTTGCAGGATCAGGCTTTTCATTTGCAATGTGTTGCTCTCCGTTTCCTAATATTAACCTTACTTAAGAACAGGATAGACTGTGGATTTATTCAAAAAATGTCATTTCGAAATTCCTTGGACTTCAGTGGGATCCACACAGATGCAAGGCTCTGCCAGTCCTGTAGTTGTTTACAAAATCAGAACCTAAGGCCCTTATCCTGCAAAGACTTACTTATGTGCTGAACTTTACACACTGTGAGTAATCCCTTTGCGAGAGGGAGCATTGCAGTTGACTTCAGTGGAGTTAGGATTTCACCCACAATATATAAAGTTAAACCCATGTATAATTCTTTGCGAGATTGGGGCTAAGAATGGAAACCTGCACATGGGTAACATGGTTCCTGTAGTAACCAATTTATGTATCCAAACATGCAAAATTCCAGAGTTTCACATGTTTCAGTACCGTTATATGAATAGTTTGTAGAAAGCAACATTTTGTGGCCTCAGAATAGCCTACAATCTAATTGCAAGTACTCTGAAATAAGTTGAAAGAAAAAATCCTAGCTGTGGTATTTTAAGCCAAGCCCTGCTAACATTCTACTAATTAATCAACGAGGAAAAAAACCCAAACTATGAGAAAATAAGTTAATCAAAATGAAAAAGTAGCATAAAAGCAATATGGGGCAATTATTTCAGAGGTATAAATATGACAAACTAAAATCTTGGTGAAAATTTGAGAGACATTTGGAGGGAAAAAAGTTATTTTTAATTAACAACACCGCCTCCATATCATTAAAACTAAGCTCTCTCTTGCTCCTACTCTTCTGCTTGGTTACAAAAGACTATGGCTTGAGTGAAAAGGAAAAAGGAGCTGTTAGAAGCTGTTTTACATGGTACAAAATTAAAGCACAAATTGGAGTGGACAAGTTTGTTAATGAGCAAAGAGGCATCGATCAGTGTGAGCAGTAGGAAGCGCACACAAAATTTCCCTGGATGCTCTGGAAATCATTTGGAGAGGGGGGCTGCATGCACATTTAGGGGGCAATAATTTAGGTCTTCAAAATTGTGTGCACAAAAATAATGATGTTTTCAGTTGTCCTAGGCACTTCACCCTCTGCAACAAACTGGAGGTTTGTCTGTGTGCTAATTATTTTTTTAATGTCATCTGATAGGCATTGCCCCCCAAAATATAACCATTTCAAATCACTGGGGATGTAATACCAAAACTAAACTACTTAACAGGAGCTCTCCTAAAAACTGTTGACTTGAAAATAAATAAATAAAGGAAAGAAAGATCCTTTGTGAAGTTTATCTGCAATCCCAGCTCCCCAGGAGACTGCACTGAATTAGAACAGATTTTGTACTCGTCTACAATATGCCTTAAAAGAGATTAATAGAACCTAAAAATATGGTCAGTGAACCATGATTTACTGCAGTAATATATCCAGGTAGCACAGAAGCACTAACTGGTAATTCTGCACCTATTTTCTTAATTGGGTCTTTTAATTAACAGAGAAACATAATGAAGGATTCTAATTAGTTCTGGAGGAAAACAAATGTAGCTGGCTTGTTAAAAAACTTACTGAAGTAATTATGTGGAAGGCTGGGAGTAGAAAGCTGTTCTTCCTTTCAGCCAATGATTGTTTCTCCTCAGAAACAACCTGTCAGAGAGATTCACCCTGTGCAGCCTTTGGGTCACAGAGGCCAGGCTTTGGGTTATTAAACTGTCTGCTCTAATCTCCTAGCCTGATGATTACTTTAACACACTGTTCTTAATTTCAAGCATATTGGTATTTGCTTCTGAGGGAGGTAAGGCATGGGTGATGGAAGAGGGGTTAAGGGAGATGAATTCTGGTCATTATGGTTCCCAGGGCCCTGAAACAATGAAACCTGCTCTAGCAGGGTTATTAGCAGATGGGCAGCACTGAGGTATACAGCAATATAGGCTATTTGCCTACTGCAGATCAACTTCATCCTGGTGGAGAGATGTTTTTGTAGTAAATAGACCTTGGAAAGAATTCAGAGGCAAGGGTATCTATGTGGATCAAAAATCCATGAATGCCATATAAGTAACATGTTCCGTGTGTATGTATATATATATATATATATATAATGTGTATATATAGGATTTATGAGACTCTCATATGAAGTAGTGCGGGAATGGCCCATTTCTTATATGCCAGTCCATATCTTTATGAAACACATGCAAAGAAAGTAGGCCGTCATTTTCAAACCATCCATAATATGGATTTAGGTATCTAGTTTTACACCCTCAAGCTTCAAATTGTTGGCCAACAGACATATGAAAGATGTCTTTTCTACTTAGGGATAATTCATTCGGCAAGCCACACAGAAATATATTCAGCAAAAGAACCAGGAAAAAAGCAAAGATGATGGATCAAGATGAGTCATGTCTCTATAGCTTTGACTACTTTTTGTTGTACCTCAGAAAATATGGTTTCATAGCCTTCACCTTATCAAAAACAATAATCCCAAAGGAATGGAAAGATCCCTCCCTGACTTGCTGAATGAAAAACAGAATGTTAATCCTAATGGAAAAAAATTATCTTTACATGGTGAAGCAACTTTAAACCTATCTATTGTCTTTACCCTTGCAGTTAATTCTCAAAATATGCATAAGAACATGTTCTGTTTGTGGTGTCTATAGATCCTTCCATATACTTTTCTTGAGACTCATCTTGATATTAAGATTGTAGCTGACTGACCAGGGGTTCTCAAACTTCATTGCATCGCAACCCCCTTCTGACAACAAAAATTACTACAAGACCCCATGAGGGGGGAATGAAGCATGAGCCCATATGAGCCTGGGGGGGACGAATGCTGAAGCCAGAGCCCCGCTGCCCAGGGCAGGGGGGCGAGAGCCAAAGCCCAAGGACTTCAGCCCTGGGCGGAGGAGGGTCTGTAGCCCAAGCCCTGCCACCCAGGGCTGAAGCCTGAGCCCTGCTGCCCAAGACTGAAGCCGAAGCCAGCCCCAGACGGTAGGGTTCGGGCTTTGGCTCTGGGCCCTAGCAAGTCTAATGCCAGCTGTGGTGACCCCATTAAAATGGGGTCGCAACCCACTTTGTGGTTCTGACCCACAGTTTGAGAACTTGAGAATTAGACCTCAAAAGTCACATTGACCCCAGAGTCTAGCTTTCCTGATTTTGCATTCTTTGCCATGATTTCTGTCATCAGAAGAACAGAAAAGGATGACAGCAGAAAGAGAGAGAGGGAGAGAGAAAGAGGCAGAAAATAAGATATCTGTGTAATAATAAGAATGTTAGGCAGCTGCTGAGTGTTCTCAGTTTGCATGAAGAGTCTGTAACAACTCTAGTGGGGTTTGAAGAGGTTTCTATTCATTTGTGCAAAAATTCCATCTTCTTCTGTGTTAAGTCAAATTTAGATAACGGCATCTGTCTTCTATCTACTTTTTCTTTTCTTTTTTGAGAGGATATTTATTCCTCATTTCTTGTGAAATGGGACGAGCTAATCACCCTGTTTTCTCTACTGCCTGCTTTTACTGACTGTCATTAAGTGCAGAGCAAATGGGGCGATAAAGAGGATCACACATTTGAAATCCATACCATTTTCAGGCAGATGCAAAATAACACTGTGCTATAAATTACAGGATAACATGCAGATGAACTAATGCAGTTCTCCAAACAGAATAATAATGATGATGATGATAAAGTTTCAAAAATATTTGTTTTAGTCATATTTGAACATTCTTTGTTTCTGTTTGTCAGTGAAAATCAGCAACTGCAGCTTCTCTACTTGGAATGTATTCTCTCAATGCTAAATAGTTCCTCTCCCGGCATGCACAACCACAGAGGATTCACTGACCTTATTTGGTGAGTACACATGTTTTGCACCTTCCTATGAAGAGAATGGGAGCTTAGATTTCCACTGATTTAATGTTTGGGGGTGGGGGTTCACCTGAGCAAACATAACCCCCCGCACCACCACCACCACCAGATTTGACATTATAGAAGCCATGTCCGGCCCTCACTGGAAAGCTCTTCATTAAAACTTTGTTGGGTAATACAGGTTGCTGAGCACTGGGTCCAGCTATATGAAACCCTATAGTAAATCTCATCATTATCATGGAATCCCAGTTATTTAGGCCTTGAAAGGAATTCATTGATCACTTTGTGTATCTTTTTGCAACAGTGCAGGACTGAACTCTGCACTCAACATACACATTTTATTTAAATTCAACCAGAAGTGACTGGGCTCAGGAGTGGTACTTATGTAATAGGGAATAATCATTTGCATCACTACCTGAGTTACTGGCCTGTGCTACACAGAAGGGAAGATTAGATGATCCTAATTGTCCCTTCTGGCTTAAAAATCTGAGTCTAGTATATTCTTGAAGGCTCTGGTGATGATACCGCCAAGACCCATTTTATCAAGTTATTCCCCTGTCTAATTCATCTTACTACAAGGTCCCCTTTTTTTCATTTTCAAGCCATTAACTATTTTACTATATGGTGTACCACCTGCTCAAATCACCTGAATGAATCCTTACCCAACTTTCTGACTGTGGCAACGCCTCTCTATAGTGTTTAGATGCCTGGCTCCCAAGAATGGTGTTAGAAATAAGGGAAAAGTGTAATTAACATAAAGTCTACCAAAGTCTGCAAAGAGCAGCAATGTCCAACCTGTGGCCTGTGAGGCTCTAAATCTCCCTTGAGGGTGACTGTGTTGAGAAGCAAATGTGCACGTGATTGTGAATTGAAAATGTGTTCCATGAGCTACTGCACCCTGTGATTTTTAAATAGAAGTGTTTGAATCAGGCCCACCTCTCTGGGGAAAAGGTAGGAGCATGGCTGTTCCAGCTCCCTTCCACCACTTCCCCTGCAGCTCCGGGCACAGCTCTGGCAAGAGCCGGGGAAGCTCTAAGTAGCAGCTGTCACTTCCCCAATGCAAATGTTCAGCAGCTACTCTGAGGACCACCTACTGCATCACAGGGTTGGAAGGACAGAGTACTTCTGGCTACTCCATTGCCTGCTCACTTGAGTGTTGGAGCCCTGCCACGAGCAGGGTGGGAGCTTTACTGGTGCTGTACAAGCCTAGGAGAGCGCTTAGCGTGCGCATGCACACATACAAACACAACCACCACAGCACAGGAGAGGGGAAAAGGAGCTGAGAACCAACAACCGGTTACAGCTTCCTGATTCTCTGCCCCAGTCCTATCACAGGTTAAAGCAGGCTGACGACTACTCTAACTGTCCCAGCTGCTGTATGGTCCGTCAGGGACCATGTGCCAGCTGGGAATAGCCAGAGTACAGCTCATTCCAGCCACCTTCCCTCTGCACCCCCGACATGCCCTCTGTGCCAGACGGTGAAGAGAGGCATAGGAGTCAGCCGTGCTAGCTCTATGCCCATAGGGGACTTTCTCATCCTAGGGGAATCCCCAGCAGGGGGCTTGCTAGTGGTTTCTGCTCCTTTATGCTACTTTTGGCCCACAGGCCGAAAAGATTAGACAGCAAGAGTACAGAGCTTCTTTTAGATGAACACCGTCAGCTAGAGAAAGAAGACAGTAGAGGGTAGATAATCCTCCCCATTACAGATATGGACAGTATTTATGCGCACCTGGTACAGAGGGCTAGAAGGGAGCACTTTTAGTACAATGGCTGTGATGGATTGCAAGGAAGTGAGTCCTTACAGAGAAAAGTTGGGATGGGAATAGCCAGTGTGTCTCGGAAAAATATACTGTAACTGGTGCTGAAAAGTATTTTACATGCTTATGGTGTAATGTGGCACCTAATTACATCAAGTGGCCCTCAAATAGGCCCTTCCCATTGTGTGCTGTATCTATATTGTGTAATAGGTGTGGATCAGAGATTTAAGAGAGTAGCACAAATATGTTGCTTGAAGCTATTAATTCTGCGTGCATATTTTAAAAAGTCATTAGAAGGGATTTGAATGGCAATGGGATACATACAGGTGCTTTCGCTCTGTGTCACTAGTTTGAATCTAGCCTTGGCTGGCCCTGGGCTAAAAGTCTTTACCAAGTTGTTACAATCCTGGATGACAGGTTTCAGAGTAGCAGCCATGTTAGTCTGTATCCGCAAAAAGAACAGGAGTACTTGTGGCACCTTAGAGACTAACAAATTTATTTGAGCATAAGCTTTCATGGGCTACAGCCCACTTCATCGGATGCATGCAGTGGAAAATACAGTAGGAAGACACACACACACACACACACACACACACACACACACCCATGAAACAAATACACACTATAACGAGAGTGATCAGTTAAGGTGAGCTATTACCAGCAGGGGAGAAAAAAAAAACGTTTTGTAGTGGTAATCAAAATGGCCCATTTCCAGCAGTTGACAAGAAGATGTGAGGAACTGTAGGGGGGGGAAATAAACATGGGGAAATAGTTTTACTTTGTGTAATGGCCCATCCACTCCCAGTCTGTATTCAAGCCTAATTTAATGGTGTCCAATTTGCAAATTAATTCCAATTCAGCAGTCTCTCATTGGAGTCTGTTTTTGAAGTTTTTTTGTTGTAATATTTCGACTTTTAGGTCTGTAATTGAGTGACCAGGGAGATTGAAGTGTTCTCCTACTGGTTTTTGAATCCCATGTGCTCTTAGGGTGGTTGGGGCTGGATAGAGGCTCTCTCTCTTGTAACCAAATAATGGATCACCTGATGCAGGATTTGAAGCCACAGAGGAGAGTCACCTGATGGAGGGGGACTAGAATTTTGTCAAAGAAAGGCTCTTTTAACAGCTGTTTCGGGGGGGAGATCAGACCCTGAGAGGACTGACCAAAACCCAAAGGGCTCAGAGTGGTGAGGACGCAGAGGGTTTCGCATGCAGGTTTTGTCTGTGAGTAAAGTGTGATAGGTTTCAAAACTCCTTTACAAAGTCTGTATGTCCCTGGCTTTCATTGTCACATGGTCCCTGAAAAAAAAACAAGACCTGCACGCAAAACAGCTCCAGAGATACAGGAGAGTTGAGGTGTAGGGGTTGAAAAGGCTATTGTAAAGCTGTGTCTGGGAGATTTTTTTTTTTCCTATTTCCACTTGTTCCTTTTTCTCTTTCCCCAGGAAGCAATTGTGTCCAGCCCTTGTAGTAATCCTGGGAAATCCAATCCATGATAAAACAATCACCTCTGCCCACAGTAGCATCTGTCTCGAGGCTGATTCGCCCTCCTCAGGGGTCTCTGATCATGGCCGAGGGTCAGGTTGCTCCTCCACAGCACCTGCCCTCAGTGGCCCCGTTGCTCGGACCATATATTACATTGCAGCGGAACTGGTTCGACTGGTGGGGTCAGTAGAATCCATGAAACCTGTGCTCCAGTCACTCTATCACCGTATGCTGCTGTATCCCCCACCCCAGCACCGAGTGGAAGCCATCAAGATCATGAAAGAGGTAGGAAAATTGAGACATGAATTCAAACAAAATGCAATGGAAGTAAACGCTTGCTAATTGTAAATTATAGTGAGGTGTGTGTGTAGAAGTCCAGTATATGGGATAGCCATATGGATATCAAAATAATCCTTTCTGATCAGAGCTGTTACAGTCAAGGCTACTCTGCTAAATGTATTTAGTCTGACCAACACTTAATACCCCTTTCTGATCATATTTGCCTCAATCATACCAACTGCCTTGGCAACGCTGGAAATATTTGTGCTGTATTACTCTGTTGGTAGCAGGTCTTGTGCCTGAGGCATAACAGTCCTGATGGATGATAGAAAGTAAAATTATTCTGTTTCCAAGTTCTCTGGCAGCTTTTCCCACTCCTCGCCTGGCACTGTAATGTTCAGAAAGCCAAGATGGATATATCTTTTGATTCAGTGCCAGGTTTTTGAGGTGCAGTAGGATAGCTACAAGGTAGCTGTCAGCTTCTTGAGCAGCCATGCCAGCTCCAGTCATTTCTCTAACTGTTCAGGGAAGCATCTCCGTACCAGAGACACTAGAACAGGAACATAAGAATGGCCATTCTGGGTAAGACCAATGGTCCATCTAGCCGAGTGCTCTCCCCTTGTGGGTACCAGGACTTGCTGCTCCAAGGGTACGTCTACACTTACCGGAGGGTCCGGCGGCAGGCAATCGATGTTCTGGGATCGATTATCGCGTCTGGTTTAGACGCGATAAATCGATCCCGGATCGATCCCGGAAGTGCTCGCCGTCGATGCCGGTACTCCAGCTCGGCGAGAGGAGTACGCGGCATCGACGGGGGAGCCTCCCTGCCGCGTCTGGACCCGCGGTAAGTTCGGACTAAGGTACTTCGAATTCAGCTACGTTATTAACATAGCTGAATTTGCGTACCTTAGTCCGAAGTGGGGGGTTAGTGGGGACCAGGCCCAAGAAGCAATCATTTACAGAGTCTAGAAATTTTATCTCTGCATCATGTCCTGAGGTGACATGTATCCAGTCAATATGAGGATGGTTGAAAATCCCCCATTATTATTGCGTTTTCTATTTTTGTATCCTCTCATATCTCCTGGAGCATTTTCACCATCCTGGTCAGGTGGTCAGTAGTATATTTCTACTGCTATATCCTTATTATTCAATCATGGAAATACTATCCATAGAGATTGTATGGTACAGTTTGATTCATTTAAGATTTTTACTATATTTGATTCTATGCTTTCTTTCACATATATTGCCACTCGCCAGCCAGCATGACCTACTCTGTCATTCCTATATACTTTGTATCGTGGTATTACCATGTCCCATTGATTATCATTGTTCCACCAAGGTTTTGTGATCCTCATTTAATACCAAGCACTTAAGTTCACCCATCTTACTATTTAGACTTCTAACATTTGTATACAAGCACTTATAAAATTTGTCACTATTTAGCTGCCATTATGTGATGTAACTGAATGGGACTCTTTTTCATTTGACTGTTCTCTTCAGTTCCTACCTCTACTTTATCAACTTCTATCCTCTTCTCTTTTCTAGAGAATCCCCATTAATAGGTCCTCTCCTAAGGGATGTCTCTATCTGGACCATGCGCTCCTCTGCACCTGGCAGTTTTCCCCAGCCCTTAGCTTAAAAACTCCTCTATGACCTTTTTAATTTTACATGCCATCAGTCTAGGTCCATTTTGGTTTAGGTGGAACCCATCCTTCCTGTATAGACTCCTCCTTTCCCAAAAAGGTTCCCCAGTTCCTAATAAACATAAACCACTCCTCCCTACACCATCATTTCATCCACACGTTGAGACCCTGCAGTTCTGCCTGTCTAACTGGCCCTGTGCATGGAACAAGAAGCATTTCAGAGACTGCTACCATGGCGGTCCTGGACATCAATCTCTTACCTAGCAGCCTCAATTTGGGCTCCAGGACCTCTCTCCTACCTTTCCCTATGTCATTGGTACCTACATGTACCACGACCAAGGGCTCCTCCCCAACACTGCACATAAGCCTGACTAGATGTCTCAAGAGATCCCCAACCATCGCACCCAGCATGCAATTCACCATGCCCTTCTCCCGATCATCATAAAGCCAGCTACAGTAACTCCTCACTTAAAGTCGTCCCGGTTAACGTTTCGTTGTTACGTTGCTGATCAATTAGAGAACATGCTCGTTTAAAGTTGTGCAATGCTCCCTTATAACGTTGTTTGGCAGCTGCCTGCTTTGTCCACTGCTTGCAGGAAGAGCAGCCCGTTGCAGCTAGCTGGTGGGGGCTTGGAACTAGGGTGGACCAGCAGCCCCCCTATCAGCTCCCTGCTCCCCTAAGTTCCCTGTGGGGCAGCCGCCCAGCACGCTATCAAGTGTCGGGCAATTCTGCTGTCCCTCCCGCCACTGCCAAGTGCTGTTCCTACCCTCTGCTTTGGAGTCTCCTGCTTGCTGTGCGGGGGGAGGGGGGGAGAAAGAGGGGTGCTAATGTCAGGATGTCCCCCTCCCGCTCCTTTACCCCATCTCCACAGGGGTGGGTGGGGGACACGACGGGGCTCAGGACGGAGAGAGTTTGCTGGCACCAGCTGCTGTCTCAACTTGCTGATCTACTTAAAAAGGCAATGTACTTAGAGTGAGGTCACTGTACTTAAAGGGGCAATGCTCATCTCTCTCTCTCACACACACAGTGTGTGTCTCTGTCTCTCTCTGCCATGCTGTCTCCCCTCCCTCCATTCATGCTGCCTTGTAGCACATGAGGCTACATTAACAATAATGTGTTAACCCTTGAGGGCTCAGCTGAGTGCTAGTTCATCATTTAGCAGTAAGGCATTCCCTGGGAAATATCCCACCCTCTTCCACCCTCTGACTCCACCACCTCAACTAAGCTTCACAATCATCATTGGTGTGTACAGTATTAAATTGTTTAAAACTTATACTGTGCATGCATATATATATATATATATATATATATATATATATATATATATATATATATATATATATATATATATATACACATATATACACACACACACACACACACACACACAGTCTTTTGTCTGGTGAAAATTTTTTCCCTGGAACCTAACCTCCCCCCATTAATTCTTATGGGGAAATTGGATTCGCTTAACATCATTTCGCTTAAAGTAGCATATTTCAGGAACATAACTACAAGGTTAAGCGAGGAATTACTGTATCTGTATTTCTAATGAACGAATCCCCCATTACTAGTACCTGTCTCTTCCTAATAACTGGGAGAGCCACCAAGAACCAAAAAACTTCAATGGAGCTCCTTTGAGCTGTTGCTGACTCCATGGAGTACCTTTTGCTGGGATTGCGCTTTACTTTACAGTCTCCTTCACTTGTTGCATAACAACAGTCTCAACCTACATTCTTGTTAAAAAATATAATACATTTCACCCGAGGGCACTTTTATAGCTCAAGCACGCAAAAAACAGGTTGTGTAGGAGTGAAGAGTCTCTAAACAGGACATACACAGCCACTAGGTTAGTCTTCACAACTCATTGCCGTTCTGTGGGTTTGCCTTTCTTTGTGATTTAAATAATAACAAAATGTAAACCTCAACCTAAGCTTTTCCTGGGGCTTCAAATTGTTGTTAAGGTTTTATAACAGGCCCACCATCCCCAAACACCTCCTTCTGGCCCTTTGCATGGCCCTCTGACCAGGTTCCTTAGAATCCCAAATAATGCCCACTATTGATTAGTAACTCTCAAATTCTCCACTCAATCATATTCTGCCCCTGTTGGGGGTGGGGGGTCCTCTTCAGTCTCGGTCTCTACACCGAAGGATGACAAACAGAAAGAATACCATAAAAAACTCTCTTGCCCCTGTGGCCTTATGACTTCAGTCTTTCTTCCCATTCCTCTTGTTCCTTCATTCTGTTCTCGGGACACTGACTCACAGGGCCACCACCCTCGAGTGTTGCTCCTTCCCAGGAACTAATCCATCCCTGTAGCTTTCCCAAATCCCCTTATTTCTGGCTCTAGACAGCTACTCCTTCTCTCCTTGACTACCCTCAACTCCCTGTTTTAATTTCCTCTGTCAGCCTACCACACCCTCTCCAGATGTACCAAATGAGGGCAATCACCTCCCCGGGTGTTCATTAGCTCCCTTTCCTAGGCAGATATTCTTTACCAGCCCTGTCCTGGGCCATTCACCTTGGGTAATGGACCAAATCTCCTTAAAGGGCCTAGTCAACCTGTAACAGGGTTCTTCATGCCTGACACGTGTATCCCATCCTCTTGGTTCCCTCTCCCGAGAGAGGCACACTACCTCCACTTTTATCTCCTGATTGGAGTTAACAAGAGCCACTACCTGCCACTATGAATCAACAGAAATTCTTCTGCATTTTTATGCAAGATCCTAGCACCTAACAACTGGGTGACTCAGCAGATGATCCCCCCACCCCATCTTGCCCTCCCTGTGTGGGGTCCTAGATCTGTTATACTATCAAAGATGTTTGCTTTATGCTTAATATTTGATTTGTCTCCTATGCAGTTTCTCTGCATTTACTCTTTTGTCTGTACAAAAGTACAAAGTGAAATGCGTTTGTCTTTTGTATTTTTCCGCTTATTTTTAAAGTGTTGTAAAGCATTCTGTATTTGATTCATAGTTCAATATATGCGGTTTCCCCAGGTCTTCCTCTTTTTTTAAAAAGAAAAGAGAGAAAGAAATGTAGCCTTAATAAATGAAATAAGATATATTTTCCTTTGATGTGACCTGTCCTTTGGCAGTGTTAGTAGCTCAGCTTCCCCTTGATCCAGATTACTCCATAGAACAAAAACTCATTTATTTAAGCTGCATATTGTTTAGATAACCCTTGGGTAACTTGGGTTTTCTTTTCTTTTAGATACTAGGTAGTCCACGACGGATCTGTGATTTGGCAGGACCCTGCTCGTCTGAACCAGAATCCAGAAAGAGGTCAATCTCGAAAAGGAAGTCCCATCTGGATCTTCTCAAACTGTATGCTTTATTTCCTTCTTTAGCATCTTCTCTTTTAGGTGTACACACTTGTTACAGTTGAGTATCTACTGGAAAACCACGGTACCAGGAACGTACACAAATGAGAACCATGTAAACTTCCTTCCTAGTTAGAAATGCTAGTGAACAGAGCTGTGAAAACGGAGGAGGAATAAAATGTAGTAAAGATTAGTTTCTTAGGACCAGATTTTCAAAGGTGTTTATGTAACTAAAGATACAGATAGTCCCACCTAGTGGAATTTTTTAAAACACAAAAGCAGGCTAGGTACCTAACTCCCTTGAAATCCTAAATCTACTTAAATACCTTTGAAAATCTGGCCATTAGGTCCTGACCCTGAAAACAATTATGCACATGCTTAACTTTAAGCATGAGTAGTTCCATTAGATGTTAATGGGGCTGCTCACAAACTTAAAGTTAAGCACATACAGAAGCGTTGCAGGATCAGGGCCTACAACAGGCCATTGTAGCTCTGAATACACAAGAAGAGCAGATCTGTTGAGTTAGAAGGTATCATTTTGTATGGGTGCTTTTAAAAATAGAGACTCATTTTACATAATTTTAGTTTTAGATCTCTTGATTTGCCATTTTTAAATCTAAGTTAATTACTTGGGGATATTTAATTTTTTAGTATTTATTTATTTTAAATTCAAGTTCACCTTGAAAGGAACATCAAGGTGGTGATTTGCCATGAACAGTCTTGTAGGACTATTCCACTGTCTTTTTTTTTTATTTCTGCTTATTATGAAAATGGATGATGTATGTTAGCAATATCAGCTTATTCTAGGAATCTGATTAATCAACTAGAATAAACTTCATTTATTTTTTTTATTTTGAAATTGTAGTATCATGGATGGGATGACTGAAGCTTGCATAAAAGGTGGTATTGAAGCATGTTATGCCTCCGTTTCTTGTGTCTGTGCCCTGCTCGGGGCATTAGATGAACTAAGCCAAGGGAAAGGCCTTAATGAGGAACAGGTCCACCTGCTTCTCCGACGCCTGGAAGAATTGAGGGATGGGGCTGAGACAAGCCGAGACTCCATGGAGATCAACGATGCTGACTTTAGGTGGCAGAGGCGCATCCTGTCATCGGAACATACCCCCTGGGAATCGAGAAATGAGAAAAGTCCTGACATTAGCATTAGTGTTACCACAGATACTGGTCAAACCACTTTGGAGGGAGATATGGGGCAGACTACTCCAGAGGATAATCCTGAAGATCAAAAAAACTCTCTGCAGTCTCCAGCTGGCCAAGACTTTAAAGAGATTGGCTGTAAAGAGCCAGAATCAGAAACAATAGAGCAGCCAGATGTGGTTCAAAGGAGTCACACCATCGTTTATCCAGATATAACTAATTTCCTGTCGGTTGATTGCAGGACACGGTCCTATGGATCCAGATATAGTGAAAGTAACTTCAGCGTTGATGAACAAGATCTTTCTAGGACTGAATTTGACTCATGTGATCAATATTCCATGGCAGCAGAGAAAGACTCTGGGAGGTCAGATGTCTCAGACATAGGGTCTGATAACTGTTCCCTGGCTGACGAAGAGCAGACCCCAAGGGACTGTCCAGGTCATAGGTCCTTGCGTACCGCTGCTCTCTCTTTGAAATTATTGAAGAACCAAGAAGCAGACCAGCATAGTGCCCAGCTGTTTGTACAGTCCCTTGAAGCTCTTCTTCCTCGACTTATAACACTCCATAGTGTAGAAGAGGTGGATTCAGCGCTCCAGAATTTTTCCTCGACCTTCTGCTCAGGTTTGAAAGCAGATATTTACTATGCAATCATCATGCAGTATGTTTGAAGAGCCTCTCTTCTAATAAGCAATCATAAAACACTTCTAGAATAGGCAGGCTGATGGTGTACCAAGCATATAAATGTTCCTTTAAACAAACTATTGTTCTTTGGAGTGAAACAAAATTATCCAAAGTTTATTGAAGTCAATGAGAGTCTCTCCATTGATTTTAATAGATGGGCCCTAAATCAATAAAGGAAGAAGATAAATTTTGATGTGGTAGCTAAGTTTCCCATTATATTGTACTGTTCATCAAAAGAGCAGAGTGGGGTAAAACAACCTTTTCTGAGAAAGGAGAGCTTTGAATCTCATATTCGCATAGGGATAAAAGGGGCATGAACCCATCTCCTATTTTAAAACTGATTAAATATAGCTTGCAATGCACCTGCATTAGTATTAACAATTCAAAACCTCACAAAGAAGAAACCAAAAGTCTCACAGTAGTGAATTTTTAAAAGGGTATCTGTTCCTATTACTACTCTATATGTTTCCTAAACAGACTCTTGTGCCACAGCAAGTGCAAAATAGTCAAGGGGCATGGGCATTAAAAGAGGTCAAATAGTTACACTTAACTTTTCAGGGTGAGGATCTTTGGGAGTTTGATCTTTGCAAATTAAACAAAAGATGACCAAGTGAAAGCTGATTTTTCTATTGAAAATATACTTTAGGCTAGTATAAATATTTTCTATTTGTAGAGAGATTTCTTTATCCTGACAATGATCCAACATGCAAATGTTCATTAAAACATATATTTCTCTGTTTCTTAACTGATTTCGCCACAACAACCTTTACTCTTGGTCCTCTCTTTTTCATTCATTCATTCATTCATTCATTCTGTCACACACACAAACTCAGAAATGATGCATTATATATCCTCAGCCCAAAGAATGTAGGCCAAAGAACCTCACCCAATAACTTCTGCATCAAGCCCGTACTTTCTGTTTGAGCTATAGCATCTCTTTTAGAAAGGTATCTAGTCTTGACTTAGACTGCAAGTCCTGGAGAATCCACCACACCCATAGCTAAGCTATCACGATGGTTAATTACTCTCGCTGTTAAAAATTTTCACCTTATTTCTAGTCTGATTTGGCCAAATATTAAAAAAAAAAAAAAAAAAAAAAAACCAACAACACTCAACAAGTCATAAAAAGCTCCCAGGTATTTTTTACATGGGAAGAAGTATCCTGATATTTTCATGGATCCATGGTTGCATATTAGCAAGGAAAGTTGTTGTGTCCTTCCAACACCTGTGTGCAAGTCTCAGTTGATGATTCAGTGTTTAAAAGATCTGTTGCTGTTTTCTTTGTGAAGGTCACAGATGGAAAGCTTAGCTTCCATAAAGAACCCAGTTACTAAGCAAAAGATGTGACCGACAGCTACAGTAGATACAGTTAAATCCATTAAGTGTGGATGCTAACAAGCTAACTTGTGAATATTCAGTAAATCTGTGTTTCAACAGAGAACCTACATCCTACCTGCTTTGTTCCATTTATATTTTTTTATTATGCACTGGGACAATGCAGTACAGTATTATTTAGAATAGTGTCTTTCATACCAGCTATGTCCCAAATTACTTATACAATTATAGAATTGAAAAACAGCTGAGAGAGCATGAATTTATGAGGTATAGAGAAGGGAGTACAGATGTGTTTTCAGACGAGATTTGAAAAAAAAAAGATGTAAAGTCAGCCAGGTAGAGAGATACAGGAAAGGTAAGAGTCAGAAATATGTCATTGGGAAATCTTATGATTACAATTTTAATCTTTTTTTCCCCCAGAAAAATCTTCTCCTATTTGTTGCTGGATCAAAACAGTGACAACGAAAACTAATAGCACTAAGTTGGGTGCTTGTTTATACAGTATAATTTAATACTTCATTACCAAAAAGCTCTCGGCACACAATCTTGATTTAAACAAAATATTAAATCTGTGTGGTATGACTTCTGTGACCTGTCTATACAAATGAATTGTTGTCCACATCCAGACAATGAGTTAGTTTGTTATGGGTGCAGCTTTTTATAATTAAAATTAGTAACCAATATTCCTTAAACGCAGACACAACTATTTTCAGAACAGTACCAGGGAGTTAATTCTAACAAACCAGACATCATTGTTTGGATAGTCAAGCAAGACAGTTAGCACAGCTTATCAGTCATCTATCATATTCTGTTAGTGGCAGGGTTTTAAGGTGTTTATGCCTTGCAGATAGTTCATGAATGCAGGCCTACACATTAGCTGCTAGTTTCCTTTTTGAGGCTGAGCATCTGCTCATCCATTCAATGTACGTGAGGGAACTGCCACTTTCCCATATTTTAGAGGAATTGGTAACTCAGAGGGTCAGATTTTCAAACACTTTGGGCACACAAATGCATACCTAATTTGCATGAACGCTTAGCCATTTTCTTTTGCAAATTATTGCACTTTTAATTGCAGTAATTGTGCACATTGGTTTGGTGTGCAATTTTGTATGCATTTTATATGCAAAATTTTGTGCCTAAGATAATAGTCCATATTTTCTTTAAAATATCTCTTGAATGCCTTATTCTTTCATGCATCTGATGTATCTTTTATAAGCTGACCTTAAGTTGCAAATTGATATATTGTAGCTGCAAGTTTTATTATCATGGTCTCAATCCACCAAAGCACTTAGACACACGCTTAACTTTAAACACATGGGTAGTTCCATTGCAATCACTGGGACTACTCATAGACTTAAAATTAAGAACATGGTGGAGTGTTTTGCCAACCTGGGGCCTATTACAAGACAAGAAAAAGATTTCTGCCAGGTGTGACCACAGGAATATCAAACATTCTCCCCCTCACAAGTAATGTGGAAATCTTTGTGGACACAATACGTGTCCAGTCCCATCACTCCTTTTCCACACACACCACTCCCTTAGACAGTTATTCATTTTTTAGACCCACCCGTGAACAATTATTCACTTTCTAAATCCGCCCTCAAACAGTTATTCACCTTATCCACGCCCCCAAAGTGACGTCAATGGAAAGTCCAAGGAGGCAGCAGCACAGAACTTTCAAACCCTCACGAGGCAAGAAAATCATTATTTTTTTTCTGTGTGTGGTTTTTTTTTTTTTAATGTTATGGTTTATTGTATCTTTTTTTTTTTTTTTTATCTTGTCTAAGAACAGGCATGATCTTTATGGTGGGAGGCGTATACTCGCAATAAACCACTGGGTAGTTATCAAATGACTCAGCTTTGCTGAAACGTATAACCAACCTCAGAAGCGGTTTCTTGCTTCATATCAAATACTCCTCTAGGATGATCATTATCCCTTAATCAATCAATTAATATTCTATAAGTGGAGTTTAACAACAGAGGTGAAGGCCCTAAAATACTGTGGCCATCTATAGTTTAAAATCAAAAACAAGGATTCAGATAAATATTCCAGTTACTTGACTTCTGTTTTCCTACCAATAAGTCAACTAATTAACCCTGAAGAACATGTATAGTTCTGTCTAATATCTGCCTGAGAAGGAGGGATAATGCCATTATGAAAATGGTCAGACAACATAGTTACATATAAATACGTAACACACCTGATTTTCAGAGGTTCTGAGCAGTCACAGCTTCTGTTGAAGTCAAGTGGAGTTGGGAGTGCTTTGCACATCTGAAAAGCAGCTGTTTATGCTACTTACATGAGCTGTCCAGCATTTGCTGACAATTTGAGGTGTGCCAAGTTCCAGCCACGTTAGCACCAAATATTTCTCCCTGTAATTCTAATTTTAGGTCAAAGAGTGGATGATGTTACAGGGCTTGATCCTGCAAGGTGCTGAGCACTTTGCTCCTGATTTTACAGAGCATTTAACATGTGCTTAACGTTAAACATACCAGTTGGTATGTCTTGGACTAGTCATATGGTTAAAGTTAAGCACATGTTTAAGGACTTTGCTGGACTAGAATCAGAGTGTTCAGCACCATTCAGGATCAAACTCAAGATAGCAATGGAGAAAAATATTGATTATATTAAATGTTCACGATAGACACATATAATATATATTCATTACTACTGAAAGGCCTGTGTTTTACTAGAATTAGGTTACGATTGTTCCAGAGCAAAATCTATTTGAAGTGTGAGGGCTCACTCTGCCTTTTCATTAGATATGATGTTCTCACCAGGATTTGAGGGGAACCCCAATTTCAGCTTCCAGACTCTGATGAATGCAGACAGTATCTACATGGTCTCGCACTACACCCTTCTGCTCAACCTGAAGTTATCCAACTCTGACTACTACAGGAAGAAACCTTCCCAAGCACCTGTGTTGCAGGTGAGTGAGGAATATAGAACAAACCATGGTGAGAAGTGTAAATTTCTGTGGGTGGCTGACGATGCAGTATTTATTTTATTTGGAGCAGCTGAAATATGTTCATTTCCTATCAACCATTTGAGAGTAGGCAGAGAAAGTAACCTGATACTTTCAAATCATGAAGCTACTATAAGCTATTCACTAAATTTGACCTAAATTTGAAAATCATTTTTGTTACACACACCCCAAATGCATTTTTTTGATGAATAAACTATTGGTCAAAATAAATTCACCTAGCTCTAGTTGGCATCATTTGGGGCAGGAGGGGGGAAACAGTCCTTACCAGTAATATCAAAGAGTATTTCGATTCCAGTGATTATCAAAACTAATCCTTGAACATTATTAACATTTCCCATATGTTTTTTATCAGTTATAATAATTCAGTCCTTACAAAATTTCCATTGAAGTCTCTAGGGGGTGGACCCCTTGCACCAGGCCTGAACTTGGCCTTGTGTTTCACTGGGAGTTTGGCCTGAGTAAGGACTTCAGGAATGGGCCCTGTCTCATTAAGGGCTTAGTTGCTAGTGCAGAGCTATGGAGAGCAGCAGGTGTCATCACATCTCCCTGCACTCGGGTCCTACTCAACAGGCTGACGTTGAGGGTATTGGACCATGGCCTGCCTGTCTCCCACACCCTTTTTGGGTCTTGTACAGCCCAGGAGAAGTATTGAAGGACCTGTCCCACCAATTCCCTCACCACAGGAACTGTAATTGTGCCTGTCTCCTACATGAGCTGCCACAAAGAGAGTGAAAAGCTCCTTGCACCATCTCGCTTGCCGTTGTCCAGGTATGTATGGGCCAGGCACAATCTAGTCCTAGGTCAGTTCTTACTCTTACAGAAGCTCCATACCCCCATCCTTTTCCTCCTCATTTCTTCATCAGTCTGATGCACTCAGAGAGGAGTAGTGGATCTGCTGGCTGAGGCTTACATTCTGGTGACTGACTGTCATATTACATTTGGATTTGTATTGTTCTCTGCAGAAGGAGTTTATGAAGCAGGTTCAGGCCAGTGGAGTATTGATGGTGTTCTCTCAGGCATGGGTTGAGGAGCTCTACCATCAGGTACTGGAAAGGAACATCCTGGGAGAGGCTGGTTACTGGGGAAGCCCTGAGGAGCACCGTCTTCCGCTCATCACCATGTTGACCGGTCAGTATTATGTTACCATGGCCATATGAACACAGTATTATGCTCATAACAGTACAGATTAATTTCTAAATGCATTCTGCAGATTCCTAAAATATTAAATACTTGAACATTAGGCTTCATTCAGTTACCTGTAGATCAACATGCCATAGGGCTAAAATATGGTCTTACTAAAATGCCAGTGGAGAAGAAATTGGATTCAGTTATGGCACATATCTGGTTGTTTAATCTGGATCAGACACTCTGTATTGAAATCCTGGATCAAATTAAAAAAATACCTGATAGTACCTTGATTCCCTATGGCCCGTGTGACCAAAAACTGAATAGACTCTGAAAGGATTCTTTGTTTTGTTTCTTTTGTTTTGTTTTGTTTGTGTTTATGGCAGTGCTGCAAGCCCCAATGCAAAGTCATGAACATTGGAAAACATAATTCCAACGATACATTCAAAATGATGGGGTCTAAATTAGCTGTGACCACTCAAGAAGGTGATCTTGTAGTCATTGTGGATGGTTCTCTGAAAACATCTGCTCAATGTACAATGGCAGTCAAAAAAGCTAACAGAATGTTAGGAACCATTCAGAAAGGGATAGATAACAAGACAGTAAATATCATAATGTCACTATATAAATCCATGGTATGCCCACACCTTGAATACTGTGTCCAGTTCTGATCGCCCATCTCAAAAAAGATATCTTAGAATTGGAAAAGGTACAGAGAAGGGCAACAAAAATGATTAAGGGTATAGAACAGTTTCCATATTAATAGAGATTAAAAAGACGGCAACAGTTCATCTTGGATAAGAGACAACTAAGGGAGGATATGATAGAGGTCTATAAAATTATGAATAGTGTGGAGAGAGTGAATAAGGAAGTGTTGTTTACCCCTTTGCAGAACACAAGAACAGGTGTTACCCAATGAAATAAATGCGCAGCAGGTTTAAAACAAACAAAAGGAAGTACTTCACTTCCCAAAATGCACAGTCAACTTGCGAAACTCATTGCCAGGGGATGTTGTGAAGGCCAAAACTATAACTGAGTTAAAAAAAATTAGATAAGTTCATGGAGCATAAGTCCATCAATGGCTATTAGCCAAGATGGCTAAGCCTCTGACTGCCAGGTGCTGGGACTGGACGACAGGTGATGGATCACTCAATAATTTCCCTGTTCAGTTCATTCCCCCTGAAGCATCTGGCACTGGTCTCTGTTGGAAGACAGGATACTGGACTAGATGGACCATTGGTCTGACCCAGTATGGCCCATTTTATGTTTCTAATCAGAATCAGGGCTCAATTGTGCTAGGCAATGTAGAAACATGCTGTATAGGAATGTTCACTAACTGATTTGAATGATCAGAGCATGTTGAAAGTAGCTCTGTAGCTTTGTCAGAGACATTATAGGGACAGATCCTCAGCTGGTGTAACTGAGCTTGAGGGATTGTTTCCGGCAGATGCTGAAATGATCCTCTTTTGATATCTTGGAATCAATAACCTACTGCTGCTCCAACAATCTGTCAGCAAAAATATAAATCTAGGATTTGTGTCCAGAACATAAAGAACATGCCCTAGTGGACCAAGCACTGGACTGTAGGAGACCTGGGTTCTACTCTTGGCTCTGCCGTTGACCTGCTGGGTGATCTTGAACAAGTCACGTCCCTCCTGGTGCCTCAGTTTCCCCACCAGTAAAAACAGGAGCAACAACACTGACCGCCTTTGTAAAGCACTATATAAGATCTAACTGTTGCTGCTGTTCTTGCTGCTCCTTGGCAGTTCTGTCCCAAAAAAACTTCCTTCTCCATTCATCAATTTTATTAATAACTGATTGAAGTCAATGGAGCTATTTCAATTTACACCAGAGAAGATGTGTCCCAGTGTTCTATAGAGTTTGTCTTCTACAGAATTCAACGGCATTTGCCTCCATAGTAGCAAGCTGCCATTATTGTTCAAAAAATGTATAGTTTTGGAAAGAAGCCAAAGGGGCTTTTAAAACTTGACAAGCACATGTAGGTAAATACTGATGAATGGGAAAGGAAGCTGTGTAACTGCCTAGAAACAGTGTGGTTCAACGCACCAAACTCTTTTGTCACTGCAGGTCTCTCAGGGGGAATCTTTTGAAAAGAGCATTCCATGTTCTTTATGTTCTGGGCACACATCCTAGATTTGTATTTTCACGGGCAGATTTTTGGAGCAGCAGTAGGTCACTGGTTTCATGATATCCCAGCAACGTAATGTCAGTGTACCCAGGGCTCTGTACAAGCATAAATGCTGGGAGTCTGAGCCTGCAATTTTTTCACTGATTGAACTCCCATTGACTTAGATTGATACTATGCCAGGGATATGCTGAAATGCTACTGCTGAGACATAACTCTGCTAAGAAGCTAAAAGACCAGGACTCCTCTGACAAACACTTCAGTGCTCCCTTTAATTTCCCTAGAAAGAAAATTTAGGATGAATATTGTGAAGGAGGTGGGGATGCCTGTAATATTGTATCAGTATTCTACATTCTGTTTCAGTGTTATGTGCAATATGATTACACGGGGCTCATACATGTAGGGGTTTCTTGTATTAAGGAACAATAACTTCAGGTAGCCCCATTTACTGGTACATAAAGGACAGGTGTCATTCATTCTAAGGTTTTACCTCCAACAATGCTGACTTAGTCATCCAGCTTGTAATAATGGGGGAAGGGCTGGAACATAAAACTTTGGGATGGATAAAAAGGCAGCCCCCAAAGGCAGAGACTGCTGGGGACCAGACTGAAACCCAATCCTAAAGTTTGGAGTGTCTGGGCTAAACTACTAGCCCTACCTAAGCCTATAGGTAGGATAGCTATGCATGTACATCTTTCGTTGTGTTAAAAACCCTTTTCTCTGGTTATGTTTTGTTCCTACTGTTAAGATTAAACAATACTTTGTTTTGAAAAGGCTGTTTTGGGTCACTGTGTTACCCTGTGTTACCCACTGGTCCCAGTTCCCAAAGGGAAGGCTTGCAGTACCCAAATCCAGATGGGCCTGCACCCCAAGCACCCACTTAGAGAGGCTAGCAGAGTCAAAGATGTGGCTTACCCTGAACTGTGACTAACACCAGGAGAAAATTTCCTATCAGTGAGGTCTACTGGACTATGGACCAAGGAAAGTGATGGATGCCCTTCTCTTTGAATCATTTAAAATTGCACTGAAGAGAACACTCAGGGATGTAATTCTTATTTACCCGAAGGCCCTCATTAAGGTCCCTTCACACTGCCAGAGACATATAACTGAGAATCAGACCCTTAAAAATATACTATCAGAAATTCTGGAATTCTCTTAGTGCAGTGGTTCAATATGAAATGTTCTTCTGACCCCATATGTGTGTGTGTTTATGGTCTGGCAGACATTGATGGCTTGGGGAGCAGTGCTATAGGTGGGCAGCTGATGGCATCTGCATCAACACAATCTCCTCTCACCCAGAACCAGAAGACCGATGATTCTGTTGTGGCAGGTAGTGAGTCTGTATTGTGTATGTGTCCACCATTAGTAGGCGTATAATATACAGTAGGACCCCATGGAATTTATTCAAGTGTGCAAAGGCTTCAGACAAACGGGGGACTAAGCCCAGTGAAGTTATACCATGGATTAATTTAACCTAATGTGCTTAAGTTTTGTAATCACAGCTGGTGCTGCAGCAGGCTTTAAATAGTTTAACTGTGTTTTCATATAAAGTAAAACACATTCAAGAACAAAAGATCAAACATTTAGAATGTAAAGTGGCCTAGGTCAGTAAAGTCTATGCACTAGTCAAAAGATCAGATGATCCAGCAAGTAGAGAAGGAACGGGGCCTGATTCCCCCTAATGACAAAGCAGCAGCTGTTTCACTTTCCAGGAAATTGATGGATGCATTTCTTGCTCCAGGTGTTGCTTTTGCCCGATACCTTCTGATTGGTTGCTGGAAGAATTTGATTGATACCTTATCCACACCTTTGACTGGTCGAATGGCAGGAAGCTCCAAAGGGTTAGCATTCATCCTGGGAGCTGAAGGAGTCAAGGAGCAGAACCAGAAGGAGAAAGATTCCATTTGTATGAGCCTGGATGGACTGAGGAAGGCAGCCCGGCTGAGCTGTGCTCTAGGTATCAGTATGGACTGAATTCCTAGATGGATTCATGTAATTGGATGGACCAGTGCATAGTAAATGTTCTTAAGGGGGGGGGGGGGGGAATTTGGGAAGCAAACTGGGAAGCACGGTAAAGCTGGTGTAGAAGCCCTGTTCGTGATGCTGTCTGATGGTAAGATTGCATAAATCCAAAATGAAAATGCTGATTAGACAATAACTGTTGTGCCTCTTTGTAGGGGTTGCTGCTAATTGTGCATCTGCCCTTGCCCAAATGGCTGCTGCCTCCTGTGTTCAAGAAGAGAAGGAGGAAAGAGACGCCCAAGAGCCCAGTGATGCTATAACTCAAGGTAGCTACTATTGGCCAAGTAATCCTTATTATCTAATGTTCCTTATAGTAATGACATTGTAAGGTATTTTGTTATGGGAAATGTAGGGATGGGGGGATTACATTGCCATGCAAATATATGGGAAGTACATCTACCGGGGGAACCATTAGTCTCACACAGACTTCACTGTACCAGGACCTTGTTATTACTTCACACTCCATTTTATTCTGTATAAAACTTCTACTGACTCAGTTGAACACCATTAAACTCAAACTGTATTTTAAAGTTTCATCTTATAAAGTTTGGGGACACAAATGCAGCCATAGTGGCACCTGAGTAATAATAACTTATAAAAACTTACATCTTGTGTATCCGACACTACCGTGAGTTCAGAAGGACCCCAAAATGTGCTCAGTCTTACTTATTGTCATGACATTCACTCAGCTTGCTTATTTACATATACATCCTTTACCATCACACATTCTCAGATGTTTAAAATTGCCTACCTCTAAAGTGTATTAAGTTAAGCTTGATGAAGTTGAAAAACTGTAGTAATGGGATAAAAAGTCTGTCACCCCTAGTATCACAGGGGTAGCCGTGTTAGTCTGTATCCACAAAAACAACAAGGAGTACCCATGAAAGCTTATGCCCAAATAAATCTATTGGTCTTTAAGGTGCCACTGGACTCCTCATTGTTTTTGTCACTTCTAGATTACTGCTTCAAAGCCAGTCCAGATCGTTAGTGACCCAAAGTTGTCAACCTCACATGTTTACTTGGTGGCCTGAGTGAAATGAATTTGGAGACCTCACTCCAGTTCCCACTGGATAGAAGTTCATGACACAAAAATGGCCATCACAGCTGGCCCTAAGTGGCAGTCAGCAGAGGCCAAAGACTGAATAGGTGTGAGAGTGAAAACCCTCTGACCCCTAGAAGAGAGCCATGGAAATGACACTTGGGGCATATTGGCCGATCAATATGGGGGAAGTAGAGCTGGCTGGAGGATGACCATTCTGTTTCGTGACAACTTTCAAGATTTCAAAATTGGAGTTTGTTCCACCTTGGTACAAACACATACCTTTCCAGTGCTTCAGTGAAAAGGAATGGTGTTGAAACGTCTGTTTTCTGATCAAAAAGATCAGGTTTTCGATTTGGGTCTCTCTTGCTTATCAAGTGACCCAGGAGTCCACCCTGGACCTCAGAGACCTTTCTGTCATGGAACTTGTCAAATCTAATACATCTCTATGAAGCATCTCAGCTTCAGTGAAAAGACATTGTCAAAAATTATTCCAACCAGCTGTAGAGGGAAGCTTGCATTGTGTCTTGCAATGCTGTGTCTGTTGTGAATAACAAGAAGATGTGAATCTGTAATGGAGTCAGTTTAGCACCTTCCACGAGCAGTACATTCTCACACATACACACAAATAAAAAGGGATTTTTTTTTTTAGCATGTACATCCGAAAAAGGTGTTTGCTTTTATGTTTTGCCTAAAACGCCATCTTAATATAGATCTCTTTCATATTGTAGTCCTCTCCATCCCCACCATCTCTGGAACAAATGTTTGTTTGTTTGTTAAGTGATGGATGTTCTTAAATAATATTCTTTTATTGTTAACGGGACAGTGAAACAGAAAATGGAGCAGAAGCTGGAACAGATGGGGAAAGTGCAGGGAGTCTGCCTGCACCCTGCTCATGTTTTGTGCATGGATGCCATCCTCAATGTGGGCCTGGAAATGGGAAGCCACAATCAAGACTGTTGGCCACATGTGTTCAGGTACAGGAATTTACCAGCTTTAGGTCAGAAAATTTATTTTAACAGAATCCAACTCCTGCTACCTCGAGCGAGAGAGAAATAAATCTGTCTGCATTCACTTTATCATTCTGGGAGGTGCTCCAGTGCCACACACACAAATAGTGGACCTAGGAGACTGAGTACAATTCAGTGGGTGAAAGGGGAGGAGATTTTTAAAAGGGCCTAAGGATAATCTTAGATACACCCATCTGAGTGCTTTCCAATCCTTAATATATTGATCCTCACAGCACTGCTGTGAGCCAGGGCAGTGCTGTTATCCCCCATAGTACTCACAGAGAACTGAGGCACAGGGGAGTTAAGGCCTAGATCCTCAAAGGGTATTAAGGCATCTAACACCCCTTGTGCCAGGACACATAGGAAGCCTGCGGCAGAGCAAGGAACTGAACCCAGGTCTCCGGCGAGTGCCCTATCCACCAGGCTATCCTTCCTTTCTAAGGTCATTATTGAAAGTCCAGGCATTTAGGGGCAACAAACCCCAGCAGGCACTTCTGGAAGTCTCCCCCTCAGACTGTAAATAAGTGCACTATCCCCTTCAGAGAAATTCCAGGCCATATGACATAACAAACCTCCACTTGCCTGGCACCAGATAGGCTGGACTCCATAGGCCAGGATGGCTCCAAAGCAGACGTGACCACCTGCCAGTGGTCTCCATTACCATTTTCTGGTAGTGGGATTCTTTTCGCTTTTATGCCCCCCTTTTAATGTGATTGGCCTACATCAATATGCGTTTTCTAAATGATTAAACTAGCTGCAGTGACAGACGCTATTAGAGACCAGTAAAACAAATACATTGGACTTCATTATTCTACAGATGTTTCCAGATTACCTTTAAGGAGCGAGTGCAGTGCAGGACCAAACAGTTCTATAGTGACTGACTCTAGGGATTCACAGTCCATCTTGTCCGATTTGTTCTCAGGGTGTGTGAATACATCAGCACTCTGGAGCACACCCATTTCAGCGATGGCGCATCTCAGCCCCCTCTCACTATAACCCAATCGCAGCAGGTCACAGGAGGGTTGCAGGTGGATTATCCGTCTGCAAACTCTCCCCAGGAACTGACCCCTGAGCAGGAGACCACCCTGAGCAACAATCCCGTCATCCAGCCCGTCTCCATCCAAGACCTCATCAAGGAGGGCAGCAAGGGCAGAGCTTTCGACTTTCGTGGAGGCAGCCTGCTAAGTGGAAGCAATGCTGCCAAGGCTGTCCTCATCCTCTCCACGCAGGCTGACAGGTATGGATGGCAATGTCTGAAACCTGGTTTTGGCTTCTCAGAACCTCTCCTGAGCCTTCCTGTAAAGTAAAGGGAACAGGCTGCCAGTTCTGAACCTTACAAATGTTTATGCCATTCGCTCAGCAGCCAATGCTATAGTTGAGGTGAGGTTGAGATTTCTATTAACACATCCTATTTTCTCATACTCGTAACATGCTAAAAAAATAAAAATCTCCTTTTTGCTGAAATTTTCCATGCTTGGGCTCCATCCCCAAGAGGAATGTATTTGTATATTATCAGCAAAAAATAGTTAATGCCTGGCAGCGTATTTCCTATGCAGCATCATTTTTTATTTCAGAATTGAAACACTGTGCACAGGACTACAGAATAATACAAATGCTTAATAGCGCTCTTCGTTATATAGGTGTGATTTTTGTAATGTAACTTCACTGTGGACCTCAATAGGTGCCTGATCCTATCCCATTCAAGTGAAGGAGAGTTTTTCTGTTGACTGAATGAGAGCAAGATTAAGCCCTGGCTGTCTCGGTTTTTGACTCTGCTGTTAGGGAATTTCACTGTGATATCAGTCAAGATTAGTGTTGTGATCTCCTTTTTTTAAAATACAAAATAAATAGAGAAATTAAAAACCCAGTTTTATATTAATGTAAAGTTCAGTTTGCAGTTTTAAACTACAATCCTAATTCAGAAAATTCAGAAGCTCCGTGGGAGCTTTGGATGTGCACTCTTGCTGAAAATCCCACCGCTTGCTTAGGTGCTGAACTTTAGGCTCCCGTCTCTGAAAATTTAGGCCTAAATTTCTCAAAGTAAGATTAATTCAGTTATTAATACATATATATGGGGCTTGCTCCTCAGCTGGTGCAAATTGGTGTAACTGTGAAGTTAATGGAGCTATGTCAATTCACCTCAGCTAAAGAGCTGACCCATGTCATATTTTAGCTATTGGACCAATTGTGGCATTAAACCACTAGATGTATTTTGAGGTGGGATTAAGAATGGTCTGTGCCACAGTTAAAGTCCCAGAAAGAGTTCTTGTTAATTTTGGACCCCCCTGCTCTTCCTCCCCCCAAAAATAATAAAGCTGGTGAATCAAAGTGGACTCAGTAACACTATGTAAACTAATCTGCTGCTAACACTGGCAGGGTAGGTGAGGTTCTTCAATGCACATAGAAACTTTAACCTCCATGGCTCATTTTCAAGTTACATTCTCTGCACTGTTGCTTACAGGCTATTTGAAGATGCTGCTCACAAGCTAAACCTGATGGCACTGGGTGGCTTCCTATACCAGCTCAAAAAAGCTTCTCAGTCCCAGCTCTTCTACTCAGTCACAGATACAGTTGATTACTCCTTAGCAATGCCAGGTAAATCTACTAAAGGCCTCGTAAGGATTCAGGTGTTTCTTGTATATTTTCTGCATTTCCTACATGATTTACTTTGTGTTCATTTTGCTACAATATGCCCAGGACAGATAGCTCAAAGGCAACAATAAAATACAGAGTTCAGTGTAAAATCCCTCTGTAGAGGAATTGCAAAGCATTTTCAATAGATAGCTACAGTCCCTGACCAAGAGAGCTTTCAACTTCTGTGGTACAGCACCTAGCACAACAGGGCACTAATCCTGACTCAGACATCTGGGTGCTAGTGTAATATAAACATTAATAATACATTTTAAATGTCCTTTAAGATTCCAAATTAGTAACATCTATGGGCTAAATTAAGGTGTGAGCTAGATGGCAGGTGTAGGTGACATGTCACTGAGTGGGTATACATGGCAATAAGCCATGAGTGGGTTGTAGACAGGACCCAACAGGAGCTCTCAAGATAAAGCGGGGGGGGATATGTTCTCCAGGTTTCTCCCTGTGTGTGGAATCCACCCCTCTGTAGCACAAGGGCTGTGCAATACTTAAGTCTCCCATAGGTCTTCAGACTGGGCATAAGGACCTGATCAAAAAGAAAATTTTCCATTGACTCAAAGAACTTTGGACCAAGATCTAAATGAGGCTTGAGTGGTGCACAGGATTAGCACAGTTCCTCTGCAAGAGGGTGAGTTTCACCCCGAGTGAATTCAGATTGTGTTTTGTGCTACTTTGCATTGTTCCAGAATGACACTCAATTTGTTATTTTCTGCTCGTACGTCTTCTCTCTACAGGACTCAACAGCATGTATTACTTTATTATTAATAAATGGTCTCCCTCTTTGTTCTGTACACAGTGTTCCATCAACAAATGTTAGTAATAATAATTCCATTTTAAAGATTCATGCCATTAATAATTAGCCTAGTGCACACAGCTGCTTAAATATTTGTTTTCAGTGTCAAAAAGAGGTAACCTTCCTAATTATATTCTCCATTAGAGATAAAAGCAGGGGCATCCTTTTGAGCCAGTCAGTGATGTGAATTTCCCAACATTTTGAGAGCAGTGGGAGATTAAATTCTTCGTATTAGGATGGTTTTCAAAGTGTTGGGGAATTAAGAATATGTACTGTCTGTTGGAACATTCAGAGTATGTTTTTAAGTTCTCTTTGTCCTGAGTTCTTCAACTCAGTAAAGATAATTTATAACCTTCCACTACTAAGAAAATAAAGAAATTGTAGTTAATACTCTTCCCTGTAAATGTTACCAAAGGCTTCTAAAGCCAACTCGTTGTACTCAGGATGAATCATAAACCACTTGCCCACTTAGACTGCATATTTGCCAGTACTGAACATTATTATTTATTGTTATCATTGATTTATTATTTTATACTTCAAGTGTTTCCACTTTAAAAATGCATTTGAAAAAATCCACACTATTTGAAGCCAGTGAGACATGCCGAAGCTGCATAGCTGTGTAAGCTGTTCCTACAATGTAGGTCCTTTTCTCAGTCTATTCCTATGCTTTTTGCAAGCACAGACTTCTAGCTATGCTGAATTTCTTTCTGGACTGGTCTTGATGTGTATGTAATTAAAATCAAATAATTTGTGACCAGATCTGAATTCAAACCCAGACCTGCAGATATGAAATGCTGCAGATGCCTAATTTCTGTTAATTACCCCTCTGGTCATAACAATTAATTTTCACGTTTATTTACTTAATGCACCTTATTTTTCTTGTAGGTGAAGTAAAGTCTACCCAGGACAGGAGAAGCGCACTCCATTTGTTTCGTCTTGGGGATGCCATGCTCAGGATTGTACGGAGTAAATCCCGCCCATTGCTCCACCTCGTGCGCTGCTGGAGTCTGGTGGCACCTCATCTTGTAGAGGTGAGAGAGCGAGAGAGAAAGAAGAACCTGTGGAACTCACAGCTACAAGATATTATAAACGCACCTTACTTAGAGATATTCAGAAAAAGTTTGAACCTATAAATGACTAAAGCAGAATATCTGCAGTTATACTGGCTAGAATAACACCTTAAGGGTTATTAAACTTCTTCATTAGCTAGAGTTAGAGTTAAGAAGAAATATGCTCCTCTTCTTATGGAACAGTATTGCACAACTAGAGATCGGTACGTTGTGGGCACTTTCGCACTTACCTCTCAAGCATCTGGTAATTGCTACATTTGGAAACATGATTCCAGAGACAGACCATTGGTCTATTTCAACATGGCAATTCCTATATTCCTGTGGAAACTAGTTGTGCCTAAAATAATTGAAAACTGTTCTATGTAATGGAGCTGGGTTTCTTGGGTGTATGTCATTCACATGAATAAGTATGTGTGCCTGAACTTTGTTTATGTTAATGAACATGTCATCATGCGTTCAGGTTTTTAAGGTGCACAGGAAGCACATTTCTCAGGTGTTTAAGAGCTACGATAAAGAAAATATTTGAAGTCAGGTGTTAAGGCCTGTTAAAGTATCCATAGTGGTATGTTTTGACTGTACAAGTGGTTTTAATTTTCAAAATGACTAGTGATTTTGGATGCCCAGCTTGAGATACCTTAAAGGGGCCCAATTTTCAGAAACTGCTGAGCACCCGCCTTCTGATATCCAGGCTCCTTTGGATGCCAAAATTAAGACATTTTAAAGAGTGAGACTCCCAGAATCACCTGTCGCTTTCAAAATGTTGGGTCAGTATAGTTCTCTTTTGGTGAACTTTGGCATAGGTGAAAGCCTAAGGAGGAAACGGCTGGATGGAGTGAAGGGACTGAGCTTAGAGATGCCTGGGGTAGTCCCCCAGTGTGGAATAATTTTCTGTCCAGATTCACTCCAGCTCTTGCCAGATGAGCGGTGTACTGTTGACAGCATGCCATTTCTTTTTTAGTATACTTTATTGCTAGTCATTTTTATTGTGCTATAGGTAGCCAGTTCCAAACAGATACCAGGTCCCTTTCCCAAGACGCTTTTATTCTGGAGTCTAAGAACATACTAAGTACAGTACTTATCCATAAATGGCCTTTTAAGAAAACATTATATTTATACAATGAGAATGAAGAATAATTAAATCTCTCATGTTAGCCATTCAAATAAACAGTAATCTGAAAACGCTGGGAAGATTGTAGACCCTTTTTTTAACTTTTGAGTTTAGTGCTTTCTTTGAACTCTCAATAAATCTTCCTGCGTCTCCAGAATACTAAGCATCTCGGATCCACAGCTCCTTGTTTTCCATTGGACAGTCACTCTGTTCGTTCAAGCAGGACCCTCTGGTCACACTATGCTGGAGCTATTTTTGGAGCTTGGCACTATCAAGTTGCTACTTCTGCCTCCCCCAAAACAGCCTAATTGAAAAGCAATTTTTTTTCCGCTTGGCCAAAATTCTGGTATTTCTTCCTTCATCCCTTCTGTCCCTGTAGGCTGCCTGTCATAAGGAGAGACATGTTTCTCAGAAGGCTGTCTCCTTCATCCATGATATCCTCACCGAGGTGCTGACAGACTGGAATGAGCCCCCTCATTTTCACTTCAGTGAGGCGCTGTTCCGCCCCTTTGAGCGCATCATGCAGCTGGAGCTGTGTGATGAGGATGTCCAGGACCAGGCAAGTCAACCCTGATGATGGTGCCTACACCCTTTGTGCCATACAAACAATGAGGGCGATCTCAGGTGTACACCTAGTGGCTAGAGTATCTGCCTACTTTCCTTTAATGGGGTGATATCTCTCTTCGGGGTTTTAGAAGGGTCCTTTTTCCTTAGCTATAGCACCAACACAAACTGTGGTAGACAGAGCACAATTATTTTTGTAATAAGCTCCTCTCTGTAAAAGGAGCCCTGACCATTGTCACCCCAGTGCAGTTCAATACAGTGGCTTTTCTACAGTGCAGTGTATTGTTGAGCAGTACTATATTTTGCTCTGCTCCTTTGTCAGGACTCACCTCAGGTTCAAACTACTACTTTTACGAGGTCAGGGATTCCGCCTAGTATACACTGTGCATTAGAGCCACATCTTCAAAGAGGAGGCACATCCAATTGCAGCCAAGAAGCACTAGGCTTTTGGAATGTATGCCTGGTGGTTTAGCTGTTCTCTTTCCTTAGAGCAGGAACATGGTTATTCAACAGAAATCCACCTCCAGTCCTATAGATGTTAATGAAAAGTAACTTTCTCTGAAAAAAACTATAGAAAAATCTACATTTTTCAGTTACTTTTGTAGATGTTTGTACGGTAATTTCTGTTAGTCATTCCTTCCACCTGTTCTACTGGGTGGGTTTATGTTTGTAAAGTTCTCTCTGCTTTGCCTACAACAGGTGATCACGTCTATAGGGGAGCTGGTGGAGGTGTGTTCCATTCAGATCCAGTCCGGGTGGAGGCCCTTGTTCAGTGCATTGGAAACAGTGCACAGCAGTAGCAAGTCAGAGCTTAAGGAGTACCTTGTTGGAGAGTATTCTATGGGTACGAGTTTTCTCTGTTGCTTGTTTGATATATCTTTGTTTCTTCATCCCATTATCTCTAGGACATAATAAATAAGTAAATAAAAATACTACCATAATCTACAATAAGGGTCCAAAACAATCCATTGCAAAACTCAGTAGTGTCATTGCAGTGTGTTGGGTCCTTACTGCAGTACTCTACAGTATCTAGAATATTTTTTTAGTAAGGGAGAAAACAAATGTAAATCTCTGAATACTTTATCCTGTGATTCCTGTCAAACACTAGCAGACACACAGGGGTGAGAGAAAGAGGACGTTAACAAAGCTGTTCAGCAGTCTGCCTGAGCCATGTTCTGCTGCTGGAACATTAGGTCCATCAGGTTCCTCTGCGGTTGTCCTACTGGAGGAAAGAAAGATGCTTATTATAGCCGTCTCTTGTCTATGCACTCAGGCCAGGCAGCCTACTTTTTGCCCCCAGTATGAAACAGGTGCTCCTGTAAGAAGAGGACTGTTAGCACTAGAAGTGTTGGGCAGATGGTGAGCAAGCTTCATCTCACATAACACTAACACATAACCCCTAAAGTCTAATCTGTAACAGTCGTGGTATATCAGTCCCAGATCTCTCCTGAACACAGCATGTCAATTTTATGGCACTTATATGGAGAAATAGCCATTATTCTGGCTTTTGATCAACTTTATAGGTATTTTAAAATGTTTTAAAGTAAAATATAGGCATGTATTATGTGCCTGCTGGAATCTAGTCTTTCAGATCCATTATGTACATTAGGCAGGCTTTAAAAGGCGTATTTTCAACTCAGGAAAACACACCAGTTTTGCCTCTGTCAAATAGCATCAAGATTGTGAATGTGACAGCCACCATGTCGGCCAGCAACACCAGGAATTGAACCAGGGACCTAAACCAGAGCTAAAAGCATGAAGTGAGCCCAGCCTGAGCTAGATAGCTGGGGCAGATCTGCTCTAGGAATTATTTTGGAGGAGTTCTTTGGCCTGTGTTATACAGGAGGTCACAAAGGTGCCTTCTGGCCTTGGAATCTGTGAAACTGTGACTCACTCCTCTGCTGATCAGGCACAGAGGGGAACCTGTAAAACAGTCACCAGTAGGTTGCGTGAGTACCCTCAGGTTGCTAGTCCCTTGGGAGCCGGGAGAAAAGGAAAGTAGATGCAGCTTCCAAGGCAGTCACAACATTTGCCTGTCAGAAAGTTGCCTAGCAATCACAGGAGAGGTACGGTACACTCAGCTGAGCTAGGGAACCTCAACTTATTAAATAAATAAATAAATAAATAAATAGCTGCCTTCATCTCCTACTGCTCTCTCACAGGGAAATGCCAGGCTCCAGTTTTTGATGTTTTTGAAGCATTTCTCAACACAGACAACATCCAGGTCTTTGCCAATGCCGCCACTAGTTACATTATGTGCCTTATGAAGTTTGTCAAAGGACTGGGTAAATATGATTTTTCCTTTTTTTTCCCATTAAGCGCAACCTTTCTGTGGTGGGGGTGGGAGGGTTATTCTGGAAGAAGTGACTTTCGTTTATTATAAGGTACAAAATATGCTTGGAGAGAGGTTTAGCAGATGGTAAGCAGGGGTACTGTATAAAAGACACCAAAATAAAAGGATTATTCAAAAACACTTTTGATGCTGTTGGATTTTAGGGCATGTCACAGCAACAAAGCTTCAGCCATCTAATTATTAATTTTTTCTCATTTTCACTATGACCTACCATACCCCTATATAAATACTATAGAATTCTACAGTACAATAATAGTCCAGAACTCTGCAGTCACGGGGCTGGGGTTGGATTAGCACAAAGAACACAGTAGCATTTTTTCATAAGGGCAGTTTTCCATTCAGTGATCAAAGCCACATTTTTTCCCCCAGTCCCCTAGCAGCAGCGTTTGGCACACAAACTGCCAAAAATCTGCTGGAACCTTCAGTAAGAACATGAGTATCACAGGTAATAACAATCTGTCAGCAAGATTAACTTTTCTTTTCTGATAGTGAGGGTAAAGGAAGTGGGAGAGAAGATAGGGTATGCCAAGTCAAGGTGACCCTGTACTTTGATTGTAGTGCTTGGAGAAATTTCAGAACAAAGGCAAATTCGGATGGGTTGTTCTGCCCTCTTATTCACATTTCCCGTCTTGCTTTGATCATTTAAAAAACAATTGTCAGAAATTCTAAGAAATTATGGAATTGATTCTCCTCCTACTAATGTAAATAGCAAAATGCCAGGGGAAACTGGATGGGGCCCTACTTTCTTCTTTTATTTAACTCTACCTTTAATTCATAAATGATGCAGCAACTTTGTGCCTGACCCCACGCACTAAAGTCAATGGGAGTTTTACCACTGACTTCAGTGGGCGCAGGGTCTAGCCCTTGAGGAGGGGAAGGGAGTGGAACTTCAATTATTTGCTACTTTATTGAGGAAAATTAAAATTGTATGCAAAGAGCAAACTGGTAAACGCTGAACCTGGCTGTCTTCAGAAACAGATGTTTCTCTGGGTGGTTTAAAAAATATGTTTTCCATTTGGTGAGAAGGATTTATCAAAGGGAAAAGAAATGGATATTTCTTGTTTGTAAAATTGTAATGGACAAATGGAATTCCTACTCTATATATCAAATTCTGAATTTTAACGAAATGTCTCATTATATGTAATATTTACCTACAAGTGTTGGTCTAGTTATCTGCAAATATAGACCATCAACAAATGTTACTCGGGTTTTGCTGATACTCCGTAACAAAGGAAAGGACATTTATTCATTAGGGGTTTGTTCCAAAGCTTACCAAAATCAACAGATGTCTCCCCACTGGCTTCAATGGGCTTTGGATAAGGCCCTAGATCTTGTGCACCTACAGTACAGTGCTTATGAGGAACCATATTTTTAACAATAAAATATACACAGATCTGTTAATTTGCTTTAACTACTGGAAAGCACCTGCACCTTGCAATAGGCACTGAAAAGTTTAAATAAAATTGTCTAAAATTCCTTGAGGAAAAAAAAACCCAATTTCTCCCATTATCTCATTGACAAATTCATCTCCAGAGTAACTGCTAAGTTAGGGAGACACAGTGGTCCAAATTTATCCCTGGTCGCACTCCAGTGACTTCAGTGGAATTACAGCAGGTTTGAATTTATACCTACATGAATCAAAGATTTGTCACCTCCCTCTTAAACACTGTGGTCATACTTTATATTAAAGGTACATGTATAAATAGTTCATGAATGAGAAATAGATAATATGATGTGTGTGGTATAGATGGTTATAAGCATGTCAGTTGAAGATGTTGTAGATGAATATAAACTCCGGTTATAATATAAGTAACCTATGGGATCTATAACCATCTGTAATTAAATTAATTATCCATTTATTAAAGTGCTTGTAAATGTACTCTTAATCTAAAGTGTGACAGCCATTATTATGTTGTTCAATGGGAGAAGTCTCCCCAAACTCTTTGGACTGAGGTCTAAAGGCTGCATTTATGGAAAGTGTAGTCAATAGCACATAATAGCCAGATTGAATGAGAAATATGTATTGCATAACTTTTAATGCTGTGTTTACATTTCTTTTTTTCCCCCTTCTCCTTCACCCTGCCCTTCCACCCCTAGGAGAAGTGGATTGTAAGGAGATTGGTGATTGTGTGTCAGGATCTATGTCTACAGACTTGTGCCTTCCTGCTCTTGATTACCTCAGGAGGTGTTCTCAGGTATGCCTAATGATCACAGAGAGCTACAGACCTGAACTAGAAAACCACTTCTAGGTTTCTTGACTCACAGCAATCATTGGAAATGTTTGTATGCACATAATAGAATATTTTATGTATACAATCTTTGAGGCAAGCTTAGTGGTAATATCCTGCACTGCCATAGAGGAGGCCAAGGGTCAGTTCTTTATTGGAGTTTCTTATTCTCTTGGCTAGCTGAAGGGGGCAAAGCTCAGGATATGGTAGACTCAGTCCTGAGGAGAGAGAAATGGATTGTATGCTCTGTGAATGAGCAAGATATGGTACTAGCAAGATCAAAGGTGCATCCAGTCTTACTCCAGCAACCAGGGCCGGCTCTGGCTTTTTTGCCGCCCCAGGCAAAAAAGCCTCCGGCCGCCGCCCCCTGTGGGGGGGGGGGGGGGCGGCGAGCCCCGGCGGGGGCTCCGCTCTCCCGCCGGGGGGAGGGCGGCCGGAGCCCCGGGGCGAGGGTGGCGAGCCCCGGCGGGGGCTCCGCTCTCCCCCCGGCGGCCGGGGGCAGGGCGCCGGGGGGGGCAGGGCGGCGAGCCCCGGCGGGGGCTCGGCTCTCCCCCCGGCGGCCAGAGCGCCGGGGGCAGGGCGGCGAGAGGGCGGCGAGCCCCGGCTGGGGCTCAGCTCTCCCCCAGCGGCCCGAGCGCCGCGCCGCCCCCCTCCAGGTGCCGCCCCAAGCACCAGCTTGGTTGCCTGGTGCCTGGAGCCGGCCCTGCCAGCAACACTGGAACTTTGGGGAGTGGAGACATTTCAGAGAGAAAAAAATAGTGAGAATCCTCACATCTCTAGAAGTGTGATGGACTCCACCTGCTGAAATAGGTCAGCAGCCTGGTTATACCATAATAATATATGTAAAGGCAAGGGCAGAATTCTAAAAAGTCAGAATGCCAGCATATTTTGTATGCAGTGTTGTTGTAGCCCTGGGATATTCGAGAGACAAGGTGGCTGAGGGAATATCATTTATTGGACCAACTTCTGTTGGTGAGAGAGACAAGCTTTCAAGCTACACAGAGCTCTTCTTCAGGCCTGGGGAGGGCACTCAGAGTGCCACAGCTAAATACAAGGTCAAATAGATAGTTTAGCATAAGGAGTTGGCACATATTCGAAGGGATCATTCAAGGTGATGTGGCCCGTTAACACCCTGTAGTCATAGGACGAAAAGGAGGGTTAGTGGATTACAGATTGTAATGAGCCATACCTCCAGTGTTTTTATTAAGACCATGATTTTTAGTGTCTAGCAAAGTTATACATATTTTGTATAAACCCAGTGCTCACAGCATAGGTTACTGTTCAGGACTGCTTGGACTTTTTTTGTCTGCACTTTGATATAATTTTTATTGATTTGTACACAGTACCACGTGAGGGTCTTAATCGTGCATTGGGGCCCCATTGTGCTAGATGCTGTATAAATACATAACAGAGAGAGTGTCCTTGCCCCAAAGCAATTACAATCCAAGTATAAGATGAGAGATAACAAGTAGATGCAACAGACAGACTCCAAGAGGGGAATGGGCACAAGGAAATAACAAGACAGTACTGGTCAGCAAGATAAGCAGCAGTCACCGCAAATCATAATTCGTTTTTATTGTTAATATTCTGGGTGATAGTGTTAAGCATTTGGTGAATCACAAAATCTGCTACACATCACATTATCCTTTCCCCCCACCACAACCACAAAGAAAGGGAACCACCCTATCTATCTCTCTGATATAAATTTTAATTAATCTTACCAGAAAAAAAGAAGAGTAAAAAATACAATAGGTACATTACAAATACCTCTATTATATGCAAAAATGCCTAATAAGCAAAGTACAGGACTTCTCTCTGTTCACAAATTGAAATTTAGGTCCTAATTCTACCATGCTCAAAGCAGTACCTTAATCTGTAAATAGCTCTAGTGAAATCAGAGGGACTGCTGGCAAAGTACCTATTCAATGTGAGTTAGGGGGCAGAATCAGGCCCTTAAATTATGGTTTGTTTGGTTTTAAAATACCTTGCTGTCTGTTGGGTATCGCAGTCTGATGAAGATGTTGGAGAACCAGGCCATGGAGGCTGCCTCATAATTTGAGAAACACTATTTAGTTTATAGGAACTGGTAATGACATGATACAAATGCAGGGAGTGAAAATGTTAGTGGCACTACACTGCTAAAGTTTATTTAGCTTTGGACCACGGGCACCAATGTGCGATTGTGAGCGACCATTTTGAATACCACATTGAATTTTAATCCATTCAGTTCATATGGTGAGCAGCCACTCACTCACTCACTCAAGAACTTCTGAAGTTACATAGGTACCAATGATTTATGGCACCAGAAAATGTGGAATCCCAGCTTTCAGAACATATAAGGCATTAACATTATCTCTGGTGATTGGTGATATAATGCTGCAGAGATCGTGTTCATTGCAGTTGGCAAACCAGTATATATTGTTTCAGGAGCAATCAACCTTTACTGGGCTAGTGATCAGAAAGAAAAAAAACAGTCTCCAAAATATTCTGCAGATAGGTGGATGGCTGATAGATAACGATAATATTTAGTATATATTGAGTGCTTTACATCTTCAAAGTACTCTGTGTACCACTAATCCTCAGGCAGGACCAGTATTATTTGAATTTCACAGCTTGGGGAACTGACACACAGGTTATTTAAATGACTTGTCCAAGGTCACAGAGGGAGGAGCTCTTGACTCCTAGTCCTCTGTTCAGTGCCCTAGACTACGTTGCCACTAGATGGACCTTATAATGCCACTATCAATCCCAAATATTAATGTCACTCTAATAGTTATTTTGCCGGTGTGCAGCATGATGGCACTTCCACACTTTCCCATGTTACATTTTTTCTTTGTTTAGTTGCTAGCCAAAATCTACAAAATGCCCTTGAAGCCAATTTTCCTCAGTGGCCGGCTGGCCAACTTGCCCCGAAGAGTGCAGGAGCGATCAGCCAGCAGTGAGGATGGGATTGAGTGTGTCCTTTCTGACTTTGAGGATGACTCTGGTAGGTGATTTTAAAATAATGGCTGTGGTTACACAAGAAGTTAATCAGCTCCACGTGTAATTGTGAATTTGGCCAACTGCTGCAAATGTTCAGAAAAAAAGAGTCCAGAAATATGGTGTCGCCATGCGTCTATATTGTTTACATATCCACATATGTAGCAAGTTAAGCACTGTTGTGATGGTTCCTCTCAGTGGGGAGAACACATGTCTAATTTAGCTATATCCTCCCATGCATACTCAGGTGATTTCACCTCATTTATACTCAGTGATACACTGCATACACAGACCCACACTCCTCTGGGATGAGGGGATCAAGTAATAACAATGACAGCCTAATAATCCTAACCGTTCCATCCACTAAATGGGTATGAATGGAGAAAAAGCAGAGTAAGGCGGGAGGGGGATAGATGCTCTATAAATGAGAGAAGGGAGTGGAGTGTAGAGATTCAAATGGGCAATGCCCCATCACCACCGCTCACACAAACTGTATTGGGATGGATAGGGGTAAAGACTAGAAACCCATTATCTAGCTCACAGGAGATTTTTCATTCATCTCCCTTGCATTCTGAAACCAACCCCAGCTTCTCGTCTATTTCCCCACACCTTACTCCTAGCTTCTCATTATGTGTCCATATTTCTAGGCCTTATCAATGTCTGGATCATTCTGCTGGAAGAATTAACTACTGCCATATCCAACTGTCCGCGCCAGCACCAGCCACCCACCCTGGATTTACTCTTTGAGCTGCTGAGAGATGTTGCCAAAATTCCTGGTAATTTCAACGACTTTATGGAACATCTGCTACTGAAACACAGAAAAATCCTTGTTAAGCTAGCAAGGACTGTGAAGATAGTTTGCTTAGCTCCTCTAGAGAGGAGACATTGACCTTGTGGTGTTCATCAGTAACTTCTCGGCTTGGTTAAAGATCACATTGACTGGCTCCCAAGGGAGCTTCATCAAAAAGATTATAGTCTTTGCATAGGGGAGGGGAAAGGGATAACTGTGGTAACTGTGTGGTAGCTGTTGGCATGTGTTAATTTTTTTAATTGGTACTGTTGTCTAGTGTACACGATTCTCCTTGTTCTTGACACATCATGATATGCAAGTATTCTTTTCTCCACTCCCTTGAAGGCCAATCTGTAGAATGATATGACATCACTATATATTGGTACATTCCCTGCACATCTGCTATTTTATCCAGAACAAATATTTACAACAGAGCAAGGTAAAAGCTGGATCTGCTTGAAAAACTTCTCCTATTTCTTGAAGTGCTGGACTGTTCTCTGTATATTATTAGACACTCTTCATGAAATCCTCCTTGAATGTTCATCCAGAATAAAACTGCACTGCTCAGTTTGCATTCCTATAGTCAGAACCAGAACTGTGCATCAGACACCCTAACACAGAAACGTATGCCTTTACACCACACCATATATGGTTATAAATGTTTTATATTAAAACCACACAAATAATTGGCTTGATGAATAAAAACACGTTGCTGGTGTCAAACTCCTAGAATTAAGTACTGTCATGCCCAGTATTTATTTTATTAACAGCTGAATATCTTGCCATGCTCTTGATCACTTCTCCCCAGAAAATAGTTGCTCTGTCATCTCTTACATCTTACAATAAATCTACACTAAATTCAAGAAAATAGTTGGATTCTCCGTGTACCCTTCAATTAATGGGTGGCAATTTATACACCTTCAACAGACAATCCAAGGTGTCTGCACTGCTGCAAACATTACTGGCTCTTAGCTAAGACAACACAAGTGTTTCAGATATTTTGGAAGTAGTTTTCATTAACATCACTCAATCCATGATCTCAGTCTGGTAAAGGATCCTGGATTTCTTAGTTTGGGCATGTGTTTGAGTGGGTATTTGCAGCCAGAAATTCTTACCATGGTTGTGTTTTCCTTCCAGGCCCAGGATTTGGCATTTATGCAGTTGTACATCTTCTACTCCCCACAATGTCCCTCTGGCTCCATCGTAGCCATGGTGACCATTCTTACTGGGATGCGGCATCTGCTAATTTCAAGCATGCCATTGGCCTTTCCTGTGAACTGGTAGTGGAGCACATTCAAAGTTTCATTCATTCAGGTAAGCAGTGTCCCTTCAACATCAGATTGAGTGATTCACTAACGATGCAGGGTTTTACTGTGTGACATTGTGATGGGGTTCGACTCACCACTGCTGGCGCCTCTCGCTGGTCGTCCTAGGAATTAGCTCTGTCCACCGTGGAGCGCCCTCAGCGTGTGGTGTCTTGCCTGCTGTCCGTTCTGCTCTGGGACCCGCGTTGCTCTCCGCTCGGCGGTGTCCCCTTCAGGACACTGCCTTCCGGCAGTGCCCACTACTCCAGACTCACCCCCTTCCGGGGAGTTGGGGGGGGGCAGTTAACAGCAGTCTTTAGGACTCGCACCTGCCTCAGTGGCCAACCGCAACCCAGAGTCTAGCCCCTTAGCTCAGGGGCAAGTTGCAGTCTGTATTGGCCACCGTCTTCCGTGGCCAGGTGCAATATAGGGAGGGGGTGGGGGGATCCAGGCCCACCCTCTACTCTGGGTCCCGACCCAGGGACCCTCTAGCGGCAGCCTCCTTCGTTCCCCTCCTGTCCGCTTTTCTTCCCTGGGCCACTTCCCCTTTGGCCCTGTACACTTCCTCCGCCCTTTATAGCAGGGGCTGACAGCCTGACAGGTAATGAGGCGGGAGCTCTAGCTTCTCCCGAGCCTGCCCAGCACTGCTCTGTCCGAGGTGCTAGCTCCTTCCTCAGGAGCCGGTCCTTCTCCCTTGCCAGCCAGAGAGAGACTGACTCTCCTCCTGCTAGGTAGCCTTTATATAGGGCCCCGCCCTGCTTGGTTGCCTCTTCCTTCCCTTGATTGGCTGCTGGTCTGCGCAGCTTCAAAGGCCTGTTTCACCCCTTTTCTCAGGGGGTGGGGCGGTCGCCCCACCACAGACATGCTTAGAAGATGGCTTGGTTTTGGTTGCTCAAGAACAAGTCAAAATCAGGGAGAGTGGGAAGGTCACTTTCCCCTTAAAAGGGATTATGTTAAACTTTCCAAAAATATAAAGTCATGGAGTATTACACTCAAGAATATAATGGACGGGAATTGGCAGGAATAGGAGCTAACACAGTACTTTCCCCAGTATCAGTGGGAATATTTTACATTCCCATATACTTGCCTGAAGAGAACAGCTCTCCTCTTAATTTGCTGTGTTTTGACACCTATAAAACTGCCATTAGTGTTAAAGAGAATCAAGTTTGTAAAACATCCAGATATCAAAAAGAAGAATGACTGCTGTTTGTCTAGATGATATTGCGAAGGTGGGAATGCTAAAAACAACTTTCTTTTCCCTGTAGACATTGGCTACGAGAATATGATTAATACAATGCTAAAAGATCTCTTCAAGTTGTTGGTAGCCTGTGTGGCAGAGCCTACAGAAACAATCTCCAGAGTTGGCTGCTCATGTATCAGGTAATATAGAAGAGCCTCTTTCTCCCATCAGCATATTAAAAAAAGAGGAAGTGATGTAGAGAAGTCTTGGCCAAACATACAGATTGATCATTTTGGCCAGTACCTCTCTTGTTCTTTAAAAGCAAAATCTAGAGTTAGAAAAAGCTTCCAAGGGCTGAAATCAAATTTTCGTCAATTAGCCAGACTCTGTTTGCTTGTTATCAAACCAAATTCCCAGTCGCGAAGGGGAAGGTAGGAATGTGTGGGAATGTCCATGGCCCATCTGTATTGCCTGGATGCTGTCAGAGCAGAGGAGAGAGTCCATAATTTTGGGAAATGATGTAAATAAACATGCATGTTCCTCCCATGAAAATATCTGCTCTACACTAATATCTACATCACTAGTCAATACACAGCCTCTAGAAAAAATAATCAAACTGCTGTTGGGTGGGATTCACAGGTCTCCTGAGGTAAGTATCCCCATCACATTGTGCAAATTATTATTGCAGTCAAACCCAAAATGTGGTGCACAGCACTGAACAGACAAAGAAAGATGCAGCCCGTGCCCTGGAAAGCTTGCAATCTATATAGATAAAAAGCACTCAAATAGCAGCCAGGAAAGGAATACAATGTCTAGGCAAAATGGTCAGGGTGATTATTGGCACACATCTTACTAGCTCAATGTTTGTGAAGCAGCTGCCTAGATTTTGCTCTACCCAGTAGCCCAATTTCTACCTTCTTCCTCTGAGTCAGAAAAAGTTTTGTAGGGCCTGCAGGCTTGATAGCTTCCAGTGTCCTTACTTGCAGGTATGTCCTGGTGACAGCAGGGCCCGTTTTTACTGAAGAGATGTGGAGGCTTGCATGCTGTGCATTACAGGACGCGTTCTCTGCGACTCTTGAGCCAGTAAAGGTAAAACCAACATCCCAACCAGCCTCAATTCACTGATATTTGCTAGATAGATAGATTCCCTTTTCTGATAAACTTTTGTGTCTAATTTCACCCAAGCCACAATAAAGACTGTTTGCCTGAAAATCAAAAACATCAGAAAAGTAATTTCAGATCTATTATCATATATTTTAGTTTTAGTTTTAGTGATAGGTCTCAGATTAATAACCCTGGAAACAGAAGTGTTCTATTTTTTCCAAAGAACGTGTACATCATGGGCAGTGGCATGGTGCCATGCTTCCTAAGACAGTGCTCTAGTATTGCACCAAAGATTGGGGAGGGAAGTGGCCAGGCTTCTTCATGCTGCCCTGCCAATGTGAAATCAGCAGGGTTGAACAGGTGCAAGTGAGAGCAGACTTTATCTGCATGACGTGTCTTTGTATCCAGTTCTTCAGCTGGATTTACAAACGCAATGGGAAAACAAATGATAGCCTTAGTGATGCTTTTGCTACAAACTGAGTTGAGACTAAAACACTTGTCTCTTTTGACTCAGTCTTTGGTTGTAACCAAAAACCCTGGTAAGTCATTACCGTCCAAGCTGCTTAAAAGGGAATCACAGTGCATTAGTTCAAATAAAATATCAGGGGAGATGCCAGGGTAATTATGGGAGATCGCTCAGAATCAGGTAATCCACATGTGCTAATAAGGATAGAGGGCTCTACAACTACTTGGTTGATCTTACACACAGTGAAAGACTGATGATGTGTCTCTCTGTAGAACCTATTGGGCTATTTCCACAGTGGTTCTGAAAGTTTTAGTGGCGATGCCTGTGAAGTGAAGGTGGCGGCCCCATCTCTCTCTCCCAGTGCCGAAGCTGAGTACTGGAGAATCCGAGCCATGGCGCAACAGGTAATGATCTCATTACAAAGGAAGTGAGAGAACAAACTATATACCAAGAGTTAAACCAACAGGCAGGTTGGGAATTTTCTTTCCAAAAACTCTTGGAAAGGACAAATAATTGTACTGTAGGAAGAGTCTTTGCTCAGTACCTTTGTTACTGGAGGTCCGGGGAAGTGTTTCCCTCCAACTATGTGTTGTCTCCCCATGGAGGTCAGTAGGCTTGTGAAGCTCCATATTAAAATAGCATCTTGCTGGAGTTTACCTTGCCTTTCCTTTGCTTGTCACTTAAGGCAGCACCACATCAACTACTTCCCCAAGCAGCCCTTGTAAATCCAGGTAAATGTCCTCTTAGACATAGGAATAATCATTCTCCCGAAAGTAGTGGTGGAATGTCTGGTCACGTTAAAAATAAATTGGACAAGCCCTTGAAGCTAGAGACAATCCTGCTTGGGGGAAAGGGGTGGATTAGATGAACCACCAGGTCACTTCTGTCAATTTCTGTGTGTAATTGATTGTACCTGCTGCTTTCTTGGAATGCCCCTTCCACAGATAAGATGCAGACCTGGAATTGATGGGCAATAACAAAAAGGCAACCCAGTGGGTGACAGAGACTGGTGGGTGGCATTGGCAGTGTTTGTTTTGTAATTTTTTAACACGTGAAGTTCAGAGAAGCCCAACTCCCATAACCCCTATCTGGTTGCACGTATGCATACACAGTGTCTCTTCAGTGACATCTCCTGAGATGAATTCAATACAATACAAAGCATGACAAGCCACAAGAGCTGAGATTTGGTTGATCATGGGAAGTCAACAGGAGTTGGGTGCCTTTGAAAATAATCCCCCTCAGAATGCACAGCCCACACAGGTGGGACATATTAGCCATGCGAAGGGGTTGTTCTGTTCCTATAAGTATTACCTTTTCAAACGGTGCAGGTGTTGAGCTGCTTGTTGTGCATAATGTGTGTTTTTTTAGGTTTTCATGTTAGACACCCAGTGCTCACCAAAGACCCCCAACAACAAGGAGGGGTTTGAACATGCTCAGTCCTGCGTGCTTATCATTGAGCTGCCTGCTGACAAGAAACACAACGGGCATACCCAGAAAAGGTGAGAAGCCATTCCAAAAGGCCTTCACAGGGCTAAGTAGGAGGCAAAGAATGTTTTTAGCCAGGTAGTGAGGTGAAAGCAGAAGAGCAGATCTGTCCTCCAGTTTTGCTAAAAATATGAATTATCAATGAATAGAATGGAACTTAGGGAAGAGAAACAACCATTATCAGCACACAGGAGAGACCCATTTGTGAGGACATATTGATTGTGCAACCCTCCCACTGGTGAGCACACACTCATATGAGTAGTCCCATTGAAGTAAATAAGGTTACGTGTGTGAGTGCTCACCTATGCCAGGGATCCACAATCAGTTCGGTAACCTCATCACATGGTATGTGAAAACTAGACTGGAAAAAGAACCAGGAAATCATTTATAGGGAACTGTGTGTATGTGAGTGAGGGATGGAGTTGGACTCAATAACCTACAGTGCTAGTTCTTGTCCATCTCCAATATCTAGGGTTCATTCTGTTTCCTTCGGTGCAGCTCTCTGGATTTTTCATCAGCCAAAAGCAGAAATTCCCTTCAACAGTTTTCAAAAATTTGCAGGCACCAGGGAGATAAATGGAAAAATGGTTATGCTATTTTGTAAATGACCATAGTATGTAGAAATTAGAACCAGAATTATTAATTTGTACTCCACAAATGTCAGTAAAATTTTCCACTTTTTTTTTTTTAACCATAACACCAAAATTATGCAGAGGAAACTTTTGCTTGTTCCAACTAAATGACTGTTAAAATTATTGGATTAAGAACAAAAAAGAAATGTAGGACAGTGGGTCTCGTGGAGCAATGTAAGCTAACCCTAGGTTAGCAAAAGCATTGTCCAAAACTACCAGGGTAATGCTCGATATACTAAGATGAGGATTTTTTTGTGTGTTTGTAGATAGAACTCTTCAAGTATTAAGTCATCCCATCACAGATCTTTCAGCATGTGATTGCCTGGCACTTCACGTTCTGAGCTCATCACATAACATTTAAGTTGATATTTTTGGGCACTGCTGAACACTAACGTCAACCCCAATAGCACAAATGGGACACAGTCAGAATTGTGAATCCAGGACCTGCATTTATATTGTTGGAAATGTATTGCCAACAATGAAACCTTTGGGGATGAAATGTATGTGATAAATGGCCTGCAAGCAGGCGTTGTAGCAAGGCCCCTTTGCTCCTCCTTATTCTGTAAAGCTGTAGTCTTGTTCACAGTGAGGGGCAGATCTTGATGGTCCTTCCTTGGCTGAGGGGAAAGGACAATGCAAGAAGCCTCATTTCCTTGCAGGGGTGTGCAAAGGTCTCCCCCAGCTGCAATCCCTATGCTACCTCCTCTCGAGGGTGCACAGGGACTGCTTTCTCCTGCTTCCCCTCAAGGAACAGGACTCCAAAAAGGGGTCAGGGAGGGTTGGGATCATGACCTTAACCCTCTCCTTGCCTGGGGGGAATAACCAGCTCCATGCTAAAGAATGGGACAGATTGTACAACATTCCTTTACCTACTCAGTGTGCATGGAGAGGTCCAGTGGAGACTGTAGCACTTCCCAGGGCAGTGACGTAAGTGTCCATCTATACCCAAGCATTTCTAAGGGAACACGGGCCTTTTGAAATCATCACTGTACTGAACACAAGTACTCTGAACCATTCCAGCATCATTAGACCTGTGTAGTGTCTAAACAATAACCAGGAGTTTGGTTTTGTTTTCATAAGTGAGTTTCCACTATTTAGCCTACTCTTCACCAGAATAAGGCTCAACCTTGACTGTGCCATTATTTTCCTTATTATTGTTTTCTACAACAATACATCTGGTGCCAATCTTGCATGCTAAAAATTGTAACCATTCTGAAGCTTTGTTTTAACCTCGTGGGATTTCTCTTTTCCCATTTGATTTTTGCTTCATTAATGCTACATTGTTCCACAGGAAGCTGGGGTAAGGGAGCTTTTTTTTCCCCTACAATATAGTTTCATAATTTGCAGTTGCAAACAAAAGATAAAATAACGTTATGCTTAAATGGGATTGGTGTTGTGTTCTCGCTTATGTGTCTGTGCCAGCACCTTAGTTTGGTGTTTTACCTAGGAAACGACAGCCTGGCCAAGCAGTGCTGCAAACAAATATCCTATTAAGCTATAAGGCCCAGATTTTTAACGGTGCTTAGGCATTGCGGTGCTCAGCATTGCAAAGCCTAACTGATCTATGATCCTAAATCTCCTTTTCAAAAGGAATAAAGTCTAATTGCCTTTGAATGTCAATGGGATTTTGGCTCCTAAGTGCCTAAATCCCTTCTGAAAATGAGATTTAGGCTCCTAAATCAGTATAGGTGTTGCTGCCCTCAGTATTGCAACACCTAATACCTTTAAAAATCTGGGCCTAAGCCTATTAAAGGGTGTGTGGATTTCCCCAATTCTGGTCCTGGGTCTGGCACATGATTAGTCCCTTCAAGACAATGGAAGTATTCATTTGCACGTGCTTAAGTACCTTGTTGAATCAGAGTGTCTGTCAGTAATGTTTGTAAAGCAGAAAACTACCTGCTAAAAAAGAGCTCCTGTATAATCATCAGGATTTTGTCATCATCATAGTCATCATGTAATATGAGACCATTCCAGATTTCACAGAGAAATTTACTGAGTCACCTGCACTGACCACAGGTGTCACGGCAAACACCCATGCATGGATAGATTTGCCATGACAGCACTGATACGACATTGTCTGACCTGTGACCGCTGCACATAGGAATTGCATCACAATATCAGAGCTAGCTCCTATACCAGAGTAACACGTATTTGCACATCCAGCAGCATGCTGCACAAGCTCTATGATACTAGCACTCAGTTCCTCCTGTCATGACAGGCACTGCTATCCAGGTATGTTTACCACAGCATCAGTTCCAATTCTGACATCATAGCATCATGTGACTGTATGCAGAGATTAAGAAAATTATCATAAACAAAGATGCTAGTGATTTGTAGGGTTTAAAAAACAGGCTAGGATACTTTTTAAGGCACTTTCTTTCTAGCCTGGTCTATGCTGTAGGATTCTAAACATTACTCACTGGTGAATTATCTGCAAAATTTGATCATGTCAACAAGACGACATGTTAGCATTCCTGGGCGTCCTGTGCAGATCATTAATTCAGTGATGTGGTCGCAGGATGTTCCTCTCAATGAGATCAGGAACAGGGATATATACACTCAACTCTGCATGTCTGGGAATAATACCCACTAGGAGTGGTACTGTAATTTCCATCCCATATTAGGTGTATAATTAGGTTGAGGAATCTGTTCTTAACACATTCAATCTGCATTAAATTAGATAGTTTTACCAACAGCCATGTAATGCTTTAGAACAAGAGCCTCTATGCAGTCTCCACCATATTCCTTATGCTTGTGTCCTGAAGTTCTGGGGAGAGGTTGTTGGCCTTACTAGAGGGGAAATGGAAACCAGGAATTAGTCTTTCAGAAGCATGTCAGTTTGTGCCATAGCAAAGCTGAGCTTTGATTAAGTTTATAGAGAGGAGTGGCAGGGTTGCTGCCACTAGAGAGAGTCAAAGTGCAATAAAAAGAGAAGAAAGTACAAGGACCTAAACAAAGCAATATCAGGAGGCGCTGACATAGTAGTCTTCCTGTTATAGTAGTGTACAATGTTCATTACAGATATACTGAAAAAGAAAACATTTAATCCTGCAGTTGATGTCACGTGCCAAAAGGCTACAGAAGTAGCAAAAGCATAATACAGTATTGAAATAACTATTACAATTTGAATGAGGGTAGCATAGGGCCTGATCCAGAAAACTTTTACTCAGTGTCCTTACCCAACCAATTGTAATAAATGGGACTATGGGTGTGAGTTATGACTGCTAAAGCAAATAAGGATTTGCAGGATTGGACCTTTAGTTTGTAGCTTTCATAAGTCATTCTAAAATACAGTATATGCCTATAACTCAGTGAAATAACTTGTGAATTATAAACTGTTAATTTATATTTTTTTCCCTTTTTTTTTTGGTGGTATCAAGTATCCCTTTCAGGACAATAGTGGTGAGTCTGTTGTCTCATCAAGTGCTGCTCCAGAATTTATATGATATCTTGCTGGAAGAGTTTGTGAAGGGCCCCTCTCACGTGGAAGAGAAGACAGTACAAATGCCAGAAACCAAACTGGCTGGTTTCCTCAGGTACATTTCCATGCAGAATTTGGCTGTCATCTTTGACTTACTGCTGGATTCTTATCGGACAGCCAGAGAGTTTGACACCAGACCTGGGTTGAAATGCTTGCTGAAAAAAGTGTCTGGCATTTGTGGAGCTGCCAACTTGTATCGCCAGTCAGCAATGAGCTTCAACATTTACTTCCATGCCTTGGTCTGTGCTATACTGACAAACCAGGAGAACATCACCGCAGAGCAGGTGAAGAAGATCCTATTTGAGGATGATGAAAGAAGCACAGATTCCTCCCAGCAGTGCTCTTCAGAAGATGAAGACATTTTTGAAGAAACTGCCCAAGTCAGCCCCCCAAGGGGGAAGGAGAAGAGACAGTGGAGGGCTAGAATACCATCTTTGAGTGTTCAGCCAGTGAGCAATGCAGACTGGGCTTGGTTAATCAAAAGGCTTCACAAGCTATGCATGGAACTCTGTAACAACTATATCCAAATGCATCTGGATTTGGAGAATAATGTGGAGGAACCTCCAGTTTTCAAAGGCGACCCTTTTTTCATCCTACCATCCTTTCAATCTGAAACCTCCACCCCATCAACCGGAGGGCAGTCTGGAAAAGAGACACCCTCAGAAGATGACAGAAGTCAAAGTAGGGACCACTTGATAGACAATCTAACGCCCAAGGGAGGGAGCGGAGAAATGCTGCTGCTACCACCATTGAGCCCTAAAATGGAGAAAAAAGACCAAGCCAGGAAAAAAGAATGGTGGGAGAGCGCTGGCAACAAAATCTACACCATAGCCACTGATAAAACTATCTCCAAACTCATGACGGAGTATAAGAAAAGGAAGCAGCAACAAAACTTGACCTCTTTCACCAAAGATGTCAAAGTGGAAAAGAAGGGAGAGTTGTTGGGCTCAAGAGGGCAAGATTCACCACTCCCCCAGCGACCGCAACATCTGGTGGACCAGGGCCAAATGAGGCATTCCTTCAGTGCCGGCCCAGAGATCTTGAGGCAAGAGAAGAGGCCGCGCTCAGGATCTACAGTCAGCTCCTTGAACATATCTGTGCGAGATGCAGAGGCACAAATACAGGTAGGACAATTGGTAGACTATATGGTAGGGTAATGCCAAAAGGGGTAGAAAAGATTAAACCAAAGTGTCTAGCATCAGAGATCTACCGAGTATCCCCACAAGCTGGAATTTATGTGACCCTACATCATGATCAAATCAGAGAAAGAGTATTGTGTAGAAGAATCATCAGAGACTTCAGGGAAATTGGAATGGGAGCTACTGGGTAAAATTTTCTAAAGCGCCTAAGTGACTTTGGAGCCCATGTCCCATTTTTCAAAAGTAATTTGGCTAATTAGTAGCCTAAGTCCCATTGACTTTCAATGAGACTTAGGCTACTAATTGCTTGTCTGTTCTGAAAATGGGACTTAGGCTTCTAAGTCACTGAGGATATGTCTAAATTCCAGCTGGGAGGTGTGATTCCTAGCGCAGGTAGACACATTCGCACTAGCTTATCTTGAGCTAATGCACGAGAACTAGCAGTGTCTACCTGGGCTGGGACTCTCACCTCCCAGCTCCAGTACAAACATACCCTTAAGTGCTTTTGGAAATGTTACCAATTGTCTCAGATGTCTTATGATTAAGGCCTTACTTAATTGCGATATTGCGGAAATTGCAGATCCCGCAATATTAGACTTCCACTGCAATTTTGATTTTAATTAGCTTTCTTTGCACAGTCCACAATTTTGCATACATTTTGAGGTTTGCCACACACACTTTTTTTCCCCAGTAGTACAGTCAAACTCCATTTATCTGAGCTGGTAGCAGCTGGGGCTCGAGCTGTCAGCCCCATGCAAAGCAGGACTCCCATTGTCAGCCCTGTGCATTAATGACTGTAATATAGTTGCAGCAAAATATCTAGTTATCAAAAAAATGAGCAGGCATAACACAATACTGGAGTGTTTTTATTGTTCCAGCACATTTTTCTTAAACAAATAGGTCTTCTCTGGCTTTTCCAAATTACCGCAATTAATAAAGGTCCATTATTACTTTTCTGCAATTTTTCCATGTCTTGTCCGTAACTCAGCTGCAATTATTTGACAATCATCCCGCAATTTAAGCAGGGCCTTACTTGTGATCCTCTTGTAATAGAACTGCTTCTTTTGTCAATTCCAGAGCAGAAATATTGAACTGATGACTGGTTGCTATTTGCATCTCTGGATGAGACACAGACACTACAGGCACCAAACTTTGGATTTGTGCTCATTTTGTGATAGGATAGTATGTGAAGAAACACTACAATGGTGATGTGCTCACTGTTAAGCCAAAAAAACCCTTATCTATAATCGCATGAGGGATATATTGTGGGTCTTCCTGATTCCTATTGTACCCTATGAATATGAAACATGCTAGCATCGTTCTGGACTTTTCCTGCTGTCATAGCCTCAAGATATCTTTATTTTCTACCGTGTAATGTGACCCAAGAGGAGACTGTTCTCTCCAGGAAGTGCGAGTAATTTCTGTCTTCAATGGGATTTACTCATACACTGTATGTGGAGATTTCCCCCTGGAAATTGCTGCACCTCAAAAAAACAAAGCAATTTGCGTCTCCCTCTTAGCATGTGCACTGAGTGCCAGGGCCACAGAGCGACAGCTGATGCAATAACTAGACACCCTCCACCAATCTTCCTTGCTGCTACATGAGCTTACTAGGAGGGACAGAAAAGGCCACCCATGTTATCTCTCCTCTCCCACCCCAGAGGATCATGAGGATCTGGGCCTTGCCATTTAGAACCAAGTTCCAGACTCCATGACAGTTGCCAATTTTTAGGTGCCCAGAGGCACAGTTGTGAGGGCTTCCTTCCTCTCCATTACAACCTGACCCTAACCAGATGAAAGAATAGTTTGTAGTGCTCTTTCTTTAAGAGTCTGCAATCTCAGTTCAGTGAAGAGAGGGCCCCGTTCATCCTAATCCCTTATTCAAATCTCCTATGACTGTTCCCTTTGCAAAACACTGCAAAGATGAAGATGCTTATGTATTTTGAATTTAAAGGAGCAAGTGTGTCCCTCACGGAATTCTTTTTCTCTTGGGAAAGAGAAGCAGGGCCCAAGACTTTATTTAATAATAACAACAAAAACGAAGTGGATTCTAATGGAAAGCAAGGTTTGGAAGAATCTGCTTTTAAGATGTAGTGATGGGATAGAGACAAAGAGCCTGATTCTCATGTCAGTCATACCCCAGTGTATCTCCATTGACTATTGGGTAGTTACTTCTGATTTACACTGGTGCCACTGGTAGCAAATTGAAACCCAGACTGTGCTATGGCCTTCCAGTGGCTATTTATGGGGCTCTTTTCTGATTCTGTACAGCAAAGAATTTTTTTTTCTAATTTTGTTTTAGGCATGGACCAACATGGTGCTGACAGTTCTCAACCAGATACAGACCCTGCCTGACCAAACATTCACAGCCCTCCAGCCAGCTGTGTTCCCCTGCATCAGTCAGCTGACTTGTCATGTGACCGATATCCGTGTCCGTCAGGCTGTGAGAGAATGGCTCGGAAGAGTGGGAAGGATCTATGATATCATTGTATAAAGGAAACATGTTTCATTAGCAAGGGGAGAAGGAATCAAAGGCTTTTACAGGTATATAAACATAATGCTGTTACTGAAAGTAACTGGTACGGAGCTACACATGCAATGCCTATTCGTGGTGATAAATTCTGAAACCGCAAGCTCTCCAACATGTCCTCTGCCCACTTAAGATTGTATGTCTGTCATTCTCACCCCAACAAAGGAAGTGCCACACTTCACATTAAGTAGCATGACATAACAGCAAGAGATGAATCTGAAAATTGCTGGTAAATCAGGCTGGTACATAAAGGCTCAGTAAATTTCATAGTGGGTATTTTCATCTGTAAAAGTTAGATTGTGTATGAATGCACTTCTGCAGTGAAGAAAGGAGAAGAAATAGTCAAAATCTCCCTGGCTGCAGTTGGGATGAAAGCAACTGTTCACCTAATATAGGTCTCTCAGATGATACCTATAATTCCCAAGATTTAGGACCAAAATTATCAGCCTAGCCTTACCTGGTCTCCATTTTTTGAACATGTAATATTGTGGACCCCACTAATTGAATCCTCTGAACCTTCAATAATTGGTGGATACAACTCTCACTTAGACGTCTAAGTACAGGCGTTGATTGTGCTTCACAACCCAGCATGTAGACAACTGGATCACCTCACTCACACACACCTAGATAACTGAATAATTGTGAGGAAAAAGCTGAGGGCATAACAAGTGAAGGCAGGGGGGAGTGGTTGTTTGTTTGTGGTACTCTTTTAAATTTTCCACATGAAACTAAAATGCATCTGGGAAAAAAGTCACCATAAAGCTCACCAAAAAAAAATATTATTGGCCTCATTGCTTACTAATCATTAAAATTTACATTCTATGCAGAAGCTGTAACCTTGGGGTGTTGTGTGGCTGTTTTCTGTTGCACCTCAGGAAGATCCCAGCTGTAAACCAGTCACAGGAGAGTCACCTCTGGGTAGGAGAGGTCGCTGTAGCATAGCATTGGGGTAGTGGGTCCTTATATGGGGCATGGCTTGAAGAAAGGTGGAATTGCCAGGGTTCCTCTTCATCCCACTGTCAGCCACATATACAACAAAACCCTCTCCGTTAATCCACAGTGCAGATACTATTACATTCATTCCACATGCATAATTCTCACTGTGGCAGTTCTTTTGTGACGCTAGTGAAGACTATGCACTAGTGAGCTAAATTGCAGCCTGGCCCAGAGAATTATGGCAAACACCTAGCATTTAACCAAACATGATGGAAATATACTATACATCGGAGTCCTATACATAGAATTGGCTTTGTTTTCACAGGAGAAGGTATTCTCATGTGTACAGCCTGTCTGCTGTAGCTCTGAGAATCCCCACCATTTGCAGCTATATTTACCCACACTGCCAGTACCACTTGTTCATGAGAGTCAAATTGGACAAGATTGGGCAGTGCTACTCTTCAGTTGGCCAGAGGAGGCCTGTGGTGGACTGAGTTCCCTGCTCCCTCATGCTTCCAGCTTATGCAGAGTTGACCAGTGCGCAGTCTGTGCATGTATTGGTGTAAAACAAACAAAAACAATCTTCATTTCAAAAGATGAACCTCAGCCAACAAGAAAATGCTCATTCTGCAAGGAATTCCAAGCGAATGGCACACCTTTTAAATCTGTGGAATACCATGTGGGTGCAGGGTTTCTCCTGTGCTGATCTCCTTACAGGATTGGGGCCTAAGTTTTTGATAGAATCTCAGTGCTTTGGGATACTCTGGGGGAAGAAAAGACTTAAAACAGCCAGGATATTTCCAGTAAGTTTGAATGGCTGGCTGATGAATAAGCAGCGTAGGTGTAATGGAGGGTCATCTCTGTGTGTGGAATCTTAACACAGTCCCTCTGACAGATAGACAATGTCCACTTGGTGCTCCCTTAATAAGTAGCCCCTAGGTTGATCATACTTTTGGTTATTCCTCTATTGTACTTATAGAGATTTTAACAACTTTACATATAGACTTAAATGTACCTCTACACCTTAAGCCTCTATGGGTATGTCTATACAGCCCACGGCAGCAAGTCTCAGAGCCCGGTTTGACACTTAGGCTATGCTATGGTGCTCAGAGCCCAAGCAGCTACAGGTCAATTTTAGCGCTGTAGCATGAGCTGGGCAGTTTAGCTCTCTAGTGCATATTTGCTGTGTAGCATCTGTTGCCACAAGAGTTTCACCGATTCACACCAGACCTGAAATGGGCCCATACATGCATTGTATTTAGGGTTGCCAACCCGCCAGGATTAGCCTGGAGTCTCCCAGAATCTGCATCAATCTCCCGCTGACTACTGAAAGCAATCCAGGAGATTTTAATAGGCTAGTTTAAGAAAATGACATTACGTCATGTTGGGGGACAAAATCTCCCGGAATACCTTCAGTCAGCATTGGCAACCCTCGCTGTATTGCTTAAATGTGCAGTTTCAACAGCTGTCTAAAAGGTACATCTATCTAATTGCCAAAAAAAGTTGAGGGGGTTTATCTGATGTGTGTTAAATTTTGTGCACGCACCTTTACCCAGCACACTACAATTGAGCAAATATATTCTGTGGTGTCAGCTCTCTCATACCAGTCTGGAGCATGTGGGGTTTTTTTCCCTTCCCTTGACAGCATAGTGGGAAATTAAGGTCAAAATATATGATTAAGTTAAATTAGTGATCTGAAATTAACAGAAGAAAAGAACTTAAAATCAGCTTCACGAGCCATGTAAGAATTGCAGCATATTCTGTACAACTTGACTCTTAATGGCAGCTAAGTCTGCACCGTCCCCCTGCCCTGCTCCAACCTGGCTGCAATATGTGGGCACAGTGGCAGCATCCCTATGGATGCAATCTTAGGGCAATATTCTTTCCTCTGAACTTGTTCCTATGCATTGCTCAGGCAGCATGAAGGGGGCAGAACGTGACCATAGCTTGCTCGCTGCGCATTCCCTGACGGAGGATCTCGAAGCTTGCATGAAACGAAAACAAGTGACTTCTGCTCTAACCACTCTCCCCACCCCAGGATAGAGCAAGTTATGTGCTGGCATGTGGTTCCCCAGCATCCTCTCACCTCACACTGGGGCAGATGGGTACACATAGGGAGCTGTCACTGGCTCCCACCATCCCCACGACTACAGTGGGGCAAGAAAGGGTTTGCCCACTTCATGAGAATTTGTGCTTTTAAAAAAAAAAAAAAAAAGTCTAAATCTCAAAACTTTTCACTAACCAAAAAACTGACCCATTTTTGCTTTGACTTCAACTTGGTTCTGTGGTTGGTTGGTTTGTTTGTGCTATAAATTGACTGTGTTTTAAAACAAAGTTCAAATTTTCAGGTCTGAATAACTTGAATTTTTAAACAAAGTCTCAAATTAATAAAAAAGACATTTTGACACACATACAAAATTATTTTCCCACAAACACTTTTGGCCTCAATCTCAAGGAATGGGCATTTTTTTATATGAAAAATGTTTAATTGAAAAATTCCTGACCAGCAGTCGCCACCACCACCCACCTGCCCAGAGTTCTGCTCATAGTAAGAAAGAGAGAGACAAGTCCTTCATTTTTGACTTTTGTTGTATGAAGCCAAACTCCTGCATCTAATTGGTTACATCACTGCTTTTTTTAGCCTTTTTTTTTTTTTTAATGCAACAACATAATGTGCCTACTCTCCCCCCGGTGCCTAAGGTTTTAAGAGGACATTAAGAAATGTGTGGACAATATTGGTGGCATTTTAAAAAAAATATTTGCAAGAAAAAAATTCCCTACTTTTTAAGTGTAAAAGGGTACGTCTAGCCCACTACGACAGGTCTTTAAAACAGCCCCAGTCTAACTGCCTCCATTTGCCATTATTGATGTTTTAACATTTTATGTAAACAACAAAACAACCACAACCACGATAATTTCATGAATAATTTGTGTAGAAAGCTTGATGAGGCACAATAAACTCCAGGGAAAAGCAAACTCAGAGGGGCTAATTCTGAGTTATGCTAAGGCCCAGTTAGGTTTATAGAGGGAAGAAATGACCCCCCCGACCGTGGCCCCTCTGGGAACCTCTCCAACGACTGTAGAGGTGATGTAACAGCTCTCCCCCAATCCTCCTCCCAGCCCTCTAGTGTGCGTGTCGGGGGGGGGGGGGGGAGAAGGGGGCACATCAGGGACATGTCTGGATAGCACAGCCCTATGGCCACTTTCTGCTTCCCATGGCCTGATGGAACAGAGTGCAAGTTAGAGCACTGTTGAGGATCTTTTTATACCAGGGGTTCAGCATGCTGCTGCAAAACCCCTAAATATGGGGAGAATAAAAGTGGCTTAAAGGTACCATTACCCTCCCCACCCCGATCCAAGTAACAGAGGGCTTTTGTGCACAGAAAGCCAGGGTGTGAATCTACAACACACAGCAGCTCGCTACGCTGCCTCTGTTTTTCCTATCTGCCTGCAAGCCAGGGTGTGATGCTACAGCCCTCCCTGCTTACAGTAAATTGTATGATTAAATAGAGAGAGAAGGTGGGGGAGGTAATAAATATAATAAGAAAAGATACTTCACCCACGTTGTCTCTCCAACACAGCTGCAACACTGTGATTAAATGGTCCTGAATCATGGGCCTTTTGTTCCAAAATTAAAGCAAAGGGATGTCATATGTTTTAAACACATGCTTGAGCAGATATTTTTAAAATCTAGTATTGATATAAGTAACAGCTACTGTAGTAATTGAAAGATTAGAGAAAAAGATTTATATTGCTTGAGACTCTACATTTGATAGCACTTTATGTATAACAGTTTCACTGTTTTGCCTATTGTTGGTGTCGCTCTTTCACAAAGTAACAGGGAAAAAAAACATTTTAAAAATAGTAAAATGTGACTAAAACTTCAACAACTGGCTGATGGAATCTGAGGCAGGTGTAGTATCAAACTACTTTAACTCCTTTTAAAAAAAACTTACTAGATTTCAAGGTGGTGAAAGTTTAAAGAAACTCTTGTGGAAAATGCAAGGTCTTGGCTTTAGGAAAAGAACTGTATACTAATCAAGTAGTAATGGTAAAACTGAGGAGTGTAGGAGCACATTCGTTCATGGCGCAGACACTGTTGGATTTCCACTTAAGAAATACAGTATCCTCTTTCACACACACGAGTCCTACAGAAATCATTAAAGTTTATATTTCAAGCCCTGCTAGCATAATAGTGTGAGGTGATGGGAGCATATTACTAGTTTAATTGGAGAATTTGTAACAGCCTTTAAAGTCAGCCTGGTTTACAATGCGTTAGACAGACACAGTTCTTCCTAGCTCTGGGTTAAAGGCTGGATTCTTCACCTGACTTGCTTCTGTGTTTCTTATTTCCATTTTCTGTGTCACACATTTGTGTGTGTTTGTTTTTAATTGGAAGAAGACAAGGAATGTACAAGCTTCTGCAACCCTGTAAATAATCTGCAGTAAATTATAAAATGTTTTCCCCATCATTTTGTCAGTGAAAGAAACTGCACCTGTACTCTGATAAGATGCCATGAATCCGTGTTGTTCTTTTTCCTGTTTTGAAGGTGATTTTAAATTTAAATATGCAATGTTTTTATAAGGCCGTCCTGTCAAGGTGGAGCTTTTAAGGGAACATTTTTCAAGTGTTGCATGGCAGTCCTGAGTATTGTTCGTTAATGAGATTTTATTTGTGGAACTCCCTCTTGTCATGTTTAAAATGTACCCCCTTCTTTTTGTTTCACACAACAACTAAAAGCTCAGAGCCCCTCCTCAGATTTTCTGCCCCTTCAACAAAACAAATTTGAGATTCCAGATTCAGCTTTGGAACTCATGGGCTGTACACAAGGATCCAAACTGAACAAAAATAGCCTACACTGGAGCATTGTACCACTGCCACCTGTACTGGTGCAGTGCATCCACCCCAGTTAACCTGTGTCACTGTACCACTGCATTGTGAGCTCTCTTCTGATCAAACTAGGCACAGCTCATGGAGGGTCCACGGGATAGGAACCCTAATGAGACGTAGCCCTTTATGCACACCTCCTTAAGCATGCAGGAGAGAGATCTGGTACTGTGCCCTTCTTGAGATTTGTATCTCCTTAAGGAATTTAGGACTCGATGCTGCACTACTGAAGTCTGAAGGGAGCAAGATCAGACCCTTATCCTGCTTGCCTTTTCAGGTTCTCAGGAGATTGCAAAGCTTTTCAAAAACCTCTGGATGTATACAGGCCCTCATTTTAGTGCATCTCCTGAGGTACTCATGAACCCCTGCAAACAAAATCCTTCAGGTTTAGTACAGCCCTAGTTTTATGTTTAGTCGCCTGATCATATAAGCCTAAGTCATAACTATCCTGCCCATGTGTTCTGGGTGAAACAGAGGAATGTTAACATTCCCATGACCTTGAAGAATTACAAATATCTAAAATGTGTGCTAATGATTTGTTCGGGAGATACCATTAGTTGGTTTGGAATTTTTCTATACAATTTCATTCCTCCCCTTGCCCATACTGTTGAGTGTGTGAGAAAATGAGCCTACTCTTGAGTGGCTCATTTGAACATTCTACTCGGTAAAATCATTTAGGCGAGGCCATACACGTGTTGCTAACTAATCACATGCCAGAAGTGGATGGTTTTGGTTTTTCTCATTTGGAATGTGAGGATTCCCCTACTCCCACCCCAGTTTTCAGAAATTCTTTGGATTTTAAAGGAATGAGTACTGGCACTCACTTTTTTACTAATAAATGCAAAAGAGGCCAAGATAACATAGCGTACAAGCACAATGGGTTTTTTTGTGTAATATAAATAATAGCACCAGGCTGCAAAGGAACCATTTTTTCCCACATCCCCTGCATTCCTTACAGCTCATGAGACTACAGCATAGGATTACTTTAGCAACCATGACAACCCCAATATATTGGATATGTGCATTGACCAGATCACCATCTCCTGCGCTCCCTGCAATTCATTTTAATTAATGCCTCAACTTTGGAACACGCACTCCCCCAGGCTCAGTCCTCAGCACATTCAGTATCCTAATGTACCAGACAAACAGGCAGGAGCTTTGGCCAGTAGTGGTTTTGCTTTGGCCATAAAAATACAAATAAAGGAGTGCGGCAAAGTTCTGCTTCTGTAATGTCGGCATGTAAAAAAAAAATATTTATTTCTATTCAGAGGTTCAGACTAAAAGTTTTAGGGGAAAATCTACATCTTTTTGGAAGTCTGTGGCATTGCACTAGCATAAAACTAGGGCAATGTAAGAGTGAATCAGGGCATGGGATCATACCTCTAAACTGCCCTTCATTTTAGACCCAAATTTACTATTTGGTATTCTCTCCTTTTTGCTCTTGTAAAGAATTGAGCATCAGAACCACTGAGTCAGGTAACAGTTTTAGAGATTGGGATAAGTTTCTTTAGCAAAAATAGCATTATCATGGGAAAGTTCTTGCACTCTGACTTCCTATTCCCTCTCCCTGTCCCAAATTTGAGCTAAGCGAAAGAGAGTTAGAGAAACTACCATGATTCAACAAGAAGTGACTGAAATGAATGACAGCTGTGCTGGTAGGATGGTGTAGGTGATTAGCTTTGAGCAGTGAATGAACCCAAATGGCTATGACCGCTTAGAGCCTAGATGTCCGGCAAACACACCATTCTACACAGACAGTGAAGATGAGAAGGACCTAGTGAAGGCTACTGCTTCTGCAGTTCTCTGTTACTGCAAGACAATGTACTGTACAATGAGGCTTACAGTGGGGGGTTGTCACAGCAGATTGCTTCATGGCCCTTGGGACCTGTGGCAAGCATCCAGTAGCTTCTTGCAGTTCCCCTAATTGTGTTTGTTTGCAACATATAATGCTATAACAAACTAAACCCTTTTCCCCCTCCTACAAGGAACTGAAAATAAAGCCAAAAGGGAGTTGACACTCCATTTGCCCTCTTAAAATTATGCCAAAGATCTAACTCTTTTCTGTTTGAAAGTGACCATGAGATTTAACTACAATATTCCCACAGTGATGACTGCCCTAACAAGCATTTTACTACAAAAAACTCTAATCCCTGGACTTTACCTTCATGGTCATACGTTCATGAGGAGCCTCTGATAATTTTCCAGAGACTTTAACTGGCCTTGTCAAGGGAGTTAATACATTTGGTTTACATTCTATACAGTTCACACATAGTTATCTACACCCTGATCCGCAAAGGTAATTAGACCAACATTAAGTACCTATATACCTTAAGGATCTGGGCCCTAATGCTCATCTAGCTGTGATGCCCAGATATTTTGTCTCCTATCTTTCTTTGTGCCCTTTAGACAAGAAACACTGCCTTATACCTGCTGTGCTCTTGTGTGCCGCTACATTTGTTTGGTTATTATGTGTCCTTTGCCCAACAGGTCACTGTAAGCTGGCTTGCAAAATGTATTTTCTGTATATTTTATTCAAACTGAATTCTGAAAGGAAAATATTTTAAAACAAATTATAAACAAACTGTATTTATGTTGCTTGTGTTGTAGAATAAAGAAGCAAATGCAAAAAAAATAGTATCTAAATTTTGTTTTTGATAGGACAGTATCATATAATCCTTTCACAGTTCAGTCAACCGAAGGAGCAGAGTGGGGGAACCATTCAATACTTGTTATTTAGTGATATAGGCTGCAATTTTTAGAGCTGACCTCGGGGATTTAGCCACCCAACTCCCATTGAAATAAATAGGAGTTGTGAGACTGAGGCACTTTTGAAAATTTTACCCTAAATCCCATCTTCAAAAGGGACAAAGTATTTATGTGCCTAAAGATGCAAACTGGCACCTTGTGGCATATTCAAAAGTGGCATAGGTGCCTAACTCCCATTTAAATCAATGAGAGCCCTTTGGCTTTGATTTCAATGAGAGTTAGGTACCTAACCTGCAGAGATGCTGGTCCATGAGGCACCTCACTTCATGTTTAGGTGCCTACGTGTCTGAAAATACTTGTTCCCTTTGAAAATGGGAGCCTAAGTCATTTAGGCAATTTTTACCCTAAATCTAATCAGTTTTTGAAAACCCCAACCATAGTTCAGCAAATATATAGCAAATCTAATTTGTATTTAGCTAGTTTGTTACACTCAGCAACCAAAGTATATGCTTTAAAAAAAACAATTCTTGATCATTCTTTGAATTTAGATCTATGCCAACAGCAACTTGAGAACACTAGTTGCTACATTGCCAGATAATTTACTATAGTGTCACCATAGTAAGAGAAACCTAAGGTACAATAACCTGCCTTGGATGTAAAATGTAATAATTATCATTGAGCATGCTGGCTAGTTTTACTCAGAGGAGGAGGAAGTACCAGATATACTCCACCAAATCAACAGTGCCAAGGTCCCAAAAACTGGAAGTTAGAAAGGGGCTGCCATCCTCACCATATGAGGTGTACAGCTGGCAGATGGCGCGAAACCAGATTTTGGGTTGCCATACAAGTTAGAAGCCACAAACAAAGATAGCACCAATGGCACCTCTCTCCTTGAGCCACTCCTGCCTGTTATAAGCAAAACGCAAGGACAGCTGGAGCTGCTCAAAAAATAGGGACACTTTTTCCACAGTGGCTGCTGCCAGACTTGTCAAGCCCTTGTGTTGGTCAACAAACTAAAAAACATTTTCTACATTGTCAACATTTTCCCCATCCCCCCATTTAAAAAAAAAAAAAGACAAAAATTTGCTTAAGTTCAAAATATTTTAACCAGCTGCAAATACAATGAATTGTTGTACTGGTGTAATGAGAGTGCGGCCTCTGGTTTTGGGCGCAGTACAAAGAAGCAGTTACATTAACACAGACCTGGACCCCACAATCCTTGTTCACATCAAACTCCTATTGCACTCAACAAGTGTTTTGGAATCTAAAGCAAGGCAGGATCTGTCCCCTTGATGTGTATAACAGACCCTTACTTCCATTGGGCTTTTGTGCAAAGAGAAGTGTATTAAAGCAGATTACAAAGGAATAAAATGTGGGCATTATGTTTTAATAATCTAATGGCACTTTTGGCAAAAAGTAAGGGGGCGTTAAACCCAACATCAGGGTCCAATTCCATTCTGGCTAATTACATTTTGCTGCCTAAAACTCTCACGTAACTCCAATTAGATTATCTTCATTTCCTCCTAAACAGTGTTGCTGGAACAGAATGGCTATTGGGTAAATCAACATAGGAGGTGCAGTAGCTCCTTTTCAGGGGGAGTGACTCCCAGTCTCTACAAGGCCTGTCTTCTCTGTTGCACCATTCACGTCAGTGGCATGATGCTTGGTTTAGACCAGTGTCTGTAAAGTGCATTGCACACATAAAATAGAAAGTATCAGGTTTCTTTCAGTTACACAGAGGATATTTGTTCTTCCTCCGTGTATTGGCTTAAATTCCAACCGTTTGTCAGGAAAGTGGCTGTGATAAATATTTAATAGGTAGGGGGTTTTAATCTCAAGCGCTGTGTCCTTCAGGAGAGTCAGTGACCTCATAAAACAGACAGAAGAAAAATACAAACTTAATGCATTGCTTTGGCTTTCATTAATTGACCGGTGAACAAAACTTCCCATTATCTCATGCATATGAGACTACTTTACCTAATCCTTTCATCAACTATACATTCTCTTTTATTTATAGTTGCCTGATTTAGCAACATGACAGCCACTGTACCATACACCACTTATTTTGGCCAATTGTGCAAACAGTTCTGTCATCAACTAGTCATTCCCCCCCGTAAATTCTATAATTTTAGTTTTCATGTTAGTTCTGGGAGATGCAAATGTAGGCGTTGAACATATGAGAAGGTGTTCTCAGTTTCCAGACTTGAAAGCAAGTCTCTCTATTTTGGAGCATTCCTGTCTGCACAATTGCATCCTGATTTGCGAGCAGACGAGAAATGGATCCCACTTTTTACAACCCACTTGCATTGAGAATAGTTCTAAGATCAAGATGCAGGGGTAAAAACCTTCCTTTCATAGCGATTTCTAGTTTCTTCCATCCTTATTCCAACCATCATCTCTCGAGATACTCCTCAGTATGGTTTCAAAATAGAACAAAACTCAATTTGGGTAACATTTACAACACTGAATGTGAAGCAGGCCCAAGACTGAAGGAAAAGAGGCTGTGCTGACCTTTTGGGCGTGAACATCCAGGGCATGAACTGGGGACCATGTGGTTCCACTTAGTCAGGTAAATCTGTTTATTGTAATATTTTGAATTTCCATATAACTGTCGCTCCTGATTTAGCCCAACGCACTTGACAAACAAATATATAGCATGCCACAGAGGAAATAACTACATTAATAGAGAATGAAGGAATTTCCCTCCATTGCAAAGCTCCTCAGGTGCCCCAGAGCAGAACTTCCTCAAGCACGCCTTAGGAGGCTGCAAAAGGGCTCCTTCCTTTTGCACACACGATACAGAACCTAGCAGAGAGAAACCCTCTTTGGGCCTTCCTCATGTTCAAAATAGCTTTGGGGATGAACCAGAGTAAGGTCTCTCATTTGCACCATGCAAAGGCCACAGTAGTGCCTGCTATACCCCCTTTGAATATTACACGTTCCAGAGGGACTGAAACAGTAGTTTAGTGCTTGCCATAAGGAATCCAATTTTAATAAGCTCAGTGTACATCTGCACGGATCCCTAGCAAGCCCTTCCCCATAGCAGGAGTTCTCAACCTTTTACTCAGCCACCCCCCCCCCCAATATGCTAGATAAACTCCCCGGCCCATCTGTGCCACAACTACTGGGCCAGCATTAGGGGGTAGCAAGCAAGGCAATTGCCTGGGGCCCCATACCACCGGGGCCCCCACAAAGCTAAGTTCAGCTTCAGCCCCAGGTGGCGGGGCTCAAGGCCCCCGACTTCAGCCCCAGGTGGCGGGGCTCAAGGCCCCCGACTTCAGCCCCAGGTGGTGGGGCTTCAGCTTTCTGCCCTGGGCCCCAGCAAGTCTAACACTGGCCCTGCTTGGCAGCCCCCCTGAAACCTGCTCGCAGCCCCCCCAGGAGGCCCCAGACTATTGGTTGAGAACCACTGCCCTAATATCAGAGGGGTAGCCGTGTTAGTCTGGATCTGTAAAAAGCAACAGAGAGTCCTGTAGCACCTTATAGACTAACAGATGTATTGGAGCATAAGCTTTCGTGGGTGATTTCGTCAGACGCATGTGAATCTCCTAGGATGTGCAGGAGTGAGCCCTTCCCCTGTGCATCTTAGCTATTAGCATTCTCTGCACTTCCTACACAAGTCCCCAGAGCCCTCCCTCAGATTTTAACAAGGCCTATAGGATTACTTCTCACAGCCCCAGGTATCCAGGAGTCACAGCAGATATATGGATGGACTTTTCTCTCTGTGGGCAAGTTAGTCACCCAATACATGACCCATGAATACTTCCTTAGCTACATCCAAAGCCCATGGAAATCTTTCCATTGGTTTCACTGGGCTCTTTTAGGAGTTTCCATTTAAAACAAAGCTAATGTGCAGATTCAGCATGTGACTGCAACTGCTCAGAAATGAGTCAAATTTAAATCAATATCCTATGAAACAAGAAGAGCCCTTCTGAAGGAAGGAGTTTTCCATGCCCAGTTTCACTTTGCAATCCCCATGCTGTTCAAAAAGAGAATGCTATAAAAAATTTTTCCTAGAATGGGGAACATGCATTTTGTCCCCACTCTCACTACATTCAAGCAGCTGAACCATTTTCTCTCTCACCACTTCCATGAAGAGTGCAATACGATGGTGTTCATCCTAAACAACAGGACCGGCTTTAGGAAGTGCGGGGCCTGATTTAACGGGGCCCAGGCAGGGATGACTCACCCGGCGGCGCTCCGGGTCTTCCGCAGCACTGAAGGACCCGCCGCCGAAGACCCGGTAGGGAACCGCCCGGTGAGTACATCCCCCCCCCCATCCGACCCCCACCCATGTCCTGCCCCCGACTGCCCCCCTCAGAAACTGCAACCCATCAAACCCCCCCCCACTCCTTTTCCCCGGACCACTCCTTCCCAAGACCCCCCCACCCTAACTGCCCCCCCAGGACCCCACCCCCTACCCAACTCGCCCTGCTCCCTGTCCCCTGACTGCCCCGACCCCATCCACCACTACCCCGACAGACCCTCGGAACTCCCACGCCTACCCAACCCCCCCTTCCCCATCCCCTGACCGCCCCCCCAGAACCTCTGCCCGATCCAACGCGCCCCCCCCTCCCCCACCGACCTCTTACCATGTCCCCGGGACTCCCTGCCCCTGCCTTATCCAACCCCGCCCCAGCCCCGGCCTCTTACCATGCCGCTTACCCGCGCCAGGACCGGGGCTGCGCCGCCCGGCCAGAGTCGGGGCCAGGCCAGAGCCGGACAGGGCCATGCCACGCCTCCCTAGAGCCCTCCTTGCGCCGCCCTCCCCGCCCCAGCTTACCTGCCGCTGCTTGTTTCCAGGCTTCCCACGCGAACATCTGATTCGCGGGAAGCAGGGGAGGGGGAGGAAAAGGGGCGCGGAGCTTCAGGGGAGGAGAGCTGGGGCCGGGGGCGGGGTGGACAGCTGCCAGAGCTTGGGAACTGGCTCCAGCTCACCACTGGGCACGGGGCCCAATTCGGGGGAATCGGGGGAATCGGCCTAAAGCCGGCCCTGCTGAACAGTAAAGGGTGTAATTCAATTAGAACGCCCTAGTGCATTATCCTCATGCTGTGAGCTGAAGTATTATGAGACTACAATAGCAGTTATTACTTAGGACTGTAACTTTTGGATTCATCAGACAAACAGGGAAGGGGCATGAGAGCAACTCAAGATCATAGGCCCTGAGCTCAAAACATCCAGCTTCTCCTCATGGAGCTCAAAAACAGAGTCAGAGTCATCCCTGAAAGAACCATCTACAGCCGTCTGAGACCAGCAGAGATTCAGTTACATTCCCTTTCCTCCAGCACAAATCCAAAGAAAATAAAGTGGGTATGGGTGAGAGGGCCAAGAGCTTCTGGCACTTTGTGCTGGATTTTTGGCTTGCATTTCTGAAAACAGGAGCAGAGATTTGGAGGATGGGCTTATTTCAAGTGCATTCCATGAAAAAGGTTCCTTTTTGTGAAGAACACAGTACTGAGATACAAAAAAGTAGTCAATTTCCTTTAGCTCTACGTTTTTATAATCCACCAGGAAACTATTTGTTGCTGGGAATGTACTTCTAATATCACAGAACATCCATGTCCAATATATATATGTTTTAAAGTTCCTAATTTTCAGCATCCTTCCAGCAGTGTGACTACAAAATCTGTCAGAGCACCAATGGGAATTTATGCACAGAAGTCACATCCAGCTGCTAGGTGCAAAATTAACTAGTTTGTGCAGGGACTGTCTTTTACTAAACGGCTATACCAGGGGTGGCCAACCTGTGGCTCCGGAGCCACATGCGGCTCTTCAGAAGTTAATATGCGGCTCCTTGTATAGGCACCAACTCTGGGGCTGGAGCTACAGGCGCCAACTTTCCAATGTGCCGGGGTGTGCTCACGGCTCAACCCCTGGCTCTGCCGCAGGCCCTGCCCCCACTCGGGGCCGGCACCAGGCACCAGCCCTCCAAGCATGTGCTTGGGGTGGCACCTGGAGGGGGGCGGCGCTCACCTGGGGAGAGCGGGGCCGCGGCCGGGCTCGCCGCCCTCCCCCGGCGCTCCGGCCGGCCGGGGAGAGCGGGGCCGCCCTCCCCCGGCGCTCTGGCTGGCTGGGGAGAGTGGGGCCGCGGCCGGGCTCGCCGCCCTCCCCCGGCGCTCTGGCCGGTCGGGGAGAGCGGGGCCCCGGCCGGGCTCTCCGCCTTCCTCCCGGCACTCCGGCCGGTCGGGGAGAGCGGGGCCGTGGCCGGGCTCGGTGCCCTGCCCTGCTGCGCTCCCCGCCGGGGGGCAGGGGGGAGCGGCGGGAGGCTTTTTTGCCTGGGGCAGCAAAAAAGCCAGAGCCGGCCCTGCCCCCACTCCACCCCTTCCCATCCCCTCCCGTAAGGTTGCCGTGCCCTTGCTCCTCCCCCCACCCCCTGGAGCCTCCTCCATGCCACGAAACAGCTGAATGGGAGGTGGGGGGTAGGGAGAGGGAGGCGCTGATCGGCGGGGCTGCCGGTGGGTGGGATGCACGGGGCGGGGGGAGGGACGGACTGATGAGGGGCTGCTGACGTATTACTGTGGCTCTTTGGCAATGTACATTGGTAAATTCTGGCTCCTTCTCAGGCTCAGGTTGGCCACCCCTGGGCTATACACACAATGGGACCCCAGTCGAGTTGGGCCTGCTACATGCTACTTTGATGCAAATAATAATTATACATGCAATTAATCAACCGGGGCCATAAACATGGGGTTTTGCACCTGCACAAATTTTGCTGGCTGCCACAGCCCTAGTTGAGCTGCCCCTGCTAGACACTCACCAGGCAGCTGTGTTTGGGTCCCACCATGCACATGTGCTCTTAAGCTTCCCTTGGTTTGGGTAAGTTCTAAAACCAGCCCTTTCCTTAGCGTCTCTGGCACACTCCCTGGGCAGAGACTCTCTGTTACCCAGTCAAAGAAATGGAACCACATGCCCTACATCCGAAGGACCACTGCTGACCTCCCAAGATACCCGAGTTACTTAAGTAAGTTCATCCTTTCCCACTTATTTCCAGCAGCCTAACAATGGGCAGTGTTGACTATTCAGTAGTAGCAGCTACTGTAGGTAGAGGATAATACAGAAGGGAATACACTACTCTCCAAGCTATTGACTGAAATAGCGTGATATTGGCTATGAAGAAAACTCTTGCTTAGTCCATCTGAACACTTAGTGCTTGTCTACATAGGGCACAGTCCAGTCTCTAGGGGGGAAAAAATTGTAGAGCACTATAAGATGTTACACTCTAACTGCCCCATGTAGACTCATAGACTCTAAGGATAGAAAGGACCATCGTGATCATCTAGTCTGACCTCCTGCACATTGCAGGCCACAGAACATCACCCACCCACTCCTGTAATAGACCCATAACTCCGGCTGAGTTACTGAAGGCCTCAAATAATGATTTAAAAGACTTCAAGTTACAGAGAATCCACCATTTATACTAGTTTAAACCTGCAAGTGATCCCGTGCCCCATGCTGCAGAGGAAGGCAAACTAAAAGGTAACTAGGTTAACATGCACTAGGTACCTTTTAGTTCATGCCAGTGGAGTCTACATGGGGTAGTTAGCTGTGTCTATACTGCAGCTGGGAGCAAGTCTTGCACTAGTGGGGCCAGGGGCAGCTCTAGCTTTTTTGCCACCCCAAGCACGGCAGGCAGGCTGCCTTTGGCGGCATGCATGCGGAAGGTCCGCCGGTCCCACGGCTTCGGCGGCAATTCGGCGGCGGGTACACCAAAGCCGCGGGACCGGCGGACCTCCCACAGGCATGCCGCCGAAGGCTGCCTGACTGCTGCCCTCGCAGGGACCGGCAGGGCACCCCGCACGGCTTGCCGCCCCAGGCACGCGCTTGGTGCGCTGGTGCCTGGAGCCGCCTCTGAGTGGGGCTCAAGCTAGCAAACTCAAAATAGCAATGTGGACATTCTTGCTCAGGCAGAAGCTTGGTCTCTCAAACCCACCCAAACTCCTAGGCTTCAGAGCCTGACCCAGAATGTACACATTGCTATTTGTACATTATTCTTTCTGTGTGATTTTTAATCTTCAGAACAAGTGTTTCAGTGTTTTGTTCTTTTCCTTTAATCAGGAGGGGAGGTGAAGTCTCTAAAACAAACACATCACAGTAGACCTACATAACATGCTAAATTAAAAATCAACCTTAAATGTAACCATACAAATATATACAAGAAAGTTAGTATGAACAAATAGATTTTGATAGCCTTCCTCAACCAAGGAATCTCCTTAGTTTGCCATAAATGTCTTCTTTAAGTAATGGCTGTTATGGAAATGAATGATCTATGTTAGCAAAAAGACAATCTGCAAACTTGCTATTTCCAGGGCAAAAGGGCCTTCATGTCCAACTACTTGAATTAAAATACCAAAATGGAAAGCAAATATAGAGTCAAGCAGTGTTAACATGAATATTACCCCAAACAAGAAACACTACCAGCTTTCTTGGCAGGTTTTTGATTAGTTGTTATTTTGCTAGACAATAGAGGTTTCTAAATATTGTTATTTATAAAATTAAAGCAGAAAGAACAGAAGGAAGTTGAGAAAACATTCATAAGAGTCCTGTGGTAAATTTTCAGATTAATTTGTTGTGAAATAATGTTGAGTTCTTCCCAAATCCACAGTTTTAGACGCTCTACCTGATGACCTTATGGTGCTGCTACCTCATCTATTCAGTAATGACCTAGTGTTACTCTACTGATTTGGAAAAATAAGAGTGAAAGAGAAGATGAAGGCTTTGGAGCCAGCCCTGTAATACCTGTTCAAAATGTGATGTGAACATAAAGGACTGGGCAGTGATCCACCTCACCGAGTCTAAAATGCTTTGATGAGATTTCCAGAATGAACCCTAGTAAATAAATTACTGCCCACAGGATCAATGAGACAAACGTGACCAGAGGTAGAAGATCAAAATGGCTTCAAGCCTGGACAATCAGTGAGGATATCAACTCTCATAGAAAGTGAAGAAGGACAAGAAGGAAATCATTTTATAAAACATACTGCACATCCCGTATAGGGGAGAGAAAAGTGACAAAGGTTTTCGGTGTCAAAATGTTCCACACAGCAATGTAATTAATCCCCTCATGGGAAAAATATGAGTATTGGATTCCTGGATTGAATTACGATGGGCTCCACTGAAAAAGCCGTGGAGATTGAGCACTCTGATATATCTAACTGTTCATGTACAGTCCCAGCTGCTCTGGTGTTCATCAGAGCGGATCTTACATCTCTCTTGCATACATTACCTTTTCTTTTAAAAGAACACTAAATAATTAAATACCTTCATATAGGCTCTTGTGGCCAGCTCGAAACTCCAGAGATCAAAGATTATTACTTTGCAAAGCCGACCATGAAAAAAGAAAAGAAGCTGCAGGTTGAAATTTAGCTTGCCTAATTATTTTTCTAGATACTCTCTCAATCAAATCTTCTTCATCCTTTTTTAGGGGAGAAGGGGGAAGGGAAATTCTGCACAACACATAGTTTGCTATAGACTCTTTTGTGTTTCTCCTAGATTAAGCTCACTGAGTTCCAAGACAACACATGCTTTCAGGAGAACAAGCATCCTTGTTGATGGACATTATCCTTTCTACCTCGGAGACTGACACCTGAAACCAAATGCATCCAAAGATTTGAAAACAGCAGCAGGAAGCAATTGAAGACCAGCAAGCCCCGGTTCTGCCCCTTGGACTTAGGCCTCTTGAGGCAACTCCACTCTGGGCGCACCAAGCCTCAAGCAGTTCCCTCCATGCCACATCCTGCCATGTCGCCTGGGAAGGAAGAAAAGCATTCCTACACCACAGCCAGTGTCCAGGAGCCAGAGATACCCCCTAAATCCCCTGACAGCTTCAGTGAATCAAACTGTGGGGAAAACGGCAACAGCAGCCTAAGACATATCTACATTAATGTTGCTACCAATGGAGCTATGCCAGGAGTAGTACACCAGTGAGAGACTTCCAAGAACTATCTAGCAGCAACAAGGCCAGGGAGCGGCTAATCCTGTTGCAAGTTACTTCATCACTTGCAGGTATTTCAGTTAAGTAGGAAAACTGTCCCAATTAAGCAGCAGTCCTTGCCTTTAAGTAATTTTATACTTAATTTCATTCCTGGTAAAAGTGCTAATTAAGCAGGTGCTGATTATGTAGGGTGCATATGAAAACATCTGCTCAACGTACAATGGCAGTCAAAAAAGCTAACAATGTTAGGAACCATTAGGAAAGGGATAGATAAGACAGTAAACATCATAATGCTACTATATAAATCCATGGTACGCCCACACCTTGCATACTACATGAAGTTCTGGTTGCCCCATCTAAAAAAAAAAAAAAAAAAAGGATATATTAGAATTGGAAAGGGTACAGAGAAGGGAAACAAAAATGTTTAAGGGCATGGAACAGCTTCCATATGAGGAGAGATTTAAAAAAAAAAAAAAGACTGATTGTTCAGCTTGGAAAAGAGACAACTAAGGGGGGATATGATGGAGGTCAACAAAATCATGACTGGTGTGGAGAGAGTGAATAAGGAAGTGTTATTTACCCCTTCACAGAACACAAGAACAGGGTTCACCCAATGAAATTAATAGGGAGCAGATTTAAAATAAATAAAAGGAAGTATTTCTTCACACAACACACAGTCAACCGGTGGAACTCGTTGCCGGGGGTGTTGTGAAGGCCAAAACTATAACTTGGTTCAAAAAAGAATAGGTTCATAAACGGCTATTAGCTAAGATGATCAGGAATGCATCTCCACGCTCTGGGTGTCCCTAATCTCTGACTGTCAGAAACTGGGAGTGAATTACAAAGGATGGATCAGTTGAGAAATTGACCTCTGTTGTTCACTCCCTCTGAAGCACCTGGCATTGACCATTGTCTGAAGAGAGGATACTGAGCTAGATGGACCATTGGTTTGACCCAGTATGGCCATTCTTACAACAAGTGCAACCTTCTCATGGAGAGTATGTTTGGGAACATCTGATTGCAGCAGATATTTCTCAATGTCGTTCTTTTGTGATGGTAGACAGCATGTTGGATTTTGGAATAGTGATCAGCAAACTTGATAGAACTATGTACGCTACATATGAAAGAACTGTTAAAATCACCCATTCTGCCTCCCACCAATGCAGGATTTTTTTCTGTATAATTATAGGCCTGGAAGGGACCTCAAGAGATCTTCTAGTCCAGTCCGCTGCATTCAAGGCAGGCCTAAGTATTATCTAGATCATTTAATAGGATATATTTGCTAGTGGTCTCCCCCCACCCCCTGCAGTCTAGTCTTACAGATCCCAGGGTAAGAGTCTCCACAGCTTTCCTGAGGAGATTACTCCATAACCTAATACATCTCTCTATCAAGCCCTCTTTCTGATATTCAGCCTAAATTTTCCCTCTCAAAAAAACACATCTTGCTATATTTCTGTGTATCATAGTCAATAATCCCTCTCTCGCTCTGGTGTTTACACCCTTCAAATAGTTGTAGTTTGTAATTATTCCCCTCCACCCACACCTAAATCATCACTTAAACATGTATTGACTAACTCTTATTCTTATACTCTCACCTCCACACCCAGCAGAAACCAGGAAATTGCATAAGCATGTAATTTTTTTTTTTTTAAGAACCCATATCTCTTTTTTTTTTAAATTATCTATGGGATGAATGTTGTATTTTATCCAATTGCCATTAACCTCTATATACTTAACTACTTTCTCTTTTAAAATTTGTTCCAAGACCTTTTTGAGGTCAAATCAACAGGCCTGTCATTTCCCAGATCACTTTCCCCGCCCCCCCTTCTTAAAAATAGGAACTATATTAGCAATTCTCTAACCATAGTATATGACCCGAGCTTACAGGTTTTTTAAAAATCTTTGCTATTGGGTTTGCAATTTCATGTGCCAGTTCCTTTAATATTCTTGGACAGAAATTATCTGGGCCCCCTGATTTAGTCCCATTAAACTGTTTGACTTCCACCTTGGATGTGGTAATTTCTATCTCCATATTCTTGTTCCCATTAGCCACCCTGCCACTACCCAAAGCTCTTCGTTTGCCTCAGTTATTAATGAGGCAAAGTATTTGTTTAGGTCAGGGGTTCTCAAACTGGGGGTTAGGACCCCTCAGGGGGTCGTGAGGTTATTGCATGGGGGGTCGCGAGCTGTCAGCCTCCACCCCAAACCCCGCTTTGCTTCCAGCATTTATAATGGTGTTAAATATATTAAAAGTGTTTTTAATTTATAAAAGGGGGGTCGCGCTCAGAGGCTTGCTATGTAAAAGGGGTCACCAGTACAAAAGTTTGAGAGCCACTGGTTTAGGTGTTGGACCATGCCTAGATTATCTTTAATCTTCACCCCATCCTCAGTGCTTAGCGGTCCCACTTCTTTCCTTGATTTTTTTTTTTTTTTAATTTACACAGCTATAGAACCTTTTACTATTGGTTTTAATTTCCTTTTGCAAGGTCCAACTCTGCTTGGCTCTTTGCTGTTCTCACTTTATCCCTACAGTTACTGACCTCCAAGAGGTAACTTTCCTTGCTGATCCATCCCATCTTCCATTCCTTGTAGGTCTTTTGCTTTCTCTTAATCACCTGTTTGAGATGCTTGCTTATCCAGCTTGGTCTGCAACCCTTCCCTATGAATTTTTTCCCCTTGCTAGGTATGTAGGCTTCAGATAGTTTTGGCAGCTTTGACTTAAAGTAATTCCAAGCCTCTTCAACATTCAGATCCTTGAGTTCTTCAGTCCAGTCCACTTCCCTAATTCCCTTCACTTTTTAAAGTTTGCCTTTTTGAAATCAAGGAACAGTACACACAGTGTGAGCTTGGATCAGGGTGATGTTCCAGCTTTGAGTCTGCTCAATTAAATCAACAGGAGAATTCCCAGGAGCCTGCTGGTGAATGCTTTGTTAAATAATGCAGGTTTCAATTCAAAAACTTTCATCTGGATTCAGTAGTCCATGGACTTAGTATAACTTTCTTACTTTTTAGAAAGAAAGTGTCTTCTAGGGGACTGAGCATAGGACTGGGAACCAAGGCCTTTTGATTTCTAATTCCTACTTCTGATATTGATTGTCTCTGTGGCCTGGGACTTTAGTTTCCTCTTATTTGCAATAATAATTAATAGTTAAAAACTATCTACCTCATAAGAGTTTTGTGATGGCTGTATCTAAATGGCTGTATCTAAAGCCCTTTGGGGGAAAAAAGTGTTACAATACATATTGTAGAGATTACTGAAATGGAGTATAAATATTGGGAGGGGGGAAGCTTTGATCATATTGCTGAAAGATTCTTTAAAAAACAAACAAACAAACAAAAACCACAAAACCCTTCATTCGTGTCAGTGATTTAGATGAGGAGATTTGTCATATTGACAGGTTCTCATTCTGCTATGAGTGTGGTTATGCCATACCCTACTCTCAGCTCTGCTGGTTGAAAGGGAGGGAGGGAATTGAGGGGGTGGGGGGAGTAAAAGCATCCCATCACTTCCTACCCATCCCCAGTTCAGGCACTACTAATCTTAGGAAAATGTGCTTATTTTAGTAGTCATCACTGTTTAAATTCATAGCCATTATTATTACTACATGTATATAAGGATCAATACATTGGGTATATTTACTGTACGAGTGTATTTTGGAAACTCCATCTGACAGCTTCTCAAACACTGCTCGTCTCTTTAACAAGAGAAATAAGATCATGCAGACCAAATATCATCACATGAATGACAACACATAGGATATAGCAGTCTACAAATTCTGTGAAAGAGTACTAGAAAAAGTCAATATATACATATCTGCTGGTTTGGAATCACATTCCAGTCTCCAGAGACTAGTAGAGGAACTTATTAAACGATTATCATCAGGCATTTTCTAAGCTTCTTGAAGAATTGGGCTAGTGTCAGATGACTAAAAGTGCAGATTTGTTTCCAGTCTTTAAACAGGGGAAAAGAGAGCTATCTTGACTCTCTATGTCCAACTACAGTCCCTAATCAAGTAATGAGGCAACTCTTCTCCTTTAGCACCTAGAAGATAGAGACATTAAGAGCAATAAGTAGCATGGGACCAACAACGAATAAAGCATGAAGACATGATAAAGCTAGGAAGACATGATCAGGTTTCATTGATCCAACTTACTGAATCAGCAGTGAAAGTTAAGACAGTAGAGTGGATATCGTACTTGGCCTTTGCTAAAGCATGAGACACTGCCTCACAAAATTCTATTAGAAAAATTAAATCAAATAGGCTTGAACAATGGTACTGTTAAATGGATTCAAAACCAATCAACAGATTGTAGGCAAAGCAGAATCATAGATGGCAATGACTGCACTTAATTCGGCTCAGTTGTTTTAGCGAGGTCATGCAATGGTCATTGTTGGATCCTACTTTGTTAAATGTTGTCATTAACGATCTTGGAAAAGGAAATATAAATGCACATTAACTACATCTATGCACAATACAAAGTGAAGGGGAATTGCAGACACATGAGAGTCAAGAGAGAAAATATAAATGGATCGAAAGAGATTAGAGAAATGGCAGGAATTAAAGTGAGATTCAACCTGGAAAAATGCTGTCTAACACATCAAAGAGAAAAGAATACAAAACACAGCTATGTAACAGGAGGGAGATGTTTGGAAAGCCATATTGCTGAGAAAGGCATGGATTTAGGGGCTAGAGAATGAATTATAAGTTTGCAGTTATGAAGAGCTGACCTCACAACTTGTGGGTCCACATCAATAGTGTTGGAAAGGAGCATCTGTGAATTGTCTCCATGTTGATCAGTTAGAAAAATTGGGCTTAAAAATGTACCTTAATTGTGAGCTCAACTGCAAGAAGTATGTAAAAGTTCATAAGATGTTACACATGGGCGACAGGTGGAGCTCCCCTTCGGGGAGGCTCCCTTCCTAGGGTTGCCAATTTTGGTTGGATGTATTCCTGGAGGTTTCATCACATGACAATCTTTCATTAAAGATAAATCTTTAATTCCTGGAAACTCCAGGACAATCCTGGAGGGTTGGTAACCCTATCTCTTCCACCTGTGCCCACCCCTTCCTCCTCCACCCCCACCCCCCCACCGCCGGAGCTTTGAGGTCCCCCACCTCTGCGGCCAGAGGAGCCCAGGGCCAGCTGGAGGCCCCCAAGCCATACCATGGGAAAAGCTCTTGTTTCTCCTCTTCTAGGAGAAGAGCCTCAGCTTTTGATATGTGCCATGCAGGTTCTGGGGTGGCTGAGGAGGTGGTGTGTGCTACTCAGCTGGAGTCCAGGGAGATTACTGATGAACCCAGGAAGCTGAATAGTAGATACTGCCACCTTAGCCACCCTAGAACCTGCATGGGGCATAATAATAAGCAAAAACTTCCCCTCCAAACCCGCAACCAGCGTCCGGCAGCTGCAGCTGTGCCAGGGCAGTCTTAGCCTACCATGGCCTATTATACCCACCGCCCATGATGTTACAATAACTTACAACAACAAATGTGGATGGGAAAAAGTAGGAAAGGGAGACAGAAAGAGTGAATTAATTAGTCTAAACAAAAAGGCCTACTGATGTAACTCAAGGACTGTGTTAAGATCACGCTTGGTAAACAAGAAAATGTGGGGTCGGAAATCAGTGAAACAAAATTGGTGTCAGAAACTAGGCCTAATTGGTGGACAAAAATAATAAGGGGATGTGCTATCACTCCCTTTTTGGGTCCTTAAAGAAAAAGACATTGGGGTGAAAATAGGGAAGAATAGATGGAGGCTACTGAAACAAGCTTCACCATCATGGCTGCCACCCCACCATCTCCTGGGACCCCTCAGACCTTCTTCATCCTAATCCTTAGAGATGTCCTGACCAAACGAGGTCAGAGAGAAGGAATGAGATGATATTGCCACCTCTGCCAACTGACTCCCAACTACCACGTGGGATGAAACGGATCAGACTTTAACAACAGCTCCAGCCTATCTCAGCTAACCTTCTCTTTTCCTCACAAGGAGAGTCATTGCCATCTTTGATACCATCCAAGAGCCTGTCAAACAAGCGGGGGAGGGGGGATAATTTCCTTCTAAAACCTCTCTCCTGCTATAGGGAAGGGGAACAAGGGATGGTGTTAAAATGAAATCCGTATTGAGTACATTTCAAATGCTTTTACTGTTTTTCCTTCTTCTCTTTAACATTATAGAAAGTTTAACAGGATTTTTAATGGTGAGTTTGCCATGGTACTAAGCAGATTGTAGAACAAACCCCAAACTTGTTGAGTGCTGCACAGTGACTGGGTTATGTTAACACCTTTAACCCATGTATTCCACCTGAATTAATAGAACAGATTTCACTCTGCAAGGGAGAGATTGTGGCAGGAGGTGGGTTTTTCAGCCTTCATTCCTGCTGCCAAAGAGGATGAAATCTGGATTGATGATGAGCTTAACTCATCCAGGTCTTTCTGCTGGAGGAGATGATCTGAACAGGTCCTGAGTGGATGAGTTAGTACAGTCACTTGGGGTAGGTCTACACCACAATAAAAAGCCTGCAAAACGAGTCTCAGAGCATGGGTCAGCTGATCCAGGGTCATGGGGCTCGGGCAGAAGGGGCTAAGAATAGCTATGCAGACATTTGAGTTCAGGCTGGAGCCTGGGCTCTGAGAACCTTTCCCCCTTGGAGGGGTCTCAGAGCCCAGGCTCCAGCCTGAACATCTATACTGCAATTTTTTAGCCTCACTCTACAAGCCTCATGAGCCTGAAGCAGCTGACCCAAGCCAACCACAGGTCTTATTGCAGTGTAGACATACCTTTGAATGCTTGTATCTTAGGCTAGCCTTGGAGTGATGTTATACAGAGTTATGAGTCAGGGCACGTAACAAAAATGGTGAACTTCAGAACCTTAGAAAAAAAACAGATGTCCTCTAATAATGGACAAGTCTCAAAAGATTCAGCACTTTAGTATGGATGCTCATCTGAACTGTATGAAACATTTATATTATATTCAGAGTAATGGAAAGAAACTGGCAAAGGAAAACAAAATCTGTATTCAGTAGGGACCACTTCAAATTCAATATTTGCACACCTCAATATTGGTCTATAGTAACGTAGTATCCACCTCTGTTTCTTTAGAATCTTCTAAGCACAGAGATACTGCAATTCTTGCAGTTGTTAGAGGTGGTGAATACAGTATTGAATTTGTAAATGGTCCCCAATTGATTCAGAGAGTCATCTGCATTTAACATCTGTATCAGAAATTCTATTGAATTAGCTTCTCTCTGTGATCCAGAAGGGGTTTTAGTTCAGAAGGTCAGAGTTCAACTTTATTGTTAATTGTTTAACCTTTAAACCTTAGGTTTAATTGCTAGTAACAACATGGTATGTGTGTCTGGACTTCTATAAAAATGCATAAAAATAGGTAGAGAGGAGACATTTTTATGGTCCATTTAGCTATCAACTTTTGTAAATCCAAAAAAATCTCAACCATCAGTTCCAAAGACATATAGGGAAAGGAGCCGCAAAGAACTTTGATTCTGACTCGAGTGGAGCTTTGTAGATTAATTCATTTACTTTGACATATTCCTCATCTTTCAAAGAGGTTTTGAAGAAATAGATTTATCTAGCTAAGCATTTCTAATGCACTTGTCCCCGTAAAAATAAGCTCTCTACACATAAATCATGAACCATCAGTTCTGCCACTATCACTATGGAGTCAAACTCCCTAGATGCTTTTGAAAATCCCACTAGACACCTAGCTCAAATCTCTAGGCACCTACACACCTTTAAAAATCTGGCCCTCAGTGACTATCTTTCAGGAGGAAAGCTGCTGGACTTGCTTTCCAGATTCTTTATTGGGGGAAGGCCTTTGTAAAGCAATGAGACAAACATCCAAAAGCTGGCTAGAATCAGGTTCTACCTCATCTCTGGTGGTATGAAACACAAGAAATGCCAGTGAAGCTTGATCATCAGAAAAATCATCAAAGGATTAGTCATGTAATTCTCGTACATAGTCGGTTGCAGGGCTGCTACTAGCAGGTCAGCTTTCTGTACCAGATATGGACTGGCTACAGTGCTTCCATCATGGGGAGTGAGAGATGTGTTCTCTCTTAGATACTTTAAGGCACTGTTACCAGTTCAGGTACGGTATGTTACACATAGCATGACCTAGGGACAGTGGTGCAAGTAGATTTTAACTCTTACTAGTACAGTACTGACCCCCTGAACACTCCTCACAAAAAATGTTTCGTGACTAGAGCCCTGCGCGGATAGAAGTTTATACCCGTCGATGTGGATATCCGCAGATAGAAATCTGTATCTGCTGAACCACAGGGCTCTCCTGGGAAGCGCAGCAGCAAAAGGAGCAGAACGTGGGGCTGCCACTCCCAAGAGCCAGCGCCCTATGCAGGCAGCTCCTCTGGCGTGACTGTTCCGCCCCCAGCCCTTCCACGCAGCTGTGTCTCCTGTCTGGAGTCTGTACAGCCCTGCCGGAGGACAGGGCTGGGGGTGGTACAGCTGCGCCAGAGGAGCTGCTCGCATGGGGCACTGGCTCCTGGGAGCGGCAGTCCCATGTTCTCCTCCTTTTGCCGCCGCAGTTCCCGGGAGAGCCCTGTGGTTCAGCGGATACAGATTTCTATTCGTGGATATCTGCATCTGCGAGTATAAATTCATATCCGCGCAGGGCTCTATAATTAATTCTTGAAAATGTGACTTTCCAGTATGGTGTACTGGCAATAAATGTCTTAATGGTACGGTGTACCTGACCATACTGGCTTACTTGCACCACTGCCTAGGGTGGAACTTTATAATACCATTTTAGCATTCCATCACAGGGCCTACCTTCTACCAGGAGCGCCGCCAGCTTTTCTGCCGCCCTAGGCGGCGGCGGCGGCAGGTCCCGCCCCGAAATGCCACCCCCCACAGAGGCAGCGAAAGGTCCTGCAGCCGAAATACCACCGCGGTCGCCACTCCCCAAATTGTAGCGGTCGCCTAATGGGTTGCTCCGGCCCTGCCTACTACAGAAAGCAGTGAATGGCTGGGAGTCACTCTTCACCCTTGAAAGTCAGAGGAGATAAGATGCAATGTGATATAGTAGAGAATAGGGACTCAAGAGACCTGAGCTCTATTCCCAGCCCTACCACTGACATGCTGTGTAACCTCTGTTTCCCCTCCACCTTTTGTCTTGCTTATTGATATTGTAAGCTCTTTGGGACAGGGACTTTTCTTATTATGTGCTTGCATAGCCTAGCACAGTGGGGCCCTCCTCTCAGCTGAGGACTCAAGGCACTACAGTAATACAAATGGATGGCTGCTACACAATATAAGGTCTGTGTCAAAGTTGCTTTCTGCAGAGTCTAAGAGTGGAGCAAAGATGCTGTATTTACATTTTGTATGCTTTAAGAACAATCGGTTTTATTTTCTAGGCAAGATTTCCAGTTATTAATTTAATAATGTCATTAATAAATATGCATTTTTATTCTGTATGTTTTTCCTTCTGTGCACACAATTATTGTTTCTGTATAAAGTCTGTAAATAAGCTTATTTACCAGAACAAGATTGATACATACATACATTCTATATACGTTCAGCATCTTTTTTGGCCCTCCTACAAAAACACACTCCTGTCTTATCTCACACCAGAAGGAGAAAAGAAGAGCAATATTACCCATTTCTTTTCTGAATCTGAGAACAGTTTGACTCATTAAAGGGGGAAGCTGTATGGAGTTTGAGCTAAGTGCTAAATTCTGGTCTGAGGGCACATAATGAGAAGATCATACAAGTACCAGCTGGTGACAAGCTAAATATCAGCAAACAATAAGTCGATTAAGCTGTGGAAATGAAGGAATGGATGAACAATGAAGAGAAAGGGATGAGGAAGTACACTAAGGCCCCAATTCAGCAAGGTACACATGTATGTGCTTAGTTTTAAGCATATAAATAGTCCCATTGTGAAGTCAATAGACCTAAATTCTGCTTTGGCAGGAGGAATGGACTGGATGCTTTAACAGGGCTTTTCCCTATCTCTAAATCCTTTACTTCTAACTCCTCATCTGTAATATGATACAATCTGTGAGATGCTTAAGCATGTGCCTAATTTTAAACATAGGAGTGGTGTTGCATAGCCCTCGCTGAATCAGGGCCTTAGTCTCCCAAAGCAATTTAGTGGTGGTTTTGAATCATTCAAAAGTAAGCTGAATAAAAAACACACTAGAAGATGCACTGAAGGGAACAATGGTGACTTGGCAAGAGGCAGACTACATGATCTAAGAGCTCTTTTCTACTTGCAGATGTTATTATATATCGCTTTGAAGTAAAAACATTGCTTGCCTCTGCATCTCTATAGATAGAGTGCTGGGAAGAGCAGAGTGCACAACCCAGCAGTTAATTTTAATTATTGATTGAGATATTTACTTATGGCTTTTGTATGAAATTGCATATAAATGTCTTGTAGATTATTTGAGTAGAAGGTAGATGGCTGGAGAATAATGGTCCCTGATGGAAAGGCAGAAAACAGACCAGGATAAAGAAATGTGTTTATTCTTCAAGTCAGGAGGCTCCCTATAGGTCTATGAGACAGAGGGCCAGATTAGCCACTCTGTTACATCCGTTTTACACTTGTGTAACTCCACTGATTTCAGCTGAGTTACACTGGGGTAACAGTGATGTAACAGAGTGGAGAATCAGGCCCATAGTCTGCTTTGGATATGCCAAGCAAGCTTATGCACATTAGCTAAAGGCCTAATCCTCCAGCCATTGAAATCAAAGTCAAAGTTTCCATTCACTTCCAATGTGTGAAATCAGGGCCTAAGACAGCAGCAGAGATAGGGTGGCCAGATGTCCCGATTTTATAGAGACAGTCCTGATATTTTGGGCTTTTTCTTATATAGGCTCCTATTACCTCCCACCCCAGTCCCGATTTTTCACACTTGCTGTCTGGTCACCCTAAGCAGAGATAACATTTACAACACTGCCAGCGCTACCCCAGGAAGCAGAGGCTTTTGACAGCATAAATACTTTCTATCCATTCAAAGGAAGATCTATTATAGTAATAACTAACATAGCACTTTTTAGTCTGAAAAATTCCCAAAATGCTTCCAAAAAAACAAAAACAAAACAACAAAAAGCCACCAAATACAGGAAACCAGTGGCACTGATGCTAACTCTCAGCTATTTAATCAACACACAACAGCTTAGGACAGGAAGTGAAGAAAAATATCATATACTTTTGAAAGTGGAGGGGGATTTTAAAGTGGGCAGAATGTACATTAGAATGTGGCTGTGACATCAAAGTTAACATAATGTTGGGTCCTCATTCCCAGTTCGCTGAGTGAACAAATTGCTGTGGCACCTGCCTGTGGGTTACGGGAAGGAGGACATTTCTTACCTTTCTGTTGCTGTTAGTTTCTGTTTTATTATTTGATACCCAGCCTGCCTAACCTAATGTAACTCACTACCCACTCCCTCTCTCCCAAATGTGTTCCTTCTGCTGCTGCTGGAGTGTCACTGACTGGAGAAAAGCCTGGAAAATTCTCTCAGAAAGCACATTCACAAGAGGCAAACACCACTCATAACAAGAGTCCATCACAAGATTCAAGGATTTGCCTTCAACTCCAACATTCATGAACTTAGGTTTTCAGGTCTGTTCAACACACCTCCCTTGCTTTTACACAGTGTAGAAATACTGTATGCCTTGGAGGGCTCCGCAACTTCAAGAAAGATTTATAAGTTATAGCAGTGCCAACGAAGATCAACAATGATGATTAAGAGTTCAGAGAGCTTGACTTTAGAGAAAAGACAGAAGACCATTTGCTGAAGCTTAGCTAAAAGGGGGATAACACTATATATTGCAAATATTGGAAGGACAAATATTAAGGGAAAACAAAGTGTTTTAGGATGAAGAGGAATAATCAGGCTGAACTCAACAAGGGACAATTTAGGCTAAGTTTAGGAAAATTTCCATAACACAGATTCTCTAGAAAAAAAGTCTCTCAAGGGAAATGGTGGAATCTCATTGTGGAGTTCTTCAAAACAAGGCTAGGTAGACAAAACACTGAGGAATATCCTGTAGGTACCGTGCTGCTTTGGCAAGAGGAATAGACTGGATGCTCTAAATAGCCTTTTTCTATCTAAATTCTTTGCTTCTGACTGCTCATCTGACAATATTCTAACAGGTTGAAAATGTTTTGGAATTTGTTCCCCTATCTCAGTTGCTAAAGATTACAAGAGTGCTTAATTTGTCAGGCAACATTATTGGCCAGATTCTCGGCTAGCACAAGTCAGTGTAGCTCCCTTGACTTCAACGTAGCTATTCCAACATACAGCAGAGAAGAATCAGGCTCTTTAGGTACAAATTGGTTTTGCTCCCAAAAGCACTTATCAGCCTTTTTGCTTGTTTATTTAAATTACACAAAAAGGTTGCTGTTCAGTGTTCAGACTTCTCAACTTCAAACAAGTCCAAATCTTGAGATGGTTGAGAACCTACAGAAACAAGTGGACTGTTTTTGTTTTTTGTTTTTTTAAAGGACAAAAGAGAAAGAGAACATTTTCCACAGAGCGTGAGAGATAAAGGGTCTTCCTGTCACAAGAGTACATGTAGCTTTTCAGGAAGAGACACTACAATTAAAAGTGGTAATACATCTTTCATTTGTTATTTAACATTTATATTGTGGTAGGCTCAATCAGGTTGTGTCTTATGTACTCTTCCAACACAGCAGCCATTATAACAAAGTAAGTGTGACATTAGATGGAAGAGTAGGAGCAGAGACAAGAGACAAGTGTCATAGTTTCCAGGTTAGCTGCACATTGGACACCCTCCCCCCCCCCCCAGTCTTTGAGGGCACCCACTTAAGGTTTCAGGCTAAAATCTCCAAAGATTCCGTCCCCACTGGGCATACTTTAGTGCAGGACTGAGCAGGATTTTCCCTACAATTGCAGCTTTAGCTGCTATATGTCGGGTTAGAGACTCTCTCCTGTGCTCTCAATAATCCCCACACTGGGCCCAGGCAGTGTGATTAATAGATTATAAAACCAGAAGTGGTCACTTGATAATATAGTCTGACCTGTATAATACCTGTACAGGCCACAGAACTTCCCTCAATTAATTCTTGTCTAGATCCTATCTTTTAAAAAATATCCAGTCTTGAATTGCAAGTTTCCAGTAGAGGATCCACCACAACCTTTGGTAAATTGTTCCAATGGCTAATTACTCTCATTGTTAAAAAATTGCTCCTTATTCCTAGTCTGAATTGGTCTACCTTCAATTTCCAGACATTGTATCTTACCATACTTTTGTCTGCTAGATTGAAGAGCTCTCTAATATCAAATTTCTGTTCCCCATGTAGATAAAGGAGGAAGTTGCCTGATTCAAATGCAGATGGGACAAGAGCCAGACCTAAGGAAGGAGTAGATTGGGACTGGAGGCTGCAGGGAAGGAGAGGGAAAATAGATTAGGAGTTGCGGGAGGGGACACCGTGGGAAAAGGGGACTGGGACTGGGGACAAATTGGACTGAGGAAATGAAGTGGAAGAAGGGGGGATAGAACTGATGGAGGATCCAGGGTGAAGAGAAAGAACTGGTGCTGCCTCAGCAAAGAGACTGGGATAAGGAGCCAGGAAAGGGAGAGACTGGGACAAGGAATCAGGAAGGGACTGTGGGGGGGCAGGGGAGGATACGGTTACTGGATGAGGAGCCTTGGACTGGCAGCCAATGGTAATTGGCAATATGGACAGGTGGGAGGGGAAACAAGAGACAGACTGGATGAAGGGAAACTGGGGGAAAGGGGGAAACTGGGACTGGCTCAGAAAGGAGCGTGGAACTGGATGCATGGAGGGAAGATGGGTATTGGGATGGGGAGTTGGGAGAGGTAAGAATAGGACTTCTGGGCAAGGAGACTGGGACTGGGATGAGAAGCCTAAGGAGTGGAGACTGGGACTGGGTGTCAGTTCAGCAAATATCTGTAAGACCCACTGGCAAAATAGATGTCTCATTCCTACCTAATGCAGTTCCACACCAAGGAGAAACTACTACTGCTGCATTCAATTATTCCATTAGTTCTGGTGACTGAAATCTGTGGTGGATCTAAGGGTTCCAACCCTGCTGATGACCTTTGTGTGTTTTGATAGGTTCACATGATGGAATTCTGGTTGCAAGTGAAGCACTCAAAAGTTAGCAAATGCCAAAATTAAAGTTGCTTGAGCAACCCAATTCAACCCCGTGGGTGCATGAATTTGGACACCATCTTTAATTATATGATCACATACTATTTTTTCCATACAAGCCCTGCCTCGTTCAGTGCACACAATAACAGCTGCTTGTTATGTGAACACAGTCTATTCAATATTTTGTTTTCTCCTCATTGTTCAACGTGTGGGCCCAGTGCTTATTTACTGCATACTATTCAAACCCTGCTCTGAAGACTGAATTATTAATTCCTCAGACTTTTCTGCGGTGTTCATCACTACAGTGTCTGCGTGCTTCACAAACTCAATGCCCCCGTGGGTTTTATCCCCATTTTACAGATGGGGAACTGAGGCACAAAGATGAAAATACAAAAAATCCATACTTTTGGGTGCCAAATTTGAGACACCTAGGACCTGATTTTTCAGAATAATTAGTATTATATAGCACTTCATCTGTTCAAAGCACAGCTCCCATTGACTTCGGTTGCAGCGAGGAGTGCTGAGCATTTCTGCAAATTAGACCCAAGGTCTCAAGTAAGAAAGACATCTGCAAAATAAAGGACAATCAGCGACCACTTGTGAAGAATTTGGTTGCAGTGACTTGCACAGCATATGAACTCTGTGGCAGATTCTGGGATAGAATCCAATTCCCCACGGTGGCATTTAAGGTGGCATTCCTCTTCCTCCAACCCCCTGCCTCGTCCACTACATGCCTTCCAACTTCTGCAACAAAATGACAAAGGGCCCTGCAAACAGTTTCCCTCACTACAGAACCCTGATTCGTCACCAGAGCAGGGTCATTCTGTGCAATGAATGAGACAGGGGTCCTGAAATGAAAGACTATTGTAACACATAGGCATGAGGGGACTAATTTAAGGTTGCACAAGCAACCATAATTCTGGCATTTCCTAAATTTTCAGTGTTTGACTTTGCAACCTTAATAATGTTCTTTTATGACTTCTTTTTATGAATATATATATATATATACACACACACACACACACACACACGAGACCCTTAAACTGTGTGTATGTATGTATACCTTATTGTATGAGCCTGATTTTCAGCTGGGCTCAGTACCCACAGCTCCCATTGCCTTTTACTGGAGAATCAGGCTCGAAATCTTTTTAAAGTGTTAGAGAAGAAAAATGTAAGTCTGTGTCAGAGCAAGGAATAAAAGCCAGAAATCCTGCCACCCAGACCTGTGTTCCCACCTCTAAGCCATGTTCCTTCTTGCCTGCACAACCAAACCTTTCAGGTTACTGAAAGTACATGCAACTGCAGGAGCAATTATTAACAGTCCCTCCTTCTATTCAGAATGAAAAAATAACCTGCCCACTTTTCCAAAAAATAGTCCTCCCTCCACCCATCTCTAGCTAAGTATCACCTCAATGAGATGTGAATACACATTGTCAGGATTTTTTTTTAAACTAAACTGATTTCAGTCTAAAAAGGAGTAAACAAGGGCAGAATTAAGCAGTTATCAGATTTGTTATTATTATTAAAAGTAATCATATATTCTCAGTGACCAAAGCCTTTGCTGGCAAAGATCGCTCACCGGATTTATCATTAACATCTACATTCTAATGCTCCTAAATAATTCAGCAGAGCATTCAGCCTTATGTCCTTGCCTCTCTACCCAGAAACCGCTCACTGTTTACTGTGTGTTCCAGCAAAGGTAGAGAGAAAATTTGGCTTGATTCCCCCTCTCCCCCCTTCTTACAAGGTGCATGGAACTTTCTCTCTGGGCATGGGAACTCTTTAAAACACCCCAAAATGATGTTAATTAGATATCTAAATTTAGAAAGTTATTTATCCACAAAGAGTCAGGACCATGTGGTAACAGATTCACATGCAAATTCCCCTTTAATAATCCTAGTGCAGGGAACTCTCCAATCAGAACGCTATCCCGTCCCTGATACCTGATGCCAGCTTTTCTGGTAATGTAGGCCACTGAAGCAAATCCAGAGAGATTGAGTTGGAACTGAGAGTAGCATCTGAGATCTATTTGGTTGGTTTTTCACTTTTTGCCTCCTCACCACTGTCAACAGGGAAGAATTTATAAAGGATCATTAGCGGAGAGCCTCCCATCTGGGTCTGGACTAAGAGGTGAGGGCACTGTTTAAAGCTGTGAGGCAAGGTGGAAGGACTAAGACGGAGTATCAGGTTAATGAAAGCATGAGGTGGCTCTTAGGCAGCAGCTGGAGGAAATTTGGACATGCTGACAGGGGAAACTACGACTGGTTAACTAGTGAACCAGGTGTGCCACTTCTGGAAACACAGTTGCAGGTCAGTACCATGGCTTCTCTTTAGGGAATGTTCTTTAGCTTTTTTTGTGCAACGCCTTGGTGTGTGTGACAGTGGTAATGACTGGATGTTGGGACACTAGGATTTATACCAATGGAAACAGAGATAGCATTTGATTACAGAAAGTTGGTGCATTTCCTCATTGCATTTAGCTTGTTTTTCCTCCTACAAAAACACAAATATATTTAAGCTTTAAAACTTGAGAAGGAAAAACTTGCAGGTATAGGCAGCAAAAGAAGTTTCATTTTCCAAAGAGTATACTGCATTCTACATTTTATACTTCCTTTCCTTTGTTTTAAATATACACATACACTCTTTGGATCTGATCCCTAGAAGCCCTTCTACAGCTGTTAGAGTGAGTAGTACTCAGCAATGAACTCTTGTTCTCTAAGCTGTACAATGATTACTTCTTAGTGGAGGGAAAATATGTAGGGATGTGGGGGAAGGGAAATGTCGGTCAGAGATGAAAACACAGCCTGCTTTTCTATTGTTGCCTGGGATGTACTGAAAGCAGTCTCAGCTTCAAAGGTGCAAATTTAACCCTGGTGTAAATCCACCGACTTGAGCAGAGTTACACCAGGAATGAGATTGAAAGCTGTAGCAAACAAGACACCAAGCACACTGAAACAAAATAAAATAAGGAAAGTGGGTTTTTTATGGCCCTGAGATAGTAACTAATTCCAGATTAAATTAAACAGAACCAGCCCATTAGTGGCACTACCAGAACAATAGTAGATGGCAAGATCTTCCTATTAAACTAATGTCCTTTTTTCAACAGAAGTGACCTGTGATGAAAAATAAAATATAAATTCTTTGCAAGAAACAAACTCACTCCTGCTGTGCTTCCATGCTAACAGGTATAGGAATAACTTTGAAAATTGAGATTAACGTTACTCTACAACAAAATAATGTTTATATAGACAGATAATTACTATTAAAATATGATTTTATATATTACATATTTATATAGATACACATCAAATGAATATTTCCTGTATCAATTTAACATTCAATAATGCTGTGAAAACTTAAAAAAAAAAAAAAAAAAAAAAAAGATACACCTATTAAAAAAATGAAGGGGACATTTTTCAAATGTGCCTAAGTGATTTCGGAGCACAAGTCCCAATGACTTCTGGTAGGATTTATGTTCCTAACTCACTTTGGAAGTTTTGGAAATTCTCCCTTCATGTTTATCGCCTGCGCCTCCTTAAAAAAACATGAATATATTCAATTCATCATTCAGTCCCTCTCCTATTTAGATTTAAAATAATTCAAATATACTATCCAAGGCTCTGGGTGTCCTAACAAATCATTAACAATATAATAAAATTGCAGCAGCATTTAAAATAATTTTAGTAGGAACTAAGCAGCCAGGCATCTCCTTTCTGCCCCTACATCATTCTAGGAAGCACACCTTCTCATAACTTCCCGTATTAAGTCATCATCTACAATGAGTCCGTATGTGGATAGCGACAAGTTTTATTTTATCTAAATAGAGTTGACAATGGAGTTCCTCCTTATGGAAATGGCATACAACTCATCTGTTCTCTACGTTTCATTCCTTTACCAACTAATATGGGTGAAAAGCCCATCCAAACTGACAAGGGTCATGTAACCTGCATGCTGGCAGTTGTACATACCCAGCATGTTAAAACAAGTACAGGCTGACTTGTAATGAAAGGCTTTACTCCTTATGTTCCTTCCCAGTGCTCAGTTGTTAGAAAATTGACCCTTTCTTTCAGTTCCTAGTAGGATATAAATTAAGGGCGAGAGAATAAATTTCACAGGAAGTTACATGAAATTACTTAAGCATTTTAAATATGTTTAAAGTGCTATAAACCAGTGGATGCCAATGGAAGCTTCTAATTTTTTAAGTGTGTGTGTCACAATTTTCTTAGTTTCTCCTTCTCCCCTCCTTTATTACGAAGGCCATTTCTCATGAAAAGAAGAGAAGTTCATCTGCTACTGTTGCTTGTTCCTCACTCGAAGTCATAATCCTTTGTTTATGATATCATAATATCACAACTAACTATGTCATCACACACAGAGGCTATCGGCATCATTAGAACAATTTACCAAGGGTGATGGTGGATCCTTCCTCACTGGCAGTTCTAAAAAAAAATCAAGATTGGCTGTTTTCCTAAGAGATATGCTCTAGTTTGGGAAGTCTTGTGTATTATACGGGAGGTCAGGCTAGATGATCAGAGCGTTCAGGCCTTAGACTCTATGAAATAAAGGGCAAGCAGCAGGAGCAAATGAGTCCAGAAAATGCCATTTTAAGGAGTTTCTCAGTGCATGTTTGCTTTTTCCATGTCACTTGATCTAGACACTGAAACTTAATGTTATTTGTTTTTAGACAGTTTCACTTTGTGGTACCCATGTACTTGTACATTTCTGCTAATTTGCTTCTCAGCACTTCGGAGAAAAAAGTAGATTTTTAAAAAGGTGATTTTTGTTTAATTGCATGAAAATATTTCCATTCAAAACTTTTTCAAATAGATCTACATTAAATACTTGTCTGTCCCTTTAAGAAGCGCAGTCTTTATACCATGCAGCTTTATTTAGTAATAATAATAAATAATTTAAAGGGGGGGGGAAAATACAGAAAGTCTATAATACTCTTTTCCATGAGACAGATTTTTAGTATTCAGGTATGCCTATAAGAAATTTACTAACTCTAAATGTTTCTTGGATCAACCTCTCTAGTGTTTACAAAGATAATATAAAGTGTTTGGCAGGTGGCATATCTTCTCTATCCCAGACAAAGAGGTAATGTGAATTTTGCCTCAAGTGAGGACTGCAGCGCTGGCCTTAATAATGCACTTTATAAAAAATACTTTTGATAAAAATATCCAAATAATGCATTAGTTACCTAGAACCTGATTCTTCACAACATATTTCCCTTGGGGAGTCATTTGTATCTGTGCAAAGCAAATGCAGAGATGTGTTCTGGCTGGAGAGGTCGGGCTCTAGGGTGGGGCCAAGGAGGAGGGGTTTGGGGTGCGGGAGAGGCCTCTGGACTGGGACAGAGATGTGGGGGAGGTCTGGGTTCTGGGATGGGGGGGTGCGGGCTCTGGGTGGGGCCAAAAATGAGGGACTCAGGGTGCGGGAGAAGCCTCCGGGCTGGGGCAGGGGTTCAGGGGGTTGAGGACTCCAGCTGGGGCTGAGGGATTTGGGTGCAGGAGGGGGCTCTGGGCTGGGGCCAAGGGGTTCGGAGTGTGGGAGATGGGTGCGGGCCCATCTGGGGATGAGGGCTCTGGGGTGGGGCCAAGGATGAGGGATTTGGGGTGCAGGAGGGTGCTCCGGGCTGGGGGTAGGGGGTGCAGCCAGGGATGAGGGGTTTGGGGTGGGGGAGGGGACTCCGAGCTGGGGCAGGGGGTCGGGGTGCAGGCAGGGCCAGCTCCAGCTTTTTTGCCGCCCCAAGCAGCAAAGCGAGGGGGGGGGGGGAGGCCCCAATCTGTGGCACTTTGGCAGCAGCTCAGCCGCGCTGCTTCATTCTTCAACGGCAATTCGGCGGCGGGTCCTTCGCTCCAAAAGGGACTGAGGGACCCACCGCCGAAGACCCGGAGGTGCCGCCCCTTTCCTTTGGCCGCCCCAAGCACCTGCTTCCTTTGCTGGTGCCTGGAGCCGGCCCTGGGTGCAGGGCAGTGTTCCCTCTAATTTTTTACGTCCATGTGCAGAATGAATTTTGTTATGTGCACCAATATGGAGGTGATGTGTGACATATCACCTTCATATTGGTGCACATAAAATTCATGTGGTGGGGCCGAGGGGTTCGGGGTGTGGGATGGGGCACAGGGCTGGGGCGCGGGCTCTGGGGTGGGGATGGAAATGAGAGGTTTGGGGTACAGGCTGCCCTGGGGCTGGGGGGGGGGGGGAAGAGAGAGAGAGAGAGAGAGAAAAAACTCCCCCATCCCTCTCTCGCCACAGCAGCTTGGGGCTGGGCGAGAGGTGCCTCTCCACAGCAGCTCTGGCGGGCCTGGGCCAGAGGAGGGGCACCTCCCCTCCCTGCCTGTGTGGCCCTTGAGAGCTAACTGTGCAGCTTACAGGGAACGTAGGTACAGGGTCCCGGCAGCACTCACCATGGCTCCCAGGAAGCAGGTGCCGTCCCCAGAGCTCCCATTGGTCACGGTTCCCGGCCAATGGGAACTGCGGAGCTGGCACTAGGGGCGGGGGCAGCAAGCGGAGCCTCCCTGGCTGCCCATGTGCCTAGGGGCCGCAAGGACCTGGTAGCCACTTCCGGGAGCCACGCGGAGCTAGGGAGCCTGCCTTGGTCCCGGGACCCTGCTGCACCACTGACCGGACTTTTAACGACCCGGTTGGTGGTGCCGACCGGAACCGCCAATGTCCCTTTTCGACAGGGCGTTCTGGTTGAAAACTGGATGCCTGGCAACCCTAGCTTCAGCCCCTTGTGGTAGGACTTCAGCTTTCTGCCCTGGGCCCCAGCAAGTCTAATGCCGGCCCTGCTCGGCGGCCCCCCTGAAATCTGTTTGCGGCCCCCGCTGGACCCCTGGTTGACAACCACTGTTCTACATGCTCCATTTTGCTGGAGGGAGCCAAAATTTAATTTTACTTTCTTCTGACTTGTTACTTCTCAATGATCACATATTTGTAACCGAATAATATAGGTGGAGGGGTCATGGTACATAGCCAGTTGAACATGAGGTCCCAGTGCAATGCTGTGGCTAAAAGGGCAAACACAATTCTTGGATATATAGGCAGGGGAATGCCAAGTAGAAATAGGGAGGTGATTTTACCTCTGTATATGGAATTACCGAGACCATTACTGAAACACTGTGTCCAGACCTCAAAAAGGACGTTGAAATATTGGAAAGGGTTCAGAAGAGCTACATGAATGATCTGAGGTCTGGAAAATCTGCTTTATAATGAGTCTGAAGGAGCTCAATCTATTTAGTTTATCGAAGAGAAGTTAAGAGGTGACTTGATCACAGTCTAGAAGTACTCACCTGGGGAAGAGATTTCTGATAGCAGATAGGCCTTTAATCTAGCAGAAAAAGGTACTACAAAAGCCAATGATTGGAAGCTGAAGCTAGACAAATTCAGACTAGAAATAAGACACAGATTTTTAGCAATGAGGGTAACTAACCATTGGAATAATCTACCTGTGACTTTGGTGAATTCTCCATCACTTGAAGCCTTAAAATTATGATTGAATGTCTTTCTAAGAGATGTGTCGGCTTGGCAGAATTTGATTTTTTTTATATATATATATTTCAACAGATAGTTTGTTTTTAAGCATCCCCCCCCCCCCAATCTTTAATCAATTTAATTTTTTGTGCATGAGTAAAATTACTGGTTTTAAGCATTTTATTTTTCTCAATTTAAATATTTAAATTTTTACGCAGTTGTGGGAAATTATGTGAGGGTCAGACAATAGACGAGTGACAATTATTTAATGACAGTAGATTCTGAGATTCAAAAAGTTAAAGCTTTATAACCGTTAACACACAAATTGTCGACATCATGTCAAAATATACAAAGTAAATATCCTTAAATCAAACTCTAATAAGTTCTCAAGCAGCATTTTTCTTACTTTGCCTGTCTGTAAGCTTTGATCATCAGTGGAAATGTTTTTTCATCAGTTTCTGTGTGTATGGTGAACTCGGCATTTACCAATAAAAATATAATCCTTCCAGGCCTAAAGATAGGTTATAGCTCAAACTGAAGGTATGGGCTTCATGCAGTGGCTGTCTGACCTTTTTCCTTCTGTGGACCACTTCAGAGAGGGCTCTTCCTCTAATCCCCTCCTCCCACCAATATGTCAATGATTCCTTCCAGTCCTTGGTTCTCAAAGTGTTTCATTTTGTGGACTACCAGGGAGAGCTCTGCAGACCTATCGACTATAGTTTGAGAACAGTTAATATGGAAGATAGGAGATCACCAATAAATAGAAGCAGAGGCATTTGGTGAATGAAGGAGAGGGTATATGTATCCAACAGTTAAAGTAAAAAGGGAGCAAAAAATAAAGAAGAGATTTCAAGTTAAAGAAGTTTCTTGTTTGTTTTAATTACAGAGCAGACATCAGATCAGCTCAACCAAAGACGACGTAGAACCATTTCTATGCATCATCCTGCCTGCCACCATGCTGCTCTTCCTGGCATTCCTGCTGCTCTTCCTATACCGCCGCTGCCGTCGACCCAGCCCCCAGGGGCAGATCTTCAGTATTGATCTCCCAGAGCACCTACCTGAGCGTGACGTGTCCGATTTCCTTTCAGTGCTGCCCTGGAACAGTGAGCAGAATTTCCACTACTCCACTCTGCTCCCTGAAGCCACCTTCCTCACTGTAAGCTTGCCTCCATCATATGAGGAGGCCACTATGAAACCTCCTATGGGAGAGACTCACATTGAGTTTTCTCAGGATCCAGTGCCTCCTTATGAAGAGAGTACACACTGGCCAACCAACAGTAAATAAACTTCCTAAGGAAACAACTTTGGCTGAAGCTTGCAACCCGTCAAGGCATAAACAGGAGACCACTAGTCATTAACGTTAGTGACAAAATTTTCAAACGGGGAAACAACAAAATTAATGGAGGAAGGAGCTTGGGTTGATGTGGGATTACTTTAACACATTTAATGATTCAGCATTTCTAACCTCAATTCACAGCAACAAACACAGCTAAATACCAGGTTGGTGTGGGATGGGAGGAATTGTGGGGATAAAATGAATGATGTACCTCATACATGAACTAAATTGAAGGGCACTCACTTAGGTTAGAGAGCTGAATCTAGGATGTGGGCTATCAGCTATGAAAGGAGGCAAACTGTGCTGGATATATGCCAATTACTGAAAGGGCTTTTATCACAGAAATCTCTTCCTGTTTGTTTTTTTTAATTGAGTTTTTGGTAATTTCAGTAACTTAATTTGAAGTATCTGTATTAACAAACTCACTGTACTGTAATGACGCAGATCTCAGGAAAAGTGAACAAGAAACGAGGCCTACAAAGTATTGTCAGTGAATACCGCCACTATGCTCAGTGTCCGGCCTATAAACAGTAGATCAAGATTTTGCAGTCTGCCTTTCAGTGCAGCAATGAGACTCAGTGTAATAAGCAGAAAGGATCAGATGTGATTCAACCATTTTGGGTTAAATAGAAACAGACATCATGGCAACTGGTGGCACAGCAGGATATTCATGCAGCTGATAAGCAGATGTGCAGTCCTATGAGTTGTGTGGGGCTGATGGTTTTACTTTGTTTCCTTATTTAAAGCTTAAAAAGAAATCAAACCCTGTAAGCTTTCAGTGCTGGACATGAGGTGCAATGTATAAAGATTTAGAAAAAAAAATTAATAAAGTAAATTAACTGTGAGAAAACTATATTGTGTTTCAAACAAACAAATACCCATCTCCCCTTAGATCACTAGACAAATGTAAATGTAGCTGTTTAGATACAGAAGTAGAATTCAAGGAACTGGAGGAAATATGGATGCAATGGCGTTTACTCAGCAACCGTCTAACAACGCTTACAAAAAAAATGCAATTTCTGTTACTCTGTAACATGTATCTCCACACTGTAGAGGAAGAGCAATACCCATTTTTGATCAATTGTGCAGTTACAACAGCACTAAGCCACTTGTGTAGACAGGGCTCAGGGATTATAACATGGCTTCATGAAAACCTTCTATGAATGAGTTATTATGTAGACACTCTTACTGTGATCAATAACAACATAAGAGAGGTTATTTCCCTTACAGAATGCAGCCAACAGGGAATTTGCCTCAAAACATCACACAAAAGTGATCTCAGTGAAAACAAAATGTATGAGAGGAGAAATCACAGTACAAGAAGAGAGTAAGGTGTGCATACTTCTCTAGCCTTAAAATTATCAAATTGATCTAGACCTTGGCTACACTCGGAAATTCACAGCACTGCCGCGGCAGTGCTGTGAAGCGCGAGTGTAGTTGCGCCGCCAGCCCTGCGAGAGCTCTCTCGCAGCGCTGTATGTACTCCACCTCTCCGAGGGGAGTAGCTTGCAGCGCTGCGAGCGAGCGTGCAGCGCTGCAGGCGCTGATTACACTGGCGCTTTACAGTGCTGCACTCGCTGCGCTGGGGGGGAGGGGGCGTTTTCACACCCCTGAGCACAGCAAGTTGCAGCGCTGTACAGCGCCAGTGTAGCCAAGAGAGGTCCACTTTTAACTAAATTGACTGAAGTAGCAACATGTTTACATCTCTAAAGAACTCAGCCTCTCCACCAAGCTGTTTCTATCTGGTTACTTTACCTTGCTAGTGTCAGAGACCCAGCCTCTGGTCTCAGGTTTCACTTCCAGTTGGCCCAGTTATATTTGCCAGTGATTTTACACATGATTAAGGGTGACTTGTCATGACAGTTCTCTCTAGGTGACCAGATGTCCTGATTTTATAGGGACAGTCCCAATGTTTGGGTCTTTTTCTTATATAGGCTCCTATTACCCCCCACCCCCATCCCGATTTTTCACATTTGCTGTCTGGTCACCCTAATTATCTCCCAGAAGGGTATTTACACAGCTGTCCTCTTCAAAGAGATGATGAGTGTCATTGTCAATCTCTTGCTCGCTGATTATTTTCTCAAATCCATCTTTGGACAAACAGTTTGGGGTTCCTATTTGTTTGTAATCCCATGTACATTTGAAAGATGGACGTTTGTTCAAATTTCAGTGGTGACAAGAGCACATCCAGAATTCAGTTTATTTTCCCTGCACAGAATGCTTTTTGTATTTTATTCAGAGTTAGCATCTCTCACCCCGCCCCAACATAGTGGTATCTGCTTTAGGTATTAGTTGGTCCCTGGCTGAAGTTATGCCTAAAGCCACTTCAATGTCCCCCTTAAATCAAGTCTCATTTTCCTATAATTTCATTTTAATATTATGCCTACTCAATATCAAGTGTGGATTCTAAGTAAATTAACATTGATTTGTCATAATGGGCCTCAATCCAGAAACCCCCAAACTATGATTCCAATCAAAATCAATACCTCCACCGCAAATATGATTTAACATCTCTAGAATCATATGAAGTTATTTTAGATCAATTCAGCATATGACCTGTCTGAGCCTGTTGGTAGGCGGGTACTTATTTTTAAGTGCTAAATGGTTATTGACCAGTTAGATCACTAAAGCAAACTTATTTTAGGTCACGTTTGATGATTCAGGCTCATCTAGTTGATTTGTGTCTGACAATGCAGTAAAGTAATAAATATACAGATAAGCCATGTTTTTCAGAACTCCACTGATCAGTAAATCAGATGATTCCAAATTCATTTCTGTTCACCACTTCCAAAGTTTATGTAGAAATAGAAATTTGTTTTTTGAAAGTTTTTATACAATTTTGCAAATTTCTCCCTAGACTACTGTAAAATTGTTATTTAATTATACACTATATGCAGAGTACTTATGCACATTTGTTTGAATTTGGTGAAGTTTGGAGCTCATTAAAAGTTAGAGTCTTAGCAGATATGTGAAGTATTTATGCAAGTGAATTCATAGTGATTTGAAAGATAATTATGTACAGTTCTCTCTCCAAAAAGATGCTAGATGCTCTGAATAAGACTATGATGTGTGCGTAAGCATTTGCTGGTCCTTACACGGAGAATGTGCGAACTGCAGTGCCCCAGTTATTAAAAAGGCCTCCTAAAGCTTGAAGGGCAATCTCTGTTTCTTGGCCTCTCCACTAAGGCTGCCAACAAGAGTGCAAATAGTGATGTGGATGTGGTTATTTTGAGAATCAAAAGATGCAAACTGGAGTAAATAAATGGCATGCAAGTGCTGTATTATTTCCCTTTTACACATGGAGGCTTCATTGCACAAAGTCTTGTATGTGCAGAGTCCTGATCTCCAGTAATACATACAATTGAAAAGCAATGCAAGTTTAGTTACTATGGGTATAAGAAAGCAAATGAGCTAGACTGAAGATCTCCTTTGCACCATAGGAGCTTATAAACTAAAAACTCTTAAATAAAATTGCTTTATGTTTGTGCACTGAGCTGGCCCTTGGCACTTATTCTTTGCTGCAAGCTAACTCATGAATATTCACTAGTACTCTAGCTGTGACTGGCTATACTTTAAACACAGTTCAAGAGATTCCCTTTATAAGTGAAAATTCCTACTATGCTTCTGATACAGGGCTTTTAAATTTTCACTATTGCTGAGCGGCCTCAAGGCATCAACATTTAAGTGGATGCATTTAAAAAAAATTATCTGGTTTGTAACAAATTGCCAATATGAATATTTATAGCCTTGATTTCAAAGATTAAAAAGAAAAACCACCACCAAGCGATTATGTCTATAGGGTCATTATTACCATGCTGATTGAAGACAGAGCTGTTCAAAACAAAACAAAACAAAACACATTTTTCTTAGACAAGTACCCTTTTCTTCCAACACCAGAGTTTTTCCACACAAAAAGTGTTTTTGTTTTTTTTTAAATTCACCCCCCGCCCCAAATCCCATCATTCGACTCAACTGACCAAACAATGAAATATTAAAATGTTTTAATTTGGAAAAACTGAAAATAAATGAAACATTTTGATAAAACATTAAACACACAATTTTTTTAAAACCAACTCTAGGTAAAATTGTTATTATGACAGTAAGAATTGGGGGAGCAGTTCATTGAAAACCATTAATTGAATGGAGTCCCTTTTCTGTTCACAAAATTATCCATGAACAGGCTGCAATTCCTATGAATGTGTATGTTCATAGAATCATAGAATATCAGGGTTGGAAGGGACCTCAGGAGGTCATCTAGTCCAACCCCCTGCTCAAAGCAGGACCAATTCCCAACTAAATCATCCCAGTCAGGGCTTTGTCAAGCCTGACCTTAAAAACCTCTAAGGAAGGAGATTCCACCACCTCCCTAGGTAACCCAATCCAGTGCTTCACCACCCTCCTAGTGAAAAAGTTTTTCCTAGTATCCAACCTAAACCTCCCCCACTGCAACTTGAGACCATTACTCCTTGTTCTGTCATCAGGTACCACTGAGAACAGTCTAGATCCATCCTCTTTGGAACCCCCTTTCAGGTAGTTGAAAGCAGCTATCAAATCCCCCCTCATTCTTCTCTTCTGCAGACTAAACAATCCCAGTTCCCTCAGCCTCTCCTCATAAGTCATGTGCTCCAGCCCCCTAATCATTTTTGTTGCCCTCCGCTGGACTCTTTCCAATTTTTCCACATCCTTCTTGTAGTGTGGGGCCCAAAACTGGACACACTACTCCAGATGAGGCCTCACCAATGTCGAATAGAGGGGAATGATCACGTCCCTCGATCTGCTGGCAATGCCCCTACTTATACAGCCCAAAATGCCGTTAGCCTTCTTGGCAACAAGGGCACACTGTTGACTCATATCCAGCTTCTCGTCCACTGTAACCCCTAGGTCCTTTTCTGTAGAACTGCTTCCTAGCCATTCGGTCCCTAGTCTGTAAGAGTGAATGGGATTCTTCCGTCCTAAGTGCAGGACTCTGCACTTGTCCTTGTTGAACCTCATCAGGTTTCTTTTGGCCCAATCCTCTAATTTGTCTAGGTCCCTCTGTATCCTATCCCTACCCTCCAGCGTATCTACCACTCCTCCCAGTTTAGTGTCATCTGCAAACTTGCTGAGAGTGCAGTCCACGCCATCCTCCAGATCATTAATTTACTCATTGTTCAATGTGAATGAGTTTCAGCCTATGGAATACTTGTAAAGGGTCTGCTGTGAGTTATGGCTACTTGCTATTCAGGAATATTCAGGAGTCACACTATGTGGTTGGTCACATGGTATCATTTCTCTTCCTTGACTGGATGATCATAGCTTCAGTAAAAACAGGAAAAGGGGGGTGAATAAGGATCTTGAGGTTTGATTCTCTCAAGAGGTTCAGAGAAGTACTTGCAGAGGGGTTGGGGGAGGGAGAGAGAGTTTTCCCATTAACATTTGTGTAAATAAAATCGGAACCTTTTCCATGAATGTTTGTGGAAAGTGAATAAAGAGAGAGTGTGAAATGGTCAAAATAAATTTATTTTCCTGCACTATTCACTCAGCTCCAGTTCTAATCTAATACAGAGTTTGTTGTCAAAAATAAAATACCAGGGCAAAACAAGAACACAGGCCTGTAATACTCAGAAAGTCAAACAAGACATCCCAGTATGTAAATCATTACTACAGTACTTTGTCTCCTTGGCTGTTCTTAAGAGCACTGGATGTATCTTTTTTCCTTTAATGCCCATCTCAGAACCTGCAGCCATTTTTTCCACCTTGCTTTCCCCATATTTAAATCCACTACCGTTGAGAAACAAGGGCCATAATTCTTCCAGGCAGGAGAAAAAAAAAAAAAAAAGTGTATGGAGTCTCTCTCCAAAGCCTTCATTCACTACCTCTCCTTGAATTTGGGGCAGGTTCAGACTAGCATCTCTCCACCAATCCTTTAGTATGCTTCTGGTGAAGCAATTGCTGCACAACACAATTGCAAACCTACTTCTTATAGTGGAGTTCTGTGTTTTCATGCACTAGGGGTGAATTCATTCCTCAAAGCATCATTACCAGCCATCTAGCATACTAAAGTATCCTAACAGGAAGAAGGATATGCACAAGGATGAAAAATAGTAGAGAACAAGCCAGTCCAGAGGCAACCTTCTTATAAACCTGCTTCCCGCATCCCACCCCTAGATTCTCATTCTATTTCATTCACTTTTATGTCCGATACAAAAGAGTAATACAAGAAGGGAAACAATAATTCTGTATGTTGACTGTGCCTACCTTTCAAAACAAAGCATAAATATGCAACATGTCATCTTCTAGCCATAATCTGGAATATCTATTTTTCATTACAAAGTGCTTTGCCATGTTCAATGGATACTGCCAAGTTCAGAGCCATTTCTGAAAACTCATTTCTTCACCAATGCAACACGCAAGCATTTACATTATTAAAGCAGTTATTTTAAAACTAATAGACCTTTGTATGGTGGAAAGGGGTAGTTTTAAATTGTAGGATGTTGTCATGGACCAGCACATGGGCAGGCATGCCTAGTGGTCAGAGCTGAAGGCAGGAACCAGAGTCAGAAATTGAGCAGAGGAGTAAGTCAGGGAACAAGGCAAGCACAGAAGACATTGCAGCTCCAGACATAAGTGTTGAGCAGCCACTGGCCAAGTGATATTGCTGGGTTTAAGAGCAGTTCTGGCAATGCCGCTCAGTCAATCAGGCTATCTGACTGATTAGGGATTGCTTCTGAGGTTTGCTAGCTGATCCCAGGCCCAGCTGCAGGACCTCTTTCCTGACAGAGGACAAGTAATTTTATTTTTTTAAAGTTGACTACATATTTTTAGTCCAGAGAAACAAGAAATGGTAGACCAGTTCTTAATGATTGTTTCTCTCACTGCCAACTCAAGGTTGGCTCCCACTATTTAGTCCCAGGTGTTTTTACATACCTCAGGACCAAGCAAAATAATCACAATTATTAACCATAGCTATTTTATTATTAAAGGAATAACATGAAAACAAACAAGACAATATGAATGACAGAATACAAGTGATAAGCTTGTTAGTTCCATTACAGTCTCTTTTGTATGTTTTTCTGTGGACATTTTTTAAATAGAGATTATACCTTGGGAGTGAACCTGCCTTTGGTGGGTCATTTTTCTCTTGGTAAATTAAGACCAAAATATATTGTTTCCCAAAATTACCATGAATTCAGTTTTAGTATCTCATTAGATATTTAAAACAGATTATATATGGCAAAATAATTTGTTTAAGGGCAAGTAAAGCCTGTCTCGTTAATAACCTAAACTGTATATAATTGGGCAAAGTAAGCAACCTAAACTAAACCCTATGAAGTGGAAGAAAATATTTAAATTAGTTACTTAGAAGAAGCCATTTAGGGAGTTGTCTTAAAACAGACTAATTAAAAATATTAAGAACCATGTCCAATTAAATCCCACTGTTCTTCTGTTTACCAATGTTTCACTCCTGTCTCCTCTTCAGGAATACATGGTCAAAACATATGGTGATTAGCAGGAGAAACTGTTAATCTTTTAAATTGACACAGCATTTCAGTATTCCAATAAAAACATTACAAGAGCTATAAATCCAATCCCTTGGCAGTGTCTTAGTTAATGTTCTCTCACCAACACATGCTGAAGTTTTGGGGAGGTTTTTCCTTGTCTGTCAGTGGCAGCTTGCTTATAGAGATGGACGAACACGCGCTCACTTCAGAGTCTTTTATATACTCATATTTTCCTTAAAATTATTGGAAAAACATCTTTCAGGTTTGTTTAGATTCAAGCTGGTTGCTGTCACTCTCTCATTGGCTCCATGTTTTCCTGGGTAAGTCTTAGGAGCCTCCTCATGTTGTGAACATGTAGTTCATTAATGGACATTTCTTTAATTGCCTTCGTTTTAACTCTTTCTATTCAGTCCATTCTCTAAAATATTTTTTCAATTTTATTGGAGTTTGACAGGTAATGAAATTCTGTTTTCAAAAAGTACAAACACACACTCTTTCTTTGTATAAAAGATTTTCAGTTCTCAAAACAGTCTTTTAAAATTAAATAATTTTTAGAAAGTTTTTAGGTTAATTTGTTGACTATACACAACAGTTTTTGGAACGATGGTTTCTCTTGTCTTCCCTAGTGGGGTAAAGGTTTACTTGCACACTCCTAGTAATTATTTTATTCCCCATTAATATAAATATTCTATACTTAAATGGCTTCTTACTTCAGTAATTAATTTAGCAAGGTTATTAGGTACATAAAGCATTTTACTATTTATATAGTAATGATATTAGGAGTTTTCATTTAGCTAACGTATTCGCAAATCTGCATTTAACAAAGGTGTTTGTCATTTCAACGTTTAAGAGTCAAAACATTTTAGCCTGCCATTGTTTAATGCTTTTTGGATGTGTGTTGTCTAGTTCTTGTGCCATTTCTGTTTTTAAAATGTTAGAAGCTCTTAAAACTATTGTTGATATTATTTCTACACTGCCTAATTCCCCTTAAATCTGATCCTACATTTGGGTCTTGGCCGGCCTTCTTTATAAAGGCAGATGCAAAATAACTTAATAATGCTTAATATCTCAGGGGGTTCTTATCCTCTGGTCCTAATTCCTTGTCATTCTTTCTTAAGCGGGCTGATCATTTCCTGGAATATTTATCTGCTGCATAGATGCTTGAGAAGTATTTTAGAGCTATTATTGCTTCACCTGATAGTTTTACTGTATTTCTAGATCTGCCAGCATTTCCACTGGGGCCCCCTATTTGCACAATTTTATAGCTCACCTTTCTGACCTCTCCCAGCTTAAGACTTGATGGCTTACAAGATAACCAATGGAAGAAAGTGCCTTTCACCTTTAAGTCACCGGTTTGAATGTTGCCTGGTAGAGATGAGGAGGTTTCCCACCCTGCCTGAGTGCAGCTCAGATTAGGAAAGAGGGGTGGCAGTTCCCTGATCCTCAGCCACACAACCCCAGTGCAAGTTTATAGCTGCTTTGATGCAGCTCTAATTTACACCACAGGAGTGAAGTCTCCCAGGGACCTTCCACCAGTGGAAGATCAGGGCACCCCTCCCCATCCTGGACATGCCCCTTTCTCACCTTATGCCAGGAGCCTGGGGGTGGCCGATGCAAGAGGCAGCAAAGACATTTCTACCAGCTTTATGGCAGATAGTTCCTGTACACAAGGGAAATTCTCACTGGTTATTTCCAGCTGTTTTAAGGCCACTTTAAAGTGGCCTCAGTAACTGGAGAATCCAGCACCAAAAGTCAGAAGTCATCACTCTTACTCCTTCCTAACGAAAAAGAAGTGTGGAAAGTTTACACTGCCATCCCCTTTGTTGTAAGATACACAGGTGACTTCACTTTCCAGGATGATCTTTCAGCATCATACAGGAGTTCTAAATTCACCACCCACCCACACTTAATATATTGTCCCAGTTTCTGAAAGTCAGGGCAATTTCGATTCCAGGAATATTCCCTTGTTGGGAAAGAAATAACTTGACTAAGTACACAGGAACTTTAAAAACAAAAACAAACACAACAGTGAGGGTAATTAACCATTGGAACAACTTACCAGGAGTGGTGGGACATTCTCCAGCACTCAAAGCCTATAAAGCAAGACTGGATTTTTTTCCCTAAAAGATATGCTCTGGCTCAAGTTATGGCTTGATGCAGAAATTATTAGATGAAATTCTGTGGCCTGTGTTATTCAGGAGGTCAGAGTAGAGGATTAAAAAAGAGTCCCTTCTGACCTTAAATATCTACTATTCTTACCTAATTTATTTACAACAGGTACACACTCTTGAACTGAGACATCAGATGCCAAAGACAAGAGCCACTTAGAAGTCACAAATAACTCAAGAATTCAAGCAGACAGCTCTGTGCGTTCAAACCTTCAGCTAGCATATTTCTCTCATAAACATTGTCCAAGTTGCTCCATGACTATTTTTACTACTCCAAAACCACATTCAATCTTTTGTTATGACCAGATACTTGGACTGTTACTCCAGAAAATCCCTCATCCACCAATGTCTCAGTCAAAAAATCATAGAGCTGGGGGCTAAAGCATTGGGCAGGTGCAACACAAAAAGCTCACTTGAGTTTTATATAGTTCTTCCTCACGCATATTATTAGGCCAATTTGGGGTCATTTGACCAAGGTATTCCTGAGTTACAGCCCCTTCCAAAAACAAAAACACCACAACCAACCAAAAAAAAAAAAAGTTTCCTTTTGCTGTCTTGTACTGTTAAACTGAGGGGTACTAATGACTGGATGAGTCACAGACTTCTTGGTGGCTTTGAACTCACCATTCAATTAAGGATAAGTAGGGCCCTACCAAATTCACAGTCCATGTTGGTCAATTTCACAGTCATATGACTTTAAAAATCATAAATGTTATGATTTCAGCTACTTAAATCTGAAATTTGATGGTGTAATTGTAAGGAGTTGTGTGGGGGTGGTCCACACGGTTATTGTAAGGGGGGTTGCGGTACTGCTACCCTTACTTCCGCATTGCTGCAGGTGGCAGCGTTGCCTTCAGAGCTCGGCAGCTGGAGAGCAGAGACTGCTGGCTCGGAACCCAGCCCTGAAGGCAGAGCTGCTGCCAGCAGCAGCACAGAAACAAGCATGGCATGGTATGGGATTGCTACCCTTACTTCTGCGCTGCTGCCTGCAGAGCTGGGCCCTCAGTCAGCAGCTGCCACTCTCCAGCAGCCCAGCTCAGAAGACAACAGCGCAGAAATAAGGATGGCATGGTATGGTATTGCCATGCTTACTTCTGTGCTGCTGCTGGCAGAGCGCTGCCTTCAGAGTTGGGCGCCCGGCCACCAGCCACTGCTCTCTGGCCGCCCAGCTCTGAAGGCAGCACAGAAATAAGGGTGGCAATACCATGATTCCCCTAAAATAACCTTGCGACCCCCCTGCAACTCTCTTTTGGGTCAGGACCCCCTCAATTTGAGAAATGCTGGTCTCGCCGATGAAATCTGTATAGTCTAGGGTAAAAGCACACAGAAGACCAGTTTTCAAGGGGGGGGAGGAGGGGGAGAAAGAACCAGATTTCATGGTCTGTGACACATTTTTCATGCCTGTGAATTTGGTAGGGCCCTAAGGGTAAGTTAATGACAAGCCCCCACCTAAGACAAAAGGAATTTTGCAATGAGTGACCAGAATTTGCTACAATTTGTGAGGTATGGGTGACAGTTGTAGGCTATGTACACACAACAGCTTAGGTCGGTAGAAAAGCTATGTCGCTCAGGGTTGAGAATAAGGCCATGTCTACACTAGCGAATTTACAGCGGCACAGATGCACTGCTGTAAGATTACTCGTGTAGCCATGTTATGGCGACTGGAGTTCTCCCATTGACATAATAAAACCACCTCAATGAGCGGTGGGAGAAGGTCTCTCACCAACATAGCACTGTGCACACGAGTGCTTATGCTGGCAAAACTTATGTTGCTCAGGGGAGGTGTTTTTTCACACCCCTGAGTGACATACATTTTGCCAACATAAGTGGTAGTGTAGACATAGCCTTAGCCACCCTGAGCGACTTAAGTTACATCAATCTAAGCGCCAGTGTGGACAGCACTATGTCAATGGGAGAGCTTCTCCTGCTGACATAGCTACCTCCACTCATGACAAGAGAGCTCTCTCCCATTGGCTTAGAGCATCTGCACTGTAGCCGTAGCCTTAGGGCAGGTCTACACTTACTTCCTGGTCCGGCTGTAAGCAATCGATCTTCTGGGATCGATTTATCGCGTCTTGTCTAGACGTGATAAATCGATCCCGGAAGTGCTCGCCGTCGACGCCGGTACTCCAGCTCGGCGAGAGGAGTACGCGGCATCGACGGGGGAGCCTGCCTGCCGCGTCTGGACCCGCGGTAAGTTCGAACTAAGGTACTTGGAATTCAGCTACGTTATTAACGTAGCTGAATTTGCGTACCTTAGTTCGAAGTGGGGGGTTAGTGTGGACCAGGCCTTAGTAATCAAAGTCTTTTGGGGAAAGAATTAGACACGTGAATGCTTCCTGGAAGGAAAGAGGTTTAAGGGGGTGGAGGAGTAAGGTATTAGGGAGAGAGGGGTTTGGGGCTGCAGTGAGGGGGGATAGATGGTAGGGGGAGAGATGGTAGGGGCTCTGGTGAGGGAGGCATAGCAACCCCCATTTTTTCCAGTGCACCCCAACAGCCCTGCAGCCCAACCTCCCGCACCCACAGCTCTGCCAATGCAGTCCAAAACTGCATGAAAGCTATGTGTTGGAAGAATATTAATTAGTGAATGGGGCGGGGAGGTTCATGGATGGCCAGAAAATATGTGTCCTGTGTGGCTGTGACCAAATGCACCCTCTGTTCATGCCCTACATACCATTGTAATAATCTTTGTACAAAATATGCCTTGTGAGGTATCATTTGAAAACTAATAACTCACTGGTCAATAATACATGGTGAAATGTGCATAGTAACGTTATATGTAAAGCTATGAACATAAGCTGAAGTCATGACTGAAGTGTGTTTACCAGACAAGATTGGGTAAACCTGTTTCTCAAAGACAAAAGGACAAACTGACAACCCTGCCAAGTGGCATCAAAGGTGATGAACAATCACCTGTCAAATGGCCATTCTTTGGCAAGGAAGGGGGTAGGAACAGATCGAGCTGCATTTTAGCAAACACCGTGGAAATCTTTCACCCCCAGTCTACTTGTCTCTGTCCTCACAGTGAGAATGAATTGCATCTAGGGGTCAACCCTCAGGAAAATGCATTTCAAAGGGTGACAACTATAGAAGTGAGGGACAAAAACACTGTAAGGTATCGCTACCTATCCCACATAAGATGAAAACAGAAACAGCTCTCGGACTTTTCGGAGCAGATCCTGGCCTGAGAATTTGGTCAGCAATATTACCGGGACACAACATGTGGTAAGGGATTTCACCTTGAACCAAGTCTATCTTGGTAGGTTTTAGTAGTAGGAAACATTTTATCTGTATTTCTCTTTTAGCTATTTTTCTGACTTTAATACCTTATAATGGTACTCACTTAAAATGTATCTCCTTATAGTTAAATAAACTTGTTTTATTTTTTAAATCAAAACTTAGCTCTCCTGGGATAAGAGGGAAGGTTCTCTCATGAATTGGTAACTGGTTAAAAGATAGGAAACAAAGGATAAGAATAAATGGTCAGTTTTCAGAATGGAGAGAGGTAAATAGTGGTGTCCCCTAGGGGTCTGTCCTGGGACCAGTCCTATTCAACATATTCATAAATGATCTGGAAAAAGGGGTAAACAGTGGGGTAACAATATTTGCAAATGATACTAAACTACTCAAGATAGTTGGTGTGGAAAAGTTAATAAGGAAGTGTTATTTACTCCTTCTCATAATTTCATTTGGTGACCCCTAGTTCGTGTGTTAATAGGCAGCAGGTTTAAAACAAACAAAAGGAAGTATTTTTTCACACAACACACAGTCAGACTGTGGAATTCCTTGCCAGAGGATGTTGTGAAGGCCAAGACTATAACATGGTTCAAAAAAACTAGATAAGTTCATGGAGGATAGATCCGTCAGTGGCTATTAGGCAGGACGGGCATGCATGGTGTCCCTAGCCTCTGTTTGCAAGAAGCTGGGAATGGGCGACAGGGGATGGATCACTTGATGATTACCTGTTCTGTTCATTCCCTCTGGGGCACCTGGCATTGGCCATTGTCGGAAGACAGGATACTGAGCTAGATGGACCTTTGGTCTGACCCAGTATGGCCGTTCTTATGTTCTTACTCCAGTGTTGAGAACTGTGTGGGTAACTCCATTTTGGGTAGCAAACTGTTGTATATTGATCCCCATTAAGAGGAACAACAGACCTAAGATATCTCGACATTCCAAGAGAGGGCTGGACAGTGCAGAACACATGTTTTGGGGAGGAAATCCAGGACTAGATTCGGGTCCCTCTGCAAGTTGTTCCTAAGGCTGGTGGAAGCCAGAGTGTGACTGATGTGTGGCTGGCAGGCTGCAGCTATACACAAACACTCAGGGTTTTACTTGCATACTAGAAGGATGTTTGTGAGTGGCCTAGGTGACAGCTACAGCAGCAAAGCATTGTGAGGCACCTGAGTTTGCAGCACAGGGGTGACACAGTCCCTCACTGGTCTGGATTGCACACCAGAATGTCATAATAGCATAGAAACATTACAAGCTCTGACATCTCACTGTTTCTCAGAGATGGGGAACATCTACTGGACCAAGGCACGGTCGGCGCAATCCATTAGGCGACCTAGGTGGTTGCCTAGGGCACTACAATTTGGGGGGCGGCGACCGTGGTGGTATTTCGGCGGCGGGACCTTCTGCCGCCTCTGTGGGGGGCAGCATTTCGGGGCGGGACCTTCCGCTGCCTAGGGCGGCAGAAAAGCTGGCGGCGCTCCTGGACCAGGGTCAGAGGATGTCTCTCTCAAAACATAAAATTGTCAGTGTTTTGGAACTGAAACTCCATCTGATTCCTCTCACTAGCCCTGCCACAAACTCCACCCTGCAATCATTCTGAAACACAAGTAGGAACAATATTCCACTGTGACATAGTTGTCCTTGACTCCAGGCACTGCATGTGAGTCAGGTTATAGGAGGGAAGGAACATCAACAGAAATATTTGTATCATAGGGAGTGAAGACCTCAGGGAGATGTGTTCCCTGCTTATGGTGGGGGGCCTGTGTACAGTAGTGGGTAGGGGGAAATTAATTGAATGTGTCGGGGGCATGGCTGGGGAAGTACGCCAAAGTAGACTGGTATGATGTAGCTGATGTGTGTGGGGAGAGGGAGGATGGAGGACTCAGGATGCTAATTGTGGGACATGATATATGTACAACTGCCTAAGTGACTACTAACACCTGCCAACAAATATACACGCATACACATATAAAGCCACTGAAGTTCCTCGTGGTTCTGTTTGTGTGTGTGTGTGTGTGTGTGTGTGTGTTACACACACAGGAACAGAACCACGAGGAAATTCAGTGGCAAACAAAAAACAAACAAACAAACAAAAACCCACCCTACACGGACACAGAGTTAACTACAGTTGATGGTATGTCATCCCCTTGCAGAATGTGAGCAAAACTCAAACTTCTAAAAACCAGAAAATGTAACCCTAACTCTGTCCTCTTTCAGCAATGCCCCAACACACTCTGTTAACACACATACCTTGTACATTTCAGCAACTGTGGGGCTGGCAAAGTAAAGCTCTTTCCCTCCTTTTACAAACCATTAGCTGGAATCCTCTTGGTGAGAGCAAACACAATTAAAGGACACAAAGGAGTTGGGGAGAAAGGTTGCCCACTCCACTTTTCCTCTACCCTCTTAGAGCAATGCCTCAATAAGCACACACGCACACGGGCCCTTGGCACGATAAGATTCAGGAGGTTCTAGATACTCGCATACACTCATTTGGCCAACTCCCCAGAAAGAATACCACACATGTTCAATTTAAAAACCACGTCACAGTTACAGCTCCCTTACCTTGAGGGTATGTGTCAAGCTGTCTAGAGCGACTCACGTATGAGTACCAACCTCAGGACAGACTGTTAAGAAGCAGGACACAAACCCCAAACTGGCTATGAGCTCTATATTTAGATTTCACCAACTAAACATCAAGTGTGAACTTCTCAAGCACTATAACTGCCTAAACATGGAGTCACAGACAGTCCCTGTGACACTCTGTACCTCAAAGAAGCATTCTGGAACCCCCATATCCACCACTTTGATATTATGGTATGTACAAAGTATGCCTTGTGAGGTATCATTTTAAAAGTCTCGATCTGCTAAACATTAAAACCCTGTTGGATTGTATGTGAAGTTATGAAGTATTGCTATATGTATTACTGAAATATGTTATGAGGTTGGGAGACACCCACAGCCAACCTTTCAATTGCAATAAAGGACCAGGCAGACATGTGCTTATGGCCTATTAAAGAGAATCCACTCTCACTCATCCCAGAGACTTCTCAGAAAGAGCGCACGTATGCAATGGAGACTGCTTGACCAAGGGGGACTGCCTGATCCCCACGTCACAGCAAAGTTCTTTCCAGCAAGCTGGAAGAAAATATAAAAGAGGGGAAGTGACATCATGACTTGGCCACTCTCCCAACTCAACTCTTGGAAGGAACATCTGGAGGAAAAAGACTCTGAACTGTGGAAGAGTGGTCCCAGGCTGAAAAGGGAGTCCAGTCTGTGTATTGAATATCTGAAACCTGCTTACACCATCTATCAGCAGGGCCAGTGGAAGGATATTTTGCGCACTAGGTGAAACTTCCACCTTGCGCCCCCCCCCCGGAGCATCGCTTATTATAAACTTTCAAAAATAAATACAGTGGAGTCACATCTTACGCGGGGGTTAGGTTCTAAGGTCAGCGCGTAAGAGGAAAATCGTGTATAGTGAAAATTACCATAAAGTACAGTACACACAGGGTACATTGCATACACTAGAACAGGGGTCCTCAACCTATGGCACGCGTGCCAAAAGGTGGCACGCAAGATGATTTTTTTTTTTTTAATGGCAGGCTGCGGGTCCCAGCCGCCACTGAGCCCGCTGCCGGCCTGGGGTTCCATTCACTCAGCCGGCAGCGGGCTGAGCGGGGCTGGCGGCCGGGATCCCGGCTGGCAGGAGCCGGCGGACAGAACCCCAGACCAGCAGCTGGGGTCCCAGCCGCCGGCCCCGGTCAGCCCACTGCCAGCCGGCGGCTCCGCTCAGCCTCCTGGCGGCCTGGGTGAACAGTCCGGGGTTCTGTTCACCCAGGGTTCCGTCCGCCGGCCTGGGGATCCGTTCACCCAGGCCGGCAGGAGGCTGAGCGGAGCTGGCAGCTGGGACCCCGGATGGCAGCGGGCTGAGCGGGGCTGGCAGCTAGGACCCCGGCTGGCAGGAGCCGGTGGACGGAACCCCAGAGTGGTTTGCTGCTTACCCCCAGTAGGGCATGGTGAGAGACAGCCCAAGGTAGTGAGAAGAGGGCACAGTGGTCCCACAATCCCAGGTTGCACCCCGCGGATACCATCACAACTATTTATTTTGTTTCTTTTTTACAGTGCAAATATCTGTAATCAAAAATAATATAAAGTGAGCACTGTACACTTTGTATTTTGTGTTGTAATTGAAATCAATATATTTGAGAATGTAGAAAACATCCAAAAATATTTAAATAAATAGTATTCTATTATTGTTGAACAGTGCAATTAATCATTTTTTTAAAATATCACCATTAATCGCAATTAATTTTTTTAATAGTTTGACAGCCCTACTTCTAGCCAAACCTATAATAAACTAAAGATTTATTAACTGAGAAAAGAAATGAAAATTTTTACAATGTTAAAGCAGGTAAACATACACACAAATGAGTTACAGTCCTAGGTTCCAAAAGGTAAGATGCTGCTGTAATATGCAAGCTCTATATGTCCTTTAGGGCTAACTCAGGCTACGCAGCTGGGGATCTCTTGCTTATGCTTAGAAATCTTGCCCTCTCCAAGTCCAAGCAGCATAGAGGTACAGTTTCTTTCTGTCAGGAATTTTTATTTTCTTCCTTTTATTTTCTTAGAGTTCAAGCTAATGGGACAAGTCCCCATGCAGATCTCCTCTTTATGGGTGTGGGGGGAGCAATCAAAGTCCCTTGTCCTCTGATCTTCTACAATGATTTGTCTGGTGTCTATGGGCCTTCTTTTGTTGGGCAGGAGATATACTAGTTTACCACAGGAGGTGTTTTTACACTTGTTAATGCTTCTCTCCTGCCTGGTGGCTTTACAGTTTTAGAACAAACCAAGACTCAAGTATTATCTTATACAGATATTATAAATGATTAATGCTTGCAGCAATTTACAAGCATTTCATAAAGTCTAAACACTAAACACATTTGCATAAACTTAATACTTATTTTAAAACGGTCACACACCTCAAAGTAATCCATACATGTGGTTATATCACAAACATACCTTTACAAAGCAGGGCCAACGACTGCCTCCACTGCCTTGTATTGGCACACCTAACACTCTGACTGCACCTGGAGCATATGCAAATAATTCCCATTGGCTCCTACCAGCTCCAGGGGAACAGAGGGAAGGCACCGTGGTTAACTTTAATTTTGTTAGCTGAATTCCTCTGAGGGAGGATGAATGGGTTGTAAAAGGAGGTGGTGAAGAGTTCCTACATTTCAGCAACTTGGGGTTGGCAGAGTAAAGGTGTGTATTTTAATGGGGAATATTGGGGCAATGCTGAAAGAGGGCAGAGTTAAAGTTGCATGTGCAACCTTACTCTGCATTTCCTGTTTCGGTTTAGCTCAGCTCAACCTTCTGCAAGGGGACAACATATCACCAAGCAACCTTAACTCTACGTTTAATGTAGGTAGTGGGTTTTTTTGCCATTGAATATATAATACTGTAGTGCTTATCAAAGGTTCTGCCTTGAGACTTCTGGAGAACGAAGCTCTCTCAATATTAATAGCTCAGTCCTCTTGTAGGGGTAAGGTGGCAATTGAGTCTCTAGGTCCATTCAGTCTTTGGCTGATCTGCTGAGAATTCCAAAAAGGCTGCCAGTGCCCTGCCCACTGGGGTAGTGGTGTTTGTCTGTCTACTGGAAAGTGGACAGAAGAGGCACCATCACAATTACCTGATATAAGCATACACTATTTTAAAGTTATTCTTCTTTCTTTCTTTCTTCCTATTGATAACTAGCTAATGTTGGATAAGCATAGGAGAAATACTCTTATAATAATAAACTAGTACACCTCTACCCCGATATAACGCAACCCGATAACACGAATTCGGATATAACGCGGTAAAGCAGTGCTCCGGGGGGGGGGGGGGGCACTCCGGCAGATCAAAGTAAGTTCAATATAAGGTGGTTTTACCTATAACGCGGTAAGATTTTTTGGCTCCCGAGGACAGCGTTTCGAGGTAGAGGTGTATTCTACACTGCTATAGCACCTTCCATCTGTGGATCTTAACGCACCTTATAAACACTGAGAAATCAAACCTCACCCCACCCCTGTATATTAGGCATAACTGTTTCAGTTTTAAAGGTATGCAAAGACAGGCACAGAGAAATTACGATCTAAATTTCCCACTAATTTGACTACCTCTTCTTTTGAATGCCTAACCTGAGACACTTAAGGTTGGATTTCCAGCGGTGCTAAACACTAATAACTCCCCACGAACCTCTTTACCCATATCTGTGCCTTCAAAACAGCCTCCTTAAAGCTTTTTAAAAAATGTTATATCCCCACTTAATAAACAAAACTATCAAAGTATTTTTCATAAGTTACAGTAACATTGTCCAACTACACATAAGCATGTCCTTTAGGAACAGTGTAACCTACCCCAACCAATACTTGCCCACAGAACTTGTTACATGTGCAGCAAAATAAATGTATGTAATAATACGAGTATTATTACTGAGTAAATGTCAGTATCTATTAAAGAAATAACCTTGACAAAATAAATACATGTTGTCTGTACCAGGTGCAATAACCTGACCAACCATATTAAATCTTTGCCTATGTATCCATAGAAGTGAAATTGTCCTGAAAGAGCTACTGATGCCAAACATTCCACTCCCTGCTTAAAGAATGTGTATTTATTAGGCTACACTTTACATTTTACTACAGTATTTTCTTCAACAAGTTTGTCTGTTGTCTGAGGTAACATACAAGAGAATAAAGTCACATTTTTTCCTCAGTTTACATCTGATCCCAAGAGAAGGGAGAGCTATTTTTCAATCTGCCCCTAAGGAAAAGGGTGCAGTATAAATTAATCCTTCTGAAACGGGTGAGGTGGGCCTTACGTAAGGCTTCTTAGTTAATTCCCAGAAAAACATTAGAGATAATACCTGAACATAAATCTTGATTGACAACCATGAAAATATGCTGACGAAAGCTATGATGAACTAAATACAAAACATTAAGTTCATCCTTAGGCCAGTTCACCCTTTGACTTCAGTGAGGTTATAACGAGAATTAATTTGGCTTTAGCTTAATACATCATTTTGGTGAGATTTTAAATGCAGGAGACTCAAAGCAATGGTTCAACAACAGTTGGTTCCATGCACATACATACGTGTTTAAAATCTTTCACCATCAAGATAATATTCTGCAATTCTATACCACCTTCCATCAAACTCAAAGTATTTTATTGGAATTAATTTAGCCTCTCAGCATCCCTGTAAATTAGGAAGGTATAATCCCGTGTTTTACACTAGATCAAGGAGAGCTGGCAAGCCCTATTCTAAGAATTTTGGTTTCCCATCCCTAAATACAGCAGCTGTTGTAACATGAGGAAACGGTAGTGTTTATTTATACATCATTTTAGAAATGTTCTTCCTCTTCTCATTACCTTTAACCTTGCCTGAGAGAGGGATTCCCCCTTCCAAACCACCAGATATGAGTTAGCTAGCTCTTCCATAGGCGAGATCAGGGACATGCACAATGTGGGCAAGCAGTGTCCCCCCCACAAATAATCAGCTCCCTCCCACATTCTGAATCCCTCAGCCCCACCCCAGAGCCCCCTCCTGCACACCAACCCCCCCCCATCCCCACCCAAGAGCCCACACCCCCAGCTGCAGCCCTCACCCCCTCTCATACCCCAACCCCCTGCCCCAGCAGAGTGAAAGTGAGTGAGGGTGGGGAGAGAGGGAATGCAGTGAGTGGGGGTGAGGCCTCAGGGAAGGGGCGGGGCTAAAGTGTTCAGGTTAGAAATTTGGCAACCCCAGGCAGCACGTCCCTAGGAGAGATGTGTACAGATACAAATTGTTGTTCCTAAGTGATGTAGTATCTGCCCAGACCTCACTCACTTGGGATGAACTTGAATGGATCTGGAACGCCTAAATAGCCAGATAATGATTAATTCTGATTTGAAAGGCTGCCACAGAGGCCATTACGGCCTTTTTACATTACAGTCAGAAGGGTGCCCAGCCTGGGGTGGGAAGGTCTGTGGGGACTTGGTTTTGAGATCTCACCGGGTGTGATTTCCAATGAAGGTGGTGGCGCTCGCTAGAGAACCCCACACGCCCAGTCTCCCCGGAACAGGCGCAGCTCTGTAGAAGCGTCAGCCCGGCTCGGAAATCCTCCCGTTACTAATGCTCAGGGTAACCCCAACAGGTGGCCTGTTTCCGCGCATGGTAGTAAAGCCGCCGTTTAATCTCTCGCCCTGCTGCAGCGAGGGGGGATTTTGCTGTGCGAGTCAGGCTCCTTTACAGCCCCGCGCCCAGTGACTGGCAGGTGCTGCACGGCCCCGCGGGAAGGGACACAGCAGGCTCGCACCGCCACCTCCACTCCGTTTGGCTCGGCCCTTGGATCCACCCACCCGGCTTATCCCCGTGCAGGCCGGAGTTTGCATAACTCCGAGCCACCGCGCTCAGGGCTGCCTGGAAAAGCGGGGGCAGGAAGCGGCTGGAGCCCCCGGGGAGTGTCTCCCGTGCGAGCCCCCGGGCGGCGCAGTGCGCATGGCTGAGGGAAGGACCGTTCGTAGCCGGTCCCGGGGCTTCCAGCCGCTTGCACGGCAGGGGTGGGCGGGCGAATTGCGCCGCCTTCCCGGAGCAGGGGGAGGGGGCTGGGGCAGCATGCTGGGGCAAGGGGCCGATCCCCGCCGTGCGGGGGGTGTGCCCAGCCTCCGGGGCAGGGCCCTACCAACAAAGAATGTGGCCCCCTCCGAACATATGTCTAGGCGGGGCCCCTTACAATGCAGAAACTGGAATGCGGTATTTATTTTGCCACTTTTAAGGGCCCCCTCCGCTCGGAGGGTGCTCGCTACGCCTCTTCCTTCCAGGGGTTATGAAACCTCGCCGGCTGACCCGCCCACAAGCAGCTGGCAGGCTCCGACACACAGAGGTTTGTGCTTCCCTAGGGGAGCCCGCTGGGGAAGGACAGGGCAGTGCATTTGGGTGGAAGCTGCTGAGGCAGGTGAGGAAGAGAGACGGTGCTGGGCTGGCCCGGCCCCTGGGATAATGGGGGAAGAGAAGAGATGCTGGGCTAACCCCAGCCCTCCCACCACAGCTGGGTGGGTGAGGTGCAGAGGGGGCTGAGTGCCCCACTGCGGATGGGGCTCCAGGGGAGAGGGGCTAGAGGACGCCCTACTAACTTCGCTCTGCTTTAATTTCCCCAGGATGCTGAAGCCCAACAAACAAGCTCTCGCCTCCGGGCTGGAGCTGCCCAAGTGGACAGCGGTACCAAGCCAGGTGAAATTCCTCTTAGCAAAAAGGAGAGGGGCCCCTGCTGCCTGGGCTAGAACACCCCCTTGCTCACTCATTTTATCTGCCTTCCTTTCTGGTCAAAAAATGTCCGGCTTGGGTCTCAGCAAACGAGGGGGCATGGCAGGGAGCTTGAGTTGAAGCACTTAAGCCCTAGTGCTTCAGAGAGCAGGGGAAATAAGTTTGATTAAAAAAATAAAAATCAAACTGCAGGACTTCAAGTTGCTAGAACAGTTGACGTTCTGTGGGCTGTGTTCTATAAAAGATGAGACAAGCGGATCATAATGGGCTAAATGGCTCATCTTCAGCTTGGGAGAATCATTGTGGAAAATGGGGGGCAATGGGGGCGTGCAGAAGTCAACTTGGACAGGAATTTTAGTTATTTCCTGCTCACTAGAGAGGTACAAGATACCACAGTGCAGTAAGTAGGTTTTTGCAGTAGCTAGGACATGGTGACTTGCATAACAATTTTTTTATGCAATGCTATAGTTCTGGGGTGTTTGTTTCCACCCGCAAGTGGAGCCATGCAAACCAATACTCTCCATGGTGTCCGGACTAGCTAGCTATTCCCCTAGGATCAAATAAGATACAGAAAACTAATCTAAAGGTAAAAATCTTGTATGTTTAAAATAAAATGCAAATAAATGCAGAACTTAAGGTTGCTGTAGCCACATTAAGTACACAGGTTGATTTAGGGTTATAATCAAAATTGTGTAAACAGAGGTTTCCTAAACCTAAAAATCAGTAGACCTACTTCTATGGAATTCTTGTAAAGGCAAATAAAATAGTTGGTTTACACTTCCTTTGCTCTGGATTTGCAATCCCACTGTGACAACCTTTTGCTAACTAGAGTTGGAAAAGATGAAATTGGGGAGTTTATATTGTGTTGCAGTTTGGTCAACAAAAATATACAGTATCTAAGTACTTGTATTGTTTCCCATTATTGTAATGTCTGAAAACTTGTCTAGAAGATGAACAGTTAGTGCACAGCAGACTGGCATGTAAATCTACCTTGCAGTAGCATACCATGCACTAAGTGTCCATGTGAACCCTCTTGCTGTGCATTAGAAGTTCCCTAGTGCACATTGCTATGAAACATGAGTAGGTCAGTGTAGATCAAAGCATACTAGGGTGTTTTTGGTGTGCAGCAGCAGGGTCCGCACAGACAGTGAGTTAGCACAAAGTTAGCAAATAGCAAGCTAGTGCAAGGTAGTTTTACAGCCCCACCTGCCATGCACTAACTGTTCTTCTGTACAAGCTCTGAGAACCTCAAATATTAATGAATTTATCTTCAATATCCCTGTCAGGTACAGCAGTACTAAACCTGTTCTACAGATAAGAAGAACTAAGGGGCAGAGACATTAAGTGATTTGCCCAATGGAATATGGGAAGTCAGTGAGCAGTATAGGAATTGAACCAAATCTCCCAGAGTTCCTGATGTGAAGTAAATTAAGCTCTGGTCCTCCAAACACTTGTAGGAGTAGTCCCACTGAAGATAAAATGACTACTTCAATGAGAAAAGTTATGCATGTGTGCACGTATTTGTGAGATCACAGCCTTAGATTGTTTAAGGTTTTCCACATTACAGTTGGTATGGCTACTCCCACCTTTTCATGTTCTCTGTATGTATAAATCTCTTCTCTCTGTGTGTTCCATTCTATGCATCCGATGAAGTGGGCTGTAGCCCATGAAAGCTTATGCTCACATAAATTTGTTAGTCTCTAAGGTGCCACAAGTACTCCTGTTCTTTTTGCGGATACAGACTAACACGGCTGCTACTCTGAAACCACATTAATAGTGTAAGGCAGAGACTGTCAAACTAATGTGTCGTCCACTGAAAACTATGGCTGTCACAGTGGACTGGCTGATTAATAGCAGAAAGCTTTATGTCAAATAGAGGTTACTTTGGAATATAAGTAATCATTGCAGTTGTCACAGATCAGACGTGGTCCAGGTATTTATGAGGGGAAGTGAGCCATGAGAGGTACTATCGTAAGATGTGGGTCACCAAAAAAAAAAAAAAAAAAAAGTTTGAATTTCTGATCCAATATATTAATGGTATCTGTAAGTGAATTCCCCCCCCCCAAAGTGATTAACCTCATACTGTTTCTTTGACTTACTCACATGGCACACTAGACTACATTACTGTTTTAAAAAAAATGGTGGTGTTCCTTTAAGTTAGAAGTTTCAGGTTGTGACTTTACAGTACTTTTTTTTTTTTTTAAATAATTTTTCTTCTTTGACTGAGTCAAAGCCCCACACAAACCACCAGGGGAATTTATTCTTTATTTTTCTTCACAAAGTGCTGTCAGACTAAAATAAAGGAAGATTAAAATTATGGTAATCTTGGGTTTTAGTTATAATAGTAAATAAGCTTTATTCCAGAGGTTCTCAAACTGGGGGTCATGAGGGTATTACATGGGGGATCATGAGCTGTCAGCCTCCACCCCAAACCCTGCTTTGTCTCCAGCATTTATAATGGTGTAAAATATATTTTAAAAAGTGTTTTTAATTGGGGGGGGAAGGGAAGAAGAGAAAAGAGAAGGTCTCACACAGAAGCTTGCTATGTGAAAAGGGTCACCAGTACAAAAGTTTGAAAACCCCTGCTTGATTCCAGTGTTTCTCAAACTGGGGTCGCTGCTCGTGTAGGGAAAGCCCCTGGTGGGCCAGGCTGGTTGTTTACCTGCCCCGTCCGCAGGTCTGGCTGATCACGGCTTGCCACTGCAGGCCAATGGGAGCTGCTGGAGGCGGCGGCCAGTACATCCCTCTGCCCGCGCCACTTCCAGCAGCTCCCATTGTCCCGGAGCAGCGAACCGCGGCCAGTGGGAGCCGCGATGGGCCAGACCTGCGGACGGGGCAGGCAAACTAAACGGCCCAGCCCACCAGGGGTTTTCCCTACACAAGCGGCAACCCCAGTTTGAGAATCACTGCTTTATTCCCTTTGTGTTCTTGCACATTACAGTAATGTGCAACTTGGATAAATCAACACAGAAAAGCTTGCATATATTTCCTGACTTTTAAAAAAAAAAAATTATAAACTTCATGTTTTGACCTGCAACACTGTTCCAAGCTTTGAGCAATAATTGGGCTCTCTCTTCCTACTATCTAGTACCTAATCATTTTCTCCAGCAATGTCAGGCTGGTTAATACTCCTCCCCCTTTAAAAAAGTTAATTAGATAAGGAAAGAAATACCAGTGCTAAGCCTATGTTGTAAAAATGAAGTTCGGTTTCTGTGAATGCCTAATCACTTATGCTCTGATGCCCATGTGAAGCGCTATTCTTGAGAGTTTTGTTTTTTCTGGTTGTTTATAGGCTTCAGATTATGAAGTCCGGCAGTATGAACCAGCTAAATGGATTGCAACTCCTGTTAAATCAATGGACTATGATTCAGCTGTCAGCACTGGCTTCATGAAGCTCTTTAACTATATTCAGGGCAAGAATGAGAAAGGTAAGATGCTCTGGACTATACTTTTCAATAATTCAGTGTTTCTAAACTTTTGAAAGCTGAGCACTCTTTCAGGAAAAGAAAGCCAGTCCCGTCACTAAGGAACCCTACTATGTGATGGCACCTCTCTTAATCCATACATCTCCACTAGTCTTTTGTGCTCCTTCCACACCTGACTTTGGGAATGCTAGTGATTATGGTGTAGATCTTCTGTCTGCTTTGAGCAGTGAAATAGTTAATATGAACAATTAAAGTAGCACCTGTGTTAGCAGCCACTGTTTCAGGCTCTGTGCAGACTCCGGGATTAGTCTCTGTATTAGTTAACTAAGAAACTCTAGTTTTGAAAGTGATAACTGAGGTTTTTTGTGTTTTTTAGAAAGACTCCGGAGGACAGTTGGTCTTTCTGCATACCCATCTTGCAAACAGTCCCTCACTCCACCCAGGTGGATGCACACTGCACACTGTACACTTTAGGAAACACTTTAACACAAAGTGTCTTCCTTATTCCTAAATTGCAATAAGCAGCAGCATTTAAATGGGCTTTATTAAATCTCTCTTTGTAGTGGGTATAGGAAAAGTTAATGCATTTAAATATGGCATCTGGAATAGATCAAATACTAAATATCCTTAATACTACCAGGGGCTCCTATCTCTTATAAGCTTGGCTTCTGATTGATTGCTGAATCTCTTTGTATTTTAAGCTATTGAAAAAGTAAACAAGTGACAAAGCATTTTAAACATGTTATGCCCTTTCATGAGGTTTACTTATCACTGAGCACCTCCTTGTGGTAGTGTCTGGGGATTAGCTCTGCCTGGTCTGATACCCCCTTTTGTTTGCTCGCCCTATGGTGTCTCTCAGTAGAAACAGGTTACTCCTTGGGGACTTGGCCCTCTGGCCAGGTTACTGTAGTCTTCTCCTTCCCTTCCAAGGTAACAAAGATGCACTGGACAAGCTGTCTCAGTCTTCTGATCCACTGCCCATTAAGTGCCACTTTCCCAGTGGCCAGCAGGAGAACCCAGGCATAACCACTGCTCGAGGTTCAGGCCCAGGGATCCTCTGCCTAGCAGCCATGGTCCACTCATGCTCTGACCTTGTTGCTATTTCCTTAGACTCTTTCCTAGTTTACTTCCCCTCGCTCTGCGGCTACTTCACCCCACCCCGCAGTCTGGTCAGATTCTGTAGTCCATGGCAGGATCCTAGGTTTAAATGTCTCCCTAAACTGCCTCTATCTCTTGCCAACACCCTTCTTTAGACAGTGACTGCAGAGCTCCTCCTTGTAGCTATCTCTGACTATCAGCTTCCCCTCTTTTTAAGCCTAGCCCAGCTCCTCCCCCAACTGGGCTTCATCAGCCATTAGTCATCATCAGTCCCTGGCTTCCTTCCAGGTGCAGCCTAATAAAGTTAATTGGCCTGTCCTACCTCTTCAGGCCTTGTGTGGGGTAGACACCCCATCACATGCACTAACAATTGTAATTTTTTCCAAAAGAAATATTTGTTGGCATTATTGGATAATTCTGAGTAAAAGTGTTAGTAGTAAATGCCAATTACTCTCCCTCTATTCTGTCTTGATTATATCATTTGTCCTTTTTTGTATAGCAAGCTGCTTAAAATGTGTTTTTAATTTATATGGGGGGAGGGGGTTGCACTCAGAAGCTTGTTGTGTAAAAGAGGTCATCAGTACAAGAGTTTGGGAACCACTGTCCTAAGGCATAAAAGCCAACATCGTAGTTTGTCCTTTTATAAGTCATAGCTGAGAGGAGACAAGCTTATGGCTTTTATAAAAAAACAAACAAAAAAACCCCCATCCTGAATACTCCTAACAGCAGGGAAGAGAAGCATTCAGCACATTAATGCTTCTAAATTTACCCTATCTTCTTCCCCACTCCTCCACTTCAAAAGCCCTTTCAAATCCACTTATCATGCCATTCACAATACCCACAGTGTTCCACTAGAAGAGGGGCCCAAGGTGGAGGAAGGTAAGTGTCTTTCTTGAAGATATAAGGTGATAATCACAAAGTGTACTCACTGCTAGTGGCATCTCCTCCTGGTGACTACCTCTTGCCAAGTGCTGGCCCTGTCTCTGCCTGGTTTCTTTCATCCTGCAGCCCCTATCACTCCTGAAGCTGCAGCTTTCTGTTCATGGGTTGGTCCTTCAGCCAGGTCACTAAGGCCCTCCCCTTCTGGGCAATTTAAAATCCTTCCAGACCAGCTGTCATCTCCAAGTAGTGACTTCACAGTGGCTGGTAGGGGAACCCTGCCCTACTCTCTACTTTGGGTTCAAGCCCAGGGACCCTATAACAAAAGCCAAGGTCTGTACAGTCCTATCCCTAGCTGCTGTTTCCCATGGGCTTCTGCCTACCTATCTAGCTTCCCCCTCTTTCTGGGTTTACCTGTCCTCCTCCCAGGAATGATAGTAGATTACTGCCTTACAAGCCCCTTGCTGCTCACAGCTCTTGGGCTTTATACAGGCCCCTCCTGTTCCTGCCCAGCTGAGCCCATTTCCAATGAGTGGCCTGCTCCCTGTCTCCTTCAGGTGCAGCCTGGGCAGTTAATTGGCCTGCCTAGCCACTTCAACCCCTTCAGCCCTTGTGTGGGGGGAGGGGCACCTCATCACAGTGATATTTCTCAAAACTCTTATACCCCCTGGAGAGAGAACCTCCCCACAACCAGGCCTTTATAACTGAAAACAAAATAGCTAAACCCTTCCTCTCTAGTAGGCTGGTTTCAGCAGATGCTGAAGTGTTCCAGCCCACTGCATATTGATACATCAAAGCTATGGGAGCTGCTCATGTGACTTTAGAACCTGGAAATTAGTTTGAAACCACTGATGTGCTTAATGTTCCTCTTCCCCACTGTTATTTTGGGGCATTCATCAGTGATTGACATGTAGTTTATTTTTGATACACAGTTACAAATTATTTTGCTCTGCAGCCCAGAACCTATACAAAAGTCAGATATAGCTGGTGGTGCTCACTTTTAGGGCAGCTGCAGTTGATTTTTATAAAACAGCCAGAGTGCACAGGGCATTTCCTACCAAATTATGAGTTAATTTTAAGTTAATAAACTTTGAACCTAAAACTACTTGATTGTGGTCTGAAAAAAAAAAGTTAGGCTTCATTGTGGTTTTGTACTGCATAATTTTTTTCCCAATTTTGAGTTTTTTAAAAAAAAGCTGTCTGCACGATAACCTCTTGATAGCAAGTACTGAATAGTCCAAGACTATGGGTACGTATACACTGCAGCTGGGCGCGAGCCTCCCAGCCTGGATAGAGAGGCTGACACTAGCCTGCTAAAAATAGCAGTGTGGACATTGTAGCTCCTGTGGTCACATGGACTGAGCTCAAGCATAGGGGGACCCAAGCCTGCACCAGAGCCACAACGTTGACACAATTATTTTTAGTATGATAGCTCAAGTATTTGCCTGGGCCGGAGGTTTGCTTCCAGCTGCAGTGTAGACATACAGTAGCATGTATAGACGTTGCACAACCCCCAGTCAGGTTTAAATAGCAGTGTAGATGGTGAGGCACTGCTTAGGTGAGCATATACGCACCAAAAGCCTTAGGCTACGTACCCTATATGGTTCTCTGCACACCCAAGCAGTGCCTCCCCTGTATACACTGTTTTTAGCAGTGTAGGTCCTGCTGCTTTGCCACTGCCAGAGCTTTTCCCTGCCCCAGAGAAAGGCTCCAGCAGTGGGGAAAGGGTCCGGCAGAGGGAGGCAGTGGAGAAAGGTGCAGGAGCCTTTCACTGCTGCCTTCCCTCTGCCAGAGCCTTTCACAGTGGGGTTGCAGTCTACCTATCACTGCGGCAGTTAGCTGTATGTACCCTACATGCTGCTGCAAGTGTAGACAAGGCTTAAGAGGTTTGGTCTGTGGTAGTGGAATGTTAACAATCGAAACAAAGGGATCTGCTGCATACGAGCAGAAATTTGCCATTATGCATTTTCTTTAAGAATTGTTACAGGCAGACAAGATAATCCAAATACAATGCAACAATAGAAGAAACACATGAATTAAAACTACCTTTTATTAAATATAAATCAAAGGCAACCTTTGATAAAGCCACCAATGTGCTCTCTTTCTTGACACACTACATTATTTGACCTGAGATTTGTGACAGAGCAGTGAACTGTTGCTTATTTGCCTCTGATAGGGATGAAGATAGAGATGACAGCTCCAGTAACATGCCATGTGGAACCTGGTGCAGGCCCATTCTGCGAGTCCACTATTACAGTCTCTTTTTATATACCATCTGATCATCAAGCTGATCCACCTAAGCCATCAGAGTCAGATATTTTCATTGAAAACAGACCAGAAAGGATTGTGTTTGTCAGGTATGTATTAACTAACTATTGCAACTCTGCAAAGTACAGATAATAAATCTGTGTGCACAATGCAGCTTATACATGATCAAAAATGTTTTTAGTTCTCAAAAGAAGAGGTAGTCCTGACACTTTTTGTAAAAATACAGCAACTCAATGTGATATTCTTCAGCTAAACTGTGGCTGCCACCTTGTGGCAGTCAGTTGATGAATAACATGGTGCATGCACATGCTTTATTGAATGAGTAATTTACTTTATACTAGCAACAGGGTCCCCAAACTTTTCATGGTCGTGCCCTCCCATACCCTTGTCCACCCCCACCCCCCGGGAGCTGGGGCTGGGAGTGGGGCACAGACAGGAGTAAGGGAGCCGAGGCTGGGGCCGCAGCTGGAGGTAGGTCTGAGGCCAGGAGCAGGGCCAGGAATGGAGCTGCAGCTAGGGGCAAGGCTGGGGCCAGGAGCGGACCCCACAGCTGGGAGTGAGGCTGGGGCTGGGAGCAGAGCTGAGGCTGGGGCCAGGAGCAGCGCCCCTGCTGGGCCACAGTGGGATCTGTGGCCGGATGTGGAGCTGCAGCCGGGAGCTAAGGCTGCAAATGGGGTCAGGGCTGAAGCAGAGCTGGGAGGCGCTTCCTCCCCACCCCCACATGGGGACTAGCCCAGGGCCCCCCCTGTACTCTGCCCCCCCCCCCGAACGTTCCTCCATGACATGCCCCACAGTTTGGGGACCACTGTACTAGCCTGTAATTCAATCCAAATCTCTGTATCCTCATACCTTTTTCACATAAGCCCAGTAAGTATCATTAGTATACAGAAGTCACATGTCCTGAAAATATTTTGTTGAACATCCCTAGATGGAGATCATCTTGCATTTTTAAAAAATGTTTTATATTTTACTGTATATTAATGAAAACATCATGAAAGACATGGGATTGGAAAAAACACTGTACTTTTAAAACAGTTAAGAATATATGTTCAAGTATACAGCAAAATGTTAATTGATGAATTTCCCCACTGCCAAATCTCATAGACTCATAGACTTTAAGGTCAGAAGGGACCAATATGGTCATCTAGTCTGACCTCCCGCATGATGCAGGCCACAAAAGCTGACCCACCCACAACAGAATTTTCCAGCCTGCGACCCCTGCCCTATGCTGCGGAGGAAGGCGAAAAACCTCCAGGGCCTTTGCCAATCTACCCTGGAGGAAAATTCCTTCCCGACCCCAAATATGGCGATCAGCAGAACCCCGAGCATACAGGCAAGATTCTACAGCCGGACCCTCATTTTACCCGCGATGGCACGTTAATGCCTGATTGACTAAAATCACGTTATCCCATCAAACCATTCCCTCCATAAACTTATCAAGCCTAATCTTGAAGCCAGAGAGGTCTTTCGCCCCCACCGTTTCCCTCGGAAGGCTGTTCCAAAATTTCACCCCTCTGACGGTCAGAAACCTTCGTCTAATTTCAAGCCTAAACTTCCCCACGGCCAGTTTATATCCATTCGTTCTCGTGTCCACATTACTACTGAGCTGAAATAATTCCTCTCCCTCCTTGGTATTAATCCCTTTGATATATTTAAAGAGAGCAATCATATCCCCCCTCAGCCTTCTTTTGGTTAGGCTAAACAAACCGAGCTCCTCGAGTCTCCTTTCATAGGAAAGGTTTTCCATTCCTCGGATCATCCTAGTGGCCCTTCTCTGTACCCGTTCCAGTTTGAGTTCATCCTTTTTAAACATAGGAGACCAGAACTGCACACAGTACTCCAAATGAGGTCTCACCAGCGCCTTGTATAACGGAAGCAGCACCTCCCTGTCCCTACTAGAAATACCTCGCCTAACGCATCCCAAGATCGCATTAGCTTTTTTCACAGCCACGTCACATTGCCGACTCATAGTCATCCTGCGATCAACCAGGACTCCGAGGTCCTTCTCCTCCTCAGTCACTTCCAACCTATGCGTCCCTAACTTATAACTAAAATTCTTATTAGTCATCCCTAAATGCATCACCTTACACTTCTCACTATTAAATCTCATCCTATTATCGTTACTCCAATTTACAAGGTCATCCAAGTCTCCCTGCAGAATATCCCGATCCTTCTCCGAATTGGCAATACCTCCCAACTTTGTGTCATCCGCAAACTTTATCAGCCCACTCCTACATTCGGTTCCGAGGTCAGTAACGAATAGATTAAATAAAATCGGACCCAAAACCGAACCTTGAGGAACCCCACTGGTGACCTCCCTCCAACCCGACAGTTCACCTTTCAGTACTACCCGCTGCAGTCTCCCCTTTAACCAGTTCTTTATCCACCTCTGGATTTTCATATCGATCCCCATCTTTTCTAATTTAACCAATAATTCCACGTGCGGCACAGTATCAAACGCTTTACTAAAATCTAGGTAAATTAGATCCACCGCATTTCCTTTATCCAGAAGGTCTGTTACTTTCTCAAAGAAGGAGATCAAGTTGGTTTGGCACGATCTTCCTTTCGTAAACCCATGTTGTAAATCTAAACCAAAACAAGTTGTTCTTAGACAAAGTTAACTTTCAAGCATAAAGTAACTAACTTCATTTTCCATGTAAGCTTCAGGTAGTATTTTTCCATAGTTACAAACTCCTGAAAAAGAAAATCTAAATGAGTGCTGGGGAAAGTGTCCCATCTGTCCATCCCTGTTCTTGACCATTAATCCAGGGTGTTCAAACCACATTCCTTGGAATTTTGCTTTTCACAGTGGCACTCTCAGGACATCAAGTCAACACTCTTTACAAGTGCAAAACAAGGCATGTGGTCATACATTTTACTAGTTTTGCACCAAGAAGAACAGCTCTCATACAGGCCTGAAGATACCCCATTTTCCCATTGGTAAAGTCTGTTACTGTGAAATTATCTTAAAGGAAGTTGCAGAAGCTTCATCATTTGAAACAAACGGAACTGGACAAAGTACTAGAAAACAGGCTGTAGGGAACAGTCCCTGAAAGGGTTGAACTATTTGGTTTCAAAAGATCACTGCTGACCCATGCTGGATTTAGACGAGCAGTATAGAGAACAAGCTTAGATTTATCAGTGATAAGATTTCTTCATGTTCTCGTGCTGTTTATTATTATTGACAGGTCCTTTGGAGGATATTCCAGTGCCACAAAGAACCAAGAAGAACTACTGACACTAGCAGAAAGTTTGAAGCGGGATGGGAAAGTGTTTGATGAAAAGGTCTATTATACTGCTGGCTATGACAGCCCTTTTAAATTGCTTAATAGACACAATGAGGTGTGGCTTATCAAGAGAAATGGAAACCCCAGCAATCAAGAATAGGAAACAAAATGCTTTCTTGAGAGATAGAAGTTGTTTATTCAGACACTTATTTTTTGCCTGGGAATTGTAAGTACTTTTTTTAACATCTAGACAGATTATAATCTATCAGATTTCAAATGTGCCTCTTCTAGAATGACACTACAGTTTTCCCCATTCTGTCAATGGTATGAGACTGGTCACACTTTCAGTTAGAGTAGAAAGCCATGAAATTTTCCGTTTTCCTTCCACTTCACACCATGTTCCCTATTTCCCTCCCCTTAAAATCCATCTAGCACACACCTAGAGAGGTTGCTACAGCATAACACAAGGAACTCTTCCTATGTATTCTGTGGCCACACTCTTTACTGCAGACCCGATCTCTCACCACAGAGCTGGGCTCCAATTTAAGCTTTTATTAAAAAAAAAAAAAAAAAAAAGTCTGTATCTGCAATGGTTGTGTAGAAAACAAGAACTTAGTGTCTTTGCAACCAGCAGAAAAACAACAACTGAGGTTTGAATGGCCTCAGTCATCTCAGTGGGTTATTACCTCAAAGATGACAGTTTAAATATCAATATTAACTATTTCAGTGCTAACAGAACTTTAGCACTATCATAGAATCATAGGACTGGAAGGGACCTCGAGAGGTCATCTTGTCCAGTCCCCTGCACTCAAGGCAGGACTAAGTATTATCTAGTAGGCTGTTGACTGGAGCAGCTGAGTTTGAACTTTGACAGCATATAGTGTGCCACCACTGGACTGACAGTCCATTTTTATAAACCTTAATTTGTTGCTTATGATAGTTGCTGTATTGGCAGCAGCAAGGACAGCAAGTCATCTTGCCCCAGTGCAGGGCAAACTACTCTGTACTACCCTGCCAATGCCTGACTAATCCCCCTGTCTATTTAATCCTGGGCCTCTATGCCAAGTCTGCCAGCAAGGATGCCTGGTATTGAGAATTATTATGTTGGCACCTGTGAATTGTGGACGTTTCTTCACTGCAAGTTCAGCCGAGACCACTTACGCATTTCTTGTTGGCCACTGAACAGCCATCATATGGTAACAGCTTTACACTTGCTAGAGTATAGATAGTGATACAACATACCCACACCTTGATAGTAATAGTTTGGTTATTTTTAGCCTCAAAGCCTCCAATATTTGCCTTTTGAAATACATTGTTTGTTTTATGGTACTAGTTCAGGCACTTGTATATCCAGTGTTAGTATATTCAAGTAATATCAATTGTTACCTTTGCTTTTTACACTAGGACTGATATATACTTTCATGGTGACTACTGATGCATTGACTTTAAAAGCTTTTATCCTTTGACTATATTATCAGTCCAAATAGCAAAAGTACGCAAGGCAATTCACCATCCTTAAGTCAGCACATTGTTGCAATCTCCTGTTTTAGGAGAGCTGGTTAGGACTGGCTTTAGAATCCATCAAAGCTGCTTCTAAATTGACATAAAAAGTAGCTGCATGGAACTAAAAGCTCCCTCTAACCCCAGAATCTTCATGCTCTCACATTTTAAAAAATGAATCCCTGTTCCAGAAGTTAATTTCACTTACAGTAAAATAACAGATATATTTGTTTAAAACCATGCGTGTACAGGGTCCTTTCCAAGCAAATTAGAAGCCTTAAGTTCTGCCCTGAGGAGTTTACAATCTATATTAGACTGACAATGAAGAGACCATGGCAGAAAAGGGGATTGGTCAGGAGACAACAGAAAATAATAGCAAGGGATTGCTGCAGCTGAATTATTTTTTTTGCAGCGAGAAGATCAGATAAGCTTATTTTGTTTCACTTCTTGTTTGCTATAAGTTTTTTTTTCCAATTTAAATTTCTGAGTTTCCTGAGCTTTTTAGTGTTCCTAAAATTGTTATTGCCACAGACAAAAATTAATCTGAGGTATAAATTTTAGATCTAATTTATAAGTACATACTTTTTAAACCTATATCTTTTGCTGGATTTATTTTCCTATCTTGGTTCTACAGTAGTTAGGATTTCTGCTGTCTAATACAGTTCTAAAGTCTGGTTCAATAGGGCATTATATTAGAGAGGAAAGGAACTATATGGTGGGATATTATCTATACAGATTGGAATTTGCTGGTAAAGGCCCTGATCTCCCACTGAAATTAATGGAATTTTGCCATTGATTTCACTGGGGATTGGCCCCAAAAGGTTGTTTGAAAAAAAAAGTCATTGGAATGTTTATCAACAAAGTGCCTAAGTAATTTGTGAGAATGAAATGTACTTTTTGCATAATGGAGTGCTAGAAAATGTACTTTCCTTCAGAGCAATAAATTACCTGACACTTCGACCTTTACCATCATCTTTGTTCGGCATATATTAATTCAGGTTCTTAACATAAAGGGTATGTCTACACTGAAATTCGATACCTGTGGCTTGCCCATGTCAACTGACTCAAGCTCATGGGGCTTGAACTCTCCGAGCTGACTTGGGGCTGTTCAATTGTGAGGTAGGTGTTTGGACTTGGGCTGCAGTCTGAGGTCTGGGACCCTCCCACCTCTCAGGGTTGTAGGGTGCAGGCTGCAGTCCAAGCACGAACATCTGCACTGCAATTAATCAGCCCCTTGCCCCAAGTCAGCTGGCACAGTTCCCAGAATGGCCACTATCATGTTCCACACCCGGTATCCTTTTTTACGGTCCAATATGATCTAGTGTTAATAGTGCTCTTAAAATGATGGAACCAAGAGACTTATCCTGTTTGTCTCAGAAGAATTTGCTGTATTGACTATGAAAGAATACTGTTAATTTTGGATCAAAGTTAAGGTTGTATGATGATGAAACAGGCGCTTCATAAACAAATACGTTTTATAAAGTATAATGTGAGCAGACTTAGGGCTGGTCTACACCCAGCCGCTAGTTCGGCGGCTGGGGATCGAAGTTCTGGGTTCGACTTATCGCATCTGGTCTGGACGCGATAAGTCGAACCAGGAAGTGCTCGCCGTCGACTGCGGTACTCCAGCTCAGCGAGAGGAGTACCGCGGAGTCGACGGGGAGCCTGCCTGCCGCGTGTGGACCGCGTCTGAACCGCGGTAAGTTCGAACTAAGGTATGTCGAATTCAGCTACGTTATTAACGTAGCTGAATTTGCGTACCTTAGTTCGACTTGGGGGGTTAGTGTAGACCAAGCCTAAGACATAAAATGCTTCAACTATTCAAGTCTTTTGTAAGTGCTTCAGTTATGTAAAAGGACAGAATAGTTAAGTACATTGCTACACAGCAATCTTAATTGGGTTTTAGTTAAAGTTTTGTGTTGTGTTTTAATAATCTTATGTAATTAGATTGTTTTAAAATTTGTAAATAGATGGGATGGGGCACTAACTTACGTTAAAGAAGTAAGTGGCAGTCATGCAAAAGTTGGCTCTGCAGAAGCTTGCGTTATCCAAAGCATACCAGAGAAGACATGCATGTTCACTACACAGTTATGTTACGCATGGACAGAATAGCCTATCTTCACTCAAAACAGTGTTGAGGAGTACAATCGCCACCACCAGGATATCCCTCATGTTGGTTCTGTGTGAGGTGCCATTGATGTCTGCTCAATCCATATTTTTTCAGGTGGAAAATCGGTGGAGCATGGAGGGATTAACTTTTGCCCACTACTGTTGTCCTGATGACATCATAAATGGCTACTCCATATATTTTAGAGGTTTGGGAAGTGGTCCTCTATCTATAAATCCATGTGGGCTGATGGTTAAAGGAATTTGGAAAACTTACAAGGGTAAAACCTTATCTAAACAGGAAAAGTTGCACAGGTTTAATAAATTGATTTTAAATCAGTCAAGCTAAACTGATTTAAGGGATGGTCAAACTGGTTTATGTGAATCTACATTAGAGGGTTTGCACTGGTTTAATTATTAATTTAGTCAAACTGGAATAGACAAGGCCTACAGTTGGGGCTTGGCAGGAAATCTTGCCTCTTTCAAGGAAGGGAATTAATTAGTGGTATCTATTCATTAAGTTAGCATGACTAGCAGCTTGAAGGGACTTCCAACTGCTAATTATAAAAAATGGGCAGGTTGTGTCTGCCTTACAAGAGACAGACATATAAGCAGGCAGGGAAGAGGAGCTAAGTGACTTTGACTTTCTTATTCATTTTATCATTAGGAAAATGTAAACAACCATAATATTTGCCTACACTTCTCCTCCTTCAGAGAAGAGTCTAAATTGTTTGCCTCAAGCAAAAAAGGGTTGCTGCTAGTTAATTTTGTCTTCACCTTACAGCTACATGCAGGTTGCCATGGAATGCATTTTCCTAATAGTGTCAAACTCTTTCCTTCCTCTCCTCCTCTGTAGCAGTTTCCAAGTCTGAGGTCTCCCTTCTATCTGCTCCTAACCCCTCAATTTGTCCTTTCGATATGTTCCTACACCCAAAACTTCTTTTGATTCTCTCCTTTATTTCTAATAGCTCTCTCTCCACCCTCCCCTTCCTTTGTGCTTTGAAGCATGCTTTTGTTTCCCTCCCCTCCCCTCCCCATCTTGGGGGAGAAAGGTGGAGAACATTTGATTCTACCTTCACTCTGTCTTGCCTCCATATACTGAGTGCAGTATCTAGTCAGGCTGCATCTACATCCCTCTTCAACTTTATCCTTGATCTCCTCTCCTCCCATCTAGCTTCTGCTCTTTCCTCTGCACTGAAACTGCCTTGCCCAAGGACATGAATGACCTTCTCCTAGGTAAATCCATGGGTTCTGTCTCCATCGTTCTTTCTGAACTATCTGATGCCTTTCACACTGTTTACCTTTCTTCCCTACTTCGTCCCCTCTTGGCTTCCCCAACTCTGTGCTCTGTGTTTTCCCACTCTCCTTTCTATTTGTCTCCCTTAAAATTCATCATTGGCCACCTCTTTTCTTCCCTAACACTTACTGTCCCCATGACTTCATCTGCTCTGAGTTTCAAGCCCCACTTTGATACAGACAAGTCCCAAATCTTCTCTACCTGATTTTTTCCCCTCCACACATCATTGAATCTCAAGTTGCCTATATAGCATTTCTTCATTCCTCTGTTCCAGCACAAATGCACTCTTTCCAAAAGTGAACTTCCATCCTCGCTCCTCTCCAACACCTTCTTTCCATGATTAACAACTCCGCTATCCTACCTGTGTCTCAAGTTCATAACCATGTCATCTTTGACTTCTCTCTCCTCCCTGACTCATCATATCTCATCTCACTACATTCTGTCATTTCTTCTCTTTTAATATCACCAGAATCTGCCCTTTCCTCTCTTCTAAAACTGATTCTCATGCCTTCACCAACTTTGGCCTTAACTACCTTTCTCCCTCTGGCCTCCTTGCTCTTCCCCCTGCAGTCCAGAAAAACCCTGCTGCTAAAAGAATTTTCCTTTGCTACTGCTCTGACTGCATCATTCCTATAATCCACACATTGGCTTCCTGTCTCTTACTGTATTAAATTCAAGCTTCTTAGTCGTCTTCAGGGTCCTGCATTTACATCTTGCTCTCATTTCCCCCTCTTTTATTCTCTGTTTTCCCTCAATACTCTGTAATTCTTCACCTCTCCTGCCACTTTAGGCTCTGTGCCTTATCTCACACGCTCCCTATGCTTGGAACAGTCTACACTCTTGTCTGTCAAACGCAGTCTCTCCTCCTTCAAATCCACATATTCCAGAAATCCTTTCCTAACTTCTCATAACCAATAACCTCCACCTCCTTCTGAATCTGAGCTATTGGCCCTTGATTAGTCTTCATCTTGCCTAGATGGTAAGCTTATTGGAGCAGAGGATCCGTACTCTGTTTGAAAAGGATCGTGTCAGTTTTGTATATGTTATAAATAAGGCTATGATTATGTCACAGAGGTCATGGAATCTGTAACTTCCATTGACCGCCCTGACATTTTCTGTCCTGGGGCTGGAGTTCCTAGCCAGGCCCGCCCTTGCAGCTCCCAACCCCCAACCTGGTGGGGGGGACGGGACCCTGCAGCTGCCCAGACATGGCGGGCAGCGGGGACTCCCCACAGCTGTCCAGCTGCAGCCCTGGCCAGCGGCTGGGAGACCCTGCTGCCTGGAGCGAGAGGACCCCACAGCAGCCCAGCCCCAGGGGTAGAGGGAGCCCAGAGCTCCCACACACGGCATCCGTGTGGGACCCGGGAGTCCCAGCAGCAGTGGGTGCTGAACCCACCTACCCCTTTTGTCAGGGATATTTTTAGTGAAAGTCGGGGACAGGTCACGGGCTGCCGTGAATTTTTGTTTATTTCCTGTGACCTGTCCATGACTTTTACTAAAAATATCCCTGACAAAAACTTAGCCTTAGTTATAAATAAATGTTGTGGACTCAGATTGCATTTTGCTCTTGGTCTCACTGTGCTCATGTGCTGTAGAATATATATACTCAAGATCCAATACAGAGATACTGTTCTCAGAGCTAAGGAAGTATAAAATTAGTTAACAAAGAGCAAACTTGAGAGAATACTCAATGGAACTGAAAAGTAAGTGAGCAAAGAAGAGGAAAACTGAAAACCATCTCATAGCTAAGTAGATTCAATAATCATTTCTCACTTGCATCAACAGTCAAACAACTACTTGGAGGATATGCAAACAAGCCTTCCAACAGTAACACTAAATGAAGGATTTGGACGAAAATCTTTGTTTAGTTGCATAGGGCCGAGGGTTGCATTTTCTCCCCTCAAAGTCCCTGGATATGTTTAGTGGAGATTTTCTAAGGCCTAGTCTACATTTCAAAAGTTGTAGCAATAGAGCTATATCACCAAAATCCTCCTAATGCAGACAGAGCTTATACAGGCAAAAATGTACTTTTGCTGGTGTAGCTTCTACCAGTTTAGTTAGTGAAAGAAAATGCTAGCATAAATATGTAAAAGAACCCTAATCAACATTACTATGTGGACAAAATTAGACCTGGCCTAAGAATACGCTGCTGAGGAGTACTTGTGTACATATTAGAAAATTCAGTACAGATCACTGACTGAGGAGGTACAGTGACTGAAGACAGAGGACATCACCAGATTCCAGAGGCGCTACTTGGAATAAAGATGTCTATAATCTGATTAGTACGTATTTTACTATATAAGCCTTACATTGAATGAAATGTGTTCCTATAGCAACCACCTGATTCACTGATTTCTGCCTTTTCTAGTTCCGAATTAGATACCTCCGAACAGTGGAATTGGGTATTGAATCTGTTTTGCTAAATCATATTGTCATATGTTATTTTTGTTTGTCAAAATGCATTGCAAATATTTACTTTGTTGCATAGGTAACAGATTGAAGGAAATCAAGTTTTTAAAACAGAAAATGCTAATATTTGCAACACAAAGGAATAAAAAGGGAATAGGAAAATCTGAAGGATAAACTTTGCATTGAAATGGTTCTTTCTACTCAAGTCTTAGCCACGGAAAGAAGAGAGATTACTGCATTCACATAAATAAGTTTCAGTTTCAAAAGGTCACAACCAACTCACTCAAACACAACACAACCAAACAAGCCTCTGCCTTTCCAAGCCATCCAATCTAATGATATAGGAGAGCTATGTATTACTATTTGGGACATAAGAACTGCCATATCAGATTGGACCCATGGTCCATCTAGTCAGGTACCCTGTCTCTGACAGTGGCCAACACCAGAGGCTGAGAAGAAGGAGCAAGTAACCCAGTGATGGGCAATTAGTGAATAACCTCCCATGGGGAAGTGTTTCCCCCACCTGTTATCACTTGATGGTTGTCTAAACCATTCTTTAAAAAAATCCTAATACATTTAATTGGCTTGTTTCATTTAGCAGAATTAAAACATTTGGCTAGCTCTTGGCCTCAGATAACCTTTAGAACACATTGCCACAAGGTAATAATGTGTGGTATTAATGTATTTCCTTTTAACAATTTTAAATGCATTGCCTTTCATTTTCATCAAAGACGTCCCTTGTGCATAGGGCACCCAGTTTACCTTCTCTGTATCATTCATTATTTTGTGTACCTCGTAGCTCTCATTCATCATCTTTCTAAATAGAATAGTCCAAGTCCTTTCAATTTTTCTTCATATGGCAGACTCTCCCCATGCCGCTAACATTTTTACTGTCCATTTGAGATAGAATATTAATTTTATCATCACCGGTTTCTACACACACTACTGATCTGCCATTCCATCCTCTTCCTGTTGTTTACAGCCCTGGATTTTCACATTGTTTTATTCTACTCTTACAATACTGAGTATTTCTTATATAAATGCAAAATTCAACTCAGCCTTAACTATGGAGCTCTGACTGAACACAGGGCTGGAAATCAGAAACTCTGACGTTCTTATTTATATACCAGATCTGCCACTGAGTTGCTAGGTGGCTTGGGCACTTGTCTTAGAGCCTGATCCTGCAACCACAGACGTGAATAGACCACACTGAACTCAGTTCCTACATGTACTCACACACTTGAAGCATCAGGCCCATTAGTCTCCCATCTGCAAAATGGGACTAATTACCTCCCTCTCAAGATGGTGTTATGAGATTAGTTAACATTTGTGTAGCGTTTTGAAAATGTAAGTGCTAATTGTTACATGAAAATGTGGAGCTCTACATTTAATATTTGATTGGCATAGGAAGAAAAATGATAACCATGTGTGATTCCCCTTTATTTTATTACAACTTTCATTTAACGTGTAGTACTTGTGCTTTTTTTTTTTTTGCAATGCGTCTTTATAGCTGTAAATAGCTCAGATCAGTATTAACAATTATTTTAAATGTTGGTTACCTCAATTAGTTTTCACTTGGTTCCAATAATCAAATGCATTATATATATATATGTGTGTGTGTGGTATTTTCACCTGCTCAACATATCTGAAGCATAGAAAGTTTGCTATACACAGTTCCATTGTTCCAGGGATTTAGACATACAGCACTGCAGAACCCATATTATGGGCAAACTGGCTCCCACTGATTTAACCCCTCATCTGCTGCTTCAAGAACTTTAGTTCCCTGGGACCAGTAGCAAAGAAGAGAGGAGGAACAGTAACATCTGAGTAAATTATACAGTAAACAGTATGTAGTGAAGGTTGGAGATGAGTTAGGATTTCTTTAGGTCTATTCATTGCAATTGGGTTTGTCCCAAAAGATATGTAAAATGGGATGAAGAGAGACCAAAAATTGTTAAGTATCAGAGGGGTAGCCGTGTTAGTCTGAATCTGTAAAAAAATTGTTAGATGCCACTAAAGTGTAAGTTTCGCTATATGAACTGGATGTTAGTAGTTAAGGTGCAAGGTTTTCTATATAAGAGCACAAAATGTTGGCTGCAACTTTTGACAGATGTTATCAATTCAAAAGACAAGATAGCAATTGGCAGCCTTGTTTTATTTAAGCAGTCACAGCATTGTCATCATCCCCCTCTTTTGAAGGGAAGAGTTAAGTGAAGGCCCCGGAAATTTACATTACTAACAAATAAGGGATTGAAGAAAGGGATTACAAGCATATTTCACTAAAATAAATAATCTACAAAGAGAGTGTTTCTTCTTAAAGCAGTCTAAAAATGTATAAATTCTAAAGTGGGAAGATCAAAAGGTATTTAACAACTTCCATTATTTACAATCAATATAAAAACTGCACAAACCATCAAATGATGCAAAAATCCTTTTCAAAATTAAAAGCTTCCTTCCTACCACGAACCAAAAACTCCAGCCAATGTTTCAGTTTTAATCAACTGTTTTCTTTACAAATGAAAACCATTAAACACTTTTATTACCATCAGTAAAATATACAATAAAATAAAACAAACCTTGCTAAAAAAAATTTCCTAAAAATAGAAATACTGCAGGCAAATCAAAAAGGAAAATAACTAACTTACTCTTTGGTAACCAAAAGTTAGCAAATATTTGACATTTCAAGTGATGAAAGTTATAAGAAGTCTTCCCATTTTGATAAATGGAAGAAAAACTTCTGGCAAAATGTAACCCCCACGTTTAATTTAAATGGAAAGGCTCCACCACTGCTCTGTGGTGCAAACTCTCAAATTCATGTTTTGTGATTAATTTCATTTCAGACACCTGAAACTTTCCAAATCTGGCAGTGTATTGCTTATTCCTCTCCCATTTTCCTATTATTCACTTACATTCTCTTTATAAATATGCATCCTGTTATTTCAGTTCTCGCCGTTTCCAATCAAGTAAGCGATTCACTTGGAAATGAGAGTGTGTTTGTGTGACTGTCACTATGGCTGCACAGCAGCTAGTACTGTATTACAATGGTGCCCACTCTCCTGTGTTAGGTTTAAAAAGTGTATATTTTCCTCTGGAAAAATGTACCTACACCAATTCATAATCTATTAATCTTTTTACATTAATATGACATGCTTAAATTAACAGGCGCACACACAAAAAAGAAGCTGTGCAGCGCTAGCCCTGCTACCTCCAATAGGCCACGCATCTCATCCACTTCCCAAGCCTCAGAAATATAATGCCTTAAAGCAACTGCCCCTTTGTACCACAGAAGCTTCCCATCTTCTTGTCAGGCTTACTCTAAATTTTGCTCCCACAATCAAAAAGTATCAAAAAATTCACACCCCAAAGGATCTGAGGAAACTCCCTCAGACAGGACTTTTAAGGCTTATGAAAAAGTTCAACTGTTACTTTCTTTAAAATCACAGACCACCTACTCAAAGCAAGCCCTACCCTACCCAACCCAACCCTGCAGAGCAATCAGTGCTCCAGTGTTCAATGCACATATGAAGTTCATGTAATAAACGCTCAGCAAAATAAACTGTTCTGGACTGGGCTTTCTCCTGGGATCTGTTGCTTACTCATTCTATATACCGTCTGAAAGACTAAGACCAAATGCCTTTGTCCTCACTTCTTAACTTTTTTCGTCTGAAGGGCTTAGACACTTCTTTGAAGCATTTGGTTTTACCAGTTGAGTCATTAAGTCTAGGTGGGTTGGAGCCTTGGTCTCATTGGAACCGGCCTCCTCAGCAGACGGAAAATCATTCATGTCCATGTCATCGCTGTCAAACACATTGAGCTGGCTCTCTTGCTGCTCTTTTAAAGTCCTACGGATCCTGCTCTCTGTTGGTTCGACTGCTTCCCCATCTCCCTCGCTAATAACAGTCATGGGGCTGCTCTGGATACGGTTCCGGACGTTGTACTTGCTGCTGGCAGCAGAGGGTGGTGTTCGCGACCTGCCATACCTAGTGCTGGAAAAGGACATACTCCTTGGCATCAGGCCTTCACTCTTGGCCCATTCTTCCTGGGCCCTTTTGTTCTTGCTGGGGGAACAGCTCGCAGGGCTGTCGGGAAACTCAAGGGAGGAGTCTGACTTTGTTCGGTGGAACCTCGGATCTGTATTCTTCAGCATCTCTGCTGCTGACATGCGGGAACTGGTGTCTGAGCGGCTCCCTTTCTTCAGCAGCAGGGCTTTGAAGTTATCGTTGCTGGTGCTGCTCTTGCGAATGCTTCTCTGAATTGATCCTGCGTGCTTGAGGGAAGCTAGATTTGGGGATGCACCAGTGGGTGTTACTGGGGGCGAAGGAGAATGGTTGCGGGTACGGTCATCTTCAGAATCTTTGCGGCCAAGGACTTTCCTTTTGGATCTGAGATTTTAAATATAAAAATAAAACATTTTCCCCCCAAATAAACGAGGAAGTCTATTCAACAAACTAATAAGCAGGACAGCAAGTTACCATTAAACAGAGAGGGGAACAATCTAGGAAGTATAAATAATGACACCACCAAACCTGTGCATATAATAAAACAGATCTTTGAGGCATAAAGGAGTCAGAGACAAATCCACTATTCTTATTCCTCAGAATAGGAATAGTGAATCTATTGTATTTGACAGTGCTGATGTCCAAGCCAATTTGAACTTATTTTCCAAACAAGATTTTCTAAAACCAATACTTGACTAAATCTAGATATAGGCTGCATTCTTTTTGTCCACAAATATTGGGATTTGATCACAAAAAATTAGAGCTGTTGATTAATCGCACTTAACTCATGTGATTAACTCAAAAATTAATCGCAATTAAAAACATTAATCACGATTAATTGCATTGTTAAACAATAGAATACCAATTGAAATTTATTAAATATTTTTTGATGTTTTTCTACATTTTCAAATATATTGATTTCTATTACAACACATAATACAAAGTGTACAGTGCTCACTTTATATTATTATGTTTGAACAAATATTTGCATTGTAAAAATGATAAACAAAATAAATAGTATTTTTCAATTCACCTCATATAAGTACCGTAATGCAATCTCTTTATCGTGAAAGTGCAACTTACAAATGTAGGGGTTTTTTTGTTACATAACTCCACTTCATCTGTAGGCTCTAAAGTTTTACATTGTTTTATTTTTGAATGCAGATTTTTTTGTACATATTTCTATGTTTGTAAGTTCAACTTTCCTGATAAAGAGATTGGGCTACAGTACTTGTATTAGGTGAATTGAAAAATACTATTTATTTTGTTTTTTACAGTGCAAATATTTGTAACCAAAAATAAATATAAAGTGAGCGCTGTACACTTTGTATTCTGTGTTGTAACTGAAATCAATATATTTGAAAATGTAGAAAACGTTCAAAAATATTTAAATAAATGTTATTCTATTATTGTTTAACAGCACGATTAATCGCAATTCATTTTTTTAATTGCTTGACACCCCTATAAAAATATATCAGTCTAATCTGTCTGGCATATATTCTTTAGAAACTCATGCTGTTTATTGCTCATGATTCCTTTAGGAGAGCTTAGGGATGTAGTTTTGTACATTTTTCTTTGGAAATGTACATGGTCATGCATGTTAACAACACTAAAGATAAGTTTGAATTAAAAGAACTAGATGTTACGGTTTTAGATAAAATGATTTTAAAAGTAAGAATTTAAATGGTTAAAATCAGGCCTTCAAGATAAATGGCAGATATTTACAATGCAGTTGGTGCTCTGTGACTCCCATCTGTTTGATTACAGAGCCAAGAGCAGACCAATTTGCTAACTTACAACATGAAATTTATCTTTGCAGCCAGAGGAGCTACATGATTTTAAATTTAAAAATAGAAAACTATAGAAAACACAGCAAAAATCAGAAGAGCCTATGTGTGCGGGAACTGGATTTTTATTGCCCCTGTCTTTACGTCATTATGTAGATTATACGCTTGGCACCTGTGGACTAAGTAAGAATGCATATAAAAAGTGTATTAATGCTGTATTATAATATATATAATAACACCAAAGGATTAAAAATGACTCTCAGCACTTATTGCAAATGCAAGATTTACATAACAAATTACATGTTATTGTTTATGAAAAGACTTGTACAATACAGACCATTCCCCTTATTAAAACCATAAATGGTACAACTCCATGTACACCGAAGGACATTCTGATGTAATGTTTCATCCCCATTTCTGCCAGAGGCTGAGCTTTCTCCATGGCAAGCTCAGATGCATTTTGCATTATGGCCTACCAACAGAAAACGAAGTACCAAAATACAGTACATCGGCTAAGCTGGAGGCAGCAAGAGGATGTAGCCACATGATATCGGGAGTAATCTCGGGACCCTTTGTGTTGATGGAGTTCAGATGCATCCCACCTATTACACACCTGTAGTCAACTTATTGTGTAACTGGTGTAATTTTCAAATGCTGCTGCTTACATCTTTCTAGCTGAGAGAAAAGTGCAGTGCTGACACCTATCCACTGTGTGGGAGGACAGCCGATGTTAAGGAGTATAAGGGGGGGAAATATTGCAACAGTGTTGTCCAAGACCAGGAACACCCTATCTAAGTCAATCTCGGTGTCAGAGCCTACGCAGACAGGGAGAATAATGCTTGAATTTTAGAATATGCATTTATATGTTATACGGGGTAGCTTTAGTGACCCCTATATATAAGTTGCCTAACACTTTCCACATATAAAGGATTATTGTGATCTTGTCTTTAAGAAGCTCTTACAGCTCCACTGTTTTCAGCCTGCCTTGGCTATTTTGCAGGAAGAATCCCCAGGGTCTAGAGAGATGCCTTCCCCCTCTTCCCCCCCATGAAATTCCATTCAGATTTGGCTGAAATATAAACGGTTAAAAGTGGTCATTTCCCTTCTCTTTCTTAGGTTCCTTGGAGAAATTGTGGCAGGCTGCCACAAACACTGAGCACTCCGAGTCCAGGCTCTCATGCAGCTGCCAAAGGGACACAATGGCAATTTCCTAGGCTGAAGCATGCTCAGTGAACGCAGTGAGTCGGAGGAGCACGCTCAGTGTGGTTGGCTTGGAGCTCTAAGGGTGTGCAGTATCCTCAGTGGAGACGGAACGTTTGCTGCCAGCCCGGAACATGCACAAACCAAGACTTTCAGAGGTTTATTATTCAGCCAAATTTCACAGGGGGAGCAAAAGGCACATCTCTAACCTAGGCTGAATTCCTTGCCAAATTTCAAGTCCCTGCTCCAAAGCATGGAGACATGGGACCTTCTCAATGTCTGGTTGCTGGGGAAGGAGTGGGGGAAGGGGGAGGCTAGGGTTAGGAGAGAGAGAAAAGAGTGTTTTAACATGGCCAGAACAATCTTATTTTTTCCTAGCCTTGTTCTCAAACTGAACCATTTTTTGCTGAAACTTTCTTAAAAATTCAGCCTGAAGCAGACACCTAACATGGAAAATTTCAGCCCTAGCAGTTAAAGTTTAGCAAAATTATAAGCAACTGAAAACTGGGGTCTTTTAAAGGGAAGTCTCAGGTAATATTAACTATAGGCATCACTGCCAGCTCTATTTTATTTTTATATTTTGTGTATAATGTGTATGTGTGTGTGTATAGATATATCTACACACACAAATATACACATTTAATTCCATGTATGTATTCCATGCAGAGCGAACCTTTGTGTGTATATAATGTAAAATATTGCCCTCAAGAAACCAATATTTCCTTTGTACAATAATTCTTTCAGCTTCAGACATATCACAATTTTCTTTTTTAAGGGATATCAAAAAGTTATGGAAAGCCAACATTGTGATATAATGTCTAAAATGGAGAGGATTATTTCACAAATGAAATCATATATGCGCCCTGAGTGTCCTGATTCCTAGTCATGTGCATTAGCCACAAGACTTCCTCTTTTCTAATATTTGTGATGGAAAAGCCACACAAACTGTGCACGCAAACTGACTAATTACATTCCTAGTGAGTGCAAGTAACCAATTACAGTGACCCTTTGGAAATTTGGCCCATATGTGTTTTGAAGGAAACTACATGGCCATAAGATGGCGGCACCACCCCACACATTCCAAATGTAAGTTCTTCAACTGTTCCAATCGTAGATACTTTTTTTCTGCATACCTGCTAGGTTAAATGGTGAACCTGCTTCTCACTGAAGTGTTATTTTTTTTAAAATCTAAATGAAAAATCAGGTACCTATTGAGTTGGGAGGTTTTTAAACAGGGGAATGATGCATGGAATCTGTATTGCACTCTTCATTGCTAAACCAGTTTGACACAAAATACCCCACTTCAGACTGGATTATGGCAAACTATAATCCAGCACTTGTCATATGTTTTGCCATATGACTGACATATTATGTTACTTGCCAGTTTAAGCCACGCTTGCCATGAAGCATTAGCGTTGAGCCTCTGTCCCAAACTGCACCATATAACCAGCGAAGGAGAGTAAAAGGGATGAAGGGGAAAGGGAATGAAAACAAAAAGATACACAGAGAAAGCAAAAGTAAAGTTAATCAGGCAGATTAAGAATAATACAATATACACAAGGTGTAACATGAAATTTTCAGGGGTCAGGAGATTTGTAGGATTATCAAAACTGGTTTAATTGTGAGCAATTTTTAATGTGGAATTAGTTAAATATTATTATAAAGCAATAAAATGCACGTTCTTGTGTTTATTACTGATTTCCTACTACAGTTATTTACTAGAAAATAAAGAGGGTTTTGCAGTAAAAACAAAAATGATCAAAATTAGGTTTCTTTGGAGGAGACTATTAACTGAATTGTGAGAGAGTTAGTGGATGGAGCAATACCGACAGCAACTTCCGCAGTACCTGTGAATGGCTGCAAACAGATCCTCAGTAGTTCTCGGTCTAGCTGGCGTTGCCACCTCCTCACTCCCTGCCCTGTAACTGTTGCTTGGCAGTGATGAATTATTTGTTGTGTCTGTCTCAAACACCTCAGCTAATCAGAAGGAATAAAAAATACAGACAGGCTGTCACCGGAGTCCCAAACTGCACATTATCCGCTAAAGCATCCCTCCGTATTCTTCACCTACAGTAAGTGAAACATTGAAGGGATATACTGAACATACCGTTTTCTCAGTATTTCTCTGATTTCACAATAATTTTTTTTTGAGGGAACTGCAGTGTCTGAAATGCCTATGTTTGTTTACATATACACAGCACAAAATTACGTTTTAAGGAGGTTTTTTTAGGGCTTCAATTAAAACTAGTCACCAAAATTCTTCAAACTAATCAGGTTTTCCTAGGATTTTTAAACAGATGATGCAGTTAACAAAACACTGCTTGTATCTCCACTGCTTTTCTGACTAAAGGTTAAGATGGAGATAGAGAATCTTTATCAGGGATTAATCCGAGCCCTGTTATTTCCCTTATGATTTTTAGTCTAGTATCACATCTCCCTTTCTATGGGTGAAAATTTGAATGCTATCGCACTTCCCCCAGCCCCCACCATCAGTAAACTAGCTCCTGCTACACCTGAAGGATAAAAGAAGACAGACTTACCACTTTCATCCTCTTGAGATAGATGTCTGTCAGTGTTACTGCTGTCGTCTCCATTGCTGTCTGAACTGCTTCCTTCATCCAAAGTGGTCTGCTGCTCCTGCTTGGGAGCTTCTTGAACTGGTGATGCTGCAGGCTGTACCATACAGACATTGGTTTCCACTGTTTCAAAGAAGGTGGAACCAGCAGCTCCTCCCTCAGGAACCAATCTGCCCGAGTCCATCTCATTGGAACTGAGTCCATCTGTAAGACAATATTTTGCTTCTTCGCAATGTGCAATCTCTCTCCTAGTTGGACTTGATGTGCCTCTGACAGGATCACTCACGTTAGCTATTT